>NW_026962012.1:4020305-5431026 GCF_032445375.1 Bacillus rossius redtenbacheri | reverse complement strand
TGCTACAAATTCAACATTTTATAAAATTTTATTAGTTTCATTTAGACCAATGAAAGAATAAACACACATCACACAATGTCTGTCCTTATCAAAACTTATATTTATTTAATTTTTGAGAGCATAGGTCTATAAAAACACTACATTAATAATCACCCTTGCAACTCAAAAATTATTATATTTTAAAAAATTCGCAGCTGACAAACTAAGTAATATGCACATATACCAGCTACATCAGTCGATTGCTACAAGCTTTCTCTACAAAATGTACTGTCCACTTTTTCAAAATGGGTCGACAGATTTTCTGTATATGCTTTTCGCAACAACTCCGTGCATGAAAAACTGGAGTTAGGCCGCGCGAAAATGCTATGAATTCAACATTTTATAGAATTTTATTGGTTTTATTATGACCAATTAAAAAATAAACACACATTACACAATGTCTGTCCTTATCAAAACTTATATTTATTTAATTTTTGAGAAAATAGGTCAATAAAATACTACATTTATAATCACCTTTAAGCCTCAATAATTATTATATATTAAAAAATTCGCAGCTGACAAACTAAGTAAAGTGCACATATACCAGCTACATCAGTCGATTAATACAAGCTTTTTCTACAAAATGTACTGTTCACTTTTTCAAAATGGGTCGACAGATTTTCTGTATATGCTTTTCGCAACAACTCCGTGTATGAAAAACTGGAGTAAGGCCGCGCGAAAAATGCTATGAATTCAACATTTTATAAAATTTTATTGGTTTTATTTTGACCAATTAAAAAAATAAACACACATCACACAATGTCTGTCCTTATCAAAACATATATTTATTTAATTTTTGAGAGCATAGGTCAATACAAATACTACATTTATAATCACCTTAATGCCTCAATAATTATTATATATTACAAAATTCGCAGCTGACAAACTAAGTAATGTGCACATATACCAGCTACATCAGTCGATTGCTTCAAGCTTTTTCTACAAAATGTACTGTTCACTTTTTAAAAATGGGTCGACAGATTATCTGTATATGCTTTTAGCAACAACTGCATGCAAGAAAAACTGGAGTTAAACCGCGCGAAAAATGCTACGAATTCAACATTTTATAAAATTTTATTAGTTTCATTTAGACGAATGAAAGAATAAACACACATCACATTATGTCTGTCCTTATCAAAAATAATATTTATTTAATTTTAGAGAGCATAGGTCTATAAAAACACTACATTAATAATCACCTTTGCAACTCAAAAATTATTATATTTGAAAAAATTCGCAGCTGACAAACTAAGTAATGTGCACATATACCAGCTACATCAGTCAATTGCTACAAGCTTTCTCTACAAAATGTACTGTCTTCTTTTTCAAAATGGGTCGAAAGTTTTTTGTATATGCTTTTCGCAACAACTCCGTGTATGAAAAACTGGAGTAAGGCCGCGCGAAAAATGCTATGAATTCAACATTTTATATAATTTTATTGGTTTTATTATGACCAATTAAAAAAATAAACACACATCACACAATGTCTGTCCTTAACAAAACTTATATTTATTTTATTTTTGAGAGCATAGGTCAATAAAAATACGACATTTATAATCACCTTTAAGCCTCAATAATTATTATATATTAAAAAATTTGCAGCTGACAAACTAAGTAATGTGCACATATACCAGCTACATTAGTCGAATGCTAAAAGCTTTTTCTACAAAATGTTCTGTCTTCTTTTTCAAAATGGGTCGAAAGATTTTCTGTATATGCTTTTCGCAACAACTCCGTGTATGAAAAACTGGAGTAAGGCCGCGCGAAAAATGCTATGAATTCAACATTTTATAAAATTTTATTGGTTTTATTATGACCAATTAAAAAAATAAACACACATCACACAATGTCTGTCTTTATCAAAACTTATATTTATTTAATTTTTGAGAGCATAGGTCTATAAAAACACTACATTAATAATCACCCTTGCAACTCAAAAATTATTATATTTTAAAAAATTCGGAGCTGACAAACTAAGTAATGTGCACATATACCAGCTACATCAGTCGTTTGCTACAAGCTTTCTATACAAAATGTACTGTCCACTTTTTCAAAATGGGTCGACAGATTTTCTGTATATGCTTTTCGCAACAACTCCGTGCATGAAAAACTGGAGTTAGGCCGCGCGAAAATGCTATGAATTCAACATTTTATAGAATTTTATTGGTTTTATTATGACCAATTAAAAAATAAACACACATTACACAATGTCTGTCCTTATCAAAACTTATATTTATTTAATTTTTGAGAAAATAGGTCAATAAAATACTACATTTATAATCACCTTTAAGCCTCAATAATTATTATATATTAAAAAATTCGCAGCTGACAAACTAAGTAAAGTGCACATATACCAGCTACATCAGTCGATTAATACAAGCTTTTTCTACAAAATGTACTGTTCACTTTTTCAAAATGGGTCGACAGATTTTCCGTATATGCTTTTCGCAACAACTCCGTGCATGAAAATCTGGAGTTAGGCCGCGCGAAAATGCTACGAATTCAACATTTTATATAATTTTGTTGGTTTCTTTTAGACCACTGTAAGCATAAACATAGTTCACACAATGTCTATCCTTATAAAAACTTATATTTATTTACTTTTTTAAAGCATAGGTCTATAAAAATACTACATTAATAATCACCCTTGCTACTCAAAAATTATGATATATTAAAAAATTCGCAGCTGACAAACTAAGTAATATGCACATATACCAGCTACATCAGTCGATTGCTACAAGCTTTTTCTACAAAATGTACTGTTCACCTTTTCAAAATGGGTCGACAGATTTTCTGTATATGCTTTTAGCAACAACTCCGTGCATGAAAATCTGGAGTTAGGCCGCGCGAAAATACTATGAATTCAACATTTTATATAATTTTGTTGGTTTCTTTTAGACCAATGTAATAATAAACGTAGTTCACACAATGTCTATCCTTATAAAAACTTATATTTATTTACTTTTTTAAAGCATAGGTCTATAAAAATACTACATTAATAATCACCCTTGCTACTCAAAAATTATGATATATTAAAAAATTCGCAGCTGACAAACTAAGTAATATGCACATATACCAGCTACATCAGTCGATTGCTACAAGCTTTTTCTACAAAATGTACTGTTCACTTTTTCAAAATGGGTCGACAGATTTTCTGTATATGCTTTTAACAACAACTGCATGCAAGAAAAACTGGAGTTAGGCCGCGCGAAAAATGCTACAAATTCAACATTTTATAAAATTTTATTAGTTTCATTTAGACCAATGAAAGAATAAACACACATCACACAATGTCTGTCCTTATCAAAACTTATATTTATTTAATTTTTGAGAGCATAGGTCTATAAAAACACTACATTAATAATCACCCTTGCAACTCAAAAATTATTATATTTTAAAAAATTCGCAGCTGACAAACTAAGTAATATGCCCATATACCAGCTACATCAGTCGATTGCTACAAGCTTTCTCTACAAAATGTACTGTCCACTTTTTCAAAATGGGTCGACAGATTTTCTGTATATGCTTTTCGCAACAACTCCGTGCATGAAAAACTGGAGTTAGGCCGCGCGAAAATGCTATGAATTCAACATTTTATAGAATTTTATTGGTTTTATTATGACCAATTAAAAAATAAACACACATTACACAATGTCTGTCCTTATCAAAACTTATATTTATTTAATTTTTGAGAAAATAGGTCAATAAAATACTACATTTATAATCACCTTTAAGCCTCAATAATTATTATATATTAAAAAATTCGCAGCTGACAAACTAAGTAAAGTGCACATATACCAGCTACATCAGTCGATTAATACAAGCTTTTTCTACAAAATGTACTGTTCACTTTTTCAAAATGGGTCGACAGATTTTCCGTATATGCTTTTCGCAACAACTCCGTGCATGAAAATCTGGAGTTAGGCCGCGCGAAAATGCTACGAATTCAACATTTTATATAATTTTGTTGGTTTCTTTTAGACCACTGTAAGCATAAACATAGTTCACACAATGTCTATCCTTATAAAAACTTATATTTATTTACTTTTTTAAAGCATAGGTCTATAAAAATACTACATTAATAATCACCCTTGCTACTCAAAAATTATGATATATTAAAAAATTCGCAGCTGACAAACTAAGTAATATGCACATATACCAGCTACATCAGTCGATTGCTACAAGCTTTTTCTACAAAATGTACTGTTCACTTTTTCAAAATGGGTCGACAGATATTCTGTATATGCTTTTAGCAACAACTCCGTGCATGAAAATCTGGAGTTAGGCCGCGCGAAAATGCTATGAATTCAACATTTTATATAATTTTGTTGGTTTCTTTTAGACCAATGTAATAATAAACGTAGTTCACACAATGTCTATCCTTATAAAAACTTATATTTATTTACTTTTTTAAAGCATAGGTCTATAAAAATACTACATTAATAATCACCCTTGCTACTCAAAAATTATGATATATTAAAAAATTCGCAGCTGACAAACTAAGTAATATGCACATATACCAGCTACATCAGTCGATTGCTACAAGCTTTTTCTACAAAATGTACTGTTCACTTTTTCAAAATGGGTCGACAGATTTTCTGTATATGCTTTTAGCAACAACTCCGTGCAAGAAAAACTGGAGTTAGGCCGCGCGAAAAATGCTACGAATTCAACATTTTATAAAATTTTATTAGTTTCATTTAGACCAATGAAAGAATAAACACACATCACACAATGTCTATCCTTATCAATACTTATATTTATTTACTTTTTTAAAGCATAGGTCTATAAAAATATTACATTAATAATCACCCTTGCTACTCAAAAATTATGATATATTAAAAAATTCGCAGCTGACAAACTAAGTAATGTGCACATATACCAGCTACATCAGTCGATTGCTACAAGCTTTTTCTACAAAATGTACTGTTCACCTTTTCAAAATGGGTCGACAGACTTTCTGTATATGCTTTTAACAACAACTGCATGCAAGAAAAACTGGAGTTAGGCCGCGCGAAAAATGCTACAAATTCAACATTTTATAAAATTTTATTAGTTTCATTTAGACCAATGAAAGAATAAACACACATCACACAATGTCTGTCCTTATCAAAACTTATATTTATTTAATTTTTGAGAGCATAGGTCTATAAAAACACTACATTAATAATCACCCTTGCAACTCAAAAATTATTATATTTTAAAAAATTCGCAGCTGACAAACTAAGTAATGTGCACATATACCAGCTACATCAGTCGATTTCTACAAGCTTTTTCCACAAAATGTACTGTTCACTTTTTCAAAATGGGTCGACAGATTATCTGTATATGCTTTTAGCAACAACTGCATGCAAGAAAAACTGGAGTTTGGCCGCGCGAAAAATGCTACGAATTCAACATTTTATAAAATTTTATTAGTTTCCTTTAGACCAATGAAAGAATAAACACACATCACACAATGTCTGTCCTAATCAGAAGTTATATTTATTTATTTTTAGAGAGCATAGGTCTATAAAAACACTACATTAATAATCACCTTTGCAACTCAAAAATTATTATATTTAAAAAAATTCGCAGCTGACAAACTAAGTAATGTGCACATATACCAGCTACATCAGTCGATTGCTACAAGCTTTCTCTACAAAATGTACTGTCCACATTTTCAAAATGGGTCGAAAGATTTTTTGTATATGCTTTTCGCAACAACTCCGTGTATGAAAAACTGGAGTAAGGCCGCGCGAAAAATGCTATGAATTCAACATTTTATAAAATTTTATTGGTTTTATTTTGACCAATTAAAAAAATAAACACACATCACACAATGTCTGTCCTTATTAAAACATATATTTATTTAATTTTTGAGAGCATAGGTCAATACAAATACTACATTTATAATCACCTTAAAGCCTCAATAATTATTATATATTACAAAATTCGCAGCTGACAAACTAAGTAATGTGCACATATACCAGCTACATCAGTCGATTGCTTCAAGCTTTTTCTACAAAATGTACTGTTCACTTTTTAAAAATGGGTCGACAGATTATCTGTATATGCTTTTAGCAACAACTGCATGCAAGAAAAACTGGAGTTAAACCGCGCGAAAAATGCTACGAATTCAACATTTTATAAAATTTTATTAGTTTCATTTAGACGAATGAAAGAATAAACACACATCGCACTATGTCTGTCCTTATCAAAAATAATATTTATTTAATTTTAGAGAGCATAGGTCTATAAAAACACTACATTAATAATCACCTTTGCAACTCAAAAATTATTATATTTGAAAAAATTCGCAGCTGACAAACTAAGTAATGTGCACATATACCAGCTACATCAGTCAATTGCTACAAGCTTTCTCTACAAAATGTACTTTCTTCTTTTTCAAAATGGGTCGAAAGATTTTCTGTATATGCTTTTCGCAACAACTCCGTGTATGAAAAACTGGAGTAAGGCCGCGCGAAAAATGCTATGAATTCAACATTTTATAAAATCTTATTGGTTTTATTTTGACCAATTAAAAAAATAAACACACATCACACAATGTCTGTCCTTATCAAAACATATATTTATTTAATTTTTGAGAGCATAGGTCAATACAAATACTACATTTATAATCACCTTAAAGCCTCAATAATTATTATATATTACAAAATTCGCAGCTGACAAACTAAGTAATGTGCACATATACCAGCTACATCAGTCGATTGCTTCAAGCTTTTTCTACAAAATGTACTGTTCACTTTTTAAAAATGGGTCGACAGATTATCTGTATATGCTTTTAGCAACAACTGCATGCAAGAAAAACTGGAGTTAAACCGCGCGAAAAATGCTACGAATTCAACATTTTATAAAATTTTATTAGTTTCATTTAGACGAATGAAAGAATAAACACACATCACACTATGTCTGTCCTTATCAAAAATAATATTTATTTAATTTTAGAGAGCATAGGTCTATAAAAACACTACATTAATAATCACCTTTGCAACTCAAAAATTATTATATTTGAAAAAATTCGCAGCTGACAAACTAAGTAATGTGCACATATACCAGCTACATCAGTCAATTGCTACAAGCTTTCTCTACAAAATGTACTGTCTTCTTTTTCAAAATGGGTCGAAAGATTTTCTGTATATGCTTTTCGCAACAACTCCGTGTATGAAAAACTGGAGTAAGGCCGCGCGAAAAATGCTATGAATTCAACATTTTATAAAATTTTATTGGTTTTATTATGACCAATTAAAAAAATAAACACACATCACACAATGTCTGTCCTTATCAAAACTTATATTTATTTTATTTTTGAGAGCATAGGTCAATAAAAATACGACATTTATAATCACCTTTAAGCCTCAATAATTATTATATATTAAAAAATTTGCAGCTGACAAACTAAGTAATGTGCACATATACCAGCTACATTAGTCGAATGCTAAAAGCTTTTTCTACAAAATGTACTGTCTTCTTTTTCAAAATGGGTCGAAAGATTTTCTGTATATGCTTTTCGCAACAACTCCGTGTATGAAAAACTGGAGTAAGGCCGCGCGAAAAATGCTATGAATTCAACATTTTATAGAATTTTATTGGTTTTATTATGACCAATGAAAAAATTAACACACATTACACAATGTCTGTCCTTATCAAAACTTATATTTATTTAATTTTTGAGAAAATAGGTCAATAAAATACTACATTTATAATCACCTTTAAGCCTCAATAATTATTATATATTAAAAAATTCGCAGCTGACAAACTAAGTAAAGTGCACATATACCAGCTACATCAGTCGATTAATACAAGCTTTTTCTACAAAATGTACTGCTCACTTTATCAAAATGGGTCGACAGATTTTCCGTATATGCTTTTCGCAACAACTCCGTGCATGAAAATCTGGAGTTAGGCCGCGCGAAAATGCTACGAATTCAACATTTTATATAATTTTGTTGGTTTCTTTTAGACCACTGTAAGCATAAACATAGTTCACACAATGTCTATCCTTATAAAAACTTATATTTATTTACTTTTTTAAAGCATAGGTCTATAAAAATACTACATTAATAATCACCCTTGCTACAAAAAATTATGATATATTAAAAAATTCGCAGCTGACAAACTAAGTAATATGCACATATACCAGCTACATCAGTCGATTGCTACAAGCTTTTTCTACAAAATGTACTGTTCACTTTTTTAAAATGGGTCGACAGATTTTCTGTATATGCTTTTAGCAACAACTCCGTGCATGAAAATCTGGAGTTAGGCCGCGCGAAAATGCTATGAATTCAACATTTTATATAATTTTGTTGGTTTCTTTTAGACCAATGTAATAATAAACGTAGTTCACACAATGTCTATCCTTATAAAAACTTATATTTATTTACTTTTTTAAAGCATAGGTCTATAAAAATACTACATTAATAATCACCCTTGCTACTCAAATATAATGATATATTAAAAAATTCGCAGCTGACAAACTAAGTAATATGCACATATACCAGCTACATCAGTCGATTGCTACAAGCTTTTTCTACAAAATGTACTGTTCACTTTTTCAAAATGGGTCGACAGATTTTCTGTATATGCTTTTAGCAACAACTCCGTGCAAGAAAAACTGGAGTTAGGCCGCGCGAAAAATGCTACGAATTCAACATTTTATAAAATTTTATTAGTTTCATTTAGACCAATGAAAGAATAAACACACATCACACAATGTCTATCCTTATCAATACTTATATTTATTTACTTTTTTAAAGCATAGGTCTATAAAAATAGTACATTAATAATCACCCCTGCTACTCAAACATTATGATATATTAAAAAATTCGCAGCTGACAAACTAAGTAATGTGCACATATACCAGCTACATCAGTCGATTGCTACAAGCTTTTTCTACAAAATGTACTGTTCACCTATTCAAAATGGGTCGACAGACTTTCTGTATATGCTTTTAACAACAACTGCATGCAAGAAAAACTGGAGTTAGGCCGCGCGAAAAATGCTACAAATTCAACATTTTATAAAATTTTATTAGTTTCATTTAGACCAATGAAAGAATAAACACACATCACACAATGTCTGTCCTTATCAAAACTTATATTTATTTAATTTTTGAGAGCATAGGTCTATAAAAACACTACATTAATAATCACCCTTGCAACTCAAAAATTATTATATTTTAAAAAATTCGCAGCTGACAAACTAAGTAATGTGCACATATACCAGCTACATCAGTCGATTTCTACAAGCTTTTTCCACAAAATGTACTGTTCACTTTTTCAAAATGGGTCGACAGATTATCTGTATATGCTTTTAGCAAAAACTGCATGCAAGAAAAACTGGAGTTTGGCCGCGCGAAAAATGCTACGAATTCAACATTTTATAAAATTTTATTAGTTTCATTTAGACCAATGAAAGAATAAACACACATCACACAATGTCTGTCCTAATCAGAAGTTATATTTATTTATTTTTAGAGAGCATAGGTCTATAAAAACACTACATTAATAATCACCTTTGCAACTCAAAAATTATTATATTTAAAAAAATTCGCAGCTGACAAACTAAGTAATGTGCACATATACCAGCTACATCAGTCGATTGCTACAAGCTTTCTCTACAAAATGTTCTGTCCACTTTTTCAAAATGGGTCGAAAGATTTTCTGTATATGCTTTTCGCAACAACTCCGTGTATGAAAAACTGGAGTAAGGCCGCGCGAAAAATGCTATGAATTCAACATTTTATAAAATTTTATTGGTTTTATTTTGACCAATTAAAAAAATAAACACACATCACACAATGTCTGTCCTTATCAAAACATATATTTATTTAATTTTTGAGAGCATAGGTCAATACAAATACTACATTTATAATCACCTTAAAGCCTCAATAATTATTATATATTACAAAATTCGCAGCTGACAAACTAAGTAATGTGCACATATACCAGCTACATCAGTCGATTGCTTCAAGCTTTTTCTACAAAATGTACTGTTCACTTTTTAAAAATGGGTCGACAGATTATCTGTATATGCTTTTAGCAACAACTGCATGCAAGAAAAACTGGAGTTAAACCGCGCGAAAAATGCTACGAATTCAACATTTTATAAAATTTTATTAGTTTCATTTAGACGAATGAAAGAATAAACACACATCGCACTATGTCTGTCCTTATCAAAAATAATATTTATTTAATTTTAGAGAGCATAGGTCTATAAAAACACTACATTAATAATCACCTTTGCAACTCAAAAATTATTATATTTGAAAAAATTCGCAGCTGACAAACTAAGTAATGTGCACATATACCAGCTACATCAGTCAATTGCTACAAGCTTTCTCTACAAAATGTACTGTCTTCTTTTTCAAAATGGGTCGTAAGATTTTCTGTATATGCTTTTCGCAACAACTCCGTGTATGAAAAACTGGAGTAAGGCCGCGCGAAAAATGCTATGAATTCAACATTTTATAAAATTTTATTGGTTTTATTATGACCAATTAAAAAAATAAACACACATCACACAATGTCTGTCCTTATCAAAACTTATATTTATTTAATTTTTGAGAGCATAGGTCTATAAAAATACTACATTAATAATCACCCTTGCTACTCAAATATAATGATATATTAAAAAATTCGCAGCTGACAAACTAAGTAATATGCACATATACCAGCTACATCAGTCGATTGCTACAAGCTTTTTCTACAAAATGTACTGTTCACTTTTTCAAAATGGGTCGACAGATTTTCTGTATATGCTTTTAGCAACAACTCCGTGCAAGAAAAACTGGAGTTAGGCCGCGCGAAAAATGCTACGAATTCAACATTTTATAAAATTTTATTAGTTTCATTTAGACCAATGAAAGAATAAACACACATCACACAATGTCTATCCTTATCAATACTTATATTTATTTACTTTTTTAAAGCATAGGTCTATAAAAATAGTACATTAATAATCACCCCTGCTACTCAAACATTATGATATATTAAAAAATTCGCAGCTGACAAACTAAGTAATGTGCACATATACCAGCTACATCAGTCGATTGCTACAAGCTTTTTCTACAAAATGTACTGTTCACCTATTCAAAATGGGTCGACAGACTTTCTGTATATGCTTTTAACAACAACTGCATGCAAGAAAAACTGGAGTTAGGCCGCGCGAAAAATGCTACAAATTCAACATTTTATAAAATTTTATTAGTTTCATTTAGACCAATGAAAGAATAAACACACATCACACAATGTCTGTCCTTATCAAAACTTATATTTATTTAATTTTTGAGAGCATAGGTCTATAAAAACACTACATTAATAATCACCCTTGCAACTCAAAAATTATTATATATTTAAAAAATTCGCAGCTGACAAACTAAGTAATGTGCACATATACCAGCTACATCAGTCGATTTCTACAAGCTTTTTCCACAAAATGTACTGTTCACTTTTTCAAAATGGGTCGACAGATTATCTGTATATGCTTTTAGCAAAAACTGCATGCAAGAAAAACTGGAGTTTGGCCGCGCGAAAAATGCTACGAATTCAACATTTTATAAAATTTTATTAGTTTCATTTAGACCAATGAAAGAATAAACACACATCACACAATGTCTGTCCTAATCAGAAGTTATATTTATTTATTTTTAGAGAGCATAGGTCTATAAAAACACTACATTAATAATCACCTTTGCAACTCAAAAATTATTATATTTAAAAAAATTCGCAGCTGACAAACTAAGTAATGTGCACATATACCAGCTACATCAGTCGATTGCTACAAGCTTTCTCTACAAAATGTTCTGTCCACTTTTTCAAAATGGGTCGAAAGATTTTCTGTATATGCTTTTCGCAACAACTCCGTGTATGAAAAACTGGAGTAAGGCCGCGCGAAAAATGCTATGAATTCAACATTTTATAAAATTTTATTGGTTTTATTTTGACCAATTAAAAAAATAAACACACATCACACAATGTCTGTCCTTATCAAAACATATATTTATTTAATTTTTGAGAGCATAGGTCAATACAAATACTACATTTATAATCACCTTAAAGCCTCAATAATTATTATATATTACAAAATTCGCAGCTGACAAACTAAGTAATGTGCACATATACCAGCTACATCAGTCGATTGCTTCAAGCTTTTTCTACAAAATGTACTGTTCACTTTTTAAAAATGGGTCGACAGATTATCTGTATATGCTTTTAGCAACAACTGCATGCAAGAAAAACTGGAGTTAAACCGCGCGAAAAATGCTACGAATTCAACATTTTATAAAATTTTATTAGTTTCATTTAGACGAATGAAAGAATAAACACACATCGCACTATGTCTGTCCTTATCAAAAATAATATTTATTTAATTTTAGAGAGCATAGGTCTATAAAAACACTACATTAATAATCACCTTTGCAACTCAAAAATTATTATATTTGAAAAAATTCGCAGCTGACAAACTAAGTAATGTGCACATATACCAGCTACATCAGTCAATTGCTACAAGCTTTCTCTACAAAATGTACTGTCTTCTTTTTCAAAATGGGTCGAAAGATTTTCTGTATATGCTTTTCGCAACAACTCCGTGTATGAAAAACTGGAGTAAGGCCGCGCGAAAAATGCTATGAATTCAACATTTTATAAAATTTTATTGGTTTTATTATGACCAATTAAAAAAATAAACACACATCACACAATGTCTGTCCTTATCAAAACTTATATTTATTTAATTTTTGAGAGCATAGGTCTATAAAAACACTACATTAATAATCACCCTTGCAACTCAATTATTATTATATTTTAAAAAATTCGGAGCTGACAAACTAAGTAATGTGCACATATACTAGCTACATCAGGCGATTGCTACAAGCTTTCTCTACAAAATGTTCTGTCCACTTTTTCAAAATGGGTCGACAGATTTTCTGTATATGCTTTTCGCAACAACTCCGTGCATGAAAAACTGGAGTTAGGCCGCGCGAAAATGCTATGAATTCAACATTTTATAGAATTTTATTGGTTTTATTATGACCAATGAAAAAATAAACACACATTACACAATGTCTGTCCTTATCAAAACTTATATTTATTTAATTTTTGAGAAAATAGGTCAATAAAATACTACATTTATAATCACCTTTAAGCCTCAATAATTATTATATATTAAAAAATTCGCAGCTGACAAACTAAGTAAAGTGCACATATGCCAGCTACATCAGTCGATTAATACAAGCTTTTTCTACAAAATGTACTGTTCACTTTTTCAAAAAGGGTCGACAGATTTTCTGTATATGCTTTTCGCAACAACTCCGTGCATGAAAATCTGGAGTTAGGCCGCGCGAAAATGCTACGAATTCAACATTTTATATAATTTTGTTGGTTTCTTTTAGACCACTGTAAGCATAAACATAGTTCACACAATGTCTATCCTTATAAAAACTTATATTTATTTACTTTTTTAAAGCATAGGTCTATAAAAATACTACATTAATAATCACCCTTGCTACTCAAAAATTATGATATATTAAAAAATTCGCAGCTGACAAACTAAGTAATATGCACATATACCAGCTACATCAGTCGATTGCTACAAGCTTTTTCTACAAAATGTACTGTTCACTTTTTCAAAATGGGTCGACAGATTTTCTGTATATGCTTTTAGCAACAACTCCGTGAATGAAAATCTGGAGTTAGGCCGCGCGAAAATGCTATGAATTCAACATTTTATATAATTTTGTTGGTTTCTTTTAGACCAATGTAATAATAAACGTAGTTCACACAATGTCTATCCTTATAAAAACTTATATTTATTTACTTTTTTAAAGCATAGGTCTATAAAAATACTACATTAATAATCACCCTTGCTACTCAAAAATTATGATATATTAAAAAATTCACAGCTGACAAACTAAGTAATATGCACATATACCAGCTACATCAGTCGATTGCTACAAGCTTTTTCTACAAAATGTACTGTTTACTTTTTCAAAATGGGTCGACAGATTTTCTGTATATGCTTTTAGCAACAACTCCGTGCAAGAAAAACTGGAGTTAGGCCGCGCGAAAAATGCTACGAATTCAACATTTTATAAAATTTTATTAGTTTCATTTAGACCAATGAAAGAATAAACACACATCACACAATGTCTGTCCTTATCAAAAATTATATTATTTAATTTTTGAGAGCATAGGTCTATAAAAACACTACATTAATAATCACCCTTGCAACTCAAAAATTATGATATATTAAAAAATACTCGCAGCTGACAAACTAAGTAAAGTGCACATATACCAGCTACATCAGTCGATTAATACAAGCTTTTTATACAAAATATACTGTTCACTTTTTCAAAATGGGTCGACAGATTTTCTGTATATGCTTTTCGCAACAACTCCGTGCATGAAAATCTGGAGTTAGGCCGCGCGAAAATGCTATGAAGTCAACATTTTATATAATTTTGTTGGTTTCTTTTAGACCAATGTGATAATAAACGTAGTTCACACAATGTCTATCCTTATCAATACTTATATTTATTTACTTTTTTAAAGCATAGGTCTATACAAATACAACATTAATAATCACCCTTGCTACTCAAAAATTATGATATATTAAAAAAATTCGCAGCTGACAAACTAAGTAATGTGCACATATACCAGCTACATCAGTCGATTGCTACAAGCTTTTTCTACAAAATGTACTGTTCACCTTTTCAAAATGGGTCGACAGACTTTCTGTATATGCTTTTAACAACAACTGCATGCAAGAAAAACTGTAGTTAGGCCGCGCGAAAAATGCTACAAATTCAACATTTCATAAAATTTTATTAGTTTCATTTAGACCAATGAAAGAATAAACACACATCACACAATGTCTGTCCTTATCAAAACTTATATTTATTTAATTTTTGAGAGCATAGGTCTATAAAAACACTACATTAATAATCACCCTTGCAACTCAAAAATTATTATATTTTAAAAAATTCGCAGCTGACAAACTAAGTAATGTGCACATATACCAGCTACATCAGTCGATTGCTACAAGCTTTCTCTACAAATTGTACTGTCCACTTTTTCAAAATGGGTCGAAAGATTTTCTGTATATGCTTTTCGCAACAACTCCGTGTATGAAAAACTGGAGTAAGGCCGCGCGAAAAATGCTATGAATTCAACATTTTATAAAATTTTATTGGTTTTATTTTGACCAATTAAAAAAATAAACACACATCACACAATGTCTGTCCTTATCAAAACTTATATTTATTTAATTTTTGAGAGCATAGGTCCATAATAATACTACATTTATAATCATCTTTAAGCCTCAATAATTATTATATATTAAAAACTTCGCAGCTGACAAACTAAGTAAAGTGCACATATACCAGCTACATCAGTCGATTAATACAAGCTTTTTATACAAAATATACTGTTCACTTTTTCAAAATGGGTCGACAGATTTTCTGTATATGCTTTTCGCAACAACTCCGTGCATGAAAATCTGGAGTTAGGCCGCGCGAAAATGCTACGAATTCAACATTTTATATAATTTTGTTGGTTTCTTTTAGACCAATGTAAGCATAAACATAGTTCACACAATGTCTATCCTTATAAAAACTTATATTTATTTACTTTTTTATAGCATAGGTCTATAAAAATACTACATTAATAATCACCCTTGCTACTCAAAAATTATGATATATTAAAAAATTCGCAGCTGTAAACTAAGTAATGTGCACATATACCAGCTACATCAGTCGACTGCTACAAGCTTTTTATACAAAATGTACTGTTCACCTTTTCAAAATGGGTCGACAGATTTTCTGTATATGCTTTTAGCAACAACTGCATGCAAGAAAAACTGGAGTTAGGCCGCGCGAAAAATGCTACGAATTAAACATTTTATAAAATTTTATTAGTTTCATTTATACCAATGAAAGAATAAACACACATCACACAATGTCTGTCCTTATCAAAAATTATATTAATTTAATTTTTGAGAGCATAGGTCTATAAAAACACTACTTTAATAATCACCCTTGCTACTCAAAAATTATGATATATTAAAAAATTCGTATCTGACAAACTAAGTAAAGTGCACATATACCAGCTACATCAGTCGATTAATACAAGCTTTTTATACAAAATATACTGTTCACTTTTTCAAAATGGGTCGACAGATTTTCTGTATATGCTTTTCGCAACAACTCCGTGCATGAAAATCTGGAGTTAGGCCGCGCGAAAATGCTATGAATTCAACATTTTATATAATTTTGTTGGTTTCTTTTAGACCAATGTAATAATAAACGTAGTTCACACAATCCTTATCAATACTTATATTTATTTACTTTTTTAAAGCATAGGTCTATAAAAATACTACATTAATAATCACCCTTGCTACTCAAAAATTATGATATATTAAAAAATTCGCAGCTGACAAACTATGTAATGTGAACATATACCAGCTACATCAGTCGATTGCTACAAGCTTTTTCTACAAAATGTACTGTTCACCTTTTCAAAATGGGTCGACAGACTTTCTGTATATGCTTTTAACAACAACTGCATGCAAGAAAAACTGGAGTTAGGCCGCGCGAAAAATGCTACAAATTCAACATTTTATAAAATTTTATTAGTTTCATTTAGACCAATGAAAGAATAAACACACATCACACAATGTCTGTCCTTATCAAAACTTATATTTATTTAATTTTTGAGAGCATAGGTCTATAAAAACACTACATTAATAATCACCCTTGCAACTCAAACATTATTATATTTTAAAAAATTCGCAGCTGACAAACTAAGTAATGTGCACATATACCAGCTACATCAGTCGATTTCTACAAGCTTTTTCCTCAAAATGTACTGTTCACTTTTTCAAAATGGGTCGACAGATTATCTGTATATGCTTTTAGCAACAACTGCATGCAAGAAAAACTGGAGTTAGGCCGCGCGAAAAATGCTACGAATTCAACATTTTATAAAATTTTATTAGTTTCATTTAGACCAATGAAAGAATAAACACACATCACACAATGTCTGTCCTTATCAAAAATTATATGTATTTAATTTTAGAGAGCATAGGTCTATAAAAACACTACATTAATAATCACCTTTGCTACTTAAAAATTATTACATTTGAAAAAATTCGCAGCTGACAAACTAAGTAATGTGCACATATACCAGCTACATCAGTCAATTGCTACAAGCTTTCTCTACAAAATGTACTGTTCACTTTTTCAAAATGGGTCGACAGATTATCTGTATATGCTTTTAGCAACAACTGCATGCAAGAAAAACTGGAGTTAGGCCGCGCGAAAAATGCTATGAATTCAACATTTTATAAAATTTTATTGGTTTTATTTTGACCAATTAAAAAAATAAACACACATCACACAATGTCTGTCCTTATCAAAACTTATATTTATTTAATTTTTGAGAGCATAGGTCAATAAAAATACTACATTTATAATCATCTTTAAGCCTCAATAATTATTATATATTAAAAAATTCGCAGCTGACAAACTAAGTAAAGTGCACATATACCAGCTACATCAGTCGATTAATACAAGCTTTTTATACAAAATGTACTGTTCACTTTTTTAAAATGGGTCGACAGATTATCTGTATATGCTTTTAGCAACAACTGCATGCAAGAAAAACTGGAGTTAGGCCGCGCGAAAAATGCTACGAATTCAACATTTTATAAAATTTTATTAGTTTCATTTAGACCAATGAAAGAATAAACACACATCACACAATGTCTATCCTTATCAATACTTATATTTATTTACTTTTTTAAAGCATAGGTCTATAAAAATAGTACATTAATAATCACCCTTGCTACTCAAAAATTATGATATATTAAAAAATTCGCAGCTGACAAACTAAGTAATGTGCACATATACCAGCTACATCAGTCGATTGCTACAAGCTTTTTCTACAAAATGTACTGTTCACCTTTTCAAAATGGGTCGACAGACTTTCTGTATATGCTTTTAACAACAACTGCATGCAAGAAAAACTGGAGTTAGGCCGCGCGAAAAATGCTACAAATTCAACATTTTATAAAATTTTATTAGTTTCATTTAGACCAATGAAAGAATAAACACACATCACACAATGTCTGTCCTTATCAAAACTTATATTTATTTAATTTTTGAGAGCATAGGTCTATAAAAACACTACATTAATAATCACCCTTGCAACTCAAAAATTATTATATTTTAAAAAATTCGCAGCTGACAAACTAAGTAATGTGCACATATACCAGCTACATCAGTCGATTTCTACAAGCTTTTTCCACAAAATTTACTGTTCACTTTTTCAAAATGGGTCGACAGATTATCTGTATATGCTTTTAGCAACAACTGCATGTAAGAAAAACTGGAGTTTGGCCGCGCGAAAAATGCTACGAATTCAACATTTTATAAAATTTTATTAGTTTCATTTAGACCAATGAAAGAATAAACACACATCACACAATGTCTGTCCTAATCAGAAGTTATATTTATTTATTTTTAGAGAGCATAGGTCTATAAAAACACTACATTAATAATCACCTTTGCAACTCAAAAATTATTATATTTAAAAAAATTCGCAGCTGACAAACTAAGTAATGTGCACATATACCAGCTACATCAGTCGATTGCTACAAGCTTTCTCTACAAAATGTACTGTCCACTTTTTCAAAATGGGTCGAAAGATTTTCTGTATATGCTTTTCGCAACAACTCCGTGTATGAAAAACTGGAGTAAGGCCGCGCGAAAAATGCTATGAATTCAACATTTTATAAAATTTTATTGGTTTTATTTTGTCCAATTAAAAAAATAAACACACATCACACAATGTCTGTCCTTATCAAAACATATATTTATTTAATTTTTGAGAGCATAGGTCAATACAAATACTACATTTATAATCACCTTAAAGCCTCAATAATTATTATATATTACAAAATTCGCAGCTGACAAACTAAGTAATGTGCACATATACCAGCTACATCAGTCGATTGCTTCAAGCTTTTTCTACAAAATGTACTGTTCACTTTTTCAAAATGGGTCGACAGATTATCTGTATATGCTTTTAGCAACAACTGCATGCAAGAAAAATTGGAGTTAGGCCGCGCGAAAAATGCTACGAATTCAACATTTTATAAAATTTTATTAGTTTCATTTAGACGAATGAAAGAATAAACACACATCACACTATGTCTGTCCTTATCAAAAATAATATTTATTTAATTTTAGAGAGCATAGGTCTATAAAAACACTACATTAATAATCACCTTTGCAACTCAAAAATTATTATATTTGAAAAAATTCGCAGCTGACAAACTAAGTAATGTGCACATATACCAGCTACATCAGTCAATTGCTACAAGCTTTCTCTACAAAATGTACTGTCTTCTTTTTCAAAATGGGTCGAAAGATTTTCTGTATATGCTTTTCGCAACAACTCCGTGTATGAAAAACTGGAGTAAGGCCGCGCGAAAAATGCTATGAATTCAACATTTTATAAAATTTTATTGGTTTTATTATGACCAATTAAAAAAATAAACACACATCACACAATGTCTGTCCTTATCAAAACTTATATTTATTTTATTTTTGAGAGCATAGGTCAATAAAAATACGACATTTATAATCACCTTTAAGCCTCAATAATTATTATATATTAAAAAATTTTCAGCTGACAAACTAAGTAATGTGCACATATACCAGCTACATCAGTCGAATGCTAAAAGCTTTTTCTACAAAATGTACTGTCTTCTTTTTCAAAATGGGTCGAAAGATTTTCTGTATATGCTTTTCGCAACAACTCCGTGTATGAAAAACTGGAGTAAGGACGCGCGAAAAATGCTATGAATTCAACATTTTATAAAATTTTATTGGTTTTATTATGACCAATTAAAAAAATAAACACACATCACACAATGTCTGTCCTTATCAAAACTTATATTTATTTTATTTTTTAAGAGCATAGGTCTATACAAATACTACATTAATAATCACCCTTGCTACTCAAAAATTATGATATATTAAAAAATTCGCAGCTGACAAACTAAGTAATGTGCACATATACCATCTACATCAGTAGATTGCTACAAGCTTTTTCTACAAAATGTACTGTTCACTTTTTCAAAATGGGTCGACAGATTTTCTGTATATGCTTTTCGCAACAACTCCGTGCATGAAAAACTGTAGTTAGGACGCCCGATAAATGCTGTTAATATTACTTTTTTTTTAATTTTTATTAGTTTCATTTAATTGAAAGAAGATCTAAAACCGTTTTTGATGCTTTATTATTATTTAACTGAATGAATTGTTGCTAACAGCTTTATCATTCAAACAAATTTTTTTACTTGGCATTTTGTTTATATATATATATATATATATATATATATATATATATATATATATATGACAGTAAGAACACCATCAAATCTGTTAAATTTTGATGTTTCTATATGTAATGTAAAACTTTTGTCTAGTACAAGTTTTAATAAGTCCTACCATTATTGCGTGGGGATAAAAAAAATTGAAATAGATTAAAATCAATACTTTGACATTATGTGTATCGTACAATCAAATAACTTCCGTGATAAACCTTTTTATAGATAGTCTTAAATATTTGTTTAATAATATTTATTATACAATTCGTCGCCTGAGAATTGGAGTGTTCTATGTCCATTTTTAGTCGGAACTGAGATATACTGTAAGCGTTTGAAAGTTCAAACAACTATGAATATCATGACATAGAACAAAATGATATTGGTCTTAAATTAAGAACAAACATTTTTATGTGCGTAGACGTGTGTGGATATAGTACAAATGAATACTAATATTAATTTCGTGTCCATAGCATCAAAAACCTAAAAAGTGGACATAGAACACTCCAACACTCAGGCGGCGAATTTACTATTACTGATAGGGTGGGGAAAAAATTGGTTGGGGAAACAATTTGTAACGCCCTTACTATGTGTACTATCTAATCCACCTAAAATATAAATAAAATGTATAAATTTTGACAAATTCAAGTGGTTTCAAATATATTTTGGTAAGACTAACTGTTATTTAAAGTGGTTGAAATAAATGAGTATGAAATGTGTGAAAATGTCAGATTAATCCTTTTTGTAAAAATTGATTACATTATAGGATATTATGTAAATGGTGTTTTCTTGAACTTTCTAATACATGCGAAAAGTTACTAAATGAAAAAAGAAAATAATTATTAACTTCGAAATATACCTTCACATGTAGTCTGTTCCGAAAGGGAGTTTGAAAATGTGTAAACTAGCCTTGAGAGTCCTTTTATTAAGTTCAGATCTCCACATATATATAATACTTCATTCCATGTAGAAAAGGTATTTCATATTTAGTTTTTACGTAAAACTTTAGACTGTTTTACTTCAAACTAATGTCTTGTTGTGAAATAATTTTTTTTAAAATCATAATTTGTTTCCTGCATCAAGGAAAAGCATGCTTATAGACCTGAGACTGGTTTTCTAATTTCCCTAAGAAATATAAGAGAGCAAGGACGCAACACACTAACAAGTAAGAAAGGGTCGGTAGTCTATTTTACACGCAAGTAACATCACCAATCCTACATGTTGAAACTGTAACGTCCTTTACTGGTTATTTTCATTATTAAGGTTTCTCGAAAACGTATAAAAACTTAATTATTTTATTTTAAAATGTCACTTGGCTTTCACTGAGTGATAGTTAAATAAGCAAAAACTTAACGCATGTTATAAAAAAATCGTAGCCTTTTTTATACGTAACGTTTGCATATTTCAAAGTTTTCTCAACACTGTTTTGTTAGTATGTAGGAGGTGGAAACGCAAGCCGAAACACAAGAAGTTGAAAGTTGGCATATGCTTTAATTGAGTAGGTATTTGTGTCTTGTGGATTTTGCAAACAAGTGTTGGGAAACATTGTAATTTTACGTTGTTCGTCTTGTGTTTCTGGCGTCTTCGAATTTTTACGTAATGTACCCTACAGTTTCGGTCCTAGATTTGGAGAGTCTGAGATGTGTAGAATCGTCCTCAGATAAAAATGGGGTTCGTAGGCTCTCGCCTTAAAAAATCTATAAACAGTATTTAAACAATGTGTTCAGCCACGCTTAAATATAAATTATGAAAATGGTTAAAATTCGAATAAATTTCGTCCACGTCCATGCTACATTAAGAACTAACCCATGTAGATACCTACCCGCGCTTCTCTACCGAAGTCTACAGGCATAACACTTTCATAATACTCACTATACACACATCAAAACTCGCTATTTTATTTTTATACACTAACCCAAACGTAACATAGAGAAAATTTAAAAAAAATGAGGAATAATTGATTTTTAAATTAATTCGAAATTGAAATGTTAATGCCTATTTCACAGATTTTTATTTTATTTTTCCACATAAAAGAGTTGTGCATGGACTATTTAAAACTGTAGTATTTTTGTTTTGTTTAAGACGCATAATTTTTAAAATATTTCAATTCAAAGTTGATAATTCAGGGTTGTTGTGTACCAATGTTTTTATTAACTATCCATTTTTTTCCTTAAAGAATTGTATTTGATGTGATTGGTAGAATTTTCCCAACAAAATAACTTATAATGAAAGTGATAAATCAATTGCCAAATGTTTTCTGTAATCATTAATGGCGCTTGAATTAGACATTATTATTTTGATAAAAACCACCATTAATCTCCCAATGGAAAAATTTCAGAGATTGTTAATTGCTAGTTTGAAACTTGATCTGTAAAATAACATCAGTTTTGATTTTTCAAGTAATTTGCAACTTCCAAACAATATCTAGTTTTGCAACACTGTTTTTGTTATTCATCAGTTGCCTACAACACTCTTCTCTCGGACTGTACAGTAGTTGTGCCTGTGTTGCACGCACCCCACTGGCACCCCCTGCCTTTAGTCCACGGAACTGTTCCCGCTTCACACTCGTGATGAAGTAAGCTGCTGTCTGACCTTGAAGGTTAGACACAGAAAAAAAAGAAACACTTGTGAAGGTTCAAGGGACAGTGTGAGAATCAGCAGGAAGAAGTATAGTCCAGAAAACGAAGACATAAACAGGCACAAACCTGTGAAAAATGCGTCCAAGCTGAATTTTTGCACACAGGAAGAGTCGACTATGCTCAACAACGTGCGTAACACCGAAAACGAGCGATTAAGTCCTAGATAATAGCGACTTACAGCAATCCATTAAAATGTTTTCCATGTATGCAGTTTTTAATGTAAGTATATTTTCTATAAACATACCATAACAATATATAAACGCTAGTTTACACATTAATGTTGACAAATATTCCAAGCCTTAATATTAAAGACAAGTTTTAAATCAATTAATTTATGAAATACATATTTTTATCTCTGGCACCCAGACAAAAATACAATTCACACAAAAAATAAAGACCCCATGCGAAAAAATTCTTCAAAAATGTTTTTGCTTATTCTTTTAGCTTTAAGACAGTAAATTTATAGAGCCTAGGGTGAAACGAGCGTCGCAGGGTGTGTCGAACTGCGGTGGTTCTAAGCACTCACGGTCGGGGCGACATTATAAATATTCATATGACATTATATATATTCATATGATAGGTTATATCTAAGTGACATCTAACAAATATTATATTCTATTGATTCTCTTATATGAAACATTTTTGATACAACATAAAATTTAATACTAAATTATTTCTGTCAGGAATTGTTATGTATAAAACTATTCGAGAACTTTGGTTTACTACTATCTGTGGTTAAATAAATTGTTACAAAAATTGTATTATTAAAATTTGAAAATTAATTAAATAACTAACATTAATTTTTTAAGCATCATTTTACTTTCGATCTGAACAATGCCAAATTTTAACTAAGCATATATTCTATATGCTATGTATACATATTTTAAGAAATTTAATTCTTCAAAATAAGTTTACGACTGCATCAAAAATGAAACAAATGCTGCATCGTTAAGTTATAAGTCAGGGATTTTTTTTTTAATTTTATAATATTATTGATAAATATTATTTACAAATATAAATAAAACAATAGTGTTAATATTTAGCATAAAAGATTTAGTTATCTTAAGTTGATGTATTTTGTGTGCCTTCATTGGATCTTTAAAGTGGTAAAGAGCCGGGTGATGTTTTTGCATGCTCTTGGCAATCATGGCGCTAACGGCGAGAGGGTGTCTGTACCAGTAATAATGAAGGAAACTAGCCTTTCTCTTTACTGACGTACGAGTCTGCTCCTCGCAGTTTGTCCAAACTTTGGGGGGGGATCAGATTGAATATTGTCGGTAGCGAATTCGTGTTCTTATTATCTTAGCAGTATGGTGTGTGAAGAAAAAATTGAACTAAGTTTGCTGTACATTACACTAATCAAACTGCACTCGTTTCCAACGAATGCTGTCCGTTAAAAATGATGTTCAAGGCTCGCTGTGAACGTTTACACGAAAATATTATAAATATTGTCCATAGAAATAACGCTATTGGTCCCAGTAATAAGTGCATTGTTTGTTTATTTATTTAATTAATATCTTACAGATTAAAGAGTGAAACACACTACAACACCATTTGACATAAGCAGGGGCGCAACAACTAAATTTCCAAAGGGGGGGGGGGGGCAATATACATTTTTATAAAGAATCATCGATCCCCCTATTGAAGTGGGAGGTCCGGGGGGTCCTCCCCCGGGAGAATTTGTATTTCAAGGTGGAAAATGGTGCTATTTAAGCAGTTTTATTATCTAAAAATTGATTACACAGCACTTTCTTTGCCCCCGTTTGCCCCCATTTCAAGGTTTCAGAGGGAGGGGGGGGGGGGGGCAAAATACCCTTGCCACCCCCCCCTGTTGTTGCGCCCCTGGACATAAGCAAATCATATCCTGCAACTTTTATTTTATCTAGGTTTGCGATATACACTTCTGATTTATTCTGTACAAAAGTTACAGTTTTGTGATAATTCATGATGCCTTTGGTTGTTAAGAGCGAAAATATTCCCAGCCCGAGTGAGTTCAGCACCGCCGCGCCGCAGAGAAGTACACACTACGCAGTTCGGGACACTTTACCGGTCAGATTGATTGTACCAAACACTCGTAAAATTTATTAATTTAAAGCTTAAGAAATATTGAACCACTTTTATTAAGGTAATTTTCACCTTGGGTTCTTCTTGTGTTTGTATTACCATAAATTTGAATAAAATGATTTTTCTTAACCTTAATGATTTACATTGTTTGTTAGATGGTAAGATATTAAAACTGTATACTTTTTATCACTATTACCACGTAGGGCAAAGTAGTATGTTTTGGTTCCTCCGGGGACAGGCTTTAAGGCTGTGGAGCCGATGGCCGACCACCATCTTGGATTGTGACGTCATGGCGGCCATCTTGGATGACCTTGAACTTGACCTCAACCTTTTACCTGCAAAATTTGCCCAAAATTCGCCGAAATACCCAAAAATTTCAATTTTTTTTGGAAAAAAATCCCGCCAAAAAAATTACAAAAAATTTGAAAATTAATGAATTTCTCTTTTCGAGGGAAAAATTCCAGTTTAGAGGGAAAATTTACTGTTTTCAGTCCTTAAAAATACCAGCGGCTAGAAATGTTTTTATAGAGGCTTAAGCATCCATGTCTACAGCCTCCGATAAGCCTCTGACGTCATCATGGAATATGTCATCATGGAATATGACGTCACCGTTGCAATTTCCGTTACGTCCGCCATCTTGAAAATCTTTATTTATTATCCGATTTTAGTGCAAAATAATTTAAAATAAATAAAAAATCAATTAATAAAATTTTAATTAAAAAATATTTTTAAAACATACATTTATGACATGGAGCTTGCGGTGTCCTTGGTGCAAACTTAGCGAGGGCAAAAAAATTATAAAAATGGTGACCGTTCCTTCCCTCATAGTGGCTGCTGGCAGACTGACCCCCACCACTTATGTCAAGGTGTATATATATTTTTATCCAGAATGACATCATATATGCCATCTTGAAAAACTATCATTTTAATGCTAGAAAATCGGGAAAATTTTAAATAATTAATAAAAAAATTTTTAATTAAATTTTAATAAATAATTAAAAAACTCTGTTGCACTTTTCGTTACGGCTTCCATCTTAAAAACCGTAATATTTATGGTAGAAATATGGAAAAATAAAAATATTATAAAGAA
Source organism: Bacillus rossius redtenbacheri (assembly GCF_032445375.1). Lineage (NCBI taxonomy): Eukaryota > Metazoa > Arthropoda > Insecta > Phasmatodea > Bacillidae > Bacillus > Bacillus rossius. The sequence goes on along the minus strand of NW_026962012.1, from coordinate 5,404,803 downwards.
ATTTTATTAAGAACATTTTAATAAAATAATATTTTAAAACGCACTTACGCCTTGAAGTCCTTGGTTCGAAACTGGTAAGAGCAAAATTAAATTGTTTTTCGATAGATAGAGTATTTTTCCATGGAAGCCACCTGTCAACTGGCCTCCCACCACCAATACCAAGGTATATATCTCATCAGCTGGTATGATGTCACGTCAGCCATATTGTTTTCGTCTGCTGGAGGCCACATATTGTTTTCAGCTACTGGAGTGTGCTGATGCCATGTTAGTGTAATTCTTAACCACTAGAGTACAGAAATCATGTATTATTACCGAGGCACCCACAATCTTGAAATTTGGGCGCCATCTTGGAATGGTGTAATTATTTAGCTCGAGATCCGGGGAAAAAATCCAAAATTTATCAAAAAATTCACTCATTAAAGTAATGATTGATTCGATCGATTCCTGTCCTTGGTTCAATCCCTGGGCGATACAAAAAAAATTAATTTTATGTAAAAAATAATGTCAATAAATCATGTTCTAAATCCTAAAAGAGGCTTAAAATCCTCTACTACCAGCCTTCAGTAAGCCATTAGGACTGCCATCTTGCAAATTTGTGTTCATTGACCTATAAATTCGGGGGGAAATCCAAAATTCACTGAAAAATAACTCATTAATTTACATATTGAATATATGGGTTTCTGTCCTCGGTTTGGTTCTTGACTTGTGACAAGTGTAAATAAATATTAAATAAATTTTATATTCTGGTTTCCATTACCTTTCGCAGAGTTTATTAATCATTCACTCTATGAAAAACAACTCAAGACAATACACCTGACCAACTAAATAAATACGGTGCCACTATGCCTAACATGAAAGTCTAGTTATTCGATACTTAGAATAACCTCTAAACCGTTCATGTACAAAGCCATCCATGCATATAGACCAAGCATCTTCGGACCGCGAGACCGGGTCATAAACAATATCAGACATATAGACCAGTCATTTCCGAACCTCACGACCTTCTTCATCGACAGCTAATTATATTCAATTAGACCAACGTTACATGTTTTACGCATACGAAAGGACCAAGTGACTTTGATAAATATTTTATCAAAACCAAGTGGTTTTGAACTAGTAAATATTCAGTCACTACAAATTTTACTACGCACAATCATCGAAAAGGCAGCACAATAAGAAGCACAATCGAAAAAAGGAAGCACAATCATTGAAAAGGAAGCACAATCGGAAGCACTATCAAAGAAAAGGAAGCACAACCAACAAAAAGGAAGCACATTTTGGAAGCACCATCAACAAAAAGGAAACACATTTGGAATCACTATCAAAAAGGCAGCACATTTGGAAGCACAATCAACCAAAGGAAGCACATTTAACGAAAAGGACGCTCATTTGGAAGCACGATAAAAAGAGGAAGCTGTGTTACGAGAGCTAAGTCCTAGTTAGAAATCAGAATACAAGAAATGAATCATTAAATTTTTACTTTAAATATTTAATTTATTTCTCGGCATTATACAAATGCAAGTAAAACAAGTCATTATTGTATGTAGCCAGCTTCCCTCAGTTCTTTGATTATGAAGGATATTTCTTTGATGCACGAATAGTTTCCTGCACAAAGCGAGCCATGTAGAATCTTAGCCGGTCAACCAATTTGTTTGAATCTTTCCATGATGTGTAATCAATCTCTTTGCTACAATCTTCCTTGCATGTTTATTATAAATACTTTTAATATCACTATCGTCCCAGTGATCATAATAAGCTTTATCAGATTTATTTATTATAACGCGATGTTCCCATCGTTTTGGTTTCAGGACACCGTCACAGTCTTCGATCTTGTCAAATTTAGGTGCTTCATCACAGTCTATGCCTTTGTCAACAGCCTCAGAGTCACTGTAGCTATCACCGTAGAAGGCATCGTCTTCGCCCAGATTACCGTAAGAATTCGATATCGATGATGTCGAAGTTTCTTCATCGTCTTCATGCTTCCTTTTTAGGAGTCCATCATTTTTACAAAGTAGGAAAGATCTACTTGAATTCGGCTTATGTATTCTTACTTTTCATATTAAATAAATTCTTTGCTGCAAAACATACATATTAGTTAGTGAGACTAATGCCAGATGAAAACTAAGAGTTTTAAATTAGATCCATTACTTAAATATAATTTTTTTAATATTTCATCAGCGAGAGTTAAGTTATCTCATGCAAAAGAAATTGTTGCAAGTAGGTAGTCCCAATTCTTGTCAACAGATGACGCCACAAGTTGCTTGCAGGTAAATATCATTTAGTTCTTTTATGTGGGATGCTCACTAACGATCGTAAAAGATGGAAGGCTTCAAGGGCGCCCATACCCGGGGGCAGGGGGGGGGGCCGTGGCCCCCCCCTAGCTTTCAGGGAAGGAAAATATATAGTGTAGTCAGGTGTTTTACTTTAAAGAAAATTATTTAAATTCGGTATTATGTAGAAGTGGTTCAACACGAAGATATTATTGTATATCGTTTTTTACATGTCTATTTCATTTGTTATGTTAGTTCAAGCATTAGTTTCTGCTGCTGCGATATAAGGTGTTGTGTACAGGGAGAAAACGCTGTTCAAGCGCAACGCCCGTGGCGAATCATTCCCCTTCGTATTCCTACCCAAGCTCACGCGATAACACAACACAACAGATTTAGACCAGTCAGAGTTAGACGACGCGACAGTTGACATGTGCTTGTAGACGGCGAAATGTTTTGCTACTTTTTCGTCATAATAATGTGTATGTTCACAAATAACATCTCAAAACAGAGATTTTTCAATAGTCTTTAGGTCTACCTACAGTTTTATGCATCTGGTCTAGATTTAGTTAAGTGTATTCAGTCAGTATAAATAACTTAAGTGCAAATAAATAAGTGAAAAGTGTAAAGATAAAAACCATTGTTATTATGTAGTGTTTCTTAGTTTTCCTCATTCGTCACATCCGCTCAGAATATTCACAATTTTTAAGGTAAGCTAACACCTTTAAAGTTACTCAAATAAGAATTTTTGTTCAGAAAAGTCTACAACGTAAAATTTATGTTGGAATTTTTAATTTAGAGGAAAACCACTTTTTCCCTTCAAAAGTGTTTAAAGGGATAAGGATTCCGCTACCTTCAGTAGACTCGGAAGCAATTTACACTGGAATCTCGATTTTACGTATGCTCACAGTCGCTTGGATTGCATTCGTAAAATCGTTATCTTCATAAAATTTCAAACACCCCACCCTGTGAAGATACATGTTATAATTTATTTAACGGAATATATATAATATTAAATAGTAAAAACAATGACTGCTGTCTGCCCTCTGCCCTCCCCTGCGTTCCCCTTATTTTTTTTTTTTAACATTCCACAAATTGCTTCATTGCACGAGTGATATAAAAGCGACATCACAGCGACTAAACACAGTTGCACCACGCATTGCATCATGTTAACTTTTGTGTGGTGACAGTAGGTTGTCCGACATGCCTTTCTTGGATATCTTTCCTTTTCGTAAGACGCGTGTTACTAAAATAAATTTATATTTGAGTTTGCAAACTTGTCCACTCCTTGCCAGAGACGACTGAAAACAGACGAGACTTTCCAGGGTCGGGTTGATGAGCTGGAAGAATTCCCTGCCTTGCATTTTTATGGACTTCACCTTATCATATTTATCAGTTAATCTTTAACAGATCAGCTTGAAAAATATTAATAAACGCACTTTTAGTAACATAATCTAGGAGAACAAGCACACAGTTCAGTGTACACCTGTACTGTTTCATAAAAGTGATCATAGGTAGGGACTGGAAAAATTCGCGGTTTCAATGACCACTAGGATAGACTAAACGATTCTCCTATGTACTCTGGCAACTATCACATGGTCATTGGCTACCGACTCGGGGAAACTGTTTACTGCGATTCTTATTATTCGATACTTCTTTTGTTGAGTGTTTGCCATTGGCTCAGAGTCCTTCAGGTAAATTGCGGTCCAATCACTGACGCAGCATTAAGCTAAACGAGTTTGGATTCCAGCCTGTCTCGAAAGGAATCCGCGAATTTTTACGGTCTTTAATCATAGGCTTATTTGGTGAAGAAAAACGCTGCTCTTTAACGACAGACATTCATTAAAAACACAGTACATTTTAGTGCGAGAAGCCCTTGAATTTGTGATAGCCATAGGGAATTATTTGTTTGTATAGTAAGTTAAAAAAAAGCTTAGTTGAAAATCCGCTCGTCACGTCTACTTGCTGCGTCACTTATACCATTTTTGAGCGTTTTTTACTGGGAAACCGATGCAGCGAAGGTAATTAATGCGACAATTGTCAAGATAATGCCTAATGGCTTGGGTTGCTGGATATTAGCGGAAAGGAGAGGAAGTAGCTACTCAATATCGTTTCTTTCTCTCACGCTTCACAAGGTTTCAAGCTCAGTTGCTATGTTCACGAGCTGGAAATGTTGGAATGGGTAAGGAATGTTGAGTATAGTTCATTTGCGGTAAAATAAATATTTTTACAGCCTTGGCATAATTTTTCAATCTAAGAAATTTCGAACTTTGCGACAAATAAAGTGTACCTGTCCATTTTTTCTTTTCGATTTTGAGTTTGATGCCGCAATAAATTATACAATATTCACTAACTGTAAATGGCTGTTGTATTAGCTTTAAAATATGAATACGCTGTGCATTAAAAATTAATATTTTTATATGTTTTCATAGTGTTTTTTTAATTTTTTTTAAAATATATTTTGGTGTCAAATTTTCCGAATTTTAGATGGTTCCTGAAAAAATGTATTCGTAAAATCGCGGCTTCGTTCAGTCCGGGCTCCGTAAAATCGAGGTTCTAATGTACTCTTAATTCTGAAGTTAAGTACTGAACATGTTATTTAAGGGTTTATCAATGCCGTATTTACGCGCAGGCTATCTAGGCTGTAGCCTATGGGCCCGCACCACAAATGGGGGCCCGCACCACACGACACGAAAAAAAAAAATTATACTGCGATGTGGATCTTCTTATATTCTTAAAATACGCGTCGACATAGTATGTCCAGTTGTTTTGTGTGGATTAATTGCGCCGAACTAAACTCTTCTGTGGAAAGCTGATATATGAGTTATGTCAGCATTTAGAAATTTTCGATTATTTTCATTGGTTTTGGTGTCACTTAATTCCTTAACATCTAAATACTGTTTGGTTAAATAGTCTAGTTTAATAATAAACTAATTTTTTCTGCGCTTTACTACTGAATCCATCTGTGCTAATTTTAAATGATAAGCAATTATGATTCATATCGAAACATAGTAATATTCATTTAATTGTGAAACAATTTTTGACTGTAATTATAAGCGTAGTTCTGGTGTTACATTTAAAAACAACTGTTTTCTGACTGTGATAACATACTCAAATCGTTTCTCTCCCAAAGTTGAATTTTTTGATCAACACGTTTTAAACTTTATAATTATTTTAATTTAATTTTTACGCGACATTTATTTAGGGGTAAAGAGAGCAATTAGTTGAAGGACTGTATTCTTGATATCCGTGTACCCGAGACGCTTCAAAAGTATAAGGACTCTATTCCTGCATTTGTGTTTCTAAAAATTCATTTGTTTCAATAAAATAGTTAATATTTAATTAATAAAGTAGCCAATAAATATTTTTTTTATGGCGAATGAGTACTGTGGTCTATTATTTTAGTAACAGGACAAAAATTTTTAACAGGGTCAGAACTGGAACTATTTTATGGCTAGTAACAAGCCGCAGTTAAGTCTTCCAAAATATTAAAAATACTTCATACCCCTAAGTCTGCCCCCCCCCCTACAAATTATCATATGGGCGCCCTTGGAAGGCTTCGCTAGACAACAAGGAGAAGGAAGTTCGTCTTGCTTGTTAGTGCTTCTCAGTTGTTTGGAGGTATATTATTTAACTGAGGAATGGATGTTTCATTTTTATTACAAATTACATGATAAAAGATTGGTTGTCTGTAAAGTCGGTCTACGGACGTTAGTTTAACGTGACAACATCATAACAAAAAATTGATGAAATGATTGCATACTTTTATGAATAAAATTGAATCATTTTTATTGAATTATCACTATTTTGTATAGGTAGATACAAATAAGGAGTGAAATAAAATCTACAATTCAATTGATAAATTTACTTTTATTTGCACTCATTAATTAAAATAGGTTTATTACTTTAACGAACAGATTATTTTAACTATAACTTTTTTACCTGTTTGCTATTTAACTTCTTCCAATCTGTGTTATTCTGTTAGGAATAGGACGATGATAGGAAAAGTAGGAAACGAATGGTAGTGTTTCAAGTTTAATGTCCTTCGAAAAAGTCAAATCGATGGTTGTTCCAATCGAGTGGAAGAGAGATAGATGCGGCGCAAGCGTACAATGAGCGTAACGGGACAATGTGCGTTACGGGACACTTTTTCGTGCGTGCAGCCGGCGTTCATCAATTTATTAGACGTTGTCACGCCAAAAAAAATGTTGTGAGACACACAACACAAGGGTACGATGCTTCAAGGATACATGGCTCCAACTGGCTACATTAGCTCCAGTCAGCGACGAGAGTTATCTCATACAAAAGAACTTGTTACAAGTAGTCTCGATTATTAGCATAAGATGTCGTCACTTGTTGTGTTGTGTCATAATTTATTTATTTTATGTGGGATGCGGGATGCTCACTATCGATCGCAAAAGAATGATGGCTTCGCTAGACACCAAGGACAAGGAAGTTCGTCCTTCGTGATAGTGTTTCTCGTCCGTCTTATCACATATTATCGGACTGAGTTATGTTTTTTTTTTTTAATTCCAACTGTTAAAAATATTACAAGTGCTGATTTAGTAGCAGAAATTCACAATTTAATTGCAACTCTGGATAAAATGGCATGTCTCATTAGGTAAACAATTATTCATACAGAGATCGGTTTTTCATAAATAACCAGAAGCACTTGGAGAAAACACGGGAATAATCAGGAGCACACGGAGAAAGTCATAATATTGACAAGAATAATCGGGAGCACGCGGAAAACCATCATAATATTAACAAGAATAATCGGGAAAACACGGACCAAACCATTACATGTTTTACATAATAACAGAAAATCACAGAAAAAATTTATAATAAAAATGAAAAAATTGAAAAAAATACAAAAAAATTCTGGCTTGTCGTAGAACTTTATCATTGTTCTGTAAATGAGAAGTTCACAAGCAGGCAGTCAGTCTGCCAGCAGCCACCATGAGAGAAGGAACGGTCACCATTTTTATAATTTCTTTGCCCTCACTAAGTTTGCACCAAGGACACCGCAAGCTCCATGTCATAAATGTATGTTTTAAAAATATTTTTTATGAAAATTTTATTAATTGAATTTTTTTTATTTTTTTTAAATTTTTTTTCACTAAAATTGGATAATAAATAAAGATTTTCAAGATGGCGGACGTAACGGAAATTGCAACGGTGACGTCATATTCCATGATGACATATTCCATGATGACGTCAGAGGCTTATCGGAAGCTGTAGACATGATGCTTAAGCCTCTATATAAACATTTCTTGCTGCTGGTATTTTTAAAGACTAAAAATAGTAAATTTTCCCTCTAAACGGGAATTTTACCCTCGAAAAGAGAAATTCATTATTTTTCAAATTTTTGTAATTTTTTGGCGGGATTTTTTTCAAAAAAAAAAATTGAAATTTTTGGGTATTTTGGCGAATTTTGGGCAAATTTTGCAGGTAAAAGGTTAAGGTAAAGTTCAAGGTCATCCAAGATGACCGCCATGACGTCACCATCAAAGATGGTGGTCGGCTCATCGGCTTCACAGCCTTAAAGCCTGTCCCCGGAGGAACCAAAACATACTACTGGGCAATGTTTCTAGAATGTATATGATTTATACATAGGCGTGTCTATAAGGGGGGGGGGGCAGGTGGGCCATGGCCCCCCCTAATGTAATCACTCAGATCGGCATTTTCTCTAATGCGTTCGTTAATATTCGTATATTCCTGGCACTGTGACACTCAAACTGTGTTTCAGTGTTGCAGCGTGCTAATTAACAATATTTTTAAACATTTTATCGTTCTGGAAATACAGCCGCCTTAGTTTATTTAAATCATGAGGTCCCTTAAAATGGTCTATAGCTTATACTTGAATTCGGTCAGACAGTTTACACGCGGGAATGTTTATTGCTCTCCTGCATCTGTGGCACAAATGGGGGAAGTTATCAACATGTATAAATAGCCTCCAATATCGCTGTCATAAATACGTGCAGACTGCAGCCTATGAAAAGTTAGAATGCGATTGTAGCCAGTAAACACAAGATAATCTTTCTTCTCTCTTTTTTTTTAAATCTTTTTTCTTCCTGGATTTAAAAACTATCTGCGGGATTTCTACCCGATATCCGTTAGAAAACTCATCCAACCTGTCACGATTGTTGTTTCGTTTAAAACAGTGACTTCTCCGACTTCGCCAGATCAGGTCAAGCACAGTAGAAAAAACTTTTTTGGTGTGCCTTTAAAATGTTAATATGAACGAGTGCTTCATTTGCAGTGGTCCGTTATTTTAGCGATGGATAGGTAGCCTATGTATGTTTGAATTTTTTAGTTTAGATTAAACAAATATGTATTTCTTAGTTTTCAACTACTTAACAAAAATATGCACCCGAGAAAATCAATTATAAAAAGTGCAATTAGTTTCATTGTTCTGTCGTGTGAGGATCATTTTAAAAAGTACGAAATAATGCTAGAAAAGAATGTAATTTTCTACCAACCAGGTACATATCATAAAATTTTTTGTAAGTGGTAAGAGAATAAGCCTTTCACCAAGATGCTCCGAGTTCGATTTCCGGCGGAATCACTCCCAGCTTTTCGCACGTGATAGTAATCGCGCTAGGGTGATGCCACAAGTAGGCGTGTTTTCTCGGGGTTCTCCTATCCCTCTCAAAAATTATTTATTTTAGTAGCAAAAACTGAATAGTTGTCAAAACTTAAAACTAAGATGAATCAGACTTCGTTGAAAATGGAAACAGTTTGATTTTTGTGCGTCGTTTTGTTATTACATAGTACATAATAGGTACAACATGACTTAAATCCCCCCCCTAATTATTTTGTAATCACGTAAGGGACATTCCTAATAATATAATTCTGTAAATCAGTGATCGCCTGTAACCTATACCTGTTTATCTGTAACCGGCCCCCATAGTGTAATCGTTTAGGCGCTGGTCTGCGGTGTGAGGGGTCCGGGCTTCAAATCCTAGCTTGGACATAGTGTCCTTCACTTAATATCACACTTATCGGCTCTTAAGATGTGGCTGTTAAAGGGCCGTAAAACACTCTCAACTAATACACAATACACAGTTAATTTAAAGGAGAAATGTACATCCTGGAATCTGTAATTCTTTATTTTGGCTTTCGTTACGTCTAATAAAACCCCACAGTCACATAATTATCTGATTTTCGATTTCCAAGATATTAGGCTAAGGGAAGGCTAGCCACAACTTTTCCTTATGGCTAGGTGTAAACTTGAGGCGCGGTATGTATTATAACATCATACAAACGTTCGATATGAATGTACATAAATTTGATATTTTAATGCAGTCTGTAGTTACGTGCTGATGACTGTGTGTCCAATGACTGCGTATGCGCTATTTTTGTGCTAATTCAATTGTATGTCTGCGCCAGCCTGATCTACAAAGCAGATTAAAGATGATTATATGTGCACATTTTCATGGCCATGAGAGGCCATGGCCATTGAATATTATATATATTCAATGCCATGGCTACTAGCTGTGTACGAATTCTATGCGATGAGCCCTTGTTCAAATAACGGAAATTAATGATTAAGCCACTTTGCATGTAACATTAATGCATAACTTGTACGGTAGTGTCTGCCTCGCGCGCAAACGGTGTTGCAGAGTATTTGTCGTACTGTTCGTTACAAAATTTAATTCACGTGCGTCCACCTCGTACGAAAAGAAATCACACATCAGGCTATGTCGGACTATGGTGCTTTCAAGCTCCCGCGTTTTTTTGCAAACATTCTTCCAAAGGCCTTCAAAATGGCCAAAAATGGCTTTTTTCAGACTACTGTATCTTGAAATATTATATGTAAAAACCAGTGAAACCACCAGAGCGACATGCGCACCACTTAAAGTCCCATGGCAAAGCGTGGGACGAAAACGCTGCACGCAAGTTTGGTGCCTTGTGAGTAGAGGCGCAGCCGGGGCACTTGAAGCGTGTGTGTTGACCCTTATCGCTCCCCGACTTATGTGGCTCAAACAAGCATAATCCTCCAGCCAGACGGTGCCCTTAACATTAAAATATAGATTAGAACATATATTGAGAATAAACATTTAGTATTTACTAACACAACATGGTAAAATTCATTTGATCTCTTGAACGAATCTCCTTAATGAGCGTAAATAGAAAAAAAAATTAACTGTCAGTGTTTGTAATCAATTGAATGCCCTACATACTCTCCATTTAATCTTAAACTCCCAACTTTCAGTAGTATTAATTTAAAGATATCAGAAATTTATTCTTGAGTTGAGTGTCGTCTGTGTCATCTAGAATTTTGATTTCATTTTTTTTTTATGATTATGTATGTATTTCAAAGCAAAAAAAAATTATTTTAAGAGGTTTGTTAAAGTTCTGTTGTCTGAATTTCTGTGTTTGCATTCACTAAAAAGAAGTTCATTTCAAGGTAGATCTGGACCAAGTTATTGGAAAATTCGAGGGGGGAAAATGTGTAAGTACCCTTTAAACATTGTCTATGGAAAAAAAAACATATTTTCAAGATTGTTAAAATTATACAGATATAAATATTAACTAGTAAACATATCTCGTTGTTACTGCACAAAATATAAACAAGTCAATGAGTGAATGTATTTAGGCTATTTAACATTCTAAATTCAGCTTCTGATTTAAAATTTTAGCACCCCCCCCCCCCCCTTATGGAATGTCTGGGCACGCCTATGGACTCGTAATCATACTGAAAGACTACTACATAAATTGCATTTGAAAAATCATTTCTGTGGATAGTTGCAAGAAAATGTCATTTTGAACTTAACTGCACGTATTTAGTGTGACGCACAAGGTTTGTGGCGATAAACTTTTGATATGTTAATCAGAAATGTTGATTCTGCCACTGTACAAAATTTCAGATTTGGGATAATCTCGAGACCACAAATTTTTCTGAGGCATGTCAACGAAATTCGCTAGACAGGTGAGTGTCTAACCCCACATACATTTGTCTTCCCACTTACTTTTTTTCAGTTTTTTTCATGTGTAATGTTCTTAAACATGTTTTGCCAGCTTTACTAACACTATCTTAACTACGCCCATGCTTACAGAGGGTGGTTGTGATTATTCTGCAACCATCTAATATGTGTCTTAAGTAGGTATCGAATTGTCCAATTCAATCGAAAAAGCAGCAATGTTTTGAAAACGTGTTAATACAAATAATATGAGTTATACACCACCATCTGTAATAGTAAATGTTATTTTGATGATAATGTTGCCTCGAGCTCGGTAAGTTGAACACACCGACCATCTCGAAACTATTTTTCTTGCTGAGAGTTGCAAACAAGCATTTATCAGTATTCTTTTTAATAGACTAGCTTTTGAGCATTTAATATAAATAAGTAAATGTTAAATTAATGTTAACACTCAATTGTCGCGCGAATAAAATTATTAATCTCATAACTGAGACTGTATTTATAAGTATAAAACTACTATAGCATCATGTTCCTGCTATGAATACATTCTTTGGGTCATTCCATGTTACCAAGTACTTTTTAACACTTCAAAAAACTACAAAACACTAATTTTAACAACGTGATAAATTCTGTTCTGAAAAGTAAAACATATTAAACAGTCTTTGTTCTAAAAAAAAAAAAAAAACTATCACTGTGACAGCCCCTAACAATAAGACAGTTCGTATTGTATTAATAAAATACAAATTTTTTATACTTACATTATTATTAAAGACTGTAATTGTTGACATGAATACTAAAAATATATTGTACATTGTGGTACGAAACAGCACAGTTTTTATTACCAAAATTTGGGACTACTTAACATTTCAAACAAGCAATATTGCGATCTCGTGGCCTACAGCTGTAATGAAGTTTTGTTGAAAGAATTTTTAAAGATGAACAGTTTCGGCTGAACAAGATGCTACCAAAGCCAACACAATTCTATTTAAAATGCATTATACCTAAATAATAGATAGCCGCATAAAAAAATGTAATGAAGAGACCCAAAATATATTTTAGAACATAAAAAATGGCATGTAAAATAACATTAAAAAGAATTAGGTTTTTATGTAAATACGTGAGCGTAAGGCCTTGCTACCAAAAGTTTATGCTATATTAGGCCTAGCAATTAAAGAAAAGAAAATAATTATTTACAGGCAAGTTTTTTATAAATTATTATAGAAAAGAACAGTTTTGTTACAAGTTCTATGAGCTATGGCAAAAATTGTATGTATTTTTTTTCATTTGCCGCCATGAACATTCCAGTTAAATATTTTGGCAAATAGTACATTTTAATTAATGTAATTTATGTTTGCTTGTACATTTACATTTCCTTTAATGAATTACGTTATTTACAGAAAGGGTTTTCATTAACAAAAATTTTCTAACCAAGGTTTTATTTATATTTTATTAAATAGCTTATGAATTTGCTTCCTGTTATAACATGTACGAGATGATTATTACAGGACAGGTTTGACAAAGTGAGCTTGATCGTCTCGGTATAACTATGACGACACTTGTCTCGTTTTAAGATTCATGCTTTGCATGCAGTAAACATGTAAATTAATTAAATTTTTGTGCTAAATTTACAGAAAACATTTTTGTGTCTTAGCAAAACTTAATCGACATTTATTTTATTTTGGGAACATGACTGTTTAGGCACTTATTTATATTTCTTTCAAATATGTGCGAAGTTGTTAGGAAAGGTTACAGTTTGCTTACGAGAATATACATATTAAGTTGAATAGTATTCATAAGTGTTTATACTTTGTATGCACATACACAGTAAAAATAATCGTGTGCTTTTACAAAAATTCATGTTAAATGTAGTTCTTAAAAATTATTAAACATTTTATATTTTAGAACACACTTTGGTAGAATATATAAAATTTATGTTGTAAGTATACAAAATTAATATGATGCTAGAAAAAACTTTTGCTATCTCTAAATATGAAATTCCCATAAATAAGTTGAAAATGAACATAATTATGCTTGTTTATTCAAAAAATATATTTTTGACGTCTAGTTTCCAAAAAAAGTATAACGTATATAGCTAGCTGTATACATTGCAGTTTACCAAATGTACATATATATATATATATATATGCAATGTAGCAAACTGTTTTTTGTGTTATTTTAAAAAAATGGAAGATACATAATTTTTTTGAAAAATATATCTATATGGCAATTTTCTGAAGCAAAATTCATAATATACACTGTTACAAGCAAACTTATGATTCTCTATCATTTTTTTGTCAAAATCATCTTTGCAGTTAATCAGTTTTCTGCGCCGGTATGTTAAAGTTAATCTTGCACTACGTTAAAAATTGTATCTCTTTCTTCTTCATCGCTCTTCAGATAAATAAATATTTTCTCAAATGAAGAATACCCAAGGAAGTTAAGATTGCACACTAACATATTATTATTTTTAAAGTAAATTTCTTTACATTTGTTTATCTTTGCTGTAACAGACGTTACCTTTTTTCTTTAGGTACCTGCTCAATCATTTCATACTGATCGAGATTTTGTGAAAATTTGCCGCGTGTTTGTAAGTGAATAGTGATAAAGTATAGGTATGTACGCGTGGGACTGCCCAACTCCAATTTTTCCCTTATCTCTTTTTCTAATGACCACGATCATTTTCGATCTATAGGAGTATTATTTCAAATTTTTAATTAATTGTCATTTAGGATTAGAAAATATATGCATTTTTAATGTTGTTCATTTGAATTGCGTACATTGGTGATATGATGGCCGATATAAGGTGGCTGCCCTGCGCGATGCTGTGATTCTCATGAATTTTGTAGTGGAATTGTCAATGCGAGGCTAAGGACTACTTGTCAAGTTGTCATGTGCCCTCAGTTCCTGGAAATTTTGCTGGTAGTACTCGTTTTAAAGAGGGTGTGTAACGGTCCTGTGAAGAAGGAGAAAGAGGAAGGGGTAGGGGGGGGGAAGGTAAGGCATTTAGGAAAGTACAGTCGCGCCTAGAACATTGTAGCCGTATATATACCAGACTCACTGGCAGGTGATTTGACCCAAACGTTTCACACGACTACAATAAAGAAATAAATGAAATATTAAAGTGAAATATGTTGCAAATAAAATATCACAACTGTAACAAGCACGGCGACAAAATCAGCAAACTATCTCAGGTTTACTCTAAAGTTTAATACATTTTTAACTTCGGCATATCTATTCACAATAGAGCATTGTATTTGTTACACACAAAAGCTGTGGTTGGCAGATAAAAAAAAAAACAACATATATTTGGTCTTGTGTGATTCTAAATAATTCATATTTACTACTCAGATGTATTTTCAATTAAGTAAAACAAATTTATTTTGGTTTGTTAACAAGATTTTTTTTTGCAAATACACAGATATTTGAGCACGTAGTGACTCGCTAAGGTTGGTTCAAGATCGTTAAAGTGGTACCGTACTTATTTTTGGTCAATAAATTCAAAACAAATTTAATAAAATGTTGAATTCATAGCATTTTTCGTGCGGCCTAACTCCAGTTTTTCATGCACGGAGTTGTTGCGAAAAGCATATACAGAAAATCTTTCGACCCATTTTGAAAAAGTGGACGGTACATTTTGTAGAGAAAGCTTGTAGCAATCGACTGATGTAGCTGGTATATGTGCACATTACTTAGTTTGTCAGCTGCGAATTTTTTAATATATCATAATTTTTGAGTAGCAAGGGTGATTATTAATGTAGTATTTTTATAGACCTATGCTTTAAAAAAGTAAATAAATATAAGTTTTGATAAGGACAGACATTGTGTGATGTGTGTTTATTTTTTCATTGGTCATAATAAAACCAATAAAATTTTATAAAATGTTGAATTCATAGCATTTTTCGCGCGGACTAACTCCAGTTTTTCATGCACGGAGATGTTGCGAAAAGCATATACAGAAAATCTTTCGACCCATTTTGAAATCGTGGACAGTACATTTTGTAGAGAAAGCTTGTAGCAATCGACTGATGTAGCTGGTATATGTGCACATTACTTAGTTTGTCAGCTGCGAATTTTTTAAAATATAATAATTTTTGAGTTGCAAGGGTGATTATTAATGTAGTGTTTTTATAGACCTATGCTCTCAAAAATTAAATAAATATAAGTTTTGATAAGGACAGACATTGTGTGATGTGTGTTTATTTTTTCATTGGTCATAATAAAACCAATAAAATTTTATAAAATGTTGAATTCATAGCATTTTTCGCGCGGCCTAACTCCAGTTTTTCATGCACGGAGTTGTTGCGAAAAGCATATACAGAAAATCTTTCGACCCATTTTGAAAAAGTGGACAGTACATTTTGTAGAGAAAGCTTGTAGCAATCGACTGATTTAGCTGGTATATGTGCACATTACTTAGTTTGTCAGCTGCGAATTTTTTAAAATATAATAATTTTTGAGTTGCAAGGGTGATTATTAATGTAGTGTTTTTATAGACCTATGCTCTCAAAAATTAAATAAATATAATCTTTGATAAGGACAAAGATTGTGTGATGTGTGTTTATTCTTTCATTGGTCTAAATGAAACTAATAAAATTTTATAAAATGTTGAATTCGTAGCATTTTTCGCGCGGCCTAACTCCAGTTTTTCTTGCATGCAGTTGTTGCTAAAAGCATATACAGAAAGTCTGTCGACTCATTTTGAAAAAGTGAACAGTACATTTTGTAGAAAAAGCTTGTAGCAATCGACCTATGTAGCTGGTATATGTGCACATTACTTAGTTTGTCAGCTGCGAATTTTTTAATATATAATATTTTTTGAGGTGCAAGGGTGATTATTATTGTAGTATTTTTATAGACCTATGTTCTCAAAAATTAAATAAATATAAGTTTTGATAAAGACAGACATTATGTGATGTGTTTTTATTCTGTCATTGGTCATAATTAAAACAATGAAATTTGATAATATGTTGAATTCGTAGCATTTTTCGCGCGGCGTAACTCCAGTTTTTCTTGCACGGAGTTGTTGCTAAAAGCATATAAGAAAATCTGTCGACCCATTTTGAAAAAGTGGACAGTACATTTTGTAGAGAAAGCTTGTAGCAATCGACTGATGTAGCTGGTATATGTGCACATTACTTAGTTTGTCTGCTGCGAATTTTTTAAAATATAATAATTTTTGAGTTGCAAGGGTGATTATTAATGTAGTGTTTTTATAGACCTATGCTCTTTAAAATTAAATAAATATAAGTTTTGATAAGGACAGATATTGTGTGATGTGTGTTTATTTTTTCATTAGTCATAATAAAACCAATAAAATTTTATAAAATGTTGAATTCATAGCATTTTTCGCGCGGCCTAACTCCAGTTTTTCATGCACGGAGTTGTTGCGAAAAGCATATACAGAAAATCTTTCGACCCATTTTGAAAAAGTGGACAGTATATTTTGTAGAGAAAGCTTGTAGCAATCGACTGATGTAGCTGGTATATGTGCACATTACTTAGTTTGTCAGCTAAGAATTTTTTAAAATATAATAATTTTTGAGTTGCAAGGGTGATTATTAATGTAGTGTTTTTATAGACCTATGCTCTCAAAAATTAAATAAATATAAGTTTTGATAAGGACAGACATTGTGTGATGTGTGTTTATTTTTTCATTGGTCATAATAAAACCAATAAAATTTTATAAAATGTTGAATTTGTAGCATTTTTCACGCGGCCTAACTCCAGTTTTTCATGCACGGAGTTGTTGCGAAAAGCATATACAGAAAATCTTTCGACCCATTTTGAAAAAGTGGACGGTACATTTTGTAGAGAAAGCTTGTAGCAATCGACTGATGTAGCTGGTATATGTGCACATTACTTAGTTTGTCAGCTGCGAATTTTTTAAAATATAATAATTTTTGAGTTGCAAGGGTGATTATTAATGTAGTGTTTTTATAGACCTATGCTCTCAAAAATTAAATAAATATGATCTTTGATAAGGACAAAGATTGTGTGATGTGAGTTTATTCTTTCATTGGTCTAAATGAAACTAATAAAATTTTATAAAATTTTGAATTCATAGCATTTTTCGCGCGTCCTAAATCCAGTTTTTCTTGCACGGAGTTTTTGCTAAAAGCATATACAGAAAATCTGTCGAACCATTTTGAAGAAGTGGACAGTACATTTTGTAGAGAAAGCTTGCAGCAATCGACTGATGTAGCTGGTATATGTGCACATTACTTAGTTTGGGAGGTGCGAATTTTTTAATATATAATAATTTTTGAGGTGCAAGAGTGATTATTATTGCAGTGTTTTTATAGATCTATTCTCTCAAAAAAAAATATAAGTTTTGATAAGGAAAGACATTGTGTGATAAGTGTTCATTCTTTCATTGGTCATAATGAAACCAATAAAATTTTATAAAATTTTGAATTCATAGCATTTCTCGTGCGGCCAAACTCCAGTTTTTCATGCACGGAGTTGTTGCGAAAAGCATATACAGAAAATCTGTCGACCCATTTTGAAAAAGTGGACAGTACATTTTGTAGAGAAAGCTTGTAGCAATCGACTGATGTAGCTGGTATATGTGCACATTACTTAGTTTGTCAGCTGCGAATTTTTTAATATATCATATTTTTTGAGTAGCAAGGGTGATTATTAATGTAGTATTTTTATAGACCTATGCTTTAAAAAAGTAAATAAATATAAGTTTTGATAAGGACAGACATTGTGTGATGTGTGTTTATTTTTTCATTGGTCATAATAAAACCAATAAAATTTTATAAAATGTTGAATTCATAGCATTTTCCGCGCGGACTAACTCCAGTTTTTCATGCACGGAGTTGTTGCGAAAAGCATATACAGAAAATCTTTCGACCCATTTTGAAAACGTGGACAGTACATTTTGTAGAGAAAGCTTGTAGCAATCGACTGATGTAGCTGGTATATGTGCACATTACTTAGTTTGTCAGCTGCGAATTTTTTAAAATATAATAATTTTTGAGTAGCAAGGGTGATTATTAATGTAGTGTTTTTATAGACCTATGCTCTCAAAAATTAAATAAATATAAGTTTTGATAAGGACAGACATTGTGTGATGTGTGTTTATTTTTTCATTGGTCATAATAAAACCAATAAAATTTTATAAAATGTTGAATTCATAGCATTTTTCGCGCGGCCTAACTCCAGTTTTTCTTGCATGCAGTTGTTGCTAAAAGCATATACAGAAAGTCTGTCGACCCATTTTGAAAAAGTGAATAGTACATTTTGTAGAAAAAGCTTGTAGCAATCGACTGATGTAGCTGGTATATGTGCACATTACTTAGTTTGTCAGCTGCGAATTTTTTAATATATAATATGTTTTGAGGTGCAAGGGTGATTATTATTGTAGTATTTTTATAGACCTATGCTCTCAAAAATTAAATAAATATAAGTTTTGATAAAGACAGACATTATGTGATGTGTTTTTATTCTGTCATTGGTCATAATTAAAACAATGAAATTTTATAATATGTTGAATTCGTAGCATTTTTCGCGCGGCCTAACTCCAGTTTTTCTTGCACGGAGTTGTTGCTAAAAGCATATAAGAAAATCTGTTGACCCATTTTGAAAAAGTGGACAGTACATTTTGTAGAGAAAGCTTGTAGCAATCGACTGATGTAGCTGGTATATGTGCACATTACTTAGTTTGTCTGCTGCGAATTTTTTAAAATATAATAATTTTTGAGTTGCAAGGGTGATTATTAATGTAGTGTTTTTATAGACCTATGCTCTTTAAAATTAAATAAATATAAGTTTTGATAAGGACAGATATTGTGTGATGTGTGTTTATTTTTTCATTGGTCATAATAAAACCAATAAAACTTTATAAAATGTTGAATTCATAGCATTTTTCGCGCGGCCTAACTCCAGTTTTTCATGCACGGAGTTGTTGCGAAAAGCATATACAGAAAATCTTTCGACCCATTTTGAAAAAGTGGACAGTACATTTTGTAGAGAAAGCTTGCAGAAATCGACTGATGTAGCTGGTATATGTGCACATTACTTAGTTTGTCAGCTGCGAATTTTTTAAAATATAATAATTTTTGAGTTGCAAGGGTGATTATTAACGTAGTGTTTTTATAGACCTATGCTCTCAAAAATTAAATAAATATAAGTTTTGATAAGGACAGACATTGTGTGATGTGTGTTTATTTTTTCATTGGTCATAATAAAACCAATAAAATTTTATAAAATGTTGAATTCATAGCATTTTTCGCGCGGCCTAACTCCAGTTTTTCTTGCATGCAGTTGTTGCTAAAAGCATATACAGAAAGTCTGTCGACCCATTTTGAAAAAGTGAATAGTACATTTTGTAGAAAAAGCTTGTAGCAATCGACTGATGTAGCTGGTATATGTGCACATTACTTAGTTTGTCAGCTGCGAATTTTTTAATATATAATATTTTTTGAGGTGCAAGAGTGCTTATTATTGTAGTATTTTTATAGACCTATGCTCTCAAAAATTAAATAAATATAAGTTTTGATAAAGACAGACATTATGTGATGTGTTTTTATTCTGTCATTGGTCATAATTAAAACAATGAAATTTTATAATATGTTGAATTCGTAGCATTTTTCGCGCGGCCTAACTCCAGTTTTTCTTGCACGGAGTTGTTGCTAAAAGCATATAAGAAAATCTGTCGACCCATTTTGAAAAAGTGGACAGTACATTTTGTAGAGAAAGCTTGTAGCAATCGACTGATGTAGCTGGTATATGTGCACATTACTTAGTTTGTCTGCTGCGAATTTTTTAAAATATAATAATTTTTGAGTTGCAAGGGTGATTATTAATGTAGTGTTTTTATAGACCTATGCTCTTTAAAATTAAATAAATATAAGTTTTGATAAGGACAGATATTGTGTGATGTGTGTTTATTTTTTCATTGGTCATAATAAAACCAATAAAATTTTATAAAATGTTGAATTCATAGCATTTTTCGCGCGGCCTAACTCCAGTTTTTCATGCACGGAGTTGTTGCTAAAAGCATATAAGAAAATCTGTCGACCCATTTTGAAAAAGTGGACAGTACATTTTGTAGAGAAAGCTTGTAGCAATCGACTGATGTAGCTGGTATATGTGCACATTACTTAGTTTGTCAGCTGCGAAGTTTTTAAAATATAATAATTTTTGAGTTGCAAGGGTGATTATTAATGTACTATTTTTATAGACCTATGCTTTAAAAAAGTAAATAAATATAAGTATTGATAAGGATAGACATTGTGTGAACTACGTTTATTATTACATTGGTCTAAAAGAAACCAACAAAATTATATAAAATGTTGAATTCGTAGCATTTTCGCGCGGCCTAAATCCAGATTATCATGCACGGAGTTGTTGCGAAAAGCATATACAGAATGTCTGTCGACCCATTTTGAAAAAGTGAACAGTACATTTTGTAGAAAAAGCTTGTAGCAATCGACTGATGTAGCTGGTATATGTGCACATTACTTAGTTTGCCAGCTGCGAATTTTTTAATATATAATATTTTTTTAGGTGCAAGGGTGATTATTATTGTAGTATTTTTATAGACCTATGCTCTCAAAAATTAAATAAATATAAGTTTTGATAAAGACAGACATTATGTGATGTGTTTTTATTCTGTCATTGGTCATAATTAAAACAATAAAATTTCATAATATGTTGAATTCGTAGCATTTTTCGCGCGGCCTAACTCCAGTTTTTTTTGCACGGAGTTGTTGCTAAAAGCATATAAGAAAATCTGTCGACCCATTTTGAAAAAGTGGACACTACATTTTGTAGAGAAAGCTTGTAGCAATCGAATGATAATGCTGGTATATGTGCTCATTACTTAGTTTGTCAGCTGCGAATTTTTTAAAATATAAAAAAAAATTGGGAGCAAGGGTATTTTTTAATGTATATTTTTAAATACCTGTGCTCTTAAAAAGTAAATAAATATAAGTTTTGATAAGGACATACATTGTATGAAGTGTGTTAATTCTCTCATTGGTTCGAATGGAAGCAATAAAATTAAATAATAATTGAATTTCATAGCATTTTTCGCGCGGTCTACTTCCAGTTTTTAATGCACTCAGTTGTTGTTAAAAGCATATACAGAAAATTTGTCCACCCATTTAGAAAAAGTGGACAGTAGAATGTATTTCAGAATTTTTTTCCTTTTTTTTTTATAAATTAATGTATATTTATAAATATCGTAGTGTAAAGACTTTATTTTTATTTTTAATAAAGAGCTCTGCTCTTAAAATGGTTAGGGCGGATGTTTTTGTCTAGAGGTTTTGTCTTGGAAACCATCATGGCAGAATACTGTATGTATTTTGTTGCTGTTTCGCATATACATATGGAACTTGACCGAGGTGAGATAGTATTGTTTTTTTGTGTGTGGGCGGGAATATTCTATTATGAAATCAAGCCGATTTATATTCGCTATGTTGAACACGGCCTGATTTATTACAGCACATCAATTATCGAGTTATGTTTTAAATAATTTTTTAAGATAATTTAAATGTGCTTATCGACAGTAAGGAAAAATAACTTGCAGGACATAGTATATGGGATCTTCTTGATTTTGTTGCTGCAGTTGGACACAGTCTTGGTGTCAAAGAGACCGCAATAATTTGCTCTGACTCTTCCTCAAATGCACCACATTCTTTACAACTACATACTCCTCAGCCAAACTATTCCATTACCGTATTGTTCTCGTAACCAATTAGTTCTTCCCCCCGTTTTGGCCTCTCTCAAAATACCTTTCTGAAGTTTTCCCTCCATATTGAAGGTTGCTCTCTTTCTATCCCCTTCCCCAACTTTCACACTCAACATTTGGTACATTCTCACCAACCTCTCTTCCTGTCTTAAATATTTTTAACTCTTCCACTCCATTTTACTCATTATCTGTGATGATCTTTTTACACACTCCCCCGTTACATGATCTATTCTCCTCCACTTGCTCTTCACCCAACTAGCTACACTACTCTGTATTCAAGCACCACTGTGTACAGACATCACACACTGCAGCATGCTCCAGCATGGGGTGCACCTTGGTGAATTAAGCCTTTTAAAGCACACTTCTTCCTCCCCTCAGTACCATTTCCAGCATACCCATGCCTGCCTGCTCTTCTTTACCACTTTCTCCACTAGTTCCTGCCCCCCTCCCCCCCTGCCACGACCGTAATTTCCTTGGAGAACCAGCCCAAAGTATTTGTAGCTTTTTGATTCATTTATTTCTTCCTCTCTGGTGGTAAAACCTCTTATTCACCATAGTTTTTTGTGAATCTTACAACCCTGGTGTTTCTAAAATGTATCTTCAATCCATTTCTTTCCACCCATTGATCCAAACTGTTCAAATCTGCCTGCAAGCCTCTCACTTCTGTCTCATCATACACGACACAGTCATCAGTGAAAAAAGGGTGTGAGTTACCCATTAAACCTTCTGTGGAATTGGTCATGATTTTGATGTAATGGTCGTAAAACATTTCTCTGTGGCCCCACTGATGTAACTCTACCTTCTTCGGACAACTTGTTCTCTACACGTACCATCTGTTTTCTGTTAATAAAATAATCTCCAGTTATTGACCACCATGCGATTCCTTCCCACCCTCTTCACTTAATGCATCATCTTTATTTACCATGTGATACCTTATCAAATGCTTTTTCAAAGTCAATGAAGCTGGCATCAATATGTTTTCCTATGTCAATTATGTGTATTATTTAACTTAAAACTAGCTGTAGTTTATTTTGTAAAGTAGTTGTATGGTATTTTCCAAGATGTGATTAACATATATGCCTTTAATACCATTGAACTCTTTTGCAGTTGTTTGCTTGACAATATTTGTACTGCGAGTTTTTGATCCACAATTGAAATGGCAGATGTATTCACAAAATCAAATGCGACAGACCTGCTGAGAGGCAAACATGTTATATTCCTGGGTGATTCAAGTAAGTTTGAACTGTGTATTTATAAAAATTTTTGAATAATTGTGCATACTTTTCCATAAAAAAAGGGTTCATTTTATTTGGTTGATTAATAATTTTATGTTTTTCGTTCACATTTAGAATAACTATAAATATCTCCAAATAGTAGTTATTGGTTTTGTTAGATAAAATTATGTAATGGTAGTAGTTCAATTCTTATGCTTTTAATGAACTTGAAACTTTATTATTTACAGTTTACTAAAAAAAATTGGTAAATATTTACTTGGGCGGTATTTCCGAAAAAAAATTTTAAAAATCCGAAAATACCTTTATTTAATGCTCTTCAACTTCCTCTTTTCATTAAAATTGGCGGAGGTAAGAAATTCCAAATACTTTTGGAGATATCGAATTTTTAAATTTCATCATATGTAGTTGAGCGGTATTTGCGAAAAAAAATGTTAAAAATCCGAAAATACCTTTATTATATGCTCTTCAACTTCCTCTTTTCATTAAAAGCGGCGGAGATAAGAAATTCCAAATACTTTAGGAGATATCGAATTTTTTAATTTTGCAATACAAGACCTGTGGAACCATTCGAGCTGCGCCATTTTTGTTATTTTGCCGTGTGTTCGTGAATACGTGAATCGTGAATGCGTAATTAATAAAATGGTTGATTAGGTCAGGTCAGTTACATTATTAATACTTTCAAACTAAGCCGACATTAAAAATTAATTTGTGAATTAATTTTAATTATTCTTTAGTTTTAAATTATTTATAATGTAACTGACCTTACCTAACAAACCCGTAACAAAGGATGCACAGTAACAACTCACTTAAATTTTTTTTGTTATTACAATTTGGAACGTTAAAAACTCACCTAAGTTGGAGGCGGGTACATTTCTTTTGCCATTAGCAGGAAATGATGCAGTCGTTCACCTACGTCGCGATACCTCCGACGGAACATGAATTCCGCAAGGTACCCGACGTAGTGGTCAACTCGTCGACCATATCGAGGTACATTCTGCCTCACTTCCCGCCAAAGTCTCTCTATTCTTTGGGTGTTCGCCCCTGTGTCGGGATCAATGAAGTTCATACTATGATTTACCTTCAGGTGAAGATAATCATGCTGAGAAAGACAATTATAAGCACGCCAACAGTCGCTTATAATTGTTGTTCCAGGCGAAATGTACTTCTTGATCACGCGCAGGAGCGTTCTGCTAGTACGATCTTTGACAGGAATGAGAAAAATGTTATCACTATTTCTCTCAATTCCGCCAAAAACCCACTGACCTTGGATGACTCGCCCCTTATTATTTTTACGTTTACCAATTTTAGCCTCGTCAATTTCGACAACTTTCCCCGGCCCACCCATTTTCCCTGCATTTACTTCCAAACTCCACTTAATTAAAACTTCCCTACAAAAGGACGTCCAATCTACAACGGTTTTCAAGGAAACATTGCAATTCATCTGAATGTAATCTGTATTTGGGTGATGAATCGTTAAAAAGAAATAAGTTATCTTCATTATCGTTACAACCGAAAGAAGACTTTTGGAGAACCACGTGCCGTTTCTGAAAGATTTTTTGAAAGAACAAGGCACCCTTTTAACTTTTTTATTGGCACGAGTTATTGTTTTCCGGTGACATTGAAAAAAATCACTGTCCTCGGCTAACTCAATTACCGTCCCACATTGGTCGCACTTTACCTCACTACTCAAAACTCCATGATCAACTAAAAATTCAAACAAAAATTTCCAATTATCACACAAATGCACAAAATCGAATACATCCAAGGAACACCCGCCGCATAGCTGACTATTCCCAGAAACACAGGCCATTTGAAAGACAGAATGTAACACGATAATGATAAACGAATTCCCAGAACGACTACAACATCTAATGATCAAATGGCGTGGATGACAGTTGTAATTACACATCGTTTTGAACAATAAATGAAGAAATAATCACCTATTGGTTCATTTGAATTTTGGCCAATCACAGAACTCTCACGTGACGACATTCTCCAATGAAAAAAATTCATACTCGTAAACGTAAAACGTAAACAAGAAACAATGGTGAAGCCTCATTAATGCACTGTATTGTTATGAAATTTAAAAATTCGATATCTCCTAAAGTATTTGGAATTTCTTATCTCCGCCGCTTTTAATGAAAAGAGGAAGTTGAAGAGTATATAATGAAGGTATTTTCGAAATTTTAAAATTTTTTTTCGCAAATACCGCTGAACTACATATGATGAAATTAAAAAATTTGATATCTCCTAAAGTATTTGGAATTTCTTATCTCCGCCGGTTGTTTTGAAAAGAGGAAGCTGAAGAGCATCTAATAAAGGTATTTTCGGATTTTTAAAATTTTTTTTCGGAAATACCGCCCAAGTAAATATTTACCAAAAAATTTTTTTTAAATAAAAGTGAGCTAGTCTTTCAGTAGGTACTTGTCAGTGGTGTTTAACATGTAACCTGTTGTATTACAATGTATTTACACAATATTTATTTTAATACAAAACATTTAAAATTATTTAATTTATATTATACATTATGATTTCACAGCAGAATTATAATGTATTAGAAAAGCCACATGGCAATGCGTTGCACTGTTCAAGACTACTGTGTTGTTTTCTCTTTCTCTCTCTCTTTTGAAACGCCATGGAAATGTTTGCGCATGCAGACACACGGCAGCACTAGCGCCAACTGTAGGCCGCGCGTAGCAATTGAATGGTGCGCGCTTCTCCCTACTTCCTGTTGCACATTTCCGTTCCTTGACTAGCGTCGCATTCACAAAATGCTGTATACTGAGAGCTAAGAATGCTGTATATCGAGAGCTAAGATGTTACACATAAAATATATATATATTTAAAAAAAAGTTTCAGGATTTAAATTAAAATCAGGTTATCTGAAATACAGCAGTGATTGCTATTCTAATATATTTTTTTAGACTGGCTTGTTAATTTTCAATTGTTTACATTTCTTGGCATGAATAGTAGTTACAATAACCTTTAATGCCTTGTTCCCATCTGGTATTTAATAGCTGATTATTTCTCAAAGGTAACACAAATATAATGGGGTGAACCCCAAGAAGTGGTGTTTTTGCCTCTAAAAAAAACTTCTGAAAATAGTGTCTGGAGTAGGTACTACTAATGTTCCATGAGTTTCCTGGAAAAGGGCAGTGTTGTTTGCTTAGCATTGATAGAAATTAATAACACTGTAAACTGTTTATGGGAAAAAGATTTTATGGTCAGTTTGACATTTTATGTGTTGTCGAAATGTCTTTTGATAGGCCTACTTAATTTTATTGTTACATTTTTATCTTAGAAAAATCAATTAAAGAGACAAAGGAAAATTTTTTTGGTTGGCCAGGGAAAATAGGGAAAATTCATGAAAATTGTCTAGAGTAATAATATGGGAACCCTGATAATGTAAATGATGCTTTTACTAGTTCGTGGATGCAGTTTCTAAATATTTTTTTTCACTTGATGACTAGGGTAGAGGAAAAATGTTTAGAAACTGAGTGAAAAAGAAATGCTTTTAATTAGTAATTACCAATTTAGCTTCTCTTTCGTTCTTTCCGGGGGCTGTATCTAAGTGGAAAATGCCAGTTGGCATAGGGTGTATAAATACATCTTTGAATGAGAATGAATTTATGGTGGGTTTATCAGGAACATTGGTGTCAAATAAACGTTGAAGATGCTTTCTGAGACTTTGCAACCGTTGATGTTCTTTGTTGCTTTATTTAATCTGTTCACAACTCCTTCAGTACCACCCTCACCTGATATGTCATTGTTTCTAGTATGGAGTCATTCCTGTGAGTGAGTTCGGAGATTTCAGTTTCACTTTGCATCCATGTTCAGAGGCATTCAACACTCGGTTTCGGGTAATGTACAGCCATGTGAAGGTATCTCCAAACGTTACAGTCAAAGAAGCACTCCTGATCAGAGCCTAGCTTTAATAAGTGTACCACAAATAAGTAATAAAAATATACGTATCACATAACTAGATATGATACAATTTAATAAAACAAAACTCATTTTTTAGTATATTTTTTTAAATTGTGTTTTTTGAATCTTGACATGAATATATTTTTCATCCACAGATATGAGGGCTCTTTACAAAGATACTGTGTATCTTCTAAATCGCAATGCTTTGATCGGTGCCAACGAATTGAAAAGGAAGGTAAATGTTTCTTTATCTTAATACCTAATTGCAATTTGTATTTTATTAAAAATCTTTTTAAGCAAGTTTTTTTTAATACTATTTAGGTGGTTGTGAACCTAGACGGACATTTGAACCAAGCACCTCCAAATCACCAGTTTCCTTGTTTTCCTGAACTTAGTTTTTCATGTCTTTCCGAAATTGATGGGATATCGTTCCTCACCACATACTGGGCTGTGGCATTGGCGTAGCTGTGTTCATAAAGTTGGGGAAGACAAATAATGATTTTGATGTCATGTAAACCCATTCCCCTCTTACTAAGACGGGGGGTCTGGGGGTCCTCCACCAGAAAATTTTGATTTTAAAAGTGCAAAATAGCACTTTTTAAGCAGTTTTTGTATCTAACCATTGGATACATCGATGTTAAAATTATTATTGTTTCCTTAAGATAAAATTTGATGAGTGAAGAAATTACAAATAAAGTTGGCCAGAATAATATTATAAAATAAAAATATCACGGTCTAGAAAGTTGGGGGGGACAGTCCCCTCCACCCAAAAAGTTCAGGGGGACACGTCCCCCCTGTCCCCCCGGTTCCTACGCCCCTGGGCTGTGGTTGAATGCTTCTGCAGTGTAGTTGACTTGCATGCTGTAAATTTGTTGCTAGATTGTCGACAAGATGTAAACCTAAACTAAATACTGGTACGTACTGCATTTATATGAAATTACAGAGGTCAAAGGTTCAAGTTATTTTCTTTTTTTTATTATTATTTAAGCTGCAAATAATAAGAATGTAATGCAATTTTTTTTTACCACAGAACATTATGTGGGGTTTTTATTCACAGAGAAACATTAATGGTCTAATCAAAAAATTCTTGAAGAAGCAAACCATTGTTAACCCATGCAATATTGGATTCAGTTATTATTTTTTTTCCAGCTGGAACCATCGTTCATGGGGGACAAACTTCTCGCTGGTGACAAACTGACTCGAGGAAGAGATTACACCGAAGTGAGGCAGTTCAAGGTGCACATTTTGTGAATCATGGGCTGTGTACCTTTTTTCATTATGGTATTTGTGTTACATTTACTGTCACTTTATTTTTCACACAAAGGCTAAAAGATTGTACTAATTTCTAGTTATTTATAAATTATGATGGGACTTTATGCATCACAATTCAATAAAAATATTGATGTCATCAACGTGGCACGGCTGACATGAGTACCATCCCAATATTCTTACTGGACAAGCACTGGAATATGGGGTTTTGGGTTGGGAACATTCACATTCTTTTTTAACCCCCCCCCCCTCCCCCCCCCTTTTGTAGTTCCTTAAAATAATACTGAGGACTTTTGGTACTCTATTACTCTTATTATTGCCACTCAATCACATGTACACTAATCACAGTTAAAATGTCTTGGCGTAGTACATATCTAACTTACTCTTATATATCACTGCCATCTTAACCTATATATTCTAAACAGTCTCGCCAACTTGGCCATATACAACACCCCCCACTAAATTTCTGGCATAATAAAGATACTAGATTACTATCTATTGTATAGCTTGTCTCATTTAAAAGATACTAGAATACTACCTACTGCAGGGGTGCAAAAACTAAATTTCCAAAGGGGGGGGCAATATACCTTTTTATAAAGAATCATTGATCCCCCCTACTGAAGCGGGGGGTCGGGGGGTCCTCCCCGGGAAAATTTGTATTTCAAGGTGGAAAATGGTGCTATTTAAGTAGTTTTATTATCTAAAAATTGATTACACAACACTTTCTTTGCCCCTTTTGCCCCTACTTCAAGGTTTCAGAGGGGGGGCAAAATAACCTTGCCCCCCCCCCCCTCTCTGTTGTTGCACCCCTGACCTACTGTATAGCTTGTCTCATTTAAAAGATACTAGAATACTACCTACTGTAGAGCTTGTCTCATTTATAGATTGCAGTGTGCATTTAAATGGGAATTTACGTCCTCTTTCCAATGCCTGATTTCTGCCATTAGTGCTGTCTTTTTTTGGTATGCTCTGGTGCCAGTTATTGAACAAAGAGCAAAATTGTTTTGAACACAACTTTTTAAGGCAGTAAATTTTTTTTTTTAAATGTATCTGAAACCTTGTATGTTCTAAAATTAAAATATGGCATGGGAATTATGGAAATGCATTTTCCTGTTGTATTTCCTCAAGAGCATCATCTGATAATATTAAGTTTTTATTTCTGAGTCGTACTTGCAAAAGCCATCTTGGTTTCAATTTTTTAGATCAGAGTTTGTTTTATATAAATTTAATATTATGTACATTTTTTGCCCCTCTTTTGAGCATTGTATGGAATACCTTGTTATAAATGGTGACAAACTGCTCCTAGTAGTTTTACTTTGAATTAATAATTGGTGTTTAGCAGAACAGAATCAGCAAATTGAAGGGAATTTGTCTGTACTTAAAATTTTAACTTGACTTGTATGGTGTGTAAAGTGCAATATGTGAGGTGCTTGGACACGGAGCATTGTGAGTTTTTTTTTGTGCATTTCTCAACAGACGATAGATTTTCATTTGGACTTCTACTTTATCACCAAATGCATGAACAAATACGTGGAAGAGATTGCAACCAAAGTGAAGACGAAAAAGATGCCAGCGCCTGATATAATATTCATGAACTCCTTGCTTTGGGATGTAACACGGTAACTTGAAAATTTGCTATAAACACTGTACCATATTTTTAGGCACTTACGGTTAAATACTAAATTGAGATTATTTTATTATGTGTGTATTTGCATGTATGTTACTTGTCAGAAGTTAGGACCATAACAAAATTACCAATAAGCATTCATTTCCTTAAATATTTGGTGCAATATTTTGTAATATTATTTTCCATTGTTTTTTTCATCAAACGTGTTTTTATAAATTCCATGTATTGAAATTGGTTTATTAGTTTACGAGTTAATTAATTTGACAGGTTATTAAAGTTAGAATTGTGGCAAGAAAAATGAAAACTAAGGAAAAATTTGAAAACAGCTTTTTTTTTAAAATTATTTTGAAGTTAACTCATAAAAAAATCAGCTTTGAATTCACCCAAATTTCAAAATACATATTATTTATACAAACTTAACCAGCCAGATTGAGTTTATGTGCTCTCTTGAGCTGGAAAGAAACTAACAAACACTGATAACCCCATCTCACTGGCTTAGTTAATTAGAATGGAAAGTATACATATTTAAAATTTTGGCAATTTTAAGGCTAATTTGTACAAAAAAATGTTTACATCTAAATTATTATTATTATTATTATTATTATTATTATTAACTTTTCTTTGAAGTACATATCAAATGTAATTAAAAATATATACAGAGTGAGCCTGAATTTGACTGACAAACTCGGCTATGGGTTAATCACAAAAAATAAGTTGAAAAAACACCATGACTTGTGGTCTAAAGTACTTCCCAAGGCAGGTGTACATCTTTGACGCTGAAGCTGAGCAACATTTTTATTGTAAATAATAGAAACAGCATTTCAGATAGAACACTGAGCATCTGGATTATGTTTAACTGAACGAAGTTCTACAACCACAGCCAATTTTGTCCCTGTCACATAATTGTTTCATTGAAATAATTGGAGTAGTAAGAAGAAGCCACAAAATTTACTTGTAAAATAATGGTGTTACTAACTTTGTAAAATCTCTCACTCTCTAAAGGCCTGAAAATATTTTACTTCTGAAAGAATATAGCACTCTGTTTTCATTGTAAATTGCTTAAAAAGCACATGCAGAGAAACACTTGGATACTTGCAGCCGTGTGGTTTGTTCATAGTACAGATGTCATTTTCAAACAGGTTGGTTTAAAAATGACCTACCTATTTTAGATGTGGGCGTGAACTGCTGTTCAGTGAACAATTGGTGGACATATAGAGAAAGGTTTCCCCGTGATGTGACTGGAAGTCATGTTGAATGGGTAAGGAACTGATAGGTGCTAAGGACTATTGTGAGTTGAGTTTTTAAGAGGTATGTTAAGGAAATAATATGTGATGCAAGAAAGTGTTGTTCGTTTCTGTCTCTCTCTCTCTCTTTCTCTCTCTCTCTCTCTCTTTCTCTCTCTCTCTCTCTCTCTCCCCCCCCCTACCCCCCGCAGCTTCTCGGGCACTATGGGGCAAACGAGCAGTCAGTGGGGGTTCGGGATACCCTGTTATCATCACAGCGGCGCCCTCCCCCCTCCCTTTTTCCAATCCACGGAGCCTCCCTGATTGCGACAACACAATACATTCCAACACGCTGCTGGCTGGCTCTACAGCCTACGAACAACACAGGCGGAGAAAGTAACTAGCGCTACGGTATTAATTAACGAGTTTACGTAATGTTTCTGCTGTATCATCACTCAAGTTGTTTTTTTGCTACAAAAAAGAAGAAGAAATTGGTAAGAATTGTGAATTTTTAAATTATTTCCAAATGCTATTTGAAATAATAATTTGATGCAAGAAAGAAATGGCTCAGTTTCAATGGTTTGGCAAAGTTGGATGACTGATATGAATCAGAAAGTGACCTGTAGGTAGTGAACAAGAAACATGGTGACATAAGTAAGAAACATGGGATGACCGGAACAGAGTCGGTAAAGAAGGTTCAAACTTTGGGATGATAGGAATCAAGGGACCAGGCAGCAGGTCCACGATTGGCATGGAAACCACGCTGCAGTGCACGATGAAAGTTTGATTGGTACAGACAGTATGTTGAGAAGCAACCAATGTCTGTCCAGGTGGGGTCCGGATGGAGTCAGCAAGTACAGAGACAACATGGTGAAGTTGATGAAGTTGTTGAAGAGCAGCCTGCCTCCGGAGACTCTCTTTGTGTGGACCACAGCCCCACCTGTGTCCCAGCATTGCTACGGTGGGACGCTCATCAAACAGGTACAGCTCACGATGTGCTTATGACCACATGTACTCTGCTTTTAAAATTGTAGTTATTAAAGTAAAATATTAATAAAAAATTTTAGAAATATAAAATTTATGTAAAATGCCTGCCAACAATGTGTAAGCGCTACCTCCTCTAAATTAAAGTGGAACATTTTATCTCATCTTAACTGTTGATATGTGTGTGCTGTGTCAGGTCAGGTGACAGTACAATTGCTTGATATGTGATGGTACTATTTGTTGACGACATGTACTTTGATTCATCTCTGCTTATTATTTGGTGGCCTAGATAGACCAAATCCTTTAAGGTTCATCTTGGGATCACAAGTTTATACCATTATAATTAAATTAGATATTTATTAGAATTTTCTACTCTCTATATTGTACTTGGTAACACTTAGGGCTAGGTCTCATATGCCATGTTTATTTTTTAATTTTCTCTTCAGTGCTTTTAAATTGAAATTTTAACACAATACCTCCCTTGCCTTTGTTCTATAACAAATATTTACAACAGATATTGTTGTTGAAAATATTCATTAGAGAATGACAAGTTCAAGGGAAATATTGTATTAATATTTAAATTAAAACCCTTAAATAAAAGTATTGACAAGAAAACAAAAAAAATTATGTGGTGTGTGAAACCAAGCTTTAATTTCTTAAGTTGAGAATATTGCACTGATTGTGACTTATCAATGGAAATAAATGATCTACTTCTTTCTTTGGAAAAATATGTATACATTACTTGCATTGGCATTCAATAATTTATTAAATTTTTGGAATCTTAAAAAAATAATAATTTTTATATGCAACTGAAAGATATCTTGTTTTTACAGTTGGTTTTAAAATTTTAATTTATTGTGAGTTATGGGTGTAACAAAACTAATTCCTGCTGCTAATTTCTAAACATTGTCACGATTCCACGGAAGCTTTTCTTTATTTTCACTATCATCTCTCTGTTCATACATCAATGTACCTTGCTCACGTGACTTGACTCTGACTCTCGCTCATTGCTACCAACCTTTAGGTTGATCCACAATCACAAAATACACGAAATTGTTTTTGTGTAATATTTTTCTCACTCCTGTGCTTTGCTTCTAAACAGATAGAGTTTCTGAGGCATACCCTACGCTTCGAGGTGATGGAGGCCAACATGTACACGAGGGATGTAGTGGGGGTCCATGGTTTCCACGTGCTGGACTTGCACTACTACTTCCGCATGCAGATGATCCTGTAAGCGAACGATTCCGCCACGTCTCGGCCATCATCACTGTACTTTGAAAATGTGGACTGGATTTGGGCTTTATCAGGGTGACTTACATGCACAAAAGCTAAGAGAAAGTAACAAAACTGAGAGACCGGTCATGAGAGAAAGGAGAAAGTCCCAAAATAAACAGTAACTAGGCCTGTGTGAATACAGTAGAACCCCGATTTAACGAAGTGCTATGGTTACCGAAAATGTTTACTCTAAATCGATGTTTCGTTAAATCCGATTTACCGATTTTCAATGACCCCCACACTCATAATCGCGTCCCTACGTTTCCATATGGTAGACAGGGTCGACGCTGATAGCTTGTGCTGCCGTGCTATCTCAGACTTTGTCATCTTTCCATCGTCAACGTTTTTGATCTCGCTCGTACGGCCCCTGGTTCGTACGTACACCTCGGTCGTACATATAGATTTTCAGAAACCGTGAAAAATGAGGCATAAAATAAAAAAAGTTTAAAAATATGAAAAGTGTAAGAAATACGTTAAAGTTTATTAAAATACAGTCGCAACATACAGCGTTTATAACAAATACGAGCTACATACACATTGCATCACAGTAAAAAATTAAAAAAAAAAAAAAAATGGCAGCAAATTGATGGATATTTACCGTCAATAGCGCGCCGTACACGGAGAAAGGTCATTGTACTCGGTCAGCTGCTGTTACGGCGCGGCGTAGACGCCGGCTGGCTCTCTTTGTTCGCTGAGCTGCGCATGCGCAGATTAACTCACTCTACGCTCTGCCTACACTCATGACCTTCCATCAGCAGCCAGCCAATAGACGGGAGCTTAGCGGAAAAAAATAAAAGCTCCACTGCCCGTGTTCCAGTTTTGTCCAGTTCTAATACCAGTTTATTGGTATACGCACCAGTTTTCTCGCTGCCTTGACATGTTCAAATTTACGTTCATCTTGATGTCTTGATACCAATGATTAATTATTTACAATCCCCAGAAAGAAATGGTTAGTAAATAAAGTCATGTACCAATAAAAAAGCTAAGCAGGTCGTCAACAGGCAGTGTAGTCAATTCCAATCGCAATCTGTAGTAAAAATCCAAGAAGAAAAGTAAAAAATCGAAGTCCGAACAGCACTTATAAAAAATGTATTCCAAAAACTAAACAGGCGCACAAAGCTCTTACTGAGAATAATAATAGAGCTGTAGCAAACCGTATGTATTCGGTACTGAGTAATGGGTGCGCCATATAGTAACGAGTAACGAAACGTTATACACGGCTGCGTCTCGTTACTAGAACGATGTTTGTTTATTAAGTAAAGTATAATTTGGAAATTCGTCGTCAAATTTTTTTACTGTTTATTAAAGGTATTGTGTGTGTAAACAAAGTTTGAGATTGGAACAGAAACAACGTAAGAAATATTGTTTACAAATTAGAAATATGTATGTTTTTGTTTTTTATTATCGCGTATTTTCACGTTTTTTTTTTGTTCTTATCTTAAAAGAGATAATATAAAAAAGCCGCTCTAATGAGATTTAATTGTTTCTTGGTTAACAAAAACTGTTAATTATCAACTATTGCTAATTGTTTATATTCTATTTATTATTATTTATGCGACGTCAGACTGTATGCGTACACAATACGACTCAATTCGTTGCTGCATCATAACATAGCATGTTATGCGGTATCATAAGTAACGAGTAACGTAACGTGATACGATAGTAACGAGTACTAATTGTTATAGTAACGAATACATACGGGTACACTTTTTTTTCGTTACTTTTACACCTCTAGAGAATAATGATAATGGCGTATTGGTGTGACGTGGTCACAAATTGAAAAAACCTGGAGGATGGGAAAGGGAATATTTGGAAACGTGTGATTATTGGCT
This sequence comes from Bacillus rossius redtenbacheri, assembly GCF_032445375.1. Lineage (NCBI taxonomy): Eukaryota > Metazoa > Arthropoda > Insecta > Phasmatodea > Bacillidae > Bacillus > Bacillus rossius. The sequence continues at coordinate 5,369,538 of NW_026962012.1, read as the reverse complement.
AGCACTGTTACTATGCGGGCATGATTGGAAGATAACGTGGTGAGTCAAGCTAGGAATAGGGGTGGGGGAGGGGGATGCGGACAAAGAAACCCTTCATGACGTCATGTTGCGCGGACAGTCTATCTATCCAGGCGCGCGCAATGGCACCCACCTACGCAATTCGGTTACAGCGCCCGGAGTTTTTAAGCAATTTGAACAATTTTTTAAAATTTTTTTCGTATTTGGACAGATGATGCAAAGGCACATATTAATATATAGTACCTCCATTCTATTACTCTCACCACAGAGTGTATTTTTTAATCAGATTCCATCACAATTTATTTTAATTTTTTGGAAATCAATATTATTATTTTAATAAATTGGTGTTTTTTGATTGTTCCTGAAAACCTTAACGTTAAATCGCTGTTTTCGTTAAATCCGTGTTCGCAAAATCGGGGTTCTACTGTACTAGTTTTTTGATGCGAAGTGAATATCAAATTGAATGTTTAAAACCATTGCAAGTCAAATATAATTGTGAATATTGACTTTTGTTCTCAGCGAAGTTGTATTACATTTATTTTATAAAATACAGGATTGAAGTAAAAAAAATTAACATTTGCAATGTTTAACCTGAATTAGTGATTAACAAATTAGGCCCTATTTATAACATCTATCAATAAAAATTATAAAATAACCATGCATTATATTAATGTTAACAGACTTGCGCTTTATTTGATCATGAATTTTAACAAGGAAAGTAATCAAGCACTACACGCAAATATTAAGTGTTGAGAATTTAAATGTTTATGCCATCACAATCAGTTTTGATAGTTTGTCCTGTGGGTTTCAGAAGAGCTAAGGATGGTGTCCACTGGCTAGCCCCAGCTGTGAGATTCATGACCAATCTGCTGCTCACACATGTCAGTAAGTTTATATAATGTTTCTGCTGTCTAGCCACTTGATTTTTTTTTATTTGCGACAAAAAAATAAATAATTGTGTTATTTATTTTTTGTTTCAATTTTCTTTTAATTAGCGAAGAAAATGATAAAGTTTGGTGGAATGTTGCTATTATGAAAGTTTGTAAAAATGCAAAAAAAAAAAGTTCTAGTTTCATATATTTCAAGACAAAGAATTGTTTTATAATACTGCAGTTCATTGAGTTGTATTACATGGTTTGTACAACCGACATTAGTTTTGACAGTGTAAGACAGTTAAGGCTATAGACAAAAATGTTGGTGGATTACAACATATGGCTGGAATTATTGATTCACCAAGGCAAGTTTGGAATTCTCGCCTGGAAATATTTCCTTTTATTAAAACTGTGTATAGCACCGAAAGGGTTAGTGAATGCCATGTTATGATTCTATAAAACACATAATCTAGTCGGTTTTGATTTATAGTCATGGCTAGGGTTAGGAGTTTTCTGTACACCAAAGGCTAAAATTCTGCGATAGTGAAACACAAATTCTGCAATAGAAAACAAGAAATTCTGCGATAAGAATTGTAAAGTTTTGCAATTTATTAAAAATAGTTTATCACGTTTGAAACATGCATATACAACCTAAAGAAGCCAGTTTTTCCAACGAGCTAACAAAAACAATTTTGAATAGCTGTTTTACAGAAACTGAACTTTCAGCATCGTGGAGAGCCGTCTATGGTCCAATAACACATTGCAAATGGAGCAAAAACGTTTACCACCATCACTGTGTAACACGCCTGGAAATTCCTTAGCTCTATCTGCCGCAGACTTGTTTCCCACATGCGATTTTACCCCGCTGGCTTCTTTAAAAACGTATTTACTCAAAGATATTTTCATTTACTTTAGTGGATCACGATATATCTATATATTTATATTTTTTAATATGCTGTGTGGCCTACATCTTGCGCCAACGGCCATAAGGTCATTCTTTCGTATTCGAAGCCTTGTATCGATCGATTAGTCGATTGATGCGCACATATTTCCATCGACTGTGACTACAGTCATTTCATAAATGCCGGTAGGATCGCTCGCTCAATGTGCTACTCATCTTATAATCTTATCTTTGGATTCTCTGCAAACAAAATTTATTTTTCCGTACGTAAGTGATATTTTGGTAATACAAATTTGTATTTTTTAACGGCATTGCCACATTAATTATATGAAAACGTATGTTTTATACAATGTTTGGAAATATTCATTCTGCCCATAATAATTAAGATATTATTTGGGAAAACATAACCCTTGCATGCATTATTACTGCACTCAAAATGGACAAAAAAGGTACAGCAAAATCGGTGATTCTGCGATTATGCGGGACTCTTGTAATTCTGCTAAATATTCCGCGATCGCGGAATCGCGGAAAACTCCTAACCCTAGTCATGGCTGTATATTGAAACTGGGTAAAAAGAAATAAGTAGGCATGATAGAGAGTACTTGAAAGCTTTCAATACTAAACTTCTAGGGGAGGTGGGAGGAATGTAACAACTGAAGACAACAGTAGACCACTTATATGAGAGGTAAACATTTCTATAAAATCTTGGTGAGTGACATTGTAGCAGCAAGGTTCTGCCCTTTACTGAACACTTCTGGTAGAACTTGAATTAAACTAAAGGATTAAATAAATTTAAAATTACTTGACCCTTTTTTATGAAAATAATGAACGGTAAAGCTTGAATGAAAAAAATGAAGCTTGCGATAAAATAGGAAGTTCAGATAAACAATATGTGCACAGTGGAAGGAAAAAATCCTCTGTGGTAGACAGCTACAACACTGCACTCTGTGAGAATTTTGTGGAAGTACTTGTAGAGATTTTACACAGCCCTTTAAATCATTTGCTAGCACCTAGCGCTTACCCTTAATTTGTTGTTATCAGTCATGTATAAGTCAGCATGTCTTTTGGGCTTGACTACAAAACATTGAAATTTCTCTACTATCTTTAAATATAATACGAATGTATTATACACATAAACATTCCAAAAGAAATTTCTCCAAATGATTGTGAAAACTGCATCTAATTCCTTTGTGTAGTTTAGAAGAAGTAAGCAAACAGACAGACAGACAGACCTAAATAGCATTTTTATTTTATACTATTTAAAGATGGCTGGGTATGATTCAGTTCAACATACAACAAACAGAAAGCAAAGTGTGCAAAAACATTTTTGTGAAAGACTAACAGTAATAATGTTTCACATCTGTTATGAGAAAGTCAGAGAATTCATGAAAAGTGTTACTGTTTAAACTTCTTCTGACTGTAAAACCATAGATTGGTGTATATATACTGTCTGTGCTAAATGTTTTGTCTGATTGAAATTCTCGTGGATGTGAATCACGGCAGGAAACCTTTGAGGTGACTTCCAGTCAGTATTTTTGTAACAGTCGTGTACAACAGTCTCATCACAAAGTGCAAAATGATGTAAAAGTATTTGGTCACCAATCTTGTTAACAGGTTATTTCTGTAATGGGCTTAACTGTGTTTGTTTCAGCTCTTTCGCTGGACCATCCACTGCCCGGGAACTTCGAAGGCTCATTGCTGGGTGAAATGAAGGAACTGATGGAGCTGCACAGTGAAGAGTTCATGCCGGTTGCTCTGCCGAGACTTCCCCTCTCGCTGGTGCTGAAAGACCCAGAGCTCACAGCCACGTCACCCCAGGTGACTGCCATCGTCAGGTCCCCGCTGTGCAAGCCCCCCGTTCCCAGGAACCCCAGGCAAAAGTGGAAGAAAAAGACACGGCAGACCAAGAATAATGACAAAGAAAACATGCTTTGTAAGTAGTAGCAGTACATATAAGAGACTAATAGTTAATGTATCAAGGAGGCTTGATTATGTCTGTTGTATTGACATGTACTGAACAAAGGTGTTATAGTGATGAGAGAATATAGTGACTACAATACATACAAATGTAATAAAGATGATTAGACAGTCATATTAAACCACTTTAATGTAGGGTTCCAATAATCCTGAAACACTTTGTTTTATAGTTTATATAGATGTGTGTATTCATTTAAAGAATAGTAAAATTATGAATCAAATAACTTATTAATTACAGGATTACTGTAGAAACCCTGGTACGTATTTCATACCTGCCAACTTTTACGGATTGTCCGTACGTTTTACGGATTTTAAGACTATTTTACGGTTTTACGGACGTCTTTAATATCTTACGGATTTATTTTTGCGTGGTGGTTTATTACCGTTCACTGTACCGGCCATGTATACCTGCCAACTTTTACTGTACCGGCCATGTTACCGACGCACCGACGGAAGGCGGAATGAAAACAAAACAAGAGATATTTAGTTATTTGTATATGGTTTGGACTGGTCTACGTTTGTTTTCCACTTAACGCAACGAAAAAGTGCTTCCTTAAACGGAGGAACGGACCACAATTGTGACGTCAGCCCTACCTCCTTGGTCTGTTCCTTGTTCCTTATATTATGTCCAAAATGGCTGACTATTGTTCGTAGTTCCAATGTAGTGCTGCGCAACTGTTTTTTTTTTTCGTTTGTATTTACGTGATGGGAACCATGAGTAAGCTAGCCAACAAGAAATATATTCAGACTTACCGTGCTGCGTATAACAACGAATTCTCGTGTATTCTGAAATCGCAAAAAGGAGAAACTGTTGATGTCAAGTGGGCTGAATTATCAAGAGTTCGTGGAGTAGATGGCTTCCTGAAGTATAACAGACTGTCAAATGCTATCAATTCTGTCAATCCCCCACAGTAATTCAGAATGTGAGCGCATTTTCAGTATGGTAAAATAAACAGAACCCAATTTAGGTCCTCCATGTCATCTAAAACTTTGCAGTCTATTTCTGTGTTGAAATGAAGGAATTGTGTTTGTTATGAACAAAGATTTACCTCAGATTTATTAGGTAAAGCAAAGAAGGCAACTACTGCACATTCTAAGTCTTAAAATTGCATCAAGGATGATAATCAGGAGATGACTGAAATATGTAACAAACATGTGATATAGCAAGGTATGTCTATAAGTAATCTTGTTTAGTGAATACTATTGCTTTTGTTTTGTACTTGATCATTTTGCTTTTTATATGCATGCTGTGTAAATTGGCACATTCTGGATAGGTTTAGTTTCCCAGTACATTTACAATATTGACTGTATGAGGTTTTCATTCTAGGCCATCAATATGCCCTTCATGTCATTAGTAAATTAGCAGAAACCAAATGGAATAGAAAAATAGAAAATATTTGCACATAAAGCATGTAAAAAATTGCCGCATTTGATTTACGATACATTTTCCCAATTTTAAAGTTTTCTTGATGACCAAACTAAAAAGTTGGCAGGTATGGTATTTACATTTTTTAAGAGTTGAAGACAAAAAATGTTACATGCAGGAAAACATTATGACCAGGAATTAAAATATTCTAACCTATTTTTACATAAATATTTTTTCTTAACTTAACATACAATTTTTTTTGCCAGAGGTACTTAGCATAATGTACAGAGTTCAGTGTTTTGTGATCCTCTTTCCAGCGTGTGCTGTGCCAAGGCTGAAAACTCACGAATACCAGCCACTTTTGTCTCTGAATTGTGAGGGGTTGCAGTCTGCCAGACCACTTCAGTACACCAACAAAATGGTTAGTACACTTCAGTATTACACACTGACTCTGTTCTTTAATGAAACAAGAATGAAACTCTAACGGAAATTCTTTTCAGTGTGTGTAGTAATTAAACTTTTTCCTTCGGGATATTTTTAAGAAGCCTTTTTATTTTTTCAGTTATACAGTTACGATCCTGCATGGTTCCCATTTTAGGGTTGTGATACAGTAGACGTTGTAACAAACATTTTGGACCATTTAACATCCCCTGTCATCCCTATACGTCAGAATATGCAATAATTTCACACGTGGTTCTTGTTAAGTCATCTCTGGCACTAACATGACTAGTTTTTGAAAGTAAATATAAATGGAATTTAACCTTTCAAGGACGGATCCCGAAAATATTCTTACTTTTTTTATTATGGCCGAAAATCGGGTCCCGAGAATTTTCGGAACAAAGTTCATGTCAACATGACGGGTCTCGAATTTATTCGTATAACGAAGTAAAGTGTGCTATACATCTTGTATGATGTTATCTATGGTTTGGCCGTAGAATAAAAATACCGGAACATTGTTTCGGTTATTTACATCTTCTCTACACATGTTTATCTATGGCTATTGTTTGGATCCCGACCATGGTGTGTTGGTAAATAAACACAGTGGAGTAATTATATTTTCGTTGCTGTTGTGGAATATTCCATAGTTGACGGAAATTTTTTTAGTGTAAGTTATACTTATTTTACAGCCATAAAAACATTTTCTCGTGGGAAAGACTTGTAATTCCACACATGTTTATTTTTGTAATTTATTGCTGTCACGAGTAAATAAAAATGTCACGTAGGACACTGCGGCCAAAAAAAAACAAATCTCAGCGAAGAAATTTGTGTAAATGAAGAAAGTGATAATGAAGACAGTGAAAGTGACTATTTCCCGAGTGAAAGTGAATGTAGTGAGACGTTTTCGGTAGAAGAAACAGATGCTGAATCGGAATTGGAGGATTGGGCGGCTGGAAAAGGTGACTGCAGTCGACGGCCTGCAGGCAGACCTATGGAAAATGATGTATTTACATGGAAAGAAGGTAACTTTGTGCCCACTGTACATGCTTTTGATAATAAAATGTCTGGAATTTTGGATGACAATGTCACTGAAAATACATGCTGTCTGGAATTCTTTGAATTATTTTTTTCCCCAGATATGTTAGGTAAAATAGCTGCGGAAATTAACCGGTATGCAATGGAAAACATTCTGAATATCGGTGATCCAGGAACTAGCAAACAAAAGCCATGGACTGATACAGACTTTGAGGAAATGTATGTTTTTCTTGCAGTTACGTTCCTGTTCACAAGACAGAAAAAACTCTCTATAAAAGAGTACTGGTCCACTGATCCTCTCAAACACACACCAATATTTGGTAACACTTTATCTCGTGACAGGTATATTCTGTTACTGAGATATTTGCATTTTTGTTTCAATGAACTGCAGCCAGTTGGAGATAGACTTTATAAAATTCAGATGGTTATCAATGACTTGAAAAGAAATATGCGTGAGGTTTATTACCCATTTCAGAACCTGGTAATTGATGAAGAACTTGTACTTTTCAAAGGTCGGCTATCATTTAAACAGTACATTCCCAGTAAAAGACATAGATTCGGCATAAAACTTTTTTTGTTATGTGATTGTGAAACAGGGTTCATCATAGACTTCATCATTTATACAGGTCATAGCACAAACATCACCCTTTTAGATATGCTAGGTACTTCAGGGTCAGTAGTGTTAACAATGATGGCTCCATTTCTAAATAAAGGGCACACACTGTTTGTTGACAACTGGTATACCAGTCCACAGTTGTTCCAGTTTCTGCATGAAAATAAGACCAATGCTTGTGGCACTGTGCGAAAGAGCAGAAAACACATGCCGAAAGTTACCAAGAAGCTAAAGAAGGGATAGCATGAGGCTATGCATTCACAGAACATTTTGTTTGTACGTTGGTTTGACAGAAGAGAAGTTACTTTACTGACCACAATGCATAATAATGAAATGAAGAATACGGGAAATAAGGACAGATCATCAGGAAATGATATTCTAAAACCAAGCTGTGTTCTAGAATATAACATGAACATGGGGGGCATTGACAAATGTGACATGTTGCTTAGTTCTGTCCAGTCAGTGAGAAAAAGTACAAAATGGTACAAAAAATTATTTTTTCATTTTGTAGACTTTGCATTGTTGAATGCATATGCACTTTACAAATGAAAACAGGAAACAATTTGAGTCTGGCCGACTTTCAACTCAAAGTTGTCTCAGAACTCTTGGAGAAGTATGCAAAACCATCTGAGAGGACAAAGCGAGGTAAGCCATCACTGCGAGAAGCACCGACAAGACTTTTGGGGCAGCATTTTCTAGAGACAATACCACCTACTGAAAAGAAAATGCACCCTACCAAGCCATGCAGAGTTTGCTCACAAACACGATATGGCAGAAGAAGCGAAAGGAGACGCGATACCTGTGTGAACAATGTGCTGTTCCCCTGTGTCTGTTACCATGTTTTAAGAAATATCACACACTCTCAAAGTTTTAAAATCAAAGACAGTAAATAAATTTCAACAGTAAATTAATTTTTGTATAAAATTAGCAAATTCCAAAAAAAAAAAATTAAAATTTTTTGTTGCCAAATCTAGTTGAATACATGTTTTTGTCACATGCCATAATCAGAACTTAAAGGGTTAATAACAAATGTCTTCTGAAAAGAAAAAAAATATTGGACCACGTACTTCTGCCCAAAAGGAGCATAAACACTGGGCAATAAGTGGTGCAACTGTTTGTTTTAAGGAGTGCCAAGTTCATTTTGACACAGATTTCATAATGTATTAATTTATAAGCCGTGGTCAAGGAGGTTTAGCACTGTGACATCGCCTTGTTATCGCTCATGCTAGTGGGTGGGACGTGGAATGTTACAAAGAGAGGGGAGTGCAGGGGAGGATGGGTGCCGGCTAGGGGTGTGCGAATACTCAAAATTGCAAATATTCGTGCGAATCAAATATTTTATTCGTTTAAAGTTTTCGAATGTATTAATACAGTAGAATCCCGCCGATGCGACACCCCTCTGATGCGTCCATTCCGTTTATACGACCGTTTTTTGAGAAACCGTGAAAAATTTGAGCAGAGAAAGTCGAAAATTTGAGTAAAATCAGCTGAAAAACAAGTCTGTTAAGCAGGTAGGCATACCAAAGACGGCTAAAAATAGATACCACCCATCTAGACTGTCCACGCGGCAGTGTCTAGCCGAGCTCGGCGCGTCCACTATCGCACGAAAATCCGTCTCAGCTGTCATGTTATCTTACCCGCCCACACGAAAAGCCGCTGTGGTAGCTTCTGCGAGAGCATAAGAAACTCGTCCGGCCTGGCTGGCGGTAGCGGCGGCTTGACGTCATACGTGATGTGTCGCTTACCTCTCCCATCCCCTGCTAATTCTTCAAGGCTCATCCCTCCCAGAGCCACAAACCATGTAAAAACACCTCCCCCCCCCTTTTCCAACTAACATTTCAACACATTCTCTCCCTTATTTCAACCTTCTGCGTGAGAAACTGTCAGCATCCTCATCCCCTCCCACATCGCGTGCGACAAAAGGCAGTTTGTACAGTCAATTCTCGGTAAAATAAATATTTTTATGGGCTTATACGACTATCCTTCGCCGTTAATAAATACTTTATAAGTTAAAGTTATTATGATACAATTTGTTTATTAGTTACACAATAGTTTCTGCTGAAAAATCACTAATACCTCGAATTTTATTGAATAGAAAAATTTAGCAGGGCCGTAAATATATTTATTTTACTGCATAGTTACTTTTCCAACTGCATTCCAACGTGATTTTATTCTTTTTTTTTACGCTGCGAAGGGATGTGGAAAAGATAATTGCTTGAGCTGTCGAAATAAACATCGCTGACGGCAAGGGTGGGAGCGCATCCTGTCGGTCTGTCGCTGTGATTATCTACTCCAAAAACATGCCACAGCATTTCAGGATAGCATTGTTCTTATATCTTTCGTTCATAGCCGAATGTTTTCTATCTGATCCACACAAGTTCCTTCGCCACGTTTTGAACGAAAATAACCACCAGCCGGCTAGCATAGCCAAACTCGCGTGACGCGAATTCACTTAGCGCGAGTATTTATTGGAACCCATTGTTCGGGGTATGCGAGTCCGAGGTGTAATATGAATTTAAAAACTTGTATTTTTTACACCATAGACTATTTGAATATGAAATCTATGCGAACAAAGGCGATTTTTTATGTATTTGGATATATTTGTGTGTGTGTGGGGGGGGGGGGGGGGGGGGGTAAAAATTGGCCCGAATTCTTAATTGCGACCATTCCGTTTATAAGTCCCTTTTTCCGCAAACCGTGAGGGGTCGCATCAGCGGAATTCTACTATATTACTTTTTTTTGACAAAACGTGTGATACAATAATATGTCGAACCTCGAGAAATCATTTTCCGAGAGACATAATGGAAGAAAAAAAAACTGTAAGAAGACCTTTACTTACATCAAATTTTAGGTTAGGTAAATGGTATACTGAGAACAATTAAAGCCAATGTAGCATGAAAATTATCATAAATTCTTACGATTTTACTGCAAACTTTACGTGATGAGTAGCATAATTAATTTATTATATCCAGTTGTCCTTAGCACAATTTTCGGGCGAGCCATGTTTCTGCCGTATAAAAGTGTAAAACTATTTAAAACAATGCCAGTGCATCAGCTTTCACCTTTAAAAACTAATGCACACATACCCTTTGGTCAACATTCTATTAATTTTACTAATACAAAACTAGAGAATTTTTTTTAACTATAGAAAAGTAAACACAGCGGCCATCATGGCTACAGCAAAAAAGAAAACGTGTCCGTTTGTGTTGATGGCCAGCAGAGCGGCCCATGGCCAGAGAATTGTGTTGCTAGAATTGCTCTAGCGCAATCGCTTTTTAAACTACCGAAAATGTTACGTAAATAATTAGATAAAATTAAAAAGACAAGATAAACAAAATTCATTAAAAATTATTTTTCCTTGACACGTTTGATTCCAAAAGACTCTGAGTACGGAATATTGAAGTTGTAATAAATAACTCTTCAATATATCAATTGGTAATCGCTTGACTATTTACTGCCGAGAATAAAAGTGATATATCGAAGATCTGTTTACTTTCATAAACTTTTTTTGCCGTTTTTAATTTTCAGAAGAAGAAGTGAAGTTCAGAACCTTGTTTTTCTACTTCTGGGAACATTGTCACTTCCAAGAGGCAATGCCTGGATCCAGAGCATGTAAAGGAATTGGTCTTTTTACACTGCAACGTACGTAATGTTTATGGCAAGGTGTAGGCTTGGCTTTTTATGAAGACATTTCTATATCACTGATTGTGTTTTATTACTAAACCATTAGAAGAGACATAAAATTTACATGTTACTTGAGTAATAAAAATGTATATAAAGCTAAAGAACATTACTCTTTTAAACAACAATTTATAATATGCCAAATTTTGACTGTAATTATTCAGATTTATACCTAGAACCTATTTAGAAAATATTCGCAAATTATTCGCTATTCGCAAATATTTGCAATTATTTGATTCACATTTGATTTGCATTGAAAAAGTCACATTCGCACAGCCCTAGTGCCGGCCAACTCTGCAGTGTGTGCTGTGCTTGGATTGCTTTTGTCAACCCATGGGAAAAGATAATTGCGTGAGCTGTCGAAATAAACTTCCCCTGCGGGAGTTAGAACGCTAGGGGGGTAGAGGCGGGGTGCATCCAGATTGTTGCTGTGTATATCTACTTGAAAAACATCTCGTAGCATGTCATTCCTGAGTTTATATTTGGATGTTTCTACCAGATGTATAGAAGCTTCTTTGGCCCCATTTCAAACTAAATTAACCACCAGCATTGTGCGCTGTTTTAAAGACAGGTATAATGCCTGACAGTTCTGATATATTTTTAACTCTCTTCTTGATAAAAGCTGAAGACGTGGTTGTTTTGTCTGACCAACCATGTAAAATTGTTCTTTTTCTGTATAAGTTTTCTTTCAATTTTAGTGGCTGAATTTAGTGGCACACATAAAAAATTTAATATAGTATTTTAAAAAAATGAGAATTTCATCAATAAATGTTTGCAAAATTAAGCCTTAAGTGCAACCAAATCAGAGTCCAAAAAAAATCAGTGGGAACTCCACAAACATTGTCAACAGATATTTACTTAATGTACTATCCGGGTGTAAAATGTCACGCAAGTTATGATAATTACTAAGACTTATATGCCTTCATACTCAAGATATTACAGTGAGTAAATATTTGTGGAAAATATTTGCGGCATAACATCATATGCAAGGGAGGTATCGGTATAAAAGTAGTGACAAAAAAACGTAAAAATCAACATAGCGTGTGAGACTGACATAAGAAAAAAAATGAATTTAATAACTTTTGAAGGAAATGGAGGAGATAATGAAATCTAGTCTTTAAATGCTGCGTTACTTAAAAAAAGTGCTGTAAAATTGCAATGTTACAAAATTTATATTAATATTTATTGTTATAAATGTAGATACAATTTGAAAGCATATTTTACGGTTTTGACAAGCCTTGTCTTTCTCAGGTTAACTTGCAACAGGCTCAAAGAAACTGAAGGTTTGGCGGCAGTGTGGTTCGAGCATTCTTTGGTCCTTTGTCTTTCCTGTTTCCGAACCAAATGGTATTGTGTTTAACGGGTTTACTGTCTTTCTCTATCCCACCCGTCTCTTTTGCAAGTCATAATCCTACTTGATTGGCAGCAGCTGTGATGTTGTGCTTGTTGGAATATTGTTAAACTATTTGAATAGTTTTCATAGGGACCTTTATGTTGCCCGAGAATACGAGACTAGTTCTTATTATTAAGACAAGAACATTGGTTTCATCATTGTAAAAAAAAATAGTTTCCTTTTCCTTGTGGAATATGTAATACAAAATACAGATTAGAATTTAACATAAAAAGTACATAATATTGGATATATGGTCAATTAATTAACACTTGTAGAAAAACTGTATACAAAATTATGAAGTAAATTCTCCATCATGTTGTTGTGGGGATGAAAATTTAGGTGGCCTTATTTTTTACTCAAATATAATACCCATATTCAAAGAGCAGTCACAGAAATCATTTACCTGTCCCTTAACTTTTTATGTTACTTTCAGTGAAGTATGTTTGTGTGTGTGTGTGTCTTTTTTTACAGGATGGTTCTACTAATTTTGCTTGGTCCAGTTCATTGGTAGCAAATGTAAATAAGTACGGAGCTGGTTCTGCAAATCATTCCACTGGAAACTGTAAGTACTTATTGTCCAAATCATATCAGCTAATTGTAATTACGTATATATAGTTATGATTTGTGTAGGGTGGATGCAATTGCAGTAATTTATCTTGATATGTGGTATTAATTTTTTTACAATATTCCTACACTTAACATTTAGTTTTTTGGTTCAACATTATTTCTGACATAGACTTTGCCTTTACTATCACTTTGGTGTTTGTGTTAGAATCCTAGTTTGATGTTTTCTTCTTATAGAATCATTTATAGTAAGAATTTAATGTTTTAGTGCTGTGAAATAGAGTATAAATTTTTATGACAATTTTATGAAGATTGGATTGTAAAAAAGCTGGATGACCTTGCAATTTTCTTGAGAGATTTGGAAGAATTGGTGCTACTGAACTGTTACTGTTCTCAGCAGAAAGCTGCACTAGAGAAGTGCTGAAAAAATGTTGTGAAGCATCAAAATAGTTCCCGGTTTAAAATAAAATATTTCCCCTGCTCTAAATCAAAACTAGCTGTTTTATTACCCTGAATTTGTTGTTTGTCTTCGGAGACTACTATCATCATGTTGTTTTACCATTTCATTCTTCGCACCCACTGTGGTCAGTGGCGAGGCGTGAGGTTTACATGAGGGGAAGCAACAACTCCGTTCACCCCAAAACATGGCCTGGGGGGGGGGGGGGGGGGGCTCCGGGTGTCCTCCCCCTGTAAAATATGGTTTTGAAGGTACAAAAGGGTGCTATTTAAGTAGTTTTCTTAAATGAACTGTGGCCAACCCCCCTTATACCGGGGTAGTTGCACACGTCCGCACTCGCCACGCCAGTCCCGTATACGCGTCACCACTGCCATGCTGATATTGAAAGTGTAGTAAAATTACATTCAACAGACGCGCATGGACTGGTGTAACATTTGGCCAGTGCGCAAAATAAATCATTAGCATGCTAAATTTACCGACAGTCCTGCATAACCTATTGCGATAGTTATAATAATGAATTACCAAAAATAAGATGCTCAAAATTAAGTACTGTAAAAGGGTAAAGGGATCTAAAAGGTTAATTCGAGATATCATTTAAATTGCTATAATTGAATTCAACGCATGTAGCGACATTTGTATACAGACACTCTTACACTAAACTTAATTATATTCCAAAGTCCCATAGAGTCTATTACGGAGGAGGGGGGGGGGGGAAACGAAATAGTGACGTCCTTCAGTCTAGATAATTCAACCAGCAATTCCCGTCGCCGCACTCTGTCTTTCAAACACGTCTTCCATAAGTCATACCAGCCGGGCAAAAAGTACAAAATCCAGTTCTCGCACTTACTTGTTACTGAAGCATACCTCTGTAGTTGGTGACTGCCGGGGTCGGGTGTAAACCCCACTCACTTATTAGCGCCTCTTGCATCGCGCTGTATCGGTGGCCCGTGCACTAGGCCCCCAAATATCGCGTTCTCGTATACCACCACTTATGTTGCTTCGCCCAAGGTGTCATGGCGTTACCGTCATATTAAATCTTATTCACGTAACGTAACACCAGTTACTCCTCGCTGGGATGCAAATTCTACTATCAACCAAGTAGTTCCGCGGCCGGCGGTCAAACACACACTCCCCTCGCTGCAAACAGCTGGCCGTCGCCTCCCCTTGTCACGTCAGCTGACGTCACCCCCCTCCTCTACTACCTCCCCTCACTCCGCTAGATCGTTCTGGTTATTTCTTGCAAGTCCCACTCCAGAATAACGTAAAATAAAAAAGGTATACAATTAAAAAGTTACAATAAATAAATAATAACATACACCATTAAATAATATAAACACATAAATAATGTTATTAAAAAAATTAACTCATCTTAAAATAAACTTTATGCAAAATAAAGGTAATAGTAATAACCAAGACGACTGAGGCCGCCACAAGTGGCCTCAGAACATTGACTATTCCACAGGTAGAAAAAGTGACTTTTTTTTAATTATAAATTATTTTTGAAACATAATAATGTTTGACTTATATTATTCTGATAATAAAATACCTACTCTACATTATTTATATACTGAGTGGGAGTGCAGTATCATCGATATCTGGTACAAAATATATAAACAGACAACACATGGCAAAATAAGTACTTAAAATAAAGAGAAGAACCTCATAACAAATGTACTAGAAAAGTAAAAATTAAATCTTGATATTTTTCGTAACAACACAAAATAAATTATCTTCATACGTGATCAGAAACACTGTTAACTGGTACGTGTACCAAGAAACTGGCACGTCAACCATTCCATTCCTGAAACGCCACAATTTTTTTTCTGCTGTGCCGAACTGTAGCGGACATAGCTGAAGCAATCGGCGGAAGAATTCCACCGTCTGCTTCGGCCATGTTCGCTTCAGTTCGGCAAGAAAGTGTTACCTTCGTAGCTTCTACCACGTATTTTTACAGCCAATCTCCTCCTCGAACCTTTGTACCATGCCACCCCCCTTCCGAAATGAAACTACTGCGGCAGCCTTCCTGCTGAAAGCAGTCTTACCAGCGCTTCTAAACCTAGCAACGCTTCTAGAACAGCATGTTTTGTGTGTCAACGAGTTCTTTTCTTATAGCGCACAGCGCACAGTATTGAGTCCCAAGAAGATAGTGTAAAAAATACATACACCTAACTGCACGGGCCAAAGTAAAATACTATTCTGAATAAATATTTATTTAAGAAATACAATGTCTGGAAACTGCCTGGGCAAGCATTGCTTGCCTTGCTTGCCCTGACGAGACACCACTGACTGCGGTGGTTTTCCAAAACACACTATGTCCCGCAGAGCATAGTTGCTGATGATACTCTGCTTCTCCACATTCTCTTCACAAAATCTTGGCTAATTTGAGATTATAAACCAGCTGTTTCATTATAAAATAGACTAATAATTAAAATAATTATTTAAATGAACAAAACAGGCCTAAAAGAAATATAAATATAATAACTTGTTTGTACCTTTAAGAGCCAAATAATATACATACATAATTAGGTGCAGATAGACTCAAAAGTGTCACAAAAACTAGTCTTTTATAGCTTCTCCACAAGCATGACTAGCGATACACCGTTTTACACAGACTGTCGAGGGGATAAACACTATAGAGTGCAGCATAGTTCACACATAGTTTTAGAGACTTGTCGATGAGAGACAGCCCTGGGTCATTTTGCCCACCGTGCCACATTACCTCACTCTCCCCTACTATGAAGGTGATAGTTATCGTTACATTACGTTAGTTTCATCTCCTGTTTGGATTACATTATTTTGTTTGTCAATTTATTTAAAAGTGATGCAAAATATGGCCTTAGTTTCATTTTACTTATTTACTAGTATATTGCAACTAAAAATGGGATTATGACGCAAATTTAGAATATGAATTTGATGTGTAAATTCACTTTGACATGTTTACAAAATGTTGTAACCGCAATCTGCACTTTTTTTATTCACCATGTATGCAACTATGTGATTAAACGAGGATGAAAGCAGAGGGTGTTTTACTATGAGTAGAGTAAAGATATTGGCATACAGGAATGGTTGTAAAGAAATACATTGAAGATAGACTTTAATAAGGTAGTACTTTGGTAGAGATTAATGTGTAGAGCAGGTTGCATACCTAATAGTCACAATGTTCTGCTCTCACGTTTGTGAGAGCAGAAGCTAGAGAAAGTATGAGCACCCAGTGACCAAATCTGTTTCCGTGTCAATAGGAATAAACAGAGTAATCAATGAACCAAACAAGCATGGAGTAGTATTTGATTGCACATCATGACTTCCCGGAACTAAGGCAATACCTAATGATAAGTGTGAAGATACAGAATTCAGCCCAAGATGATCCTGAACTTCTCCCACGTAATCTACACTCCTTCCCCATAGTTAAACCTGTTGACTTCAGAAGAAAAAATTGTCACACTCACTCAGCCTAAAAAGGGTGACACATAACCTAGAATTAATTTTTTCACTAAGAAATTTAAAAAAAAAGTTTTTATATATGTATAGGCATAGGCGTGTGCACAGTAGGTGCCACAGGTGCCTTGGCACCACCATTAGGGTTAACGTTATTTTATTTTTTAAAAACAGAAATAATACATACCTACAAAAAACCGTATTATTTCCAAAAAAATATGTTTTCCAATCGTGTCGAGTTACAGATATGTGCTCATAACACTATCAGTATATCAATTATCAATCGAACCAACTATACACACGGAAACAAGCCAGGTGCAATTACTTGTGTTGTACACGCGGGCCGCGGCTACGAAACTTCTGAAATTTAAATACTTCTCCTAGTTCTCCTTGAATTACATATAATGCGCGCTCGGTGTCCACTGTTCACTCCACTCGGCAGGCGCACGGAATAAAAGCCGCCGTCCGCCAGGTAGCACTACTGTGTAGTGTTTACTCTTACTGTTTACTCATCAGTTTACTGTTCTAATGAGTACACGAGTACAGCATGTGTTTTTTACGTGGATCACTCATTTATTAATTATTTTATTTTCACTAGTTGACAGTGGTTATGGTTCGTTAATTCCTGTATATATCTGTCTGTATGATGTATAAATGGGTGATTAAAATTAAAAAGCCGGGTCCCGAAAAGGATTACTCAATGACTTATATGCAGTCGCCGACAAAACATTTTTGTTATATTCCAAAAGTTAAAACTTTTGCCCACTCTTATATGTGTATTTTTATTATTATTTTAACATTTTACATTATTGATGTATGTTACAAAAACTCCCTTGATTTGTTGATTTTAAAACTTAACATTTAAGAATGTTTTTTCTAGCATTTATTTGGCGTCTTCAGAAAACATGTAAGTACGGTTTTTCAAAGCCACCAGCATGAATTTCGTGTAAACAATTTGTGCAATTTACTTTATGGCTCAAACTGAGCTTAAAACTGTAAATAGTTTGGTAGTTTTCTTGGCGATTAAAACGTTCAAAGCCATAATTTGTCATAAAAAATGTTAAAATTTTTACATCTGTGTATTTAATGTTTTTGTTCGGAAACACCTTAAATAGCACCATTTTGCATTTTCAAATCCAAATTTTTCCGGGGGAGGACCCCCGGACTCCCCGCTTTAGGTTGGGGGTCCGTGAATGACAGGGCTATTGTGTAATCTGGCACCACCACTACTGAAGTCCTGCGCACGCCTATGTGTATAGGCCAAGGGTGTATCCAGAATGACGGTCAGGAGAGGGCCAAATTACATTATCTAATGAAAATTTAGTACATTAGGAATTGAAATATTTAGTACGTTTTATTTGTGGTTCAAAAATGTCCTATTATGCATAGCAATGCAGTAAAATAATACTTTATTAAACTTTGGAAAATTATAAGTAGTGATTAAGAGAAAATATAAGTATTATTCAGGGGGGGGGGGAGTTATGCCGCTATGGCCTCTCCTCTGTATCTGCCAGTGGTATAGACCCTAGTTTTCATAAGCATATGATACCATTAGTCAATTGGTTCATGTATACAAATAGCAACTATGGACAGAAAATTTTCCTTTTCCTATCTAAAGAGTTTTCCCAGTTAAGAAGTTTTCTGAAAACAGTCTCGTAAAAGAGTTTCACTGTAAATGAATTTTTTCCACAGAAAATTAATTCACTGAACTCATTAACTGGTAATTTCTGAGCATGAGGAAATTGTTTCTTGTCTTTTATACAGGGACGGCAGCGAGCTGCCATAATGCATCGTTGGTTACACAGCGTTACAGACAGATGAGTGACATGCTGGTAGTGGCTATAGAAGATGAAATAGCCGCCCGCGTACAGTCAAGGAACGCATGTGAGACTGCAGGAGCATCGCAGGAGCAGTGGTGGTCTGACTCGTATGCACCGCCGGACAGTTCCTGGAATCCGCCCAAGTACAGCTCACGGCACCGCAGAAGGCCAATGCCGTACTGATGTTTGTGTGGGTCCTTGGTGTTTTGCTGTTTGCACCCATTATTTTATAAATGTTCTTGGAGGTGCAGAGTGCTGAAATTCAAATGTGTTTACTAGCAGCTAGTCATACTAATAACTTTTTAACCAAAAGTTAAATTTGTGTAGAAATTTAAGGAGACAATGGTGCCTTGAATTTAGTGACAAGCACTGCAATAATATATTTTTTTTTCATCCAGTAAGTTTTTGAAGTTTTTATCTATTGTATTGATAATGTTTTCTAGTTTTTTTACAAGCACTGCAATTAATATTTTTTCATCCAGAACATTTTTGAAGTTTTTATCTATTGTATTGATAATATTTTCTAGTATTTTTACTTTTAATATTTTGTGTGTTTTATGTGTGAAGTGACACCAGCTTAGTGAAGTTAATCTTTAGTTGTTATAATGTACCTGTTAATGTACCTACCTGCCATTTGTGTATATCATATGTTATGATTATAATTTGAAATAGGTAAGCACATTTAGTACCTGGCATGTAAACTAAGGTTTGTTATGACTGAGATAAATATGAAAACAATTTTAATCTTTCTAATTATTCCTCCATGTTAGATTAACAACCATTTCTTTCATCAACACATAATTTTTGCCATTAGGGTTGTCCTTGTAGCAATTAAATACTATATTCTAAATATCTTATAAACAAGGCATTTTTTTTTATATTTGTGTGGTTACATCTTACACCCTTTCAGATTATTTCCATTGCTGATATGCACAGGCAGGGGGATAAATATCAGGATGTTTACAACCACCATCAGGTATTAGAGGCAAGATTATATGGTGAATAGTGATGAAACTGAAATAACACAAAAATTCAACAAAATTCACCCAAATTATTAAAGTCTATAGGTTAAAATGTGAAATTTAATCTATAAACTTTAGTTTATGCTTTTATTAAATTAATATAAAAAAATTCACAATAATGTACCATGTACAAAAATGTATGTAGTTTTTTTTTAAGTTAACAGAGAAAATAAAGTAAAAAAAAATTGGTTAAAAACTTAACATCTAAGAGATGTGGCTTAAGGCTCCATCTTTCTCACCATGTTGATTTATTATTTTTTTCATCATTACTCTTATTTAAGTGCTATTTAAAAAATGTTAACTCTATATCTCTGCCCCAAATATATGTTCGCTTACAGAAGAGGGCAGGGTTGCCGGGTCTCAGAACATCTCCGTACTTGGTGTAGGGCAGGGGTAGGCAACCTGGAAATGTAGGTGATCTACTGTTAAGTCGCCATATGTTGAAATGATCTACTGTTCTGTTTTATCGATTATACATAAACAAGTTTACTTTCACACATTTACAAAATAGTCTCTCTATTTGGTTTTTCCTGGTAGTTTTAAAATACCCTACTTTTTATGGTTACAGTGCATAAAGAAATAATTATAGAAATAACTGAATTAAAGGAGGTCTGTTAGTTATAGACGAAACACTAAAAATTACAATAACATTGAAAAATATCTCCACTTAGTGGAAAACTTGGCAGGAACTTTCCTTAACAATAGCTTTGATGTTTGGTGAATAGCTGGTTACACTGAGACGAATGAATGATTCCAAATGTTCATCAGTTATCCTACTCCTGTACTTATTTTTGATGAAGTTCATATTGGAAAATGAAGACTCGCATAGGTACGTTGAAGCAAACAAGGCTCTCACTCGAAGTGCAACATCAGTGAGCACTGGATACTTCTCTTGAGGAATGACTTGCCAACAGGTCTTTGGCTCTGCAACACTTTTCACATGCAAGTCATTTTTCAATTTAATAATTTCGAGTTCTGTAGCTGTTCTATCAATGTTGAACGTCGTCTCCATTGAGGAAGTACACTCCTCAAGATTCAGGTTTGCCCATGGAAAAGAGACAAACTGGGATATCAGAGAAATCTTTTTGAATTCTGAAAATCTGGAGTCAAAATCATTTTTCAAATGAGACAAAAGTTTTACATGTTCTTCTCTTTCATATGGGGTCTCCAATGCTTCTACTTGAGCTTTCAGGGTAGGAAAGTGCCTTAAATCAACTCCTCTTAGGCTTTTCTCCCAAAATTTAAGTTTTTCAATGAAAGAATCTACTTCAGATAACATTTCAACCATTTCCCTATCTTTCCCTTGAAATTTAATGTTCAAATCATTGAGTTTTTCTGTGAGATCAACTAAGAAAGCCAAATTATGAAGCCACCTTTAATCCTCAAGAAGATTTGCCATGGAGTGTTCCTGTTCTTTCAAAAATTCTGTAATGGCAGGTAGCAGTTGAATGAATCGTTGAAGAACTTTGCCCTTACTCAGCCAACGCACCTCACAATGCAGAAGTAGCTCTCCATACTGCAGTTGTAATTCATCCAACAAATCTTTGAAGAGTCGTCTTTGGAGAGGATGGGCCCATATTTTGTTAACAATCTGCACAACTACTTTCATGGTTTCATTCATGTTCAAGAACTTTCCACACAGAGATTGCTGATGTATGTATGATGCAATGATATGACAAAAATTTTGGAAAGCTTTTATCTCTTCGACACTGAGCCAAGAAGCCATTATTTGAACCAATAAGGGCAGGTGCTCCATCAGTGGTAATGCTCACAAGCTTGTGAATTTGAATTTTGTCAGATATAAGAAACTGCTTCACTGCAAAAAAAATATCTTCACCTCTAGTATGGCCTTTCAAATGAATCAGTTTCAACAATTCTTCTTTGACTGAAAAGTCATTGAATACAAGTCGGGCAAATATTGGCAACTGAGCAATGCCAGTTGCATCATTTGACTCATCCAGCTGGAGAGAGAAGTAGCAGCATGCATCCAAATCTTTATTTATTTGAGATATGACATCACTTGCCATATTTTCAACTATTCTTGTGACAGTTCTAGCTGAAAGTTGCAGGGACTGAATAGCTGCCATTATTTCAGATTTGTTTTTGAAATTTTCAAACAGATCATCACCGGCTTCAAGAAATGCTTCTTTAATTAACTCCCCGTCTTCAAATGGCTTCTTATGTTTTGCTAACACATAAGAAATGCGATAAGAAGCACTTGTGGCTGCTGTGCCCTTATCTGTCACTTTCGTAAACATGTGTTGTATTGACAACATATTTTTGAGTTTCTTAATTTTCTCTCGCCTCATTTCTGAGTTCGGGAGAAACTCTTTATTTATGTTTGAATGTACTGTTTCAAAATGTCTTTGTATATTACTCTTTTTCACAAATGCAATATTTACTTTGTACAGTAAACAAATGCATTTGCAGTTTGTTTCAGTGACAAAAAAGTCATGCATGGAAGTTGTAAGTCTTTTGTTTCTTTGGTGCACTCATCACAAGTGATTAACTTATCACACCACAGTCAATAATTAAGAAATACTGGCTTAAAATAAATGTAATAGTAAACGTTGTTGCACGGCCAACAATTGTCACATGAATATCAGAAAACAGTATTTACACGCAGTTGTGTCCTGTTTAGAGTATTTGGCATTATAAATCAACGGTTGTGAATACGATCAGGCCGGGTTTATAGAAAACGCAAGAACGCAGAAATGCAAGAACGCAGGACGCGACAACCGCAAGAAATTCACAGTCGTTTATAAAAAACGTGAGGACGCCGGCCATTGCCAACGTCAAAAAATAAAATTTCAGGAATAAGTCATAATTATTTTTAAAATTTTTGTTGTACTTATCGTACAGGCAGGGAAATTTTTTGGATAAGCTGAACAAGAAATTCATCAGCTTCCTCCATTGCGCTGTATTCACTAGAAGAATGCCAGCCAAAACATAAACAAACACAAGCGTAACGATTACAATCGCAGAGTCTTCTATATGCATTACATGACAGTTTCAGTTTATCACATACTAAAGCAACCAGTATAGAAGGCCAAAACGCAAGGAGAAAACGCAAGAAGTAGAAAGTTGAACAACTTCTGCGTTGTGTTCTTGCGTGTCTTGCGTTTTTTATAAACGTGCTGGTAGAAGAGTTAAGGTTGGACTTTTACCGTAGTTGAGTTTCTGCGTTCTTGCGTTTTCTATAAACCCGGCCTCAGGGATAAGAGGTGTCATCACAAGACGACTCTGGTTTTACAAAAAACAATCTCGTTTATTTTTTAACATCGGTTCGTCATACACGTATGCATAAACTGTGGCTGTGTATTTTTAAAAGGCATTCGTTAAATAAACATCACGAATAAAGCCATTATTTTCGTTACATACTTGATGGTTTTGAAGTTATAACCGTTATAAACTGTCGTCCGTCCGAAGGCCATAAAGCCCGGCCTCCACCCGCCAGTATTAAACCCCGCTAACGGAACGCAACCCTAGTCCAGGTCACGTGAGTCAAGCGAGCCGTCAACGTCGGTGAGTGTTTAAATAGATTACGCCCATATGCCAACTCCACCAAACAGCTCTTATGCTTCATTAATTACTGGGAGTAATTAAGTGATTTTTAATTATCAAAACAACCCTTAAGAGTGAAAGTGCGTCGTAGGGGTGCAGCGGTTTTCCCCGTGGGAAACCGCAGTTAATAAACATTCGGAACATCCCTTGCGGCCTTCCGCCAATAATTAACAACAGCATAAATCAACCTAATTAACCTCCTCGTTTTCACCTGCAAATAGCCACTGATGTAGTCAACAAGTGACAGACAGTCTCCAGCTTGACTTTCTATTTTCAAATATTATTAATATCAATTTTATTATGTATTATTATTATAGGTCTTCCGCCAACTAATTCAGACAGATGTCTTAAATTACGAGGGTTCTAGAAATAATAATTTCTAATTATAATTATAAATTTGGAATAATGGCACATTAGAAAGTTCGGCGCGTCATGACGCTTCCTCCCCCCCCAAGCCGGCACAAAGCGGCAGTAGAGTTTTACTCACGGGCCGGGGCGGACGTGTGATCCCGCGGGTAGACTTTACCTTTTGTGCTCCTGATTTCTTCATACTGGTAAATATTATAATTCATTAAAACCTCTTTTTCCCTCTCCCCGCGTGCCTCCGTGCCCTTTTCCGGTGCAGGGCTTAACCCGGCCGCGTTAATTTTTGCTCGTCGCGCAACAACGGTTCGCGACGCAGTTACCTTACGGTCTGGGCCGACTCCCGCGAACAGAACTTAATATAATTCGTCGAGCAGACGCCTTCTGGCTACAAACTTAAAGACTTTTCTCTTAATATTACCTTCGTGGGCCCGCGACTCACACAGGTGAGCCCGGGCACGAAGCTAGTTCCAGTTTATCACGGGAGTGGCCGTTAACCCACTCAAACTCTTCGACGACCCCCAAGCCCATGTAGGGATCTTATTTGCAAGTGCCGCAACGTAACACGTAATTAATTATTCAGTGCGAGTGTGTGTAGTGTCAGCGTATTTGTCAAGTGTAATTGTATAACTTGTGCCCATCCACACTTTGTGAGATGCGGGATTAAAAACCAGCACCTAAATAACGTTTCTTTATTTCTTAGACGCCCCCTGAACAGTTAGGAAACAGTCCTCTACACTGTTTAGGGCCAGTGCGTATTAAAAGCAGGGACTCCCTTCCACCATCAACAGCCGCCGATCCTAGTGGAACATGCAGGGGCAAAAACCCACGACCACCTCGGTTAATACTCAAAATAACCTGGCGCCCGCCGGAGATTTCATTAAGAGCCAATAAAACCACTAGAACCGCCCCGGGTCTCGATCACGAGACCGCGGGTGACGGCATTTGGCGCCCTTTGCGTGTGGCGAAAACCGGAGTTTTTAACAGTTTCCAGCCATTTTTCTTCAAATGGACCACGGCGTGGGCAAGAAGCGGCCATTTTGCGAGCGACAAGTGATTGGGGTCAGACAGGCAGGCGCGGCCAGAGTAGCAGACAAAGGGTCCCCTTCCACCTCTTGGAAAAGGCAGCCGGCGGAACAAGGGATGCGCGGACACTTGACGTCACAGCACAGCGCCCATCCCCAACCCCGCTCCTCTTTCGCATCCTCCCGCTCTCCATTTTGTGCCGCTGTCCGGGCACTCTTCCCCCACCTCCCCACACCTCTCGACGCTCCCCGCTTCGCGCGGTCATCCGGGCAGCGCTCCCCTCCCTAATCCTTCACGAATCCTCTTCGTGCGGCTGTCCCAGGGCCGGAACTAGGAGATTTGTTAGGGGGGGGCAAAGCTTAATTTGCCGCCCCCTCCTTACCGACATTATAAACTACCTTTTTTCGTTAGTAGCGGTGATTGAAATGATACCATTCACTTATACATAATTGAGAACTTTTATTTATCAAGTACACTAATTGGAAAACTAATACAATTACATTTTTTATTATAATGAAATAGACTTTTATGAAACTATTGTTTATTATTTGCACAACAGTGAAAATTAAAGTCTTATCAATAAGTTTATTAAGTACTCAAATTACATAAGGAACATGTGATTCTGAATTAAGTATAATATTGTATTGATAACCATACAAAGAAATTCAATTCAAAATTTAATTTTTCGAGCATGATTAGCTGCAAAAGTGTTAATAATATCATCCAAATTAATCAAAGCAGCTCGTTTGTGTTCAATAGATATAATACTTCGATTTGTTAATCTCTGCTGGCCCATCGTGCTTCTCAAATAGCTTTTAATAAGTTTAAGTTTACTAAACCTTCTTTCACCTGACGCAATTGTAACTGGAAGGGTGAGAAACATTCTCAGAGCAGTAGTAATGTTAGGATATGCCTCCTCCAGTTTATTTTTGTAGAATAGGCTCAACATTGTGCTTAAAACTTTCAATTTCAAATACGAATTCTTCTTTGTTAAGATCGGCACTGTAAGTGTTTCCTAATTCTGCTGCTTTGACTTTTAAATATTCTACTTCCATTTTATGAATTTGAACACCACTTAAAAATATAAACTTATTGTTAATGTTTTTACAGTTCCATAATTAATCTGTCAATGACTTCCAACATTGCTGCTTTATACAAATCTTCAGCACATGCAGAAACTTCATCTTCACATTACTCACCAGGTAAAGTTTCATTTTTTCTTTTCCTTTTTTCTGAAAACTCATTTGATATTTCATTGATGCTTGCTAGGAATTTAGCTTCAATGATAGCTGCAGATGGAGTAAAGTCTCTACAAGATTTCAGGAATTGTAGAAGACCCTGAAGGTTTCGGGCAGCCAAATCTAGTGTAAGGTCTTCTCTTTGCAAAACTCATTGACATGATTGATCTTTTTCAAAATAGCATGCCAAAAACACAACATAGTTATGAATTCCAGTTTCTTAATATTTTGTAAAAGAGACCTGGCCTCGCATTTAGTTTCAGGTGTCGACAGATGATTTTTAAGCTCCTCTAGAGCCTGTAAAATGTTGCTGTAATATCTGTAGACAGCTTCGACCCAGGGCCGGCGCGTCCATATAGGCGAACTAGGCAACCACCTAGGGCACCAAGTAGCTGGGGGCGGCGCAGCACGACACATAACAGCTCATATAATATGTTTAACGATTATTGAAACTAGATGAAAATGGATTTTTGTAACAGTTTGCAATGTTTATATTGATATAAGTAATTATTTAAAGTTCACGGTGACCTGTTTATGATTTGTAATAGGTAAAAAAGTAAAAAAAAAAACACAAGCCTGCTTACATTTGATTGTTGACAAAATCTTAGGCTAACGTGATGTATTTTGAGGCGAGGAAAATTTTTTTTGTGGTGTCCTGCCGGGGGGGTGGGGGGGGGGGCATTAAGGTTTATCGCCTAGGGCGCCAATTTACCTTGCACCAGCCCTGCTTCGACCGCTTCTAATATTGCAGACCATCTAGTTTGCTCTCAGATTTTAATGTTAGTGACAAATGTTTCTTTAAATCTTCCCAACATGAAGTTGAAGTCACAAAGAAAGAATAAGTACTATTTAGAGTTCCAAAATGTTTTGTGCCTCAGTAGTAGCAATAGCCGCATTAGCTCCTACTAAATTGAGGGAGTGAGCAGCACATGGAACAAAATATGCTAGATTGTTCTCTTGAAGCAATTTGAACTGGAAACCTTTATACTTCCCTGCCATGTTTGCCCCGTTGTCGTAGGATTGCCTTCTACTGTTTTGTATGCTAAGTCCATCTTTTTCTATTTTTTTTTTTTAAGAATATCTTGGCTGAGACCGTGACCTGTTTTGTCACTAACTACAAAAAAACTCGGCGAATTACGATGTCTGTTTAGTGGCAGCAGGAGCAGACAGCCCAAAAAGCCGCTAAAATGCGACAACAAACAAAAGAGCCTGCTCCGACGTCCCTCTGCACAACAACCTTCCCCCACAACGCCGTGAAAGGAGGGGTGGTAAACCATACCGTCGCGCGAGAGTCCGTCTTACACGAGAACCAACGGCGTAACTAATGCATTTTATTTCATCATTTCACCACACTCTCAGCCACTTAATGACGTCCCAGTATTTTATAAAAAATTTTCAACATCCATTTGTCCACAGAATAGTTCGTCAGGGCGTATTCGTGTTAGTGAGGCGAGATGATAAGCAAGACTCTCACTGGTGTTACTAGCGCGGTATCGCCTCTAAGCGCAAGGCTCTGAACTGGCACACAGACTTCTCATCGTACACAGGATAATTATGAAAATTGAGCGGAAACCATTACTTTTAAGGGCGGCTACATGTAGATAAAGGTGGAATGCAATATTTACCGGGCGTTTCATGTCTGAAAACTATACCGAAAACATGCGTTTTAGCTGTATTCCTTCTTATAAAAATACAGTTTAAAAATGAAATACAGAAACAGAACTACAGGAGAATCCTAAATTCTTCAATAAGTTTCGCAAGTATTCCCTGCTACAGTAAAAACACCGTGTTCTTGCAAAGCCATTTTCAACTTCTTTAATTTCGGAACGAATTTTCTTATAGTATAAAACTCGTGAATTTTTCTCTGCACAGCACCACATGTGAAATCGTCTACTTCGATTATTTTCATGTGCTCTGTTTTCATACCCATTGGTGTCGAAAAGGTAAATCTTGTTTAGCTCTTTGCCTTACCATCTGCTAGAATTCGTTTTACAGTTAAAATTGCAGCACTTGCTGTATACAATTTTAACAACTTTTTGGTTCGCCGAAATGTTTTGCATTATTGTATTGTAGACTATCTCTCGAGCTTGTTCCCGCAGTGGCGAGCCAGATTTAATACACAATTTAAATCCCGATGGTTCGTGGTTCGTGTACCTAGGATTGCCAGTCAGCCGAGCGCGATCGGTGTTATCAGCCAGGAAGCGATTAAGGCCGGGCTTCAACCAAATTCACTCCGGCCGCGGGATAGGCATTTACATGCAAAACAAATTCCCGCGCGATTTCCACAATTTTTGTGATAACGGCGTCAAACAAAAACCATGTTGTAGATTTTGAAGACCTTAACAGCGCTATATCTTTAAAAGTTTTAATTTTTTATTTCAAGATGGTGATATCATGTGATATAATATTCAAAGTATCATAGTTTTCAGGCTATTCATTTAATCGCTTAAACGGCTGTACTGGAACCTTGACTGAGTTGAATTCTTTAAAAAAGTCAGCGGGGCTGATACTCTATCTCTAAAAACAAAGTCACAGGATGATTATTTGTAATGGAAACATTGAGGCCGCGAGGCTCTAGCACGTGGTTGTGGACGAGGGGTGCCAGGGGGGAAGAGGATGACGCGCGGGTGGCGGAGACACGCTGCCATGTTGCCAGCTCCTTCCTGGAAGGTCACCCACCCCTCGCGACTGTGAGCCAGGGAGACGGACACGGACTAGTCATCTGTAACACATTGCGCGTGAGGTAGTGACATTTCTGCATTTACAACTTCAGTGGTTAATGTTTAACTCTTTACAGGACAGCAAATAAAACAAAAACTGATAGCACGATGGCATGTATTAAAAACAGTATAAATTGTGCTCGCGCAGTTCGTCTTCACAAATTAAATTTGTTCATTATTTTAAATAGCTTTTTCTGTGGTCGTTTTTTCGTATATAATTTAGGAGGATTTTATGTCACACTTTTATGCACACCGACGCTTCATCGAAACAATCCTGTCTAAACCAAATGTTTATTAAAAATTTTAACTTCACATTTATTGTGACACAGATCTCAAATTCCTATCTGAATATCTACACATACTTGATAAAATTTTATTTTAATAACGAGTTTAAAAAATAACATAGAATAGCTTTTGCTATCTTTAGGTTTAGGCTTCTCCTGAAAATGCAAATGTTTCTGAAGACGCACAAACTATTACATTATGGAGGTTTGCTTCAAACTTTGATATTATTGGTAGACCTGAGTAGATAAAAAAAACCTAGCGACACTCACATTCTGTCAATTAGAACTTTTTGTAATAAAAAAATTTGATGGCGTTGAGGCCCGTGGCTAGTTGCACCCTCGACTACTTTGCATGATGGGAAGGGATGGGGAAAGGTGTTTGGCGCCAGCGTCTCACCGAGGTCACTCATTCTCTCTTGTGTAGTATTAGTGTTCGGAACGCTCGACTACGTGTGACTTATTCAATGAAATTTATCAAGTCTTGGTACGCATTGTGCGATTATCGGCAGCACAAAATGTCTCAAGAAACGGCCACAATTATCAAAGCGAAAGAAATCCGCAAAAAAAGAAAATGCTTCTGGCACGTAGGTACTGCTAAAAATAAAAAGGATGTACATGTGTTATATATATTATTATACATACACGGATATGAGACATTTATATGTGACCTACTGTAAAACTTTTAAAATAATATTGAAAACTGAATCCTGGAAATTAATTTTTAACATTTGTAAGAGTTGATAAATATATTTGCTCTAAAAACATTTTAAACGAATTTAACGTTTCCTTTTATGCGTAAAAATAAGCCTATAGTTTGAAAATGTATTAATGATACATTACACATTTGTTCTAGTGACAATGTTAGCCGTAAAATTGCGGATGCATGCGGGGCAATTTTGATTTTTATATGCAGCTATAAATACCATTTTTATTAGGATGCAATTTTGTCTATAATTTTTTGTAATCTTTGCTGTCAATTTTACGTGCTGGCACTTATTGTCGGCGACAATAGATTATAAAACAGAAACTAAGAAAACAATCCCGAAATATTTCTGTAAAATATGCTTTATGTTATTCAATTTTTAAATTTTACCATGTATAAATTATTTATACGTCTATGTAAAACAAACATTTTATTAAAAATTTTAATTTAATGTAAAAATCAATTTACTTTAAAAGTAGTAATAAATTATAATTTCTGAGTTTCGGTGACGCCTTTGCCCACTCACCGATGGACTGCCATTGTGATTATACACACGTCTTATATTTACTATAATGTGACTGAAAAACACTATATTAATAACGTTTATTTTTATTTATTAGTAATGAATAGTATTAAAAATGTATATTATTGGCATGTTATAATTGCATGTCTGACATCTAACAGGTGCACAAGTTAGTATATTTAGGAGTATTATTTCTGTGACAAAACTACTTATGTAATTATTGTTGATTACATCGAATCACTGCAAGTCACTTTTGGAGAAAGAACTAATATCGTGAAACGAACAAAAATGCTAGCTGATTGTGAGCTATGGCACAAAATGAGACGTGTGCGGTTAAAAGTCAGTAATTTCGGCGTTGTTTGTCGCCGGAAAGAATCTATGTCCTGTTCAAATCATGTTAAACACTTACCTACTTTACACGCCCCCGTTTTCGACACTGGCAATGGAGTACAGTGGTCGCAATGAGCATATTGCCATTCAGAGGTTTCAAGCACAAACCGGATTAGTTGTACAGAAGTGTGGTTTATTTTTGGATCTCTAATACGGATATTTCAGTGCTAGCCCTGACGGACTTGTGGTCGAAGAAAATGTGATTGTTGAAATCAAGTGTGTGCCTTCTGCAGTTGACCAAGGGCTCCAAGAAACTGCAATAAGAAAAAGAAAGTTTTTTCCACGTGTGAATGAAACGGAAGTTTAATTCTTAAACGTTCACACCTTTATTTTTATGAGCTGCAAGGGACTTTAAACATACATAGCGCGAATACTGTTACTTCATGGTAATGTCTGTTGTTCGTCAGAATGTACAAATAGAAAGAGTAGAAAGAGATGAGCTCATGCGGGAAACAGAAATGTTGCCGAAACTGACTAGATTTTATCGTAGGTGTTTTCTGCCTGAGATAGTGGTGCCAAATCAAAGCATAGACAGAGCCATTAGAGAACCAGACTACATTTTGGAAGCTGAAAGAAGCTTGGCAGAGAAACAGCAATCAAGACGTCAAAAACTGACCCGGAAAAAGCAAGGGATAAATGAATGTAAATATAATTGAAGTAAGATATTTTTGTTCTTTGAAACTCTAGACGATTGCCATAAAATGTTCTGTTGTGTTCAAATTTGTTCTAACATCGAAAACATTAAGTTAAACGAAAGCAAAAAATTTTTTTTTGGAAGTAACTGTACATGAGTTTTATATAAGGTTATAATTTTATCTGAAGTTTATATTTTAATTCTGTTGAGACATACCTTTTAAAATATTATTTACACTGAATTCCGAACTGATTATAGTTGTTTATTTTCATTATGGTTATTTATTTGTTTTGTATGTTGTAGTAATATACGTGTCTTTTGGTCTCTATGCTGATATAAACTGTGTTTCTACTATCAGTTATAGCCTATCGTTTTTCTTCTCATTTTTCTATTTTGTATGATATATTATACTGAATGAGTTAATGTCACTATTATTTTGAATTCTTTGTAAAATATTAAATATAAAACATGATTTTCAAACCTAATGTATTTTCTTTAACTGTGGTTCACATTTCGCAACAACTTAAGAAGTGATCATTCTACGTAATAACAATTTGTAGTACCGGTAAATGTAATAATTAATACACGGTTACCAATAGTTGTACAATCATTAGCATTAAACATTATGGCAGAGGGTACATAAATTTTTTTAAGAAAAGTTAATCTAATATTGTGTTAATTCTGATTTAGACACATTTTTCACAATACCAATTTTTTGAGCATTGTCATAGCCACATCCTCTGATAAGATCCTTCATAAATATAAACTCATATCGCTGCATTTACTGATCAATAAAGAAAAATATTTGTAAAATTTACAGCTTTGAAACGTATGGAACCGTATTTATGTTTCAAAAATACATAAAACATTTCTTGTAATTATTTTGACTCACTCTCAGCTGATATTAATTGCTTGAAAATAATTTTTAAAAATCAAAGCAAACAACTTTAATTATTATGTAATACTTTAGCTGTGAAGTTATATGTGGATGAAAATTATTCAAATTCTGGCAGGTTTCATTAATGTTTTATTATTATGAGGTTTTTTTTTTCTTGCAGCAATTGAATATTAAAAATGTAAATCGGTTTCAGCTAAGAATGTCTTACACTTAACTGAAATTAATGATAAAAACATATAAATACGTTAATGTGTAGTTCTTACTAACTTATAACAAACTTCTTTATCTTGGAGAGATCTCAGTTTCGCAAAAAAACTTCGTTTTCAAAGTAAAGTTATATTTCAATGACACACACACAAACACACACACACACACATATATATATGTGTGTGTATGTGTATATATATAATTATTTTTCATGCATTAAGAACAATTTTACTCTACTGAAAATCTCTGTGTGTGTTAATAAATGCTGATTTATCATTATTTGCTTGGTAATGGGAAACTAAAAGGAAATATATATTTTTTAATGAGGTTTGGATGGCCACTTCTAGAAAATTGAGAAAATGACTAAGTTACTTCCATGTAGGGACACGGAAATTTCATGAATTAATCTGGAATCAGGATAGAATGAAATGTCTTACATGTGCTCAACCCATGTTTGCTTTTCCTTTGGCTGATTTCTTATCCTAGTTGATCAGCACTACCTGATTTACTTTTTTTTTTTCTCCTAGTTGGGCATCGCAGAGGGGTAGCCAAATAACTATCGCCCAAAAATGAACTCAGTGGAACAGTATAAATGTTTTCATACTAACTTGCGACGAAATTAATGCGCGAAATTTACCTATCTCTATTTATAGGCCTATCCAGACTGATAATACTGGCTGTGATTCGATTAGCCAGTAGTATAGAAATGTATGTCCGGGCACAGGCGCCGGCGCTGGTGCCGGTGCCGGGTCAATGACCGACCGACCTCTGACGTCACGGCGGCCATCTTGGACTCAAAAATTCCTTAAAATTTCTCAAAAATGACTCAAAATTTCCTGTTTTCCAGGGAAAAATTCCCGTCTCGAGGGAAAACTTACCTTTTTAGATCTTAAAAATACCAGCGACTAGAAATATCCATATTTATAAAAAAGTTATATTTATAAAAAAATTTAATTTTTTTCATTAAAATCGGATAATAAATAATGATTTTCAAGATGGCTGCCGTAACGGAAATTGCAACGGTGACGTCATATTACATGATGACATATTCAATGATGACGTCAGAGGCTTATCGGAAGCTGTAGACATGGATGCTTAAGCCTCAATATGGATATTTCTAGCCGCTGGTATTTTTAAGGTCTAAAAACGGTAAATTTTCCCTCAAGACGGGAATTTTTCCCTGAAAAACGGGAAATGTTTTAGAAATTTTGAGTCATTTTTGAGGAATGTTGAGTCATTTTGAGGAACTTTTGAGTCCAAGATGGCCGCCGTGACGTCAGAGGTCAGTCGGTCATTGACCCGGCACCGGCACCAGCGCCGGCGCCTGTGCCCGGACATACATTCCTATACTTATTTCGCCTCTTTTTACTTTTCCGTCCCTGTTTCAGGTAAAAGGTCTAACAGATTTGGTAACCAACCTTGTTTTGTCTAATATGGTCATTTGTCAGTCCGCATTTGCTTGTAGGTCTTGTCCGCACTGGCTTGTAGATCATAAAAGACAAACTATAAAAATTTCCATGTTCACATATTATATACTTCGTTAGGAACGCTGCATCTGCAAAGTTGACAGCTCGTCAATCATATTAACTTTACCGTGGTTACAGCCAATATATGACTGAAACACTGTTGATTCTTATACAGGAAAGCTTAGACAGTACTCTGTAATTTTTTTCAATCAAACTGAAATATTCATGCAAACAAAATTACAGATATTTGTAAATCTGTACATTTGCATGAAAGCAAATCGCTGCAAATGTGGGATTGTATTATTGCCCGGGCATTTATGCTTTGGGTTGTCCCAGTACCTGAATTAGTCAAAGTTATTTGTAAACTTTTCCCTGTATAGCTTTCCACGACTAAATACGCACATACAAAAGCACAATAAACAATTATGAAGTCCAATTGCTAAATATTATTATATTTTCCAAGGGTTAAAAAATGAACTCTTGTACAAAAAAGTCGAAATATAATATAATATTGCAATATTCGTAAGCGCGAAAGTAAATATTCAGCTTTGTTTCGAAAAACGCAAATCATAAATTCAAAAATAACCATATCAATGTTTTGTAGAAATTTACTATATTTTCTCTTGTAATATTACGAAATATTTCTTGGCAACCGATTTCTAAAGGAATTTTGTGTAAATGTCCAAAAACATTTTTTTCTGTGTAAGGAATACGATATTTAATTATATTAAATTATTTTTATACTACTAATTTACAGATTACTTCAGTTTACAAGTTTGCAAGCTAAGAACACATATCCATGAACGATACGGAGTACTTGATTTACCTATTGTACTTGCACTTGGCAATTCTTTTATAAACTTAAGTTTTAATACATACTTGTATTAGGTCCTAATTTTTTACATTTTGTTACATTGCCAATGTGTAACAAGTATATGCATGTATGTACATCGTATTTTATTTCTTACGAAATATTTGTGTCTTGAAATAAATAACTATATTTCAAGAAACGCATCTCGACTACTGTTAAATTTTTTAATAAATGACAAATTGTTTAATATTATGAAAATAGTCCTGCCCTATAACTCGAGTATATATATATATATATATATATATATATATATATATTTATGTTTATATCTATAAACATAATTCAAACATTTGGTCACAAGTGTAATATTCGCATACATTATGTGGATAAGTTAAAATATTTTAAATTAAAAAAAAAATAGGTTTGTTCATAAAATGAAATGCGTGTGTAGGAAAAACCCGCCAGAGTGACGGGGCTTATGTTATGGGACGTGTAAGTGCACGTCATCCTTGAACGTGACATGCAATAGATTTCAGTTTAACTGACCATTGGTTGTAGGATTATAATTAAAAAAAACGTTATCGATGTCGTATTATCTGAATTCATCTCCAAAAACATCCTGCTCTATACGATGCCCAATGAAGATTCCGGCTGTCCCGGGCTTCTAGTGCTGAAACTCTGCTGAGTGAGTGTCTCTCGCCTAACGGTCCGCCCCTAGCTAGGCACGCGGCTGTTCCCCTCAGTGGGACACACAGTTGGCAACACCGGATGGACACGTGATCCGAACGGCGCCCCCCTCCCACCCTTCGGCCCACTCGCTGCCACGGTCTTATCTCTGTCTGCGATCTGTCGCTCTCAGCTCCACCCCAACACTATCTGGTGAACGTGATTCACAACCGCGACCTTGAAGCTTGCCCTTAAGTTACTAATCCCTTCCACTACTCGACGATTTCGTCAAGTGATCACCCGCGCAACAGGTCCTTGAGATGCCAGCTCTCAACACAGTGGTTTTACTCACTCCAGGCCACGAATTATGGTAATACTTGTTTCTTAGAGTGAAGTAACGCATTTGAAGTACGAATATATTTACAAATTATGCATAATCAAGTTAAATAGAATTTCTTAATTTCTTGGCTAACTTATTGGTTGCGATATGTACACTTTCAAAACTTTTTTTTAATGACTAGTTTAATTTTGGTTTTAGTGAACCACTTTTAAAATTTCGCCGCCCCCTGATATTTGCCGCCCGGGGCACATGCCCCCCATGCCCCCCCTTAGTTCCAGCCCTGGGCTGTCCGGGCACCTCTCAGCCTTCGGCCCGGCCCGGCGCGCGCGACCGGCCAGCGGACTCGTCACTGCCTCGCCCGTTCACTGACTTAAGCGCGGAACACCGCGCACCACCCTCAGCAGCTAATCAACAACATGCAGTCACCGCCGGCGACTACCGTGTGCGCGTACTGCTTACTGCCTAGGGAAGTAGACCTATTGACAAGGACACTACCATGGTACAGCACGTGCCAATGCACACCGACAGGGAAAGTGACCAGCTGCCCATGGGGCGAGTGCAAGCAAGAGGCAGGGGCTATCGAACTGCCATGGCCACTGCAACCCACCAAGACGCCCATATCACCCACTACAGTAAAAACCGAGATTAGCACCACGCTGATCGACACGAAGACCACATCGTACCCGACTTATGTGCATGCCGCACCACACCCAACAAGAGCTTGAATGTTAGCTTCACTAACCGGACCAAGCTCCTGGACGCCCACGCGACCATCGTGGAACCAGAGCAAATTAGTGCTACCCGAGTTCAGTGGGATTGCACACGAAGACCCTACCACATTCCTGCAACATTGTGAAACGCGACTGGCTAGGTCCGGGATACCCACGGACGAATGGGCGGAATGCACCAGCGAGCAGCTGAAAGGCACCGCTCGCCAATGGTGGAACTTGTGGGGGCAATTCAGCATGCCCTGGGAGGCCTTCACAGCCACGTTCACACGGCGCTTCGATACCGACCAAGCCATCGTACAGTGTACGTCTCAGTTCTACGGCGAACGACAACGGGACGGCGAGCCAGTCGAGCAATTCATCGCACAGAAAATACAACTCTTCAGGCGAGTATCGCCCGGCAGGGAGCCGACACACGCACTGACTACTGTGACAGCCCTATTATGTAATGAGCTACAGCCCTTCTTGAGATGCCAGCGGCACGAATCTATCGAATACTATGTCCAACAGGCCATAGACACCAAGCGCAACCTATACAGGGGCTATGGCGCCTCAGCACGCCAAGCACCAACAGGGGACAAATTAATTTCCCAGCGAGGCGAGGCTCGCCCCTAGCGAACCTACCGGAGGGGGCCGATGGACAACAACAACCGTCCACACGGCAACGTGCCATTGAGGAGGCACCTAGGCCCAACGGAAGAGACGCACGGGACGGTCACGACGGCCCATCCAGGCAGACCGACACATCACTACCCCGATGTCAACGAGGTTGCTCGCCTGGAACGCGCCACTGGCACATGGACTGCCCACTACCACCACCACAGCGACCGCCACCAACTCACCCGCCGGGAAACGGACCCCCGGGGCCGCGGAACTAAGTGCCCTGCCCCGACAACTGCAGCTCGAGACGTGCAGGACCGGCACGGAACCACGCCCGTCCTGAACCAACTGTCCCGCTCCCGGGATTGTCTGATACGCCTCCCGGTGGAGGTGGAAGGACGGCCCACAGCCGCCCTGGTGGACACGGGCGCGAGTCACGTGTTCGTATCTCCGAGCCTGGTGCCACCCGGCGCGCTGCGACCACACCAGGCCGAGCTGCGGTTGGCAACCAGCACCCAACCAGGCGTGATGGTGGGACAGGTGGAGCTTAAGGTAAGCCTTCGGGGCCTATCAAACACAGTGACAGCCCTTGTCGTCGAAAACTTACACGAAGAAATTGTATTGGGTCAGCCCTGGTTAGCTGAGCATGACACAGTGGTAGAGACGAGGCCTGCGCGAGTTCACATAGGCACCCAAGAACGTTTCACTGTGTACGCGACCGGTACCACACCCGAGACCCCCGCAGAACTGTTAACATTAGAACAATTGCGACATGATGTCCCCCACATGTATCAGGATAGGGTGAACCGTGTGCTAGCGGAGAGGCAGGACGTGTTCGCGACAACCGACCCCCTCAAATGCACCACCGTGGCGGAACACCACATATCCACACTTCATAACAACCCCGTGCGCGAGACGCCTAGAGGCTACGGCTTCCGGGAACAGCGCGCCATTCGGGAGCAAGTGTCAGAGATGCTGAGGGACGGAGTAGTAGAACCATCTAACAGCCACTACATTGCATGTGTCGTGCTGGCGCCTAAAAAAGATGGCTCCCTACGCTTCTGCGTAGATTTTCGCCCACTGAATGCCATCACGGTCAGTTCCCCCCCACCGCAGATCAGTGTCGAAGCCGCCGTAGCGGGGCTAGGCCGAGCCAGGGTATTCAGCACCCTCGACTTGAAAGCCGGCTACTGGCCAGTGCCGATACGTCCTGAGGACAGGGAAAAGACTGCCTTCACAATCCCAGACGGGCGCCGTTTTCAGTTTAGGGCCATGCCATTCGGCCTGAAATGCGCTCCCGCCACGTTTCAGGAGATGATGACGAGGGTACTGGAAGGTTATGTGGGCCAATTTGCGATCGCCTACCTGGACGATGTAATAGTCTTCGATGTAATAGTCTTCTCGGAGACGTGGGAGGACCACGTCCGAAACCTGGAATTAGTGCTGGAGCGCTTAGCGACACACCACCTGACAGCCGCCCACCACAAGTGCCACATCGGGACACAGGAGGTAAGAGTTCCTGGGACACGTTGTGAGTGCCGAAGGTAACCGCCCCCAGCCCGGCCACCTGCGCAAGATCGCGGAGGCAGAGGTACCGCGGACCCGAAAGCAATTGCAACGTTTCGTCGGACTCGTGAATTGGCTCAGGTGCTACATTTCTGAGTTCTCTCGAACAATAGCGCAGCTAACTGACCTCCTGTCACCACAATCTCGATATCACTGGAACCACGCGGCCCAACACGCGTTTGACGAAATCAAAACCTCGTTCACACGATGCCACACGCTGGCGCGAGTGGACCCCGACCGCCGCCTGTACCTGCAAACGGACGCAAGTGCCCTTGGGGTGGGGGCGGTACTGTTCCACGTGAACCCGAACGGTGACAAGGAGGTAGTGGACTACTCTAGTGCCAAGTTCGGTCCGGCCGAACGCCGGTACCATAGCAACGAACAAGAGTGCCTAGCGGTAGTGTGGGCGATGAAAAAGTACCACCCCCACTTAGAGGGGAGAAACTTCACGCTGTGGACGAACAACAGGTGTCTCACGTGGCTGCATACAATGCAAGGGAGGAAGGGGAAATTGATTAGGTGGGCGCTGTTCCTTCAGTCCTTCGATTTCGAAGTAGAACACGTCCCTGGTACCGAGAATCAACTACCCGATCTACTGTCACGAGAACCTAACAGCTAATGGACGGCGAGAACTGGAAAGGGATACTGCCCCCTAGCCCGCAAGACGAACGGACATACCTGGAATCGACGTGCGCACGCATCACTGCCGACGTGCACGGCGACGAGGGCCCACCGAGTACAGCGGCCGACGTCCACAATCGCGTCCTCAGAGCTCAGGAGACATCGCAGGACGCCGACCGGCGCCGCCGGCAAGCAACAGCCGGAGACCACGAGGCGTGAAGCATCCGAGACGAGACAGTGATGACCCGGACACCTGGAGGCCATCGCGACTGGAGAGTCTACGTACCGCCTGAGGCACGGGAGGCGACCTTAAGGTTCTTCCATGACCACAACCTCGCGGGCCATCCAGGGACGGACCAGACACGACGGACCGTCGGCCAGCACTACCACTGGCCCGGCGTCACCCACGACGTGCGAGAGTACGTTCGGGAATGTGAGACCTGTCAAGTGAAGAAGGCGCGGAGACGAGACGGCGAAGAGCAGCAGCGGCCACGGGTACCAACTACCGCGTTCCAGACCATAGCATTGGATATAATGGGCCCGTACCCCGCACAACCCGCGGCAAACGTTTCCTACTGGTGGTCACGGACCTCTTCACGAGGTGGACAGAGGCATACCCGTGTAGAAACATAAGAACTCCCACCATCACCGAGATCCTGTCTAGCGAGTTCCTGCCGCGCTGGGGCTACCCACAGTCCATCCTCACGGACAATGGCAGCCAATTCCTGGGGCGACAGTGGAAAGCCTGGTGCAACGAACAGCACATCGAACACCACACCACGCCTGCCTACCATACGAGGGGGAACCCCACCGAATGACGTAACCAGGAGCTGAAGGCTTAGTTGCGCATACATCTCAGTGGGGATCACACGCAATGGGACCTGCATGTGGCTGACGCACTGTTTTGTATCCGACGCCGGACAAACGCCGCGACTGGCATGATGCCGGCGGAGATGGTACAAGGACACAACCTGCCACTACCAGGTGAGTGGGCAACTCACGGGGTCCCACAACACCGCACAGAAACCGCAGAGGAGCGCGACCGGTGCCGCACAACAGTCCAGGAGGATGCCCGGCGTCGCCAAAGGGCCTATGCCGAAGAGATAACCCCTGTGACGCAGCACCCATCGCCGACCGTACAGGCCGGGGACCAGTTGGCCGCGCGGGTACACCCGCTGTCAGCTGCACCCCGCAACTACTGTGCCGGTCTAGCACCACGATGGGGAGGCCCCTACACCGTGCAGCGCCGACTGGGGAGGACAACATACCTGGTAAACCTCGGGGGGCGGAAGGTGAAGAAGGTACACCGGGACGACCTGCGCCTCGCCAGTCTGCCAGGAGACAGGCTCCCGGCCGCAGGGACACCGCCCACCCCCGAGGCTGACGCAGAAGAGGGTGCAGACCCCTACCAGACACCCCACCGATGCCAACACGGACAAGGACAGCCACGCCCACTTTCCCTCCGAGGGCTACCCGGAACCGCAGTGGAGTGTGATAATGACGGAGCCACAACAGCAGAAGTCGAGCCCCCGAGCCCCTAGAGGAGGTTGCGTAGGCACCCGGGGACCTTGTGGGCGAACTCGAAGGCCACCACAATCAGCCGGCCAGCACCACCGACCAGAGCCACAGGGAGGACCCGGAGGAGGGGCCCAGGCCACAGCCACGTCGTCTCCGATGCCGGCCACAGCACTTAGGGGAATATGCCCTGGAACCCACACCAAACCTATGGCGCCCTCGCCGAAGACGGTCACGGACACTGACAATAACAGACGTCTCACACAACTTGGTTGGGGCCGAAGCGGAAGAGGGCTCAGGCCCAACCCCACTTATCTCAGAGCCGGAAGAGGGGGATGTGTCACCCGAGTCCCCAACACGGGGAGCATGGGGACACTTCGCCTCACTCGCTGATGCCACCTTCCGCATGCGAATCGATCTGCCCGGGGAGAAGTCGCGGAAAAGGTCATGGCGACAACGGAACCAGTCTCACCGATCCAAGGACCCATACATGGGGAGCCCATGGGACGACGGAGAGACGGAGATGCACGACCCACCTGGCATCCCGGAATGGGAGAGGAGGCCCTACCGAGCGATACCCCACCAACCAACCACAGAAGGGGAGGCCCCCACAGCTCCAAGCTACAAGAGGCCCTACAACCAGGCGGAGGGCTCTAATGAGCGCCCCCGACGAGCCCCACAACTCCCGAAGTACCTGGCCGATTACGACCTGGGTGACTTCCTGAGGGGACAGGTGGACAACCCGACCCCCAGGTGCTCGATGTGGGAAGACCCAAGAGCAAGGGGACAGGCCTACCAACCACGAACACCACCCGAGTTGACCGGTTGCCAGGAATAACAGGCGCCACGACGCCGCCCCTCGGCCAGCCGGCCACAGCAGCCACCGAGGAGGCGCGCACTCCCGCCCCCACAGACGCCATGACGCCGCCCCTCGGCCAGCCTGCCACAGCAGCTGCCGAGGCGACGCGCACTCCAGCCTCCACAAGCGTCACGTCACTACTGCCCTTCACGACACTGTGGGCGCGCCACCAACGAGTGTCATGCAACCTGCTGGAAGCGCCACGCCACTGCCGCCTGCCACAGAGGGTGCGCCACTGCCGCCCGCCACAGAGGGTGCGCCACTGCCGCCCTCCACAGAGGGTGCGCCACTGCCACCTGCCACATGCACCGATATGGGCGCGCACACTGCAGCCTCCACAGGCGCCACGACGCCGCCCCTCGGCCATACTGCCTCCGCAGTAACGAGGCGACACCTGCACACACCTGCACACACCGGCTGCCGGAGCTAGGGTTGCCAAACCGTGGCGGGGTCTATCGCGGGCGAGGCCGGACTTCTCCGGGGGGGGGGGGGATGTTTTCGCAGTCCGTCCAATGGCCATAAAGCCCGGCCTCCACCCGCCAGTATTAAACCCCGCTAACGGAACGCAACCCTAGTCCAGGTCACGTGAGTCAAGCGAGCCGTCGACGTCGGTGAGTGTTTAAATAGATTACGCCCATATGTCTACTCCACCAAACAGCTCTTATGCTTCATTAATTACTGGGAGTAATTAAGTGATTTTTAATTATCAAAACAACCCTTAAGAGTGAAAGTGCGTCGTAGGGGTGCAGCGGTTTTCCCCGTGGGAAACCGCAGTTAATAAACGTTCGGAACATCCCTTGCGGCCTTCCGCCAATAATTAACAACAGCATAAATCAACCAAATTAACCTCCCCGTTTTTATCTGCAAATAGCCACTGGAGTAGTCAACATGTGACAGACAGTCTCCAGCTTGACTTTCTATTTTCAAATATTATTAATCTCAATTTTATTATGTATTATTATTATAGGCCTTCCGCCAACTAATTCAGACAGATGTCATTAAGTTACGAGGGTTCTAGAAATAATAATTTCTAATTATAATTATAAATTTGGAATAATGGCACATTAGAAAGTTCGGCGCGTCATGACGCTGCCTCCCCCCCCAAGCCGGCACAAAGCGGCAGTAGAGTTTTACTCACGGGCCGGGGCGGACGTGTGATCCCGCGGGGAGACTTCAACTTTTGTGCTCCTGATTTCTTCATACTGATAAATATTATAATTCATTAAAACCTCTTTTTCCCTCTCCCCGCGTGCCCCCGTGCCCTTTTCCGGTGCAGGGCTTAACCCGGCCGCGTTAATTTTTCTCGTCGCGCAACAACGGTTCGCGACGCAGTCACCTTACGGTCCGGGCCGACTCCCGCGAACAGAACTTATTATAATTCGTCGAGCAGACTCCTTCCGGCTACAAACTTAAAGACTTTTCTCTTAACATTACCTTCGTGGGCCCGCGACACACACAGGTGAGCCCGGGCACGAAGCTAGTTCCAGTTTATCACAGGAGTGGCCGTTAACCCACTCAAACTCTTCGACGACCCCCAAGCCCATGTAGGGATCTTATTTGCAAGTGCCGCAACGTAACACGTAATTAATTATTCAGTGCGAGTGTGTGTAGTGTCAGCGAATTTGTCAAGTGTAATTGTATAACTTGTGCCCATCCACACTTTGTGAGATGCGGGATTAAAAACCAGCACCTAAATAACGTTTCTTTATTTCATAGACGCCCCCTGGACAGTTAGGAAACAGTCTTCTACACTGTTTAGGGCCAGTGCGTATTAAAAGCAGGGACTCCCTTCCACCAACAGCCGCCGATCCTAGTGGAACACTCAGGGGCAAAAACCCACGACCACCTCGGTTAATACTCAAATTAACCTGGCGCCCGCCGGAGATTTCATTAAGAGCCACTAAAACCACTAGGACCGCCCCGAGTCTCGATCACGAAGTCGCATGTGATGGCAAAACAAGGAAACTTTTAAACTACGTTTTTATTCTGGCAGGATTGCCAACATATATGTAGGTACCCACAAAAATTCTCTAAGTACTTTGCATGAAAATATCTAATTCGGAAAATGAGTTTATTATAACTTCCTAAACGCAATATTTATTTCTTATTTCGCTTTCAATACATTTTCTGCCATAATTTCTGTTAGCGCGTAGAAAACATCAAAATGTAGCCCCACATCCGTGACATTTGCTATATGAGATCAAGATGGCTACGCTGCTGAACTGAGTATCGTGTTTGTTTATATTTTCGTTACATAACAAAAACCGTTATGCAAAATAACACATTTTTTTATTTTACTGGCGGCGACAGCTTTATACCTATTCAAAAATATTTGTAAATGACCGGTATCATTCGTGAAGTGTTTTTTTTAAATTGTTCCTCAATCAGCTAATGAAGAATTGTTATATTCTTGATGTTTAAATTTCATTTAAGTCTTGCTGTGGTTCGTAGTGGGTGGAAAAATTCGTGAATTTTCAATAACGCTCGTGATCTACTAAATATTGTCTCGTGATCTACCAGTAGATCGCGATCGACACGTTGCCGACCCCTGATGTAGCCTATACGGTGGAGAAATTTCACGCTAAGGATTGTTAACACACCATGACCTCGCTAAAGACTGGTTTTGGGCTGGGTTGTTTCTTTGCTTTGTAATTCTAGAAAATCAGGCCCATCTCTTCAAGTGTAGGCGTAATGTTATTTGTTCTTCGCAAAAATTTACAAGTTTATCGCTCTCATCGACTATACAGACGACTACTTTGTGCACTGTCTTGACAATAACCGGGCAGTAAAT
The DNA here is from genome assembly GCF_032445375.1 of Bacillus rossius redtenbacheri. Taxonomy (NCBI): domain Eukaryota; kingdom Metazoa; phylum Arthropoda; class Insecta; order Phasmatodea; family Bacillidae; genus Bacillus; species Bacillus rossius. Next base: position 5,325,433 of record NW_026962012.1, on the reverse strand, counting down.
TATGATTTGCGGCACTTGTAATCAACTCAGTGGGTTCGGTGGTGGAAAACTCATAAATGCAGCTACTTTTTTACTATTTGTATAAACATCGTCTGCCAAGTTACAATTTATTCTTATGACATCTGTATGGAGACGTGCAAATTGTTGGCAGCCTATATTTTCTGTTCAAATCCAAGCATCGTACCTATCGTCCCAGATTTCGTAAAGTCAATATGTTCGCTACACAAAATTTCTCACTGTAATGTATTAGAATTATCTTGAAATTCAAACATGGTGTTTGGAGATTGGGCTTGCTTGATGTAACTTGCAATATCACTCAGCTCGTACGCGCCAACCGATAACTGTATTTTATGGGCGCTTCCGTCGCTTTTCGGTAAGCAGATCTTGCAGTTTTCTTTGTCGATATTCGGTATGGCATTATACGTTTGAAAATCTACGAGTCCGATACGCCATTCTCCTTCCAACTCCAGGGGTGGGAAATGAACAGCACGCAGCTCGGAATTATGACCCGTCAAGATAAGTGTTGACGCCGTCCCCGCTACCTCCGATTATATAGACGTGATTTTGTTAGGTTCGTGTTCTCAGGGAAGGTTCGGCCTTGTGGCTAGAGGTAGGGGTCAACGCAGTAGGGCCCCCCGAGCTGTTGAGGCCACTCGGGACGCCTGAATAATAACACAAAACCTCTTCAGATAGTTGGTGAATTTAATACAGCACAGCCCAATACATGGTGCTGCCCGTTCTGGCCGTAACGGTTTGCCCGACGCGACTAGTCACACGCGCAGCTCACTTCCTCAGTGGCGGCTCACGATTCTTATGCGCGTGAGGGGCAGACTCGTATACGTGACGCGAAAGTTACAAAAGACACTGACATGGCACACGATATTTTGAAGCACAATACACTACACTAATACCTAGCTCTGGATAAACTGGGCTAGCAACACGTAGGCCCGTGTCTCCGGCGACTCTACGTGGTGACTAGGTGTGTCCCAGGGACTGAATCGTTATTAAGTTTGGTGGCGCACTGCCGTACGACGGTGATACATAAGCCCTGACATGACGAATTACACTTAGGCGAACAACTATTCCACTAACACATTACACTTGATAAACTGGGCTAGCAACACGTAGGCCCGTGTCTCCGGCGACTCTACGTGGTGACTAGGTGTGTCCCAGGGACTGAATCGTTATTAAGTTGGATGGCACGTGTTGCCTGCTGGCTGCCCCGTGCGGGCCAAAACTAAGTAGCCTGTAGGCTAGGTTGGGCGTGAAGCGCCGACGTACAAACACATACTCTCCCCACAGTACTTACGTATGACGTAAAACACTCATCTCGGAGCACTGATTGAATTAAGTTAAGTACCTCATGGTAAATTTAGGCCGACCGCGGAACTATACAAAAGGTTGAAAAGAAATTACACTATGGAAAACTACATGTCGGTGAATGCAAAGGTTGAAGGTTCCGCGTTGCGCGCAGGCTGCCGGCCTGGTTGAGCTCTCGAAGGACACTAGCGGTGTCGCCGCGCGCGACCCCCCTCCCCCGCCAGCCCTCCCGCGGAAACGTGTGAATTTCGCGGGAAACTGAACCGGCCAGGTTCGGGACAAATCGCACATTGAAACATGATTTTGCAAAGACTTAATTATTAATTAATAAAAAATAATGTTTAATAAAATCCTGTGGAAAAACATAATTATAACAATTTGTTGTAGTGCGGCGGAAGGATATGCCACACCCGGCCGGATCCTTGCGCCGGTGTAGCACTCGTTGTATGGCGTTCGCCTCGTCGCACGAACTGCACTTTGCTGCGCGCACGGGCGCGTTCGGTGCACACGCTTTTGCGAGACGTTGATGAGGCATAGCGGTTTATGCGACAGAGGAGCATTGGCGGTCGGCGTCAAATGCCCCCCCTTCTCTGAGACCGCTATGTGCATCAACGCCTCGCTTCACACGCTGAGCACTTCACTGACGTTCGCCGCACTGCGAGCCCTACACTACGCGGCGGAGTGGTGGTGTGTTGTGATGTAAACATTCTGCCCTGAATACCTCTCCCACTCAATGAATGATAAGGGGTTACGCCCTGACCCGTGTCCTTTCCCCCCCTGGGACTGGGCAGCGACGTGCGCCTCTTCTAGCTCAATATGGTGACAAGTGGGTGGGGGGGTCAGTGTGGTCGGGGTGTGGCAGGGTGGTGGAATGGATGACGTGGGCGGGGGGAATGATAGGGGTCCGGCCACGAGTGTTGGCACACCTGGATCGCCCCTTACGTGCCGCGCCCGGGTGGAGTAGCTCGACGGGGACCTGGACCACTCGTAATCCGCCAGGTAGGCCGGGGGTCGGCGGGCCCTCTGTGGTCGTGTGGTGGGGACTGTGCTGGTAGGGGTCTCCACTGTGCAGAGTGTGGTAGGTCCCCTCGTGTCCGGTTGGGTGGTCGGGCAGCTCGCCTCCACGGCGGGGACAGGAGCGAACTCTACCAGCTCGCTGTCGTCCGCGCAGTACGTCCTGACCGGGGCCCGACGTCTGCGGGTGGGGCGCCTATCCCTACTGTCCGGCTCCTCCTCCCCCTCCTCGGGCTCGTCCACGGATACCCGGAACGTGGCGTCCGCCAGGCTGAGGTCCAGCGGCCACAGTGGCTCGACGTCCTCCTCCTCACAGACCTCCTCCCCCTCCTCGTCAGGAAACCAGACCAACGGATTCCCCACCTCCTCGGGGACGTGCGGAACTGTGGCCAGCGGCACCGGGGACCTGCTCGGGGTGTCCCGGAGGTCGGGTTGGTTGCACTCATGTGCCTGATCAGGGCTACCCACGTCTGTGTCGCCCGTGTGCATGTCCCCCCGGGTGGTGGGTTCAGGTGCTGCTCCTTCCCGCGGCATATCTGTGGCTTCCTGGAGTGTGGGGGATGGTGAAGAGGGGGTCGTTGGGCCAACTCTGACCCCGTGCGCGACTACGCGCAGGTCGTCCCGGTGCACTTTAGCGGGCCGTCCCCTTGGCGTCCGGACCGCATAGGATGAGGGGCCCGTCCTCCACAGGACCTCCCGCGGCTCCGACCATCGAGGCGCCAACCCCGCACAAAAGTTACGCGCCCCGGATGACAAGTGGTGCTGCCTGACATATACCAGCTGACCTGGCTGGATGGGGGGTGGGGGGTGACTAGTCATGGGCGTGTGGGCCGCCAGGAATTGGGCCTGCCGTTGTCTGGCGTGCTCCCTCCCCTCCTCATGATTGGGGCGCGCCACCGTGCCCATGGCAACATCGGTCACCCTGCTTTCCCCGGGCAAAGCCAAGTTCTTCCCGTACAGAAGCTCGGCAGGGGAATGACCGGTGACAGCGTTGGTGCGGCGCCGGAGGCAATACAACAGCTTCGGCAGGTGGACGTCCCATTTGGAGTGGTCGTCCCCCAACCTCAGCCGCAGCTGCGCCTTGACCTCCTGGTTCCGCCTCTCAGTGGGGTTGGCCTGGGGATGGTAAATGGGGGTGGTGTGGTGGTCGAGACCCCAACGGCGACAGTCAGCTCTCCAGCGCCTCCCGCTGAACTGACAGCCGTTGTCCGTCAACAGCACGCGCGCGAAACCATACCGCAGGAATATCTCGTGGTCCAGCAGGGCGGCTATGGTTCCGGCGCGCACGTTGGACACCGGGAAGGCCTCGACCCACCGGGTGAAAATGTCTGTGATGACGACCAAGAACCTCCTTCCCCGGGTGGTCCGCGGGTAGGGCCCCATTATGTCCAGGGCCAGGGTGTGAAACGGGTCGCGGGGCCGTCGGGGGCGCTGCTGCTCCACCCCGTCAGACCGCCTCGTCTTCCTCTGCTGGCACTGCTGGCAGCGCCGCACCAGGTCCCGTACGTCCCGCGTCACCCCCGGCCAATGGAAGGTCTTACGGATGTCTAACTGGGTTTGGTGGGCACCTGGGTGTCCCGCCAGCTCGTGCGTGTGGTGGAAGCCCATGACCTGCTCGCGGGCACCGAGCGGCACATGAAGGCGCCAGGCGTCCATGTCCCCTGGTACCCGGGTCTCCAACACCCCGTCCACGCACCTGTGGTAGGGGTGAACCTGCTCCCCACATGACCGCACCTCGGCCTGTGTGGGGTCGTCTGTCCGCTGGGCCTGTTTCACGAATTCCACTAATCCGCTCAGTGTCTCCACAGGCAAGACGGCGGGATAATCGGGGGCCCTTGGGATGTGGAATAAAGTTGCGGGCGCCTCCCCTGGAGTGACCGGCGGCGCGACTCCCCCTGGCGGCAACAGCCCCTCCCAGTCCTGGTCATCCTGAAACGTGTTGTGTGGGTCGGGATGGCGCGACAACTCGTCGGCGAACTGGTTGTCCCGTCCAGGGACGTGCTCGACCGCGAAGTCGAAGTTCTGGAGCATCAACGCCCACCTCGTGAACTTCGACTTGCGGCCCTGGGCGGAGTCCAGCCAGCGGAGACACTGGCTGTCCGTCCGCAGCGTGAACCGGCGGCCCTCCAGGTGGTGGCGGTAGCGGCGCATAGCCCAAACGACGGCCATGCACTCCTGCTCGTTCACATGGTACCGCCGTTCGGGCTGGCCGAACTTGGCGCTGGCGTACTCCACCACCCGGCGCACGCCTTTGTCCCCCACCTGGTATAGGACGGCCCCCATCCCCTCCTGACTGGCGTCTGTCTGAAGGAACAGGGGAAGGTCAGGCTGCAGACGGGCGAGCTGGTGGCACTCGCGGAACTGCCGTTTCACCGCATCCAGGGCGGCGTCCGCTTCGCTGGTCCACTGAAACCGGAGCTTGGGTGACAGCAAGTCCGTCATCGGGGCGGTGACGCTGGCAAAATGCGGAATGAACGAGCGCAGCCAGTTGAGAAGGCCCATCAACTTCTGCAGCTGCTTGCGGGTTCGAGGGGCGGGTTTGGACTCAATAAGGTTCAGGTGCTTTGGCAGAGGGCGGCAACCCTCCGCGTCCACCATGTGCCCTAGGTACTCCAGTTCAGCCGCGCCCACGTGGCATTTCTGGGGGGCCCACGTGAGGCCGTGTCTGGCCAGCCGCTCAAGGACCAGGCCGAGGTGCCGGGCGTGGTCCTCCCACGACCATGACCAGATGATGACGTCATCCAGGTACGCGGCGGCGAACTCGCCCGCGTACCCGTCTAACACACGCACCATCATGGCCTGGAAGGTCGCGGGGGCGTCCATCAGCCCGAACGGCATGGCACAGAACTGGAAATGCCGGCCGTCAGGGGCAGTGAACGCGGTCTTCGGGCGGTCCTCTGGACGTACCGGCACCTGCCAGTACCCGGACTTGAGGTCCAGGGACGTGAAGATGCGGGCGTCGCCCAGCCCCGCCAAAGCGTCTGTTATGTTGATGAGCGGTGGTGGGGCGGGTATGGTTACTGAATTGACTGGTTTGAAATTCACACAAAAACGCATGGAGCCATCTTTCTTGTTCGCCATGACAATCTGGCAGTTGTATGGCGACTCACTGGGTTCGATGACTCCATCGCGTAACATTTCCGTGATCTGGGTCTGGATGACGTGCCTTTCAGTGGGTCCGAACCCGTATGGTTTTACGAACTGGGGTTGGTGAGGTCGGGTGGGGATGGTGTGTTCCGTGGTTGTGGTACGGCGGAGCATATCTGTGGCCGCAAACACCTGTGGCTGTTGAGACAAGACATTGTTTATGAGCTCTACATGGGCAGCGGGCACACCGTTCCTCAAGTCCGCGAGCGTGATGGGTGTCCCCTGCTCGGCGGGTGGCCGATAGCCCAGGCTGTAAACTGTGCGCCGCTCGTGGTGGCCAACGTGCAACCTCCCCTCCCTGACTTCCACAGTGGCGTCCTCCTGCGCCAGCCAAGGCAGACCTAGGATCAGCATCTCCCGTAGTCCCTCTACTACTAGTGCTGTTGTGTGACTAACATGGTCCCTGATGGAGAGGGTGATGTTCGAGCGGCCAACAATACGCGCTGTCGCCCCCTGCGTCGCTAACTGTACCTCCTCCACATCTGAGACAATGTCCCGTACGCTCGAGCATTGAGCCGACACATACGTGTGGCTGGCGGCCGTGTCGACAAGAGCATGCACCGGCTGTCCATCCATCCTGACGGGAATCCGGAGTAAATGCCCCGCCCCAGGTCCCAACTGCCCTAATTGGAACGACTCACCACACTGCTCCCGGGGCGCTGCCGCTGCCGTCAGGCGGTCCGCAGGTGCTGCCGGTGTCGCTGGGGCCACCTGGTGTCCGGTGCGGCTCGCCGACGACCTGGTGCAGGCCGCTGACGAGTCGGGTGCGCCGCGCCCGTCCGTCCTGACGGGGCGTGCCGGTGTGTCAGCGGACACCGCAGGTGCTGCCGGTGTCGCCGGGGCCACCTGGTGTCCGGTGCGGCTCGCCGACGACCCGGTGCAGGCCGCTGACGAGTCGGGTGCGCCGCGCCCGTCCGTCCTGACGGGGCGTGCCGGTGTGTCAGCGGACACCGCAGGTGCTGCCGGTGTCGCCGGGGCCACCTGGTGTCCGGTGCGGCTCGCCGACGACCCGGTGCAGGCCGCTGACGAGTCGGGTGCGCCGCGCCCGTCCGTCCTGACGGGGCGTGCCGGTGTGTCAGCGGACACCGCAGGTGCTGCCGGTGTCGCCGGGGCCACCTGGTGTCCGGTGCGGCTCGCCGACGACCCGGTGCAGGCCGCTGACGAGTCGGGTGCGCCGCGCCCGTCCGTCCTGACGGGGCGTGCCGGTGTGTCAGCGGACACCGCAGGTGCTGCCGGTGTCGCCGGGGCCACCTGGTGTCCGGTGCGGCTCGCCGACGACCTGGTGCAGGCCGCTGACGAGTCGGGTGCGCCGCGCCCGTCCGTCCTGACGGGGCGTGCCGGTGTGTCCGCGGACACCGCAGGTGCTGCCGGTGTCGCCGGGGCCACCTGGTGTCCGGTGCGGCTCGCCGACGACCCGGTGCAGGCCGCTGACGAGTCGAGTGCGCCGCGCCCGTCCGTCCTGACGGGGCGCGCCGGGGTGACAGTGGAGGCCGGGCTAGGGTTCCAGGGACAGTGGCCAGCCATGGCACTACCCCCTAGCGGGCGTTTCCCGACGTAAGGCCGCCCGCCCCACGGGCTTGCCAGACAGCTGCCCGCGTGGGACAGACGTCGTGCCAGTGGTACCGCTCCTCACGGCAGTACTTGCAGCGCGGAGCCCCCTGGTTTGGTGCCCCGGTGTTCTCCCTGGGTGCGGTACGTCGGGACGGCTGCTCCCCCTGTTGCCTCGGCACTGGCTCCACGTACGGTACCAGAGCCCTGGAGACCTCGGGGGCCGCCAACATCGGTGGCGACGCACCTGGCCGTCGGGTGGGCGGCTCGCGGCTGCGACGGACAGCTTGCACGTGGCGCTCCACCTCGTTCGCCAACCGCACGAACGTCTCCAGTCCCTTGTCGGTGGCGGCCCTAAGGAATGGCCGCAGTTCGGGCAGCATCAGCTGGACGACTACCCCTAGCATGCTGCTGTCGTCCTCCCCTTCCGCCAGCCGTCGGTGGAGCCGCGCCTTAGACCTGATGAAGGCCTCCGCGCTCTCCCCCGCCTCCTGAGGCCGGCAGAACAGTGACTGTTGACACCGGGCCCGGGCACGGGCGTCGTTGAAACGCTCCTCCAGTCCGTTGGCGAAGTCACCCCACTCCATGCCGTATTCTCCGGCTGTGGTCCACCAGTCAAGGGCACACCCCCTCAGCTGATCGCACGCCTTCTCCGTCCACTCATCTGTAGGCACCGCGTATCGTGCCAGCCTGTCTCGGCATGTCCGCAGGAACTTTGCGGGGTCCTCGTGCTCCTGCCCTCCGAACTCCGGCAGCTTGAGGGTGCCGCCGGGGCGCGGTGCGACAGGGGCCGCCGGCGTCGCTGACGGTCTGTCCAGCGCGAGCTCGCACGCGCGGCACATGAATAGCCCATTCCGGAAGTTAAGGAACTCCCGGGCCTCGGTGCACGAGCGGTGCCTCACGGTGCCGCACTGGTGGCAGAACGCCACCTCATCGGGCCACCGATGACATCCCCTCGCGCCGCACTGAATTGTAGACGTCGGCCCTGATTTTCTGTCGTCAAAGTCTGTTTTGTGCTTCCTATCTGTGTCGCAGGTACAGGTGGCGAAAACCCCTGCCGCGGCATGATTTATTGGCAACCCTGGCAGAAGGCATGCGTGGCATACCCCTTCCATGTCTATCTTTACCGCTCCGTCACGGCTCATGTTCGTGCTCCTGTTCGGCGCGTAGCAGCTGCGCAGCTGCGCCACCTGATCCGTGTGCGAGGCGCGCGGACTTCCGCTCCCACAGCCGTTATCTCGCCTGACGCGTAACTTGATGCGCGTCTGGCGTGTAACTTGACGCGCGCCTATCGCCAGGTGCCCGCTCCTTTGGCTGTCTGCGCGTCGCGTCCGTTTCCGCGCGATTCCCGACTTCCTACGCGAGCCCTTACTGGTACACTAATTTGAAGTATAAAATTTGAAAAATTTGAGAAAAAATTTGAAAAATTTGAAACAAAATTTGGAAATTAATTTTTAGAAAATTAAAGCCACACTAGTCGGGCGCCAATTTGACGCCGTCCCCGCTACCTCCGATTATATAGACGTGATTTTGTTAGGTTTGTGTTCTCAGGGAAGGTTCGGCCTTGTGGCTAGAGGTAGGGGTCAACGCAGTAGGGCCCCCCGAGCTGTTGAGGCCACTCGGGACGCCTGAATAATAACACAAAACCTCTTCAGATAGTTGGTGAATTTAATACAGCACAGCCCAATACATGGTGCTGCCCGTTCTGGCCGTAACGGTTTGCCCGACGCGACTAGTCACACGCGCAGCTCACTTCCTCAGTGGCGGCTCACGATTCTTATGCGCGTGAGGGGCAGACTCGTATACGTGACGCGAAAGTTACAAAAGACACTGACATGGCACACGATATTTTGAAGCACAATACACTACACTAATACCTAGCTCTGGATAAACTGGGCTAGCAACACATAGGCCCGTGTCTCCGGCGACTCTACGTGGTGACTAGGTGTGTCCCAGGGACTGAATCGTTATTAAGTTTGGTGGCGCACTGCCGTACGACGGTGATACATAAGCCCTGACATGACGAATTACACTTAGGCGAACAACTATTCCACTAACACATTACACTTGATAAACTGGGCTAGCAACACGTAGGCCCGTGTCTCCGGCGACTCTACGTGGTGACTAGGTGTGTCCCAGGGACTGAATCGTTATTAAGTTGGATGGCACGTGTTGCCTGCTGGCTGCCCCGTGCGGGCCAAAACTAAGTAGCCTGTAGGCTAGGTTGGGCGTGAAGCGCCGACGTACAAACACATACTCTCCCCACAGTACTTACGTATGACGTAAAACACTCATCTCGGAGCACTGATTGAATTAAGTTAAGTACCTCATGGTAAATTTAGGCCGACCGCGGAACTATACAAAAGGTTGAAAAGAAATTACACTATGGAAAACTACATGTCGGTGAATGCAAAGGTTGAAGGTTCCGCGTTGCGCGCAGGCTGCCGGCCTGGTTGAGCTCTCGAAGGACACTAGCGGTGTCGCCGCGCGCGACCCCCCTCCCCCGCCAGCCCTCCCGCGGAAACGTGTGAATTTCGCGGGAAACTGAACCGGCCAGGTTCGGGACAAATCGCACATTGAAACATGATTTTGCAAAGACTTAATTATTAATTAATAAAAAATAATGTTTAATAAAATCCTGTGGAAAAACATAATTATAACAATTTGTTGTAGTGCGGCGGAAGGATATGCCACACCCGGCCGGATCCTTGCGCCGGTGTAGCACTCGTTGTATGGCGTTCGCCTCGTCGCACGAACTGCACTTTGCTGCGCGCACGGGCGCGTTCGGTGCACACGCTTTTGCGAGACGTTGATGAGGCATAGCGGTCTATGCGACAGAGGAGCATTGGCGGTCGGCGTCAGTGTTATCAACATGACTGATTTGTTTTCGTATGTGTACAGTTTATTTATAAGCACAAAAAATTAGCTACAGATTACCTTTTTAGTCAAAACCGAAGGCACAAGTGTCCACTATTTGTTTGGTTAGGCGACTGTTCGATTTCGTTATTGTAGAAAAATTGTATTGTAGTGGTCCGTCCCAGGTACCGTCCAAGTTATGGCGGAGGTCGTAAATTTCCAAAACTGTCGTAGTACTCTGTTATTTTTCCAGACTTTGTGTATGCTACCCAGTGCGTGCCACGACCTGCTCGACACGTCTAAATTGATAATGGCGCGCCCACGGGTCTTTGGCTTGTTGGGTAAAGTGTCTCACATAAACACACCTCGGAAATTTGGTGTTTTCAGTTTTCGAGCATACTTGATTAAAACTATATTGGTGAGCGGACATGCCTCAATCTCCTTTGCGAGTCCAAAAGTGAAGTCCTGTACTTTTTTTTTTTTTTTACCGATTGCAATGTTCTCCATGTTGGCATTGTGCCGTGCTTCCTTTAACTGTTTTTGCTGGTTCTTGCTAGTGTTGACGGCTCTGGCTTATGTTCGCAGCAGCCGCAGTGATTCCGCCTTATGTTCCAAGGGCGGGTAACAGCAGAGTTAGGAAACCATCCTTCTTGTTCTTTCGAAGACCAGACTTAGCTTGCAAGGCCTGGTCTGACGACGATCACCCATTCCATAATTTAGTCTTTGCCTTCATGATTTTGGAAACGCTCCGATCCGCGATTTTCTCTCCTAGTCTCGCATTTGACGATTTACTTACATCTTCGGCTTCCTGTGCCAATATCTCGTTAGCTCGGTGCCTAGATTCCAGATCCTTGCCGAGGGAATAGGCAATATCGTGCTGCATGCACTTCTCATCAAGAGAATTAATGCCCACGTCACCGCGAGCTAGGCGTTTCAATAGTTTCGTTCATGGGGGAAGGATCGGTTGCCATTTTTTTCCCCTCACTAGGATCGAACCCAGGACTCCATCAGTGGCGGACCTAGACTCTGCGGGGCCCTGGACAATTTATTTCAGCGGGGCCCTTGTATCTCTAGGTTGGGGGGGGGGGGGGGGTGTCTTAGTTTTAGGCCAAATATTTTAGGCCAAACGACGCGCTCCCTCTTATCAGACTGGAGTATGGAATACCACTGTGGAAAGGGGGATTTGTGGTCACTCTCCCGGAAAATTAGAAAATTAAACTTTTGAGCCTATATGAAACCTAAATTTCGATGACGGTAAAGAAATTTTCTTTCGTGGTAAATTGTAATTGGGTTAGTTTTATTAATGCATACAATTTAATTCTGGTGAAATCTGGTCATTTTATAAGTCTATAAAATCTGTCAATATTTTTTAAAGTGAAATCATAAAAACATTTAAAAAAGCAAAAGCAAAAGCAAAAAACAATATTTCTTTTTTTTTTTCATTTACATACATACGATATTTTTCCACATAAAAAAATTATACAAAGAAGAAAAATAAAAATACGAAAATAAATTTTAATTGTTTTTGTACAAATACTCAAATATATGCCACATGTAAATGAGGGTTAATTTATATAAATAGCTGTTTAGGCTATATAATTATGTAAAATAATCGTAAAATAATTTGGTACAAAAATAACATGGGTGAATTTTTTCCCCTCACTTATGAAAAAAAAATGGTTTTAGGGAAAAAAAACCAACTACAACATTTCAAGGCAAAATATTACAACACCAACTCATCTCACAATACAAGCTCTTGTGACTTTTTGCTTTCACTGCAATTCATTAAAATGTAACCCTGCGACATTTTTTTCCGGCTGAAGTCTTCTATGAGATCAGTGTAATCTAGAGTGTTTGCCAACTCGTTTTATATGGAGAGGAGGGCTAAAGATGATAGTCGATCTTGTGTCATGGAGTTTCTTATATAAGTCTTAATAAGCTTTAACTTGGAGAAACCCCTTTCTGCAGATGCTACTGTCACAGGAATTGTACCTATTATTCTCAATGCTACAAAAATGTTTGGGTATACATCTATCAAGCTATTTTGTACAATGTACTTAAGAACTGAAAATACATCGTCTTGTTCTCCATTGTAGACAAGGGCCAACATTTTTAATTCCTCGTAGAGTTCCACATCGTCAATATCACTTTTATCTCTGGTGCACAATGAAATTTGTAGCTCTTGACAATTATTCATCAGATCTTCGTCACTCATGTTCTGTAGGCCCTTGATTTGATACATGAAGCCAAACTTGCTTTTATAGGTCTTCAAAGCTGCAAATCTTGGCTGACAGCTTATTCGTATTGCATCTACTACCACCAGAAAATAGTTTATTTTGAAATTATCTTCAGGTGGAAGCTCGGGAGCTTCATCTTCTCTTTCATAGAAGAACATTTTCTTTTTACGCCATCTTCTGCTGTTCTTAAACACGCTATTGATGCCAACTTCTTCTGCTACTTCTCTTGCTGTTACCAATGCCGTATTGAAGCCGCTCAGACGATATTTATCTAACCACTTGAAAAAATGTTTCTAAGTGCTTAACTGCCACACCTAAATGCACTTTACGTTTTGCCATGCCTTACTGATGGTGTTTATTTTGACAAGAATATCGTACCACACCGCAAAAGATGCAACAAACTCGTATGTAGTAATTTCGTTTTCTAACGATTGACACTCACTTATTAAACCACAGTCTGTGTTACTCTTAGGAAGAGTTGACAAAGCATCACAAACATTGCTTAGCTGATACCTCACAGCTTTTACAGATTAAATTCTGGACTCCCATCTGGTTTCGGAAAGAGGTTTGAGAGAAATGTTGACATACGACTTCAGAATACCCCATCGTTCACTTGAGCAAGAGAAAACGGTGTACAATCTCTGCAAAAGACCAAAAATTGTCTGCGCTTGAGCACAAGATGAAGCAGCGTCTCCCAATACTAAGTTCCAGCTGTGGCTTCCACACGGTACAAAGAATACAAGAGGATTAATGTTGAGTAGCCTTCTTTGAACACCGCTCTTTCCCCATGCATGTTAGCACCATTGTCATAGCCTTGACCCCTACAGTTGAGCCAAGCCTAACTCCTCCAATTTGTTTATTATGTAATAGGCCAGCTTTTCACCAGTAGTTTTTTCTACAGCTACAAATTGTACTAAATTTTCCTCAATTTCTGCAGTGTCTTGGTTTGTTATTCTTAGAATTATTGACAATTGTTCAATCCGAGCTATATCTCGAGTGCAGTCCAAAATAATTGCAAAGTACTTATTCCTTAATACTTTATCTATTATTTTAGCTCTAACATGATTGGCCATTATGTCGATAAATTCATCCTGAATAGTTTTACTCAGGTAGTGGTTTCTGGCAACTGTCTTGTTTATAGTTTGGTGCAAGTGCTCTCGCAATGTTGGTTTAAATCTTGCAATCAAATTAACCAAATCTAAAAAATTTCCACTGTTATTCGAATTGGACAACCTCTCTTCATGCCCTTTGAAATCCAAGTTATGATTAGCCAAAAACTGTACGATGGCTAATAGACTTTCTAAAATGTCTCTCCGGCGTTGTTGTTCAGCTCGAATCTGGGCCTGGGTTTGTGAATCAATAGTTTTTTTTTCACAAGAAAGGCCGTTTTTTAAACTAAGCCATTTTACCATGCATTATTTGTGACACTTGCTCTTTTCGTGAGACTTGAGCACCTCGGATAGATGCTTCCAGTCACTCATACCTTCATTATATCCAAGGGCACTGTTGGGATTAGGTCTTAGAGAGAATAAACGACATGCAAAACAGTAAACAGCATCTTTTGACTCGGAATAAACTAACCATCGCCTTTATTGCTCTTCACCATTTATAAGTGTTTTTATATAATGTGTGTCTGTAAAATGTCGACCACTTTCATTTTTGGGGTAAGATTTATTGTATACCCTCACAGGGCCGTTTTGAACTATACTAGTTATTTGTAAGACACTTAATTGTTTAGGCCATAAAAAAGGGTCACTCACAGTTACACTGGTAGGTAAGGTATCCATTTCATCACGGATGTCGAAGACCGCATCGTTATCCTCTAATGGCACATGTGCAGATGATAATGACGTCGACTCAGGATACATCACCTCGTTGCTACTGAGTCCTACCTCTGCAGCGACAGTAACTTCTTCCTCTGCCATCGTTGAATCTCGCACGCACAGATGTTCAGATGATGCAGACATACACTCGGAACACAACACTTCATTGTTTTTCAGGGGAGATTCACTTTGGCTACTGGGTATTTTTATGTCTTGGTATTGAATCTTGAACGCACAACTGTTCCTTATCTACAGTAATTTTATCAGTCTTTAAATATTTTGTTAAAGAACCACTTAATTTTTTTTCAAGTTCCGTGCGTTTTTCAATTTTTTTCCGTTTGGAACTGCCAGAATCATATTTCCTACCAAATTCACGATCACGAGAGGTCATTGTAAATTAATCTGACTGAAACTAACAAATAAAAATTTCAGCCTTGATTATGAAACTGTCTAATTAAAAACAACTAGCCCTATTAATAAATATCATTGAAAGTAGTTACAATAAAATAACAGGACGAACGAATAGAAATGACTTTTAATATTTCCACTGATCTGGCGACACTGCAGTAACAACATCGGTCTGTAACGCGTACGTTCACACCCCCTCCACTTTTGAATATCATAAAAGTTAAGGGAAGGCTAATTATCAGCCGCTGACTACAGTCACGTAAATTGAGAATGTTGAGAGGAAGTTTAGGGTATATATAGCGTCCTATACTTCCAATTCCTTTGATAACTGGCAGCAGTAATATAACATATAACAAAAAAAGCACAACTGTGTGTACTTTTCACTGCCCTTCCCCAAAGATATATCAGAGGAAAACGACACTCAGAGCAAAGCCTTGTTGTCGCCGTATCTGTGACAACTGTAACCTGAAGCAAACACTAATCAGCATCGCCGGCTGGAAAGTGTCCCATATTTCCAACCCGATTATCTGACACTTGTCCCCTGCATGTTGCGGGTAATACATATAAAAGAGGTTCTAATAAACATTAGGGGGTATACACCTTACATGAGAAGTGCTAGGGTGAGGGCAGACGCGGGGCCCCACTAGGCGCGGGGCCCTGGGCGATTGCCCGGGTCGCCCGGCCCTGAATCCGCCCCTGGACTCCATAACATAATTGCTTTTAAAATAATATTTTATTGAAATTTGAATAATTAAAGGTTTTTATAAAAAAATTTTTTTCTTCAAATTTTTCTGATAATAATAATGGATTCTCCAGATGGTGGCCAAAACTAAAATTGCAACGATTATGTCATAATTCAAGAGGGTGAAAAGTTCTAGAAAACAAAATTGTGAAATCCAAGATGGTCGCTATGATGTCACAAACCAAGATGGTGGACACAATTCACATTCCTACTCCTGGCACGGGAGGAACAGTTTCATACTACTTAACATCCTGTTCGACTGGCTAATACAATTTTTTATAAGGGCCAACAATCATACATGTTGGAATCTCTTTAGCACACCACAAGTGCAAGTTAACTATGCGGGGTCCAAGTACACTGGACATGAGTACTGCCTGCTCGCTCCTGTGCTCTTTCTGGGTGAAGTCAGATGCTCTGGCTTGCGATGAGGGGAGTGTGAGTTCCCTATGATCGATCTGTAATGTTGGCGACCCTGACTTCAAAAAGTCGCCACATGAGCTTACCTGTAATCGCCGTGATCCTCTGGCTATCTTATCTGTTAGCATTTGTTTTAGTACTTATCTGTACTATATGGATTGCAACCAGGTACCTAAACAGGCCTTCCAGTGAGTCTGGCTGCTGCCCCACGGGTGCTGATGTCACATATGACACTCGTGCCCGGCCGGATTACAAGGGTCTGGCTAACCATCCCCCTCCGCTCTCTGCGTCGGACTATCGTCACTGACACTTTAAGTGGCCTGGGAATTCTGCAGGTTTCTTGAGGCCGGCGCGCGGAGTTGCGCGAATAAACGTCGCCTTTCTGGACATTTCGGGCGTCGGGTCGGCCCGGGATGACGCGACTCGTCACAGCCGCTCTCGTCCCTTCGAGTAGGACGCCATGGGGTTATAAACGACGACGCCGGCCTCCGCGAGTGAAGGGAAGTGCGATTAAAATATAATAAAACCTAATTGTGCTATACCTTATGAACTCAGTTTTCCCCATATTATTCGTAACAATATGTACTATGTTTACCACCTGTGGAGTAATCACACGTGCTTGTGATTACAAATGGGCTCAGAATTAACAATAGATGTTTTTCGTAATCCTAAAAATTTGTTGAATGTATAATCCTAAAAGTTCATAATTTTAATGATTTTAATTTTTTAGTATAATGCAATTTCATTTGATATACATTACACTTACCGTATATGTTTAAAACCAAATTACTTAAATTTCCATGCATGTTAGGTTATTGAAAACATACTACGGTATTTTGTACAAGTAATAATTCAGTCCTAATAGACCTGGCGCTTCACTAAGAGATTGGTAGATGTATTTATTATCAGATTTGCTGAGTTACAATGTTATGAACGCGAGAGAAAATAAGTGTTTTAAACTGTTGCTTTTGTTTTGCCAACGCACAACTTGAATCTCGTGCAACAATCCACTGCCAGATGATCGGAAATTCAGTCGTTTGGGCATGGCCCCCACAAGGGTGGGACTAGGTGGACCCCTGGGTCCAGGGCCCGGGCCCAGCCCTGTTTAGTTTTAAATGTTTAACTATTATAATTTAGTAATTAAGCAATTGAGAATGAATTGGCCACGAATCTTTACTTTTCCGATGTAATTGATTTTAGGCCGAAGAAAGCTCGAAAAACTGTTATTAAGTTAAGTGGTCTTATTTTGTAGTCAGTGGGTATGATTTACATAAATCCTAATTTTATTTTTCTGTAACTATTTTTATCGCAGTGTATGAAATAAATGTACGTACCTGCCGTGGATATTTTAAAGTAATAATAATTATACAAATAAAGCTTAGTTTTTATTTATGAAATTGTAACTCATAATTACAGGCCTACCCTGTATTTTCAGGTTAAATGATATTCTAAAGAGAGTTTGGGTAAGAAATGACCATGTAATTTTAATGCAGCCCGTGATTGTAAAATTGGGAAGGGCAAATCCGTCTTAAACTATGCTGGGGTCCTTGGGCACACAAGAATTTGGGGCCCTTTTGGAAAGTAAAGATAGCGAATTATACTAACATTTTTTCTATTATGATCTTCTATGTATTATGGGTAGTCAAATAAACATTCTAATATGTCATTAATGATATTACTTTGTATGCTGCTGGTTTTTTGGTTATGATTAAGATAATGGTTTCTTTCGGGATTTATGTTGAGCAAAATCTTCTATAGACAATGTCAACATCTATTTTAGGCCTCGTTTAGACTGTGCAGCTTGACTTTGGAATTGGAGTGGCTTACATGTTTCATCGTTAGATGGTGTGCTTAGTAAATTAGGATGAGTTCTGAAATATTATTAATTAGTGCAACCCAACAAGCAAAAATTTTGACGGTGGCGCTGTTGGGTACTGTGCTCGACAAAAATGTTTTGAGAATAAATGTGTGAGAAATTGTCGGTGGTTTGGGGGCCCCCTGAGGATGGGGGGTCTAGGTGCCCTCGTGGTGTAGACGGTGTTGGGGGAGGGCCTGGGTCCAGGGCCCGTAGTCGTGCGTGGCGGCCATGCATTTGGGAGCGCGCGGACCTCCTCACAGAGTGATGGACGGTTGCGTAAGCCGCGTGGCGCTGGGTGTGGAGGAGGAGGGGAGATGTAGGGCGAGAAGATTAGATTGCAGTACACGGTTTATGGCGCGCGCTGTTGCCAAATCTCTAACACATTACGAATTTCAGGAGATGCGTGTCTTTGTAATTCGGATCGAACAAGAAGCATTTTAAGAAATCATATCGTAATTTATAATATTTTATACTATTACACATATACATTTGTAATAATGCCACTTTTATGTAAATTTCAAATAAAAACTACCTATTGTAGACGAAAATTTCTTATAGTTTTCTTTTCTGTTCTAAAAATCCCATATATATATATATATATATATATATATATATATATATATATATATATATATATATATATATATATATATATATATATATGGGATTTTCATGGGCCCGATAAATGCCGTATTTTTGGACAAGTCATGTCCAAAATGATAAATAAAATACGGTAATAGAAATTCTCGGTCGAGTAACTTATGGGAAAAATCCGAACAATTGGTTCGAAATGGGGAAGATTTTTTGAAAAACAGAAAAATCGCAACAACTCCCATAATATGAATAATATCGCATCCGTTTTAACGTATGATAACTCGGAGTACCTAATGCCGAAAAATGTTTTCTAAATAAATTTTTGATACGACCAGTCATAACTGCATGGGTTCGAAAAAACTTTTCACCGGACAAAAAAAAACGTAACTGCCTTAGTAGACAACTTATCAAATCTGTTTAAATTGTTTGTAAATATCATAATTATTTTCCAAAACTTTGTCTAAAACAATGTTTGATAAGATGCTTGGTGTTGAGAAGGATAGAAAAATAATTCAAAATTTTGTACCATGATCGCTATTAAATTCCTTCGTATTTATTTCATACATTTTACATATTATGTTCAAGAATCGATAAAAATATTTTTGTTGACTAAGGAAGCCATGTATTTGAAATTGCTTGTAGGACAGAACCCCACTTATCTAAACACACGACCCTGTTTCCTCTTATGACGGCAGCGCGCGCTCTTGTACTGATAAGACACATCTTTAACAGCTATTTCCACGGAAACTGTAGAAGCAATTGAGATGGAGCTGCTTTTAAAAACTAATTCAATTCACTGTGACATTTTTTACGCTTTCGTCCCCCATCTATCTTTAATAGAAAAAAAATTTCCCGCTGGTCAACTTATTGATGTGTCAGTTTGTGAAAAAATGCATTTCAATATATTAAAAAAATTATTTAAGTGAAACCTGTATACAGTTTTTGTCTTAACGTTTGTTCGGTGGCGTCCTAAGGCATTAATTAATAATAAAAAAAATCTGAATGAAATACACATGTAGGGCTTTTTTTTTTTTATGTGAAACATATCCGAATACTTCAAAACAGTTCGCAGCTAATAAGTTATGTTTTTAAAATTTTTCGGACACTTAAAATATTGTTAAGTATTCAAAATAAGCATTGCCTGATGCGTATTTCGATGCTATAAAATATGGAAAAAAGCTTGGTCCAAAAATTAATTTTAATTTCGTTTGATATTTGGCAACAACGCACGAAGAAACGAGGACAATGCTAACGCCAATCGGCGTGTGTTGGAGAGAGAGAGAGAATGCGCCCATTTACTTCCACACAGTGGGATGCTCTATATAGCCCGTCCCACTCTTAGATTGCAGTACACGGCTTATGGCGCGCGCTGTTGCCAAATCTCTAACACATTACGAATTTCAGGAGATGCGTGTATTTGTAATTTGGATCGAACAAGAAGCATTTTAAGAAATCATATCGTAATTTATAATATTTTATACTATTACACATATAAAATTGTAATAATACCACTTTTATGTAAATTTCAAATAAAAACTACCTATTGTAGACGAAAATTTCTTATAGTTTTCTTTTCTGTTCTAAAAATCCCATATATATATATATATATATATATATATATATATATATCACATTTTCATGGGCCCGATAAATGCCGTATGTTTGGACAAGTCATGTCCAAAATGATAAATAAAAAACAGTAATGGAAATTCTCGGTCGAGTAAGTTATGGGAAAAATCCGAACAATTGGTTCGAAATGGGGAAGATTTTTTGAAAAACAGAAAAATCGCAACAACTCCCATAATATGAATAATATCGAATCCGTTTTAACGTATGATAACTCGGATTACCTAATGCCGAAAAATGTTTTCTAAATACATTTTTGATACGACCAGCCATAACTGCATGGGTTCGAAAAAACTTTTCACCGGACAAAAAAACGTAACTGCCTTAGTAGACACCTTATCAAATCTGTTTAAATTGTTTGTAATAATATCATAGTTATTTTCCAAAACTTTGTCTAAAACAATGTTTGATAAGATGCTTGGTGTTGAGAAGGATAGAAAAGTAATTCAAAATTTTGTACCATGATCGCTATTGAATTCCTTCGTATTTATTTCATACATTTTACATATTATGTTCAAGAATCGATTATAATATTTTTTGTTGACTAAGGAAGCCATGTATTTGAAATTGCTTGTAGGACAGAACCCCACTTATCTAAACACACGACCCTGTTTCCTCTTACGACGGCAGCGCGCGCTCTTGTACTGATAAGACACATCTTTAACAGCTATTTCCACGGAAACTGTAGAAGCAATTGAGATGGGGCTGCTTTTAAAAACTAATTCAATTCATTGTGAACATTTTTCTCGCTTTCGTTCCCCATCTATCTTTAATAGAAAAAATCTTTTCCGCGGGTCAACTTTTTGATGTTTCAGTTTGTGAGAAAATGCATTTCAATATATTAAAAAAATTATTTAAGTGAAACCTGTACAGTTTTTGTCTTAACATTTGTTCGGTGGCGTCCTAAGGCATTAATTTACTAATAAAAAAAATCTGAATGAAATACACATGTAGGTTTTCTTTTTTTGATGTGAAACATATCGGAATACTTCAAAACAGTTCGCAGCGAATAAGTTATGTTTTTTAATTTTTTCGGACACTTAAAATATTGTTAAGTATTCAAAATAAGCATTGCCTGATGCGTATTTTGATTCTATACAATATGAAAAAAATCTTGGTCCAAAAATTAAAATTTTAAATTTCGTTTGATATTTGGCAACAACGCACGAAGAAACAAGGACAGTGCTAACGGCAATCGGCGTGTGTTAGAGAGAGAGAGAGAGAATGCGCCCATTTACTTCCACACTGCAATCTAAGAGTGGGATGCTTTATAGCAGTTTCGCGAGGCCGAATATAACCACACAGGCGCCGTCCACACGCTAACAGTCGAGCATGGCTGTCTGGCTGTAACTCGTCGCTCGCTGATAGCGGAGGTTAATAGTGATAACATCTAGACGTCGCAGGCTGCTGTTCGAACCGAGAGACGCCGTGAGGTAAGATAAGCGCTAGGTTCATACAATTGTTTGGTTGGAGGAGGAATAAAAGAATGGGTTTTCTCGCCGTGAGAGAGGCGAGGGATAATGGCGCGAAGTGTGTGTGTGTGTGTGTGTGTGTGTGTGTGTGTGTGTGTGTGTGTGTGTGTGTAGGTGTGTGTGTTTTTGTTTGGCCTATCTCACATTGTAATAAGTTGGTTTATTCTTTCATGATGGTACTACTAAAGGGGAGGGGGTGTATCAGCTGGTGAAGGCATGAAAGCAAGCGGGAAACATGGCGGACGGTGCGCTGCTCCATCCACTTCACATACGCTCTTCGACTGCGCTGCCCCCGGCTCTGCGAGACACGCCTGGGGCCACGAACTCCCGCGCTGACCGAGGATGCGACACCGTCGATCAGTCGATATTTTGGGTCGTTCACTGATTTTTTACTAAACCTTAAAAAAAATTATATTAAAAAATTGTCGGCTAAAAATTTACTTACTTTAAAAATTATCGACCTCCGAACAAATTTTTATACTTTGGAATATTTAGTCTCTTGCTGCAAAATAAAGCAAAAACACTACGTCGTTCCGATTTTTTAGCAAGTCCAATTTTCAGTTGGACTTAGCAAAAAAATGAATATTATATTTTTAAACTGTATTCGTTTGACTTATATAGTTAGTCACATTCATACCGATGCTAAACAAGGGTTAATTGAAAATCTGCTTGATGCCCAGAAAAAAAAACGTAAAGAACTAAATGACGCATACGATTTTAGATAAATCACACTTTAAGTTTGTTTCCAGTAGCTTCTTACGAAAAAGATAGCGTAATTTATATTGAGATATGAATTTAATTTATTACGTATATTTCTATTGTATAAAATATTACCATAGATGATGTGCAAAAAATTTCCCCTTGTTTTGGCACCATATTATCTATCGACTTTTAGAAAGAAAATATGTCGTCTTACGTTACAAATATTTATTATTTAACCAGGCAAATGATTTACGAACATACTTCACCACAGTCTTAGGAAATTGTTCATTTTCTGTGGCTTCTTAAGCAGTGGCGTAGCGTGCCATCTCGGCGCCTGGGGCGGGAGACCCGTTTTGCCGCCCCCATTCTATAGGTGCTTAATTAAAATTAAATTTCACATGCAATGAGGTACCTTTTATTGAAGTTAAAATAGGATGAGCGGTTTTACAAGCAGATTCCACGGGCCTTATGAGCAGCGAAGTCAGAAATAACTTTGTCAAAATCAATATTAGCAGCCAATTCTTGTTCAATCGACAATATAGCCAAGTTTGATAGTCTAGCGGAGCTCATAGTAGATCTCAGGTAATGTTTATTAGTTTCAACTTCGAAAAACTTCTCTCACAACTTGCAACACTAATCGCCAAAGTCAAATATATACAAATCAAGATGACTATATTTGGAACAGAAATTCCGAGATTCAGTTTTTGAATGAACTGGAGGAGCTCCAGTGGTCCTTTACCACTTATATCTTCCTCTGATTCAGAACAGGCAACAACAACAAACTGCTGAAGACGCTTCCGCTCCATCTGAAACTCGTCCTTATCGATGTCTTCTAATACATGGGAAAGATCACACTCGAACTTGCTGTCCAAAAGTTTCGCTGGCATCAAAAATCCTAACTTGTCCGATATTTCTTGAATTTGCTGGAATCGAGTCGTCATTTCTTGAATGATCTTGTCGAAAGATGCGATAATCTCTCGACGGATTTCCTGTTCGTGAGACAAAGCTGCATCTTCAGAAGATTCATCGCCATGCATGCGTTTTTTCCTGCGAATTCTTCTCGTTTTGAGTTCGATTCCGAGTTTTTCGCAGAGAGTCTTAGCAAAGTCAATTGCTTCTTGCACGAAACGGTCTCTACTTTCCACTAAGAGGGTTTTCAAAGCGCAGAGTTTCTGAGCACACTTATCCACACTTAGTCCTCGTTGCTGCAGGTAAATCTGTGCGTCATCTACTTCAGGTAGCACTGCAGCCCAAAAGCCAAGAAAAGTTAGGAAGTTAAATGACTGCATGGCTGTCAGGAGAAGATTGGCTCCCGATCTTGTTTCGGAAGTTTGAGATGAATCTGTTAATTGTTCCAGTACCTCAAGAACTACCTCAAACTTATTTTTAAGCATCTTGACAGCTACATGTCTAGCGCTCCAGCGCGACTCGTTTTACTGCTTGACCTGTGATGGCAACCAAAGCGTTCCATCGAACAGTTGATGCGGAAAAGAAGGCAAACAGCTTCTCCAGAGTTCCAAAAAACATCACGGAATCCACTGATTCAGAAGCAGCGTGTACCCCAGCCAAGTTTAGTGAGTGGTTTGTGCATGCAACGAATATAGCTTTCGGATTCAGTGCTTTAATCCGTGCTTGAACTCCATTGTGGATCCCTGACATTGTGGCAGCATTGTCATAAGCCTGTCCTCTCAGATTCTGTATGTCCAGTCCGTCTGATGTTATCTTCGCGATTATATCGTTGCTGAGATCTTCTGCATTTTTTCCTTTTGGTTCGAAGAAGTCAATGAAAGATTCTACCACGGCGACTTTTTCTCCTTCGATATGTACGTATCGCAGAACTTGGCTCATTTGGTCATTGTGGGAGATGTATGGTGTACTGTCGAAGATTACGCAATAATATTTAGCTTCTTGAATACGACGGATGATGGTGGATCGAACTTGCTGTCCCAGTAAGTTTATAAATTCATTCTGGGTTTCTGGAGATAGATACGAAACTGAGACTCTTGCTCCCAGCTTTATCTTTGTCAGGTGTTCCATTAGAAGAGGGTCGTATTTAGCTAGGAGGTGCACTAACTCCAGAAAGTTCCCGCGATTGCCACTATCATCTCCTCGAATGTCTTCTCGATGTCCTCTGAAGGCCAGATTCAGTTTGGCTAAGAACTGGATAATATTCAGCAACCTGTACAGTACATCCCTCCACTTCTTCTCCTCACTTTCGAAAACTTCTTGTTGTTTCTGATCGATGGTTGCTTTACAGTTCAGGCGAACTTCCAACTCCTTCCATTTCAAGAAGCTCTGTTCATGGCCCAGGCTATTTTCATGGTCTCCTATTCTTGGATTTAGCTTCCACCATTTGTTGAATCCTTCTTCAGATGCGAAGTTAGAGCCAGAATTGCCAAACAGCTTGCAAGAAAAACAATACAAGGATTGCTTCAAAGGCGAGTACACCATCCATGTTCGGAGAACCTTTTCGCCGTTAGATAATGGTTTGTAGAACCACTCTTTGGTTAGTTTTCGGTTACCGCCTTTCGTTGAAGTCCCTGAGCGAACAACATCGGCAAATTTGGAATCGATGTGCTGTACTGAGTCAGATCCGCGACGTACTAGAAGCGTTCTTACTTCGTCGGTCATAGAAGGCCAGCAACCTACATCGTCGATATTCACATCTTTGATTTCGGCAGGAGCAGAAGGCACGATTTCAATTATGTCTTCTTTGGCAACATTCACTTTTTCTGCAGGCTTATGACTAGATGCTTGAGATACTTTTGATGAGTCGACTTCGTCTTGATCCTGCTCTGTGGTGGGACCAGAACTACTTCCAACTGTGACGGCAGGTACGTCTTCTTCTTGTACCTGTAAAATAAGTTATGTATTCCCATGAATATTTGCCGGAGGACACGTTCGAATTTCAAATAAGTATTTTATCTATCACAAAATAAAAGTGGTTTTGGTGACGGCGCGGTTTGCCGGGCTTATAGGAAAATTTACAAACAAAATTGATTTTGTATGGCAGCTACCTTCTTTAGAGTTTCCCGGTAAAAACTGACTGAGTAAGCCATGTTATAGATGTTATTAAAAGATAAAATGACGAGAAATTTGAGAAAAATCTTTGGCGCCATTTTTGAGCTAAATGAAAAATTATGTTTTCTTTGTATGACAGGTACCATAAATAATCAAGTTATCCAAAAACAAAAAAAAAAATATTCCTAGACTACTACTAGAAAACATCCCCTATTGAAGTTTTAAATTCAAGTAGCAGGACAAAATTCAGTCGTAAACTTAAAAAGATGTACCTTAACTCAATGTAATTTATGTGTTAATATACTCCATACTTTTTAAACAATAATCAATGTTCAAACAGCTATTAGAGAAATTTTAAGTGTATTATAAAATAAGATTTAATGAACGAGTGCGACTCCGTACTCGCAGACAAACCTAGGTGAATAGGTTTTGCGAGACTAATGTAAGAAATATTGTAACTTTTGTAAACAATAAATAAATAAATAATAATAATAATAATAAATAACTGGAGTAATTCTAGGCCATGCATGATTCTAGATGGAGGAATCATATACCTACTTACACTGGAATCACTTCCGCTGCTGCAGGATGCCACCGAAGACGTTAACGTGGCTTTCGAACCAGAACTGGAACTAAAATATTTCAGTAATGCACCTTGAGACAGACTTCTTCGCATCTGCTTCTTTCTTAGCCTTTTTTTTTTGCGGAATTCCGCACCGCTTTCTTTGACTCTTTTCATTTTCAAAAACTAGTTCAAAGATTGGGTAAAGTTCTAAATGTTTAGTTTTAGAAGATTCAACAGTATTTAAAAGATCGAAACACAATCAAAATGACTTTCGTTCCGTATCCGAAACTCTCGCGAAACAAACATACGAGTAAAGCGTGATTGCGTAACGGTACTTCACGATGCACTAAAACAAACAAAGATAAGTACTGTAGCATGTGTGCTACAGCTGATACCTTTGATAATGTTTATGTTTGCAGAAATGGTTAACGTATTTTATTAATCTTTCGGATGCCCTGGTAATAGGAGTTATTTTGGATTTAAGTTTGTTATATGTTGTTTTAAAAAAGAAATTTGTAATTCTTGTTTAGTCTTATTATTTTTAAGTTTAAGATTTTAAGTTATTAAATTGGTCTGGAAAGTTCGAGGACACTACCGAATATGTTGGTAATCGCTGCGCTAGACGGCGCGCGAGCAGAACAGCTGATTGTGTGACGTCAGGTGAGACGGGCGAGCGGAGTCGCCTGGTAGGCCCAGGCGGGCGCGCACGTGAAGTAAAACGCGGGTTGGCCATGGTGATGGTTCCACATCGAAGTAACTGTATACGAGTGTTCATTTTTGAATATGAACGGGGTTCATTTATATAATTTAGAACGCTTTGGTACGATGAACGCGAGTAGTTGGTGAGGCGTGTGTGAATATCGCGAGGATTTTCCAGGGATGAATTATGTGCGCCGAAATAAACTCCAAGACGGTATGGCGAAGGATTCATCATATCCGTACAATTACTTGCAGCAACGGTAACGTATAACGGCCAGGGTTTGCCATTAAAAACACTCGTGAGCAATTATATATATTATATATATATATATATATATATATATATATATATATATATATATATATATTCAATGAGTGCGAAAGAGAGGCATCGACACGGGCCGACGCGTGAAACAAAAGATTTCGTATGAGTAATTAACATAATAAGGAGTGCCGCTCAACTCGGCTCGCGCGCGTCGGGCGGCGCGGCGTGATGCGATGTTGCCATTCGTATGTAAACAAACAAACGTTATAAAGAGCTCTGTCAGTGATTTCGCAGTTTTTCTTTTAAATAAATATTAAAAAATAGTTGGTGCGCAAAATTTTAGATAAAAATGGAACATTATAGTGTGTCTGACACATGTAATGAATGAATCATAGATCAGATCTCAACCCGCTTCGCCGGCGACCCGCCCCCGCGGGCTGCCGCCCGGGGCGGGCCGCCCCCTCCGCCCCACCCACGCTACGCCACTGTTCTTAAGAGAAAGTTAAAAACTATTCTTAGTGAGATGAAAATTAATTTGTATTAGCTATTACCACAACCACACCATAAAATTTTAACATGACAACATGAGATGTTAGAACAAAAGTGTAAACGTTGAATTGCATGCGACTTCTGACGAATAAAATGAGCTCTAATTTGCAGGATATGAAAATAAAAATCCTTCGGACTGGAATTTTGATATAGTTGTGGTTCCAGTGGTTTAGAATCAGTTAGAGTTATGTTCGGTGACTAGGTACTAGGTTTAAAAGATTTTAAGAATATTGTGTAAGCTTTAATGTTTTGGTGCTCTTCTGTGTCTTTGAGAACTTGCATTTGTTTTTACCATTCCTTAAAATAATTTTGAAGTGGAAACTTGTTAGCCGCGTTGAGCGATTTTCGGTAGGGGCAAAACTTATGGGTTCGCGTCACGGATATGCTTAGTGATATGTTGCGCCAGACTGGCGACGCGCAGCGGCCTGTGTACATGTATACGCATATATACACATAATACATTGTATATATTCGACTGTATCATGTGTATGTTGGACTCTTTTCGGATGGGTAAAATTTTCTGAGTTCGCGTCACCGACACGCTGTAGTAGCAGTAAGTGAAGTTATATTGACCACATGAGAAGTTTAATTTGTGTATACTGTGCATTGCCCAGACCTAGGTCTGACATCACTGGTAAGTCATAGTTAGGTAATGAATTTTTACGTAATTTTGACATACCACTGACATTTTTGTTATGACTAAAAAATGATGTAAGGATAAATGTTATCATGCTGACATCTTACTGATATCTATAGTAACCGAGGTATCATTTTTCAAAAATGTTGCCTGGGCCACGTAAAAATCTGGTTTTATTTTGAAGTTTCCACCTTGGCGGTATTGGCCGCACATATCTCACAATTTGTCCACCTAAAGATGTGCAACAAAACCCCACCTTTTAATAATTTGCCATTTTTTCTCTATATTAATGTTATCTTCCTTGATGTCGCTGGTAAATACTTTGAGGGCTTATCTTTTCTTTATAAAAATATTGAAAACCTTATGTTTGTTTGTTAAAATATTTTAAAACTAGGTATTTTTAAAGCAACTGTACCACAAAAAGGTCCTGTTTTCCAAATTTATTTACAATATGCCTGTCAGGCTCCTGAGTGCTACCGAACAAAGTACGTGAAATGGCTGATCTTCGCTGCCGTTGACGGGTCCTGGTCACTATGCCTCGGCACAGTGCTACCGCCCCTGGTGTACCGCCCGCCCCCAACAGACAAGGGGAGGAGGGTGTGCCGTTTATCGGGAATTAGCGAATGTGAATTAATAATAATGCGCATTACGTGCTTTTGAACCCTTTATTAGGATTACTCCTACGCATAACACCGCGTGTCGCGCGACTGTGGGTCCACACGCGAGCGAGGCGTCATGAGCGACCTCTCTCAGTGGCTGCCTCCTCCCGACTCCCCCGGCACCTCGCCGACACCACAGCCAATGGCGTGCAGGGAGCTACCGGGTGGGGCTACACGAACGACCCACTGGATGCACCCAAGACCTTACAATCACTCTCCCCCTCGAAGAGTGGAGCCCACAGCGACACTCACGCCAACATACTAATACACGACATACAGTACAAGTACGACATATGAACAATGATTCTATTGTTCTGCCACACTTGGCTCTCTGGCACGGGGCCATACAACCTTTACTTCCGACGCAGTCACTTCTTTTAAGTCTGTGGAACAATCTTTCACTAGTTTAGACAAGTAGTACCTTTTAAACAACATAAACAGGATAACTACCGTAATATTAATTAAACCCACTAAGCATACACTGATAATACTGAGGGTACCAGCTACACTGGACTCAGGCTTACGTACTAGTTGTATGATTCGACTATATCAGGGGTGCCCACAAGGTGGGTAACGACGCAGACTACGTCATTAAAATTTCAGGGGGGTGGGGGGTGTTAAAAGACGAGACAAAAAATATTATTTACATACTTATACCTTCTAATGTGAAAATACTGTTACGATCGCGCTTGGCTGCAGTACTTGGCATCGCCGCACTCGTTCGGCCTGTCTGCGCCCCCTTCCACCCGCATCCTCTCCCTGGTATCTCGTGTCATACTGTCTCGCAACATCCTGACCGTCGCAGCACGCACCTGCCTCAGATCGAGTTACTTAAAAGAGGCCGCACTGCGGAATAAAAGGATTCAGACATGTTTATCGGCGCGTTTTGTGGGAACCCGATGCTTGTTGCGTTTATCGGCGTTCTTTGAGCAGCCGCCGCGTCCTTCGAGGACTCACGACGCGTTTCTGGGCATTTCGACGGCGAAGGTCACGCGATATCTCGGAGACATGCCCGATTGTTCTGGACGGGAACCCAAGGGCTATATAAGGAGGTTGGGCCGACCTTCAATAGTGAGTTCAGTGGGGAGTTCTCCCGCGGCGGAGTTTCCGGGCGATAGTGCCGCGGGTGCGGCAGAGTGGCGAAGTCCCTGGACGAAAGTTCCAGGGCAGGGAGTGAGTGAGTTCAGTGGAGTCGGGAGGTTCCGGGCGATAGAGTCGCGGGCGCGGCGGAGTCCCGGGTGAAGTTGCTAGTGAGTCGTCGTGTGAGATCTCGGCGAAGGGTGTGACGGCGGCGGAGTGTGGCGACCGAGTCCCGCGGCGGAGACCCACGAGGGGTGCTGCGGCGAGCGTTGCGGCGGAAGTGCGGTCCAGCGAGGTGTGTAAAACGAGTGACTGGGGAATTGACCTTTTTAACGTGTAATTAATTATCTGCCAATTTAGAAGATTATTTGTAAGTGACAAGTAGTGGTAATAAATAAAACTGTGTGTGTGATAAAAATCTTTAATTGGGCTATCCTTTACGAACCCGCAGGTAAATCGTAACATTTTGGTGTCAGAAGTGGGATAGCCCTAATTAATATATTTAGGATTCAGTTACAGTATTAGATTAAAAGTTAAGGATAGAATTTAGTTTACGAGAATATAGTTAGTGTTTAGAACTTTAGTGAATTTGAAATTTTCTAGAGTTAGTTTGAGCATACTGTAGTCAGTGTTAGTTTTGAATGTAATAGAGATATTGTTAGTTTAATAAGAAGGTTCGGCTAGGTCATTTAAAATTAAGAACAGTATTAGAAAAAAAATTATTTAGGTTGTTTTATTAATAAATTCTTTAGAGAGAGATGGCTGCTGAAGAGTTAAATGTAGAAGATATCAGGAAGATAAGGGTTCTCCTGGAAGAAATGGTGAATGACATGAGGGCATGGAGAACCAGTATGAAGAACTCTGCGAAAGAAGTGAAGAGTGAAAATAATGTGGGTAAGGACCATCATGAAGAAACGAAGAGTGGTTCAAACAATAGCCTAGAGGAAATGAAGAAGGATCAGAATGAAATGAAGAATGGCCAGGAAGAAATGAAGAATGAAAAGAAGACCGAAATGAAGATAAACCTGGAAGAGAACAGCCAAGAGGAGACCAGCCAAGAGGAGACCAGCCAAGAGAAGACCAGTGAAGAGGAGACCAGCCAAGAGAAGACCAGCGAAGAGGAGAGCAGCCAAGAGAAGACCAGCGAAGAGGAGACCAGCCAAAAGAAGAACAGCGAAGAGAAGACCAGCGAAGAGAAGACCAGCCAAGAGAAGACCAGCCAAGAGAAGACCAGCGAAGAGAAGACCAGCGAAGATAAGACCAGCGACGAAAAGACCAGCGAAGAGAAGACCAGCGAAGAGAAGACCAGCGAAGAGAAGACCAGTGAAGAGAAGACCAGTGAAGAGAAGACCAGTGAAGAGAAGACCAGCGAAGAGAATACCAGCGAAGAGGAGACCAGCCTAGAGGGGAACAGCGAAGAGGAAATTAGCCAGGACATGAAGATGAAAGAAGAACTGAAGAAAAGAACAGAAGTAGTGAAGATGAGTTACAAAGTAAGGAACATTGAAAAAGAAGAAATGAAGATAAACGAAAGAGAGAGGGAAAAATACCAAGAAAAGCTGAAGAAAAGCCGAGAAGATAGTCAAGAAGATATAGAGAAGTGCAAAGAAGAAACGAAGACAGACGAAAGAGAGAGGGGAAAATGCCAAGAAAAGCTGAAGAAAAGCCGAGAAGAGAGTCAAGAAGAGATAGAGAAGTGCAAAGAAGAAACGAAGAAAGACCAAGAAGAGGTGAAGAAAGACCAAGAACAGGTGAAGAAAGACCGAGAAGAGAAAATGAGAACATAAGGAGTCATGAAGAGGGTACAAGGAGAAACTAAGTGCAGTCCAGGTGAGACACAGAAGAACCAAGAGGGCACGAGTAACCAAGAAGAGACGAAGAAGAGCCGGGAAGAAATGCTGTGCGAACAAGTAGCTGCGAGAGAAGAAATGGAGAGAAAAAGGGAAGAAACAAGGAAACTGTTGGAAGGCAAAAAGCAATGCACTCAAGAGTATCAGGTCCGTCCAAGGCATCGGTCAGCCCGTCTCGGGCAGCTGGCTGAACGACATGGGGCATCTACGACGCAGAAGTGTCGCCGGGTGACAATAGAAGCTACATCTAATGAGAGAGAGAGGGTTATCTGGTGAGACTGTACAGCCCGCGATGGAGGAAAGGCAGGAGGCCTAAACTTCGAGTAGCATGGGGACCTCCAGGAGGAGATGCATTACCTGTTCGGGACGAACAGGTTTAAGGAGGGGGCAATGTTACGATCGCGCTTGGCTGCAGTACTTGGCATCGCCGCACTCGTTCGGCCTGTCTGCGCCCCCTTCCACCAGCATCCTCTCCCTGGTATCTCGTGTCATACTGTCTCGCAACATCCTGACCGTCGCAGCACGCACCTGCCTCAGATCGAGTTACTTAAAAGAGGCCGCACAGCGGAATAAAAGGATTCAGACATGTTTATCGGCGCGTTTTGTGGGAACCCGATGCTTGTTGCGTTTATCGGCATTCTTTGAGCAGCCGCCGCGTCCTTCGAGGACTCACGACGCGTTTCTGGGCATTTCGACGGCGAAGGTCACGTGATATCTCGGAGACATGCCTGATTGTTCTGGACGGGAACCCAAGGGCTATATAAGGAGGTTGGGCCGACCTTCAAGAGTGAGTTCAGTGGGGAGTTCTCCCGCGGCGGAGTTTCCGGGCGATAGTGCCGCGGGTGCGGCAGAGTGGCGAAGTCCCTGGACGAAAGTTCCAGGGCAGGGAGTGAGTGAGTTCAGTGGAGTCGGGAGGTTCCGGGCGATAGAGTCGCGGGCGCGGCGGAGTCCCGGGTGAAGTTGCTAGTGAGTCGTCGTGTGGGATCTCGGCGAAGGGTGTGACGGCGGCGGAGTGTGGCGACCGAGTCCCGCGGCGGAGACCCACGAGTGGTGCTGCGGCGAGCATTGCACCGGAAGTGCGGTCCAGCGAGGTGTGTGAAACGAGTGACTGGGGAATTGACCTTTTTTACGTGTAATTAATTATCTGCCAATTTAGAAGATTATTTGTAAGTGACAAGTAGTGGTAATAAATAAAACTGTGTGTGATAAAAATCTTTAATTGGGCTATCCTTTACGAACCCGCAGGTAAATCATAACAATACGTTTCTGGTGCTTTGATAATTGAAAGGGATCTTGTAAATCAAATTGGCAACCCTGCATATTCCTCAACAAAAGCAGTTTGGCATCTGTCGGTTCAGGATAAACCCTATCCCCGCTTCCACAATAAGCGCACACACTCAAAAGTAAAAAAAAAAAAAAAAGCTTCACGCCTGCGCAGACCATGCAACTGAAAGGAGAATCTGATGCATTCTATCAGGCTTGGAAATTCTATACCTCTGTTCATCTCATGCCCGCCTGATAGTTGAGACCCTATTTTCGATTATTCCCCACACTTTCTTTACAAGTCAGAAATATATAGACAGTAAAGGAAAATTGTTATCACTTTACACGCATTCCTTCTCATTTCATTGTTTTGCTTGTTATAGCTGGCAGCGACGCCCAGAATTGGCTAGACCACACTGAAGCTATGTCTGACATTACTGAATGTATCAGTGCGAAGTCGGGTTGTGCTTGTGCGTTATTCTTATTGTTATCATCTTCGAATTAATTAGTTTTTGAAGTGTAATCGTGATATAATGCTGGTATTGTAGCCATGCCGAAAAAGCAAACGCAATATAAATATAAATGTTTAGAGATTTTGTGTGAAGGGACTGTTAGACATGATAAGTGGGCAGACCATTGCAAGAAGAAGCATTTTTATAAAGTTAAGCACAATTTAGAAATTAGGAAAAAAATAATTGAGGTGAAGTGCAGTGATAGTTTTGCGTGGAAACCTTATGTTGAGGGAACATCGACATTTACTGCTATTTATGAACCAGAATGAGAAAGGTAAGTGTAAAATATAATAAGCAATACAAATGTACATATCGGTATCAGACACTTATTACGGGGCCCGTTTACATGCCAGAAAATCGCGCTGCAGCGTGTTAGAACACGTTTTTATACCGAAACTATGTAAACGTGTGTTCACGCCATTTATCTACTAGCTGCCCGACTCGGCTTCGCACGGCTATACTAATGGGAAAAAAATTAAGCCACATCTCCCATTTACAGTAAAGGTAAATAAAAAAAATTCAGTGAAAATTTATTACAATGCTGTATAATGTACCCGAGAGAAAATGAATAGCACCGATGGTTTCCTGACTCGTGCACGCAACGTACAACTGATGTACCCGTACTTCGCTACGGCAGTCTACAGGCAGATCACTCTTGCGCCGCTCATTATACACGCCCCTCCTTGTGGGTACGCTACTGCCGCGCGATGCCCGTTGCCATGGAGACGCAGAAGGCATGAACAATGCAAAATCCTGTTCTCATGCAGACAAAGTACCCACTGTTGCCTGGTTTTAACCACCCATGGGATCTAATTTTCAGAAAATGTCATCCTGCGTAACATAAGGAACATTACTGTGAAGTTTCAAGTCTGTAAAATATATAAACTTGAAAAAAGGGCAATTTTTTATATTTAAAGTACCCGCAAAATTTCAACGGTAATGAGGACTGCACTAACAATGAAATAGTCGTTAACTTCTAGCGCCTGCGGCATCGTCAACACACACTTCGTACGTGTACTGCATGTTCTATCTAACCCCCTCCAACGCATTTGATTCTAAATTGGAATTTTAGTAAGGATCCCTAATGTTATTGATAATATAATATAGCATATAGCCTTCCTCGATAAATGTACGATCCAACACTGAAAGAATTTTTCTAATCGGACCAGTGGTTTCTGAGATTAGCGCGTTCAAACAAACAAACTCTTCAGCTTTATAATATTAGTATAGAAAAGAACACACATTTCAAACGACTGCCCTTGATTAAGGCGCTCGCCTACCTAGCAAAAGAACAGTGTTACATAGTGTTTAAAATACACGTTTAAACAGAATACTACAGAAAATTTTAGAAAACGGATTTGGTATGAAAAGAACTCAAACTTTAGGCAAGAACTAAAATATATTTTCAAAATGAACTGTACATAAAAAACAACATTTTATTACCCCTGAACATGGCCAAAAATGGGTTTTCCAGGCTTCTGTATCTTACTAACTATTCACGGGATGTATGTGGCACTAATATAAGGGCATGCGCTGGACCTTTCTACAAACTATGCACAAATAAAATTATTAGGTCACCGCATTGTATGCGACGGACGTAGCATCGGAACAACAAGAAAACGAAGGGGGGGGGGGGGAGGGGGGAGAGAGAGAGAATTGCACGCGGTATCAATTATCTTTCTTTCCGCCTATTACGGTTGTGACAATTCTTGGAAGGGGGAAAATGAAAGTAGGGAGAGCGTGCCGACTCTGGAACATAGGCGAGGGGGGAGCGGGGTAATCCGGGGATTATCCCATTTTTTATGGTTTTTTACGCATTTTTATGGTTTTTTATGTGCAAATCCAGTTTTTTATGCGCTAATCCAGTGGCTAATCCGCTAATCCGCAAATCCGCAAATCTGCAAATCTCAAATTCGCAAATCCGCAAATCCGCAAATCTCAAATTTGCAAATCCGCAAATCCGCAAATCGCAAATACGCAAATCCGCCATTTTGTATTTCTAGAAATTTCCACCAACTTCGAATCGTGACATCATGATTCTGTGTCGTCTGCTGGAGGCCGCCATCTTGATTTCTTCTGGCCGCCATCTTGTTTCGTCTGCTGGAGGCCGCCATCTTGATTTTTCCTGGTCGCCATCTTGTTTCGGCTGCTGGAGGCCGCCATCTTGTGTGACGTCATATAGTTCTGTTGGTCGCCACCAGGTAGCAGTAGGTATTATTTTATTTTAACTAAAATATTTTCAGTGCCGAGGCTGGGATTCGATCCATGGGACGTGAAAACGTCCAGGACGTCGTGGTTACGAGGCGGACGCCTTGACCACTAGACCACGAGACCAATTGGAATATGGTGGAATAAATAATCTATATATGCTACGTACTGACGGCAAGTTTATGATAAATGGGGGAGGGTGTTTTTGCCTTCCTTAATGCATACCTAAGGCGCCACATTTGAAATTAAAATTATTATACAGCCGCCATCTTTAATTCCAGCACAGACTACCAGATGGCGCTAAATTCAAAAAATTAGTTGCCAGAGGCGCCGCCATCTTGGTTCTCAAGTTGGCTGGTAGATGTCGCTAGTATCGCGCGCCAAATTCAAAAATTAGTTGTCAGAGGCGCCGCCATCTTGGTTCTCAAGTTGGCTGGTAGATGTCGCTAGTATCGCGCGCCAAATTCAAAAATTAGTTGTCAGAGGCGCCGCCATCTTGGTTCTCAAGTTGGCTGGTAGATGTCGCTAGTATCGCGCGGCAAATTCAAAAAATTAGTTGCCAGAGGCGCCGCCATCTTGATTCTCAAGTTGGCTACCAGAGTGTGCCACCATCGCCATCTTTATTTCATATTTCAGCTGCCAGGGCACAGCACCATTCGATAGATCGAATGCTAATCGATATATTTACTTTTATTTCATATTTCAGCTGCCAGGGCGCAGCACCATTCGATAGATCGAATGCTAATCGATATATTTACTTTTATTTCATATTTCAGCTGCCAGGGCGCAGCACCATTCGATAGGTCGAATGCTAATCGATATATTTACTTTTATTTCATATTTCAGCTGCCAGGGCGCAGCACCATTCGATAGGTCGAATGCTAATCGATATATTTAGTTACAAGTGTTGCTACCAGAGGGCGCGATATTTAAATTTAAAAAATATTACAACCTTTAAACAATTCTCCGCCATCTTGGATTCAACAGCCCCACCATCTTGGAAGCACATGATACACCCAAGGACTCGTTCCAATACATGCACAGAGTGCACCGAAAAGATTGTTCCCTTACATGCACAGAGTGCACCATATTGAATGATCATGATATGTGTTCCTTTATATGCATCAGAAGCAGGCATAAGAAATATTTTCTTATAGGCATACTTTAGTGTTAGCTTTCCTGTAATGCATTTAATAATAGTGTAAGCTCATTATTATTATTTAGTGATAGTGAATTTATAACTATGATGTGTAGTCTCATTCTCTTCATCTCGACGTGGCGGAAGATTCTCTGGAGTGTAAGCTGAAAAAAAAAAAAAAAAATAAAAACTTGTGTTGAATTTATAGTGGTATGCTGCTTTCCACATCACCTTAGAGACTATGTCTCAGGAGGTACAGCATTAGATGCGTTAACTCCTTTTTTTTATACATGGCGAGTTTCCCCGAGAGGCCTATTTTCCATGTTTAACAAGGGCGCAAGCATTATGCTTCACCGTCACTCTCTCCCAAGCCGCTGTCCACTCCATCATCTGGCTCCACTTGCTCTTGAGCCTCCATTACAGCTTCAAAGCATGCTATAATACCGTTGTAAAGGTATGTTAGAAACTCGTATTCCTCTGGAAATGCAGCGAACAAATTGATCGCGGAGACCTCTAGATGGTGTACTATCGCATCTATATTCATGCCGATGCAAGCATGAAGCGCATATTCAATGCAATCGCGCATTTCCTCAAAAGCAGCCATGTTCATTATGGAATTGTCAGAGACAGAATGAAGACTATAGTTGACCTGGTCTTGACGGAAAGATGACATGCAACAAAGTTTAACCACATTAGCATTTAAAATCAGGATAGACTCAAATTTACTTTAAATTATTAAACAGACTAGCATTTAAAGAAAACTATCAGATTCACTATCTGAACCGTGTAAATAAGATGAGTGCAATCTCTACATGTTAAACATACCGATGGTTTTATCTCCACATGCGCAGTACAGTAGTGCATGAGTTCTGTCCAACATTCTTAATGTTTTATGGCTGAAGGGGGAGGCAATGAATCGAAGTTGGTTGCCATCTACCCAGTTGACCACTCCGAGCGGAGGAGGAGTTTGGAGTGCTGTTGTTTTCCTACAACTCGACTCGGAGCAGCAATGCTTATTGAGCGTACCAAGGTATGAGGATAGTACAAAAAAAAAATAAACTGGAAAATTATAAAATAAAAAAAAAGTTAGAATCTCTTATTATGTGGGGAACTCAGGTTCAGGGATCTAGACGGTAATGTCCCCATGGAAGCGTGCTAATTCCATCATCGGAAATGCTCCGCTTGTCGTCACCTGATGACAACGCCACCTTAGTCACGCGTTCAGTACAAACAATGTGATTTCGTGAACGAAAATGATATTGAGTCCCCCAAACCCGTGAATTTGTTTGCAAGCAATCCAGATATTGCTCAAAAAGTAGCGAGCTGAGTACACTGGCCTTCACACCCTTGGCTTTAAGCGTAAAAGCACCATCGTCCATCTTGTATGCATAAAGTTTGGGGCGAAGACCAACATACTCAGTAATGATGCGTCCAGCGGCTTCATCCTTCATGACACCAGTCATGCCGTGGTTGACTGATGGAAACCTTTGAGCATTATCTGGAGCATAATTCGAAGTGTCGAATCGAGAAGCCAAATCGGGGAGAATCGAAGAATACACATCGCGACACTCGATGTGGTACAGAAGAGAATCGGTATCTGAGTAAAGCAGGTGCAGAGATGGAAAGGGAAACTTAACCTGCATATAGTTATAGTGGAAATCATAGAGATGCAATTTGGATAAATCTAAGATGGCCACACCAGTGTAAAGGGGTTTGTTGAAGGTTACCGAACCTTTGGCTAACTCAATGAGGACCAGATTCTCATCGACGATCCGCCTTGCCTTAAATGACGGACGACCTATCAACTCTGCCGCACCATATATGGTATCGTACCGCGAAACCACACGTATGTCACGCTCCCTACGCGGCGACTGCAAAGATTTGCCAAAAACGGAATTATTCATTAATTTATAGAAGGATTTCTCAAAGGGGTTCGCTGCCTGAGCACGGCAATTCAGATTATACCGTACGTACGATGCCATCCAGGATTTTTGTTCAAAGCGCAAAACACGATGAACATTGTCAAGAACGGCCCCGTACGTAAGGTAGTGCTGCAGTGTTTTTGCATGTAAAACATAGTTCTTTCGCGGTTCAAGTGTCAATAAGAGCTTTGACATATTGCCGTTCACCGGTACGCCATTCACAGGTGCAAGCGGCAGGTCTGATAGCCGGTCATGACATTCACGCGGAAAGGATAGATCCACCTCTATAAAACATGAGCAGTCACCATCGGTGTCCATGGTGCTAAAGTTCCAGTTTGCATATTCGAGTTCCTGCACCCACTGGAAGTTGCCCACCGGAAGCTTACCAAGCATCGTATGACCATAGAGAGAATTTACATCGAAATAACAGATGTAGGAAGACGGCAGGCTGGAGTCATAATCGCTCATGTAAACATTGTTAGCCTTCGCATAGCGCCGACTAACGTTGGTGATCCCACCCCGAACAGCATTCTCCAAGAAAAGATAGATATCTGGATCGGTGACTAATTCCAGACACACCTCAGACTTGCTCAACAAACCGTCCCACGCAAGTGATGGGGCCGTAATATAGTGCGCCGGATCTAAGCCATAGGACTGGCAACAAACTGAACGGAAATTCTCGAACACGTCAGCCAACAAACACGTATCCACCTTCAAATACTGCAACGCGTAATCGTTCAAAGTCTTACAGCGGAAAACATTCCACGCAGATCTAGCGTGAGCATAGTCCCCGTCACTCACGTCAGTCCCACTAAGAGCATTATGAAATGCTTCCCTAGGGGGTAGTGAGGTCGTCTGCAGTTCTGCCATACTAGTGACGAAATCGTATGGGAACACCCCTTTCCTCCGAGCTAGATCAAACTGTGCGTCTTCTGGAAACTGGACACGAGTGAGGCTCAGCTGAGCAGGCGAGAGATTACCTGCCAAAGTATCCAGAGATGAAGTTAGGAAGTTAAGGGAGTCAATGAATCT
This sequence comes from Bacillus rossius redtenbacheri, assembly GCF_032445375.1. Taxonomy (NCBI): domain Eukaryota; kingdom Metazoa; phylum Arthropoda; class Insecta; order Phasmatodea; family Bacillidae; genus Bacillus; species Bacillus rossius. The sequence goes on along the minus strand of NW_026962012.1, from coordinate 5,286,269 downwards.
TAAACGCACTGTTCGAGTACCTCCTCTCGCATCATTACCGGTAATCGGTATGTACTTTGTTATGCTCTTGTAACTTTCAAGAGACGTGCCTATAACCCTGACCTCCCCGGGGTTCTCCAAAATGGAGGAACCGTCAGGTTGTGCAATATGACGTGAGACTAATGGTCTCATCAAAAAGTGGGCGTCATAATTCTGAAGATTGTGGAAAATAGCCACCAGTTGGTTCTTCTGCAGTCTAAATGCAATATTACACTTAGAATGCGCATAGCCACGAATCTCACCGGTCAGGTGGCCATGGTCCAACACTGACTTGTCACCTAGTGTCTTATTACATATATGGCAATGTGTCTGACTCGCCAACCGCGCAGCAACAGCAGGAGTCTGGGCTTTCATGGGAACGGTCTTAGCATAAATCGCGCACACCCACTTAGTCATATCAATAAAGGTAGAGACCATGTCGGCAACACAATTCTCCCCTTCAAAGTGCGCATATCTGGTAAGCGAAGCATCGTACGAACAAACTAATAAAATGCTACATGCATAAGGCACGTGCTCGTTCACCGTCGTGGTGCTGGAGGCATCGGTCTCCGGTAAACAGGTGGACATCGGTTTCAAGTAGGTCTCTGTATCGCAATAAGCGACAAAGCCCATACGTTCCTTCTTGGATACATTTGTGAACTCGAGCCATTTAGTCTCCTCAGTCGGGAATACTGACCGAACGGCCGTGTGTTGGCTGCACAAATCAGTGTGGGAGTTCAACTTGTCCACAGTATGGAAATACTGAAGACAGCGCTCGCAAACCCACTTTGTATGTTGATCACGCGAGAGTTGAGAAGAAAGCAAGCGGGACAAATTCTTAATAGTCACGAAATGGAGATGAGCGGGAGCACCAGACGCACGAATAGCCAAAATATTCACATGGCGATCACATCGCATAGAGGTAATGCAAATCGGCTGGATACTTGCATCAGTAGGTTTGTTAAAATCCTCGTCAATAATCGTTCCCTGATCACTCACGCAAGAATAAATGTTCACGGAAATATTATTGAGACTCTCAAAGATCTTAACCTGATGCAGTGTCATGGGGAACGTCATACCGGTCGTATCAAAAACCTCGAGAGGATTAGGATACGATCCAGTACGAGTAACCATCCCAGCCGCCGGCGTCACACCTGCCATAACGGCATACAGAAAGCACATCTCACGGTCAGTCTCGATGTTTACACAAGCTTTGCGGTTAGACAAAAATGCAGGCAACTTTGTATGCGCGGCCCCCACCGTGAATGGTCGGTATGCAGAGACATGCATGTCGAGATGTTTTACATGACTCAACATCCATCCAGACCCGCGCAAAGCAAACTCACTTACATGCTCCATAAGCACAGAAACTAATGTGAAACTGAAAATTTCTGCTACGTCCTCACTTAACAAAACAGGGATACTTTTGGAGGCGAAGTGGAAGCTATCACTGATGGGCCCCTGCACAGGATCCTCCTTAATAAATACCGCGGCCAATGTAAGATAAATTTTGAATGGGCGGAGAACGCCACCCACTACGTCCAGAAAGGGTTCCCTGCACCTGGAGAGAAATCTATTAATGTTGGGGTCGGGCTGGGGAATATCATTCGCGATTCTGGAATCAACAAGTCGACCCTGCAATGCGGAATCTAAAGCGACGGGCTTCAGGCTAGGCAAAGAGGGAGGTGGCGTGTCTTCGATCTCTAGGTTGGATGAATCATCAGCCGACGATAAAATCACAGACTCAAATGATGATGAAGATGAAATCAATGAATCAATAGATGATTCATCGAGCTCAGACATCGAAGGCTCGCTTTCCTCAAATCTAGCACGCTTATTAGAGTATGGAGAAGACATTATTATAAAAGGAATTTAAAAAAAATAAAGAAGGATACGCTCAACAAGTTAGAACCTGAAAAATAAATAAAAGATGCTTGCTCTAATATACTGAAACCAACAGCTGTATCAGCACTTATTATTTTCCATAATATGTGTAAAAATTTGTATTGAAAAAATAAGTGTAAATATGAAATAATTGTATGTCATGAGAAAACTTCTTGTAATATTTATTTGTGAAGTATTTCAAGTTGTAAATAATGTAGAAATATAAAATGTTTAAGACATGTAAACAATGTGCAAGAAATTAATTATATGTCGGTATATTCTGAGAATGTAGAGAATTATTATTTACATGGAACATACTGTATTGAAAACAAATGTATATCAACTTCATATCACGCTTAATATTGTTTAAAGTTTGACAAAATTTATTTAACTGTTTGCAAGCAAAGAACGAGCTCTGAATGGTTGTTGTTTTTATAAATCGCGCATAGTGTTCAGTAACAGAATGAAAGATGTATTAAAGAAATATTAAATACACGCATCCCGTTGTAAAAATAATTATGAAAACAAGTTGGAATAATATTCAAAGTAATATAATCGCAACAAAAAAAATAGAGTTTAGTAATTTTTCCGTGATAATACACAATTTAAGTAATATAAATACATGGATTTAGTTATTGCTTAATTCGACCGTTTTAACGTGTTTATTTATTTAAAATAGTGGACATATTGTTAAATAAGAACTGTAAACACAGTGCGCGAACGTGTTTTAACGAAACGAATGTACTCCATCTCGTGTTGTCAGTCAGAACTGACAGAACACATACCTTATCTGGAGAAGAACGTCTCTCTGCGGAGGAGGTATCGAGGGCTGACGAGGGCTGGCTGCGATCAAATGAGGTTTCCGACCTCTGTGGCAGGTGTATATATATATAAATCTGCGTCGGGCGATGACCTGAATTCTCGCGGAATCGCCTACTCTGTGTGTCGGCTTTAGATGACAGTTATAAACTGAAAATTATTAATTTAAGAAAGTTGAGTAGATTATATTTGGTAAAATCATTTAATAATATGGTGATCATGGAAAACTAGTTAAACTATATGTTTTTTGTTTTAGAAAGTAGATTTTCTACCATTCACTTTTTTCAGAATTAAAATTTAATTAATGTTTTTTTTATTATAGCTTACTGAAAACATTTTTCTGCAATCGTTGTAATGCATTACAACGATTGCAGAAACTGTCAACCAAGTCTGTGACAGCATATAGACACCTCTTAGGTGCGACGACAGTTGTCTGGAAAAACAAATTCCTTTCTCTGAAAATAGAGAGCTTCATCCACGGGCTCTCGCACGTCAACCCGCTGGTCGGCCCAGGAAGGCAGGACGTTTCAATGCTAGCTTTTATTTTATATCAGAGGAATACTTAAATCATAACAATAAATCAGAGGTTACACATTAGTTTTATTGTAGTCAACATACATTTCGTGAACGTGCGGGCGCAGAGACTGATGGATAATTTGAATACATTTTTTTTTAAATTATACTAAACCAGAAAATTATATAATTGAAAAGAGTATTAATAAAAAATACAGTAACCTACACGTTCTTTACTTAAGTTGCAAACAGTTTCGGTAATAAAATATGCATTATGCTTTTAACAATTTATTTTAAAACTTTATGCAAAACTGAAATATTACAAGAAAATCACACATAATGTTTGCATACAAACCTGAACATTTACATACAAAGAGTATTAAAGTGACGATAAAAAAAAGATTTGAATGCTAACTTGAACATTTCCTTACACACAAAGAATATTATATTTACGTATTCAGCTGAAACATTTACATACACAAAGTGACAAAAATTCAATTATACTTTGCTTAATAATTCTAGAAGTAATGAGCGCACTGCTACCCGGGCCATCTCGTCAGTTCTTTGTATGGAAGCACTAGACTCTGTTTGAACTCCGACATCTTGACTCACCGGTCCTAAATGACTGAGATCTCTGGTTCGACTCTTGCGAGAGGCAGCAGGCTTTCGCTGTCGTCTGGTGGACTTCGGTGTCGCCTCGGTGATTGGCTCAGCTACAGGTATGATGGATGTTGGCGAATCAGGGCTGATTTGAATGCATTCAGGGATAACCTGAACCGATTGGGTAGCTGTCTGGTTGAATGCGTGTGCGTAGACGTCTTCACTCGTGGCAGGCAGCACTGTATCGTGTCGAAGCATGTTAACAATACATTGTCCATAACCCGAGCAGTTAATTAATTCAAATGGTATGTCTTGAGGTCCTGGGTCGAGTATTTGTTTCGAGTGAAACATGCCGTCACAGCTTTCCGATATGTGTTTTAAATTGTCTTGACTCCACTCGCTGTAATCAACACTGCCTAGACCAGGATTTACACTCACGTATTTCTTGCTTGAATGAAAGTTAGACATCTTGCTTGGCACAGATCCTCACACCGACACAGTTTCAGCTCGACTGTCGACCCAGGAAGCGGCGATCCTATTTAAAAATATATTGCCCATCCGAATGAATAAATTGATTACGAAATTCCATAGAGTAGAGCATCTCGTAGAACAGTCCATTATCTATATCCCCATAGTTGCTTGCTTAGATGCGTCGACACCGAGAATTTGTTTTCTCGTAATAAACGACCTCTCGACAAGGAACACAAATGATTACTGCAAGGCGTGTCGTGAGGTGGGTTCCACATGCATGTAGCGGGATTATGGCGATAGTGTTTAATTCCGGTACACCATTCGGAGAAAGTACTTTCATAGTCTCTGTCACGGGATGTCTTGAGCTCATCAATAGTACAGGGAAACTTTGCCATTGGATGACTAAGATTTATTACACAGTCTTTATGCTGACAGTCGAAAACAGTCAAGAGAGTCACGGACTTGTATGGTCTATCAGCGTGCCACCTCAGTCGGAAATGAGTATTTTCGCGACAAAGTTCGAAATAAACGTATCGAAGACTACTCAATCCAATATCAAATTCATAGAACTCTACATGAAATTCAACACAGTTCAGACTTGCACGTTTGTAAAGATATCTATTTTCGGTATTGTCAAACAAAGTCGAAGGCTTCATTTCTTTAGATCGCGGATCAGGAGGATAATTAAAATATCTTGTCGCTTCATCCCATGTTAAGATGCTCGGTGCCCACAATTCATCTATTACGGCATCTTCTTGGCTTTGAGTTATATCATGGAATCGCGGTGATAACATGACTGACATAGGTATTGTCTTAGCTCTCAAACTTAAGCGAATGGGGTGAATCGATAAAGTTTACACTGAAGGAAACTACATGTCTCGTAGCAAACACTGTTTTCATAAGTTGTGTTGTGAACATAACCGTCACACTGCTCCTCCCAATGCACAACTGTCTCTGGGTTCGTGCTGCGTCTCAAATCACACCTTACTGCAGAATAATCTGGTTCTGAGGTTATAGTTTCAGTAGCGGCTGCTGCCTTAAGTTCTTCTAAGGTAGTAGGAAATTTACTGTCGGGTCTCAAGTAGTGCACAACACAATCTACCTGATTGCAGGGCGTCTCAATAAAGTCCGGAGCCTCCAGATCGCAATCGGTGCTCCAGTGATGATTGAAGTTGCAGACTATGAGGTGGAACTCTCCATCTCCGGTAAGGTATGCCACACGACGAAAGCCGGGTGACACGTCTGCGTAGCGTGCCGATGGATCGAACGTCATTTTTCTTGAATATATAGTGAGTCTACGCCCGCACGACCGCGAACTGTATGCTGACTGTCGTACCCCGGGACGATGACCTCAATTTATAGCGCCTCCAGTCCAGACATGTTTACCGTTGCTTCGCTTGTTGTTGATTCCATTTCGAGCGCGTCATCCAACATTCCAGGATCGCTGTGTTCTAGCATCCAAGCCCTAAGCAATGCGACGTTACGGCGAGACGATACAGGTCTTATGCTGTCACGATTTTGAGCATACATTATGTCTAATTTTTTGAAAGCCGGGCAGCCATATTCCTCTTGTGCATCCACTATGTGCATGTGTTTGAGACAGTGTTTACCCAACCATCTTTTCTGTTCGCTTCCAGCAACTATTACAGTTCCACTCAAGTGAGTTGTCAAGATGGTGGAAAGACTGTTGTAGGGAAACAATCCGTGTTCCCATTTTAAACTATGAAAATTTTTAGTGAGCCACGCATTACTTCTCCGGTATTTACGACTAATGTCTCTCCACTCAAACGGCGGTTTGAATGTTCGCGTAATTATGTTCCCCTCAGAGTCAGCAATGCTAAGTTCCTTGGTAATAAAGCCATACTGAGAGAAAAATCCTTGCAGATTAACATACTTCATGGTGGCTGAGACACGACTGAGCCTCTACTATGCTTAACCCAGTATTTTAACAGCTTTGTCTCGTGGATTATAGGAGACAAGTCTGTCGTGCAATATTATTGCAAATGCTTGTGTTAAGATCGGTAGGTTGTCTGAGCTTGTGATCTCCAACTTGCAATCTATGATATTCGAAGGTATTTTCTCAGCTTGACGGCTTACATCAAACATGAATAACGTAGCCAGTTCCTTAAACTGATGAGGGTCAAGCAAAGGTGCATTCTGCTTTCCATAGTAAGACTCTTGAAAATTTGAATACATATCATATGCGATTAAGTAAAATCCATTGTCGAAGTTTATGTCCAAATCCGTGTATGGATAACTTTCTGAATTCAAGAATAGTTTTATATTCTTTATGTTGCAGTGGTCAAACCTCGATTTATCGGCAGCCATTACATTATGTTTAGCCGATTGAAAGCCGACTATTATGTATCGTGGTTTTTCCATCGAGAAGCTTGTCTTTACTGACCAGCTGACATTTTGTGCTTGTGGCATGCTGGGATATGTTTCAACAGACCAAGATCTAAATGCTATATCTATATTTCTGCCTTTCTCCACAAGCTTAAGCAGTCGCGTGCGTTCCGCTGGAGACACTTGGATGTGTGGTACGGCCCAATCGATAGAGTTTATGGTTAAATTAACTGCTTGAGGCTGCGCACTCGCATCTACGATCGAGTTAATGTACGTATTTTCTAAAACTATAATTAACTCTTGTTTGAGTTTAGAAGTATACGGTGATAATCCTCAGCAAAGCCGAGGAGATGGCTTAGCGGAACACAGATTTCGAAAACACCATCGGCTGTTAGAGGCAAGCTATAGTTTTCCTCGAGACACCATCCCTCCATTTTGCTGATGGCGTATTCATCACGAGTTCGTGAAAGATAATTCTTCACTGTAGATACCACTCCTAGTGATCTGGTCTGATCTATAAGAACGCCGTTCAGTTCAAATCCTATCCGATTGATCATATGTAATACACCATTGTTTATAATCTTTGCATGGTCCGGTTTCCGTCCGTCTGCCTTTACGAGTTTTCCACGTATACGCAAAAAGGATTTTGAGATGTTTGTGTATGCATCATGATTTTGAATCACTATACGGATTTCAAAGTTGGGGGCATAGGGTCCATTTAAGTATGGTTTGTAAATATGCAGTTCAGTTTTTGAAATAGAATCCTCAAATTGTGGTGCTTGCTCGACTTCAAGAACGGTGTTCTCCATGAGGATAAACTCTAAATCCAAGTTTTTTAAGGAATCTCACGTTAACAGATGTTAGCCGCTTGATGTCTCGTCGTCTACTGGATAAGGACACACCTGAACCGCTCCATTTATGCTTAGAAAAATATTTCACTCCCATTGTTTTTTCAAATGCAGTCTTAGAGTTATTTCTTCCTTTCTTAGGTTAACTAAGCGTCCTTCCTGATCGACTATTTGAATGTCGAGCTCCGATATCGATTGAACGGTAACTGGGACATAAATGAGCGTGGTAGGTCGTTCATTTATCTTATATCCCGGAGGTACTATGGGGGAAAATTCATGAATAGTGTTGTTTAATTTACCATTCAAGTATGTGTGTCCCACAGCATTGCTTGTAATTCGTATAACATTCACGGGGAATATATTTACAGGATTTGTCGATTCATGCAGCTCACCTGCTTTGTATACTTGAGAAGAAAATCCAAGCATTTCACCTAATGTATTTTTTCCACTAAAATCCACATGTATATTCTTGCTGAACATTATGCACTGTAAGGTGTTGGGGTTGCCTCGTAATAGAAATGTTGAATCTGCAGGTAGGTTCTGTTTTATGTAAGCTTCCATGTCACTTATTTCATATGCACCTGTTGGTAATTTCATTTCATGATGTTCATTGTTTGCGATGTATCGAAAAACTTGATTATTTTCATCAATGTTCGGTATCGAGTTATATGTTGTCAGATCGATCAATGCCATTGTCCACTCTCCATCCAATTGCAAGGGAGGGAAGTAGTAGGTTCTCATAATCGAGCTCTTCCCAGTTAAAATTAATGTTATTGACATTTTGTCTAGTTTACACTGCGTCTCGCGTTGTGTGTGGTCTCTCTATAAACACTCTGTCGCATATGTGGCTTATGATAACACTAATGCTTCTTATATATTGATACTAAAAATCTTAAGCATAAGTGACCGCAATTCCATGAATGCAACTTTTGTTGCCTGTCATAATTATAGGTTATGTTGCACTTGTTTAAATATCGTATCAGTTCCACTGGTGGAGGCAAGTCTCCGAAGCTATCGTAATATTCAACGTTAGGACCGGTCTTGACATAAGCAGTCCAATGCGTTCCCGGTCCTTTGGATGAGTCTAGATTCAAAATAGCACTTTCATTACGCAATGGTTTCTTAGGTAGCGAATCGCGCATGTATATTTGTCTAAAGTATGGTATTTTCAATTCTTTTATCGCCTTCATTAACTCGAGGTTTGTAAGAGCTCGCTTTGGTAAGTTTTTGATTATCGCTTCCTGCTCCCGCGATTTTTCTTTCTTCTTCTTCCTCTTCGCTTTCCCCCACCACCCGACTGTGGGTAGGGGCGTAGATAAAGTCCTGAACTGTTTTTTGCTGCACGTGCTATCGCTTGCATACGTGCCTGACTCCGGACATCGGAAACAGTTTTAGCAACACCCGCAGCTCCACCAATTAAGCTGCCTAATGCAGCGAGTGCTGGAAATATAAATGGTAATAGACCACCCTTCTTCCCCAGGGCTTTCCTGACAGATTTACGGTTTCTCTTCTTTGATGATGATGAAAATCTTAAACCTGCACCAAGCTTACGTTTCACTCTCATAATCTTGTTAACGGTCCACGCGGATACTCTCTGTCCAAATTTAGTTTCGGGAGACTTTCTAATCTTCTCGGCCGTGTCAGCTAATATTTTATCCGCTTTATGTCTTTCAGCCAAGTTATTACTATTCGCATACACAATATCGTGAAGACGACACGCCTCGTCTAGTGCATTCACACCACGATCACCTCTTGCTAGTCTCTCGGCTAGTCTCGTGCCAGGTCCACAGAAATTGTAGCCCGGAAGATGTGCCTCGAATGGTAGCTTATTTATAACAGAATTAACTAAGCCTGAACCTCTCTTCCGTCTCATACAAGACATATCAAGACACTGAGTGGTTTCACTATAAGGATGACTGTTTTATAGTGTTTAGGTTTAGTATTAAGAATGGAGGTTGTTCAACAACAGCTCGCTTTACCAATTTCACTAATTGATGATGATGTGTTTAGTAAACTGAAGAACGTCATGGATCTCTGTTACCAAATACCATACGGTGTATAGTGTCAGGTCCTTCGAATTCTGGCAAAACTTGTCTTATTCTTTCACTTCTAGAACACCCCAATGGGATACGTTTTGAGAATGTGTATTTATATAGCAAGTCCCTAGAACAACCAAAATATCAACGTTTAGCCCATGTGCTGGAAAATGTCGGGGGAGTGAAATTTTTTAAATTTCGAGAAAATGCTGATGTTTTAGACCCCAGTCAAGCCCTCCCCAACTCTGTGCTAATCTTCGATGATGTTGCTTGTGATAAACAAAGCATTGTTCAAAAGTATTATTCTATGGGGCGACACCACAAGATCGACTGTTTCTACTTGGTACAAACTTATACCCAAACCCGAAAGCAATTAGTGCGAGATAATTGTAATCTAATAATTTTGTTTAAAATGGACGATCTTAATCTAAAACATGTGTTTTCCGACCATGTCGGTACAGATATGAGCTTTGAGAGATTTAAAACTCTTTGCGGTCACTGTTGGAACAGTCCTAATGAGCATGGTTTCATTGTGATAGCTAAAGATTTTCCTCTACATAAAGGGCGTTACAGATGTGGTTTTGATCAGTTTATTGTGATAGGTTCATGAATCATGATGTCAAAGTTCGGTGGTGGTGGACTTAAACGATCGCACGACTCATGCATGACATTTACTCGTGAAGGGGACTGCGACTTAAGCTGGAAACATTTGAAGAGAGTTGGTGATCCTAAACAAGATGGTGATGCTGCTAATAAGAAGTATGTTGACGCAGTAAGCGGGGCTTTTACACATGCTTTGCATTCGATGACTGATGGTATGACACGACAAGTTACAGATATCAACAGATCACTTACTGTAACAAGAGATGTGCAAGTGGGGATTATGGAGTTCTTGCGCAATATGGAGGCTAAAGAACAGCATTTAATTGCTCAATTAAATGAAAGTCTTTCAGCTGTGTCGACAAAGTTGGGTGATATGTGCAGCTCGTTGGAGAGCAGGTTAGATTTATTCGCACAAACATTTATAGAGGAACTAAATGATGCACTAAATGCTAACATGGTTGAGATGGTATTGAAAATTAATGCTGGAATTGTACAACAGCTTTCACAAATGAATCGCACTGTTGGTGTTTTGACGATTACTCCTGATGAATATTCTCGCGGTGTGTTGTCTAAGAAACCTTCACCTCCAAAACCAGCACCTGCAAAAACAGCATCTTCAAAACCAGCACCTCCAAAACCAACACCTCCAAAACCAGCACCTCCAAAACCATCAAGCTCTAGACATGCCTAGATCACTCACGTATTGATGCTAGTTGTATATAAAAGGGTGATATGCTATCGCTAACTCTGCAGTCATGTCTCTTGAGGCTAGTAAGTTGGAGCGCGTCATAGAAAATGTTCGTGCAAAGTATCTACTTGCCAAACGAGCTCGTTTGGAGAGGGATGCAATTAATGAAGAAATATTCAAGTCTGTTAATTCGCGTTTGGATAAACTTGGACCTACTACATCGCTCGCACAGTCTATCGATACTGTGAAGCAGGATTCTGCGGAAGAAGCTACTGTGAAACAATATTTAGAATCAAGCGACAGTGATGACTCGAACGCTATTCCTTTAAAACATCACGGTGTTCCATATGATGATTCTTTAGGTGGAGTGCAGTCTTATTTGCAGAGCTACAACCTTCGCTCTGGTGATGGAACCTATGGTGTATCTAAACGACATAACCGCTGGTTTTTAGGGGACACAGAAGTATTTTTTCACGATAACAATATGATTCGCGTTAAAGATGAACTAATACAACCTGCTCCTGGTTTATTTGAACTTTTATTTCGCAGAGAGCCGCATACGTACTCGGAATCGGCCCTTAAACAATATGGTAATCTACTAGAGCTTACAAATGCTTATTTTAAAAAGAATGATCCTGCAACAAATCTCTATAAAAGCACGTCACATGCGAAATTTGATATCATTAAGCAACTGTTTCCACATATTGGTTCGCAGCAACGAGGAAGTGGATTGTTACATAAAACATTGGATTTAGGTCGTAAACGAGAGTTCATTTATTGGAATGATCCGAATGAGATAGTAGATCGACTCAGGTTGTTAATGGCCTCGCAGGCTTCTGGCCACACCGGACACAATAACGAAATCCTTTCGATACTTGAAGAGTTACAAGAATCAGGATACATTGCAAAATGAGCGACGCACAGCGTGGGATTGCATACGAGCTTCACCGAGGCAAACGTATTATATTTCCTCGCAGAAAGGTTTTAACATATGGACTCCATGATTTACTACAGATTGATTTGGTAGAAATGATACCATACAGTAAAGTGAACAGTGGTTACAAGTACATCCTGACTGCCATAGATGTGTACAGCAAACGTGCTTATGCAGTTCCAGTTAAACAAAAGACAGGTGTGATGGTTACTGCTGCCATGAGAAGTATTTTGAAAGAAGCAGGAAGTTTTAAAAGTATTCAAAGTGATGCGGGAACAGAATTTTATAACTCAACTTTCAGAGCTCTTATGAAAAGAAAAAATATTAATCATTATTCCACTCACAGTGAGATTAAAGCAAGTGTGGTAGAGCGGTTTAATAGATCTCTAAAATCGCTGCTTTTTCGCGAGTTTTCAGCTCAAGGAAATTATAAGTGGCTTAAAATTTTACCACAAGTTCTACGTGTCTACAATAACAGATTCCACCGCACCATTGGCATGGCTCCGAATCAAGTGAAGGATGACTCTTTGCTACAAAGTGTTTACAAATATGTAAAGACAATTGACCCTAGAAAACCTAAGGCTCGTGTGGGGGATCATGTACGCGTGTCACGAAACAAGAAAGTTTTTGAAAAGGGGTTTACACCGAATTGGTCTCACGAAGTGTTTAAAGTAACAGCTATGAGGTCCAGCTTTCCGCGTGTGTATAACTTGAGTGATATGGATGGAAATGAAATACAAGGTGTTTTTTATGCTTCAGAAATTCAAATTACAAAATACCCTGATACATACTTGGTAAATAAAATTCATGTCCGTGAGGACATGGGTAAAGAGAAAGGATATGGGAGTTTAAGATTACATATACACATTTTATTTTACCTTATTGCTTGTTCTCAATCGAAGCATATTCTATGGAATCGTTTGTGTGGGCTGTTGTTGAGATTCTATTCCTGCAATGTATTTATAATGTGTGGACTACTTCCTGAACACGACCCAGCACTCTGCAGCTTGGGATCAACAAGCAGTGACGTCAGCCCGCGCTGGGCGCCTCATTGGAATGTGTAGCGCGACATCGGGGTTGCATGTCATCTTTCCGTCAAGACCAGGTCAACTATAGTCTTCATTCTGTCTCTGACAATTCCATAATGAACATGGCTGCTTTTGAGGAAATGCGCGATTGCATTGAATATGCGCTTCATGCTTGCATCGGCATGAATATAGATGCGATAGTACACCATCTAGAGGTCTCCGCGATCAATTTGTTCGCTGCATTTCCAGAGGAATACGAGTTTCTAACATACCTTTACAACGGTATTATAGCATGCTTTGAAGCTGTAATGGAGGCTCAAGAGCAAGTGGAGCCAGATGATGGAGTGGACAGCGGCTTCGGAGAGAGTGACGGTGAAGCATAATGCTTGCGCCCTTGTTAAACATGGAAAATAGGCCTCTCGGGGAAACTCGCCATGTATAAAAAAAAGGAGTTAACGCATCTAATGCTGTACCTCCTGAGACATAGTCTCTAAGGTGATGTGGAAAGCAGCATACCACTATAAATTCAAACACAAGTTTTTTTTTTTTTTCAGCTTACACTCCAGAGAATCTTCCGCCACGTCGAGACGAAGAGAATGAGAATACACATCATAGTTATAAATTCACTATCACTAAATAATAATAATGAGCTTACACTATTATTAAATGCATTACAGGAAAGCTAACACTAAAGTATGCCTATAAGAAAATATTTCTTATGCCTGCTTCTGATGCATATAAAGGAACACATATCATGATCATTCAATATGGTGCACTCTGTGCATGTAAGGGAACAATCTTTTCGGTGCACTCTGTGCATGTATTGGAACGAGTCCTTGGGTGTATCATGTGCTTCCAAGATGGTGGGGCTGTTGAATCCAATATGGCGGAGAATTGTTTAAAGGTTGTAATATTTTTTTAAATTTAAATATCGCGCCCTCTGGTAGCAACACTTGTTACTAAATATATCGATTAGCATTCGACCTATCGAATGGTGCTGCGCCCTGGCAGCTGAAATATGAAATATAAGTAAATATATCGATTAGCATTCGATCTATCGAATGGTGCTGTGCCCTGGCAGCTGAAATATGAAATAAAAGTAATTATATCGATTAGCATTCGACCTATCGAATGGTGCAGCGCCCTGGCAGCTGAAATATGAAATAAAAGTAAATATATCGATTAGCATTCGATCTATCGAATGGTGCTGTGCCCTGGCAGCTGAAATATGAAATAAAGATGGCGACGGTGGCACACTCTGGTAGCCAACTTGAGAATCAAGATGGCGGCGCCTCTGGCAACTAATTTTTGAATTTGCCGCGCGATACTAGCGACATCTACCAGCCAACTTGAGAACCAAGATGGCGGCGCCTCTGGCAACTAATTTTTTGAATTTAGCGCCATTTGGTAGTCTGTGCTGGAATTAAAGATGGCGGCTGTATAATAATTTTAATTTCAAATGTGGCGCCTTAGGTATGCATTAAGGAAGGCAAAAACACCCTCCCCCATTTATCATAAACTTGCCGTCAGTACGTAGCATATATAGATTATTTATTCCACCATATTCCAATTGGTCTCGTGGTCTAGTGGTCAAGGCGTCCGCCTCGTAACCACGACATCCTGGACGTTTTCACGTCCCATGGATCGAATCCCAGCCTCGGCACTGAAAATATTTTAGTTAAAATAAAATAATACCTGCTGCTACCTGGTGGCGACCAACAGAAGTATATGACGTCACACAAGATGGCGGCCTCCAGCAGCCGAAACAAGATGGCGACCAGGAAAAATCAAGATGGCGGCCTCCAGCAGACGAAACAAGATGGCGGCCAGAAGAAATCAAGATGGCGGCCTCCAGCAGACGAAACAAGATGGCGGCCAGAAGAAATCAAGATGGCGGGATTCCAGCAGACGACACAGAATCATGACATCACGATTCGAAGTTGGTGGAAATTTCTAGAAATACAAAATGGCGGATTTGCGGATTTGCGGATTTGCGAATTTGCGGATTTGCGGATCTCCGGATTAGCAGATTTGCGAATTTGCGGATTTGCGGATTTGCGGATCTCCGGATTAGCCACTGGATTAGCGGATTAGCCGCTGGATTAGCGCATAAAAAACTGGATTTGCACATAAAAAACAATAAAAAATGCGTAAAAAACCATAAAAAAATGGGATAATCCCCGGATTACCCCGCTCCCCCCTCGCCTATGTTCCAGAGTCGGCACGCTCTCCCTACTAATGAATGACATTTAAAACTTTAATTCAAAATGAGTATGACACTGAGGGAAAATTTTTCAGGACTTAAAACTTTAATTCAAAATGAGTATGACACTGCCTTCTATGTTTGGTGTACTTCGCACAGATTCGCCCTCGTTCTTGAGAAATCAATTGATTTTTGCCCCCAGATTCGAGAATTGTTTTCAGTGCTGGAAGAATTATATCGCTTGTTTAACTCTGGGCATAAAAGGCATGATGTTTTTGTTGAGAAAATGGATTTGAGAACAAAGTTGAGCGACAAGAGGAAGCGACTGAAGAGGGTGCAAACAACAAGATGGTCAAACAAAGCCGAAGCAATAAAAGTTATAATATTGTGCTTCGAGGAGATTACGTCAGCTTTAGAGGATTTGCAGAACAGAAAAAAATTTTACAGAGAAACCGTGACTCTTGCCAAGCTAAACTCTTTTAATGTAATCACTGCTCTTCATGTCGCCCAGTCTGTATTCACTGTAATGAATCCTGTGACAGTTAGTCATCAAGGTGTAGTTATAGATTATGGGACTGTTCAAACAATCATTAACAGTGTTAAGACTAAAATCAAGAACCTCCGAAGTGACGAAGGTTGGTCCAAAGTGTTAAAAAAAAATCGGAAGATTTTGCGAAAAAACATGATATTCATCCACTTGTACCAGTACCTGGAAGAATAAGGTTTAGGAAGAGGGCAATGGACGAGATTGGAATTGACGAGCCCATAATAGACCTAAATCGTAAACTTAAAATTGAAATGTATTTGAAGCTCTTAGATTCTCTGCATCGTCAGCTCGAGGATAGATTTTCCGATCATTCCTTAAAAATGGTTCTGCAAATGAGCCACTTTTCTCACACAGGAGTTATTAATGCAGAGAAAGATAATGTTAAATCTGAAGACATCAAAGAGTTATGTGATTTATACAAGTGGTATTGTGACTCGGTGGCTGAAGAACTGAGCAGCTTCAGTGATCTATACCTTGCCACACATCCAAATATCTCACTATCCGATGTGGTAAAAGAAAGCCCAAGGACATCAAGAAAGGAAGATGAAGAGACTGAAGTGGCTAATGAAAACCTGGGAAGATACAGAAGAAATCGATGGTGATGAAGAGGAAAAGGAAGATGAGGGAGATGAAAAGAAAAATGTTTTGTGGGTAACCCAAGGGTTTCTGAAACCTTATCGATGCCTCAATAACTTTTCTGGGTTTAAAGCTATTAAAGTTGTTTATGCAACTTTACTCTCATTGGCAGTAACAAGTTGTTCCGCAGAAAGAGCAATGAGTAAGTTACGTATAGTGAAAAACAGGCTGATATCGTGCATGGGTGACAGATGGTTGTCAAATTAATGGTTCTGTGTTCGGTAAAAGATGTGCTTGCATCCATTTCAAATGATGAAATCGTTGAGAACTTCTCTCGATCTACATCTTCAAGGAAGAAGCTTTTGTCAAGGATATAGATCAGTGTTAATTTTTAATCATGCAATTTTTTTTTGCTAGTGAAAGTTATTGCAAGGAGACACAAATTCAATTTGAGCTAGATTTTCAAACAGGGAGTTATATGTATTACTTTTGTTTGTTATGCTAAGATGTATATATATTATATATCTCAATG
The DNA here is from genome assembly GCF_032445375.1 of Bacillus rossius redtenbacheri. NCBI lineage: Eukaryota > Metazoa > Arthropoda > Insecta > Phasmatodea > Bacillidae > Bacillus > Bacillus rossius. The sequence goes on along the minus strand of NW_026962012.1, from coordinate 5,269,623 downwards.
TTAACTGTTTTAAATATATGTCTAATTCAGAATTTCTAAAATTTTCCAATGTACTGCTGAACTATTGTGAGTGATGCTGCGATACTATTTCATCTCATTTTTAAGCTATTAAGGTAACAAGCAAGGATTGAAAAGAACATTGTCACATGTCATAGTATGCTTAAATTATAATATTAAATATGATCTGATATGACCAAAATTATTATTAGAAAATCAGTTTTAATTAATGCAAAATGTGACAAAGTATAATATTAAAATAGTATAATATTATAAAATCATTGAGTAAATCATTGAGAAAATGGCACAAAAAATTTCGGGAAGGGGGGGGGGCTCAATAAATTGGGAGGGGGGGGTGAGTCTTGTGTTTGGGGGGGGGGGGGGCACCTCTGACTATATGGTACACTATACTCATTACTCTGTAAATACTCGTCAATTTCTGACAGCAGGTTTTTGTCTTCTGAAGTATCTATTGGTAACCAACCAAATATTTTTTTCTGATGTGACCTCTAGCCTTAGATCTGGTATATGCAAAACAGGATAAGTGACATTCCAATGCATTACATCAGTTATCGTGGCAAGAGCTTTAAAACGGTTTGACATCAAATCACAGTCTGGGTATCATTCCATTACCGAATATGGTTTTACTTATGGGAGGCCAGGTAAACTTAGCACTTTTACATACAAAAGTAATATCAACTGGATCAGTTACTGCAAATAACCAAGTAGAGTGAGCTCTTTTAAAGAAAGGTTTCGACAATTTCACAATGTTGACAGGGCACAAGGTAGTTACATTCTTGCCTAGGAACAAACAAGTTTCACAGGATGGCTCACTCCGGTCGTACAACACAAAGTCACTTTTACATAGAGTAACACAATGTGTACGGCAGTTTTCTAGGCTATGACGGTCAAGTAAACTGTAGTAATTTCTATCAGAGCTTAATAACAAAAAATCATGTGTGACGAATTCAGCATGTTGCCTTAAATTACGAACAAATACAGGATAAGGGTGTAACTCATATAATTCAAAATTTGTTACTTCATTTCCAAGCGGTACTGATATTACAAGTCTCAACAAATCATCATGAACCACTGTTTGAACTGTTGACAACCCATAATAAATATGCAAATTAGCTGCTTCTACGGTTGCGATCATGTGAATTGGTAGAGTTAGGCTATCACTTATCAAGGTCAAAATGTCAACATACTTGGCTTAATGATCGAACTACTAAGCTTATGATTAACGCTGTTCTCAATAGCTTGACGTAAATTGCTAGATTCAAAACGTGCATTGGTAAGTACTTCGCTAGCACGCAACAATATACCCTGCAAATCTATCCCAGAATGCATGACAAATGCATTTTGCAACAATTTTTCTACATTACTACTAATATTCTGGTACCAATTCTCATAGTGACTAACATAATCTGTCGCGATTTTTATGACAATCTGGGTGTTATCTACAATGCGCTTTTCTAGATGTCTCAGAAGAATTACATTATTAGAGACATCAGAAGCTAGACTCTTAGAATTAGAATCAACATTATTGAGGAGCTTGCTCAAATCCTCAATATCAGTAGAAGTTGCAGTGCCGAATATAGCTTTTAAAGCTTTACCACCTAGGTTAAACAATCCTCTTTTCTTCCTGACTTGAGTATTGTCCTCTGGAAGCAAATAGGTGAAGCTATTAACTTCTGCTTTGAAATAATCATAGGCACCACGTAACTGGGACAATGCTAGATAAAAATTATTGTCATAACTGCTATCATTATTCCGGGACTCATTTTGGTGTATACTATAAACTAGGTCTAACATGTCACCTAACAGCTTACACTCCTGAGATAAGACAGAAATATTAAAATTAACTACAACTATGTACTCACTATCTGACACGATTACATCACTATGACGTTCAAACACAATACCCACATTAGACTGACGCACTTGGATTTCCACTGCTAAGACAAAACAAAAGATAAAGATGTTACACAGCACAGCATACACAGATATCATTTCACGGATATCTTCTCAGGTTATAGGGGATGGGAGGTCTCACCGGTGACGATGGTGACTTACGGGAGGGTACCTTCGATGTTGCTTGGCGTTGCCTTGGCACAGCAACGGCGTCTGCAGCAGGAGGTTGCGGCTTCTTGACTGCGGGTGCTGCTGGTGGTTGTTTCCGAGGTCTTCCTCTCGGACGGTCGCGGTCGACAGACGCAGAAGGTGGAATGGCTGTATCAGTGTACGGCTTCACTCGATTAACATGAACGGTGATAGAGCGGAAAGGCAGCTGCAGCTTGAGGGTCACTGGCGAACACACCTCAATGACTGGATATGGGTCTTTCCATGCTTGCTGAAATTTCTTCACCTGGTTCTTCTTTAATACCGGGTTGCTCAGGAACACGAGATCGCCAATCCTGTACTTCACTGGCACAGCCTTCTTGTTGTACTGCGTAGCTTGCTGTAAGAATGCGGTGTGGTTGCGCTGCTTCACTGCTTTCCACACATCGCGCAGTTTTCTTGCGAACTCGGCGACATGGCTGTTGCCAACTGATGGAGGTACAGTCAGGTGCTCATAAGGAGTGGACATCTTCATGCCATGGACTACCTCGTATGGGCTTAACTGCGTGCTGGTGTGCACTTGGCTGTTGTATGCGGCACACACATATGGCAAGTAGACATCCCAATCATCATGACGGTTACTGACATAATGGCTAATAATTTTAGCAATGGTCCTATGTACACGTTCTGTTCTCCCATTTCCTTGTGGATGCCCTGGAGTGGTTCTCAACTTCTTTACATGCAGCATTTGGCATAATTGTGTCATTAGGTCTGAAAGGAAATTAGTTCCTTGATCCGTGATAATGGTATCTGGCACACCAAATTTCAAAATCCAGTCGAACACAAAAGATTTTGCTATGGTTTATGCTGTTTCATCAGGAATAGCTCGCATTACCAAATATCTTAAGACTAAAATGTGAACTGCCTCTAAAAGATGCCCGTAATTAATCTTCACGTACAAATTATAGTTCCTTCACTTCACAAATCAACTGACAAAATGCAATAGATACAGAGAAGTTGTCGACATCATAAAGTCCGTCGGCACTGAGAACACAAACACTTCAAATAAAAAATGGCTTCAGTTCATGCGACAGCATGCCATAGTTCCACGACTATTGTTTATAATTTAAAATCACTTGCACATTCACACTTTCCAATTTTCACATGTCATCCCAAAAAATTACGTCGGTGGAATGGTGCAGTGCCACTGTTTTCCAATGGAAATGACAACTAATCTGCAAGACAAAGGACACAAAAACACATGATGAATGGGGTGACAGGTGAGGGAACTAATAGGGCTGATGTCTCTGAGTTTGGCGTGCCCCACCCCTCTGCTTCCCACTGTAACCACCACCTGTACTGCCATAGTTACTACCATAGCCTGGGTATGCAGAGTAGTCATAGTTTCCATAGCCTCCATAGCCTCCATAATTTCCATAGCCACCTACATAGTAGTCCGTGTAGCCTCCATAACCTCCATAACTTGGTCGTAGCTACCATATCCTCCGTAGCCACTTTGGCTACCCCAGCCCTGGCTACCATAGCCTCCTCCACGACTTCCTCGAACTCCCCTTCCACGGCCACGCACAGCACCTCGTCCACCTCTGCCCCCACGCATGCCACTCATGCCATCAGGCTTGGGGGTAGCTTTCTTCACGTCAACCTCTTTGCCATTGATGGACTGTTTGGGACTTCGGGACAACTAACCTTAACCCCAAACGAGTCTCTCTAAATAGGAGACCATTTCGCTCGACAAATTTTGGCTGCTGTTCTTCCACCATTTTCTGCACTAACTGTTGCTGTTGAAAAGGTACATGGTAAGGTTTCAAGGAAATAGGCTTGTGGTTCCCTGTATTAATACGATGTTGTACCAAAGGTGTTACTGGCAGATTCTCTCTCTCTCTCTCTCTAAAAAGATGTTGGTACTTCTGTAATTTTGGCTTTAGCATCTGTGCATCTTCACCTGACAAATGACTTAACTTACTGGAAAAATCTATTTCTGCTTCGTGAGCATTAACTCGACCACATAATTTCAAATCTTGCGAAAACTTCGACTGATTTATGTCTTCTCTGACGACTGACTTGTCCTTATCACACGAACAAGACAGGACAGCTTCTTTATTCAGCAGATCTACTACTGCTACCTGGGTACCTCGAGGAATTTCTACCTCAGCTTGACTCATGTTCACCATGTTCACTAGCGCTTCTACTTTTCCTTCCTGAGCATTAACTGTAGTAATGCTTCTAGCCACATAGCAATGCTGATTATTCAACATATCGCAAACTTGAACAGGTTCTGATAACAGGGTACAGTTATCTACTCTACAAACATTAGGGAGCGAGACCATAACATGGACAAGTTTTCCTGTACCTGGCAGTAATTTCTCGGCAGCTGCTAGATGTGCTGGGGACGGTGTAAGTATTTCTGGACCAGATGGGTTGATCACTCCCAAGTAAAAGTCCTTTACACGTACTGTCTGCCCATCAGAACGCTGACCCAGGGAGTACAATTTGTTTCCCAGCATTAGACTCTGTTTTGCTACATCTATAGTTGCTCAGTGAGTGTCAAGAAATCTATCCCGATAATCCCATCATAACGTTTGCAGTTGTTCTGGACGTCTTGTACAATCATCTCAAAGGCTAGTTCACCCAACTGTACAGTAACAGTCGTGACTCCCAAGTTCTTCAGCTTGTGACCCGAAAGGCCTGAAATACAAAATTTAGGATTCCCAAGATTCGTCAAAGCTGCATCTCCAACGACATGTTGCCACATAAGTGATACTTGAGCGCCAGTATCTTTTAACAACTTGAGTGGTCTACCTCCATAACTCACAACTACTGTCAAATCCTCTAAGTCATTGTCAGACACTGTCGCGGGTATACACTTCACTGAGGACTGGAACTCGTGGCTAGTCCAGTCCTGTAAGTGTTTAACTTACCCTTTTCATGCACTAGAGAGTTTGTTAGGACACTCCCTCACCAGGTGTCCTGACTTCCCACAACCAAAGCATGCTTTCGCCCTCTTGTGGCAATCTTTCAGCTTGTGACCTACCTTGTTGCAGAAGAAGCATTTCCCCCTTACTTGGTTCAAGGCAAGTACTGACTTACCGGTGTTCTCGGGCTCTTTACCAGGGCGTTTATCTGCTTCAACCACATTAATCGCGGACTCAATGGCCTCTTTAAATGTTTGTGGGCGAGAAATATGTGTAAACTTGCCTACCTCACCCTTTAAACCATTCAGGAAAGCATCCAGAGCTCTCTGGTCAGCCTCGTGTTTAATGGCTTCATTTCTTTCGTCATTAGGACCTAATTCATATGTGTTAGCATTTATTTTGCGTATCCGGTCAGCAAACTGTTCAATGGTTTCATGGTCGGAGATTTTGAGACGGCTCAATTGTTCGCGATAGAAACGAGTCGTGTGCTTCCTGCCAAAACGTTCAAAAAGGTGTTTTTTAAGCTCTTAAAAAGTGGCAGCTTCTTGACATGCACTGTCAGCAAGAACAAAATCTAAAGCTTCACCTGCGAGCCTGAGTTTCACGAAGGCGAGCATCTCACTTTCAGACCAGCCACACACCTTGGCAGCTTGCTCGATTTTAATGAAAAATATTTTAACATTATCTTCCGGCCTACCACTGAATATTGGGATCGTGGACAATATAGTGAAGTTTCGTACAGGTGCAGAAACAGACTGAGACATTTCCTGATTATTTTCACTTACAGTCACGGGTGTACTCGTGGCATTTCTCCTCAGTACCGAATTTTCGCGCTCTAGGTGTTCAAGGCGGGACGTTAACAAATTCAGGGCGATTAGATGAAAATGGCCGATTCAAGTACAGGCGCAGGATCCAGGATCCGACCGCCATCTTGGATTACATCATTGGCGGCCATCTAGGAATCAAAAATTCCCCAAAATTCCTTAAAAATGACTCAAAATGACTAAAAAATTACCGTTTTGAGGAAAAATTTCCCGTTTTCGAGTTAAAATTCCCGTTGCGAGGGATAATTACGATTTCGAAAAACCTCAAAAGTCGTTTTGCCTTAGAAAGAACTCAAAAACCTAAAAGTGGCTTAATAATCCTTAGAGAAAGCCGCTTTAAGGATCCAAAATCCTAAAAGCGGCATAAGCATCCTTAGAGCTAGCCGCTTTAAGCCTCCGAGGTCATTACCTTGAAAATTAGAATTCCATAGCAGCCAATTTGAATTATGACGTCACCGTTGCAATTTCCGTTACGCCAGCCATCTTTAAAATCTTTATTTATTATCCGATTTTAATAAAAAAATTCAATTAATAAAATTTTAATAAAAATATTTTAAAATAAATATATATTCACGACACGGAGTTCGGAGTCCTCAATTCGAACCCGACGAGTGCAAAAAAAAAAATTAAAAACACGTCCGATCCTTCCCTCTTGGTGTCTGCTGACAGACTGACCCCCACCACTTATGCCAAAGTATATATATATAGCGGCACCTAGTATGACGTCATGTCCGCCATCTTGGAAATTCGTAATTTCAATGCTAGAAATTCAGGAAAAAGTTCAAAATTCATTAAATAAATTTGCAACCAATAAAATGATTAATTAGATCGACTTAGGTCCTTGGTACGATTCTGGATGATGAAAAAAAAATTAAATATAACAACAATTTAACATAATAGTGACAGGTTCGTAAATAAAACAACACAAATTCTTTCACAAAATAAATTTTATTACAAAATCTATATTTTACTACAGGATCACCTGCGAAAGCCAGCAATCTTATAAACATTTAGCCCTGCATAGGCGTGAAATGACTAATTCTTAGCTCCAATCGGTTTATACTAGACAGAGACCAACCAGAACCTTTACAGACATAGTCCTCCTCTTCTTGACAGAGTTTCTGGATACCGTTTTTAACAGTTTGCTTCACATCGTCAGAACTGTAAATTACTTCAGCCGATGTCTTGGATGCACACTTCTTCACTTCGTCTTCGAATGGATACGGCTTTCCATATATACAGTCCAACCACAAGTTATATTTTGATGGACCGTTTGTTGCTACATCATCAGTAAGCTGATTGATTATGTCCTCTCTGATATCATCAAGAAAATTATAAATGTTTTTGACTCACCTAACTTATTTAGATAATAGTAATCTTTCAATTTTCCACGAAATGTAGACTGCACCAAGTAGAACCCATTATCATTCACTTGTAATGCACCGAACACAGTATTAGGTTTATTTTCATGTCCAGACGTTATAGCAATCGGTTGCTGCACATCGATTTTCTTGCTTGTACGCTTACGAGTCTCCAATCTAAAGCGAGGAGTCGAAATTTCTACAGGTAGTTCTTCAGTAGACACACGGACTTTACCGTTGCATTTTTTCACATGTCGTCGCAAACTATCAATACGTGTAAACCATTCATGACACTCATCACAGCGGAACTTCATGCGAGATGGATTCTTCTTGCATTTACTCCTCTCATGTCTTTGTGCTACATGAGAAAAGTGAACGACATATCGCAGTAGCTGCAAGGATACCTTGCTGATGAAGACGGGCCTTTCAGACCCGATCCAGGTACTGACGTTGCCGCAGTTGCGCCATCTCCAGGCATACTCTTATGAACATCAATGCATCGTTGTTGAATAGAAACCTTTACTTTCTGCCGAACAGCAGGACCTTTGCATGTCTTCATGTCCGTTTTCATATTATCTATTCTGGCAAACTGCTTATGGCATTTCTCACAAACAATCATTTTATGATAAAAGTTCTTGACACATTCTCTCTTCGTGTCGTCGAGCATTGCTGTTGTTTGTGAAAATCTTGTCACATAGTTGTTGAATCACCAGCCATTGAAGTCTCCATCGAGGCTGAAACGAAGTTCGTCGTGTTTTCCTGTGTAGCAAGCACCACCGGCATTAAATTCTCTTCTGTTGGTGGTACCACGACTGTTGAAGTCTCCTCCAATGTTGACATCCTCTTTGCCGTCGAGATCTGCTCCTTCCTCGTCGCCGCTGACGTTAGGGTTCCTATAGACGATGGTACAACATCCATCAAGTTCGTCGTTTTATACGGTAAAGATGCCATCGAGTTCACAAGAACAGGTGATTACGCGACTTATGCACCAGAAGAAACAAACTAGGTGATCCTTACACCGATAACGTCAGTAACAAACTGAGCGACCTGCTGTCTAGGACTCGCTTATATACATGCACAGGATGGAATAAAACGCTAGTCAAATCAAGAACCAATTACTATAATACTCGAGTCAAAACTACATTAAATAAATATAGTTTAAAAAACTAAAGAAACATGCTTTTAAAGATTATCAAACAAAAAAGGAACAAATAATTTTAAAATTTAATTTATGACAATAGTATATAAGAAATACAAGTATAAATGAGAAAAAAGCTTGAGGCGCTTTGTGCCATATTTTTTGTATATTAAGCGCCCCATGCTTTTTTCTCATTTATACTAGTATTGCTTATATACTATTGTCATAAATTAAATTAAAAATTATTTTTTCCTTTTTAGTTTGATAATCTTTAAAAGCATGTTTCTTTAGTTTTTTAAACTATATTTATTTTTAACTTTTTAGTTTGATATTCTTTAAAAGCATGTTTTTTTAGTTTTTTAAACTATATTTATTTTTAACATTTTAGTTTGATATTCTTTAAAAGCATGTTTTTTTTAGTTTTTTAAACTATATTTATGTATAATTATCATAGGGAAATGAGTTACCGACACTACCTATTACCATCTGAGATAACTATTTGGAGTTGCAACGTCACAAATAAATAGTAAAGTCTCTCCGAAACATTTACAGTTAGATGTATGGATATAATCTTAGAATTTACCGAAAAAAAAGAAATTTTTTTTTTTTTTTCGGCGTGGCCGGGAGTAGAGCCCACGATCACTAAATCCGAAAGCTGAATCCACAGAAATCGCGCGCCTTAGACCACTCGGCTAACGAACGTAATTAAATTGGTGGGACACTTTACAGTGATGGGCCACTCACTCTTAGTCGAAAGAGTTACAGACGGACAGACAAAAAACATACAGGTGAAGCTAATATAAAGCATGTAACATAAACATGTAAAAATAGTTAAGCAAGCTGAAAGGCTAGCACAGAGGAAGAAACAATTGAAACTGGTAAAAGTATGTGCTTTGCAAGAAAAGAAAACTTAGTCGAAAGAGTTACAGACGGACAGACAAACATACAGGTGAAGCTAATATAAAGCATGTAAAATAGAAGTCCACTCAACGAAAAAGGCAGCACATTTGGAAGCAAATTCGACAAATTAAATGGACACACAATGCACGCACTTGCTCTCTGTCCAGAGAAGAAATTAGACTAGGTTCTGAAGAAGGAAGTGTCCTTCGATGCAGAGGGCTGCGGGATCGCTCCCTACTATCATCCATTTCGCTGTCGTTGGATGAAGTCATGGTGACAGGAGCGCGGGTAGAAACTAGTCGAACTAAACCATAATTCTGTGAAATACAGGCTGCCAGTCGCAACCCTGTAGCTGGTGCGGTGGTCATGGAAATAAATCCTAGGAACATCCCAAAGCTTGTTAATGTGTAGTTGTAGTCGCAGTCGCTTAACACCAGACAAAGACCATCCGTACCCCTTTCATAATTAGTATTCTTTTTCTTTACATATCTTAAAGATGTATTCAGTAATGACAACCTCCACTTCAAAAACTGCAAAGAGTGGAACATTCGTGGTTTTTAAGGCCCTCTTGTCTTTACACGTACCCATTGGCTTTTCACAATTACACTCAAGCACGATATACCTAATACTTGAGTGGACCATCCTCTTCAATTTCCTCCCAGAAGTTGGCTTATTAATTTAACCTTGATAGAGTCCAAGTATGTACGTGTGTCCTTGACAGAACTGGTATTATTTTCTACCACACAAGTCTTCAAGTTACCCCAGATTCCCACTTCTGCAATGATGAAGTCGTGGATGTTGGTCAAAACCCGCCTCTGTCACCAGCTATGTTCGGTTGGTGCTTGGCTTAGGTATGACTACAGGCTTAAGTGTGGCCATTCTCTGCTTCTTAATTGATAGTGGATCAGGACCCTTGCACACTTTGGTATGTGCTTTCAACTTACCAACCCTGGCGAACACTTTAACATAGTTCCCACAGGAATACATTTTATGGCTAGGGTTGAGACCGCAAGCCTTCTTCTCATGATGTGTGACATGGCTGGAGTTTTCGAAGGTTTTGTAGCAGAAGCTACACTAGGTGGCTGAAATCGTGAGGGCAGCACCAGTACATGTTGTAAGATATTACCGCAAAATATCACTGCGAGCAACCATCTTTCCACACAGATGACACTGCTTGAGGTCATGCTGCTGGTTGTCAGCACACTGACGTTCATAACGGTAGCAGTTATTAGCTGCCGTATAGGTAGCAGGGCAGGCAATTTCTGCATGGTTGATTCATCACAACAATCGGTAGTCTGTGCTCAATGCACGGAACACGCGAAGGAAGCCCGACGTACGGAGAACTATAAAAGAAGTCTTAAGAAAACAATGTAGCTAACCATTACATGAAAATGTTTGCATACATAACTTCAAACCTACAAACTACAGCTTCAACAAACCAATCCTTAAGTTAGCACTACCTTGCCCGAAAATAATCTAAAAATCACTAAAATGTTAAAGTACTGTAACTGACAAGTTACACTGAAGTAGTCAAAAAATATTCAAAGTCCTGGTAACTGGAAACTTTTACAAATTTTTAAGTACAGAGAAGCATTTAGCTGAAAAATATTCAAAGTCCACACAACCCCCTCTCCACACAAATGTTTAAGTACAGAGAAGCATTAAGCTGAAAATATTCAAAGCCCTACATAGTTACATTTTCACACAAAAGATTAAGTACACAGAAGCATTTACCTCAAAAATATTCAAAGTCCACACAACCCCCTCTCCACACAAATGTTTAAGTACAGAGAAGTATTAAACTGAAAAATATTCAAAAGCCCGCACAGCTACATTTTCACACAAAAGTTTAAGTACACAGAAGACCCTAGCAGAAACAAAAATGTTCAAAGTTCTAATAGCTAACAAAATTATTTAAAAGATCATATAAAAAGGAAAAAAAAATAATACACAGCCTCAAATCCACTCATTTACACTAAATCCAAAAATTTAACCCACAAACTACAACTAATCATACTACCCCTCAATATAACAAAGAAGCCCCTGCTTGAAACCAACCAAACTTAAAATTTGTTACAATTTTAGCACTAAACGTAGCTCATGTGCAGATTTTCATAACAGCTCCTGAGTTTCGGTAGGTCTGTGATGTGTGAAGGGGTATGGGGTAAAAACCTTTATCAACCATGCAACAAGTATGATTAACCTCTATAGCTTGGTCCAAGTACAACCACTATTAGCTTTACCAATTAGAGATGGGGTCACGAGGTACTTTCACAATCATGACTCATCTCTCAATAATGTCTGAGAGTCTGAGCTATCTACAACTGTCTCAAGAAATTCACGGCATCGTGGACCCAAGTCCCTCAGCACACAGCCATTATCTACACACACAGTTAAACTTCTACATGACAATGCTTGACATGATAAATGTTATAGTTATGGAAGGAAAAATTCAAATCTAATACTTTTTTTGGATTCAGAACATACACATGCATGTGTGAAACTAAGCATGGGACTTGAGCGAAAACATTAGTTGCTCACGAAACATTTGGTGTAAATAACTTCATACCTACAAACCCACATTAAATCCATAATTCATAGTGATAAATTATCAAACCAACCCACAACACCATCAAATTAATCCGCACATTAGCATATTGCAGCTACCCCCACCACCCTTTGAATTCAATCTAACATAAAAGTCACTCAAATACCACCAATGTAAAAATTACAAGTCGAAAAATTAAGTCATTTCAGGACCGCAGGACCTTCTTCGTCTTTAGATAATTACAGTCATTTAGACCATCATGAAATTTTTATACATACTAAAGGACCAAGTGACCTTGAAAAATATTTCAGTAACACCAAGAGGTTTTCAACTAGTAAATATTCAGTCACTACATATTTTACTACGCGCAATCAACAAAAAGTAAGCAACATCAACGAAAAGGCAGCACATTTTGGTAACACAATAAAAAAAAAGGCAGCACATTTGGAAACACCATCAACAAAAAGGAAGCACATTTTGGAAGCAGCATCAACGAAAGGCAGCACATTTTGGAAGCATAATCAAAAAGGCAGCACATTTGGAAGCACCATCAACAAAAAGGAAGCACATTTTGGAAGCACCATAAACGAAAAGGCAGCACTTTTTGGAAGCACAATCAAAAAGCAAAGGGTTCACAAGCTGACTTGTGCCAGAACTCTCATGTTGCTTAAGCAAAGAGTTCACAAGCTGACTTGCGCTAGAACTCTCATGTTGCTTAAGCAAAGAGTTCACAAGCTGTCTTGAGCTAGAACTCTCATGTTTCTTAAACAAAGAGTTCACAAGCTGACTTGTGCCAGAACTCTTATGTTGCTTAAGCAAAGAGTTCACAAGCTGACTTGTGCTAGAACTCTCATGTAGCTTAAGCAGGATTAAAATTGTACTTTTAAAAAAAATTATAATATTTGATGTTTATAAACGACATCTTCTCCCTGATGGTTTTCTCTGAGTGATCCTATTTTTTCATGTGAAATTTCGATGGATTTCTTAGTTTGCTTCAACTGTACTGTGTCAGAATTTTTTTTTCGTGTGCTTCTGCTTTTTTACCTGACAAGAATTTGATGATTTTCTCTTGAGTCCTATCGAATACTTACTTCTCTTGTGAACATCAAGTATATATACATCCTCCATAATGTTCACTCTTAGAACTGGAGAATGTGACCTTATTTTAGAAATAAAATTGATTCTCACATAGCATTTTTCAGTGAATTCTGGGGTAATAATCCACCATAGTCAGATTATTTCTACATGTGACTGGTTATGTGCTGAGAATTTCGGTTAGTTTACCAAATGAAAATAACGATGACACTTGATTAAAATTCACTATTATGTTACATATAAGAAATGGTAGCTTGTTACGAGGACAACACAAATTTTGATTTTCTTTCCATTGAGAACTATCGAATCCTTACTTCTCTTGCGAACACCAAGTATACATCCTGCATGCTACATAATAACATAGCTTTATAAACAGTATGAATACACCCATCATACTCTGAAACGAAGTGGGGTGAAGATCGGAATACATAGGCTAGAGGGTTACATTTGTAGACAGATGGAAAAAATTGGTTAAATTTGCTGCCGAATTGACTACATTTGTAGTCATATGTGGGGTAACATTTATATTTAATTAACTAATAGTGTGTTGTGTTTCCAAATGTGCTGCCTTTTTGATGGTGCTTCCAAAAGGTGCTTCCTTTTTGTTGATGGTGCTTCCAAATGTGCTGCCTTTATTGATTGTGCTTCCAAAAAGTGCTGCCTTTTTGATGGTGCTTCCAAAATGTGCTTCCTTTTTGTTGATGGTGTTTCCAAATGTGCTGCCTTTTTTTGATTGTGTTACCAAAATTTGCTGCCTTTTCGTTGATGTTGCTTACTTTTTGTTGATTGCGCGTAGTAAAATATGTAGTGACTGAATATTTACTAGTTGAAAACCTCTTGGTGTTACTAAAATATTTTTCAAAGTCACTTGGTCCTTTAGTATGTATAAAAATTTCATGATGGTCTAAATGACTGTAATTATCTAAAGACGAAGAAGGTCCTGCGGTCCTGAAATGACTTAATTTTTCGACTTGTAATTTTTACATTGGTGGTATTTGAGTGACTTTTATGTTAGATTGAATTCAAAGGGTGGTGGGGGTAGCTGCAATATGCTAATGTGCGGATTAATTTGATGGTGTTGTGGGTTGGTTTGATAATTTATCACTATGAATTATGGATTTAATGTGGGTTTGTAGGTATGAAGTTATTTACACCAAATGTTTCGTGAGCAACTAATGTTTTCGCTCAAGTCCCATGCTTAGTTTCACACATGCATGTGTATGTTCTGAATCCAAAAAAAGTATTAGATTTGAATTTTTCCTTCCATAACTATAACATTTATCATGTCAAGCATTGTCATGTAGAAGTTTAACTGTGTGTGTAGATAATGGCTGTGTGCTGAGGGACTTGGGTCCACGATGCCGTGAATTTCTTGAGACAGTTGTAGATAGCTCAGACTCTCAGACATTATTGAGAGATGAGTCATGATTGTGAAAGTACCTCGTGACCCCATCTCTAATTGGTAAAGCTAATAGTGGTTGTACTTGGACCAAGCTATAGAGGTTAATCATACTTGTTGCATGGTTGATAAAGGTTTTTACCCCATACCCCTTCACACATCACAGACCTACCGAAACTCAGGAGCTGTTATGAAAATCTGCACATGAGCTACGTTTAGTGCTAAAATTGTAACAAATTTTAAGTTTGGTTGGTTTCAAGCAGGGGCTTCTTTGTTATATTGAGGGGTAGTATGATTAGTTGTAGTTTGTGGGTTAAATTTTTGGATTTAGTGTAAATGAGTGGATTTGAGGCTGTGTATTATTTTTTTTTCCTTTTTATATGATCTTTTAAATAATTTTGTTAGCTATTAGAACTTTGAACATTTTTGTTTCTGCTAGGGTCTTCTGTGTACTTAAACTTTTGTGTGAAAATGTAGCTGTGCGGGCTTTTGAATATTTTTCAGTTTAATACTTCTCTGTACTTAAACATTTGTGTGGAGAGGGGGTTGTGTGGACTTTGAATATTTTTGAGGTAAATGCTTCTGTGTACTTAATCTTTTGTGTGAAAATGTAACTATGTAGGGCTTTGAATATTTTCAGCTTAATGCTTCTCTGTACTTAAACATTTGTGTGGAGAGGGGGTTGTGTGGACTTTGAATATTTTTCAGCTAAATGCTTCTCTGTACTTAAAAATTTGTAAAAGTTTCCAGTTACCAGGACTTTGAATATTTTTTGACTACTTCAGTGTAACTTGTCAGTTACAGTACTTTAACATTTTAGTGATTTTTAGATTATTTTCGGGCAAGGTAGTGCTAACTTAAGGATTGGTTTGTTGAAGCTGTAGTTTGTAGGTTTGAAGTTATGTATGCAAACATTTTCATGTAATGGTTAGCTACATTGTTTTCTTAAGACTTCTTTTATAGTTCTCCGTACGTCGGGCTTCCTTCGCGTGTTCCGTGCATTGAGCACAGACTACCGATTGTTGTGATGAATCAACCATGCAGAAATTGCCTGCCCTGCTACCTATACGGCAGCTAATAACTGCTACCGTTATGAACGTCAGTGTGCTGACAACCAGCAGCATGACCTCAAGCAGTGTCATCTGTGTGGAAAGATGGTTGCTCGCAGTGATATTTTGCGGTAATATCTTACAACATGTACTGGTGCTGCCCTCAAGACTTCAGCCACCTAGTGTAGCTTCTGCTACAAAACCTTCGAAAACTCCAGCCATGTCACACATCATGAGAAGAAGGCTTGCGGTCTCAACCCTAGCCATAAAATGTATTCCTGTGGGAACTATGTTAAAGTGTTCGCCAGGGTTGGTAAGTTGAAAGCACATACCAAAGTGTGCAAGGGTCCTGATCCACTATCAATTAAGAAGCAGAGAATGGCCACACTTAAGCCTGTAGTCATACCTAAGCCAAGCACCAACCGAACATAGCTGGTGACAGAGGCGGGTTTTGACCAACATCCACGACTTCATCATTGCAGAAGTGGGAATCTGGGGTAACTTGAAGACTTGTGTGGTAGAAAATAATACCAGTTCTGTCAAGGACACACGTACATACTTGGACTCTATCAAGGTTAAATTAATAAGCCAACTTCTGGGAGGAAATTGAAGAGGATGGTCCACTCAAGTATTAGGTATATCGTGCTTGAGTGTAATTGTGAAAAGCCAATGGGTACGTGTAAAGACAAGAGGGCCTTAAAAACCACGAATGTTCCACTCTTTGCAGTTTTTGAAGTGGAGGTTGTCATTACTGAATACATCTTTAAGATATGTAAAGAAAAAGAATACTAATTATGAAAGGGGTACGGATGGTCTTTGTCTGGTGTTAAGCGACTGCGACTACAACTACACATTAACAAGCTTTGGGATGTTCCTAGGATTTATTTCCATGACCACCGCACCAGCTACAGGGTTGCGACTGGCAGCCTGTATTTCACAGAATTATGGTTTAGTTCGACTAGTTTCTACCCGCGCTCCTGTCACCATGACTTCATCCAACGACAGCGAAATGGATGATAGTAGGGAGCGATCCCGCAGCCCTCTGCATCGAAGGACACTTCCTTCTTCAGGACCTAATCTAATTTCTTCCCTGGACAGAGAGCAAGTGCGTGCATTGTGTGTCCATTTAATTTGTCGAATTTGCTTCCAAATGTGCTGCCTTTTTCGTTGAGTGGACTTCTATTTTTAATGTAGTTTTGACTCGAGTATTATAGTAATTGGTTCTTGATTTGACTAGCGTATTATTCCATCCTGTGCATGTATATAAGCGAGTCCTAGACAGCAGGTCGCTCAGTTTGTTACTGACGTTATCGGTGTAAGGATCACCTAGTTTGTTTCTTCTGGTGCATAAGTCGCGTAATCACCTGTTCTTGTGAACTCGATGGCATCTTTACCGTCTAAAACGACGAACTTGATGGATGTTGTACCATCGTCTATAGGAACCCTAACGTCAGCGGCGACGAGGAAGGAGCAGATCTCGACGGCAAAGAGGATGTCAACATTGGAGGAGACTTCAACAGTCGTGGTACCACCAACAGAAGAGAATTTAATGCCGGTGGTGCTTGCTACACAGGAAAACACGACGAACTTCGTTTCAGCCTCGATGGAGACTTCAATGGCTGGTGATTCAACAACTATGTGACAAGATTTTCACAAACAACAGCAATGCTCGACGACACGAAGAGAGAATGTGTCAAGAACTTTTATCATAAAATGATTGTTTGTGAGAAATGCAATAAGCAGTTTGCCAGAATAGATAATATGAAAACGCACATGAAGACATGCAAAGGTCCTGCTGTTCGGCAGAAAGTAAAGGTTTCTATTCAACAACGATGCATTGATGTTCATAAGAGAATGCCTGGAGATGGCGCAACTGCGGCAACGTCAGTACCTGGATCGGGTCTGAAAGGCCCGTCTTCATCAGCAAGGTATCCTTGCAGCTACTGCGATATGTCGTTCACTTTTTCTCATGTAGCACAAAGACATGAGAGGAGTAAATGCAAGAAGAATCCATCTCGCATGAAGTTCCGCTGTGATGAGTGTCATGAATGATTTACACGTATTGATAGTTTGCGACGACATGTGAAAAAATGCAACGGTAAAGTCCGTGTGTCTACTGAAGAACTACCTGTAGAAATTTCGACTCCTCGCTTTAGATTGGAGACTCGTAAGCGTACAAGCAAGAAAATCGTTGTGCAGCAACCGATTGCTATAACGTCTGGACATGAAAATAAACCTAATACTGTGTTCGGTGCATTACAAGTGAATGATAATGGGTTCTACTTGGTGCAGTCTACATTTCGTGGAAAATTGAAAGATTACTATTATCTAAATATGTTAGGTGAGTCAAAAACATTTATAATTTTCTTGATGATATCAGAGAGGACATAATCAATCAGCTTACTGATGATGTAGCAACAAACGGTCCATCAAAATATAACTTGTGGTTGGACTGTATATATGGAAAGCCGTATCCATTCGAAGACGAAGTGAAGAAGTGTGCATCCAAGACATCGGCTGAAGTAATTTACAGTTCTGACGATGTGAAGCAAACTGTTAAAAACGGTATCCAGAAACTCTGTCAAGAAGAGGAGGACTATGTCTGTAAAGGTTCTGGTTGGTCTCTGTCTAGTATAAATCGATTGGAGCTAAGAATTAGTCATTTCACGCCTATGCAGGGCTAAATGTTTATAAGATTGCTGGCTTTCGCAGGTGATCCTGTAGTAAAATATAGATTTTGTAATAAAATTTATTTTGTGAAAGAATTTGTGTTGTTTTATTTACGAACCTGTCACTATTATGTTAAATTGTTGTTATATTTAATTTTTTTTTTCATCATCCAGAATCGTACCAAGGACCTAAGTCGATCTAATTAATCATTTTATTGGTTGCAAATTTATTTAATGAATTTTGAACTTTTTCCTGAATTTCTAGCATTGAAATTACGAATTTCCAAGATGGCGGACATGACGTCATACTAGGTGCCGCTATATATATATACTTTGACATAAGTGGTGGGGGTCAGTCTGTCAGCAGACACCAAGAGGGATGGATCGGACTTCATTTTAATTTTTCGCACTCGTCGGGTTCGAACCGAGGACTCCGAGCTCCGTGTCGTAAATGTATATATATTTTAAAATATTTTTATTAAAATTTTATTAATAGAATTTTTTAATAATTTAAATTTTTTTTTATTAAAATCGGATAATAAATAAAGATTTTAAAGATGGCTGGCATAAGGGAAATTGCAACGGTGATGTCATAATTCAAAATGGCTGCTATAGACTTCTAATTTTCAAGTTCTTGACCTCGGAGGCTTAAAGCGGCTAGCTCTAAGGATGCTTAAGCCGCTTTTAGGATTTTGGATCCTTAAAGCGGCTAGCTCTAAGGATTATTAAGCCGCTTTTAGGATTTTGAGTTCTTTCTAAGGCAAAACGACATTTGAGGTTTTTCGAAATCCTAATTTTCCCTCGCAACGGGAATTTTTCCCTCGAAAACGGGAAATTTTTCTTCAAAACGGGAATTTTTGAATCATTTTGAGTCATTTTTAAGGAATGTTGGGGAAAATTTGAGTCCAAGATGGCCGCCGATGACGTAATCCAAGATGGCGGTCGGATCCTGGATCCTGCGCCTGTCCTTGAATCGGCCATTTCCATCTTCTAGGGCGGCTTGCAGATCAAGCTCGTGGCCTTCCAGCTGTACGTTCGATGCCATGGTAACTAGATTGTAGAGTATATCAGGAAAGAATACCTCACCTCATTCCAGTGATGTCGAGATCCAGGCTGCATGAACTGGTCATGGTGTTCGCGGATGCACCGCACGTGGTGAAGCCTGGCGCGGCTGGACTCTAGCTCGGCAGCGCGGCGAGTCTCGCGTAGCGCGGCAGGATGCAACTCCTTGATGCAACCCGAGCGCGCGCGCGATAGTCAGCTGCATGCGCGGCGCGACAGCAGGGACGGCCGGCGACGGCTGTCTCGCGGCACGGTAACGTAGGCTCTTGCACCGCCTGTCCACGCCCGCATACAGTACTCGCATACATTAGTACCTGCGACAACTTTTGTCAAACCGAAACACGGACATCTTCCTTATACAGCGCGGCGCGGATACGCGTGACACAACTTTCTGCAATCCGATAAACGATAGCACGAGGCGGTGGGATCCCACTTCTGACACCAAATTGTAACGGCTGATCTTCTCTGCCGTTGATGGGTCCTGGTCACTGTGCCTCGGCACAGTGCTACCGCCCCTGGTGTGCCGCCCGCCCTCGCCGTTTATCGGGAATTACCGAATGTAAATTAATAATAATGCGCATAACGTGCTTTTGAACCCTTTATTATGATTACTCCTACACAGGGCCGGAAATAAGGTGGGGCATGGGGGGCATGTGCCCCGGGCGACAAATATAAGGGGGCGGCAAAATTTGAAAAGTGGTTCACTAAAACCAAAATTAAACTAGTCATTAAAAAAAAGTTTTGAAAGTGTACATATCGCAACCAATAAGTTAGCCAAGAAATTAAGAAATTCTATTTAACTTGATTATGCATAATTTGTAAATATATTCGTACTTCAAATGCGTTACTTCACTCTAAGAAACAAGTATTACCATAATTCGTGGTCTGGAGTGAGTAAAACCACTGCGTGAGCTGGCATCTCAAGGACCTGTTGCGCGGGTGATCACTTGACGAGATCGTCGAGTAGTGGAAGGGATTAGTAACTTAATCGCTTCCTGGCTGATAACACCGATCGCGCTCGGCTGTCTAGCAATCCTAGTTACACGAACCACGAACCATCGGGATTTAAATCGTGTATTAAATCTGGCTCGCCACTGCGGGAACAAGCTCGAGAGATAGTCTACAATACAATAATGCAAAACATTTCAGCGAACCAAAAAGTTGTTAAAATTGTATACAGCAAGTGCTGCAACAGGTGTCTCAATTTTAACTGTAAAACGAATCCTAGCAGATGGTAAGGCAAAGAGCTAAACAAGATTTACTTTTTCGACACCAATGGGTACGAAAACAGAGCACATGAAAATAATCGAAGTAGACGATTTCACATGTGGTGCTGTGCAGAGAAAAATTCACGAGTTTTATACTGTAAGAAAATTCGTTCCGAAATTAAAGAAGTTAAAAAAGGCTTTGCAAGAACACTGTTTTTACTGTAGCAGGGAATACTTGCGAAACTTTTTGAAGAATTTAGGATTCCCCTGTAGTTCTGTTTCTGTATTTCATTTTTAAACTGTATTTTTATAAGAAGGAATACAGCTAAAACGCGTGTTTTCGGTATAGTTTTCAGACATGAAACGCCCGGTAAATATTGCATTCCACCTTTATCTACATGTAGCCGCCCTTTAATGAAATGGTTTCCGCTCAATTTTCATAATTATCCTGTGTACGACGAGAAGTCTGCGTGCCAGTTCAGAGCCTTGTGCTTAGAGTCGATACCGCGCTAGTAACACCAGTGAGAGTCTTGCTTATCATCTCGCCTCACTAACACAAATACGCCCTGACGAACTATTCTGTGGACAAATGGATGTTGAAATTTTTTTATAAAATACTGGGACGTCATTAAGTGGCTGAGAGTGTGGTGAAATGATGAAATAAAATGCATTAGTTACGCCGTTGGTTCTCGTGTAAGACGGACTCTCGCGCGACGGTATGGTTTACCACCCCTCCTTTCACGGCGTTGTGGGGGAAGGCTGTTGATGTGCAGAGGGACGTCGGAGCAGGCTCTTTTGTTTGTTGTCGCATTTTAGCGGCTTTTTGGGCTGTCTGCTCCTGCTGCCACTAAACAGACATCGTAATTCGCCGAGTTTTTTTGTAGTTAGTGACAAAACAGGTCAAGGTCTCAGCCAAGATATTCTTAAAAAAATAGTAAAAGATGGACTTAGCATACAAAACAGTAGAAGGCAATCCTACGACAACGGGGCAAACATGGCAGGGAAGTATAAAGGTTTCCAGTTCAAATTTCTTCAAGAGAACAATCTAGCATATTTTGTTCCATGTGCTGCTCACTCCCTCAATTTAGTAGGAGCTAATGCGGCTATTGCTACTACTGAGGCACAAAACATTTTGGAACTCTAAATAGTACTTATTCTTTCTTTGTGACTTCAACTTCATGTTGGGAAGTTTTAAAGAAACATGTGCCACTAACATTAAAATCTGAGAGCAAACTAGATTTTCTGCAATATTAGAAGCGGTCGAAGCAGGGCCGGTGCAAGGTAAATTGGCGCCCTAGGCGAAAAACCTAATGCCTCCCCCGCCAGACACCACAAAAAAAAATTTCCTTGCCTCAAAATACATCACGTAAGCAGGCTTGTGTTTTTTTTTTTTTACTTTTTTACTTATTACAAACCATAAACAGGTCACCGTGGACTTCAAATAATTACTTATATCAATATAAACATTGCAAACTGTTACAAAAATCCATTTTCATCTAGTTTCAATAATCGTTAAACATATTATATGAGCTGTTATGTGTCGTGCTGCGCCGCCCCCAGCTACTTGGCGCCCTAGGCGGTTGCCTAGTTCGCCTGTACGGACGCGCCGGCCCTGGGTCGAAGCTGTCTACAAACATTACAGCAACATTTTACAGGCTCTAGAGGAGCTTAAAAATCATAATCTGTCGACACCTGAAACTAAATGCGAGGCCAGGTCTCTTTTACAAAATATTAAGAAACTGGAATTCATAACTATGTTGTGTTTTTCGCATGCTATTTTGAAAAAGATCAATCATGTCAATGAGTTTTGCAAAGAGAAGACCTTACACTAGATTTGGCTGCCCGAAACCTTCAGGGTCTTCTACAATTCCTGAAATCGTGTAGAGACTTTACTCCATCTGCAGCTATCATTGAAGCTAAATTCCTAGCAAGCATCAATGAAATATCAAATGAGTTCTCAGAAAAAAGGAAAAGAAAAAATAAAACTTTACCCGGTGAGTTATGTGAAGATGAAGTTTCTGCATGTGCTGAAGATTTGTATAAAGCAGCAATGTTGGAAGTCATTGACAGATTAATTATGGAACTGAGTAACAGGTTTAAGGCTTTGAAAAACATTAACAATAAGTTTATATTTTTAAGTGGTGTTCAAATTCATAAAATGGAAGTAGAAGATTTAAAAGTCAAAGCAGCAGAATTAGGAAACACTTACAGTGCCGATCTTAACAAAGAAGAATTCGTATTTGAAATTGAAAGTTTTAAGCACAATGTTGAGCCTTATCTATAAAAATAAACTGGAGGAGGCATATCCTAACATTACTACTGCTCTGAGAATGTTTCTCACCCTTCCAGTTACAATTGCGTCAGGTGAAAGGTTTAGTAAACTTAAACTTATTAAAAGCTATTTGAGAAGCACGATGAGCCAGCAGAGATTAACAAATCTAAGTATTATATCTATTGAACACAAACGAGCTGCTTTGATTAATTTGGATGGTATTATTAACACTTTTGCAGCTAATCATGCTCGAAAAATTAAATTTTGAATTGAATTTCTTTGTATGGTTATCAATACAATATTATACTTAATTCAGAATCACATGTTCCTTATGTAATTTGAGTACTTAATAAACTTATTGATAAGACTTTAATTTTCACTGTTGTGCAAATAATAAACAATAGTTTGATAACAGTCTATTTCATTATAATAAAAATTGTAATTGTATTAGTTTTCCAATTAGTGTACTTGATAAATAAAAGTTCTCAATTATGTATAAGTGAATGGTATCATTTCAATCACCGCTTCTAACGAAAAAGGGTAGTTTATAATGTCGGTAAGGAGGGGGCGGCAAATTAAGCTTTGCCCCCCCTAACAAATCTCCTAGTTCCGGCCCTGCTCCTACGCATAACACCGCGTGTCGCGCGACTGTGGGTCCACACCAGTGTTGCCAGGTCTACCACTCATTAAAACAGGAGATTGAACCGTGAAAAAACAGTAGAAAGAAGTAGATATCCTAAACATATAGCTTTCCTTTACAATTAATTTAGTAAACCTATTTTTACACACATTTACTTTTAAATTAGTAACAAAAACTTGTTTCACACACATTACATATTAAGATACACAAACCACAAGAATTTTTTTTTTATTTTCACTGACCTTATAAAAAACTGATGAAAACAAAAAGTTGCTTGTAGCCTGCTCCTTCTTCAATTACCAAAACGTCAGTCATCATTATTATCATCATCATCATCATCATCACTGTCATACATTTTGTTTTGAACTCTCTTAATTATTGTACTAGTTACATCAAAAGAAAAGCATTCGGATTTAGAAACTAGTCTCTTGGTGTGTAACAAACCGCATACTGTCTTTGATGATAGCCTGTTCCTGGTTTTCGTTTTCATCAAATTCACTGCTGAAAACACTCGTTCCGCTGTAGCACTCGAATGGGGTAGACTCAAAAGACTCCAAATAAATTTGGCTAGTAAAGGAAATACCTGGTTGGAGTCTGCGTATGATTTTTTACGGACACTATCCCAGAAATCTTGTACTGTGTCTTTACTGCCACTACTACCACCAATTTCCGTATTACGTAGCAATCGCCATTCTGTATCGAGTTGTTGGATCTCATTTTCTTTTATTAATCTTGGAAACAGGGAAGCCAGTGGTGCAATAGATTGACAAGGTGATATTTTAGTAGGATCTAGCACTTCAAGCATAGTGAAAATAGGATCATTGAAAGGAAAACGATCTGTAATCTGTTTCACAGATTCAATGTAGAAATCTAGGCAACGCAATTTGAGAAGTTTCACATGCTGCTCAGAAAGTTTTTTTTTTTGACAAAGAAATATTAAATTTTGCCCCAAAATAGACATTTTCCAACGGCAGAAAAACTCTAGGATCTTTATAATCAACTTTATCTACATCAATGGATCTTACAATTTCTGGTTTAACATAGCACTCGAGGAGAGTTTTTAATACAGAAACTACACTCGGCCTCAAATTTTGAATTTGTGGTTGCTCACTCTGCATTTGCTTGTTCAGGATATTGAACATAGGCAAAACAAACTGAAGAAACTCAAGATACAATTTGTTGAAGGGTGATTTTAATTTTTGAAGAATGGCATCTGATGCTAATAACTTATCTTCAAAGGCAGCCTGGGTGAAAAAAAGTATGAGGGCATCATACTGCTCCAAAACCCGAGATACAACCAACTCAAGGGATAACCATCTTGTCTGACTTGGATGCAACAGCTTATGTGGCTTTACATTCACAAAACTTTGAAATTCTTTGAAGGATTCAATACGTTTAGAACTTGAATGAAAATAATTAAAAATATCACGGACCAAATCTTCCGGTTCCCTTGGAAGCTTCGCACAAGCATATGATGAACACAAATGGAATGAGTGGCAAATACACCTCATTATAAAAAGGTCGGGCATGTCGTTTTTCAAAAGAATAGATAATGAATGTCTTTTACCCATCATTACACTAGCGTTATCAGCAGCGAAACCGATTAGGTTTTCTTTGTAAGGAATATTTTCCTTCTCAAATGACTGTACCAAGCTGTTATGCAAGTTAACAGCATTTGCTTCACTCACAGGAATGAGATCGTAAAATGCGTCAACTACAACCCCTTCTCCAGAAAGCACTCGTACGACTACACATAAATTTTTGGTAGAACTTGTGTCAGTTGATTCATCAACAATCACCGAGAATTTATTTTCCCTCAATATATTGCAAAGTAATTCCTTACTTTCCTGCCCTAAAACATGTTTAACAATGGCAGTTGCTTTGGTTCGGCCACACTTGATTTTTTTTGCAATTTCAGAATCAGGGCAAACTGATCTAATAAGGGGTGTCAAGTGACTAATTATATTAAATGAAATGTTGTGTTCTGCTACAAATGCAGAAAGACGAATTTCAGCTTCTTTGACGTTATTACTTAAATTGGTTGCTTGAGATGCAAATGAAGTTAATGTTTTTTGACCAATAAGTTCCTTTCCACATTGCACATGTTTATCAGACTCTACATGTCTAATTAATGTACCTTTACCTCCAGAAGCAATGCTAATATCACAGTTACATGACTTACAATATGCAAAACCGCATCCTTTCTTGCTAGACTGTAACCAACCCTTAAACAACTCTTCGTTTTCCCACTCACGTTTGTACTTCTGAGAATACTTCACCTTTTTACTCATAGCAAATAATTAATAATAAATTCAGCGTTATCAAAATCCATTCGTAATAAACAACGGCACACTTTGTCCGTGACACCACATCGTCCGAAATTATTACAGGCGACCGCGAGACAATAACAGTAACATAAACTGTTTCACTTCAAAGCACACAAATCTGATGACTGATAAACAGATACCGACAGGCGACAGCGACACGACACGATGACGACACTCGACAGACGGACGAGACGAGTCACGAGTGACGACAGCTCTATCTCAACCTATAAGGGCGCCTGGGGTGGGGAACTCCCGGAAAAAGATACGCTCATGCCACAGCCACACACCACTAACGAGGGGAAAGTCCCTTAGGTAACTATCAGAGATTCGATTTAAATGTATCTCGCAGTAAATCGATATATCGCAGTGTGACACTAAAATTTGAACTGTTGCAGGCTAGAAAACTCAAGAACATAAAAATATACACTTTTTAGTTAATATTCAAGCCGTTTTTGTTAATTTTAATAAAAAAAATTGTTGAGGCAGGAAAAAGCAGTAGATTTGCTTGACTTTTCGCTTTTTAGCAGTAGAACAGTAGATTTTTTAAAAAGAAGGAGATCTACTGCAAAAACAGTAGACCTGGCAACACTGCGCCTGACGCATGCTGTGCCTGGAGGCGCATCGGCTGCCGACTCTCGAACTCTGGTGCTCGAATCAATTGAACGTGAACTTTCCTGGGACGTCCCGCTAAATTCAAGAATAATCTTCAGCTCTGAAGAAACCAATGTAATTGGACTTTGGACTTTGTATATTCAAGATATTTATATATTCAAGAATCTTTGGCCTATATAAATGGCGTATTTAATCACGTGTATGTTTTTGGATTGTATGTGTACGTGTTTGAAAATTATTGGAAATTTTTTGGACTGGCAGTTAGACCTCTTCGTGGACACTTCAAGTTTTTTTTGGCAACCTATAACTTAGAATGGACACTGACTTTGTTTCTCACGAGGGCGGCGAGCACGGTGGTTCCAGGGCAGGGGAGTTGAAGCGTAAGGAACGCCGATTCTTTCAAACACCGCGCGTCTGCGCGGGCGGCGGCTCGTCGTCCCCTCCTTCCTTCCCCCTCCTAGTGTATGCCTGCTTGCTTCTCGCCTCCCCTCTCCTCCGTTCGGCGCATGCGCGCTGCGCGGCACATATGTTATACAAACAGACGTTTTCAATTTATTTGGTCTTGTTCTCCTAGTATTAACTAGCTTGCCTGACCTCGTATAGAGCTCGAGTGGTTGTTAGCCAGCATGTAGTCAGTCAGTTAAACTTTAACTTTGTACGACGTGCGCGACCTCGGGGGAAAGAAAATGTAAGTTGGAGTAAGGCGGTGGCCCTTGCCATAATGTAAACGTTTCTTGAATATTGTATGTTTTGTCTAAATTCCCTTTCTATCGCCACCTGGAATATTACTTTTGGAAATCATGTAAATTAATTTAATTTAACTTCACTTGTTTGTAACTATTCTCTCCTGAGTCGTCGACGTACGTAAAACGTAACGTAATTATTCATTTTAAGATAATGTAACTTACTATTTGTAACGCACGTAATCCGCATAAGGCAGTGGGTTTTCCCTGCGTTTTGACAATCTTGTAATTTGGCAGTTTCAATGCGTCTACCGCGCATGTTTTGTACCACGATGCGCCGGCGTAAAATCTCACCTTTTTTTGTAGCCTTGATAATAGCTCGTTCTCTTTTGCTGTGTGTGTTAAGCACTTGGTTTATTTGTTACGTAAATGATTTCCTTGTTATTTATTTTTGTTAAGTTTTATTAAAATTTAATCATTGTTAAAAATTGTTGTTGTGTTACAAATACCCGTTCGCAATCCTTGCCATGCTATGGCGTTCCACCCCATCCTTATGCCTGTAGGCATTACAAGTGAAGTGGCAAATTTTCGGCTCAAACATGAATGTGCAGTGACTTACGCGTGTGCAAGTAATTCGCAATTGTATAAAGATAATTATTTCCAAAAATCATATACTATAAAAGAATGTTACATGTAAATCGTTCAGTTTTTACTTTTTTCTTATTCCGATTACTTTATTTTCTGCAAGTTGTCAAATTTGTGTTAATATTAACCTTTTTACTAATTAATTTTGCTTATTAATAACAACTTTAACCACATTCTAACAACTGGGATCAGTCATTATACCTTTCCTCAATGATGTGTAAAAATCTCATTCATCTGCATTAACTGGTTTGACCTCTACTTGCCGTCGCATTGACCACTAAAACATCTCTAAATGAAGCCCTTTATCGCCCTCTTAAAGCAAATGGATAGCGTTATTATATTGACAAAATAAAAAAAGTATCAAAATTAATGTCATTTGTTTTTAAGATAACTTCAATTCTATAAACATAAACATAATAAAGTTATATTAATAACTACTGTAATATTTACAAATTACAATTAAATCTTATTTAAATTATTTACAAATAAATAACCTATTTCGATTTAATAACCAAAATAAAAATTAATAATTTACAAATTACAAAACTAATTTAAAAAATAAATAAAAAATCAAATGTAAACTATTTAAAAAAAATATATTAAATTAATTCTAATGAATTGGTAAAATTTATTCTTCTTCAGAATGTAATCTTTCGAACTGAAAATTTGCAAATTCAGAGGTTAAATAATAGTCATAGAACCTAATAAATAGATAATCAAGAACTGAAAAGGAGTGAAAATAGTAAACGTAATCTACGTCTGAAAACTTAACTCCAAGTTCAATTGTTGTATTCTCAGCAATGAAAACCTATGAATAAGGAAAAAAAATATTACATAAGTAGAGATGGTGATTTATAGCATTTAAAATAATGACATTTAGAATTTTGAATTTGAAATTTAGCATTTTGTAGCATTTTTAAAAATGACACCATTGCTTGCCGTTTTACCGACTTTTTTTTCTTCATCCGACTACTCGGTGAATCTTTTTTTTTTTTTTTTTTTTTTTTTTGCAGTCTGATGTCCCTCAGATGTAATGTGCTTTCAAGTACATCTTTTTTTTTTTTTTCACTCCAGACGGCGATTACATAAATCGCACATTAAAATATTCGTATCACTTTCGTAGAACTGTTCACTTTTGTATTCATTTATGCGACCGTGAATGGAAATGACCTTTTCTTCCCATTTTCACCACGAGAAATAACAGTATACAACACATTCACGATTATGCACGTATTTGTAAACACACCACCTTCCACTAGAGGTGGGTTGCAGAATATCATCCTGCTACTTTGTAACTGATACACGCCTGTATGAGGTACTTCAAACGAGTACACTATTCAAGTATCAATTACTTTAGTATCAGTTTAGAATTCGCCTGAAACAACACCACGGCCAATGTGCGCAGAACTCGACGCAGATGACGGTCACTTGGGCGGAGCTTTTGATAGGGTAGGGAGCGGCACAACGAATAAGGGATAAAGAAGGGAAATAATGTAGGGGAGGAAGCGCAGGGGAAGGAGAGGTGCAGAGCGAAATTGTTACGAGTCGTTTTGTTTATTGTCCCACATGAAAGTACGCTCAGTGGTCGAATTTTTTTTTGGCTGAGGTACGGTGTCGTATTTGCGATGTCTGGATCATCGCTCCTACTTCTGGACAGTGATAGCATTGAATATATATAATGTATAGAAGTCGCGAGCCCAGGTTAAATTTTTCTGTCCGGTTTCTCAGAAGAATTGTTGTAGTTCCAAACTCCACCGCTGCGATCGCTTCAATCGCTGGGTATCGACAGGGAAGTTGTGAATTATAACTTGCCAATTTTGTTTTACATTATGTATCAGTTAGATACTGTGTAAAGAAAAAGTTGACGCGATTATGCGAGGAAGGTCCTAATTATTTAATATGAATTAGTATAGAATTATTTTCTTTTATATTTAAAATATCCACGTTTTAATTACTTTAAAAAAACTAATTAGATTACAACAAACACAATTTTTAATTTCATCATTTTGACTAAAACCGAGTGAACGCTAGTTAATTTTCGATGTAAATTTTAATAAACGCAAAGTTTTAGTCAAATATTACCCACGTCAGCTGTTTCACATAAAATGCATTTGTTTGGCAAGCGCCTCAACAAAAAATTTAAGATTGATTGCAAAATGTGCTTAAGAAATAGGTAACTAAACAATAATTATTTGTGAGTAGATAGACTGCAGCTGCATTGGTATTTTTTTTTGTTTATACTTTACAATATTAAGATGTTAGTAGCTTAATGATCGCTGTTAAAAAAGGTCAGGTGAAAAATTTTGCGTTTATTTGCTAGAGAACGTACTTTGTTAGTGGATTAGTGTAAGCAAAACATAAGTTCGAACTTTAGTTTTATACAAAAATAAAAACAAAAACGTGGTAAAAATTGGTCCACACAACCACCATAGTACTTTTTTTAAGTAGCTAAAACTGTTTAAAATGCTTTGAATTCTACTGTTATTACCTATATAAGTTATGAACAATTTAAATTCCAGCATATTTTATTATGTATCCAGAAAAAAAATTAGCATGGAAGACACTAGCCCAGTCAAAGTAAATCATGTGCTCAAATTCAATCCAATGTTTATGATTTTGTGTTACAATTGTTCAGTGGTCTGCACGGAATGCCACATCAACAGTCATGATAAATAAGAAATGATAATGTAATTGACATATTTTGGGCAAATAGATGAATCAGTACCACTTGTCGGCTATATGACTGTGTAGTAAGAATCCACCATTAAGAACAAAGTCAGCGTTCTCCAAGTCCAAATTCTCCCTTGTCACATAAAACATGTACGGGGTTGCTTTCTTGGTTTTGCGTATCCCAGCTTCGTCAAAGAGAGCTAAATGAAATGGAGCCAACTCATACTGCATATCAGGGCCGGATTAAGGGGGAGGGGGGGGGGGCCAAGGGGCCCGGGCCCTGGGCCACCCACCAAGAATGGGCCTCCCACCAATATAGGGGTGAATATCACAAAACAGGAAAAATAAATGTATTTTTGCTGTGAACTGTTTACAATTATAGGGAACATTTAACAAGACATCTCTAGCTTGATAAGAAATGTAATAACCAAACTTTATATTCTAAATTAGTTAAAATTATTAAAAATCATGCAACATTATTGCACTGGCTAGTTCTTCCAAAAACGTAGTGATGCACATTACATTAAGTTAAAATGGCTGATAATTTACTAATTTACACCAGTTATAATTATTCACAATAATATGTTTAGTATGTTTATTTTACTTGAAAAATACAAATTGCAATATGTAAAAATAATAAAAATGATTTATTATTACTGGTGACCAGGAATATGATCATTATCCTAGCAAGTAGGTTTCATTTTCTAACTTGTTCATAGGTGGCAGCACAATCACAATGTCAGTACAGAACTAGTCTTTGTCTTCTAGAGAGTAGTGATGTTATGAGTCCCTATGACAAGTGCGATCTCAGTTATGTGTAGTTTACTTGTTTAAAAGTTAATTCTTATTTTTCCATGTAATGTTTATCAATAGTCATATTCCTGGACTTTGACTTATGATACATCTTGGTAAGTGAAAAACTGTTTATTTATTCTAATTAAAAAGAACAATGAATGCATGCTAACAGTGCTTTCAGTGTAAACCTAACCTCAAAATACTTGGAGGGAAATCTCAATTTTAATATAATGCACTTTCCATCATTTCCCTGCCTATTTGGTCAGGTCCACGGTCATATAGATAGGTCTGGCAACTTATCTTCATTCTAAATAGGCTTAGTGAAGCTTGCGGTGGCCTGCGAACTAATGGCACTACTAGTAGTTGAACCCATCATTAACATTGTGTTATATGGGAGTTTCATGTAAAAGTGGATATATTTTTTAAAACTCTGTTTCATTTAAACATTGGGTAAAGTTTTGAGTTTTTTATTTATTTGGAAGATTTTTAGGGTTTAATGCATAGCAATAACTTGTAACTTTGCTGCAATTGTCAGTTAAAGTTTTAATTTACTAAAGAAACTATATATCACTTTTTTCTTATTATTGATAAGTTTCTGGTGTAGTGTAATGGATAAAATCATGAGCTGGTAATTTGTGAGCTCGGGTTTGAAACCTGCTAGATCCCTTTATGGTTAGATTTTAATTTTTTATTTCTCGCAAAATTAAACTCTTATTTACATACGTTAAATATATTTAAACAGTTAAAAATGTATTATTTGATTGGAAGATGGACAAATGTTATGTTTTGTCTGATAATAAATAAAAATCAGAGTAGTTACGTAATTACTTGGTAGAATTTTTTTTAATGTTTATTTTATTCAAAATCTCATGGAATTATGTAATTTAACAGTTTAAACATATTTAAATTATGCAAGTATTAGTGTACTTTGCATTTTTTATTTCTTTTGTTATTTTCAGATTACCAGCATGGACAATCGTGAAGTAGATAGACACAGACATCGCACAAGAATTTGGGAGTCTGGTGCTTCTAAAAGACGTAAGGCAAAAGAAGCAACAATGAAATCAGCAGAAGAGGTGGCAAATATAAGAAAATTGGACCAGTTCTTTACTGTCCAATCAAGACATGTGTAGGAAAGGAGTGATGATTTTCCAGAACGTGATCAACCTGACAATGCTTCAGTGGAAATGGTTGTAGATCTCGGCGAAGAAAAGGCAGAAGTAGTAACTGGTCCAACTGAAGAACACATAGAAAAGGAGGCTGATAGTGGCACATCTTATGTAGAATCTGAGGGCCCACCAAGGGGCAATGACATTGGACTTTGGCCATCCATGATTTCGGAACAGATGCGGGATTACTGGATGAAAAGGGGTGTGTCAACAATCCGGCACTGTGATGAAAGTTTGTTCACTGTACACTCGGTTCAGCAACCTAGAAAGGACCGCAATATTCCAAGAATATGCACACATGGGCTTTTTCGTCGTCAAAATCATAATGGAGAAGTCATAAAGAGGAATTGGTTATGCTTCGCTCCTTCTAATGGACGTGTTTACTGCTTCACGTGCAGATTGAAGTGCTTAACTACACTTACAGCACCTGAGTCTTCTCAGCTTTCGTCTAATGGATTCTGTGATTGGAAACATTCCCAAGAATGTATACAAAGTCATGAGAGGTCAACGGAACATGTGAAGGCTACTATTGCTTTCAATTTGAGGTTAAAAGCAATTGGGCGAATTGATACGGAGCTGACCCAACAGGTCGAATGTCTAGAGCATTATTGGAGATCAGTGTTGAAACGAGTAGTAAATGTTTATTGCCGAGCGTGGCTTAGCATTTAGAGGAGATAACGAGTTAGTGGGATCACCTAGAAATGGAAACTTTCTGGGTATTCTTGAACTCATCGCCCAGTACGACGACTTTCGTGCACAGCATATAGAAACTTAAGCCAATCGCGGCAAGGGTCACACAAACTACCTGTCATCTACAATAATGGAAGAACTTATCAGTGTAATGGGTGAACAAGTCCTCCGAGAAATTATTTCCAGAGTTAAGAAATCAAAATATTACTCCATCTCTTTGGACTCCACACCCGACGCAGCCCACATTGACCAACTAACCCTTGTATTGAGGTATATGGAGAAAGATGGCCCCGTAGAACGCTTTGTAACATTCATGGCAAACAAAGGCCATGGTGCTCAAGACATGTTCAATGGCTTAGTGCAATTTTTGAAGAGACATGACCTAGACCTGGGAAACTGCCGCGGTCAAAGTTATGACAATTCCTCTGCAATGAGTGGAAAGTACAATAGTTTACAAGCCAAAATGAGAGAAAAGAACAATCTTGCATCCTGGATTCCTTGTATGGCACATTCTCTAAATCTGGTTGCTAAAAATGCTGTAGAAAGCTGCTCGAGTGCTATAAAATTTTTCTACTTCCTGGAAAAGCTGTTCGTCTTCTTCACAGTTTCAACGCATCGGCATCAGCTTCTGACTGAGGCTTTGAAAAATAATGACTCAGCATTGACGCTCAAACATGTCACAACAATACGTTGGTCCTGCAGAGCTGACGCAACTAAGGCACTTAAGTTTGACTATCAGCAGATTAAGAATGTACTTAAACAGATTGTGGATGACTTAGAAGAAAAAGGCTGTGTACGGTGTGAAGCAGAAGGACTGTTAACACAGATGAATCAGCTTGAAATTGGTATTTACACCACCTTCTGGAATGATATCCTGCAAAGAACAGATGCTACTAGTAAAAATCTACAACAAGCAAAACTCGATCTAAATACAGCTGAGGCATCACTGACCAGCTTGAAAAACTATGTTGCAACAAAGCGTAACTCCTTCGAAATTTATGAGAAGCAAGGCGTAGAGCTATCTGTTTCAACAGAGTATGTTCAGATGAAAACTCGACATAAGCGCCAAAATGTGCGTCTTAACCCA
The DNA here is from genome assembly GCF_032445375.1 of Bacillus rossius redtenbacheri. Taxonomy (NCBI): domain Eukaryota; kingdom Metazoa; phylum Arthropoda; class Insecta; order Phasmatodea; family Bacillidae; genus Bacillus; species Bacillus rossius. The sequence goes on along the minus strand of NW_026962012.1, from coordinate 5,235,789 downwards.
TTGGATTATGGCCATATAGAAGAAGTACAACTCAGCCCTTCTGAAAAATACAGAACAGACACTCTCTTGCCCATTATTGATCAGTTTATCACTTCTCTTGACCAACGTCTTCAGACATATAAATATATAGCAAGCCAATTTAGCTTTTTAGCCATATGAAAGAACTGTCTTCAGATGAGCTTAAGGCCGCAGCAGAGCAGCTCGTCAGGTCTTATTCAGATGACTTGGACATTACATTTATTGATGAACTGTGTCAGTTTGTAACATTTGCCAATATATTCACTGACGAAGAGCCAAACGATATCAGCACTGAACTTTTCATGTACAAGCTTATCATGAAAAAGGGTGTACAGGACACTTTCCCAAACATTGAGATAGCTTTAAGGATATATCTAATTTTGATGGTAACAAACTGCAGTGGCGAGCGCTCCTTCTCAAAACTAAAATTAATTGAAAACCGATTAAGGACATCCATGAAGCAGGAACGACTTGTAAATTTGGCTATCATGAGCATCGAGTCAGATATACTGCGTGAATTGGACTTTGGTGACATCATAAGCGATTTTGCAGCACGAAAATCAAGGAAAGTGCCTGGATTGTAATGGGTTTATAATGCTATTCATTTGCTGATTTGTAATATATTTATGTGTAATTAATAAGTTATGTTATACTATACTTTTTAATGAAAAAAATCAAATAATTCTAACTGAATTATTTGTGTGAATAAATTTAGTAAATAAACTTGTGTTCGTTTCATTTTGTGATTTTGCATTACATATTGCAACACCTTGAATCAATGAGCCTCCCACCCAAGTGGGCCCCGGGCCACCCACATCTTAAATCCGGCCCTGCTGCATATACATGATCAAGTCATCCAATTTTTCTTAACTTATCGTTATCCTCTGGAAAACTAACAAATTATAAATAAATGAGCTATTGCAATTGAAAGTAATAGTGTAGCTAATATTCGCCAGAGTGAGAGCTTGATCTTTTCGTGACAATGCTTGATTAGAATTTTTCCAACATTACTCTGTATTGATTGCTTGCCAATTACTATAGCATTGAAAAAGGTAACTGTGGCATCCCCTACTAGTCCAGTTGCTATAGACATGATTTGTTGTGATCCAGGAAATGGTGGGTGATTATTTAGCTAAGCAGAGATCTTATATTGATCTGTGGCATCCCTACTTCTTCGAGATTGTCAGAAATCAAGTTGTTCAAAGATATAAAATGAATACCGCATAACTCTTCAATGATGAGCACATGCAGTTTCAGTCATCCCCAAGGTCCACTCGCTCAATAAATTATCAGTGAATCCTCGTCCTCGTGTGAGGCTCCTAACAATTTTCATGTTACGCATTTAAGTCTGTTCTTTGGTGTGTCTGACCAAACACTATCAGTTCTTTTCTTTGAGAAGTGACCCTGATATGCAAAAATTTGAATTCTGGGGTCATCATGGACTCTAGCTTAAACATGTCTTGTAAAGTCAAGTGACAACATTTGGCATACGAGAGGCACGGTTCACAAATATATAGGTCATTTGCTATAGGAAAAAGGTTTGAGATAAAATTTAAAAAAGAAAAAAAAACATTTTTTAAGTGAGACTATCTCAAACAATATCGGAGATATGAAAAAAGGAAATAATCTTTTATAGGATTTTTAATTCTCTTTTATTTTTTATTAAAAAAGTTTTCTTTTAAGGTTAATCATTTACGAGATATTTCTTTAAAAATAAAAAACAAATGCCTTTTTTTTTTATAATTCTTTCTAGTTTATGACTCTACCTCACTTCCTATTCATCAGGACTTTTGGTTTTAATTCCCCTGGACACTACTAAATACGTGTAAAGTGTAACAAAAATATCGGATTTAATTCGACTACGAGCGAAATTTTAGCATATTTTGACTGGGCTATTCCTTCATTAGAACTATTGCTAGTTTAAAAGCTTTCATCAAACGTTTCCGACAACTAATCTCAGTCCTGAGATACGACACTTAATTATTCCTCTGAGGTTTACACGATCATATTTTTACATATTTCACAGATGATGAAACAAACACGTACATTTTCTAATGAGTCATTGATTTATAAACCTCCCTCTATACGTGTCAGTGATTGCACGTAAGTCGTTTGCTAAAGCTCGATAATGAAATATTTTACATTAGTTAATGTTTTAAAAAAGAGTACTTAATAATGAGATTATTTCACTTAACGTATAAAACGTATACGTAACGTACAACTAGGGACAAAAACATAATAGTTTTGTTAAATGTCATTAGATGGCATTGTGCATGTTTCGTATCGTTAAGAATGTACGGAAGTAAAAGTTACAAAAATTTTATACGCAATGGAAGAGTTTTATATACTGATATTTAGAATGAAATAATTCTTTGAAATTTATTTTGTACTCTGTTGTCTTTTTGTTTTGTTTTTTAAGTTGTTAAATTATATTTAAATTTATTGTGCATATACATATAATCAGGGGCGCAACAACAGGGGGGGGGGGAAGGGTATTTTGCCCCCCCCCCCCTCTGAAACCTTGAAGTGGGGTCAAACGGGGGCAAAGAAAGTGCTGTGTAATCAATTTTTAGATAATAAAACTGCTTAAATAGCACCATTTTCCACCTTGAAATACGATTTTTCCCGGGGGAGGGCCCCCGGACCCCCCGCTTCAATAGGGGGGGATTGATGATTCTTTATAAAAAGGTATATTGCCCCCCTTTTGGAAATTTAGTTGTTGCGCCCCTGCATATAATATAAGGTAAATACAGCTGTGGTACATGGGAACTTGCACGATTACAATTTTGCTCAAAATTACTGGGCCTCATTTAGCCACAGTCTGTTTCACTTAAGAGTGCGAGGGAGATAATATTTTCTCGCGCGTGGTCAGTTGAAGTGGTTTAGGTTTTCCTCGTAGGATAGCGTTGCATTCGGCCAGAAGAGCGTACGGCGCGGCACCATGTGGAAATCCCACGAACTAGTAGGAAAACGGAATGCCACCTGGTGAGGGTGAGATAGAACAAATGAAGGACGGCTGATAGGGTGGGATGAGTCAGCTGAAGCAGTCGAGGAAACGGCTTTGTGATGTGCTGAGAAGCACAAGACGACACTGGACTATCACGCCCGTTTCATACAAACCAGACAGAGCAGATAGATCTTTTTTTTTTTTTTTTTTTTTTCGTTTAAAGGAACGCCGATTTTATGCTTAACTGTTTCGGCGTCCATTTTATAACCTTTACGCTTCGTGGATGTTACTGTGTGATACAACACCACTTCGTTTAAATAAAAACCGTTCAACAGTTCTGGTACATAAAATATTACAAAGTAAAATTATCACTCATGTTTATTTTACATTTTACTGCAAGCGAAAAAAAAAAAAAAAGAACTTCAATACAAGTCTACACTACATACCTAATAGTTTAGTATTGTCATCTGTCTGACAACTGCAGAACGAAACTTCTTATTTATACCTTTTTTAATACACTTGACGTTTCTGACTCGTGTTTTGTAACAAATATACCGTTGATTTGTAGATAATAAAACACAACATAATTTGTTAATAGTTTGAGAAGATAACAGCATTTTCAATTCTGAAAAATCGGCGATCTCGGCACTTTCCGCATTACAAAATATCGGCTTGACCTCAACTTTTTCTGCTCTTACCACGCGAGGTGGCGTTAATACCAATGGCGCATCCTGATAGGCTGGAACAGTTTTCCGCTCTGTCTGGCCGGCGTCCCGGCACCCGAATTAATAGGTAGGTACTGGCTCAGGCAACTGAAGCTGAACTACTCCAGGAAATATTATCCTAATCAGTTTGCTAGAATACTATTTTCTAAATGAAAATTTGTTAATTGTTTCTCCAAATTTCGTTTCGAAGTTACAAAAAAAAAGTGAAGTCCGTGTAGTCTACGTTTTTGATTTTAAGAAAAGTCAAACAAGAATTTATCTTTTTTTCCCCGCAATGGACCTAAATAATAGTTTATATATTTTCTGTAAATCCAAATGTACATACTTTAATTTTAACTTTAAGTTAAATTTTATAAATGTATGTTGTGTATAATTAAGTATACCTTTTTTTATCGATCAACATAATATTTGCTCCGTAACCAATTAAGTGAACTTAAAAGTCAATGTTACTGGCATTACAGTATATTACACATAAATTATTATTATTGCAATCACAACTGGTAATCATAATTTAAACAGAACTACTATAATCTATTTCATTGTACGAATTTTGACGTTTAGCTTGTGAGAAAGGTCTCTGTGAAAAGGATTGCAAAGATCTTATTTTACCAGAAAACTATTGGACTGCCAGAAACTTTTTAAAAAGTGAACGTCAAAGTTCGGACAACATGGACTTTATCTCAATGGAAGTTATTTCTGAATACAAAATATTACCATATCGGTTTTTCGAAATTGAATTACAGTTCACTATATTATCATTGTGTTAGGTATGTTGAAATTGAGCCAACTTCTCGCTACAGAAAGGAAACGTATTTTCAAATTTAGGCTAGATTTCAGACCCCACGTTATTGTGGTTAATGTATTGGAATTAGAATTTACTGTTTTCCACTCCACATTGATGGGTCATCAGTAATTAAATATTTTAATTTATTTTGTGATGTTTTGAATGGGTGTGATCTAGTATCAGGTCAACGTGAAGGAGTATCATACGGGTTTATAAATTTACCACATTTCAATTCATCATAGTTTATTAAGTAATATTATAGGAGATAAGACAAAAAAAATGATAACTTTGATAACTCTAAATTTTATACAAATTTTCCTAGCACGCGACGACCCATTGATACCGATATCTAATTCCAGTAATGTCCAGGGTTAAATTGAATTGCATGAGCCTCTAGCTAATAAATAAATTATTAGTAAGGAAATAATCCGGTGCGGGGAAACTAATCCTCACAGTATGATTGATATTTATTTTAAATATAAATATTACCAGTGTAACCTAGAGTGTCATAGATTTGTAAATAAAAAAAATAATCACTGCAGAAGTTAATTATAGAAATTTTTAAATATTCGTATCTAGCGTTGCCTTTAATAGTTGAGCGCAAAACACGTATCAAAAGTTCTTAAAATATCAAATTTAAAAGTTTTTGCCGGCTAATTTATCACTCAGTTAGAGTCATGAACTCTTTAGTACTCTACCACTGGGATAGTATCTAGTTGCAATTTATTCCTATTTGTACACACATACCTGATGAAACTATTTCTTGGCATACAATTCTTTAATTATTTCATACAGCAAAACATTTTATTTAGAACTCACTATTAACAATCCGAAACTTCCATTTTCATTTTAAAACTTCTCTTTTTGTTACAAGCCAGCAAAGATATTGCACTTCTTTGCAAAAACAAAGCACATAAAATAAAATAATATTTTCTCATAGTGTTCATTCGAGTCCAAAGACAAAATAAAAATTATTCAGTTTCATAGTGCTGTGAATATGGCATATTTACAGATTGCCGCTTCCATACTAAATTTACACATTAGTTTGTTAAAGTTTGTATGTTTATATTAAACTATGGAACTGAATCACTGCAGAGGGTTGGTAACACTGAGTGTGCAGACGTCGTAAACTGTTCCGATTCCTCGCCGCTCCAAGCACAGTTGCACGTAGTAAACAAAGTCTCAGCTTACCTTGCCACTGTTATCAGGAAACACTTGATGAAAATACTTTACCGTGGCCTCAAAATAAATTTGTTTTTCATCTTCGGTTGTGATGGTGCCATCGTTGTACCCCGGGTCCTAGATGAGAGTATCCTCGTCCGATGTCAAATACTGACACATCGTTGCCGTAACGAGGAGTCGTCGCATTTCCAGACAATCCCATGTCTGGAATACTGCTGATAGCAGTTCCGCTGCGGGATCGCTGGGAGACTTGGGATACCAGACCAGTGTGCATGATCAACAATAGTATATACTTTCGTTACCATTATCGTCAACCATGAACACTATGTTGATGTATTCTACATCCGTACAGTTACTCGTCGTAAATTCTTCTATAACACACGTCTCACACTGTATTTGTCATTATGTTTAATCATTCGCGCACTTAACGTTAAGCGTTCATGATTACTCGAACTGTTCGTTTGCGCCTTAAATATTATATCGAACCTCTTCACCACTTGCGACCCTAATAAAACTTATTTATAAAAAAAACTTCTTCAGTGATCATTTTTCATTAACCTTAAACAATAGCAAATTAAATATTGGATAATTATACATAATATACTATAATCGTTAGTTACAAACTAAATTGTAAGTATTTAGGATATGTGGGCGAAAGGGATGTCCACTTCAGTGTCACGTAACCCTGTGGGATTACAATTACGAGTTTTGTTTGTTTTCTACTGCGAGACGAGGAAGTATGCTCACAAAAAAAATTAAGGAATCACACCGTAATTATATCAAGCAATACACTGTTGGGATCAATATAGATTAGTTTAGACATGTTTGCACTGCAACGCATGTATGTGATGCTGATGTAGGCCTTTATCTGATGCCAATACTCTACTTAGAAAGGCTGTATTCACTACTATTATATGATTCTCAAATATTGTGTCATTAAATATAGGTAGACTTATACTTAGTAGGGTATAAATACATTTTCTATGCGTGTGTATACAATGCTCATCGCAGAAAAAAAATATTGATTAACAAAGTGCGGGTCAATGGTACAATAAATATTTAGGCTAAGAGTACATCCCAAATAGGTCAACGCCTAGGAATTTGAACATTAAAGTTCGTACTGAACCTAAAATAGCCTGGGAGTTCACACATGACTCCAAACTAAATAAACTGGATAACGAATACAAAACATTAAACAATAAACACTAAACATGGTACACTAATCCAGTTCACCCGACAATTTTATTCATCAGTTTTCCTTTTAACCAAACAAAATGACCTTATACACACCGTTGAACAAATTGAGGTTAATATAAATGTCCTCAACTTCTTTTTTTTTTATATTTATACTGACACAATAATACAGGTTGACGTAGTTAAAACGTAATAGTAGCTTCATACCGCGCTGTTGGTTTCTTCATATTACAGGAGTATGATATGGCCTTAATTGATTTATGTTGAAATTACCAATATGTTGTCCAGTCGTAACATCTTGTAACGTGTAGCAATTTTGTCTAATTATGCCTGCCACCTGATATGATCCGCTGTATAACATGAATAGTTTACGTGTGACTTGTGACCACTTGTTGCTTGTTGGTGCGGTCCTTTTTAGTACTAGATCTCCAACCTTAAAGTTGCTAATGCGAGAGGTTTTATTTCGCTTCTGGCGACCTTTCGCTTCTGCCATCAGACGATCGTGGACAAGTGATTCTACTTCCTCCCTCGTAGGTAGTGTTACATTACTAACAGTTTGTTAATGACCGCTGCCTGTCGTTAATAACAGCAGTGAGGTCATCAGTCATGTTGCTAAGTTGTTGATCTGACTGTAATGTATTGACAATAGGCGGTATAGGAGCCTGCCTATCAAAATATCCGTGAGGTGGATATGAGAATATCGGTGGTGGACAGCTGAAATCGGGACGTTGCTGAACCGTTGCAGATGATGTCAGCTGCTGTTGTGGCTGACGGTACTGATGGTGTGACGACCCACTGTCTGACTTCCGACGAGGCGAAGCTGATTCCTCCTCGCGGCCGCTGTGTTTGCTCGACTGTTCCTCCCGCTTATTATTTCGCGGCTGTTTTTGTAGTTGTATTTGACTATAATTTTCGTCGTCACTGTCAGCTCGGTTGCGTTTTCCCCACCAGTTGTTTCTTTTCTTTCCTCCTCTATAATGGTTGTATGACTTGTTCTGATAGCTACCTTTACAGTACTGCCAACTGTTAAGGTTCACGTGCCTAGTTTCATTATTTCCCTTCCATGGCTGGTACAAGGGCGCTGGTTTTTGCTGTGTTGGCTTCTCTACTTCAGTAGAGTTCCGTGACAGTCGTTCCAATCGGTCGAATGCTACTAGCTGTTCACGAAATTCCGTGATGCCGTCGAAATGTCTTCCGGTAAAATGTATTTGGTACCTAATTGGGAGCTGAGATATAAGCATAGACACAAATTCTTCAAGATCCATTTGTAGATCTAAATATCTCGTTTTCTCATACATTTGTGAGAAATGATTTTCCAAGGATTTGGATTTTCCTGGATAATATTTCTCTGCATGCAGGCGTGACCTCAAATTTCCCTGCACTCGTGTATTCCAAAATTGTTGTCGGAATTTGTCTTTGAATTCGGTGTAAGTGTGCGTTGAGACTTGGCTCAACTCCCACCAATAATACGCGTGATCTTTAAGTGCCAAATTCATGCATCTCAAACATTCTTCGTCTGTCAAATTAAACATGGACGCATAAATCGCATTGGATTTTCGTTTTCTCCAGCTGAGAACTGTGGTAACGACTCAGACCATTGACGAATAGGGTGATGCATAACCGCTACCTGGTCTAATACTCTCTTACATGACGTAGGTCTAGGCGAGTCTTGTGCCTCGTCGTGCGTGTAGTTAACTGTGCGAATACGCTCGGGTGTGTGCTTATCAGCATTGGTCGTTACATTTGCTGATGGTACACTAGTATTAATTATATTATATAGACGTAATTGAAGCACCTTTTCTTCCAGATGTAATACACGTACGTCTAACTGTTCGTTAGTTTCATTATGTTTTTTCTGTACGAGTGTAATGCGTTCGTCTACTTCCGCATGGTGTTGGTTTATTGCCTCGTTAACTTTTGCATGACATGCACTGTTTATTTCATTAATGTTGTTACTATTTCGTGCAGCCTGCTCAGCTATTTGTTCTACACGACCTTCCAATTGGTTATAACGATCAGTTATTTCCTGAGATAATGCATGAGTTGAATCATCACATCGTTTCCGTACATCTATCAGCTGTTGCTTTGTACTTTCTATATGTGTCTCCAATCTGTTACTGATTGTTACAACACTGCTATTTACTTCATTCAGTCCTTGCCTAAATTCTTGCGTAAGCTCAGTTTTAAGGTGTTGTGTTTGTTGCGTAAGCTCAGTTTTCATTTGTTGTGTTTGTTGCGTAAGCTCAGTTTTCATTTGTTGTGTTTGTTGCGCAAGGTGTTGTGTTTGTTGCGTAAGCTCAGTTTTAAGATCAGTTTTAAGGTCAGTTTTCATTTGTGATAAACTTTCCATGACCATCTGCATCATGGAAGACAAATCCGTCGGTGATCCTGACGGAACTGACTGCTCAGTTAACATGGCAGGCTCTGGCCGCTCCATATGCTGGCTTGCCTCTACATCGTCACTATCTATTTGTACAGGAGACGCTACAATGGGTTGCAACCTATAGGTAACTGATTCTTCACTGTTATCCCTAGAATTACGTACAGAGCTCGTACGGCTGCGTCCACGAGTTTCCATTGTACACTAATTATAGTAATCACAAAAAAAATTACAACTAGATTTTTCGAAAGGCCCCACGTTATGGTGTCAGTTCTGCGGGGAAACTAACCCTCACAGTATGATTGATATTTATTTTAAATATAAATATTACCAGTGTAACCTAGAGTGTCATAGATTTGTAAATAAAAAAAATGATCACTGCAGAAGTTAATTATAGCAATATTTAAATATTCGTATCTAGCGTTGCCTTTAATAGTTGAGCGCAAAACACGTATCAAAAGTTCTTAAAATATCAAATTTAAAAGTTTTTGCCGGCTAATTTATCACTCAGTTAGAGTCATGAGCTCTTTAGTACTCTACCACTGGGATAGTATCTAGTTGCAATTTATTCCTATTTGTACACACATACCTGATGAAACTATTTCTTGGCATACAATTCTTTAATTATTTCATACAGCAAAACATTTTATTTAGAACTCACTATTAACAATCCGAAACTTCCATTTTCATTTTAAAACTTCTCTTTTTGTTACAAGCCAGCAAAGATATTGCACTTCTTTGCAAAAACAAATCACATAAAATAAAATAATATTTTCTCATAGTGTTCATTCGAGTCCAAAGACAAAATAAAAATTATTCAGTTTCATAGTGCTGTGAATATGGCATATTTACACCGGCTTAGTTCAGGGGAGGGCAGTTGAAACTCCGTTCTTCTCGGACCACTGATCTCGTCCTCAGCTTTCCAGGATATACGAGCAGTCTTGCTGTGAAAGAAAGTCTAAACTACGATCCAGTTGCAATACTGATGATAACAGCTACTGTTGACGCCATTCCAGGTGTGCTGAAAAATCTTTAGATTGGGCAGTTCTCACCAGCGCAGACAGGAACTGCAGCATGAAGGCCGGGACACACATATCCGCACCGTGTCCGCGCCAACACACTGCCGAGTGTTGGACGTGCTACGGCGAGAAAGAAAAACAAGGCATTCAAACGTGTAAGGACACACACCACCGCACCGCGTCAGCACCGTCGTGGTGCTCGGAGACCGCGCCGAGGCCGTGCCGTCGCAGACTAGTTCAGTTTATTTTTTGACGGTGACGGTGCTGGCTCGTGCAACATGGAGAGCGAAAAACTTATTGGAGAAGTGCGGAAATTCCCTGTCCTGTACGATCAAAGTGATGAAAAATATCGGAATGCCGAATACAAGGAAAGGGTGTGGAAAATCATTACCGAGACACTGAAAGCACCAGGTATGTTAAATGTTTATATTCCTTCATTTTGTTTTACAGCTTAAAGCCGAGGTCGCAGGTCGAGGTAAATAATGGCTTAAACACTAAACTGCGAGCGTAGCGAAAACCATAAAAGAAATCTTAAATTTCAATTTCTAACAGTTGGCAATACAAATTTGAAATGTTTTTTAGTGTTTACGATGACAATGAAAATTAATATGCTATGAAAATTCTGTGATATATTGCATTGTGTTTCATTTTTCTTGTAGGTAATTAAAAGTACTCAATTTCCATCCATTTTCATATTGCTATAATATTTTCAAATTTCTTTCATAAATATTATAGTTTTTAAAACAACATTTGCAATTTGAATTTATTTAAATTACGTTAGAAAAATCGAAAAGTGACTAGGTATTAATAATGCATAGGATGTAGCATTATGTTACCTAGGTAAGTGGTTATATTTCAGTTAGATATCTTAAGTTGGTTTTGAGATATCTAACATTTCCTGTGCAAAAAAAGGGTAAATACATATTTTCGGGTATTCGAAAAAAACGAAAGTGAGCTTTATTTTATTTTTAACTACAACTTGCGCAAAAATCAATATGAAAATATATTACACTATGTATTGATATATTATGCAGAAACTTCTTAAATCTTGGGTGCATTATACTGCCAGTGCAGCCCTTGCTTGCCACTCTGCACTTCCAGCTGGAGAGTTGAAGAAATCCTTGAATGTGTCTCGCACAGCAAACGCTTCTCTTGCTGACCCTCCTCGTACACGTGGTAGGTCTTCAAGAAAGCAGTTGCCCTCAATACCCTCGTTGCTTTCATTTAATTCTGCCATGTTACTTCCTTCATTTTCTCTTATGAAATTGTGGAGGACGCAAGCAGCTAGTATTAAAGTAGTTGTGTTTTCAGGTTTTCCTTGCAACCGTCGGAAGAATATGCGAAACTTCTGTGCTAAAATTCCAAACACATTTTCAGAAATCCTCCTGGCTCGGCTTAGATGGTAATTAAATATCCTCCTGTCATCTGTCAAACCTTTTCCTGGATAAGGTCTCATCATGTAACTTTTGAGAGGAAAGGCTTCATCGGCTACAATTACCATTGGCAGTTCGACATTTGTTCCAGGTAGTGCTCTACTCGTGGGAACATTGAGCTGGCGATTCTCCAGAGTTCTTCCAAAATTAGAGTTTACAAAAATACCTCCATCCGAATTTTTTCCGTAAGCTCCGACGTCTACGGCAATGAACTTGTAGCATGGGTCAACTAAGGCAAGAAGTACAATGGAGTATGAGTGTTTGTAATTCCAGTACAAACTGCCTGATAACTTCGGAGCTTGAATTGTAACATGCTTCCCATCCAAAGCACCGATGCAGTTAGGGAACTGCCACTTTACCCAAAACTCAGATGACACAATGTTCCATTTTGCTTCATCTGGCACAGGCATGACCTCGTTTTGAATGACGTCCACAATTGCTTTACATGTACTGTGAATAATAGCAGCTACAGTTGATCTTCTCAGCCTGTAGCTATAGGAAATTGTCTTGAAAGTATCCCCAGTTGCAAGAAACCTGAAAACAACGATATGATAGTTTGTAACATACAATTATTATATTATTCTAAAACCATATTTTTTTGTTTTTAGGAGGGTCGGAAGAGTGCAGGAAAAGGTGGGCTTCAATTCGTGACCAGTTTCGTCGAACTCTACATAAGAGGAAAACAAAATCAGGACAAGCTGCAGCTAAAAAACAAAGGTACAAGTACGAAGATGTTTTAGAATTTTTGCTCCCTCATATTGTGGAAAGAGAAACCCTCTCAAATGTGCCATCAATGGAAGACCAAAGTGACAATTCTGAATTGGACACAAGTGTGGCGCAACCTAAACATGATCCCGAAAGTGAGCTTGTAAGCCAAAACGATGTTTTACAATATCCTGGTACCAGTTCTCAGACTACAGTTGAGCCTACCTCTCCAGTTCCTCTAGCTGAGTCCATGCAAGCCATTCCTGGGAAAAACAAAAACTTTGCTATGCCATTCAACGTTAAACGCAGGGGACCCAATAATGAAAAACCTGCTCAGCAGTCTCCGTCGAGCCAACTAATGGCGTTCATATTAGCCGAAAAAGAGGCAGAAAAAAGCAAAGTCAGTGCAACCAATTCTCAACACCCTGTTGAACTTTTTCTTGCTGGCTTCGCTCCTATTCTAAAGTCTTTGGATCCCGTATTGTTGAACCAGGCAAAAACTGTAATTTTCACCACTGTGCAAGAGTTTGAGTTGAAGCAGTTATTAAAAAACGAAAGCCACGAACAAATGACAAACCCGCTTAGTTTGCCTACGATGAACCACGCTTCATTTTCAAGAGGCACAGGCAGCAATGACTCTTCTTCACATTCGGAATTTACCAATGAATCACCTCAACGCCATTCCCCTAACGAAAGCCACCAACAAATGACAAACCCGCTTAGTTTGCCTACGATGAACCACGCTTCATTTTCAAGAGGCACAGGCACCAATGACTCTTCTTCACATTCGGAATTCACCAATGAATCACCTCAACGTGGGTTTTCCTACAACGTTTTTCAAAATGTAAATACTATGATATTAACATGTTTACTACCAAATATTGTTTAATATAAGTAAAATGTTTTGAAATTATGTGTTTTTTATTACCATTGGTAACTCTCTCATACAATTCAAGGGGTCAGTTGATGAATAGCGTATGTAACAAATATTATTTTCTGAGATATTTGAGCTTAATGTTTTTGAGCAGGACATTTTATGTTTTATTTAATTAATTACCATAACAATATTGTTACCAGAACTATACGTCACAGTTTACTGTCTCAAATTTAATTTGTTCTATTTCAAACTGTTATATGATTTATTAACCAAATACTGTACATAGCCCTTGTTTCCACTTTTCAAAACTACATTTAACGTGGTAGTGAATGAAAGGGGTAAGTAACACTACTGCTGTTATGAAGCACAAAAATGTAAACTATCTTTATTTAAAATAAAATTACAATGACTTCCCTAAAGATGGGGCTGACATAAACAAAGTAATATAACAATGCAGAACGTAATAACATCAATTTAGACTATGGAAAGACTGAACTCTATTTAATTGTATTATAAGAGTCTATTTCATGTTTTGAATACAGTTAAATCAATTTTTGTTAATTTTGTCCACTAAACAAATTTACTGGAACACGTGTTCAGTCACTTTCCTGCTATACAAGTGTTGTATTAATTTTTGTACTTTGGAAATAAACTCATTTATTCGTATATGATAGGAGAATATTTGGTTAAAAACGAGACGTTTCACCGTAAAGCATGGGGCTTGAGAATGAGAAGCCTGGGTAATAGTTTTGATTATCTCATTTTGAAAATCTGTATTTAGTGAGCTCTTTAAAAATACTTAACAAAATATGGGCACGTACCTTAAGCACACCGCCAAACGTTCTCTTGGTGGAATACATTTCCTCCAAAAAGTATCCTTCTTCTTCAGGTTTTCTTCCAACTTGTTGAGGAGAAGATGGAAGGTATTTCGTGTCATTCGAAAATATCCGTAGAACTTGATGTCATCATCCATGAGACGAGGAAACAGGGTGATAAATTCTCCCTCTATGGGTCTTGATTTCCATACACTGTCCACCCATTTTCTCATTCTTTGTCTCCTCTTTTTCAGCGCATCCTCGTTTTCTTCTTCTTCTAGAGCTAAGGCAATCATCGCTAGATCACTGTTCCGAAATTTTGAAAACATGATCGAAATCAGAAAAACACACCACGCAGAGAACAGAACTGAGACAATACTGATGGCTGTGTTGAGCCGTACGCACGGCCAACACTCGGAACAGTGTGGCCTCCCGCCTCCGTCACCGACAGTCGGCCGTGTTGCGGACACGGCTCGGACACGGTGCGGATATGTGTGTCCCGGCCTTGAAGATGATCGGAAGTCTTGCAACACACACAATGACGGATATTCACCCGACGCGGTAGTAAAATTAATTGCGAAATGCGACTCCCTATAGTCTGTATGACGAAGAATCAGATTTCCTTCACTTAAGACTTGCAAAAATAACTAATTACGCGGTAGCCACGTATCTTCTTGTCCTCTGCGCGCAATTCCCGAACCCAGGAACTGTCACGCGCACAGAGAACGTCCATTCACTCCGCAGTTCCAAACTTAAGTCTCTCGTTCCTCCCGAAAATGGCCGACCAACGAGCATCTAAGCTAGGAAGAATAATTAAACAACCTCTTTTCTTACCTGGCGAGAATTCAATACTCGAAGACCATAGCTAACAGTGCCTACATGCGAAGTCAGTAATAAACGGAACAATACATCTCGAATAAATGTTCAATAAAGAAGAATAATATCCCAAATATCAATGTCAACTGATGAACTATGGAATATCTCTGGGTCGTCGCACCATGTACAACTCAGCATTTACATACATTACATAAAAATGTATAGTTACTCTTACTAACATAACGAAATACACATAAAGTTAAGATACAACAATAATTATAAACATGTAAACATGTCCAAATGTTTACAGTATGTCTCTTCTCATATAACGTAGAACATGGTCGTGGTAACTACCCACCTATATACTACCTCTGAAGGTATAATCACTAAACTCGCATTCGCGGTGGCCTGGGTTTCAATCCTTTTTCAGAGAGTCTTGTTATATTTTAAGTAGTGTATCTATATTGCGGCAAATATTAGAATAAATTATATGTATCGTTAAGAGCCATGACCGTCTATGGTGGAAGGCCGCGGCCTAAGGTGTGGGAGGGCTTGCTGCCTGTCGCTCAGTGGCTGTTCTGTAATTGAAGCTGCCGTATATCTAAATATGATACAGAGACTATAACAGCTAATGAGCGACAGCCATTAACCCTAGCACACCGCGGCTTTCCGATAAAGATGCCCACGAAATAGACAATCGAAAATTAATATTGAAAGTTGTAATTAATTTGAGTGAAAAATTATGTTTTACTTAATATTTTTTTCGTTCATGTTACGTAGCGTTTTCTTTCCATAGGCTAGTCATAGGTTCACTAACGTAACCAAAGTAAGTTTACTCTTGGTTATTGAGCACTATATATATATAGAATACATATAAAGTTTACATATATACACAACGTGTATCTAAAACACTAAAACATGTACAAACTTCGGCAGGCTGTTTCTGTAAAGAATACAAGACGAAAGCCTAATAACCACTTTACTCATAAATCGAGTTACGAACCTCCGAAAATGGAATTTTCCATATCTTGAAATTAACATCATCAGTAAGTAAACTGTGGCATATGATTTTTTTAGAAAGGAAACTTTACACCTTGCAAACGTGCTTTGTAATGCCTGCCCCGGTTTTTTTAAATTTATTATTAGCTTTTCAGGTGGTAAAATGTGCTAAAACAGAAATGCAGTTATATTCATTGAAGGATGTTCATTACAACCTACGTATCTAATGGTGAAAAATTTGCGTTCTACAAAATCATCAGATGCAGTGAAAGTTATTCAAGAATAAGAAAATTTGATTTTTGGGGGTTCAAAACTCCAATCCATTGACGAGAAAAGTATGGTACACAGGTTTACGTCTTGTATTTTCGCCAGGAATATTCTGCCAGAATTTGTCAGTATGTTTTAGATACATGTTGTATATAGAATACATTAGAAAGTTTACATATATATATTTATATGGAAAACAGTAGAAAGTTTACACATATAATATATATAATACATTACTAACTTTAAAAATGTATATAGAATACTTTAGAAAGATGACATTCCGTGTTCGGCCCTTGCAAGAATCGAAGTTTTACAAATCGCATCCACAAAATAATTAGTAATGTGTGCAGAAAATATAAAAGATTATGGAGTACCTATATTTTAAGAAAATTATATGAAATGAATTTACAGTAGGATAGGTCCATGGGCGTATATAAAGGGGGGGGGGGATTTTTGGCTCATTTGGGTATGTAGTAAAGTTCAAGGTCACATAGTCGTGTATGTATTAATATAAAGTCACGAAAATGAAATATTGTCAGTAACATTAAATTTGGGGGAAATACAAAATTTCAAAAATGTTACGTGTTATGGGGTCAAAGGGTCAGGGTCTCTTGGCGTAGTGCAGGATGTCTGTAATGGTGTAGGTGAAGCACCTTTATTGACTCAGTTTGCATGAGTCATTTTAGGCAGTCTCGGTTTTTCGCCAAAAGAGCCCAAAATCCTCCATGTTGGTAAGCTAAGTATTAGTACCGGTTCTTAAATTTCATTAAGATTTTCGGGGTATCAAATTGCTTCGAAGCTGTAGGTTCCAACAAGTCTTTGAGCAATAAAATACATAAACTTTCAAGTTATTTTCCACCAATAAGTTTTTTTTTAATTTACTATATAAAGTACGTCAAAATTTATTTTGAAATAAAGCATAGTCTTAGTAGAAAACCACATATGATACCACAAATTAACGATTAATTGTTAAAGATGGAATAGTACCTTAGTAGCCATTGCAATTTGTTTTCTATTCATCTGTTCATGCGTATTTATGAAATTTTTAGACACGTGAGATTTTTTACAATGTTCTCCTGTCGCGATGAAAATTACGATTATTGTAATGTACTCGCACAAAACAGAACAAGAGCACATAAAAGCTTCACCACCAAAAGTAGTACACATAAAATAATTGAAGCTATAGCAGCTCGTAAGATACGTTTACCGTGCCCAAAAGTTTGAAATAGTCCTCACTTACAAATAAGTGTAACTATGTTACACTGCGTACTGATACAAACATTTCGGGACCAATAACATTTTATGATGTAATTATAATATTCTATTAAACTGTACTCCTCCCCCGTGTATCCGGCATCCAGTTATCCGGAACTACAGTTGAGGAAAACATCTGCTGGCCCGTACAACCTCACAACACGATGCCCTCCTCCCTTTCCTTTTTCCCCTCCGTCAAACCCATAACACCCATTCACTTGCCTTTTATGGTAGACGCGGTAGTTGCTTACAGCGTTACAACTTATCTTTCAGGTCGCACGTCGACCTCGGCCGGCCGCTAGTGCTAGATAGTGAATTGGCAATGCAGTTGTGCCATATATATTTTGGACGTTTAGTATTTGTTTATACTGTGTTATGTGATGTCAGCAACAATTAACATTAATGTGTGTCCAGATGTAGCAATAGAAAATATGTAATGACCAAAAAGAGTCCTGGATAGCCGTTTTTAAATCCTCTGAAATCATGTTTTTAATAGACGCGATATATAATTGCTATGCTACGCTTATTTGATAAGTTTCCATTCACGTGTGACATTTCAAGAGTAGTCCAGTTAGAGCACCCCTCAACAATAAGTCCCACATACATAAATATATTCTGCAAGCTTGTGAACTTCTCATTGATGAGCCAAGAGAGTTCTAGTACAAGCCAGAATTTTATGTATTTTTGTAATTTTTTTTCAATTCAAATCTTTTATTATTTATTTTTATTAAATATTTTTTCAGTTATTTTCAAATATCAAAGAAAGGTGTGATGGTTTTCTCCGTGTGCTCCTGATTATTCCTGTGGATTTTTCAAGTGCTTCTGTCTATTCTGAGAAACCGCTTTCTGCATGAATTATTTTTTACTTAATGAGACATGACATTTTATTTGGAGTTACATTTAATTCGTGAATTTCTGCTACTAATTCAGCACTTGCAATTTTTTTTACCAGGTGGAATTTAAAACATAAACAACCATTACTCAGTCAAATAATATGTTTTGATACAAACTACAATGAACTTGGTGGCTAAGACAGGTAATTTTATTCAGATACTCAGTCAAATAATATACCATGAGACATCTGTGAAGCACTGACATGCAAGACGAACTTCCTTCTCCTTGGTGTCTAGCGAAGCCAACCTTCTTTTGCGATCGTTAGTGAGCATCCCGCATCCTACATAAAATAAATAAATAATATTTACCTATAAGCAACATGTGGTGTCGTCTGTTGACAATAATCGATACTACTTTAAACAGGTTATTTTGCATGAGATAAATTAACTCTCACCACTGAATGGCGCTATTGTAGTCAGTTAGAGTCCTGTAGCCTCGCAGTCTCGTAATCTTGTTTTCTGGAAGCTTCGTAGTCCTGTAGCCTCGTAATCACGTAATCTTGTGTTCTGGTAGCTTCGTAGTCTTGTGGCCTCACGATCACGTAACCATGTAGACTTGCAATCGCACAGTCTTGTATCCTCATGGTTCTTAGTCACGTAGTCATGATGCATTGGAGCCTTGTAGACTTGTAGCTACGTAACCAAGTAGCCTTGTAATCTTAAAACATAATGCTGTTTGAGCAGTTGGAGCAAAAGAGAAAATTCCGTCAGTAGTATAGCATAGTATTTCCGAGGACAGGCTTCAGGCTGTGGTGCCGGTGCCGGTGTCCGCCATCTTGGATTGTGACGTCACGGCGGCCATCTTGGATTGTGACGTCACGGCGGCCATCTTGGATTGTGACGTCACGGCGGCCATCTTGGATTCTGACGTCACGGCGGCCATCTTGGATTCTGACGTCACGGCGGCCATCTTGGATAAGCGTAACGGGACATAACGTAACGGGACATAACGTAACGGGATAAGTATATCACGGCGGCCATTTTGGATCCGCCATCTTGGATCCGCCATTTTGGATGACGTCATTGTGTGTGTTCTCGAACATTCCGACGTTGTGTTTTCCGACATATTGGATCCTATTAATACTGCAATTTTTGTTACAGTCGCCATCTTGAAATTTGGACGCCATCTTGAAAATCCATAATTTTTATGCTAGAGATGCGGGAAAAAGTTCAAAATTCATTAAATAAATTGAAAATAAATATAATGTTTGATTATATCGATGTACGTCCTTGGTTCGATTCCCGACGAGAGTAAACAGTCGATCCTTCCTCCATGAAAGCTACCTAGACTGATCTATCACCACCAATACCAAGGTATATATCGTCAACTGGTATGACATCATGTCCGACATCTTGTCTTCATCCACTGGAGACCACCATCTTGTTTTCGTCTGCTAGAGTGTGCCGATATCATGTAGTATAATTATCTGGTCACCACACCTTACACCTTGACATTGAAATTTGACCTTTACCTTGAAATTTGACCTTGACCTTGAAATTTGACCTTGACCTTGAAATTTGACCTTGACCTTGACCTTGAAATTTGACCTTGACCTTGAAATTTGACCTTGACCTTGAAATTTGACCTTAACCTTGAAATTTGACCTTGACCTTGAAATCTGACCTTGACCTTGAAATTTGACCTTGACCTTGAAATTTGACATTGACCTTGAAATTTGACCTTGACCTTGAAATTTGACATTGACCTTGAAATTTGACTTTGACCTTGAAAATTGACCTTGACCTTGAAATTAGACTTTGTCCTTGAAATTTGACTTTGTCCTTGTCGACCATCATGGATCCGAAATTTTATGTTCAGTACAGGCTACCAGGAGCTACCACCTGCTGGAGTACGCCATCTTGTGTGTGTACTTGTATTATAGAGTACATTTCCATCTGGATAATTTTATTCTAACCCGCTACAGTGCAGTAATCATTTATTATGGAGGTGCCCCCCCGCCATCTTGAAATTAGGCCGCCATCTTGAAATCATGTAATAATGTAGCTAGAAAAGCGGGAAAAATTCCAAAATTCATTAAATAAATCACTCATTAACTTACATATCGATTCGATCCGCTCCAGTCCTTGGTTCGATCCTCGATCGATGCAATAATGTTTAATTTTATGAAAAAAATAATAATTCCAATAAACCATGTTCAACATTCTTAAAGAGACTTTAAATCATCTACTACCATCATCCTATCAGACATCAAGACCACCATATTGGAAATTCGTAATTGTAATGCTAGAGATTCGGGAAAAAGTTAAAAATTCATTAAATAAATTTGTAATCCATATAATGATCGATTGGATCAACTAATGTCCTTGGTTCGATCCCTGGCCGATACAAAACAACTTTAATATTTTAAAAAAAGTACCACTAAAGTGGCAGGTTTGAGAAAATAAAATACACCACAAGTTCCTTTAAAAAAACTTTTATTACATACATACTACACTACTACAAGTACAAAAAAAATACACAGACAAATTACTAAAGCCTTTTGGATTCCTCGATTCAAACAGTCTTCTTATTGTACGGACTAAGCCTTTTACATGACTTTAAATGTCTATCCGATCCGGTCATCACCGCAGCCAGAGACGGACTGAAGTTCATATCACTTATATAGTCTCATTAGCCGGTACAACACATGAGTCAAATCAATAACCATGTTCATTATAGGTCTCGGAGCATTTTTTATAATGACGATGTAAGCTATCGAGACGTGAAATTAGTTTATTGCACTTATTGCACTGAAATTGTATTCTTTGAACATTATTAGAACAACCGCTTCTTTCATGTCTGCGAGCATTTGAGGTGATAGTAAATGATGCACCACAGTATTTGCACTGATGCGAAGTACGCTCTTCATTAATTGAAGTATTCAATGCTGATGAAACTTCAGCTGATGGTGGAACAGCACATATCGAAGTCTCCTCCAGTGTTGACATCGACGTTGCCAACGGGATCTGCTCCAACATCGTCGGCGCTGACGTCATGGTTCCCGTAGTCGATTCTACATCCTCCATCGAGTTCGACGTTAAAGTCGGTAAAGATGCCATCGAGTTCGCAAGAACAGGTAATTACGCGACTTATGCACCAGAAGAAACAAACTAGGCGATCCTTACAACACCGACGTCAGTAACAAACCGAGCGTCCTGCTGTCTAGGACTCGCTTATATACATGCACCGTATGGAATAATACGATAGTCAAATCAAGATCAATTTACTAAAATACTAGAGTCAAAACAACATTAAAAATAGAAGCACCATCAACAAAAAAAAGGAAGCACATTTGGAAGCACCTTCAAAAAAGGAAAAACAAAAGGAAGCACCGACAACGAAAAGGAAGCACCATCAACGAAAAGGAAGCACACTTGGAAGCACCGACAAAGAAACGGCAGCACCGCCAACGAAAAGGAAGCACATTTGGAAGCACCGACAACGAAAAGGCAGCACCGGCATCGAAAAGGAAGCACATTTGGAAGCACCGACAACGAAAAGACAGCACCGGCATCGAAAAGGCAGAACATTTAGAAGCACAGACAACGAAAAGGCAGCACCGGCATCGAAAAGGAAACACATTTGGAAGCACCGACAACGAAAAGGCAGCACATTTGGAAGCACCGACAAAGAAAAGGCAGCACCGCCAACGAAAAGGAAGCACATTCGGAAGCACCGACAAAGAAAAGGCAGCACCACCAACGAAAAGGAAGCACATTTGGAAGCACCGACAACGAAAAGGCAGCACCGGCATCGAAAAGGAAGCACATTTGGAAGCACCGACAACGAAAAGGCAGCACATTTGGAAGCACCGACAACGAAAAGCAGCACATTGGGAAGCACCGACAACGAAAAGGCAGCACCGGCATCGAAAAGGAAGCACATTTGGAAGCACCGACAACGAAAAGGAAGCACATTTGGAAGCACCGACAACGAAAAGGCAGCACATTTGGAAGCACAGACAACGAAAAGGCAGCACCGGCATCGAAAAGGAAACACATTTGGAAGCACCGACAACGAAAAGGCAGCACATTTGGAAGCACCGACAAAGAAAAGGCAGCACCGCCAACGAAAAGGAAGCACATTTGGAAGCACCGACAAAGAAAAGGCAGCACCACCAACGAAAAGGAAGCACATTTGGAAGCACCGACAACGAAAAGGCAGCACCGGCATCGAAAAGGAAGCACATTTGGAAGCACCGACAACGAAAAGGCAGCACATTTGGAAGCACCGCCAACGAAAAGGCAGCACCGGCATCGAAAAGGAAGCACATTTGGAAGCACCGACAACGAAAAGGCAGCACATTTGGAAGCACCGACAACGAAAAGGCAGCACATTTGGAAGCACCGCCAACGAAAAGGCAGCATATTTTGGATGCATCATCGAATAAGGAAGCACATTTGGAAGCTCCATCAACTAAAAAAGGCAAAAAGGAAGCACAAGTTACGAGATCTAAGTCTTAGTAAGAAATCATAATACAAGAAATAAAAACATTACATTCTTATAATTTAAATTATTTATTTTATTGCTTTACATTATACAAATGCAAGTAAAACAAGTCATTATTGTATGTAGCCAGCATTCCTCAGTTCCTTGAGTATGAAGGATATTTCTTTGATGCACGAATAGTTTCCTGCACAAAGCGAACCATGTAGAAGTCTTAGCTGGTCAACCAATATGTTTGGATCTTTCCATGATGTGTAATCATTCTCTTCTACAACCATCTTCCTTGCACCTTTATAATAAATATTATGATCTCTGGTGTCTTCCGTTTTACCACCAACCGCATGGTAACTTTCATGTTTGAGACGGTGATCATCACAAGCATGATCAGATTTATTTAATATATCACGTCGTTTCCATCGTTTCGGTCTCAGGACACCGCCACATTCTTCGATCTTGGCAGCTTTAGGTGCTTCATCATAGTCTATGTCTTTGTCAACAGCCTCAGAGTCACTGTAACAATCACCGTAGAAGGAATCGTCTTCACCCAATTTACCGTAATAATTCGATGTTGATGATGTTGAAGTGTCTTCATCGTCTTCATGCTTTCTTTTTAGGAGTCCATCATTTTTACAAAGTAGGAAAGATCTACTTGAATTCGGCTGGAATATATTCTCACTTTTCACGTTAAGGATTCTTCCATTGTCTTCTTTCTTCCGTAAATCATCAACCTTCTTCAATTTAAGTTCTTTGTCGAGATCGGAAGAACCAAGAAAATTATTGTCGTAATGCAGATCACTCTTCCTTAGGCTAGTAGATTCATCGTTGTCCTCTAGCTTGTACGCAGGCTTGGCGCTACAAGTTCTGCCATGTCTTTTTAGGCTCTCTCTCCGCGTAAAAGACTTGCTACATCGAACACAACTTATCATATTGCGCAGGGGATTTTTAACACAGTCATTCTTCTCGTGTTGTCTTTTATTCTTTCTCAAGATAAACTCTTTACTGCAAAACTTACACCTATGTTCTTTCGATACAGCGTTAGATCCCAAATCGGAATTCATATTAGTTACTGAGACTAATACCAGATACCAATTGAATGTTTTAAATTAGATTCAATACTTAAATAGAAATTTTTTCACATTTCATCAGCGAGAATTAATATATCTCATGCAAAAGTACTTTATGCATGTAGTTCTGCTTTTCAACAACAGATGTCGCCACATGTTGCTTGCAGGTAAATAATATTTAGTTCTTTTATGCGGGATGCGGGATGCTCACTAACGATCGCAAAAGAAGGATGGCTTCGCTAGACTCCAAGGAAAAGGAAGTTTGTCTTGCATGTTGGTGCTCCACAGATGTCTCATGGCGTAATATTAATTTGACTGAGTAATGATATTTGTTAATTCCACCTGATAAAAATATTGCAAGTTTTGATTTAGTAGCAGAAATTATCGAATTAAATGTAACTCCAAATAAAATGACATGTCTCATTAGACCAAAAAAAATCCATGCAGAGAGCGGTTTCTCAGAATAGTCAGAAACACTTGAAGAAACCACAGGAATGATTGCAAGAACACGGGAAAAACCATCAAAATATTGTCAAGAATAATCAGGAGCACACTGAGAAAACCACCATAATATTAACAATAATAATCGGAAGCACACGGAGAAAACCATCATAATATTGACCAGATTAATCGGAAGCACACAGAGAAAACCACCACATGTTTTCTTTGATATCATAAAATTACAAGAAAAAATATTTAAAAATAAAAATAAATTAATAAAAAAATAAAAAAAATAAAAATGCATAAACAGTTTCTGCTAGCTTGTAAACTTATCATTGTTGAGCAAAGATAGAGTTCTTCTAGTTGTGGTGTGATTTCAAGGTCAAGGTCAAATTTCAAGGTTAAGGTCAAATTTCAAGGTCAAGGTCAAATTTCAAGGTCAAGGTCAAATTTCAAGGTCAAGGTCAAATTTCAAGGTCAAGGTCAAATTTAAAGGTCAAGGTCAAATTTCAAGGTCAAGGTCAAGGTCAAATTTCAAGGTAAAGGTCAAATTTCAATGTCAAGGTGTAAGGTGTGGTGACCAGATAATTATACTACATGATATCGGCACACTCTAGCAGACGAAAACAAGATGGTGGTCTCCAGTGGATGAAGACAAGATGTCGGACATGATGTCATACCAGTTGACGATATATACCTTGGTATTGGTGGTGATAGATCAGTCTAGGTAGCTTTCATGGAGGAAGGATCGACTGTTTACTCTCGTCGGGAATCGAACCAAGGACGTACATCGATATAATCAAACATTATATTTATTTTCAATTTATTTAATGAATTTTGAACTTTTTCCCGCATCTCTAGCATAAAAATTATGGATTTTCAAGATGGCGTCCAAATTTCAAGATGGCGACTGTAACAAAAATTGCAGCATTAATAGGATCCAATATGTCGGAAAACACAACGTCGGAATGTTCGAGAACACACACAATGACGTCATCCAAAATGGCGGATCCAAGATGGCGGATCCAAAATGGCCGCCGTGATATACTTATCCCGTTACGTTATGTCCCGTTACGTTATGTCCCGTTACGCTTATCCAAGATGGCCGCCGTGACGTCAGAATCCAAGATGGCCGCCGTGACGTCAGAATCCAAGATGGCCGCCGTGACGTCACAATCCAAGATGGCCGCCGTGACGTCACAATCCAAGATGGCCGCCGTGACGTCACAATCCAAGATGGCGGACACCGGCACCGGCACCACAGCCTGAAGCCTGTCCTCGGAAATACTATGCTATACTACTTCCGTCGAAGACAGATACGTCAATTGGAGTCTTGTAGACTTGTAGCTACGTAACCAAGTAGCCTTGTAATCTTATAACATAACATAATGCTGTTTGAGCAGTTGTAAAAAAAGAGAAAATTCCGTCGAAGACAGATACGTCAATTGGAGTCTTGTAGACTTGTAGCTACGTAACTAAGTAACCTTGTAATCTTATAACAACATAATGCTGTTTGAGCAGTTGGAGCAAAAGACAAAATTCAGCCGAAGACAGATGCGGCAATTGGAGCCTTGTAGACTTGCAGCTACGTAACCAAGTAGCCTTGTAATGTTATAAGATAATGCTGGTGGAGCATATGGAGCCAAAGAGAAAATTCAGCCAAAGACAGATGTCACAATTGGAGCCTTGTAGACGAGTAGCTTCGTGGTCAAGTACTCATATAGTCTTGTAGGCTCTATCCTCGCAGTTTCGTAAACTTGAAGACTCGTAGCCTTGTGGCCTCATAGTCTCTTAGACTCGTAGAATTCTAGCCAAATATCATTGGCGCTGTTGAAACAAAAGGCTGTTGGAGCAATTGGAGCCTTTTGGAGCCTTTTGGAGCTGTTGGAGCATTTGAGCTTTTGGAACATTTGAAGCATTTTGGAGCGGTTGGAGCATTTTGAGCCTTTTGTAGCATTTGGAGCCTTTTTGGAGTGGTTGGAGCATTTGGAGCTGTTGGAGCATTTGGAGCCGAGTAGACTTGTATTCTTGTAGCTTCAAAGACATGTAGTTTCGTAGCCACGCGGTCTTTTAGCCATGCAGTCTCGCAGCCATGAATAACTCGTAACAAGCTAGATCCTTTTAGACTCGTAGCATTCTGGCCAAATATCATTGGCGCTGTTGAAACAAAAGGCAGTTGGAGCCAATGACTGTAGGAGCCAATGAATTTTGTAGCCGAAAGACTGTTGGAGTAAATGACTGATGGATCCAATGACTATTGGTGCCAATGACTTATGGAACTAAAAACTGATGGATTCATAGACTGTTGGTGGCATTATATCCTAACTTATCATTGACGATCGCTTTCGTTTTATAGAATTTCCATCCAAATGTGCTTCGTTTTCATTAAATGCTTGTCCTGCGCGAACGAAGCGTAGTCATTGTGTCTACATTGCGTATATTGCGTACATTGCGTACATTGCGTGTACTTTGCGTGTACTGTGCGTCAATTGCGAGAATAATACGTGTTCGTTCCGTTTACTGTGTGTACTATTTCTTCATTTCGTTTCCTGCGTGTACTGTGTGTTCATTACATTTATTGCGTGTATTGCGCGTACATTGCGTACATTGCGTACATTGCGTGTTGGAGCTTTCGATCTGATGGCGCGAATTGTAGCTCTTGGAGCCTAGCGTATATTGGAGAGATCGAATTCATGAGACACGAACGTATAACACCTCATCGAATTTTTTCGATCATATGATCCTCTTTTTTAAATGTTGTTTTGACTCTAGTATTATAGTAAATGGTTCTTGATTTGACTAGCGTATTATTCCATCCGTTGCATGTATATAAGCGAGTCCTAGACAGCAGGTAGCTCAGGTCGGTGGTCGTCTCTCGGGGCGTGCGCATCTCTCTCGCGGGCTGTTGGCTGGGAGTTCCCTGCGCCCTATTGGGTAACCGAAGGCTGGCAGTGCGTGTGGAATTTGTGTGCGTGCTGGGGGCGGCCTAGCAGCACCAACTGCTACCGACCGCGTCCCGCGGGTGGCGGATACGGGAGCCCAGCTCGAGAGTTGCAATCTCGCTGGGGTGGCTGTGAATAACCAATAGCAGTCCGCGGACCAATGGCCGGCCTGTGGAGTCGTTATTACGGCTATCGGGGTGAAAGGTAGCCTGAATGTAGCTCGGCGCGTGGCAGGAAGCAGCTTCGTCGGCGAAGGCACCGCAGGGGAGCTCGATGTGCTGAAAAAAATGCGAAGTGTAGACAAACTGCGGGCTGGAACTTGCGGAGCTGTGAACTGCTGCGCGCGCAACGGAATTGAAATGCATCGGAACTCTGAAGGAAGACATCAGGAACCTTCAGCTGGGGCTGCTGTAGCTGTGGCAGCAGTAGCCTCGAGCGGCGCGACCTTAAACCGTCTCGGGGATTTTGGGTGGCGAGGTTGGTTCCCTCCCCCCACCCTGGCTTGAAAAGTACTGCTGTTAACCTGAAGAAGGAAGATGAAGATTGCGCAACGTCAAGCTGCCTTTCGCTCCGTGCGCCCGCAGTTCGAGCCGGTTTACTGGCTCGTCTGCCCACTTCTGTTTTAACTGTGGCTGCCTGGGCAGCTGTGGCTGGGCTGACGAGTGAAGTCGCCCACCCCTGGGGGCGCTTGCGCCCCTGGTTAATAATAACCCAGGAGCTCCCAACTTTAAATGCGGGCCGCAAGGAACAAGCACCCAACTCCAGCATGGTTGATTTTTCAGCCCCTCCAACTCTTCTTACCTGGACCCTTCTTCCCTCTTGTCCAGTAGTTACCTGCTTGCTTAATGCATGTTATTTGATCCCCGCATGAACCGGCCCAGGGTTTTCCCTGTGTCTATGCAGGTTTTACCTGGGTCACATTAGCTAGCTTTTAAGCTAGGCGACCAATGGGGCGTCAGTCATGGCGCCAATCGCAGCCATGGCTGGCCAGTAAACCCCAATAAGCACACGATGCACGCGCCCTTGTCCTGCATGGTTAAAAACCCGCATGGTAGAGTGTATACGCTTCGGCCTGAGACACACTTAGGTCCTCCCCTAACCTGGAACCTCCCCTACACACTTAGAATTAACTTAGGCTAGGAAAAAGAAAAAAAAATCAGGTAGCTCAGTTTGTTACTGACGACGATGGTGTAAGGATGACCTATTTTGTTTCTTCTGGTGCATAAGTCGCGTAATTACCTGTTCTTGAGACCTCGATGGCATCTTTACCGTCTTTAACGTCGAACTCGATGGAGGTTGTACCATCAACTACGGGAACCATGACTTCAGCGACGACGATGGTGGGGCAGATCCCGTTGGCAACGTCGACGTCAACACTGGAGGAGACTTCAACAGTCGAGATACCACCGGCAGAAGAGACTTTAATACCGGTAGTGCTGGCTGTACAGGAAACCTCGACGAACGCTGTTTCACCCTCGATGGAGGATTCAATGGTTGCTGATTTGACAACAACTAACGAACATCGGTGCTGTTACTGCGACAAGATCTCAAACAACAGCAATGCTCGACGCCACGAGAAGAGCGAATGTGCCAAGAACCTATATCGTAAAATGTTTGTTTGTGAGAAATGTCATAGGCAGTTTGCCAGAAAAGATAATATGAAAACGCACATGAAGGCATGCAAAGGACCAGCTGCGCGGCAGAAAGTAAAGGTTTCTATACAACAGCGAATGATTGATGTGCATAAGAGTATGCCTGGAAATGATACAACTGCAGCAACGTCAGTATCTGGATCAGGTCTGAAAGGCTCGTCTTCATCACCACGGTATCCTTGCAGCTACTGCGATATGACTTTTGCATTTTCCCATGATGCACGAAGACATGAACGGAGTAAATGTAAGAAGAATCCATCTCGCATGAAGTTTCGCTGCGATGAGTGTCATGAATGGTTTACTCGAATAGATAATTTGCGACGACATGCGAACAAATGCAACGGTAAAGTCTTTGCGCCTACTGCTGAAATACCTGCAGACATTTCGACTCCTCGCTTTAGATTGGTGACTCGTGAGCGTACAAGCAAAAAAATCGATATACAGCAACCGATTGCTATGACATCTGGAAATGGAACTAAACCTAAGACTGTGTTCGGTGCTCTACAGGTGAATGATAATGGCTTCTACTTGGCACAGTCTGCATTTCGTGGAACATTGAAAGACTACTATTATCTAAATACGCTTAGTGAGTCGAAAGACATTTGTAATTTTCTTGACGATATCAGACAGAACATAATCAATCAGCTTACTGATGACATAGCAACAAACGGACCTTTGAAATATAACTTGTGGTTGGACTGCTTATATGGAAAGCCATATCCATTCGATGACAAAGAGAAGAAATGTGCATTCAAGACATCGGCTGCAGTAATTTACAGTTCTGACGATGTGAAGAAAACTGTTAAACACGGTATCCAGAAACTCTGTCAAGAAGAGGAGGACTATGTTAGTAAAGGTTCTGGTTGGTCTCTGTCTAGCATAAGCCGATTGGAGCTAAGAATTAGTCATTTCACACCGATGCGGAACTAAATGATTATAAGATTGCCAGCTTGCACAAGTTATCCTGTAGTAGAATATAAATTATGTAATAAAAGTTTTTAATAGAACTTGCGGTGTTTTATTTCTCGAACCTGGCACTTTTGTGGCAGTTTTTTTAAATTAAAATTGTTTGGTATCGGTCAGGGATCGAACCAAGGACGGGAATAGATCAAATCAATCATTACTTTAATGAGTTAATTTTTTATTGAATTTTGGAATTTTTCCCGAATTTCTAGCATAAAAATTACGGATTTCCAAGATGGCGGCCAAATTTCAAGATGACGGGTGTCACAGTAATAAATGATTACTGCACTCTAGCGGGTAAGAATTAAACTAACATGTCATCAGCGCACTCTAGCCAACGATAACGTGATGATGGCTACCAGCAAACAAAGACAAGATGGCGGACATGACGTCACACTACATGATGATATATATGAATGGGAAAAAGTGGTGGGGGTCAGTCTGCCTGCAGCCACTGTGAGGAAGGAGCTTGTCGCCGTTTTTACTTTTTTTGCACTGTCAGGTTCGAACCAAGGACTCTGAGCTGTGTCGTAAATGCTTGTTTTTTTAAATATTTTTCATTAAAATTTTATTAATTAAATTTTTTTATAAATTTTAAAAAAAATTCATTAAAAACGGATAGTAAATAAAAAAGTTAAAGATTGCGGACGTAACGGAAATTGCTACGGTGACGTCATCATCCAAGATGGCGGTCATAATCCTAGATGACGTCAGAGGCTTATCGGAGGCTGTAGACAAGGATGCTTAAGCCTCTTTTAGGAATTTTCGTGGTTTCTAAGGCAAAATGACTTTTGAGGATTTTCGAAATCCTGATTTTTGAATTGAGGACTTTTTTGAGATTTTTTGGCGGAATTTTTTTCCACTAAAATGTAAATTTTGGCGGATTTTGAGGAATTTTGGGAAATTTTTGCCCAATTTTGGCAATTTTTGAGGGTCAAATTCAAGGTCAAGGTCAAATTTCAAGGTCACATCCATCCAAGATGGCCGCCGTGACGTCAGAGCAATCGGTCATTGACCCGGAACCTCGCACCTCAACCTGAATCCTGTGCGTCAACACAGAAGTAACACAACACTGTAGCTGTAGTCCTACTACCTCCCCCGAACCCTCTTCATCGTCCTCTTCGCTCACGCACGCCCCCACCCAACCACAGAGATAAGAAACACCCGCTTGCCAGCTTGCTAGAATGAAGGTTATTCAACCAGCCCGGGGTTTTACGACCCGGTACGTTTTGAAAACAGTACTTGTAGATATACATATTTTTTATTGTATGGTTTTATAACTGTGGAAAATATTTACAGTAGAACTTTGGCTATACATATAAGTTAATATGTGCAGCATGTAAAGGCCTTTTTATTTGCCTCCCTACCGCAACTCCCCTTACCCGGAATTTTCCCATAACCGGAATAGACCTCCCCCCAATGATTCCGGTTGAGGAGTGCTCTACTGTATTGCATAAGGCTGTGCGAACGTTCGAAATTTCGAACTCGAACCGAACTTTGAAATAGTTCGGTTCAAGTTCGTGTCAATAAATTTGGGTTCGAGTTCGTTTTTTGTGACAACACTAGAACTTGTTAGTTTCCTCATTTTAATAATACTAGAACCACGATTTTACGTATGCTCACGGCAAGGGCGCCCATATGGTAGTTTGTAGGGGGGGGGGGGGGCAGACCTTCAAAAATTGACAAAAAGTGTCAAAAATTACAATTTGCCAAAAATCCTCAAAAACCCATACATTTTTTCCTCTTCCTGAAAGCTGGGGGAGGGGGCCACGGCCCTACCCTGCCCATGGGTATGGGCGCCCTTGGCTCACGGTTCCAAGGATGGCATTCGTAAAATCGCTGCCTTTGTAAAATCGGGGCTGGCCCATTTGCCCCCCCCCCCCCCCCCCCCCTTTTTCACCCATTTTATTTCTTTTACTTTTCGAACTAAATATATTTGGTATTACTTGTGTGTATTTCGTCGTTATAAACAACATATCATTAAATATTAACGACTATTGCTGCAACGAGGGGGGGGGGGAAAAAACCTCCGGCCGCAACACATAGAGTAAGTAAAGGGAGAGGCGCCACTCCCATAGTAATGATCGTTTGATTAAATTTGTAAACAAAACCCTTGCGATCAGTGGCAGATCCAGGATTTTGGTTTGGGAGGGGCTTGACCCAGCTGAGGCTAGGCTTTATCAAGGCAAACACTAAAACAATAGTGGACCCAGATGCTTTTGGAGGGGGCTTGAGCCCCTTAGCCCCCCCTCTGGATCCGCTACTGCTTGCGATCATACCATTTCTTTGCAACTTGACAACAAAAAAATTACAGCCAGATACAACCTGAGAAAGGTTTAGTGTGTGATAGTTGGCACCTTTGTAGTCGCCATATTTTATATTGTTTCGATAAAGGCTACTGATATTGTAAAATTTCTTTATGTTAGTCCCTATAATGGAACGTTAAACTATTTCCGCAATAGAAAAAAAGACCAATTCTAAGTGGATTCGAACCCTTAAACGATTGTTTACGGCTATAACGCCTTTACCAACATGACCACCAATTCATCTAGAATAAAGTTCAACAAGTGTATGTACTTATATAATATTTTTCTGCACTAGTAAAGTCCAAATTAATTTTACAGCCAGATTGTAACTGATGATCGTTTAGTAATGAATTTTATTTCTGTTTATTATATTTATTTTCCATTCCATTATTATTATTTTTTTTAATTTTCATCTTCAAAAACTACAGTAGCAGCCCTAGCAGGTAATATGGAGAATGACAGGCCAACGTGATCTAATTTTCGTTTTCAGCAAAATGCCACGCAGCATCTAGTTTTCAGTGACATTTTAAATTATATACTTTTACTTTCAAATCCCATTATTACCACGAGACAATACAAAGATGGCCGTATGTAATTTGACGCCAGCCGATAGTGCGCCTCTTAGTCGCACAGGCCGCGATGCCTCTCCGACGCCTCTCAAAGCCGTGTGCCACGAACACGCCCGCGCGTGCAACATGGTGCAACGAGTGTGAGTGCACCGAACGACCCGCAGCTAGCACCACTACCGGCCACCTCGGCGGAAGCACTCCGCCGGGTGTGGCAATGTGCTTCCGCCGGACTATAGCATCAAGGGCACATGTTTTCTCTCACAGACATAAACTATGTAATGTATATTTCATCAAATGTTTTTATTTGTTAATTCCATTGTTCAACGTGCGAATAGGTCCTAAACTTGGCCGCGTCTGTTTCCCGCGCGCTGCGCTTCTGGCGCGCAATTGGCAGGCCTGCTGTAGCGCTGTGCTACACGAGTGAGTCAGTACCCACCGGGAGCTCGAAGAGGCTGGTCGTCTTCGCGCCAATTCCGCAACCGCATCTAGATCGTGAGTTACAACACCACTGGCCGTGCATCACCGCACATCACCGCGCAGGTCTTAGCAGCAACGTCCGACACGTACTGTTCGCTCAAAACTCCCCCCTCTCCATAGTAAGCGGGGTCATCGCCGAACAGCCGTACATGCGCAGAGCTCTCTAACCCCGAACAGTCGCGGCCAGGGGATGGATAGCACCATGTAGAGGTTGGTGTGTAATAAAAACCACACTTCACGTAGCGGAGTGCATCATTTGTAGTATAAGGCGTCTTGGGTGGCCTAAACAGCCCAAGGATCACCTCTACGGACACGTCCCTGCCTCCCGCCACTTGGCCGAACCCAAACCCCGAGACCCATCCCGCAAAACTTGATAGCTTTGACGGGGAGGCAGCCGGAACGGTGTCAAAATGGCGCCCACCTAGTGTGGCAACATAACAACGCCGCAAACGCCATCCGAATCGCTGAAAATCCGGCAGAGTTACGCGTAGGGACAGCACAAAGGGGAGAGAAAGCGCGCGCAGACGTGCAGGCGCCGTGGAACGGGACGCGCTGGGGTAATCAGGCCACACCACCCCCCTCCCGCTCCAAGATCGTTCGCTCACTCGCTCCCGCATTCCACGGTTCCACCCCCCCCCCCCCTTACACTCGTACAGATCGTTCGCTCACCCCCTCCCGACTAACCCCTCGAGCCCCGACCGATCGCGCGCCGAGGCCAAACGAGCGCGCCCGAAGATCACCGAGCCGTCACCAGCCGCGGCCGCGTAAACAACCGCGAGGCGCGTGCGTGCGGGCAAGACCGCTCGGTCGTAAGCGCAAGGGGGCGCACCCCCGGATCTGCCCGCGCCCGCCACCGACGCTTCATCCCGACGCTCGGGTCGGACAGCCGCGGATCGCGTATGGACAAGAGGCCGGACGTAGCCATCACCATGGAGAGCTATTGCGCCGGGTGCGGCAAGCCGCACACCACCAGCCACAGCACCGGTGAGTACCCCCACCTGTACTGCACATGCGAAACGGTACGCGTCAAGACGGAGGGGCAGCCCAGAACCCAAGCGGGTCCCCAGTGCGCCGCTGTCCACTGTCCCGGTTACCGAGGCGAGATAGCGAGATGCCAGCAGTGCGGAACAATTAAACACCGCGCATGCGCAGACGCGCTGGAATTCGTAAATTTCCGGGACGGACTTTTTCTGTGTGGGGGGTGCGAGCGACGCGCACGAGGGCACCCAGGGGGTCAGCTAGCTACCACGTCCCGCCCCCTCACCGGGCCTATTACCCTCCCGGAGTTCGCGGGCCTCAACCACGAGGATCCGCGCGTGTTTTTGCGAGCATGCGAGGCGAGGCTCGTGCGGCACCAGATACCGCGGGAAGAGTGGGCGGAACGCGTGAGTGCGCAGCTGCGCGGGGAGGCGCGCGAGTGGTGGGCCCAGGTGGGCAGCTACGACACAGACTGGGAAGACTTCGCCCGCCAGCTGGAGGCGCGCTTCAATGACACCCGAGCCCTGAACACATGTCGGAGTGAGATGTTCAGCCGTTGCCAAGGTGACGGGGAGGCGGTGGCGACGTTTGTTTATAACAAGCTCAGACTATACCGCCGCCTAACACCCGGGGGTCAAACTAGCGACATACTGCCCTTCATAGTGGAGCTAGTGTCCCCCGAACTTCGCCCATTCTTGCGCGAAGCAGTGACTCGCGGGCTGGATGTTTTTCTTGCACGAGCACGAGCCGTAGAGCATGACCTCCAATCAGCTCGCAGCGCCAAGGGCGTCGCGACGCCCCGGTCAGCCCCGTCCACCAAGGGGGCGGCGCGTGCAGAGGTCGAACGTGCAGTAGTGCCGTACACGGGCCCGCCGCCGCCGAGGGGCAACTACCGGGCCACC
Source organism: Bacillus rossius redtenbacheri (assembly GCF_032445375.1). Classification (NCBI taxonomy): domain Eukaryota; kingdom Metazoa; phylum Arthropoda; class Insecta; order Phasmatodea; family Bacillidae; genus Bacillus; species Bacillus rossius. The sequence continues at coordinate 5,200,740 of NW_026962012.1, read as the reverse complement.
CAGCTGCCGTCCGATCCACCTGGCGCGGGTGGGGGAGGCCCGCCTCACCCGTTCACGGCCTGCCCCAGGTCGCCGGCGAGCGACGCCGTCCACCTGGTGTCGGTGCCGCCCCCGCACGCTGCTGCGGGGGCCACCCAGCTGCCGTCCCATCCACCTAGCGCGGGTGGGGGAGGCCCGCCTCACTCGTTCGCGGCCTGCCCCAGGTCGCCGGCGAGCGAAGCAGTCCACATGGCGTCCGTGCCGCCCCCGCACGCTGCTGCGGGGGCCACCGAGCTGCCGTCCCATCCACCTAGCGCGGGTGGGGGTGGCCCGCCTCACATGTTCGCGGCCTGCCCCAGGTCGCCGGCGAGCGACGCCGTCCACCTGGCGTCGGCGCCGCCCCCGCACGCTGCTGCGGGGACCACTCAGCTGCCGTCCCATCCACCTAGCGCGGGTGGGGGCGGCCCGCCTCACCTGGTCGCGATGTTCGCGTCCCACACCAGGTCGCCGGCGAGCTACACCAGCCACCGGGTGCCCCCGGCGACCCCGACAGCACCTGCGGTGCCTCCTTATGCACCGGCGTACCCCGTCAGGACTGACGGGGATGACCAGCGCTACCCGTCAGCGGCCCACACCAGGTCGCCGGCGAGCTACACCAGCTACCGGGTGCCCCCGGCGACCACGGCAGCACCTGCGGTGCCTCCTAATGCACCGGCGTACCCCGTCACGACGGACGGGGATGACCAGCGCCACCCGTCAGCGGCCCGCACCAGGTCGTCGGCGAGCTACACCAGCCACCACGTGCCTCTGACGACGTCGGCAGCGCCCTTGGAGCAGTCGGGTGAGTCGCCCCACCTGGGACAGTTGGGACCTGAGGCTGGGTACCTACTTAGGATACCGGTGGCCATGAATGGGCAACCTGTGCACGCATTAGTGGACACGGCTGCCAGTCATTCCTACGTGTCAGCTCAACTCATACCCGAGGGAGACCTGATCCCGGAGCGTGAGAATGTACAATTAGCCACCGAGGGGGCGAAGGCACTTACGGTCGGCCGCACCCAAATCACCCTTGCCATTAGAGATCACACCAGTCAAACCACCGCCCTCGTGATGGATGGGCTCAGGGACCAGTTGATTTTAGGGTTGCCATGGTTAGCCCAGGAGGATGCTACAGTAGAAGTGCGGGCGGGGAGGGTGCACGTCGGCAAGCAGGAGAGGCGTACCGTATACGGCCTGGGTCGGCGGCTACCACCTCGGCGAGAGAACCCCATCACCCTAGAGGAATTGCAAAATGGCGTACCACCCGAGCAGATAGACCTAATTAACCGGGTATTGGCACAACAACCGCAAGTGTTTGCTGCTACTGATATGCTACGACGCACCACGGTCGCTGAGCACGCCATTCCGACCAGGCCACATGAACCCCGGTTCGTCAAACCGTTCGGGTTCGGGCCCAAGGAGAACGAGGTCATCCAGACGCAGATCGCTGAGATGTTGCGCGATGGCGTCATTGAGCCAAGTGAGTCCCGTTACAATTGTTTGATTGTGATGGCCAGTAAGAAGGATGGCTCAATGCGCTTTTGTGTCAACTTCAAGCCAATTAACGCAGTCACCATACCTGCCCCCCCTCCCCTCATCAACATCACGGATGCCTTGGCGGGGCTGGGCGATGCATGCATCTTTACCTCGCTAGACCTAAAATCAGGATATTGGCAGGTGCCGGTACGCCCGGAGGACCGGCACAAAACAGCTTTCACCGCGCCTGATGGGAGGCGTTTCCAGTTCTGCGCCATGCCGTTCGGGCTGATGGACGCCCCTGCGACCTTCCAGGCCATGATGGTCCGCGTCTTGGATGGCTACGCCGGCGAGTTTGCTGCAGCGTACCTAGACGACGTGATCATCTGGTCGCGGTCGTGGGAGGACCACGCACGCCACCTAGGCCTGGTCCTTGAGCGGCTGGCCAGACATGGACTCACATGCGCCCCCCACAAATGCCACGTGGGTGCGCGAGAGATTGAGTACCTGGGGCACCTCGTGGATGCCGAAGGCTGTCGGCCGCTGCCCAAACACCTGAACCTCATTGAATCCAAACCTGCACCCAGCACCCGTAAGCAGCTACAAAAACTCCTAGGTCTCTTGAACTGGCTAAGATCCTTTGTACCCCACTTTGCCAGCATAGTTGCCCCTATGACCGACCTATTGTCACCGAATACCCGGTTTCGGTGGACAGAGGAGGCAGATCATGCACTGGCCACCGTCAAGCACGAGTTCCGGGAGTGCCGCCGACTCGCCCGCTTGCGGCCCGACTCCCCGCTATACTTGCAGACAGATGCAAGCCAAGAGGGGATGGGGGCCGTCCTATACCAGGTAGGGGAAAACGAGGAACGCCGGATAGTGGAGTACGCGAGCGCCAAGTTCGGCCAGCCCGAGCGGCGGTACCATGTGAACGAACAGGAGTGCATGGCCGTCGTTTGGGCGATGCGGCGGTACCGACACCACCTGGAGGGCCGGCGTTTCACGTTGAGGACAGACAGTCAGTGTCTAAGCTGGCTGGATTCCGCCCAAGGCCGCAAGTCGAAGTTCACGCGGTGGGCACTCATGCTCCAGAGCTTCGACTTCGCGGTCGAGCATGTGAAGGGGCAGGACAACCAGCTCGCTGACGAGCTGTCACGTCACCCCGACCCTAGGTCCACTTTCCAGGACGACCACAGCTGGGAGGGGCTACTACCCCCACCAGGTACCCTACCTGTCGCCACCGGGGAGGAGGCACCAGCGGTGTTGTGCGCCGTGACCACGCCCCCGGACATTGCCCCAATCCAGGTGTTCGAGACCCTCACTGCCCTAGTGGCGGCCGTGCAGCATGCCCAGCAGACGGACGAGGCCACTCAGACCGAAGTGCAGGCGGGTGAGGGAACAGTCCACCCCTACCAACGGGTAGTAGACGGAGTGCTACAGACACGGGTGCCTGGCGACATGGAGGCATGGCGTCTCTACGTACCCGGGTGCGCACGAGCTGGCGTACTACATTTTCACCACGACCATGACTTGGCTGGCCACCCCGGGGCAGACCAGACGCAGACGGACATCCGCAAAACATTTCATTGGCCAGGCATCACCCGCGACGTTAGGGGTTATGTGCGACAGTGTCAGCGCTGCCAACAGCGGAAGGCGCGGCGGATGGACGGAGTGGAGCAACAGCGCCCCCGTCGACCCCGTGACCCGTTCCACACACTGGCACTCGACATCATGGGGCCATATCCCCGGACCACTCGGGGCAAAAGATTTTTAGTGGTCATCACGGACATCTTCACAAGGTGGGTTGAGGCCTTCCCAGTGTCCAATGTGCGAGCTGGGACCATAGCAGCTCTACTGGACCAGGAAATTTTCCCGCGCTACGGCTTCGCGAGGGTACTACTGACAGACAATGGGTGTCAATTCACTGGGAAGCGCTGGCGAGCTGACTGTCGTCGGTGGGGCCTAGACCACCACACCACCCCTGTCTATCACCCCCAGGCCAATCCGACCGAGCGTCGGAACCAAGAAGTAAAAGCACAGTTAAGATTGCGCCTGGGGGACGACCATTCTAAGTGGGATGTACATATACCCAAGTTACTGTATTGTCTTAGGCGCCGTACGAATGCCGTCACAGGCCACAGCCCGGCCGAGCTGCTGTATGGACAGAACCTCGCCCTACCAGGGGAGTGCCGGGTGGCAGCGGCCATCACGGACACTCTAATCCGTCCGGAGATTGAGGAAGGGAGGGAACAGGCCAGGCAACAGCAAAACCAATTCCTATCGGAGCACACACCACTGACCAGTCACCCCCCAACGCCCCTACAACCTGGACAGTGGGTGTACGTGAGGCAGCACCATCTGTTATCGGTCGCTCGCAATTTCTGTGCGGGGCTGGCCCCCAAGTGGTCGGAGCCAAGGGAAGTGCTCTGGAAATCCGGACCCACGTCATACGCGGTCCGTACCCCCCGGGGACGGCCTGCCAAGGTCCACAGGGATGACCTGCGGTTGGTAGCACCCGGGGTAACGGAAGGCGTGTCACCAGGGCCCAACTCGAGGGTGCCTCAATCAGAGGGCCAGCAGGTAACGAACCAGCAGGTTCTGCCAAAGGGCACCACCCCACCATCTGATGATAACATGGGACTTGAGCCGATACATATTGCCCCCCCCCCGAACTGGAAACTCCAACTGCCCATACACTGAGCCCTCCGATCGACACCGCGGGTGGCTCCCATCAGGACTCCCCGATATGGCAACAGAATGACGAGGAGGAGACAGAGGAATGGGATGAGCCATCATGGATGCTGAACATGAGCTTGGTAGATGCCAACCCCCAGATGTCTGTCGACGAGTCAGGTGATGAGTCAGAAGGGGGGGAGGAAGGAACTGACATTGGGGGAAGGTACCCATCACGCACGCGGCGGGCTCCAGTCCGGACGTGCTGTCTAGACGAACATGAGTCCATGGATATCACGCCCCTGGACGAGCCCGGGAAATACATAATTGAGGATGTCACCCCCCCGGACGAGCCTGAGAGAGACCAAGCTAGCCATGCCTACACCCTGGCCGAACATGGGACATACATAATTGAGGATGTCACCCCCCCGGACGAGCCTGAGAGAGACCAAGTTAGCCATGCCTACACCCTGGCCGAACCTGGGACATACATAATTGAGGAAGTCACCCCCCCGGACGAGCCTGAGAGAGACCAAGCTAGCCATGCCTACACCCTGGCCGAACATGGGACATACATAATTGAGGATGTCACCCCCCCGGACGAGCCTGAGAGAGACCAAGTTAGCCATGCCTACACCCTGGCCGAACCTGGGACATACATAATTGAGGATGTCACCCCCCCGGACGAGCCTGAGAGAGACCAAGCTAGCCAGGCCTACACCCTGGTCGAGCCCGGGAGATACATTATTGAGGATATCACTCCCCTGGACGAGACTGAGGACAATACCTCGGACAAGTTCTTGCCCCTGAAGGGGTGCCTCCCGCCGAACATCACACCCGAGCAAGCGGCAGCCCCCTCCCCTCCACTGCGGCCACAGAGGACCCGCAGGGCTCCGGTTCACCTTGCTGAGTACGAATGGACCAATCATCAGGGCCAGGCCAGGGACCCTACAGTGCCACCACAGTGCAACTCAATGGAGCTTATCCACATCAAAACATCACTGCCCCTACTGAGGGGGAACGAGCATAGTGAGGAAGGCACACAGTCATTTTCTTGTTTGAAGAGAGATGCTCAGGGCCTAGAATCTCACCCCAGGCATAGTACACCACCCCAGTGCCGCGCTTCGAGTGCATCACTCCCGTGCGATCATTGTGAGGCGTCGGTGCACATAGCGGCCTCAGATAGAGGGGGGCATTTGACGCCAGCCGATAGTGCGCCTCTTAGTCGCACAGGCCGCGATGCCTCTCCGACGCCTCTCAAAGTCGTGTGCCACGAACACGCCCGCGCGTGCAACATGGTGCAACGAGTGTGAGTGCACCGAACGACCCGCAGCTAGCACCACTACCGGCCACCTCGGCGGAAGCACTCCGCCGGGTGTGGCAATGTGCTTCCGCCGGACTATAGCATCAAGGGCACATGTTTTCTCTCACAGACATAAACTATGTAATGTATATTTCATCAAATGTTTTTATTTGTTAATTCCATTGTTCAACGTGCGAATAGGTCCTAAACTTGGCCGCGTCTGTTTCCCGCGCGCTGCGCTTCTGGCGCGCAATTGGCAGGCCTGCTGTAGCGCTGTGCTACACGAGTGAGTCAGTACCCACCGGGAGCTCGAAGAGGCTGGTCGTCTTCGCGCCAATTCCGCAACCGCATCTAGATCGTGAGTTACAACACCACTGGCCGTGCATCACCGCGCATCACCGCGCAGGTCTTAGCAGCAACGTCCGCCACGTACTGTTCGCTCAAAACTCCCCCCTCTCCATAGTAAGCGGGGTCATCGCCGAACAGCCGTACATGCGCAGAGCTCTCTAACCCCGAACAGTCGCGGCCAGGGGATGGATAGCACCATGTAGAGGTTGGTGTGTAATAAAAACCACACTTCACGTAGCGGAGTGCATCATTTGTAGTATAAGGCGTCTTGGGTGGCCTAAACAGCCCAAGGATCACCTCTACGGACACGTCCCTGCCTCCCGCCACTTGGCCGAACCCAAACCCCGAGACCCATCCCGCAAAACTTGATAGCTTTGACGGGGAGGCAGCCGGAACGGTGTCAAATTATAATAATTGGATATGTAATAAACTAAAGAGATCAAAACTTGTAATTTTTTTTTCCGATGTTGGTGAAACAGGGTATGATCTCATTTTTATATGCTTTATATTAGCTTCACCTGTATGTTTGTCTGTCCGTCTGTAACTCTGTCTGTCCGTCTGTAACTCTTTCGACTAAGAGTGAGTGACTCATCACTGTAAAATGTCCCACCCATTTCATTACGTTCGTTAGCCGAGCGGTCTAAGGCGCGCGACTTCTGTGGCGTCAGCTTTCGGATTCAGCGATCGTGGGTTCTGCTCCCGGCCACGCCGAAAAAAAAATTGTTTTTTTTTTTTTTTCCCCCCGGTAAATTCTAATATTATATCCATACATCTAACTGCAAATGATTCGTAGAGACTTTACCATTTCTTTGTGACGTTGCAACTCCAAATAGTTATCTCAGATGGTAATAGGTAGTGTCGGTAACTCATTTCCCTATGATAATTATACATAAATATAGTTTAAAAAACTAAAAAAACATGCTCTTAAAGAATATCAAACTAAAAAGTTAAAAATAAATATAGTTTAAAAAACTAAAAAACATGCTTTTAAAGAATATCAAACTAAAAAGTTAAAAATAAATATAGTTTAAAAAACTAAAGAAACATGCTTTTAAAGATTATCAAACTAAAAAGTAAAAAATAATTTTAAAATTAAATTTATGACAATAGTATATAAGCAATATTAGTATAAATGAGAAAAAAGCATGGGGCGCTTAATATTCAAAAAATATGGCACAAAGCGCCTCAAGCTTTTTTCTCATTTATACTAGTATTGCTTATATACTATTGTCATAAATTTAATTTTAAAATTTCTTACTTTTTAGTTTGATAATCTTTAAAAGCATGTTTCTTTAGTTTTTTAAACTATATTTATTAAGGATTCAGTTTGTCCTATCTACTGTCACCAGCGTGTGAACGTGGAATGCGCACTGGCTTCGCCAGCCCGGCGCCGCCCGCCCTTTCCCACGCTATCTTCCCACACTGCGGCCGGTCTCGGATGCTACAGTCTCTGCGCTGCTGTTATTTGAAATATTCAGATAAATGGAAAGTTTTATACACTAGTTTTAAAGATTTTGGAATCAAAAACAAACTAATATCATCAATTTAAAAAGTTACCTAACTTTTATTTTTCCGCCTTGCAGAAAGAAGCAGGTTTCCTTTGTCACTATTCTTTTTAAAACACGTCTTATTGCCACCAATTGCAGCGTTTCCCACCTATTTCAATTTAAAAATGTGGCTTCGTGGTAGCGCGATACAACAAAACAAGTAGTGACGATTTCCGACATGTGCGACATCTGTTATGTGTTACTGCAATGAACCTCTGCGTGCGGAGTGCCCGACATCTGTGTGCGGACGCGTGAACTACGATGTGTAAAATTCGTTCTTCGTATACCGATTACAAAGGTTACGGCGGAACAGATTTTTCAGCTGGTATTGCTTCTAAATGCATCCTGCTGTTTCTAACTCATGCGCACATATGTGTTGTATAATATTATTCTTTTGTTTCCCATTTCCAATCAAATTATACTAGCATTCGTCTACTCAAATTCGCCGTTTTTAGGAATAATTAGTTAATAAAATAAGACGCATACCGAAATTTCGAGTAATGACATTTTAAGATCCATCCTTACTCTGTAAATAATATTTTACCAAAATCCAATTTATGTCATGGTATTTACAGAATCTGCTCCACCGCAAACGTCGATTTTGCTGCTTGGAACCACATGTATCGCGCACTCTTAAGGACAGAGACTATTCTTATCTTGCAGAATCTCGTCACTGTTCAACTATGTAACTGAACTTAACTGAATTCAACATGTTTCTGGATAATGATATTTATTTTTGTATCTATAGCATGTTTCAATTGTTTTTCAGGGAAAATTCAAAATCAGCTTTATATATTTACAGCTTAAAAATTTTATTTTCTTTCCGGGAGGGTGCCAGGCTAACTTATGCAGCTGTTGTGTGGGTCGTCGGCCCCAGCTTTGTTCACTAGGATCGTGGCGGTGGTTGAATTACTAACTAGAGAAGTTGTATCACACTCCTCAGGCAGCATGGTTGGCTGATGCCTAACTTATGTAAGGGGGCACTGGAAATCACTGTCAATTTGTTCTTGCATTTATTAGCATGCTATGCATTGCGGGTTACACTATGCATTATACCTTATACTTTACCCTGACAAAAGTTTCTGATTGCTGTGTTACGTGCTTACGTTACATCTAACAGCATTCTAATTGGGGATTTGCATGGAGTCGGCCATACCCGTAAGTTTTTGAATTACGACTTGAACAGGCTCTGCGAGCCGTGAATCTACAAGTGCTTTAATGTCTTTGTTGAGGCCAGCAGACATATGCACGGCTACATTAAATTAAAACACTTACCTCTGGAGTCAGCCAGTTCCGTAATTATCGACCCTGCGGCGTGGTCACGTGGCAGGGTTAAATCTAAGGCGGTTGGGATAAGCCCGGCTCTGCAAAGATGACGAGAGAAAAAAGATTTAGAGGTGAGAAAGTCTATAAAACATTTATCACAATATTTAAGACATGTGTGTGAAAATGCTGAGTGTTAATATTTTGGTCGTTCACTAAAAACTGGTTTCATTATATTTGTGAGGTTCATACTGTGCAGATATACTGCATGACTATTAAGTGAATTGTATGTATTATGTTGGAGTGTATGTCTCATAGCCTGTCACAAACAAAAAACTTACTGGATACAAGGAATATTGCATCTAACACTTTCATTAGTATTTATCAGAATGTACTACACTTAAACTAACCACTGCATGTAATATACTGGCATACTGAATTTAATTAACCAGGCTTACAGAAATTCTGTTGGCAAAAATAATAAACAGTTACTTTTATGCACTAATTACTACATTCTGTTTCTCACCATAAAAGTAATTGTCCATAAAGGTACATACTGAGGTTGTTTAAAACAATAGCATGGTTTTAGACTTTGGAGTGTCACCTGATGGTATAATGTAAAGAGGAAATATTACTGTGTAAGCTCTGTGTTGGTAATGCTCAGTATAGAAATTCAGTAATGTATGAGACATTTGCAGCCTACATTGTCACTAAAGAATATATTTTTTTTATGAAAATAAACATAAATATTAAACTTTTTTTGGGTCAACAGTAATCTCTTTCCATTGTATTATTTTATCCGTAACATTCCTGTACAAAAAACCCTATCCATGTAGCTTTCCTAATTGTTCTTGGTTTACTTGATATGTACCTACACACTGGGTGAATGTATCTTGAAAGCGATACCACATAAAAGGTTACATGTTACATTTAAATTTATGTGTACACTTTATAAAGAAATTCATTTATGTGCTGTGGAATGAAAAAAACGAAGACACATTGAATATTTAAACACAAATATTTTAAAGGCATAAAATCTTGCACTTTCTTTCTTGTACTAATAACTACAATGTGTTTTAAAGATAACTGACATGTTAAAAAGTAAAATTATTTATTATGAACGTTCAGCAAAAATCTTTACACTTTTCTTTCCATTTAAATGACAGCATTATTTTTTCCATATGAATCGCCTAAGTTTGGTAAGTTTTGAAGATATAGACAGTCATGAAATATAAGGTTGTTGTAGTGTATGTGTGCAATAGTTCTAGGTTGGCAGCCATGCCAAGAAGTGTGGAGGCCGGAAGTGTAGATAGTAGAGGTGGGTTGGGACAGCAATTTTCGGTATCAGTCCCAACCTGATACTGATACAGTAATGTACCTAGGTACAAGTCTCTGATACTTCTGTATCAGACGGTCCCAGGAGGCAACAAAGCTCCGCGTACGCAGACCGTGCGACCGGAAGGAGAATCTGATACATTATTTATCACGCCCGGTAATTCTCTACCTCTGTTACTCTCATGCCCGCCTGATACAGCCAGTATCAATCAGTACAACATTCTCTGCAGTTCGTCCTGGCCGTGTATCACCATGTTGCGGGCTGTCATGCTTTGTAGTTAGTATCATTATAGTGAAATAAGGAATTGATAAGTGCACGAAAAAAACTTCATTTGTGTGAAATTTTTTTACGGAAAATAATGAGTTTGCTAATTGTAATTTGTGTAAACAAAAACTGAGTTATAAATCATCGACTAATCTGAAGAAACATTTGAAACGTAAACATTGATATAGTAACTTATGCTCACTAATGTACCTATCTGTTTTTTATTTTTTATTTTTGATAAAATCGTGCATTTTTAATGTATAAAAACACTAGTTACTAATTGTTTTCGAAAAAAGAAAGTCCATATGTTGATTACATCTGTTATTAGTGTCAACTGAGTATTTATTTGCATTTTCATAGCTGTTAGGTGCACAAATATAAATATTATATCTTGTATTAATGTACTTTTTAATATTAAATTTTCATTAGTTTTATTATTGAACGAGACGGTGCACGCACTGCGCACTGAGCGTACTTTGAAGTAGGAGAATAAACAAAACGACTTGTAACCAGGGCTGCCACTCTGATATTCATGAAAAACCTAGATAACCTACAAAAAAACCCAGATGCGTCTAAAATGCTATCGTTGAAAATGTTTGCGTACTAATTCAAAAATATAAACATAACTGGTTTTAATATAAAACAATTAATTACCTTACAAGACTGAAAACTGTTAAATACAACCAATACAAGAAAATTACACTGCAGCAAAATGGCTGTATAAGTAATTCTTGGACCAGTACATATCATAAAAAAACCTACAAATATATACATGACAAAACAAACACCATCACTGCATCCTTTAAACCGGTAATTGTTTTTATAAAACTGCATCATGTACGTTAGTCTTTATTCAGAGTCTGATTCTACAAGATTGGTTTGAAGGTTAATTGTTGCATTGGTTTTGTGTTCTGCAAGCCTCTTTGAAGAATGTGTCTAATTTAATATTCGACTTAGCTTCTTGAAAACTAGTTTTGTGTTTATATGTATTTTTGTGTGTGAAACACATAGACTTGTTTGCATTTATCAAACAGATATTGCAAAAGATACAGTAGCTACTACCTTTATTATTGTTTTAGGTATAAAAATAATTAAAATTATAAAAAACCTAGAATTGTTGGAATTCATTATTTAAAAACCCAGAAACCCAAACACCATTGGAAAAACCCAGATCTAGGTGGAAAAACCCATGAGTGGCAGCCCTGCTTGTAACAATATCGCTTTGCGCCTCTCCTTCAAGGCTTCAACGCCTTCCCCTGCGCTTCCTCCCCTACATTCTTTCCCTTCTTTATCCCTTATTCGTCGTTCCTGCTCCCTCCCCTTTCACAAGCTCCGCCCAAGTGACCGTCATCTGCGATCGGGTACTGTATTCATTGGCCGTTGTGTTGTTCCAGCTGAATTCTGAACTGATACTAAAGTCTCTGATACTTTTCAAGTGTACTCGTTTGCCGTTCCTGATACAGGCGCGTATCAGTGACAAAGTATCAGGTTGATACTTTTCGACCCACCTCTAGTAGATAGATTAGGTTGTTGTTGTTGTTGGTGCAGGACCGAATGGCCGATGTGTGTTAGGTCGGGCAACCAGAATCGCAGCCCATCGGGCGAAGTACAATGAACAGACATAACAGTGGCGACGAGGATATTTTGTAGGTGTGCGGGTGAGAATAATAATACTGGAGCTATAGCAAGTATGGCTACCATCGGAGCGATTGGGGAATTCGTGGCGGGTCGGGACACGTGGAAGTCATATCGAGAACTAATTCAGTTTTATTTCATTGCAAATAAAATTGAAACTGACGACGCAAAGTGTGCGGTATTTTTTACAGTTTGTGGTTCAGAGCTTTATGACTTGGTCACGTGTTTAATCGCGCCTAACGGAACTGATGCGGTGCAACTGAGTGAAGTGTTTATGAAGCTCACGGCGCACTTTGAGCCGAAGCCCAGCGAGATCGTGGAGACCTACAAGTTTCTCAAACGAGATCAAAATGAGGGAGAAAGTATAGCAGTGTATGTAGCAGAGTTGAGATGTTTCAGTGCACATTGTAACTTCCCGAATTTGGAAAGAATGTTACGGGACCGGCTGGTGTGTGGGGTGCGTGACAGGGCGGTACAGCATACTTTGTTGGCTAAGGATAAGCTCAGTTTCAAGGAGGCGGTCGACATTGCCATGGCGGCAGAGGCAGCAGGGAGGAATGTCTCGCAAGTAAGAAGTGATGCAAGCACAGAGGTAAGTCCACTTGATGGTGACCACAATGCGGTGCATGTCGTGGCAGGGGAAAGAGGTACAGACCAGAGCAAGCGTATGGAGCATGTAGTTACAAAGACACAATTTCCAGAATTTCCCCTTAAGCAGCCATGTTGGTGATGTTCAGGGCCCCATTCAGCAGAATCGTGTAGGCATGTAACAACAGTATGCCGTTACTGTTCACGACGGGGTCACTTAGAAAGAGCATGCATAAAGAAAAAGAAGATAAACACAGACAGGATCATACAAAAAAAGACGGGAGGAACAGTTCATAATGGTACGACGCATGTGCTTTCTGATACGGCAATGGGCCTACAGGAGCAAGAGCAAGAGGGCATGTTGGCAATGTATAGTCTGTACAACCTCCAGGAGTTGTAGACTAGAGCACCAATGGTTGTAAACCTGTGGCTTGATGGCCATAATCACAGCATGGAAGTTGATACGGGGGCCAGTTTTTCAGTCATTAGCTGGGAAACCTACAAGTTGGTGTGGCCGGAGCTGCCAGTCCTGGACAGATGTAACATTGCTTTGCGCACGTGGTCACAAGAACAGTTGATGGTAAAAGGGACTAAGAAGGTTGAGGTGAGATTGAGCAGTGGCAGAAATGCGACGCTTCCCTTGTTGGTAGCTGCGGGTAATGGGCCCAGTTTATTGGGGAGAAATTGGTATCAGCCCTTGGGTGTTTCAGTTGAAGGTATATTTACAGTGGCAGAGGGCAGAGGGAACATGAATGAGGTCGATGTAAATGGGTCAAAGTCAGTGCAAGGTGAAAACAGGTGGGTCCGGGAACTACTATTACGATATCCTAGTGTGTTCGACAATGGTGATCTGGGACAGTACAATGGTCCACCAGTAACTATCACCCTTCAAGACGAAGCCAAGCCTATTTTTAGGAAAAGTCGATCAGTGCCATTTGCGATCAGAGAAAAGGTAGGAGTGGCAATTGACAAACTCGTGGCAAGAGGAGTTTATGAGCCTGTCCCTTACTCTGCATGGGCAACCCCAATTGTGCCAATAATGAAGGCAGATGGGTCCATACGAATTTGTGCAGACTACAAGGGTACAGTAAACACTGTATGCAGTACAGAGAGTTATCCCATGCCGACGATCAACGAAGCACTGGCATCATTGGCAGGAGGAAAATACTTCACAAAATTAGATTTGGAGGCGGCCTATCTTCAGGTACGAGTTGACGACTCAACAGCGGATTTGCTAACGGTCAACACGATTAAGGGCTTGTTTAGGGTGACGTCGTACCGACCATGGCCTTTAAGCCCGTGCTCCGCACCGCCAGTACCGTATCCCGTTTTCGGAGCGCGCCCCTTGCCCAGCCGGAATGAGTCAGGCGAGCGCCTTGGGCGTGACCCCAATAGACAACAAACCAAATTAACAGTCACCGCGGCCACTGGCCTTAATTAAAATGCCTGTGAATGTCGGAATAGGAGAAGTCCCTCTAAAACAATTCACAGTGGGACAACATGGTAGTAAATTTACAGTCGCCAACTTGATGTCACATTTTAAATAATTAAATACATTAAAACTATTGTTAAGCCTTAAGCACCAATTACCAGGTGCTACATTTTAATTGGGCACTTGAAACATGTTTTAACTGGTAATATAGTAAATTAAATTAATATAAGTATTTTGACGCCGACTCACAAAGAAGAGAAAGTTTCTCTTCCTTGCGAGGCGGCCATGTCCGGCAGTCTCGAACCACTCCGCGCCGGGAACAGACGTGTGTCCGTGGGCAGCATCCAAGTTTCTTTCATTTTATTACTTTTTATTCTGTACTAAATCTTTAAATTTAAAACCTTTTGTTAATTCACCGCTGCCCACGTCGACTCGGCGCGTATTTTGCGGAGCCGGGCCTATCCCGACCGTCTTCAGTGTGATACCGCGATATATGTATCGTAGCACAAAACGTACGGTACTGGCCGACTCCAGCGAAAGTGTTTTTACTTAAGGTCGCCGTACATATGCCTGCCGGCTGCACACACGTAAGTGTTTCGCCGAATTTAGGAGCCCGCTCATAGAGCAACCCCTGCACCCATTAATGTTCGGCGCTGGCCGTCTCCAGCGAGCATCGACCCGCGTCCCGCGAGACTGCCGCGGTAACCATTAATGTCGCGTAGCGTTATGTTTTTTCTGTATTAATCGTGTAACGGCTAGACGTCGCCAAGTGTTGGTGAGAGTGTTTTGTAGCGGGACTAGATTAAAGGTAATTCTCACCAACTCGTGTATACTAATTTTCCGGAGTCTCCCGTCCTCCACACGGCCGAGCGGCCTTCACAGTCAAGAGAGAACCATTCAGGGTAGATTCAAGCCGTGTACCTGGCGGGGCACGCGGGGGCAGAGTACCCACGACCCAACATCAACGGCCTAGCAGTCCGCTAGCCTGGCGCCCCTCCGGACAACAAGAGCACCGCGACGCCCGTAGCGCCCGTCAGGTACCCCCCGGGCCTTTCACATAGGTCGGGTGACGGCAAGGGTTAATAGGTTGCAGTTTGGAGTGAGTAGTGGCCCAGCAGTATTTCAAAGATTGATGGAAACCCTATTAGCCGGGATAAGTGGTGTTGTGGTACTGCTGGATGATGTGTTGATAGCGGGTCCAAATGAAGAGGAACATTGGGCTAGAGTGACAGAGGTGGTCTCTCGAATTGAAAAAGCTGGATTGCGATTAAAGAAAGCTAAATGTGTGTTGCATCAACAGTAGTAAACTTTTTGGGATACAAGATAGATGCTGAGGGTATTCACCCTACGCAAGACAAAGTGAAAGCTATTTCCAATGTGCCAGAGCCCTGTAATGTAAAAGAACTACAGGCATTTTTAGGGTTACTGAATTTTTATGAGAGATTTTTGGGAAACAAGGCAAATGTACTGGAGCCACTACACCGGCTCCTCGAAAAGAATGCTGCGTGGGAGTGGGGAGAACAACATGTTAGTGCATTTACCAAGGCCAAGGAGCTCTTACAGGCAGACAGTGTATTGGTGCATTACGATCCTTCACGGCCTTTGGTGCTAACCTGCGATGCATCACAATATGGAGTTGGTGCGGTTTTGGCACATGTCATGGACAATGGAGAGGAACGGCCAGTAGCATTTGGGTCTCGCACATTACAGAAATGTGTACGTAACTATGCTCAAATCGATAAAGAAGCTTTGACCGTGATATTTGGGGTGACAAAATTTCGGCAGTATTTGGCAGGCAGGTCCTTTACAGTTATAACAGACCACAAACCATTACTGTGATTGTTAGATCCACGGCGCCCGACTCCAGATATTTTGTCACTGCGTATGCTACGCTGGAGCTTGCTGTTAGGCATGTACGACTATACAATCACATACCGGCCGGGGGTGCAGATTGGACATGCAGATGCCTTAAGTAGGGTGATGCAATCTCGACAAGACCAGCCCATTCCAAGAGTGGCAGAAGTACTTATGTTGGAGGAAATGCCAGAAGCACCCTTAGACGCTCATGCAGTCGCACAGGCCACAATGGAAGATCCAGTCCTCAAACAGGTCAAACAGTTTGTGTTACAGGGCTGGCCTCAGGAGTTACCACAGGAGCAGTTTCGACCGTATTGGAATAGAAGGGTGGAAATCACAGTTTATCGAGACTGTTTGCTGTGGGGAACACGGGTGGTGATTCCACACAAATTACAAGCAGATCTGCTACAAAGGTTACATGCATCACATGATGGTGTAGTGCGATCTAAGGCTGTAGCACGGAGTTACTTCTGGTGGCCGAAAATTGACAGTAAAATAGAGCATGTTGTCAGTATCTGCGAGACCGGTCAGTCAGAACGGAGAGCCCCGGCAAAGACACATGCAGCTTGGAGTGTGCCTCAGAAACCATGGTCTCGTCTGCACGTGGATTTTGCTGGCCCGTTTCAAGGGAAAACATTCCTTATTGTGATGGACGCATTTTCGAAATGGCCGGAGGTGAAGCTGGTGCCAACAGTATCATCAGCAGCCGTGGTACGGGAGCTGCGAGGCATCTTTAGCACCCATGGAATCCCGGACATGGTGGTGTCAGATAATGGAACGGCCTTTACATCGGGTGAAATGAAGGCATTCTTGCAAAGGAACGGCATCACCTTCCGTTACGCACCTCCATATCATCCAGCAAGTAATGGGCTAGCAGAACGGACGGTCCAGGCGGTCAAGGATAAGCTGAGGAAGTTAAAATCAGGGGATTGGACTACTAGACTACAGAGAATGTTATTTGCAGTGCACACAACTCCCAGTACGGTGACAGGGAAAACACCAGCAGAGCTATTAATAGGTCGTACACTGCGTACATGTTTCGACAAGTTGTCTCCCCATTCATTAGGTCAAGAGATGGATGGGGGAGCCAGGGAGAAGTGGGTTAATGTTGGATGTTACTTCCGAGAAGGAGACTCGGTACTAATTCGCAGCTATGTTACCGGCCCTAAGTGGGTCCCAGGGGTTGTGTTGCGGAGGGAAGGCCCAGTGACTTACCAGGTTCAAGAGGACAGAGGGCTGATCACCAGACGACATATTGACCAGTTACTGCGGCGCACTTCAGTCAGGGGTGCATCCAGAAGCAGCAGAGGTTGTAGCAGGCCTGGACAAAAAGGAACCCTAGGGTTGGCGATAATGCCGCCCTTACAACAAGAAGCCCAGCTGGTCTCGCAAGGAGACAGTGCGGAGCCTTTTTTGGGTTTCGCATTGGATGATCAAAAGCATCCAAGAGAGGGAGTTTTTCCCAGCAGACCGGGGGAGAGGGAGCGGCAGAGCCATTCCCAAGCCGTCATACAGGGGGCTTCTGCACCCCGTGAACAGGACCAGGGGTGGTGGGGGCCTCCAGCAGACGAACTGCACAGGAGTCTGCAGTTCACCCTACAGGATGTTCCTGTCTCAAGGGAACAGGACCCGGAGCTGGGAACGGCACCAGTGGCAGCGAAGCAGATGTCATCACGTGTCAGAGAGAAGCCAAAGAAATTCAATGACTATGTTCTGTGTCTACAGAAAGAACCAAATTGTTAATGTAGTAGGGTGAATGATTCTTAGAGGGAAGGAGTGTAGTGTATGTGTGCAATAGTTCTAGGTTGGCAGCCATGCCAAGAAGTGTGGAGGCCGGAAGTGTAGATAGATTAGGTTGTTGTTGTTGTTGTTGTTGTTGTTGTTGGTGCAGGACCGAATGGCCGATGTGTGTTAGGTCGGGCAACCAGAATCGCAGCCCATCGGGTGAAGTACAATGAACAGACATAACAGTTGTGAAAAATACTCTTTATTTCTCCATAAAAAAATTTATTTCAATTTCTTAGTTACTATCAATTAAATGGCAATGAAATAAAATTCTAAGTGAAATAAAAAAAGCACAATTATAACAAAAATACACAAAATAATTCATTTTCATTGAATGTCCAAAGAATTTAATATACAAGAAAATTTTCTAATGTCTTCACATGCCAGCATTAAACAGAAAATAATTCTTCCTTTCTATGGGGTGTCCAAGGAGTTTAATGTTTCAGCTCATTTTCTAATTTCCTTACATGCCTGCAACAAACAGAAACAATTACAAGTACTGAGAATGTAAAGAATAAGTCATATAAATGGCAATCTGGAGACAAAGTCCATAACAGAAACTGTAGAGCAATAAAGTAATACATAGTATTTAACAGAAACTATATAGCAGAAAAATAATATTCATGGCAACATGATACACACCAGATGGTCAACACATTTCATTTGGTAAGTATATGTATAATTTGATAAGCTCAATAGTTTTGGTATCTTATTTAAATGTATACTGTTCTTCATGTATTCACAGCTTTCACTATTTTTTTTTGTTTTTAATATTTGTCAAACATTCAGTTACATAAAAAAAATTGGAAATATTGTATACATCACAAAGAGTGTTTGGTGTTTTAATGCTATGGCAATATTAGCACCTACACATATTAATTAAAAAAAAAAAAACTACTACTGCTTCTAATACAAGTAGTAACAGTAGTTAACAGCACTTAGCTCTTAATGTTTCTCAGGTAGATGTGTAGAATATAAACGTGTGGTGATTATAGTAGTGACTGCATTTTGTGATACTGCATGCTGCAACACTAAATGAGATTAATGGCAGAACAGTAAATATTTTTGGTGTGAACTTAAGACAAGCAGCCAGAAAAGTAGGTGGTTTATTTTTTCTATTTTTTTTTTAGAAATGTTATAGTAATTAAGTAGTAGTGTTTTGTGTTCATTCTAATTTTCCAGTTTATCAGAATTTTTCAACAAGAAAATAAAAATTACAAAATACCCTTTGCTTCCTGAAATGCTTTTTAATCATTTTGTAAGACAGCACTGTGTTACATCAAGCAGTCTACCAATAGTTTTATAGTTTTAACATTCATGATTGTGATATCGCAAGTGCCGCCATGTGCGAGTCCCTGCTGTGCTTGCAAAAAGCTTGCTTCAATAAAAACAAGGGCCTCATAATCAGATTTTGTCACATATGGAGTAATGTGTTAGTTTCTTGCTGCAAGTATTGCTCTCTTGGATAATGACTCAAAAACATATCAGGAAGTAAAAAAAAAGTTATAATTTTTACTATTCTTACTTTAGTTGATTAAAACAAACTTAATAAAATCTTGTGAGTTTTAAAAACGATAAACTACTTAAAGTACCTCAACATCCTCTTGGGAAATATTTCGATGGATATCAGGATGTGAAAAAAAGGATTTTGGAATTTTTTCTTTATTCATTTAAAAGCCGCAAAACAATACAATTACTTTGTGCATTTTATTTGCAGTTAGGAGAGAGGTGGGTAATAATCGTACGTTGTGGCTTTTCCACAAACTAAAAAAAATTAGACAAAAACCTTTTTTTGACACTAGACATAGCCCTGATTTTACCCTGAAAACAGATTTTTTTAAATTCCTATAGGTTAGCAAGTAATCAAAGGTTTAAAGCATACCTGTACGTTCTTAAAGTACAAACACTGGAAAAAAAAAACTTTTGGGCGGCGGAGATTCATATGCTTCTTTTACACCAGATATAAGTATATCTTGAGAAATAACAATGACATGTAATATATCTTCAGTATGGTGTTCTATATTGGTACAGGTAGGGCTTGTATTTAAGTATAGAGGTAAATATTTACTTGGGCGGTATTTCCGAAAAAAAATGTTAAAAATCCTAAAATACCTTTATTTTATGCTCTTCAACTTCCTCTTTTCATTAAAAGTGGCGGAGGTAAGAAATTCCAAATACGTTAGGAGATATCGAATTTTTAAATTTCATCATATGTACTTGAGCGGTATTTGCAAAAAAAAATGTTACAAATCCGAAAATACCTTTATGATATGCTCTTCAACTTCCTCTTTTCATTAAAAGCGGCGGAGATAAGAAATTCCAAATACTTTAGGAGATATCGAATTTTTTAATTTTGCAATACAAGACCTGTGGAACCATTCGAGCGGCGCCATTTTTGTTATTTTGCCGTGTTCGTGAGACGTGAATACGTGAATCGTGAATGCGTAATTAATAAAATGGTTGATTAGGTCAGGTCAGTTACATTATTAATACTTTCAAACTAAGCCGACATTAAAAATTATTTTGTGAATTAATTTTAATGGCTGTTTAGTTTTAAAATATTTATAATGTAACTGACCTGACCAAACAAACCCGGACAAAGGGTGAACAGTAAACTAAAATGGTCGATTAGGTCAGGTCAGTTACATTATAAATACTTTCAAACTAAGGTGATATTAAAAATAATGTGAATTAATTTTAATTATTCCTTAGTTTTAAATTATTTATAATGTAACTGACCTTACCTAACAAACCCGTAACAAAGGATGTACAGTAACAACTGACGTAAATTTTTTTGTTACTTATTACTTGCGCAACAATATCAAAATAACAAATAAGACTTTACAATTAGAAACGTTAAAAACTCACCTAAGTTGGAGGTGGTAATTAAACACCGTTTTAAACAATAATTGAACTAAATAATCACGTATTAGTTCATTTGAATTCTGGCCTATCACGAACAATCACGTGACGACATTATCCAATAAAAAAAAAATACTTGTACGTAAACAAGAAACAATGGTGCAGTCACGTACGCCACAGGAATGCGCTGGTTTTGTGCTGAAATTTAAAAATTCGATATCTCCTAAAGTATTTGGAATTTCTAATCTCCGCCGCTTTTAATGAAAAGAGGAAGTTGAAGAGCATATAATAAAGGTATTTTCGGATTGTTAACATTTTTTTTCGCAAATACCGCTCAACTACATATGAAGAAATTTAAAAATTCGATATCTCCTAAAGTATTTGGAATTTCTAATCTCCGCCGCTTTTAATGAAAAGAGTAAGTTGAAGAGCATTATATAAAGGTATTTTCGGATTTTTAACATTTTTTTTCGGAAATACCGCCCAAGTAAATATTTACCAAAATAAGTTACCAGAAAGTTAGTTTAATACACAAACATATTTTGTGCAAAACAAGCATATAATCATGCTAGTCACATAATAATACAGATATGGTAATGACATAAACGTGCCATGTTAATGATGTCATTAATGTGATAATGAATGAGATTGTGATACGTACTGGTCCCGAAAGTGAAATTGGTAAAAGTTCTGTATAACATATTCAAATTCATCCCTTGATCCATATGGCATGATCTTGTATACATTGTTCCTGTGGTACATGTTGCTTGATGTTTTAATTTGGTACATTGAAAGAACATGGGCATAACTAACTTGTGATATTACTATTATATATATATGAATGTAAAACAGCTACAAAATAAATTATTTCACAACACCTGAGATAATTTGTTTGTATTGTGATGTTCTAGTATTTGTTATGTCCATACTCTTTCGACGTAACAAATTAAAACAGCAAGCATCTTGTACCACAAATCCAAGGGATAAATGTACAAAAAAATTACGTTTACCTAGGCTAAACTTTAAAACCTGTAGAGAGAAAAAATGAACTAAATGATGATAAATATCACTTAATTTAAACACAAATCTGAAAGCTAGTTAAAGTTCAGTCACGTATCCAAGTTTTTCACTTGATCCTGAGGTACATGATGCTTGCTGTTTTAATTTAGTGCGTTGAAAGATCCTGAACATAATAAATACTTGTGATATAACAATGAATAATAAACTTAAGATGATTACTAAATATACACTTTCTTTCTATGAATTAAACACAACTTCACAATTATTATTATTAGGTGTTTTTGATAACTACCAACATGGCCGTGCTGACATGAATATAAAAACAAAGGCCCGAACTTGGCCGAAGGTGAAGTCTTTAGGCGTGTTCGGGTAGGTCCTCAACTCTATGTGGAACTTAGGCTTCCCGTTCAGGCCACCCAGGACCCCTTATGAATAAATGGTAAACTGGTTGACACGACACTGCACTTTATTGAGAACCGTTACACACACTGGTCCAAGTACTGGCCGCGTCTGTTGTCTGACCGTCGCGGCACGCGAGTCTCTATGCGTAGATGGTACGCGCGGCCAGGATAGGTTGAAAAGTGGTATATGCGGACTTCTACTGTGGCCGATTATCAACGTGAAAGACGCGGCGGATAGTCGCGGAGTTGCAATGCTGCCGCAGCTTATACAGAGATGGACGTTATTATGTAAGACAGCACGTGCGAATGAATGTTCTAAAGTTAGTTGCAATCTAGCCTGTTGCAAAACATAAAAAGTCCCGAAAAGTACGTAGGTCCCGTTAAATAAAACATACAAGTTACAGTCACTAAATAAACAGTTATACATGGTTAGAATGCACATTACTTGTTACACATTTTAATACGATGAAAGTTAGATACGTAAATTAATGAGTAAAAACTCGACACACGTGGCTGGCTGAGAGCCTTCGACGATAACGATTACTTGGCTTTGGAAGCCGGAAAACTGCGTAACTCAATTACGCTGTCCTTAAACTCTGGACATGAAATTACGTAAAGAGTTGAAAATCTCCCTGATGGGAATAAATGATTAGTTAACGAGTCGCACGAAATATCGTGCGACTGGGTGGGGTCGGCACAGAGCTGGTAAAAGGATTTGAAGAACTTACACTATTGCTGAGACTTGGGTGTAGCGCGAAATTTGAGGGCTCTGCGTTCCCGGAGCGACCGACCCCTGCGAGCTCCCGACAGTAACTGAGCGCGAGGGCGCCCTGCGACCTAGCGCCTAGACACGTGAAGCGCGGGAAAACAGCTCCGACCAGTTTTGGACTTAAAAGACATATTTCACAATACATGATTATAGAACAATTGGACATAATTTCCCTTGAATTAATTATCTTATTAATTGTTATTAATTTGGTTGTTTTTGATTTGAAAGAATAATTAATGATTTAGTTTAGCGCATTGCCACACCCGGCCGGGCGCTGTAATCGACTTGGTGTTCGTCACGGTGCACTTACACTCACTCGGCGGACATCACGCTTGGGCGTGTTCGATGCACTTAAGAGTACATAAGTGTTGTTGTGACATAACGGCCTGTGCGAACCAGAGGGAGCACCGGCGGTTGGCATCAACTTATTTACTAGTAATATATTGCATCAACTAAAAATGGGATTATGATGCAAATTTAGAATATGAATTTGATGTGTAAATTCACTTTGACATGTTTACAAATGTTGTAACCTCAATCTGAACTTTGTTATTCACCATGTATGCAACTATGTGATTAAACAAGGATGAGAGCAGAGGGTGTTTTAGTATGAGTAGAGTAAAGATATTGGCATACAGGGATGGTTGTAAAGAAATGCATTGAAGATAGACTTTAATAAGTTATTACTTCGGTAGAGATTAATGTGTAGAGCAGGTTGCATACCTAATAGTTACAATGTTCTGCTCTCACGTTGGAAATGCTGGTCTCCATTTCAAAGCTAGAGAGAGTAGGAACACCCAGTGACCAAATCTGTTTCCATGTCAATAGGAATAAACAGAGTAATGAATGAACCAAACAAGCATGGAGTGGTATTTGATTGCATCTCATGATTATCCGGAACTAAAGTAATACCTAATGATAAGTGTGAAGATACAGAATTCAGCCCAAGATGATCCTGAACTTTTCCCATGTAATCTACACTCCTTCCCCATCCTCTTCCTTCCAGAGTTAAATCTGATGATTCAGAAGAAAAAAAATGTCACACTCACTCAGCCAAAAAAGGGTGACATAACCAAGAATTAATTTTTTCACTAAGAAATTTAAAAAAAAAATGTTTTTATATATGTATAGGCCAAGGGTGGATCCAGAATGACAGTCAGGAGAGGGCCAAAATACATTATCTAATGCAAATTTAGTACATTTGGAATTGAAATATTAAGTACATTTTATTTGTGGTTCAAAAATGTCCTATATTATGTATAGCAATGCAGTAAAATAATACTTTATTAAACTTTGGAAAATTATAAGGAGGGATTAAGAGAAAATTTGAGTATTACTAGCTGCCCGAACCGGCTTCGCACTGCTATAATAATGGAAAAAAATTAAGCCACATCTTCCATTTACAGTAATGGTAAATAAATAAAAAATTCAGTGAAAATTTATTACAATGCTGTATAATGTACCGGAGAGAAAATTAATTGCACCGATGGTTTCCCGGCTCGTGCACGCAACGTACAACTGATGTACCCGTA
Source organism: Bacillus rossius redtenbacheri (assembly GCF_032445375.1). NCBI lineage: Eukaryota > Metazoa > Arthropoda > Insecta > Phasmatodea > Bacillidae > Bacillus > Bacillus rossius. The sequence continues at coordinate 5,176,631 of NW_026962012.1, read as the reverse complement.
CTTCGCTACGGCAGTATACAGGCAGATCACTCTTGTGCCGCTCATTATACATGCCCCTCCTTGTGGGTACGCCACTGCCGCGCGATGCCCGTTGCCATGGAGACGCAGAAGGCATGAACAATGCAAAATCCTGTTCTCATGCAGACAAAGTATCCACTGTTGCCTGGTTTTAACCACCCATGGCATCTAATTTTCAGAAAATGTCATCCTGCGTAACATAAGGAACATTACTGTGAAGTTTCCAGTCTGTAAAATATATATACTTGAAAAAAAGAGCAATAAAAAACAAATTAAACACAGAGAGGAAAAAAAAAACAATAGTTTAGGTTTGTGATTTAAGTGATAAAAGTATTTAAATACTAATTGAACTCTTATGAGGGTACTGATTGCTTCGTTGTTAATATCACACGGGTGTTTTTTACTTGTATGGGAAAATTAAAAATGATAAGGCATCTAGTGTGTGGCAACAATGTTAATAGGCAATAGGAAATAAACTTCTAGCACCTGCAGCATTGTCACACACACTTTGTACGTGTACTGCATGTTGTATCTAACCCCCTCCAACGCATTTGATTCTAAATTGCACTTTTAGTAAGGATCCCTAATGTTATTGATAATATAATATAGCCTATAATAGCCTTCCTCGATAAATGTACTATCCAACACTGAAAGAATTTTTCAAATCGGACCAGTGGTTCCTGAGATTAGCGCGTTTAAACAAACAAACAAACAAACAAACAAACTCTTCAACTTTATAATATTAGTATACATTTGGTGGGGGGAGGGGGGGGGGGGAGTTGTGCCGCTATGGCCTCGTCTGTATCTGCCAGTGATATAGGCCCTAGTTTTCATAAGCAAATGATACCATTAGTCAATTTGTTCAAGTATACAAATAGCAACTATGGACAAAAAAAATTCCTTTTCCTGTCTAAAAAGTTTTCCTTGTTAAGAAGTTTTCTGAAGACAGTCTCGTAAAAGAGTTTCTCTGTAAATGAATTTTTTCCACAGAAAATTAATTCACTGAACTTATTAACTGGTAATGTCTGAGCATGAGGAAATTGTTTCTTGTCTTTTATACAGGGACGGCAGCGAGCTGCGATAATGCATCGTTGGTTACACAGCGTTACAGACAGATGAGTGACATGCTGGTAGTGGCTATAGAAGATGAAATAGCCGCCCGCGTACAGCATGCGAGACTGCAGGAGCATCGCAGGAGCAATGGTGGTCCGACTCGTATGCACCGCCGGACAGTTCCTGGAATCCGCCCAAGTACAGCTCACGGCACCGCAGAAGGCCAATGCCGTACTGATGTTTGTGTGGGTCCTTGGTGTTTTGCTGTTTGCACCCATTATTTTATAAATGTTCTTGGAGGTGCAGAGTGCTGAAATTCAAATGTGTTTACTAGCAGCTAGTCATACTAAAATTTTTTTAACCAAAAGTTAAATTTGTGTGAGAAATTAATGGAGACAATGGTGCCTTGAATTTAGTGACAAGCACTGCAATAATATTTTTTTTTTCATCCAGACATTTTTTGAAGTTTTAATCTATTGTATTGATAATGTTTTCTGTTTTGTTTACAAGCATTGCAATTAATATTTTTTTTCATCCACAACATTTTTGAAGTTATTGTATTGATAATGTTTTCTAGTTTTTTTTACTTTTAATTGTTTGTGTGTTTTATGTGTGACGTGACACCAGTTTAGTGAAGTTAATTTTTAGTTATAATGTACCTATTTATGTACCTACCTGCCATGTGTATATCATATGTTATTATTATAATTGAAATAGGTAAGCACATTTAGTTCCTGGCATGTAAACTAAGGTTTGTTATGACTGAGATAACTATGAAAACAATTTTAATCTTTTTAATTATTCCTCCATGTTACATTAACAACCATTTCTTTCATCAACACATAATTTTTGCCATTAGGGTGGTCCTTGTTGCAATTAAATACTATATTCTAAATATCTTATAAACAAGGCATAGTTTTTATATTTGTGTGGTTTGGTTACATCTTACACCCTTTCAGATTATTTCCATTGCTGATATGCACAGGCAGGGGGATAAATAAGAGGATGTTTACAACCACCATCAGGTATTAGAGGCAAGATTATATGGTGAATAGTGACGAAACTGAAATAACACCAAAATTCACCCAAATTATTAAAGTCTGTAGGTTAAAATGTGAAATTCAATCTATAAACTTTAGTTTATGCTTTTACTAAAAAAATTTAACATTAATGTACCATGTACATAAATGCATGTAGTTTGTGTTGTGTAGTTTTTTTTAAGTTCACAGAGAAAATAAAGTAAAAAAAAAATTTGTTAAAAATTTAACATCTAAGAGATGTGGCTTAAGGCCGAGATCCATAGTTTTGCAAGCACGACGGAAATTATTTATCCCACGAATAGCACTGTCGGTAAAAAAATTGTAAATTACAGCATTATAAGATCAAGCTTTGATTTTTGCAATTGTGGTAGAAAAAATTTTATCAAAAAATTATTTGTTACTAAATTGTAATTAAGAAATTTTTAAAACGACGTATTTCATATTTATAAGAACTGTACACGGTCTTTATTTTACATACAAATCAAATTGAGTATCCTTTACAATTCCTGTAGCCCAAAACTGAAACATTACGTACAGAATTTAAATAATTTTAGTTTAAAACTTGTCATGTAACGGACGCGTGTAGCTCGTGAAATGGACGAATGATGTGTTAGTTCAGCTTTACGCCGCTAGACGTCAGGCACGATGAGTTTAGAGTTTGCCCGCTAGATGTCCCAACTATCGCAGAGGATTTCTGTAGGGAATAAAATTTATTTTAAACTTTCGACTTCAAAACTTGTTTCGGTGACAGTAAGTCGTTGTGTTTTGAAAATAGAAATAAGCCAATTAAAAACTCTTCCATTTCCTTCGAACTATATTGAGCAATGAAACATCTATATCCTAATATTGCACAGATATGATTTAACGAAACTCTGTAGAACTTTAATTGTAAACTTTTATTGAGACAAGATTTATTGTTTTTATGATTATAGTCATATTGCGTGGATCAAACGTGACCTATTAAATGTCTTTTCTTTATTTTACTTTTTACAACAACACGCGTCCTCTTTCGCCCCATGGTCCGCTCTGTAGGTATCAGGTCACGCAATATTTTGAATGTTATTGTAATTTTGGCAATTTAAAATTTGTGATTTATGTGTAGTAAAGTATTTTTTAATTTTTATAATTATTATTTTTTTTAGTTGGTTGGTTTTCTAATGGTATATACGTTCCTTTATTTCCTATAATAAAGTCATATTTTACTACTGGAATCTTTCCATAATATCTTCAAATTGCAATAACTATTTCTCTGCATGAGAAAGGTAATAAATCAAATATATAAAATTAACGTCTGATAGCAGTTATGTCTTGTTTTGCAATAATATTTGAACAATGTGTTGAAATTATATGTATGAAAATTACAAAATACTATCAAATTTACAACAGCTAGAAGCACTGAAACAGCTTTTGCTGATTTTTGTTATAAAAGATACCGATACAAGGCAATTGATGATGAATCGATAGGAATTTTTTGTAACGTATCTAACACGATTTGACACGATTAATCAAAATATAATGTTGAATAAAAAACATTATTTTAACTGGGAATAGTTTAAAAACACACAAATTATTTCAGTTTTATCTTAATGACATGAAGCATTTATAGTACCCATTCTGTTCAGCCTGAATGATTAGGTCCACATTGTCAATTCTGATATCCAAACAACAAATATCGGGGTTGCCCAAGAAAGCATTGTCCAAACCTATTATTGAATACGTGAATGTTGCGGAAGAATCAGTAAAAATGTGTATCTCATTAGCTTTGCGGATGACGCCAACACAATTCCTTAAAAAAAAAAAAAAAAAAAATTCTCAAATGTACGAATGTTTGTTTCAGAGAAACGTTTTAGATACTATTTAGAAGATTTTCGATAAATTGTATCATATTTGGTAGTGAATGGTAGTTAAGAAATGTTCTATTCTTTAGCCACTGTTTTTTTTACAATCCCTTACAGTATTGGTTGGAGGTTGGTTGTATAAAGTATTATTTCAGACTAAAGTTGTAGAGACTATTTATTAAGTTTGCAGAAAATAAGAATGTATTTTATATTTTATGTGGCAAGAATGTTATAATTTTTGTTTGTTTTTCAATTCTAATCGTTTGAACTCCTTGCAACAATGTTTAGACTTATCAAAAATAGTTTTATAAACATTTTCTAGAACACATCTAAAGTTTACAAACAATTTGAACTGATTTGATGGCGTGCCTGCTAAGGAAGTTAAGAAATTCTTTTGTCCTCTGAGCCATTTTTATTTAACCTTGCAGTTATTTTGACAAAAGGTTTTTGGTATAAATTAAACGAGATATATAATAACTCTTCATACGGATGCGCGGGTTATAGCAATTGTCCTATTTAAAAAAATAAACCTTCCCCATTTCTGCCCCATTGGTCAGATATTTTCCATTAACAAACTCGACCAAGATTTCTCATTGTTTTTTTTCTTCATTAATTTGGAAATGTTTCGTGCAAAATTACGTAGTTATCGTGTTCATAAAATTTTATGTATGTTATATATATGCATATATAATGTTTTGAGATGATGATTTTGGGGACACTAAACTATGTAACGAAAAACTTTGTAGAAATTTTCCGGAAGTTACACAGTGGTAACTGCTACAATAGGAAGTCTTTCTCCGAAATCTACCCAACTCTATAAAAAAAAGATCACTTTTATTTCAATGATTTAAAGGCTAGCAAATTCATGCCAATACATTTGCATACGAACAGCATTTTTTATAATCACTCTATTAGTTGCTGCATTAATTTTTAGAGTTATAAACAAATCCAAGTAAAACAAAATAAAATGAACAGTAAGTATTTAAATGAATAAACCACTTCAGTCACTACCGAAAACTATTTAAATCGTTAAGATTCATCCTGTTCCTTATATTTTTATCTTTGTATCCATTTTATATATCAAAACAACATGAAAAAAAAACTTCATTATCGATCCAGAAACAACCAAAAAATACACTTGCAGAGAACCACAAAAAATACTGCCTTAGAAAGTGTTTCCGCAGTGGATTTAAACTTATAATAGCTTTCGTGTTTCATAAAATCAATTTTAAACTCTATTAAATTAAATTAATTCTTCTAGATGAATTGAAGTTTGTAAGGCCGTGTCCGTATTCGCCTAAAGTATATAATACTATACGTACTTGTCCCTGGAAGTGAAATCACAAGGGCTGCATAACTGAAAGTTAAGTAAATTCAAGTACGCAAGTAAATAAATCTGTGTACTTCTCACGTACTTCCAGTTGAAAAAACGTCACCATTTTGAAAAACGATTTTAGGTTATATTTGATTTTAAAAATTTAAGAACTCTTAAAAAACATTAATAATTTTTATTATAAATTTGATGAAAACATTATTTATACACGTTTACAAATAAGTTTAAACAATTACATGCACATGCACAGCCTACTGTTGGTAACTACAAAACGTAGGTAAAATAATAAATTAAATTGCCATAAATTCGCGGGACAGTAATTAAGTGTTATATGACTATTTTCGGCTAAAAACATTTTTCTCAATAAAAATTGTGTGCAAAAATAAAATGTAAACATCCTTTTTGGCTAGATATTACCATGTGAAGAGGCCAAACATTGAACCTGTCCAGATTCGTCAAGGGCAAGTGAAGTACGCAAGGTTGCAAGCTCATAACTACATAACTTTAGTTCGGATCGGCCTAAATAAACATGTTAGTAGTAGTATTATAGTTTGGTTGCTCCAAGCCCTGGCTTCAGGCTGAGGATTGAGGATGGGGTCAATGACCTATTGATCTGGCGTTACGGTGGCAATATTTGGTGTCAAAATTCCCCCAAAAAAATTAATATTTGGAGGGAAAAATTCCCGTTTTGAGGGAAAATTTCTCGTTTTAGTTATCAAAACTGTCAACGGCTTTAAAATTCCTAAAAGTGGCTTAAATTCTTAGCGTCAAGCCGTTCTAAGCCGTCGAGGTCATGACCTTGACAATTAGGATGACATCACCGCAATTTTGAATTATCTCGTAACTGTTGCAATTATCGTGTGTATAAAAATTAAACTAACTGGCTGTAGCGCACTCTAGCAAACATAAACAAGATGACGACTGTGATGTCGTAATCCAAGATGGTGGGCGTGACGTCATACTAGCGGGCTATATATATATATATATATATATATATATATATATACACACACATATATATACACTTTAGCATTAGTGGTGGGAAGTCATTCTGATGGCGGCTTACATGGAGGAAGGATGGGTCGCCATTTTTTTTATTTTTTGCACTCACCGGGTTAGAACCGAGGACTCCGAACTTCATTTTGTAAGTGTGTTTTTAAATAATATTTTATTAAATATTGATTAAATTTTTTATAAATTTTGAATCTTTTCTTATTAAAATCTGAAAATAAATACGGATTCTCAAGATGGTGGTAGTGATCTCATAATCCAAGATGGCGAAGTGATATTATTTAAATTTTTATGTTTTATAAATTTTAATAACGTTAATGCATTTTTTGGACAATAATTACTGTTTTTCAAGATGGCGGCCGTAACAAAAATTGCAAAGATCTATAATTCAAGATGGCGGGCGTAAAGAAAAGTGAAATGATGGCGTTATACACATCCATTATGGCGGGCATAACGAAACATGCAACAGTTCTGGAATCCAAGATGGTGGCCGTAACGATATGTGCAACGGTGTGTTTAAATATTTTTTATTTAAATTTTGTTAATTAAATTATTTAATAAATTTTAAATTTTTTGCCGATTTTATAGCATAAAAATTACGTATTTTCAAAATAGTAGGCGTACTGATAATTGCAACAGTTACGACATAATTCACAATGGCGGTGATGGTATCCTAATTGACAAGGTCATGACTTCGGCAGTTTAGAGCGGCTTGACGCTAAGGAATTTAAGCCGCTTTTAGGAATTTACAAGCCGTTGACATTTTTGATGACTAAAACGGGAAATTTTTCCTCAAACGGGAATTTTTCCCTCGAATTAGGAATTTTTTTAAAAGGAATTTTGAGTCATTTTTGAGGAATTTTGACACTAAAAATGGCCGCCGTGATGTCAGAGAAATCGGTCTCATACGTTTATGCCCTTATATATTCTTGATTAAAAAGTGACAATGTATAATGACAGGGCCCATAGCATAATTATGTATACCAGTTGCGGAAAATGTAATGTAATGATACTTGTATATATAAGAAAAAATATAATTTTTCTCATTAATTTGCAATGGATGTGTAATTATTTTACTACAAAATTTGTCTAATACATTGCTATTTAATAAATAATTTGTCCTCTAGTTGTTTTATTTTCATTTGTCCAAAGACATTTAATTATATACTAAGCTTACTAATTTTTACTTTTTCTCAATTTTTCTTTATTATGCAATTTTAAAATGTAAATTTGGTATGCAGCAATTACAATTTCTAATACGTGAGTATAAATTACTATAAAACTACGTCCATGACTTATATTTATTGTACTAGTATTCCTCGCTCCTAATCACTTAGACTCTGGTTGATTTCCGTGTTTTACATCAGTGGTCGTAATTTATGCACGCCTTTTTTCTACTTACCTGATCCAGGTCCAGATCTGAAGCAGTGTTTTGCATGTGGTAACGTGTCAATTGTTTTTTTTTTTTTTTTTTTTTTTTTTTTAACGGTTTGGGAAGGGAAGAATTACTACTCTTCGCGTATCACTTTATCTAGCCACCTCTGAAATATTATTTTTTTACCTACGACGAATAGCCTACTCCCTACATATGTTCATTCAGACACTTCTGACTGGGTAGCGAAGGTGGTTTGTGGTAAAGGTCTGTGACCCTTTCAGAGTTAAATTTTAATTATAGAAATAATAATTATTAATTACAACATATGTTATTTCATGCTTGTCCGACCTGCAGTACATAAATACCTACAAGGAGAACTACCGGTGATGGTTGACGTCACCCGTAGGGATAGCATGAAGGTGCTCTCCATTTCGTCAGACGCGACCGCCAATATTTATGTTGCAATTATAAATTACTACACGATAGCATATTTTGTAAATTTTAATTACGTATTTTTAAAAGAAATTTTTTTGACGAATGCCAGGGTCATTGAGCAACTAATGACATAGATTTCAAACATCATACATGATAAATAAAAATGAAGGGGTCATCGAAAGCCACAAGCTGCAGGTAGGCTAAAAGCAAACCAAAAAATGCTTCAGCTCTATCCTCGTCTATACATACTTACATGCATAATACATTCAAACAACTAAAATTAGTGCAATAAGCGGCAATATTTTGTGGACATATATTCAACTACAAATATAAATTGATTGTATAAAAAGGTCATTTTTATATCGTCGTACAGAAAACTATAAATTTTAATCATATACCCAAAAATATCACTTTACAACAGAAAGTCGCGTAATTAGATGTTCAATCATATATCTGTGGCAAAATGTGTAAAGGAAGAAAACCCATAAAAGCTCAAACCCTTTTTCGTACAGTATATAACAATACTTTTTTTTACGGGAAGGAAAACTGCATTACTGGCCAACCTCACTGATTGTAGTGGTCAGCTGTGTGCATAACTTGCAGAAGAGACCAAATCTGAGAGTTTCGCCACCAACCCACCGCGGTAAAATGTACAATATGTTTATCGTATAAGTGAAGTGTTCTTTATATTTGTTTGCATATGTATGCACAAAATTAATATTTATTATAATTCTGCTGGGTTGCATAAGGTTGCATACGGTTACCTACGGGTTTATAACTGAAATGTCAAATGTACTGAAAATAGTAATATTTATTCTCTTACGCGCTGAGGGTCGAGCGGTCGAAGAAGTCTGGGGAGAATTGACAGAGAAAACCGAGCGGAAATCTTACTTCTCTCCGAGGCAGGCAGTTGGCTGGCTTCCCCCACCCCCCTCAGCTCGTTGAAGAACATGACACCCCGCTGGGCGATAAGGAATTCTAAGAAAAGCGCGCTCTTTCCTCCTACTCCTCCACCCCCACCCCCCCTCATCATACCATAGCTCATCCGTACAGCTAGTGCTCTCTATCGAGGATTTTGGAACTACGTGTGTTGTGTTCTTTCTTTGCGCGCTCGGGAGAAACTCAGGATCTTAGCCTTAAGGCTCCATCTTACTCACCATGTTGATTTATTATTTTTTCATCATTACTCTTATTTAAGTGCTATTTAAAAAATGTTAACTCGATATTTCTGCCCCAAATATTTTCAACAGATGTTCGCTTACAGAAGAGGGCAGGGTTGTTGGGTCTCAGAACATCTCCGTACTTCATGTGTAGGGGAAGGTCACCTCCCGACTTTTGCCATTTGACTAGATAGCGAAGCATACCCGAGAAAGATGCCTTTTTTGAAATTTTAAGTGACTTAAGTAGACTGAACGTGAGCCCGCTGCTCATCCCGGCAGCCTCCTTATATAGTAACCGCTCGGTCGCTAGATGGAATCTCATTGCTTTTTTTCCCCTTTCATTTTTCTCCCTTTATTAGTCCCTTTATCACTTTTTTAGTCTTTTTTCTTCTCCATGATTTCTATGTATGTTTAGAATAAAAAATATTAGAATGGATGAAATTTTGGGTGTGAAACAAATATTTTAGCTGCAAAAATACATACTGTAATATTGTATATTTACCAAATGGAAAAGAAATGTATTCTTATAAATAAAAATTTAAAAAATAAAGGCATCCACCTTATTTTACCCTAGATCTACTGTTATGTCACTTGGGGGTAAAACAAGTGCCTGGATGCTACTCATCATAAAAACACGGAAAGCAATACCTATGTTATACAAAATCTAGCACATTGTATGAATGCTGAGTTCTTGCAGTTAAGATTTTTTTTGAAGTAACAGTGGAAAAACCAACTTCACTTACATTCATAAATATTTCTATATTCATCGCACAATCTTGTAGCATTCTACCCATTTAATTTTAATATTAATTTATAACTAGAGTCAAGATTTTGTGGTGTTATTTTAAGACAAATTTCGGTGTAAAGAAATAAAGATTTCGGTGTTATATGGTTTTATTTTTTTTGCTCAAAATACCCACGGCAAAATTTTCTTGCTTTTCTGTACGACATGCAAATTTATTAAAACAAATATTAATAAACACTAAAACCTCATGATCTAATTACAATTAAGTTCATTTGCAAATTCATAGATAATTAAGTTCATTTGCAAATTCATAAATTCAAACTTTTAAATAACTACTAAAAATTTTATGACTTAATAACAATCACATACACTACAAAATTACACAATTAAGCACTTCCAAAGTTACTATTAAGACGGTTTTATTGAAATGCTATCATAGTAAAATTTTCCACATTTTCTGGACTGAAACGTTGTCTTCTGTCACTAACTACCAGTGAGTACCTGGAAAATGAACGTTCTGCATCAACATTTGATGTTGGGAACCAGATTGCCCTTAAACTGGCTTGAGCAAATTCACTGTAGTCCCCTTTAAGGGAGCAAAGTACCTTTGCAACATGAATTTGGCTTGTTTCTGGCAATGAAAGTTCATCCTCAATTAGTTTTTTGAAAGCAACATAGCCATGTATGAATGTATCAATGGGAAGATGGGAAACAGAAGGCAAGTTATGCAGAGACTTCTGTAGGTTTGCATCTTCTATGCTAACCCTACTCACATGTCTTGGGTGGAACAGCAAATTAATGGCATTAAAGACTCTTAAGACAAGGATGTCGTTTAACAGATGAGTTTTGCCTCAAACGCTTATGTTTCTCACTCGCGACATGTTTCACAAGCGTATCGCGTCTCTCGTAGTCTAGCCTGCAGTTACAGAATTTGCACATTAAAATTTTATCACTGAAATAAAATCCTTCGCTGGAAAATTCTTTCGATCGGTCACTGGCAGAAACCTTCGTTTTAGGCATTATCAAAATTTTTTAAATCACATAGGAAGAATTTAACCTCTTAATACGTTAAAAACTTGCCGTGCTGGAAAGATCAAAACAATGGCTGTATCCGAATACATAGGGATGCGTCCTTAGCACACACATCCCTACATCCCTTAGCAAATGCAGCCACAATGTAGAGGACGCATTTCTAATGGATGGATAGTATCCGAATACTTTTACTACTAGCACCACCTGTTGACTGTCAGTCGTACTAATGTTCACGCAGCCATTTTGTGTAGGGATATCTACGAATATTCAGCAAAACGTAAATAATAAATACCTACCAATTAAAAAATAATGTAACGTGTATGTTATATATGTTAGCGATCCAAATAAAATACATTTTATAAATTGTAAACTTTAAAAATACTTATGAGTTTTGAATTATCCTTTAAGTTTAAATTCGTATTTTTATTATATTTATTAACGTCTTAATTTGTCTCTGTTTAAGTTATCACTTTCGCTTATGTTTTAAACAAATATTTTGCAGAAAATCTGAAGTAATATTATACACAAACAAAATAAAACCCAATTCCGAAGCTAATGGATGTAGGGACGCGTTAGTGGATGCGAGTGTCGCATCCCTAGAAATCTCGAATTAGTGGATGCGTGAAGGGATGCATCGGCATCCCTTGTGAGAATTCGGATTCAACACAAAGATGGCCGCGTCCACTACGATGCACTTTTAGTGGATCCCTTAGCTAAGGGATCCATTAGGCCAGTATTCGGATACAGCCAATGGAGAACATATGCAAATACAAACGCATACCGAATACCAACATACGTACGTGGAAATAAATACCGACATAAACATGTACTATTTATTATTTACAATCGTTACGTTAAGCAGGGTTAATATTATTTTCGTACCCTACGTAATTTATTTTAAATAAACAGTAAAAGCAATGTGCTTTAGTGTGTAATATTTTAATGATTAAAAACGTAATCTTAGAAAAACATATTTTGGACGTTTGTTATTTTTGTATTTACAGAAAGTGAACGGCGGCCATTGTATCATAGTTATCAACATCTTAAAATATTATGGTACACAAGATTACCGTTTAATGAAAATATTACGTTAATTCCGAGACTTCATTTTAAAATCTATAATGAATCACCGTCGCATATAATATATATGGCTGCTAGTTACTGTCAGAAATATTTTATTGTGCTGAAGATAGTGAATTGTCCTTACAGAATGAAAAAAAAAAAAAAAAAAAACGTAAATAATCAGGATAGACGAAATTTCGTGACATATCGTGGATTTCGCACAATTTCGTTTTATTTCGTGTTTTCAAGCGGTTTTCGGTGTTATTTCGTTTTATCGCGCATTACCATATAATCGTGCCTCTATTTATAACTGTATGTTTTCTTTTGAATTTGGTAAAAATACAATATATTTCCTGTCAAAGCATTTTTCTGTCACACCCAAATTTTCATCTATTCCAATAATTTTATTCAAAACATTGTATAAAGTAAATTAAAAAAAAAATATATATATAAAGGGAGGGGGAAAAAGATAAAAAAGCACGCAGCAAAATTTGATCCAGCAACCTAGCAGTTATTATACAAGCACACTGCGGTGAGCTTGCTTGAGTAGTTGAGTAGGGTATCACTGCCCTTACCTCTCCTTAGTAGTGTAATATAATGGGTGTAAAAAGTCATGGAAGTGGACGATAATAAATTATGAACACTTGCAAAGAGAGGTAGGTATTAAGTTAAAATTTTAAAAATAGAACTTAAAAAGAAAGTAATGACAAAAAAAATTTACAGTCTGGTGTGAGAGAGAGCCTTAAGTGAGTTAGAGTTGCCCACTCTTTATCTATCCTTCTGTAAGTGTATCCATTCACTCTAGCTGGCAGATATGTACACTGTCGAGTGATCTGGTATTGCAAATAGTGTTCGAGAGACAAAGAACCACTGTGATGCGCGATTATAACACAGTTCTTCAACACTAGCATGAACTATTTCTACAGATTGAGCCAGTTGTTTACACAAATGTTAACTCGATTCCAGCACATTAAATTCTTTCCCTGGTCCTGCTACCATTTTCCACCTTGAGTGGTATGTAGTATGACCTCATTACAACAAACAGTAAACTCCCTATTATCCGCGCATGCTACGAAAAAATACAACACATATGTAAATCTGTATTTTATTACAAGTGAGCTAATGTGAACTCTACTGACGAGTGTATTGTGTGCAGTATTCAGTAAAACACCACAGGCCTTCTCAGAACTCACGCAGTAGGCTGGCATGCATTGCAATTTTTGTCTCTGTCGCACTTTGTTTCTAGTCGTATGGTTGAGCACAATTGTAAATTACTGAAATGTATTGTATGTTAATTATTCAGTAAACTACTAAAATCTTAGCATCATTTAAAAAATTTAAGTAGAAATTATTGTTTCCTTTTTTGTTTCCCATTTTGGGCTCTTTTGTGGATTATCCGTGATTTTCACTATCCGCGGTGGCCCTGCCACTTAATTTCGCGGATAATCGGGAGTGTACTGTACCTCACTTCAACCCTAGAAAACATTTTAGAGTTTTAAACAGTTCAGTATTAAGTATGGAAAGGAGCTTTTTTTTAAAGGTATTCAATTGTTTTTATATACAACCATAACCATTTATTGTGTATTAGTTCATCAAACATCCACAATAGGTTTCATTCCAGTAAAACAAGCTAAGTTCGAGGATGGACTTTCACCAGTTTTATGAATAGTTATAAAAAAATATAAAACTGATATTTTATTCAACAAATTTATTCGTTAGCACAACACATGGTTACCTCAAAAGACAAGAAGCATTTCTTAAAATTGAAATAACTTTCTTTGGAATGGTCTGATCATTCTAGGAAGGAGTATAGTTCTAAGTACCTAAAGTCATACAAACTCTGATAAAAATCAAACTTATTATTTACAATATACATGTATAAATATTCACATCCTTTGTAATAATAGCTTGAACTTCACTTCACACACTCAAAATGCACAAAAATATCACCAGAAAGACAAACATTGCAGTCAAAATAGCACAGGTTTTTAAAAATCTATTTTGGTGAAATTTATCTGAAAAAGTAAAGATAAACATAAGAAATGCTTTCCACCATATAAAGACAACACAAAAATTAATACCAATTTATAGAAATTAATTTAAATTTAACAACAGGTACAGGTCCCCATAGCATTTTCTCTACCTACAAAAATGGAGTTATTAATATATAAAATGCTTCAATATTCCTTGTGCTTTCAGTTCATTTTGCGCAGTCAATATGCCAACCGGTATACTCTCTTGAGCAAGGAGCTGTTACACAGCATATTAGGCTGCTCTGATGCTCTGGATTATCTGGAAGACAGCTGTAAGCAACAGAAAAGATTCAGAATTGTGTATTACAGGAGTTGAATCTCAGTGCAAGAATTTGCAAAATTTAATTCACGTTATGGAAACAAAAGCCTGTGAAATGTAAATAGAAACCAGGGCCAAGCAACGCCCACAGCCCCGTGACTAGCTACTCATTTATTACGATGCACCTGTGGCAACAGCAATTCTCAAGATAAATTAGGAAAGCCATTGTCAATATTTAAGCTACAATTTGGCTTAAAAGCCTTGTGTAAGGCTTTACAAAGTCCCCAGCCACCACTGATACAAACAATATGCCAATTTTAAAATTTATAAGCAGGAGTTGTAACTGATCCTTTGGACAAACAGTTTCACTGCTGGGAAGTTTTAAGTTCAACACTACTCACACGTGTGGTTTATGCTTTTTCATTAAGTTTTTCAGAAATTTTTCTTTATACCTAAGCATTGTATATCAACTATCAAGCTTTGTTGCAAATGTTGTTGGACACATACAGGCCCGTCGAGAGGAATTGGGGTGGGGCGGTGGGGGGGGGGGGGGGGAAGCAGGGGTAAAATCCCCGGGGCCCGACTACCTTTAGGGGGCCAGAGGCCCGAGCATAGTATGTCAACGTTTTCGTTCTGAAAAGGCGATGGTAGATTTAAATGACTATTAAATGTATGTATACTTTGCACTGCAATCATATGTTATTGTCTAAGACCTCTATAAAATATGTTATTGGATATTATTGCCATAAAAAAAACCGGGTGAATTATGTACTGTCTAGTAAGCAGCGAGCCAGCGACACTTGACTGACTGGACTGCTAGTACCTGGTGCTGATAACAGATGGCGTCACAGTGAGCTCTTGAGCGGACAGCCTGTTGCGCGTGTGCCTAGTCCTAATATTTGTTGCGTGTAGCGATTCCCTGTGTGCAGTGCAGAGAGAGATACAAAATGAAGTTACATTTACATGTAGGCATGTAGCATCGGTCGCTGTGTGAGTGTGTTAGTGCTATACAAAATGTAGTATATTACAACTCATGCAACCTGACTTTTACGATTGTGCGAACAATTCCAAGAATTCAATAGTTGGCCTTGGTAAGTCAAGTGCATCCAGTTATCTGCTCTGCAGTTTAAGCACATGTAATGTTGTTCATAACGTCTGTGCATGTGCCTGTTTCCATGTTAAAATCATTCTCTGCAGTTTACACAATACCACGTCCACAGTCTACAATCAATCAATTATATTAAATTAATTAAGGGTTGTGCGAATGTTTGGTAAGTTACTTCGAAATCAAAATTTTTCCACTCTAATTTCGATTTCAATTAGAATTTCAGTAATCTAAATTCATAAATAAGCTAAATATTTCAATCTAAACAAATGTTTGATAGCTTAACAATGTTCGCTTCTTTTTAATTGATTCAGAAAAAAAAATTATTCAATGTATTTTAACCACATTCACATATGCAAGTAATGCAAACAATATACTATCTATTTGAAAAGATTTATACTAAGATTTATTTACATGCTATTTAAATAGTGTGCGTGTTTATTTTTGCTCTTCGGTGAAATCGCAATAAAGTGTAAACAAACATGGCCAACAATGTGAATAGCCAGATAGGCTACTATTCAGTCAGACGCTGACAAAAAATAGTATTGTACTAACGTTGTGGCATTGTAACCAAATCATGTAACATTTGAAAAAAAAAAAACCTGATTAATTTGTGCTATCAAACAGCAGAGTACATATTTACTTCTGAATGTACAATTTTGAAATGTACAAGTGGTATATATTTTACGCACTTTTTCTCTGCGTATTAAAATGTTTATAATATAGCTAGTTTCAATAAATAAAGGCTGGATTCATCTAACAATAACTTTTGTTTTCGTTTCACTTTCGCGAAACTTCATAAATTTTTTTTCGCTTTCGTTTCGTGGAGGAAAGGTTCAATCACACAATCCTATAAATATATAAGTTTTAAATAGATGCAAAAAAAAATTAACCCTTTACTATAACAAACCTAGTAAAATCTGTTAAAACTGATAATTGTGTTAGCATAAAGTTAACTGGTATTTTTTTTAGGTATGATTATCATGGAATTCCATCATAAATCTGGGGCACAGAAAAGAAAAGGCTGCTCGGGACAAGATTTTTAGTCGTGGCCAGATATATATTACAGGCTTTGTAGTTACAGCTAAATTGGAGGACAACAGATCAGACTTGGAAAAAGTTAATGATAAAAGCAATCAAACTGATATTACTCATGGGTTAGATGACAATGACATGACATGCAGCGTTATCTCCACTGTACACTCTGATAAAACTGAAAATGCTCTTAGCAGTGTCACAGAGAGTTCACGTGACGACCTTGTAACAAGTGCTAACACAAATGGTGGTAACTTGGAGAAAGAAGTACCTTGCAGTTCTCATGATTTGATGCATAGAGCAATGTTAGTATAAATAATTTTCTGACCTTTTAATAACATAAGTACATGTCATTTCTTATTTTAAATGTATTTTAATAAGAGAATAAATTTTTTCCTTTCACTGTTGATAACATTAGGTATTTTTAACAGTGATGGGAGGGGCCCCACTGTTAGTATCCCCTGGGCCCCGGCCTGCTCTCGATGGCCCTGGACACATACAGTACATTGTAAGCAGCTTGAACAAATTCAGGAATATATTCGTGTTATGTATTCTTTGACTGAGTCACTGTCAGCACTTTTATTTTCTGTTCAAAACTGGGTAATCAGGGTGGCCACCCTCCTGCTGTATCTAAGTCCAGGTTATTTTACAGGATGTTTTAAAGGTATCTCATTAAATTTGTGAATCTATTACATTATAATAAACTATGATAATGTATATTAATAATCAATTTATAATTATAACAAAGTATTTACCCTAAAAATAAATTTGTTACATTTACACTGTGACATAACCTGTATTATTGTATGTATATAATCAAATTATAAGAAAGTATTTATCCTAACAATAAGTTGGTAGCATTTACATTGTGCCTTGAACATGGAAACATCAGTTAAAAGAATAGTTTTAACAAAAAATATATCACTTGAATTCAACTTTTCACAGACTCACGTTTACAAGTGTCACACTGCCTCATCCAGTAGTAAACAGGTCAGTGTCTCAGACATCTAACCTTGTGGTCACTGGCTTGAACACATGTCTCTTTTTAAAATTAGCTGGTAGGCTAGTAATACTAATACTAGTAATACTAGTAATACTAGTCACCCGTGTGACTGTTATGGCTCAGAACTCTAAGCTGGAATGGTCCCTTAAAATAATTGGACTCCATGAATGGCCTCATTGTCACTAGACACAAAATTCAAATTATATGCAAAAATAATTATTCAGTTCCATTTTTAAAAAGCAATAAAAACCTTTAGCAAAATGTGAAAATTTTTACGTAGTAGGTAAAGCAACAGAAACCCACAAACAAACTTTTTAACTCCTTATGCAATATTTTGTGATAACTATTGTTATGTCGCCTATCACCTTTTCATCAGATTTTTTTTTTTTTTTTTTTTACATTCTGTAGAACCTACATGAACAAATATACAGAATATTTAACGTTAGTAAGTTACATCTATAATGCATGTAAAAGTTAATTTTCTTTTAACATAATAAAATTAGCTTAACCTTAACTATACACACATAAAAATAATCACAATTTAGCAAAAGTTCAACAACATTAATGTACTGGATACAAATAATTTAATTTCCAAGAAAGAAAATATAACTAAAGCACCAGGAATATGTCATAATAAAACTTACAAGTAAATTATAACTATCTTTTATGATACAAACTAGCTGCAGTACCCGGCGTTGCCCGGGCTGGACACAGGGTGAAGGGGACCTTTTATGAAATCAGATGTAGTTAGTAATAATTGTCTTCTTAATTTGAATGTCAAATATGCAAAATAATTTATATCACTTTCAGATCCTAACAGACATTGTTCTGCCAGTGTATAGTTATTTACCTGTATATATCTAAAATTGGTGGTCTGTATAAAATCTAGACTCTATAAAGCACTATAGAAAAAAGCTGAAAAATAAGAGATTACAAAATTTGAAAAGATTCCATTATCTAGCTAATGCTCAGCATGCATTGCAATACCTCATTCAGTTTTGTTTTGTAATATGTTTGAAGTAGTTACATATACAAATCATCTATCTATCTCTCTAAATATATATTTATCTCTATCTATATCTATGTATCTCTATCTCTATTTATATCTACATATATACCTCCCACTATCTATATCTTCTATGTATAAATCTCTATATAGCTCTTTATATATATATCTCTCTTTATCTAACCCATTTAATTCTCTATACCTCGCCTCTATCTCAACTTATCTCTATCTCTATCTCTATCTCTCTCTCTCTCTCTCTCTCTCTCTCTCTCTATCTCACTATATATATCACTCTCTCTGTCTCTCTTTTATGTATATTTAAATAAATTGTCATGCGTGCGCACTTATACAACAAAAACAGACAAAGTGCTGCTATATAATATGAAATAAACACATTTTTATTTTTTGGAATGATTCGTGCTCCAACTATTGCAAAATAGTAATACCGTCTCAGAAACCTTCACGCGCATGTGTATAACAACTCACCAAAATTTCATCACAATCGGATTAATGGTATAGGAACGCATACGGCACAAACAAACGAAAATTAAAGACATGACAAACACATCAAATGATGGTGCATTTAAAATTAAAGGCAAATCTATCTATTGACGAAGTTAAGAACAAAACTGTTATTAGCGTCTTTATTTTGCTACCGCTGCGAGCTCCACTAAGCGGGCTGGTCTCACCAAGGAGAAAAATATGAATTTGCCAGACCTTATTATGTGTATGATCGTGTGGCTGACATGGAGAAATGACACTCACTGACTATTTGTATGTCTATGACATATGATTTTTTCTGTTATAAAATGAAATTATCACTTTTTCACTCCCTTAGGGATGGAATTTCATATAAATATTTGGTCTATGTGTTAATCCAGGTTATGAGCTCGCTATATGCCAAATTTCATCCCGAACCGTTCAGCCGTTTTGGTGTGATTGAGTAACAAACATCCATCCGTTCATCTAAACTTTCACATTTATAATATTAGTGGGATGATCAAAACTGGTATTTAAACCAAAATTCATCATACACACACACACACACACACACACACACACACATTTATAATGAGTTTGCGAGCAAATAATCTTTAAGTATAACCTTAGTTATATATTTGTCATACACAATGCTTTTAATATTTTCTGGTAAGCTATGGAATAACTTACTACTTCCTGGTTTCAATCTTATGTACAACCATCCCCCACCCTCCCCAAACCCCATACACATGGATACACAGACTAAGATGCTTGTAATGGTCTTGAAAATATAAGTGCAAGCTTACCTGATCCACAGACGACAAAGATAAAGAGTGCAAGCAGTCCCGGCCCAACAGGATATTTATCTTCTTGAGTTTTCTAGGGGAGAAAAAACAAACACGTTATAACGATGAATTAAAATCTATAAGAATCCAACAGTAATCACAACATCTACTCAAGAGCTTTAAAATCTTTACCTAGTGGTATGAACGTGAAAGTCCAGATGATTAAGCATTTGAATATATATTTCAGTGTTATACAAAAATGGCTGAAAAGCAATATTTTTTACAGAGAAATCCAGGTACTTGAGCAAATGGTTCTGGGAACTAAAATTAAAACAATCCTTACAAAATTTTGAAGAAAAAAATTGTAATATACTTAATTAATTACTTAATTCCAGATGAAAAAATGCAATCTCTCAAAAACAAAATTTATTGAAAATGAATTATAAAAGTTTTATGTATCATATATAAAAATATTATTCCTATGTTACTTGTCTCAACTTTAGTTTCCCACAGCATCTTTTCTAATCAATGTAATTTTTTTGACGTAACAATGTCTAATAAATCGAAGAACGCCGGCTGCACGCATGAAAAAGTGTCCCATTACGCTGTGTCTGTTACGCTTATTGTATGCTTGCGCCGCATCTATCTCTCTTCCACTCGATTGGAACAACCATCGATTTGACTTTTTCGAGGCACATTAAACTTGAAACACTCCCATTCGTTTCCTACTTTTCCTATCATCGTCCTATCCTTAACAGAATAACACAGATTGGAAGAAGTTAAATAGCAAACATGTATAAAAGTTATAGTTAAAATAATCTGTTCGTTAAAGTAATAAACATATTTGAATTAATGAGTGCAAATAAAAGTAAATTTATCAATTAAATTGTAGATATCATTTCACTCCTTCTTTGTATCCATACAAAATAGTGATAATTCAATAAAAATGATTCTATTTTAATCATAAAAGTATGCAATCATTTCATCAATGTTTTGTTATGACGTCATGTTAAACTATCGTCCGTAAACTGACTTTACAGACAACCAATTTTTTTTAACCTTTTTTAATGGATTCTTCAAATAAAATAGATAATAAAACATTTAAACCTCTCCAGACTTTGAGTTCATCTGTCAAGGAGCCTAAATGAATGGTCCGGGCATAACCTGGTAATTCTTTTAGTTTAAATAATTTACTTTATTTAAATTAATTTAAACATTTCTTATTATAAAAATTGACAGCAAACTTAAAACAGTCAAACATAGTTAGTTCTTGCTTGACGTCATCCCAGGTGCTCCCGTGGCTCGCACAGGTCGTTATGCCACCTCGGTGCCTCACCGGTCGGCGTGTGTGGTCGGTGGTAGTGTCTCGAATGGGTGTAGGTCGATTGTCATGGAGAGCGGAGATCGACTCGAGCCCTAACGGGACCTGCCAGTACGCGCCAGTTGGCCTTCACCCCTCGGCACGAGCAGTCGTGTGCGACTCGCGGAGTTCGGCGATCGGTGTTCGTGTGCGTACCGAGAACGTGACAAGTTAGTCGTGTGTGTGGTCCAACCACTCCTGCCTGCCACGTGGCGACGTCTCGACCACCGAGAGACGGAGTCTCGTGCTGTGAACTAGCCCACAGCAACCACCCTTGTTAAAGGTTAGTTGGCGCCCTCAGACACCACCCAACCACGCATCAACATCGGCAGGACGACAAATGGCGCCCATCTAGGTGGCTCATCAAAATTGCAAACAATTTAGGCAAAGAAAACCCGAAAAATTCCCGTCAAAACTACGGCAAAGTAGTCGAAAGGCGAGCCAGGACAAAGGGGAGGAAAACGCGCGCGCAGGACAAAGGGCGCGTCTGACCAGTGCCGTTAACGGGACCCAAGGGCAAACAAGGTCACCCCACCCCCACCCCAGCAACGCACGCGCTAGAAAGGAGCACCGGCCACCACTTCCCCCTCTCCGGGCCGCCGAGCGCGCACGTCACCAAAGAAGCCAACTCCGGCCGTTCGGCACCCGAGCCTAACCGAGTGGAACCGAAGGCAGCCGAATCAGCACACTCGACCGCGGACCGCGTTCACGGACACATCCCGTCTCCCGGGGCGGCCAGCCACGTTCCACGAGGATGCAGAGAGATCCGGACATCGACATGGATGGATTGTGTGAGGGCTGTTTTAGACCAGGGTGTCTACAGATATCTGGCAAATCAATTTCAGGACTTTTCAGGACCTTAGTGACCACTAATCGTTAGTTTTTGCGTAAAACTGTACGCAGCAATTTTTGTTTCAATCTGATTCAAGTAAACTTGAATCAGATGCATCAAGCCCACAACATGAAGGTTTAGGCCTAGTATCTGTCACATCACTACAAACATTTGAATTAAGCTTAAGCCTACTAGTTATTAGGGATTGTTTGCCTGAACTCAAGTCATTCACTAACTGAAGATGACATTTACCCTTTTCATGTGTCTTAACCGAGTTGACACCTCCATGACCAATATCAAAATTTGTTCTGCAGATGCAGCAAAATGCTCTATTTGTATCAGATTCATCGCGTCTCAGCCACAACTTACAGGTGCCTGCATATGGCAGTTCATACCAGCTTTTTCGAAAACTACATTTACCAGGCATTTTTATAATCACAATTTATCCACTACACACAGAAACACCCACGAGACATTTCATAATACACACAATCTGCAAGATATTTTCAACACAAATGCTCGTTTAATGCTAATTTGGCGGGAATGTACTTGTGTTTATATTATAGAAAATGTCTTAATAAAATAGATTTAATTATCATAAACGTGTATGATGAAAGAGAGAAAATATATTTTCGTAACACACACATGCATATAGGCCTATATATAACTGAAATATCACTACATATTTGTTTGTGTTTGTGAAATACAAGGGATTAATGTGTAAAACTGAAATAAAAGGGGTATAACTCGGAAAATTATGTTATTGGTTAATGTATGGTCACGTCACGTTTCGTTAAATAAAAAAAAATGTTTGTTTACAAGTTTAAAACTCACGCAAGTTTTTTTTTTTTAATGGGGGACCCCCCCAGGGGGTCCACCCCGCCAAAAAAAAAAAAGTATCTTTATTTGAAAAAGAGTAGTACAAAAGGTTATTTCCATGAAAGAGAAAATTTGACACAATAAACAATAAAAAACAGATATTTACAATATGATATACAAGGCACTGGGCCCCTCCCAACACAAGAGTCCTTGGGGGCTGGTGATTTATGAGCGGTGAAGTGTTTCTTTACATGTGTTGGTGAAGTTGATGATGGTGTGGTGATGAGACCAGGCCCGTTTGGCTCGGGGCTGGCCTGTGCAGACGGCAACTGGGATGATGTTTCGGTGGGGTGGTCATGATAGAGGTGCTGGAGTACCGTGAATCATTGGTCCCGCAGCACATTCTTGTAGAGTTGCTGGTCCCCTGGGTTAGCCGCCGGCCCCGCCCAATGGGATGTCGTCTTCTTCATCTTCAGAGTCCTCCGCTTCTAGGTGGTCGGTAGTGAAGAGGGGTCTTCTGGGGTGTGGTGAGTCAGGGGGGGGATCGGCATCGAGTCTGATGAGGGGGTTGAGGCTGTATGAACATTTTTTGAGGAATTTCTTTGTTGATTTGATGATGATGTCATGGATGTGGGGGAGTTCGGTCTGCTGCAGGAGTTGTTGTCGTGAGGTGGAGCGGGGAAGTCCCAGGATGAGTCTGGTGCCGAGGAAATATGTTCTGGTGATGGGTCGGAGGTTGAAGAGAGATGAGTGAGTCCAGTTGGGGCAGGCGTACGTGAGGTGTGACATGACGTGTGTGCGGTAGACGGTGATCCTGTTTTGGAGGGAGGTGCCAGAGGTAGGCCGGAGGACTGGGGCGAGCTGTCCCATGACTGCCCTGGCTTTGGTGCGGATGTTGTCGAGGTGTGGTATGAAGGTGAAGGATGCATCCAGTGTGACTCCCAGGTATCTGATGGTGGGCGACCAAGGGATGGTGTGTTGGTTGATTCTGGGGGGGCGGTCCTTGTGTGGGTGATAACGGGAGAAGAGGATAGCCTGTGTTTTGGTGTGGTTCAGTCCGATGACGTGCGCAAGGAATTGGGTGTTGAGGGAGGTGAGTCCTCGGCTGAGGCGATCCCTGAGCAGCCCCTCGGAGACGGAGGAGGCGATGAGGCAGGTGTCGTCAGCGTACTGAACGAGGTAGGTGCCGGGAGGGGGAGTGAGGTCGGAGATGTGTAGGATGAAGAGGATGGGACTCAGGATGGCACCCTGAGGGACGCCAGCCTGGATGGATCGGGAGTCTGAAAGGATGTTCTCTACTCTCACCTGGAAGGAGCGATCCTCCAGGAAGGAGCAGAGAAGGCGGATGAGGTGCGGGGGGATTGCTGTGGCAGAGAGGCGGTGGAGAAGTTGAGCGTGAGGGACGGAGTCGAAGGCTCAGGCGAGATCTAGGAGTACCATGCCCGTGTGTTGCCGCCGGGAGAAGCCCTGCACCACCAGCAGCTCCACCCGGGCAATGGCGTGAGAAGTTGAGTGGTGTGGTCTGAAGCCGAACTGATGAGAGGGGAGGAGATTGTGGGTCGAAATGACGAGGAGGAGGCGCTTTAGGATGGTCCTTTCCGCAACCTTGGACAGGATGGGGAGGAGGGAGATTGGTCTGTAGGATGATGGGAGGGTCGGTGGCTTTCCAGGTTTGGGGATGGGGCAGACAATGGCTGTCTTCCATGAGGTGGGGAAGTGGCAGTGGAGGAACATGGCATTGATGAGCTTAGTGAGGAAGACGATGGCTTGCCGGGGTAGTTGGCGCAGGAGTGGGGTGGGGATTGAGTCTGTGCCAGGGGCCGCAGAGACGGAAGTGGGATATTGTTGCCTTCAGTTCCCTGGGGGTGACCAGGGGGAAGGGAGGGGTGTCGGGAAGGGGGGGGAGAGTGACATGGTGGGAGAGGGGGGAGGATTCATCGTCTGAGGAGTCAGAGGAAAGTGAGTTGTTGGTGGCCGAGGCGAAGGTGGTTTGCAGGTAGGCGGCCACCGCCTCGGATCTCTCCTTAGCGGTTTCCGCCACCCCTGCAGGAGTGGTGATGGGTGGGATGGTCGACGGGGTGGCTTTGAGCCTTCTGAGGTATGACCAGAGGGAGCCGGTGGTTGTGGAGAGGGAGGCGAGACGCTGTGTTTCCTGCCGGGCCCTCCATTCCGCCGTCAGCCGGCGACACCAGCCCCTCAGCAGGAGGAACACCCTCCTGCCGAACGGGGATCTGGTGTCCTGCCAGCGAGCGCGGAAGCGGTTCCGGAGGGACAGAGCGTCTCTGATGGTCTTTGGGAAGGGGATGATGAGGGAGTGTGGTGGTGTCATAGGGACATGGGAGTGGGCAGCGTCCGATATTGCACGGGTGAGGGTGAGGGTGTTGGCGTCAATATCGGCAGGTGAGTTGAAGGGGGTGGTGAGGTCGAGGGATTGGAAAAGGGCGTTCTGGAAAGAGAACCAATCCGCTTCCTGGAAGTCGAAGCGGGGGAGGTGGGGGTTGGTGTGTGGTAAGTAGTGGAGTGAGCCAATGACGGGGATGTGGTCTGAGGTGCCGGTGGTGATGGTGCGGAGGTCTGTGATGAGGGGGAGGGCCGAGGATAGGGCGAGGTCGATGATGCTGGGGTGCCTGTTCTGCTGGGCTGGGTAGAATGTTGGGGAGGGGGGGGCATGAAGGGTGAGATGGGAGGTGCGGAGGAGCTGGCGGAGTAACCTGCCCTTCCTGTTGGCAGTCGTGCAGCCCCAGAAGGGGTGTGTGGCATTGAGGTCCCCCGCAAGCACGACGTGCGCGTCGAGCCTGCCGAGGGCCACAATGTCGGCTGTGGGGAAGGGGTGCTGTGGGGGGAGGTAAAGGGATACAATGGTGAGGGCGTAAGGGCCTCCGTGGAGCCACACAGCGACCGCCTCAGCCGCGGGGGAAGTTTGGATGTGGCGGCGGTGGTGGGAGATTCGGGAGTGGAGAAGCAGTGCCACCCCCCCTCCCCGACCATCCCGGTCAGAGCGGTGGGCGGCGTAGCCGGGGATCTGGAGTTGGTCGGTGGGGGAGAGCCAGGTTTCTGAAAGGAACACGACATCGGGGGAGTGGGTTTGGAGGAGTTGGAGGAGGTCGGGTAGTTTAGGAAGGAGAGAGAAGGTATTCCTGATGAGGATTCTGAGGGGTGGGGGAGGATTCATTCAAAGAATGAGAGGAGAGCTTGGAGGAGGACTTCGAATTTCTCGGTTTTGGTGGGGGCTTGGGAGAGGGCAGTCATGGTGCGGCGGATGATGGGTAGATAGCTCTTTACCCAGGAGATGATGGTGTGGAATATTTCGGTGAGTGAGGAAGTATCTGTGGAGGCAGGGGCAGGGGGGTTGTTTGTGGGGGCCGGGGAGGTGTTGGCTGGTGGAGTGAGGTGTGGTGTGGTGGTCGTATGTGGTTGTGTTCAGGCATTTCCCTTGAGGGGGGGGAAGGACCGGGCTGAGGTGATGTTGGGTGGAGGGGGGGGGGGGGTGCAGCGGTGGTGGTGGTGGGGGTGTCAGCAGTGGTGCGGAGTGGGTGGCGTTTTGCGTAGGCGATGAGAGTGGGGCATTCAGGTGAGGTGGCGATGTGGGCCCCCTTGCAGAGGCAGCATCTCTTCTTGTCGGGGCCGGCAGTGCACTCCCGGGACCAGTGCTCCCCGGCGCACTTGAAGCACCGGACAGTGCGCTCGCACAGGCTGGAGGGGTGGCCGGGGGTCTGGCAGCGATAGCACTGCGGAACCCTCCCGGATCCACGGTACTTCTCTACCCTGACCACCCAGCCGCCAAGGTTTCTCATTTGAAGGAGTTAGGGTGCCTCCCCCAATTTGTTGGTGGACACCAAGAAGGGCTTGGTGTCCGCGTCAGGCCCCATCCTCAGGGGGGTCACGGTGGAGACAGGGTAGCCATCATGGAGTAATTGTTCTTTTAGTTCGTCGGCAGTCGTCACAAGTGGTAGTCTTTTTATGACTACCCTGTCGCACTTTTCGTCATCACGTCGACCAGTGAACGGCTGGTAGCCTCGTTGTTTCAATGAGTGGAAGAGCGTCGTGTGGTCGTGTTCGTTTGATGTGTAGAAATAAGTTTTGTCCTTGATACTGGTGATGGTGAGGGTACCAGTCAATTGTTTTTGGAGTCGGGTGGCAGTCAGGAATGGTTGTGCGTGGGCTGGGACGATGCAGGAGATGGGTGGCATTCTGGGCTGTAGGGGAGGGCGGTTTTGGGATGGGGCGGGGGCGGATGAAGTGGAGGCCTGTTGATGGTCCTTTTTGACAGTCTGTCTTCGTTGTTGTTGGTGTTGTGGTGTTTTTCGTGCTTTTGTCGGGGGAGTGGGGGCGTCGTCAGCGTCGTCTGCGTCCAGTTGAAGGTTGTCGGCGAATCTGTTGCTGGTGGCGATGGTGGAGGCGACAGATGAGGAGGAACCCATCGACTCCTTCCTGGCGCGTTTGATGGCCTTCTTGGGCCTCACGAAGCCATCCGCCATGACTACGTCACGCGGCGGCTGCGGTGCCTGTTGAGCTGGTGGTGGTGCCTGTTGAGCTGGTGGTGGTGGCCCCAGAGGGAGGTCCAGTAGGGCAGGGATTTGTTGTTGAGGTTGTTGTTGGTGTTGTTGTTGGAGCATGAGTTGTTGTATTTCGTGTTCCTGTTGTTGCTGTTGCTGCTGTTCCAGTATTTGTTGTTGGAGTTGTTGTTGCAGGTCTTGTAGTTGCAGTTGTTGGTGTCGAGGGTCGGTTTGTTGTTGCAGTTGGTGGTGTTGTTGGCTGTACGGGAACGAAATTGTGCACACAGCTACTGATTGGCGAGATGCTGGCGGTCGTGGTCGTGAATGTCGTCGTTGTGAGTGCAAGGGGGAGACTGGATGTTGGGATCAACCCATCCAGTCGTCGGAGTTCCGACACCTTGAAACATGTGGATTGGGTCTTCCTAGGAGCCTCTGTGGGCTTCACTGGGCGAGAAAGTGGTTCGGTATGGTCAGGGACCACTGGTGAGGCTGTAGCATGAACAATGCTCGTTTCATTGGTATTGATACAGTTTTTCGGTTTTTGACGGGCGTAAGTCCATTTTTCTGGTGATGCGGCCAAATTGGGTAGTGCCGGGTATTCGTCTGAGTTCATTTCGGTGGTTTCCATTATTTAAAACTAAGTCCTGAATTTAGAAGAAATAAAAAATGTTTTTCGCCAGAATCGTCCTTGTTGTATGGTCACTGAGCAGACTCTACAGTTCGTCTGCGCGCTCGCAGCGCGCCTGGAGTGACGCCAGTGTACTATCTGTCTAAATCACGGTAAAATTGTGTGAAAAAAAAACTTTCAAAACAATAAATCGAAGCACTTTTTGAGGTTTTTGGCACACAACATTGAATTAAAATAAAATTAACTGGTGGAACACATTATTTTCAGGTTAAATATTAATAAAAGTTTTGAGAAAAGTGTTTTGAAGAAAATAAGTTAAATAAAGGTTATGAACTGTTAGTATTAAATATTAATTGCCGAAAATCCACAAATAATCAAAACAGAGTAATGTTAATGTATTAAATAATTATTAAATAATTAAATAAAGAAAATAAGGCTTCGCAATTGTTCGCAGTTTATCACACAAGATAGTTTATAGATATATTAAGAAAATCTTAGTCTGTTAATGGAAGCAGCCCATACCCGCGTGGGTATGCCGCAGTTGGCTACACTGAAGCACAATCTAACCCATTGTTGATTTATAGGTTAAAAATAGCAAATGTCAACTTTATAAAAAAAAGTGTTTTGTGAGCGAATTAAATTATAAAAACACTCACAATCATGTGTGTAGCTGATGGAGTTGTCCAGGCATCGTCTCGCACACGAATCGCACCCGAAAACGAATTATTTCCACCGAATTCCGCACAAGCCAAATACCATAGACTAATTTTTTTTTTTAGTTAATACGTTTTTTTTTTGGTTACGAGTTTAAACGCTTGCTTCCACTCTCGCATAAATAATTACCATGATAAAGAGTAAATAAACGTTAACAATGTCAACAAACGTAACTTACCTAACCATGATTGTAATTTCTGCCGCCAACAATAATAATAATAATAAAGCAGAGGCCAAATGTGTTAATCATAACGTCGTACATCCTTTCATATTAAATTATTCGTCGTGATTTGATTTGTAACACCTACAACACTAAAATACACAGATTGCTTTTGTGATGTGTCTCAAGTTTAGTCATAAAGCCAAATACCGCACTAGCACATCACTGTATGCTGTTTCGAATAGTTGTACACGCTTAGTTCTGGCTTACTTTACAAACGAAAAACCTAACTTCGCTCGTTAAAAGTATTTTAGTATCACAGTTAAAAATACAGCTTCCTAGTACACAGAGACGTTCAATCATGCGGTTAATTTCCCGCAAGGATGAACAGCCATGTACTACGCCATCTTGTAACAGCAAAGGCCAGTGCACAAAGTGGAACAGCCAAGAAAGTCGAAGAGCCAATTGAAATTGTTCATGTTAACCAACAGCAAAAAGTCACTTTCTGAGTATTACCCAACGGTATTACCCCACATAAATGCTACTACAAATACATGTATAGTTGGTAGACCTGTACATTAAATTTGTCTGACCGTACTAGACATAAACAAAACCAATTTAAAAAAAAGTCCGTTTTATTAAAGTTTCATTACTTTTTACACTTTTTACATTAATTTCCGGACTTTTTCGTGACTTTCGTGACCAATCCCTCAATTTCGTGACTTTCGTGACTTTTTTGTGACTTTCGTGACCTGTAGACATCCTGTAGACCCTTTCCGGAGTCACTCGTAAATAACGAGAGTGCTCAGTGTCAGTGTCAGTGCGCGTGCGGCCGCGTCCGCGTCAAAGAGGAGCAGCCGGGAAGCGCCGCAATGGGTACAACAAACACGCTGTGCGCAGCCGCGCGCAGCCAGGCGAGACGGCCCGATGCCTACAGTGCGGGGTCACAAAACACCGCGCGTACGCTGAAGTACGCGAGTTCGTGCATTTTCGTGATGGGTTGTTCCTCTGCGTCACCTGCGAGAGCACAATGATGCAAGCGTACCACGCACAGCTGACTCCCGCGCCGCTCGTCGCGAGTGGGCCGATCATACTGCCGGATTTCGCGGGTCACGCCCACGAGGACCCAGCCATGTTCTTGCGGGTATGCAAGGAAAAATTAGCACGCCATCACATCGCACCAGAGGAGTGGACAGAACGCGCCAGCAGCCAGTTGCGCGGCGATGCCCGAACCTGGTGGTCTCAGACAGGCGATTACGACACCGCGTGGACTGATTTTGCACGACGCCTGGAGGCACGCTTTGATGACTCGCGCGCACGGGCCTGTTGCATGAACGAGTTGTTCTGCCGAGCCTAGTCTAGCGGGGAAGGAGTAGAAGCGTTTGTGCACGGGAAGCTGCGGCTCTACCGACGTCTAACACCCCGCGGTAGGATACAGGATGTGCTACCGAACATTGTCGAGCTCTTGACACCCAAGGTACGGCCTTTCGTGCGTACTGCAGTGGAGAAGGGACTAGACGCTTTTCTCGCCCTCGCAACGGAAGTAGAACAGGACCTCAAGGCAGCACGAGACGCCCGGAGCGTCACGCCGCCCCAAGTCCCACAGGCGAGGCCGACAAGACGCCTGGAGGACACCCTGGCCGTGGTGCGATATGTGCAACCTCCCCCACCAAGGGATGCCCAACCTCCGTCCAACCTGCTACAGGAGGGGGGAGTGGCATCGCGTCCGAATCAGGGCGGCCAGGCGGCGCAACAAGCACGGGCAGGCAGCCAACGTGGTGGCCCTTCCAGTGAACGTGACGATCATCCGCCACGCTGCCAATACTGCCTGACGCCCGAACACCACTGGCATAGAGTGTGCCCGACCAGAGAGGCGCGGTGGATGGCGTCAAGGGGAGGACCTGCGCCGTCGGGAAACTGCAACTAGGAGGCGACGACACAGTTGGCCGCCGTCCCCGGACCTCACGCCCTGCCTCCGCCGACACGCCGCTGTCCCCGGACCTCACGCCCTGCCTCCGCCGACACACCGCTTCACCTACCACTCGCCAGTGGAGGCGGCCCACAGCACCCGATGACGGACAGCCCCATGTCGCCAGCGAGCGACACCATTCACCAGGCGTCGCCGGTGACCCGACCCACAGCTGGGGACCCCAGCCAAGCACCACCGCGCCTGGGGCGGATGGGACCGAAGGCTGGAAACCTCATCCGCATCCCTGTCTCGCTGGATGGGAGGCCGGTGGAGGCGTTGGTGGACACTGCGGCGACTCACACCTACGTTGCGGCCCACCTTGTCCCTGATGCTGAAGTGACACCTGAGGCAGACACCATTCAGCTCGCAACAAAGGGATCTAGCACGGTCACGACTGGGCGTGTGGAGGTGAGTGTCTGCATAAGAGACTATGTGACCAGGACGTGCGCACTCGTAGTGCAGGACCTCAGGGATGAGCTCATCTTAGGGTTACCCTGGCTAGTCCAGGAGGATGCTAACATAGAAGTCGGGGCAAGTAGGATGCATGTCGGGACCCAGGGGCGCTGGACCGTGTATGGGTTGTCACATCGCCGCCCACCTACCTGGACGGATCCTACCCAGCTGATAGACCTACGCCACGGCGTACCACCAGACTATTGTGCCCTTCTAGACAGAGCCCTCAGGCAGCAACCGCAGGTGTTCGCGTCAGCTGATCGGCTGCGCCGCACGAATATTACAGAACATTGTATACCCATGGTACCCCATGTTCCTCCATTCGCCAAGCCAGGGGGTTTCGGTCCCCGCGAGCTCACTGCCATCCAGGAACAAATCACAGAAATGCTGGGGGATGGGGTAATAGAGCCCAGCACATCACCATACAACTGTCGCATAGTCATGGCCAGTAAGAAAGACGGCTCCCTGCGTTTCTGCATCAATTTTAAGCCAATTAATGACCTAACCATCCCGGCACCACCCCCACTCATAAATCTTACAGAAGCGCTCACCAGCATGGACGATGCCCAGGTGTTTACGTCACTAGACCTGAAGTCCGGCTACTGGCAGGTGCCACTTCGGCCTGAGGACCGCCCCAAGACAGCCTTCACTGCACCCGATGGGCGCAGGTTTCAGTTTTGTGCCATGCCGTTCGGGCTGATGGATGCCCCTGCGACCTTCCAGACCATGATGGTCCGCGTCTTGGACGGCTACATTGGCAAGTTTGCCGCGGCCTACCTCGACGACGTGATCATATGGTCACGATCGTGGGAGGATCATGCACATCACCTCGCATTGGTCCTCGAACGGCTAGCCACGCACGAACTGACGTGTGCGCCACGCAAGTGCCATGTCGGCACGAAGGAACTGGAGTTCTTGGGGCACCTCGTGAGCGCGGACGGGTGTCGACCCCTGCCAGATCAGCTGGCCCTGATAGAGGGGAAAGAGCCTCCCCGTACCAGAAAACAATTGCAGAAGCTAATGGAACTTTTAAACTGGCTCAGGTCATTCATCCCGAACTTCGCCACCATCACCGCACCAATGACGGACCTCCTGTCACCCAAGAGCAGGTTTCGATGGACGGACGCGGCAGAGCAGGCCCTCGCCTGTGTCAAGCAGCAGTTCAGGGATTGTCACACCCTGTCACGGCTAGTGCCCGATATTCCCCTATTCGTCCAGACAGACGCGAGCCTGGAGGGTATGGGGGCAGTAATCTACCAACAAAGAGCTGGAGAAGAGAGGCGGGTGATCGAGTACGCCAGTGCTAAGTTTGGCCCTGCAGAGCGGCGGTACCACGTCAACAAGCAGGAGTGTCTCGCAGTGGTGTGGGCACTCAGGCGATACCGACACCACCTCGAGGGGAGACGCTTCACGCTCCGCACTGACAGCCAGTGCCTGCAGTGGCTGAACTCCGCCCAGGGAGGCAAATCCAAGTTCACACGGTGGGCACTGATGCTCCAGAACTTCGCTTTTCGCGTGGAGCACGTCCCTGGGCAGGAGAACCAGCTGGCGGACGAGCTCTCCCGTCACCCGGATGCCAACACTGTGTTCAAGGATGATCAGGGATGGGACGACTTACTTCCCCCCTGCAACCCCCAGACGGGGTCTACAAGTGAGCCCCCGCCAGCAGCGCTATACGCCACTACGGCCGAGAGGCCCCGCGACCCTGCGCCAGCTACCCTAGCCAACCTCATGGAGATCATCTGTCTCGCACAGAGCCAGGACTTGGTCAGTCAAGCAGACCTCGCTAAATGCAGAGAACAGGAGCTTCCCCACCTACGTAGTCTTGACGGGGTACTCCAGAGCCGTGTGCCCGGAGACATGAGCTCGTGGCGCACGCACGTGCCGCTGGCCGGACGGAAGGCTGCCTTGCATTTTTATCATGATCACGACCTAGCGGGACACCCGGGGGCCGACCAGACCCAGCGGGCACTGCGGCAGTGGTTCCACTGGCCGGGCGTTGCAGGTGACATCCGCGATTATGTGCGAGACTGCCAACCATGCCAACAGCGCAAGGCCCGTCGGCCTGACGGGGTAGAGCAACAGTGCCCCAGGAGGCCACATGACCCATTTCACACCGTGGCTCTCGACGTAATGGGCCCATACCCCCGCACATACCGCGGGAAGCGATTCTTGGTTGTAATCACGGATACTTTCACACGCTGGGCAGAAGCGTTCGCCGTCACCAATGTACGAGCTGAGACCATCGCCACTCTCCTCGATGCCGAAGTATTCCCACGATATGGGTTTCCCCGAGTGCTACTCACAGATAATGGCACACAATTCAAACGCTGGAAGGCTGATTGTAAGTGCTGGGAGGTGGAGCACCACACGACACCCACGTACCACCCAAGAGCAAACCCGACAGAATGCCGGAACCAGGACATCAAAGTCCAGTTGCGGCTACGTCTGGGGGACGACCACACCCTGTGGGATGTGCTCCTCCCCAAGATATTGTACTGCCTCCGTCGCCGCCGAAACGTGGTAACCGGCTACTCCCCTGCGGAGTTGCTTCAGGGACGGGATCTCGCCCTCCCAGGGGAACTCCGGGTAGCGGGCGCTGCTGAACGAGTGCTTCAAATGCCTGTCGCCGAAAGACGGGAGGATGCACGCCGGAATCAGGCACAGTTTGGAGCCACTCATACCCCTCAGACCACTCACCCACCCCTGCCATTGGAGCCGGGGCAACAGGTGTACGTCCGATGTCACCACCTTTCCTCCAGAGGCAAGAAGTTTTGCGCAAGCCTGGCCCCTAAATGGTCCGAACCCCGTGAGGTAGTGAAGCGACTCGGGCCTACCACCTACGCGGTCACAACACGGAGTGGAAGAGCCGCCAAGGTTCACCGAGATGATCTCCGGTTAGTCCACCCTAAGGTTGGTCCGGGACACCTGCACAAAGGTCCACAGAGGACAAGAAGGACATCAGACAAACATCGGACACAGATCATGCAACCATAGTATCACCAAGCCCAATGACACCAGCCACAAGTCAACCCCTCCTGTCACAGGCCATGCAGACGGCGAATGTGCACCATACTTGCTCGTCGCCCGAGCCCCAGCACATGATGAGGCGCTTGGGTTACTGGGACTATCTGGGGTTAACGGCATCTGCCGTTACCCAGGGCATGTCCCCCCCTAAATGGCCAGCGGATGCGAGTCTGGAGAGATCGACATTTTCGGTGCGGGTTGACGAGCCTGAGTCCACAGGGGCAGACCAGCGAGGCAACGGGCAACCCAGCCAGGAGGACGGAGGAGTGACCATCGTCCCTCTCGATAAGGCCGACGACACAAGGAAAGCACCACCTGTACCCAACCAAGCTGAGCCAGACGCCACGTCACAAACTCAGGTGGTGCGGCGATCGACCCGGCCTCATGTCCCCCCCTGTCAGGTTCGGAATAAATGAGGGGTACCAACCACCACTAGGGGCCCGTGCTGGGGGCCTCACCAACCCTAGACAGAACCTTTTCCCGGATGCACACCACTGCTCAGTGATGAGGTTGCTACCGCATATCGCCCACTACATCTACCAACACCTCTCAGACACAGTGCACTCCAGAGAACTTACAGTGTACCTACGGAGGAAATGCCCCGAGGCAATGCGTGCGATCGAGGCTTCGAGGGGCATAACGGCCTCGGTGAGGGGGGGGGGGGGGGGGGGGGGCTTTTGACGTCGTCCCAAGTGCTCCCATGGCTCGCACAGGTCGTTATGCCACCTCGGTGCCTCACCGGTCGGCGTGTGTGGTCGGTGGTAGTGTCTCGAATGGGTGTAGGTCGATTGTCATGGAGAGCGGAGATCAACTCGAGCCCTAACGGGACCTACCAGTACGCACCAGTTGGCCTTCACCCCTCGGCGCGAGCAGTCGTGTGCGACTCGCGGAGTTCGGCGATCGGTGTTTGTGTGCGTACCGAGAACGTGACAAGTTAGTCGTGTGTGTGGTCCAACCACTCCTGCCTGCCACGTGGCGACGTCTCGACCACCGAGAGACGGAGTCTCGTGCTGTGAACTAGCCCACAGCAACCACCCCTGTTAAAGGTTAGTTGGCGCCCTCAGACACCACCCAACCACGCATCAACATCGGCAGGATGACAACTGAAAAACTGGAGGAGAAATCTTGCCCTCTCAACCTTTCAATATGCACCTGTCTTAAGACTGTGTCTGGTTTCACCAAAGAAAACAGTGGGCTACAGCTGTTATAAGAAAGAATACAATAATTACAGATACTTTGCACAACAACAATAAAACATGTCATTTATTATCTTCAGCTATCACTGCGTAATGAAATGAATTGGCTTCAAGTTTCATCGACATACATGATAGCCGACAAAGGGTGGTGAGATGACAAAAGAGCATTGACTGAATGAATGTATGGGGGTATCAGGAACACCTCAAGAATTCCACACACTCACTTCGAAGTCTGCCATGTTTTCCACTTGCAAAAAAAACCTGAATTATTAAAAAACAGTAATTCAACATAATGTGTATTTAATGAAATTATTCTCCCCTACCTATAGGAAATTAGGCACATCCCTGCTAATATGTTACTTGTTTTTGAAAATCGAAACATTTTAGCATTTAAGGCTCTTTCACATGTCACAGTTTTTTTTCTCTTCGCCATAACCTGTTTTAGGAGCTATTTATAAAATTGTAAACTTATTAGCTTCCTTGCATTTGTTGTTCTTGCATAAATACTGTTAACAAATATTGTACTATTATGGGTGTAAAAAGTTGCCCCAAGTAATGATAATTACGAAGGCTATAACTCTTAAAAAAAATAATTATGAAAAGATGAAAAAAACCAACATGGCATGTGAAACTGAGCCTTAAGCTGAAAACAGTGTAAAATCTTTCAACCCGACAATTATGACTACTGATTTTGGAATTTTTAGCAACATTCAATAAAGTTACTTTGAGGCCCTCCTACAACTAGATGGTGATGCTGCTGGCACTGTGATGATTCTAATGTGTTACGGTGAACAGACTCGCCTCCAAGATAGGCTGTATAACATTAGACCCAAATTCCTCACTGCTCATCGTGATCACTAAGTGCTAAAATGTGCAGCAAGTGATAACAGGCGTGTATGAACGAACACACAAACTTTTACAGCCAGCAGGACTTTGAGTTTGTTTTTATATTTATTTTCAACAGTAAACTACCGATAAAAAATGGTCATCTTTCGTAGTATGTATTAATAAACCCATGCCACACGCACGGCCGTAGCAATAGCTTTCACATGGAGGAGGAGGGGGGGGGGGGGGGTGGTTTGTCCGCGAGTAAAGGCTAAAAATCTTAACGCTCAAATCATAGTCATTTAGCAATTACTTAAACATGAAATGGGTACACACTAGTTCAGCTACATAAAATTAAGCTACATACAAACAATAGTTACTTTAAGTACATTAAAATAAAATTTGTAAGTAATGTCCGTAAAGAATTTATTTAACTATAATAAAAGTAACAAAGTAGAAGATAGATAACATAAACATAATATTGTATATCAATATTTTTTTAAAACTGCATAGGTATTTTTATTCTATCTTTTTTGTGATGCTTCAGCTTTTATTTATTTCCATATTGCACAATCAACATAAAAAAAACTACAGTCAATTAAAACATTTGGCATAAAAAAGCCTTCAAAATAAAATAATAAATTAGAGGTAAAAAGTTAAAAATTGAAAACTTCAAAGTATTAAATTTACCCTTTTACGTCTTATGGCCAGCATATTTATGATTTGATCTGAATCCACTTCAGAAACTATGTCACGATGAACGCTCATCAACGCAAGCCCAGTTAGTCGTTCATCTCCCATGCTGTTTCTCAAGTAGTTTTTTAACCTCTTTAGGGCTGAAAAACATATTTCTGGGGTTGCTGTGGACACTGGGAGTGTGGCCAAAATAGTGAGCAGCTTTTTTATAGTAGGAAAAAATTGATTCTCGCACTGATCTAGACTTTCTAGTGCGGTGGATGGTTTTTTCACCATATGTTCCCAATGATTCTGCCATATTTCATACTCACTTGAAAAATTATTTGCCTCAGTTTCTCCCAAAAATAATAGTGCTATTTTTTTAAGCCTTTCGCTTATCCTGGAGTCCTTATTGATCTTCTCTGGCAGAAGCATTTGAATACCTTCTATTGTTTCTTCATGTGGTTTAAAGCGTGCATCAAGTTCTGTAATCACATGGTCAATGAAAGGGTAAAATACATTTCGACAATAATATATCTCAGCATTTTCTCCTGGAACATTACTGCGCTGAGTTTGCCTTCCAGTCGTTCTTCGAACATTTATGTCGTTTACACTGATATTCTTTGCTTGCTCAAAAAGGATCGCGAACTCTTTTTCATTCCGAATATTTTGTAAAGTGTTTTTTATTGTTTTTACATAACTGCAAATATTGGTCAAATCTACATTGATCTTTTGCATTGCCTTATTTAGATTTACTGTATATGAAAATACTTTTCTCAGTACAAATAATGACACGATGAATTGGCTGTTTTCCATAGCTGTTTGCAGTTGGTATGCTTCAGTGCTGACATTTCTATTAGCAGAATCCTGAAGTGTTTCAAGTGCTGTGCGTACTACTGGAAGCATTTCTGCGAATCTCTCAACAGCCACATGTTTTTCTGTCCATCGCGTCTCACAGAGAGAGATAAGCATTGAATGAGATGAATTATTTTGATCTGCAATTTTCTTCATAAGACTGTCTCTAAGTGGAGATTGATGAAAAAAGTTAACTATACTTTTTATGGTTCCGATACAGTTTCTTATCATAGGTACGTCACTTGAATGCGCTAGAACCAAATTCAGAACGTGAGCCACACAGTGTACGAATTGCGCTTTTGGGTATTGTTCTGCGATAATTGTTCTCACGTCTCGTAAGCGACCACTCATCACTGCAGCACCATCAAACCCTTGCCCAATAAATTTATCCACGTCCAAATTATAGCTTAAGAGATGCGTTATAATAGTCTTCGCTAACGCTTGAGCTGAAACATCTTCTACGTTGATAAATTCTAGAAAATCTTCTCGGATGACAGA
The DNA here is from genome assembly GCF_032445375.1 of Bacillus rossius redtenbacheri. Lineage (NCBI taxonomy): Eukaryota > Metazoa > Arthropoda > Insecta > Phasmatodea > Bacillidae > Bacillus > Bacillus rossius. The sequence continues at coordinate 5,138,316 of NW_026962012.1, read as the reverse complement.
ATTTCCAGTCGAGCAGTCAACATATCGTAAACACAACGCTAATTGCTCTCTTCGTTATATGTCCTCAGTTTCATCTGCTAATACAGTAAAGAAACCTGCTTGTCGAACCCTTTTAAGCACTTGCGTTTGAATAGTATTACCAATTATTGCAATCAGTTCATTTTGTATAACTGATGAGGTATACATGGCTCTGTTGTGTTGGTTTTGTGTAATTAAATGATTTTTAAGTGCTTCATCGCCAGATAGTGCACGAAAACGAAGAAGCGCGCGGAAATTTCCGTCATTATGCATGGGTTCGTTTATTCCAATTTCTCCAGAATCTCGACTCCCTCTTAACGCCATTTCTTGCCGCCCACAAAGAAGAATTGTTTCTATAATAGCTTTCAATCTTTTTCTATTTTCTGCAGCAATCTTGTTATTTTCTACATTAATACACTCACTAACATCAAGCGCCTTGCCTTCTGTAATCTTCATGAAATTTGCTGCTTGTTCGATAGCGAACTTATGATACTTTATATCTGCATGGTGATCAAAGCTCTCTAAAGCTTTCTTCCAGTTAGTAAATGGCTTACTAACAAAGGCTCCAAGTTCTTGGTGACCACGACCGCCTTGTATTTTTCCAAGTACAACACATACTTTGCAAAGTGCTACCTGCATGACATTTGAATAAACAAGCCACGAATATTCGGCAATCCAATGACGTTGAAAGGACAGATTCTTTTTACCAGTGACTGGAAACTTGAATATGTCCGGTGGAATCCAAGGTTCTTTTAATGCTCTTAGTTTTTCCTCATAATTGTTTGGAGGATGACATACATATCTCCCAACATCATAATTCATGGATATATCCGGAGACAAATCTACCTTTGCTGTAAAAGGAAAAAAAAAAATAAATAAAAAATTACACAAAACACAACACTGTTTACATAAATATTAGAATAGCATCAATTTTCAATATTTGAGTAAGTACATACATAGTGAAATTAATTGACTAAAAGATCAACATTTCTTGTTTCCGTGTTGAACAAGTGTCATTCATGTGAAGTTCGTGGGATGGAGATCGGCTGTTGTTTTTGTTAATAAAATAATTTATCATAAATAGAACTAATGTCATTTTTCATTAAATTAATTTGAATGATTAAGTAAATAGTTTACTGAAAATAAAATTAATTAAGAAATTCCAGGCCGTGAGATATTTAAAATATAATAACCTTCGCTCCAAAACCCGATCTTACCAAACTTAGATATCCGGCACCGGCAAGCCAGAGACAGATTTTTCTTACCTTTATTACTGATACAGTAAAACCTCGTTTTTACATATTTCAAGGGACCGGGAAAGAAATATGTAAAAACAGGAAAAACATAAAAAAAGACAATTGTTAAAAAACTTTTTTTTTATTATCTCACTATGATAGAAACAATAAGAAGCAAATATATCACACTAAATAAAATGTCAGGAATGCTTATGTTATGCATATATTTAAAAAAAATTAATTCACATGGTAAAAAAATTAATCTATCCAATCTTCCAATTCTTCATGATTAGGCCTATTAATAGCTGAACATGAAATTTCCAGTTCTTGAGTAAGAGATTTGCATTTTGAAGCTACCCAAAATGTCAACTTATTATCTTGATATTTTCTCCCTTTTTATTATGGGACTTTGTGTGTGTGTATAATCAAGTATTGAACATTTTATTTATTTCAGATGTTTATTGGAAACAATTCTATTTAACAAAAAAGAAAGTCTTTCAAAAGATTGTTCACGTCCAGAAGTAAAAAGGTCAGTGGTTTCCATTGAAATGTTTGGAAATTTAGTGATGTGAACTGCCGTTTCAATAATATTTCAAATGTAAACGATAATTGCCGAAAATGCACGAACGTGCTTATTTTCAGGAATATGGTAAATTGCATAAAAATATTTCAAAAATGGCCCAGTAAACCACTGTTATGTTAAAGTATTTACCATTTATTTCATGCATAATACATTGAAGTTAAAAAGAGAGAGATATAAAACTGAACTTAATTTTGTTGTCACGTCACCAAAGTTTTGGTTCATGGCTGTATGGTTTACCGTGGTACAAAAAGAAAAGTTGGTTGTTTACAAACAGCGAACAAAGTAGCATTTGACCAAACACAGAAATGTTTGATACGTTAACTTCACACTATTCACTTTCAACTTTTATTGTTTATGTTTAGTATAAACTTTTCTGGTGGTTTGCTATTAAATGCAGCGCTGTTGCAACGTAATTTGCGATAAATGCTTTCGCATAAAACGGGAAAATAATGCATTAATAATATAGGGAAAATTATGATGCAAGTAAAAAAAAAAAGTTAATTACTAGAATTCCTTAATCCCAAGAACATAAAAATTAGGTTGCACTGTATATACTTAGGTGTTAACTGTTATTAATTACAGATAGATAGTACATAGCTACAACGGTAAGACTTACCTTTCTTCGCTTCATCGTTACTGTTTGTGGACGGGCCCGCGTCCGCTCCATCTACTTCTTCAAGGTGAGATTTCACTCTCTCCTTTTTTGCAAAAAAATTCAAAAGTGATACTTGGTTTGATGACCGTTTCATAATAAAATTTTATTCAAGAGTAGACATTTAATAGTAGCAAAAGATGGCTTGAAAAATCATGTTGACTGGCGATGGCGCGTGGTTCTATCAAGATCGCGAGACTCGACTGATGTGCGCATGCGCAGTAAGAGTGTCGCGCGGGAGGCGGGTGCGGCGCATGCGCAGTATGAAGGTGCGCGGAAGTCGGGAGGGGGGATGGCAAGGCGCAGTGTCCACGTAGCATATAGGTAGTTCATTGTTCTGACGCGTGCTCATATTTTGTGGCACAGATTATATTATTCGTCATCAATATTCTGCTAATTTTAATTATGTCGTATACTAAGGGGGGGGGGGGGGGGGGGTCCGGACCCCCTGACCCCCCCCCCCCCCTTATATACGCCCATGGCCACACGCTATCATAAAATTTGTTGGAACTCTGTGAAAATGCGCAAGTGACTCTCAAGCATCTTATGCGTCATTGTTGGTGACGCAAGGCGATTAAATTTGACCAGGCACCACAGAGGTAAAACACATTTCAGCACAGCCGAATCCTTCGTTTTTTTTAGTACCAAGTAACATCTGGTAAGTATGTCAGATTTGTCTGTAGTCTTAAAAAAAACATTTCTCATCATCATGTGTATGAGTTACCTCATTTTTCTTGTACATTAGAGGCCCCTTTAGCTTAATTTTTTATTCTCCAAGGGCAGTGGTAGCCGATACATGATCACTTGGGCAGTGTCTCGTTGCACTAACATGATTAGGTTTGGTCAGTCACATTTAAAAACTGTGAAATCATTGTTAAATTATTTTATTTCACATTTTATGCCTACCATATGCATTAAACAATATTCTGTTTCAAGCAGGAGTATACACAGGAGGAGAGATGGAGGGATATATCCTCCCCCCTCCCCAAAAATCCTACAAAATCTATTATTCCAACAAATGGAGAGAATTTGAAAGAAAACAACGGGATAAGTGGTTCTATTCCCCCCCCCCCCCCTAAACCAGTGCTTATGTTCCTCCTCCAAGCAAGGAATTTTTTCATAACTTTGAAATGATAACTAACTTTCTTGATGAAACAAAGCATAAAAATTATGATATAAAGTACAATATTTAAACTAACCAAACAACTTAAAAATACATACAGTAAAATACTTAAGTATTGTAATTATTGTAAAGAATAGATATGTTGTTTTATTAATAAAATATTTGCTGGTTTGTTATATATATTTTAATATAATGCTGTTCACCACATTTTAGAGCATAATATAATACACACATATTGTAGTATAACATTAAAAGAAAGTTGTCGGAGGAAAAAAAGGAGATACATTAAGCAGCACATTCTAGCGGCAGGGCAGGATCCTACGCCGTTAGTGGATTTGTGATAAGAATAGCTTGGCTATTTAGAATGTACTTTTTTCCCCAAGTTTTCTGCAATTGTGGTTATTTCTTATGGCTGTAAAAGTTCATGCAATATTTGGTTGAAACAATTACAATGTTGCTAACTGCTCGATCATTTTTGAAGTTAAAATTCGTTAGGAGCGTTGGTACCGAAGTCGTCTGCAAGTGGCTGCATTAACACACACACACACATACACACACACATATTTACTTATATGAACACCGGGGGACATATCAAGCTTATCGGTGTGCCAAATAATTCTCTGTGATAGCAAAAATGTCCTGAAATAAATTTTATAAACTTTAATAGTCGGACCAATTATTAATAGCCACATCTTAAAAATATGTTATAATTTTGGGATTGCAATATCCATAATACTATATTGTACTATCAATTGCAATAGTTGTGTTTAGCCCTGTTGTAATATGTGTGGTTGATGAACGAAAGTACTTGGGAACGTATCCTGTACATTTCAATTTTAATTTTATTAAATTACTCATTATTATATTTTAACACCATCGTTTAAAGAAATTTATATTGTTAATTGATATTGTTTAAGCAAGTGTTATAATAATAACTTTAAATACACAGCATAGTCGATGGGTTTGGTTATTTCACATTGGGTAGGCATATAACATTTATGTTTTACTTACAATAAAAATATATCTTATGAACAAAATCAAAATGATTGAGTACCTATACGTGAATGTGTGTGTATATATACATATACATATAAAGCAGAGTTTATATTGTTCATTTGCATGTTTTTAATACAAATTTAAAGTTTTATTCCAAGCTTGTTGAAATTTAATACACCTGACCTTAAAAAAAAAAAGTAGAACATAAAAGAAGTAGGTACATAAGATTTCTAAAAATCATTAAAGGGAAGTTTGGTACCTCTTAGTGAAAATTTGCACAACTGCCATTTAAAATAAGATGAATATTACTCTCTTCATCTAACTGTGAAAAATGTGAGTCTACAACCTTTATGGAAACAAATCTCAATGAGTATGAAGAAAAAGTTATATATCTGCAACATTTCATGCTTTTAATTGTTTATTCTTTTTATATATGATAAGGTTTTTAGAAGCATTTTCATAAATATTAAATGGTAATAATCTAGAGTATGTGTTCTTTTAAAAAAATTACATAAAATTCTGAAAATTGTATTTTTGAGTTCCTCTCATTCTATTGGATGACTGCTAAACAGCATTGCAATATTTTAAGTAGTTTACCAATAGTTCACTATTTAAGCAATTGATACAGTTAAGTTAGCGACATGATACAAATGTCGGGACAGTAGTACTTAAAAATACAATTTTTGAGTTTTCTTTTCAGATGAACACCTATCCTAGGAAATTAACTATTTTATAATGTTTCACGGAATTATGTAAGAAATAAACCATTTACTAAAATTCAGGTTTAAAATTAAGTATGTTTCATTGTTAAAAGTTGTATGAATGATCTTTGTATTTTTGTCGTCATGTTTAAGTTACGTAATTTGTCATAATCTTGAAGTTAATATGTTTTTGTAGATTGCAAAAACTTGTTTCGATTAGGAATACACTGTTTTCATGTATGGGGTGTAAATTCATTACTCTATGACAATATTTCAAACGACGATCGGAAATCTGTGCCGAGATCAGCCATTGTAATATACAGAAATTTGCTTTTTCTGGCCGTTCTTTAGGACAAGCTGCTTGGATCGCTACAGTCGCGTGTCGCCAGTATTTGTCATGTTAAAAGGCCTGAGTTTCTAGTACAATATTTGCAATACACATGCATGTTCTAAAATGAGGATAAGTAAAATGTACCAACTAACTATAAATATTTATTGATAAAATTTAAATTAATAATATAATCATTATTAGTCATTTGCATGTGCTAATTACTTTAGTCACTGATATTTGTTGTGTGTTTATTGACATTTTTAAATATTAGTATATATTATGTTAGTATATATTTTTCATTTTTGTAATTAATTTCGTTAGTCAATCTGAACTGTCAAAACTAATACCTTTGAACTAGAACAGTCATAACTAAAAAATATAATTTAATATTTTGATGCTTGTGAGAATAGCTGAAATGGATAAGGTTTTTATAGCTATTTTTTAATGAAGAGCATGTGTGAATATGTGTGATACAGTATATTAACAAATTCATGGTGCATAACATATTATCCGAATAAACATAAATACATACACTAGCCATGCTAACCATTCATAATGATTCAAGAAGAGGCATTGTTATATAACTCTGTATTGCTTTTGGTCATAAAAATTTTTATCAAACATATGTTTTAAGTAAATTTCAAAGAAAGATTAATTAAGGCAGTTGTTACCATGGTTTGACTTCTAGAAAATTTTTAGCTTGAGTTTGATTTAAGGTCCTTAGACTCCAAAACCATTGTTAACTAACTCAAAAAAATATTACTTGTTTTATAGACTGTTGGGACTCCGCTTGTAAATTGGTGCAAGTCGGGAAAATTAAAAACAAACAAAATTGCTGTTTTTTTTTTCTTCCGCATCACGAAAACACGGATACACGCTGCTGTTATCATTGCTTTGAACTTACAGTCCCAATTCAAAAAGTTCCTAATTCACTAATTTAATCATTTCACCATGACTAGTAGAATATTTGGCTCATCGCAGATTTTCAGGTAAGTCTACTGCATGGCAAGCTGCTCACTTCAATGTGGTTTGGGTGTCTGGCAAAGCTTGCAGATTCAAAAAGAAAACTGTTTTCCAATAACACATGGCGAGGTCACACTTCTTCACCGCCGAACACCAAGTGAGTTACATAAATTATTTAATTTTAAAAAAATTACTAGGTTATGCCCTGGACTGATTGTTGTGGCTCCTTGACCAACGAGCACTAAGTTACATCCTACCACATGTGTCAGGGCTAAGGAACCCTTCCCTCAGAGGGCTCACCCCCTCCCCAAAACTAACGGCCAATCACGGCCCTCCGCTAACTTCCTCTCCCCTCTGGTAACAGCAGAGCGTACACATTGCAGAGGTAGCTAGTTTATTAGTATTTTTGAAGTGAAACTTCTAATGCAACTTCCAACAAGGTTACGTTAAACGTTTAACGCTCCTGGGGAGGGGGAATAGAAAGAGACAGAGCGAGAGTGAATGCGTGTTTCATAGACACATAAATAGTGTGTGTCATTTCTCTATGTCCACGAGGTCTTGCCGCGTCAATTTTCTCCTTGGGGCGAACCCGTCCGCTTAATTAAATAAACAGCTTTTATCGTTGAATGATTTCATGATTTATTTTAGTTTGATTTGATACAATATGATTTCACTAAAAATCAATTTCTACCCCTTCCTATTTTCATTTCCACATTACGAAGTTTCACTTCTTCCGCGTGAAGGGACTCCACGCACTATTTTTTTTATTCGCTTACACATTACGTTAAATATTTCCCACAAAAAATTGTAAATAAAAAGTAAATAAAAAAACTCAAAATATTAATGATAATATTAAAACATAAACATGATAAATATACAAAGTTTTGGAGCCTATACAAAACATATCTGTAATAATTTTAAACACATATTACTTCCAGGCTGATACATAACAAACAAAGATGGAAAATTTGGACTGCATTAGTTAATAGGCAAAATTGTACCAAGGGAAGGTTTTTTGAAGGAAGGGAATGGGGAAAAGTGAAAAATCACTGCAACTACTTGAATAATAAAAATGCATCCATCTGAAGTTATTATACCTCCTACAAGAAGTACGAAATTTTTTGTTTAAAAGGTATTTTGAACACCAACCATTAGCTCAAATGGTTGGGGGGGGGGGGGGGGGGGGGGAAACTTGGCAGTATTACACTATCCTGTTGTAAAAAAAAAAAAATGGAATTGTTAGTAAGTAAAAGCTGAAAAAATCATTTAGGTTTGTAAACTAACAAAAAAAAATAGGACTTTGAAATTATACCCAAAATTAAAGTTGGGCATCTTGACCATAGTATCACAGCAACATTGAAGTGGCATCACGTGTAATATGGGTTAATCATATTTCAGAAATGGTAACGCATATCACAGATGTGGACAATCCAGGGCCGGAACTAGGAGATTCGTTAGGGGGGGAAAAGCTTAATTTGCCGCCCCCTCCTTACTAATATTATAAAATACCCTTTTTCGTTAAAAGTGGTGGTTGAAATGATACCATTCACTTATATATATACATAATTGAGAACTTTTATTTATCAAGTACACTAATTGGAAAACTAATACAATTACATTTTTTATTATAATGAAATAGACTGTTATCAAACTATTGTTTATTGTTTGCACAACAGTGAAAATTAATGTCTTACCAATAAGTTTATTAAGTACTAAAATTACATAAGGAACATGATGATTAGCTGCAAAAGTGTTAATAATATCATCAAAATTGATCAAAGCAGCTCGTTTGTGTTCAATAGATATAATACTTAGATTTGTTAATCTCTGCTGGCCCATTGTACTTCTCAAATAGCTTTTAATAAGTTTAAGTTTACTAAAACTTCTTTCACCTGACGCAATTGTAACTGGAAGGGTGAGAAACATTCTCAGAGCAGTAGTAATGTTAGGATGTGTCTCCTCCAGTTTATTTTTGTATATAAGGCTCAACATTGTTGATGCTGTAGCATCTTTTAATTCATAGTCTACTGTTTATGCAAGGTGGTTAAAACTTTCAATTTCAAATACGAATTCTTCTTTGTTAAGATCGGCACTGTGTTTCGTAATTCTGCTGCTTTGAATTTAAATCTTCTACTTCCATTTTATGAATTTGAACACCACTTAAAAATCCAAACTTTTTGTTAATGTTCTCCAAAGCCTTAAACCTGTTACTCAGTTCCATAATTAATCTGTCAATGAGTTCCAACATTACTTGATGTAAGTTTTTTTGACATACACCATTGCTAAGCACTTTTTCTGTAGAAGAAAAGTAAAAAATAAAATGAATAAATAAGTAAATATAACCAAAAGACAAAAAGCACAAATTAAGCAAAAAACTGCTGTTGTCAACAGGATATAAACACCACAAAATATTCTGTAACAGGAATATGGTCAACAAACAAATAAAAACAAAGAAAAATGTACTAAGAGAATGAAAAAACCCCACAAATGATGACGACACAAAAATATTGAACCCAAAAAAATTAAGCACGATGGTTGAAACGAGACAAAAACACTACAAAACGAATAGACGAAACAAACACAATAGTTTTTCCAAAACAGAAACAAGCGACGTTTCGGGAACTGCTATTTGCTCCCGTCCTCAGGCAGAGACGCACATGGTACGAAAACACAGGTGCGACTGAGTAGGGGCTGGAAAAATGAGGGTATTTATCAGAGAAAGGGCTACATCTTGCTCAGCCAAGTGATCACCCGCGCAACGGGTCCTTGAGATGCCAGCTCTCATCACAGGGGTTTTACTCACTCCAGACCACGAATTATGGTAATACTTGTTTCTTAGAGTGAAGTAACGCATTTTAAGTACGAATATATTTACAAATTATGCATAATCAAGTTAAATAGAATTTCTTAATTTCTTGGCTAACTTATTGGTTGCGATATGTACACTTTCAAAACTTTTTTTAATGACTAGTTTCATTTTGTTTTAGTGAACCACTTTTCATATTTTGCCACCCCCTGATATTTGCCGCCCGGGGAACATGCCCCCCATGCCCCCCCATTAGTTCCGGCCCTGGGACAATCCCACTGTAGCTGGGTCTTTCTTCCCCAAAGAGTAGCTAGTATCCATATGGAAACATACAATATACAATTACAAACTTATAAAACCCTGCCTCCCTTCTATTTGTGTATTTTTAAAGCCTTTTTTAAATATGAAAATTGTAACACCAGTATTCAGAATAAACAACTGTATATTTGACATAATATATGTAGCATGCTACATTGTTTTCGCTCCATTAAAAAGAGGTCAGCCTGACATTACCAAAGAGAGAGCAAATTTATTCATCAAGTATACATTAAGATAATATTTAATTTATTAATTATCTCTAACGAACACATTGTTTATTGACAGTGTGTAACAGCTCAAGGCATGGCGAAATACACACATATTTAGAAAGAAACATAGTTTATAAATTATTTTAATTAAACAAAATCTAATTTACGTATATATAATTCTATTTAAAACTACTGAAATCTAAAAAAAAAAAGAAAAAAAAAACAGAATTGACCTATAACCTATATTTGACACCTCGTTAGTTTTCTAACATACATGAGAACTACAACGGAATAATTCCACTGATTTGTTTTAAATGAAAAGACTACACGTGAGATATTCATGGAAATATTAAATACACTACAAATAAAATATTTCAGTCATGTCGTCTCAATAAACAAAACTACTTTGACAGCTGTTGATCTGTACTCACTGATGATTTCGGGACATTTCCTCGAAGAGTAACATTTTTGCTAGCTTTCTCGTTAGCAATACGCATCCTTTGTTTAGGTGCCATTATTTCTTCTGTGATTAGATCACAAAATTAATATTAGTCTCCAACAAGGAAATGTTCCACTCAGACGACGTGCACACGTACGAACACTGCTCAATGTTGACGTTGACGTTGAGAAAAGGAAATCAAATCGTGTCAAAATACTTTATTAACCGGATGTGACTTCACGTAGCCTGCATACACCTATCACCACGTTGGCGTCTTCAGTGCTGCGTTGGAGTCATAGAGCTACGCCGTTTTAGAAGAGCGATATTCCTACCTCTGTAAGACGTGTTTGATACAACCCTATTTTCGATGCTTAGATTACTTTCATATCCGATTTACCTTAAGTCTTACGGTGGTTTTTTTAACAGCAAGGTCACTTCATTTCTGAAGAAATCCAAGTTTATTTCTTTTTATCTCTTCTTTGGTAAACAATCCGTAGTCATCGACAGTAGTTTTAGGATTTGGTCGACAAAAATGCTATGAGCACTCACAATGTTCGCTAGCCGAGAGTGTATTAATTGTGGAGTTTCAGCCGAGAAAGGCTCTTTAAAATGTTTTTCAAATTCTATGTGTTTTAATAAACACATATTTATTTTTCATTTAAGTCTCGATCAGCTGGCGATATCAGTTGAGTGTGAATCAAAGGTTCTCTCCTAGCAACTCATTTGTTATTTAACAATTGAAATCTCAAATCATGACTTACAGTAGCTGACAGTCTCATCCAGTCGATAAATACCTGACATAAACGTGTATTACACAATTTAGGTCTATTATTGATGTAAGATTTTGCGACTAGATTTTACACAGTTTTGACGTCGTACCTCCTGCGGCGGTAAAGCCCGGTCCCCACCCCGTCAGCTGGCGGAACACACCCTTCGCGCAGCCCGCACGGAGGAAGTTCGCGATGCTGCCGCAAGGCAGTAGCCAACAGAACGTGGCCTAGGATGGACGCTCCGTCCTGCGGTAAAGAACATAACTGTGCATCTTCATAAGGACGACAACATTTGCGATTGCGCTCGACAGTGCACATTAACTGCGACAGACGATTGTGTGTGGTGATATCCACCCTAGTGTTGCAGCTGCCACAACAAACAACAGGTAATTTATGTAGAAGACTCATATTTACTGTGTAATAACAGTGTGCCTGAATCAGCTTTATTTGGAAGCTCTTGTAAGGTTTATAAATTAATAATCGCCGCGAGTCCAGTGATCCATGCTGGGGCCGACGACCCAGGCAATCACAACAGTTAGCCTGGCGCCCCCTCATAAAGAAAATAACTAAATAATCTCCCCCAGCAATCACTGGGCTCATCCCGGGTTCTAAACCCGAGACCTCGGATGATGGCATTTTTTTAAATTAAAAGTAAAGTTATGATAATTTATATGAATTGACATCGTACGGCCGAAGGCCACCCCAAAGCCCGACCTGCTTCCGCCAGTACTCGGCTCCGCTAACGGAAAGCACCCCTAGCCATGGCCCACCTGAGTCAAGTGAGCGGACCGCAGCCCAAGGTAGAGAATAGCGAACCATTTTTATTACGCATGCAACACACTCCCCGTGCCTACAAAATTCCCCACACAATAATAAAGTAATCAAAAACAAACAAAAACCCCTAATTAATAAAGTACAACGTAGGAGTGCCCGGGTCACTCACGTGTAGTTTTCTACTAAAACAGCTGTGAGTGCAACCCTTGCGGCCTTCAGCCTAAATTCAGTAGTGAAACGTGTGACGTAACGCAAACCGCCCCAAATTAGCATTATCATTCGCCACTGGAGTAGTTATCAAGAAACAGACAGTCTCCAGCTTTACTCTAATATTCAAACTTATTTTAGACAAACTTATTAAATGTCAATTCTAAAACATATATAGATATTAACTTAATCGTTAAGTTTTATTATGTGAATTTATAGCCACTTAAAATTAGTTAATTATATAGATTTTTACGAATAACGGAACTTTAGAAACTCTGGCGCGACAGGGAGCTCACCCCTCCCCTCGCGCCAGGGCTGCACGCCAGTACAGCGCGACTCGCGGACCGGGACGGGCGCACGTCCCACGGGGAGCCAGCATCTCTTTGTTTCACCGAACGTCCATCTGGTAATTATAGTCACAACCAAAACCTTTTTTTTTAATACTCCCCGTGTGCGCCCGGTCCTTTTCCGGTGTAGGGCCTAACCCAGCCGCGTCAATTTAACACGCCCCACACAAAGCATTACGTGGGGCCGTGCAGTATACGGTACGGGTCGTCTCCCGCCACCCCAGAACTTTATTTAATCGCCCAGTGCACAGGCACAGGCTACATTCAAGCTCAAAAGTGTTTTTAATTTAGTAGCGAGCCGCGGTCCGCACAGGTGGGCCCGCGCGTCGCAAGTTACAGATTACGAGGTTAGCCGATGCTAATCGAACGCTCTCCCTCGACTGCAACTGGCGTGAGGACTTAAGTAAACGCACGTAGAGGCACGCAGGTGTCCCTCTCAGATAACGTGTGCAGTGTAATCGTGTATGTAAAAGCACCACAGAGTGCCGTTTTATCAAGTGTAATTGTAATAATAGTGTAATCAAAACTTCTACGTGTTCCGACGCCTCATTGGCAGTCATGTACCGCCGAGTAAACCTCGCGCCCAATGTAATGAACCAGTGTCAATCGTGAACAATAAAAAGTCCACCCCGCATCCCCCGTGCGCGACGTGCGACCCGTAGAACAACCAGAACAGTGTATGTAAATTAACCTAAACAACCCAACCTAATCAGGAAACAAATTCCATCACCGCCGACGGTTCTAGCGGACCACGCTAGGGCAACGAACCCACGACCATCACACGGTTAGACACCGAGCTAGCCTGGCGCCCTCCCGGAACAGAAATCTCTAAGAAAGCCAGCCACCCCGCTAGGACCTGCGCCCGATCTCGAACACGAGACCGCGGCTGACGGCAGAATTGATATAATCGTTATAGTTCATAATAATTATTCTGTGAAAAAAAAAGGAACTGCAAAAACTGTCAACATGATAATGTCATGAACCCGTTTTCCAACAGACTGGAAATGTGGCGGATATCGCTCAGTGGCAATAAACAGTGAAGTTGCAAAGCGTCAACTCTCAGAGAGCAGCACCAACAATGAAGCAGATGGTGAACGTGTAGCTCACTGAGGACATACTTGCATTGAAAGGAACAATGACAGCGAGAAGCTTCTAGGAGCAGATAGCTGGCTCATATATTTGAGCCCATGAGCACACCCCTACATCGGCCAGCACAAAATAATACTCCTGTAGTCAGAAATAAACAGTATTCACAGTTACGGCAACATGCTGTGCTGGCTCCTGCCATAGTTTATATGATACAAAACAGCATCCTCTGCTTCTGCACTTGTCCATCTGGAAGTAGAGTACCCATTCGTGATCAATTCACTCAAGGTGTTGGCTATGGGAAAATGTTGCCTCAATGCATCTAGTAGCACCTACTAGGTCCAGCAGTACCACTTTTGTGATGACAAGTCCATCAGGGAGTTGCAAGAATAGAAAAGTCAGTCTCAGCTAGTTGGTAAGTTCCAGAAATGTTTGCAACTGTTCACATTTCTTAGATTGTTCGGGTTAATAAGTTTTGTGTAAGTTTGTTTGGGAAGGGGGGGGGGAGTGTCAATTATATCTGCATTTTCTATGTGTCAAAATAAAACCGATGTGCTATTTCTGTGTAAAACACAGGTTAAGTTGACGTCGTCCGACCGAAGGTCACCCTAAAGCCCGACCTGCAACCGCCAGTATTCAACCCACTAACGGAACGCGCCCCTAGCCATGGCCCACCCGAGTCAGGCGAGCCACCAGCAGCCAAGGTAGAACCCGGCCCCATAATAAACAGACCGACATTACAGCCGACCAGGTTGTTAAAACACACACAGAATATAAACAATATTACGTATAAATTAAAAGTTGCTTAACGAAAGTGCGACGTAGGAGTGCCCGGACACTCACGTGTGTAAATGTGTCGATACGTGTGTAAGTGTTCCCCTGGCGGCCTTCTGCCTAGATTAGTTAAGTAATTCATGCGACATTATTATTAACCCCTTGTGTTTCGTTATTACCCCCCACCGGAGCAGTCCGGCAAGAGACGAACAGTCTCTGGCGTGACGTATAATTTAAAGGACATAATTCGTAAACATACTAACTCTAAATTGTAGAAGGGACAAGTAATGTTAATTTAGCCTTAATAATTAATGTAGGAATTTAGCGCCCTTAAATTCTCTTATTAACGTGTTACATTAGAAAATAACGTAATGAGGTCAACCCTGGCGCGAGGGGCACCGAGCCTCGGCCGGACGCCATGACATCACACCAGTACAGCGCGACTCGTGGACCGGGGCGGAAGCACGTCCCACGGAGAGACACCATCCATTGTCTGCATTGAACTCACTTCTGGTAATTATTGTCACTTCCTCGAAACCTCTTTTTAATAATCTCTCCGTGCATACCCGGTCCAATTTTCGGTCCAGGACTTAATCCGGCCGCATAACTTTCAAAACCCCCTGCACCACACTTGGTCTGCGGGGTAGTTTTCAGTATACGGCACGGGCCGCCTCCCGAACCACAGAACTTGAGCTAAAACCAGTCGCCCCGGCGCTGACACCACCCCGTAAGGGAACTTGGACGAATTTAGCTGCGGTTCGCGCTCCACTACAGTGGACGCGAACACCGCCTCGAAACATTGATATACGGGATTGGCCGCCTCCAATCGCCCCCACCCCGCTTTTGTATTACCAGGCTCAGAACCGCCTAGTGCCATGCTAATACGTAACATTTAGTAATTTTGTGCGACGCCTTGAACCTGGAACGTTCTTGAGTAAACTTGTGCGACGCGCCACCACGTAACATTCAGTAAATTTGTGCAACGCACCATCACGTAACATTTTTTGTAAACTTGTGCCACGCCTTTATTACGTAACTTTTTAAACTAACTTTGTGTAATTGTGTAACTTCTGTATTGTGTGACGTCACCCTCTGTACGACGTGGTGTGTAATCAACGGTATTACACCAAACCCACAGTCGCATGAATAAACGACGCATGTCATTTGTTGCACTACTTCAGCGCCTAATCAATTAACCATACGACTCCCAACCACCACCAAGTAGGGAACTCCTCATATCCCACGCAACACCGCCGACGATCCTATGGGCCACGCAGGGCAATCGACCCCACGACCCACCTATCGACTATAAACAGAGCTAGTCTGGCACCCACTCGGAAACACTACATCGACAACAGCCATTCCCGCTAGGAGCCGCACCGGGACTCGAGCCCGAGACCCCGGACGATGGCAAAGTGGTAGGTTGGAGTTGCTTCAGCATGAGTGACAGGTTGTGTACATTACCCTATCAGATCTCTGAATACACAAATAAATCACCAATGTAGGCCATCACAAACTGTCCAATGTACTCTTCGAACACATGGGTCATCATGGCCTAAAAGTCGCTGGTGCACACTTGAGCCAGAAGGGCATGGTACAAAATTGGAAATGCCTATCAACAGGGATAGTGAAGGCGATATTTATCCCTATCTTCTGTTCGGATTGGTACCTGCTAATAACTAGAGGGAAAATTCAAGGTCATGAATCCTATGGCATTACCCAGGCCTGCCAGGCCTTCTCCATGATGTTATGAAGGGATGGGGGCCTAATGATCACATTGTTCTATGGACAAAAGTCCACAAAAACATATTCCATCTTTCTTAAGCACCATGATGATATGCAAGTTGTATACATTTGTGGAGGGCTCTATTTCATCATCCCTTAGCATTTATTGCACCTATTTACAGATAACTCTCTGCAACTGGAAACCATAGTCCTGAGGCCTTCCTAGACCAGCTGGTCATGTCTTGTGAGAATCCAGTACTATGTCACCATAGTGTGTCACAGGGGCGGATCCAGAGGGGGGGGGGGGGTCACAGGGGTAATGACCCCCCCCCCCCCCCCAGGCAGTGAACTGAGAATGAATAATTTGCTTAAGATCAAAAACTATCGCCGATTCAATGATCACTGATTATCAAGATGTATGAAAGCTACTTTCTGTTTGATACATGCTGGCGACTAGCGTTGCCATTCTCTAGTTTCTTTTCTTGTTATTTTCAGAAAGTCATTTCAATATATATTATTCTTACAATTATTTAATACAACATACATTCAAACATGTTCCAAATTGCTTTTCGCTAGTTTTTTCCCTTGTTCGCGTATTTAAAAAAAATTCTTTCACTCTACTTAGCAAGAAATGAGAAATGTTTCACTCCCATGCCGCTAGATAGTGCGCACATCTCGATAGCATGGAAAAATCAAGAAGCATTGTGCAGGCTCACACATGAAACATTATGATATCTCCTTTGTTTTGTGTACGTCAATCCAGTCAATATTACAACATTCAGCATCACAGTGTGAAGTGTGATGTGTTTTACAGGTAAAAAAGTGCAAAACATATAATAGTAAGTTAGTTAGACTTTAATTGTGTAGCTAGCTTAATTAGTACCAATTATAGAAATAGAATACCTACTAACTGCTCAAAAATGTTTTGGTATGACAGTCAACATTTTTTTAGTGCTACATTTATTCCGTAAGCCAGTAAAAGTAAGAGAAAGGCGGATTCACAACCACATTTAACGTACGTATGAATACACGCACGTATGTTAAGTTTTTGAGATTGAATTCGCAACCTTTTGCCATTACAAGATGTCGGAAATACATAAGTTTACATTACTCTTTTTAGTAGAACCCATACAGCACACTTGGTGTAAGAAACGTCGCATCGACGTGGTAATGTCGAAATGTGGTCACGTCACCAAAACCGACGTCGAATCGACGTGGTCTTTGAAACCATGAAGTAAGTGTACACTGTCCACGTCGAAGCGACGTGTTTTTCAGTTTCCCTGAGGTTCGACGTTCGAGTCGCCTACAAGACGTCGGCATGACGTCTATCTTTCGACCATCATGTTTAGTTTTAGATAGTAATAACTCTATAATTAATTAATGTAAAATTATAATAATATAACATTAATAAATGTTCATTGTCCTTTTTACTAAATGTAATAAGTATTTTTTTAAATTAGATTTAAACGGATGTTTGAATTGTTTATGCACAGTTGGTCATTAACGGGTAATGGCGTTGTTCTGTATTCTGTGGTTCTGGACTAGTTTGGTAAGTTTAGATTTGTAACGGCTATGTACTATTTAATGCAGTTTTGTTTGTTATGTTTAGAATGATGAAGTGTATTTTATGTTGTGGATTCGCGAATCCCATGTTGTATACATAACCTCCATAGACACTTCACGTGCGGCCGTTTTCGAAAATAAAATGTTGGGCTCGTGTACACAAAAGTTCCCGTCACTTTTTGTGAATAATATATTGAGGACTTATTTTTTTAGTTTTTAAAAGCATTTGCAGGTGTATTGTAGAATACGATACCAAACAAACAAAGGTTAAGTTAGGTTGGGTACGTTACGTTGCGTGTTGTTATGTAGGAAATCGGAATAATGCATGTTTATGATTCCTGTTGCAGTGGTAAACGGTTATAGGTAAAAATAGCGGCAGTGGCTCACTTTAACCTACTGAAATGATACTTTGAAGTTCTGATGTGCTACCATTAAAAAATCCCATTGCAGTATCAATACAAGAATTGTGGGTAATATTAAGGTAAATATGTAGATTAGCTGTATTTCCTTTAAAAAAACACAACTTTACTCTCCAGTTTTACAAAAACGGCGATATCTCCTAAATATTTGGAATTTCTTATCTCCGCCGCCTTTAATGAAAAGAGGAAGTTAAGGAGCACAAAATGACACTATTTTGGGATTTTTAATATTTTTTTTAACAGATATCGTTTATCTCCAGTTTTACCGTTTTTTAATGTACGTAGGTACTGTAAATTCATATAAACTATTATTCTTATGATGTCACACATTTATTTGTAATATAGGTAAAAGTTTCGTATTGCGTATCCAAGGAGATCACTTGATCCTGAGGACACAATCCTGTAAATATTGATGCTGTGGTACATGATGCTTGCTGTTGTGATTTAGCACGTTTTGTTAGGTTAGTACAGCTGCATTAAATATACTTGAATAACATGCCATCATAATGAAGGTATCTCCTTGGATACGCAATACGAAACTTTTACCGTAATATTAATATTGTGATCATGACGTACAGAATGAATTGTACGGAATTACTTTTACATGCTGACTAAAAACGGCGTATTATCGCTGAAGGTAATTGGAGGAAATCACTTACAAGGAAGTGTCACAAATTTGTTCAAAAGAATGTTGACAAATCAACTGGCTGCAGAGTACAGTTGGTGGGGAGCAAAAGGGAAGAAAAATTTCAGAAAATTGGAACTTTCACATGTTGTTATGAGTGAGTAGCCAGTATTAATTAGGTTAGCCAAAAAAAATTCAATTAGTTAAAAAATTAATAATTGCAGTGTCTTAGTCAAGTATAAACAGATGTATATTTGTGTACAGCTGAGGAACAATTTCGTGTGTAGCTTGATTTTGCTGCCATGGGAATTATTGTTGTGCAGTAAATTATGAAGCAAGCGAGAGTGGGTATTAGCAGAAGATTTCAATTACAGTTATCACTCTATTTTTGCCACTCCTTTTGGATCTCTTCCTTCTCTGCCACGTCTAAGAATGGTAAATCTTTCCGAAGTTTTTAGATATGCTAAACCCCTTGTAATTTCTATTTTTTCTTTGGCCATTCACATACTGAGTAAATTTATCTGCATTTATAATTATTGTAATAGTGAGTTTAGAAAATTTGTCATAATGCATCCCGTGTGATATCAGGCCTTAAAATATAACATAAAAGCAACAAAATACCAAAATAAATGTTTGTAGTATAGGCACTGATTCCCTGTAACAAAACATGTGGAACTCATTCACCTTCAAAAATTTGTTTCAGGGGTGGTTCGTTTCCATTATCCGTCTGCTACTGAGACTGAAGTGTCCATCATTATTTCTAATTGGTTAAAACATGCGAAGAAGAGATGTAGCTAGTGTTGTAAATGAAAAAAAAAGCATGTGTTTTTTTCCCTCAAAAATAAATGTTTTTTTAGAAAAAAACTTTGTCCTTAGTTTCCCCCCCCCCCCCCCCCCCCCCCCACTTTTCAGGTTTTTTTAATTATTTTATATACTGTAGCTCATACTTTACAGTTAATCTTTGTTGTGAAAAAAAAAAAACTTTTTTTGTTTTTTGTAAAAT
This sequence comes from Bacillus rossius redtenbacheri, assembly GCF_032445375.1. Lineage (NCBI taxonomy): Eukaryota > Metazoa > Arthropoda > Insecta > Phasmatodea > Bacillidae > Bacillus > Bacillus rossius. The sequence goes on along the minus strand of NW_026962012.1, from coordinate 5,118,649 downwards.
AAAACAGGTTTTTTTATAGAAAAAAAGCAATTTTTTATAAACTCTACATGTAGCACTCTTAATAAGTAAGTATATTTTTGTTTAGTGTTTATTTGTGATATGGGCCACCAGTCATCATTATAAGTTCAGGGTACCTATTAACTGGGAAACCGGTCGGTCAAATATTATTTAAAAATTATGGCTTGGGCTTGTACCCTCAAATACGTGTCATTAGAAAAATTGTTAAATGTCAACATGCTGCCAATTTTTGATATTTTGAATTATATTAATTTGTTTTCAACTGCTTTGAATACTATGTAAATAATATTCACTTGTAATTTTTTTCTGCCTATAAGCAGTTTTAAGTGATTTTGAGTTGTAATTTGTAAAAAAAAAAAAACAATGAAAACGTTATATTTGTGAAAATATTTAATTATCATGTTACATTCTCTTCACATTTTTTAAGGTTACTTAGCACCCAATGTTTTCAATTAATTTGTGTCATGGAGTGATCTAATAGTACTTTAAGTTTCAGTGTGAAATTTTTTTTTGACGTTTGCCAATTTAATTGAAATGGTATTTAATAAAAAAAACCACACATTTTGCAATTACTTATGCTTACAGCTGACTAAATATGGAAAATGTAATTAAATGCAACTGTATTGGGTATGGGGGGGGGGGGGGGGGGGTTTAAATCAGTGTATAACTATTTTAAATGAGTATCAATTTTGAGATGTCATTCTTAGGCACTGTAAGAACACTTACAATATGTGCTTTTTAAGCAATTTTCATGCCTCAGTGTAGAGAATATCACTGGCAGGAAGAAAAATATTTTTTTTCCCTGAGAAAATTGGTATGTTTGTACATACCTGTAGAATCAACCTCTACCAACTGATATTGAATCCATGTTACCATGGCCACGTAGATTCTACGACTTCCGATAGACATAGCATCAACGTCGCCTAGCCGACGTGGTATCCACGGCCTCAACCAAACGTACAATCAACCTCCACCAACTGACATTGAATTCACGTCCACATGGCCACGTAGATTCTACGATTTCCAATAGACATAGCATAAACGTCGCCTAGCCGACGTGGTATCCACGTCCTCCGATCGACGTAGAATTAACGTCCATCTGGCGACGTCGCCTGTCGCGGACATTTCGATGTTCTTTCTATGTTGATAAAACGTTGAATATACGTGTAATAGATGATGATTTAACGTCAGCAGGTTTCCTAAACAACGTATATTTCACGTTTTTTCTACGTCACTGTGCTGTATGGGAAGTGATAAAAAAGATTGCAACATAGAGCGAAATTATTTCGCAACAATAATTAATATTATCTTAAGTGTTAAGTCTTACGTTTGCACGTACGTACGAAGTAGAAAGTTGAGTTGATCAACTCTGTTATGTACGCACGCAAGCTACGCGACATTGTGAATGCTTGCATTCATTTTAAAATAAGTACTTAATTTTATCAACCAAATAAATAAGTTAATGTTTTATTGCTATTATTATTCTTATATGTTATTTTTGCCAACCATACAATATTAAACTATTGTTTTAAAAAAAATCCATACAGACACAAAAATTTCAATAATACTTTATCTCTCCTTGGTTTATTTTAGGGTGATTCCTTGAAGAATGTGACTGGAGCAAAACGTCGTGCATCTGGTAGAACTATTGACAAGTTTTTCAGTAAGAAGTCAAAATCTGAGACTGAGACAAGAGGTGCATCGTCGTCATTACTACCATATACATCTGTGGATAAAATTTGCCATATCGTTCCAGCTCCTGAACCTGTTGCCTTAGTTGTTAATGAGCACATATTGCCAGATAGAAACAAGCCACAGGCACAACGTCAGTTTTCGTCTGATAATGGATATTACACAGGCCAAACCAATTTAAATGATTTCACCAAGGCTATGCTATTAGAGCGACACTGGACACCACCATCAGATTATGTTTTCCCTCACTGTATTGTTACCAAGAAGGGGAAAGAGACAAAGAAGTATGCCCAGAGATCGCACTTGGAAAAATTTCACTGGCTCGTGCTTTCGCACAAAGATCAGGGACTTCATTGCAAGTACTGTGTCCTTTTTGCTGCAGGCTCAGGGGGTGGCCTTCAAACCAACACCCCTCTTAGAAGGATGGTCAAGGAACCTCTGAAGTCCTTCGATGATCTGCTTGGAGGAAAAGGATCTCTTATGACGCACCAGCGGAACCAGTATCACCAGTGGACTGTTGAAGCTGGAAAAAACTTTATTTTAACATATCACCAACCATCACTCGAAGTTGCAAATCAGGTTTGCTCACAAAGAGAAGCACAAGTTAAAGAAAATCGAGAACGTTTACGACCAATTGTCAGCACCATCATCTTTTGTGGTCGTCAAAATATTTCATTGCGTGGCCACAGGGACGATGGAGTCTTACATGAATACGGTGATGGTCCCAGTGCTAATGTAAAGCTAAATGCGAATAATGAAGAGACCAGTTCTGTGGTGAAAGATGATGGGAACTTTAGAGCTCTCTTGCGCTTCAGAGTTGACTCTGGTGATTCAAACCTACGCCGCCACTTGGAAACTACTTCAGCTAATGCCACATACATAAGCAAAATGACACAGAATCAACTTATTGATATATGCAAAGAAGAAATACAAGAGTCGATTTTGGCCAGAATGAAAGAAGCGAAATTCTTTTGTTTTATTTGACGAAACAACTGATGAGTCACACATTGAACAGCTAAGTATCTCCTTTCGTTACCTTCACAATGGATCGGTTAGAGAGGACTTCATCACATTCAGTAATGCATATGATATGATTCGCTCCGAAGATGCTGATGGGGAGACTCGTCTAACTGGCATCGCCCTAGCACACATAGTTCTTGATCTCTGCAAAAAGTTTAATGTAGATATGACAAACTGTGTTGGAATAGACACCGATAGTTGCTCAGTTATGGTTTCTGGAATGAAGGGTGCAGTTCATGAACTTGCCAAGACAGCCATTCATGCCAAACATTGTCCTTGTAATAACCATTTGTTGAACAATTCACTTGCACGATCGTCTAATGTCGTACCTTGCCGCAACACATCAGCGACAATGAAGAAAATTGTGTTATTTGCTAATGCCTCAGCAAAGAGACATGAACTCTTTAAGAGAGTTCTAGGTGGGACCTCACTGCAGGGTATTTGCGAGACACGTTGGGTGGAGAGGCACGACGGCCACTTGCAGTTCCACGGTGACACACTGGTAAAAATATGTGATGCTCTGTACGAGATGTCACAGTGGAAAGACAGCAAAACTGCATCTGATGCCCAGTGCCTTCGACATGCTCTAATCAGTCAAGAGTTCATTGTTTCTTCCATATGCCTGAGTGATGTATTAGGTAAGTTTAGAAACACTTCATTCCCCTCTTTCTGGTGCCATATTTTATTCGGGTGTGATTTCAATTTTGCGAGTTTTTTTTTTTTTTTGTCTTTGTACAGGAACAACTGTGTCACTAAGCCATTTACTTCAAACACACACCTTGGATTTGAAGAGGGCTATGGGTGCTGTAACAGACACCATTAGTGTCCTGGAGAAGAAGAGACAGGAAGCCGATTTAGTTTTTCGGCAACTATTTGCTAAAGCAGATCTTGCACGAAAGTTGGATGTGGAACTGAAAACACCACGTATTGTTTCACGGCAGATATATCGTGAGAATTATTTTTCTCAACCAAATGTAGCTCAATCCCCTGAGGAATATTATCGAAGAGTAGTTTATATTCCCTTGTTGGACAATATCATAAGTGATTTGAAGAAGAGGCTCAGTCCTGATGTCATGGATATCTTCAGTCTGGGAATACTCTTGCCTCGCACAACCTACACTGAAGAAGATCTGGAAGTTGTGCGGAAGGTAGCAGAGATGTATAAGCAGCTCCTAAATGTGCCGGTCTCCACAGTCCTGGAAGAGTTCAAACTTTGGGTCGCCAAATGGAAGCGTGAATCTGGGGGTGTTATTGAAATACCAAGTGCTCTGCCTCATATCATTGATTTGTGCGACACAGTAATGTACACTTTTATCAACAAACTTCTTAAAATCCTAGCTACACTACCTGTTTCTGTAGCAACAGCAGAGCGTTCATTCTCAACCCTTCGTCGTCTCAAAACATGGCTCAGATCAACAATGGGAGAAGAAAGACTTACTGGTCTCGCATTGCTGCACATCCACAAAGACATTCAGCTAGACATTGAAGCAATAATTACAAAATTTGCAAAGACCAGCAAAAGGCGTCTTGAGTTTATCCTGTAAATATATGCATAACAAACCAACATGGCAATCATGGCATAATTATTTATGTACAACTAAATGTTCCAAACTAATTCAGATTGAAATCACAACACAACTGTAGTGCAGTGTGCTGTGTCCTATGTAGTTGGTTGAATTATGCATGCTGGGCAATTCGTTCTTTGGACATAATAAACCTTGATAGATATCATTGGTAGTGAATATTAACTTAAAGAATGTTAATATTTCTGCCAGCGGTTTATTCAATGTTAAGATACGAAAGATTCTTAAATTGCACCATTTTGCTCCTTCAAATCCACATTTTTCCGGGGAAGGACCCCCGGACGCGCGCTTCAGTTTTGGGGTTTGGTGATAAATTAGACGGTGGTGACCCCCCCAAAACAAAAGTCTAGATCCGCCCCTGGTGTGTCATAGGGGTTTAGCTGTGGCGAAAATGTCCTGCCTATACATCAGTATATGCCCTATCACATCCCAGTAGGCACATCATAATCCAAGTCTGATAACATAGTTGGTTCCCTAGGTATGTGTGGTACACTTCCAATAGCATAGACAGCTAGGTGCATGTGTCGGCCGACATTGACATTGCCCAAGCTCAGCTCGATAATAACATCCTTCGACACAAGCCACTGCTGTCCCAGCACCAAGTCCTCCCAGAGGCCTTCCACAACTGCTGATTATTAGGATACCAGCTCCTACATACCTCGATAATGGCATTCTCGATTACCATGCTACCAGTGCTCATGGCCAGCCACAGTGCACAGCATTTTGGCATGATGTCTGAAGGTAGTGTCAGGTGCTGCATATTGAATTTGTGACCCACCTTAGTGTCGACGTAGGCAACTATCAGTCGGCCAATTATGGTGACAGGGATCTGCATCAGATGTTCGCTGGTGTGGTGATATATCCCAATATCCATGATGGCACAGGGGCAGAACTGCAGCTATTACACTCCTAATGAACCATTTCCGATATTTGAGGTTTTTTTTGGGCAGTTCACTTGCCAGTAATAGTTTCCTAGTGGACACTAGCGGTACTGGGTTGGCCATGACTTGTTGGAGTGGTTCCCTATCTGTCACCACTCAGCAATAGCTGGTGGCTTCTGTGCTGCAGGCAATGTTTCTATGGCCTGATTCCTTGTATGGGGTGGTGGTTCGTGTAATGACTCTCTAAATGGTAGTTTTGGGTCTGAGTCTAGAGCCTCGCCTACAGTCTTCTTGTAGCAGAAATAATTTGTCTCCCCAGCAGGTGCTAAATGTTCTATTCAGTAGTCAGCACTTGTTGCACATTATATTCCACCGTACCACTATACTCTTGTAATACTGTCACAGAAACAGCTACAACTCTTTGCTCACCAGCACTGTCACACCCAATAGTGCCTGTTCAGGTGGTTCCCCTAAAGTAATGCAATGATACAGTTGGAGCTTGCACGCCATGAACTTCTCAACTGCACCAGAGTTCAGCTGAGTCTAGCCATAAAAATTAACCTTATATTGCAGGCTAAATTTTTGAAACTCATAACTCTGCATGTCATACAACCCCAACAAGGTTCATCAAACACATGCCTTCCCACACAGCTGTTGACTTGTGCATAGTGCCCACTCTTACACAGGTATGCTGTACTGAGACATGCATGCCTCATACTATTGCAGGAACTCATGTGGGTCCTTCAGGCGAACCAGTGAAATTCTGGCAAAACCAAGCAGCCTGTTCCAGAAGTAACCTCACCACATACACAAATTGGAGTCCAGCTTCTTTAGGGGTTGTTTCCGTGCACAAAGTCTGGTGATGGTGGTTTCCGGCCCTGTGACCTGTTAAACATTTCAGTCACATTTCTTCCCAATGTCTCTGAGGCACTTATCATTATTGGTATGTCACTGTATTTTTCCTGCTAATGCATGCACCGAAAACCACTTCATCTCACTTGGCATAACTTCTAAATCCAATAGCAGCATGCCCATCACCATCTCCTGTTCTCATACACTCTGCCACAATGGTGCACACACAAACATGTAGTTCATCAGTGATTAAGTCCATTCCCACAGATGATGACACTCGCACAAGTGACAGTCGATTCATACTTTAGCATTGTTGACAAACATGGAGCGAAAAATATTGTTGTTTAATGTTGTGTGTCTGCAATATTTAACCAAACTATCTATAATATTCGTAACTGCTTAGATATTCTAATTACAATTAGCAGTTATATCTGAAAAATCGATCAATACTAATTATTCAAAAATTGTGTAGCTCTGATTGGTTATATAATATTTTCATAATATATATTTCTTTGATACATTTAAAGGTAAACATTACAGAATGAAAAGGGTTTCAAACAGGGGGTGGCCATATCTGCATGGTTACATGGTAAGTGTGTGAAGACTATTTTTCCTTCAACTCATTGTTGCACCATATTGGTTAGATGTCCAAAACATTGGCTGAACTGTTGTGTTTTAAATTAATTTTTTTTATGAATGTGATTGTTTTTAACCACGGAGATTTAATTCATTCTTACTCACCATCATCATCAAAGCACCATTTCCACTATGTTTTGGGCGGAACAATATGGCGATGGCGTAGTTAAAAAATGGCATCGAATGCGTCACAGCACGCCATATCCTTACAGTTCCTATCTCTATGGTTTCAAACACTTAAGACCCTGTCACACTGTCAAATTTTCGCTTCCAATACCTTCCAATATGTCAAGTCAAATAAGTTGGAGGGTTATGACGTAACCGAAAACGTTACTAGCACAGCCATGCTTGTTTGACAGGTTGAATGACTTGAGTTTCCATCAAATATTTTGCATTTAGGACGGGTTCTAAAATATTCTGGATTTTGGACGCAATAGGGCATCAAATTCTTGCCTAGCGTAAGCAGAAATTAATCCGTTTCCGTCTCAACGATTCTGTAACATGGCGAAGAGCACATGGCCGATTAAAGTGGTACCTAGTAAAAGCTAAATAACTAAAATAATATTTATATGAATTTCGTATGCGAAAACATTTTATGCGTAAAAATAAAATTGTTTCTATAATTTTAAAAATTCTCTGAACATTATTTCTTTATGTAACGGATATTATTTAAATTTAAATTTATACATGTTCAATAAATTTAAAAATGCATAAACATTCAAACCATTTCAAAAATTCTATCCAGCAACGTGATGCACTATTTAATTTCAAAATTGAGAATATATTGTAGAAATGTTTGAGGTAACTCAGGCCAAAAATAAACTTTGTTAAGTGTTACATGATTTAAAATATATTTGAGGGTATCTGTCCAAATATATTCGATGGAAAAAAAATGGAAGCCATTTTCCGTCCATTAGGCTACTACCCCTCCAAATATATTGTCAAATATATTGAAGACAAATATTTGGCAATGTAACATGGACTTTAACGTTTTTTCAACAAATAATAGAATGATTCACATTATTTTGAGGTTGATAATAATAAGAGCCATACATTGCACGTATTTTTATCGGCTTTTGCCGGACACACGGTTCTTCACTCTGTAGATACTGATAACTATATTCGTTGGACATATTACAGTCGCAAAACAGTTACACAAATAGATTTATTTATATTAAATATAATTTTCTGAATATCTATCGCGTTTCACAACTATTACAAATGCGCTTCAAAACTGATCTCATAGCAACTCTCGCTAGGAGTGCTGAACGCAGCGCTTCCATAATTTCGATTGAGTGTCCGGTATTGAGCTTTATAATATATGGTATCGGTGAATATAAACAATTAAGAACTGGATTTTATATATGCTTTGAAGACCGTATAGGAAGTTATGGTACCTGAAAGGTTTCCTGGTAACTATTTTCATATAATAATGGGCCAATTATCGATGACATGACTTTATTTGTGTTTTCTAAACAAAGTTTCATATTACTGCAGTCATTTCACGCCGTATGATATTTGGGTCTATTGATCAAGAATAAAATCCTAAGAAATGATGATATAAGTGAAGATGTACCCAGGTTTTATTTCATTATTGCTGGCGACACTAGTAATTGGATCATGAGGTCAGTGATACAGACTGATAGCATGCCATCTTGTATACTGATCAGAAATTGTTACTATTATGGCTATGGATATTGTAGTACAGTACTAGCTAAACGTTTAGAGCAGTGTTTTTCAATCTGTGGGTCGCGACCCCGAGGGGGGTTGCGAAGCCTTACTCGGGGGGTCGCCGTCTGAAAGAAAAAGGCAAGGTTCTAACACTACAAAAACAAAGTACTTTTACTAAAAGTAAACAGCCGACTTCTTAAAACCATATTTATTACCTGAATCATAGTATTTTGCTGCTGACTAAGAGCTTTCAACTTTCGTTCAAAGAAATCCAACGGCTTATCAGCTTCTTTTTTATGCTTGGTTGTGAGATGCCGCATAAGCTTTGACGGTTTCATACTCTCACGTGATAAAAAATCGCCGCAAATTACACATTGAGGTTTATTATTTATGACTGTGGACCCGTATTTCAAATAACTGTCATCGTAATGTCTATTTTTTTTTGGGTTTGTTTCACCACCACCGCTATTGACACTCGTACCAGATGTTGAAGGTTGCGATCTTTTGAGAAACTTATCCATTTTACAAACGCGCCGAGCAAGTGAAAAACAAAAGAATGACGTCCGTACTCATCGGTGACTACGCTTAACTGGGTGAGATGAGAGTTGAAACACAAGAACATTGCGGGCGGCGGCGGGTGGCGCGCGCGGGTCGCTTCTTGTCGCCGCAACGACAATGCGGCGTGGCAACGTGGCCGTCGCCGACGCAGTTTGGCCCGCGCGAGTTGGCGTCCAAGTTAAGTCGCACGTAGCCTTACCAACTTACCTCGTACTTACTTACAAAACTCTCGCGGCTTCCTGCAGAGTGTAATTCCGAATAATAGATAATTGTACCATTAGATAATAATACCATTAACTAATACTTAGATAATACCATTAACGTAGTCTTTTAATTAAATAATTTCTTTGTCTTTCTGTGACACAAGGGGGTCACCGGAATATTTCAACTTGTAAAGGGGTCGCGAAAGGAAAGGTGGGTTGCCAGCTGATAAAGTTTGGGAACCACTGGTTTAGAGTCAACATAACTGTCAATGAGAAAAAAGAAAACCATTATAATATTTTTAGTTATGTGTAAGACAGAACATAGAGATTACACACAATTCACTAATTTATAAAGGGTGAAAATTTCAAGTAACTTGTAAAGAATATTTATAGATCCCTGCAAACCTTTTATAACCTTTGTGGGTCTATGGAGCATGAGTTTTTAAGTTTGGACAATAGTTAAATTCTGTATTCGAGAACTATTGCAATGACAATAATTAAATCGTACAACCACATATAACCCCTTTTCAGACATACATGGGTGACATTTTACTATGACATAATACAACATAATACAATCCGACCTTTAATTTAGACAAAGACCTTAACAACAAAAAGTCTCATCGAAATCAGTTCAATAATTTTTGCGTGATGCCAGAATAAACAGGCAAACAGATAAAGCAACAAAAATTTTAATTACGTTATAATTTTAGTTAAAAATAATGTAAATAATCATTTATATATTTTTTTATAAATCTATGTACAGAGATTTTAACGCAAATGATTTTATTATTAGTAAATATAGATGATCTACTAAAATGTTGTGTATGTCATATTAAAGTAACATGTTTTTATAAAGCTTCGTTTTTATTGTTAAGATAAATGAGTTTGCTTATTCCTATCCATCCATAGTGCCTTGGATCTGTACAACGAAATACAGTGTTGGACACCCACACAAACATATATATAATAGCAAAATGAGTAATATTAAGTACCAAAAATTACCTACTACCTATACATTAAGCCACGATTATTTCGCATATTATTTCCGCTCTAGACTAAACTCAAATAAGGAGGCGCGCTGGTAGAGTGGTCTGACCACTCGCCTCTTACCGATTCCCGGCGGGGTCGAGCCCCGATTTTCGCAGATGGGAAACGTGGCGGACGCTGCCTGTGGGGTTTTCTCGGGTCCACCGATTCATTCCGTCGCTGCTCCATACTCATCTCGTCTCACCTCACGCGTTATCCAGGCTGCCTGAAGGACAGGGCAGCCGGCCGCTGTCAGTATCAGCCTTGCTCCATCCATGTAGGCGGGAAACTACCTGTACATGTCGATTTTCATTTTCACTGAACTGTACAGGTACTGAAGACACGTTAGTGGGTAAATACATTTATAACCAGGTCATGTAGGCTTCTTATCGTTTGGACAGAGCTGAAAATTTTCCGGCCTCACTGCTTCTCCTAATTCTCTCTATTGTTGCACGCGACGAAAGAACCATGGGCCAATCGAAACGCAAGGAAAACTTAATTTGTATTAAATTCTACTTTGCTATCAAATGAATATCCTACTTTGCTATCGAATGAATATAAGAAATACTCACGAGTCTCTACCTGTACGACACAAAGGTTTTTAGCTTGATTTACGAAAGAAAAATAAGGAATTTTGGTTTCGAGGCCGAGCTACGTCGAAGTGGTAGATTGCATCAACGTTTCGCTCTTCACTGCAGAATGCATCTTCAGGGTCGATAAATCACTTTGACGCTTCACAATTTTGAAAGCCACGATTGTTCCATTAGACAATGGTCGCTAAGGACTGCAATCTGCTTCACATTCATGAAATTTTGCTGAAAGAAAAAAAATATATTTTTCAGTAAGGCAGCATTAGAGTTATTTGAAAGAATCTGCAACATTGTGTGTGTGCTGCATGGGCAAGCTGCCATACTTTCTAGCGATTACTAAATATTTTTATTTGTTTCAGCCTGAAGTTCAAAGTGCCACTAAGATATGTTTGTTTGGATGGCTTGATTCCCCCAGGCCTAGAGGTGAGCAGAGAGTATTAGGTATAATATAGCTATGATAATTAGCGCCGGTGTGATTGAAAACCAATATTATGGGGGAAAACACCAAATGTTACTGTGAATGAACTAACATATACATTAACTGGTTGGTATACAGCTGTGAGTAGCGAGCTATAAAAGTATTTTCACATCGTAGCGCCTTGCTAAAACTGGAATTAATTTCATTTCTTTAATGCAAATTAGAGGTGGTTTGGTAATCACATATTTTGATATTTACTATATATTTTTGATGTACCACGAGGTTTGACACAAGGTTACAGGAAATTACTTATTTATGGTAAGTTTACAAAATAATAAGCCATGAAAAAAATTTATGTAATTCTGCACAACGGGTTAGAAGTAAAACAAAAATACAATAACAATCACTTTAATCTACCCAACTCCGAACAAATATTGCTGTATGAATAATAAATAGAATGATGCAACCTCGACTCGGGTTTAACAAGACCAAGACTAAGTCTAAGAAAGACATTAAAGAGCACTTTCATGACTGCTCTCTGCCTATTGGACGCAGTTTTAACTTATGCAAAAAGTTCCGCTTGAATTCGTTTAATTCAATGAAGGAACAAAAAATCAAAGAAAACATTTTTTAATGCATTTTTATTGTAAAATATATATTAGTAGAGTATAATAGTTACTCCTGGCCCTGGGTTCCGGGTGTGGTGGTGATGCCGGGGTCTGCCACCTTGGATTCTGACGTCACGGCGGCCATCTATGATGACCTTGACCTTGACCTTTGACCTGGCCGGCTGCTGACGGGTGTGGACACTGCCAGGATGTGTGACGTCAGCCAGAGCTCGTGCGGGTAGACGCTTGTCAATACCTTCGTTCAGAACTAAACTTTCGAAGCGAGTAGTGTTTCGTAATGTTTTGGGTTATTCTTGTCACGAAAATTAGGACCAATTAAAAGACAATGACTTGATGGAGCAATTTCAAGTTTTAAACACACGTTTTTAATATCATATCTGGTATAGCTGTGGAACTGTGAAATGCAGGAAATTTTTTTTATCGACTTTTAGTTAGACCAACAGTGTAGTGTTCTTATTGCTTGTATACTGCTAAAACTACGCCCCTCCTTGTATTAAAAAAAAAAAAATAAGTAAGCAGGTGTGATATAAACATAATTTATCTGATTTATCTTTGTGTTCAGGAACTTCTCGTAAAGGCTTACACAAGTGGGTCCAAAGGAATTCATGAAGGAAATTTGCCAGCTCTGATGTAAGTTTACCATTTTAACGCTCTTATTTGTTATAAATACTCGCTGTAAATTAAGCATATGTTTTGTAATTAGGTGGTCGGTTTTTATATATTCGACGCAATTATTATCCACGTCCTTCTAGCATTCGCTTATTATTTAATATCTGCATAACCAGCACATACTACATCGGTTACAATATACTTTACATATATTTTGCTTTTGTCTATACCTCGTCAGTTTTTATATCCCTACTCTATTTTTTCCTAACCAATTGAATCAACCATGAATAAGCTTATAAAAACAATCGTAACAATTTTTTTGGACAATAAGTGCTTACGCGTGGAGAGGAGGGGGATGGGAGGAGACACCCCTCTTCTGAAATCCTTAAAAAAAAAAAACTAAAAAAAAAAACTAATCATTCCTATCAACAAATGGAACGAATTTGAAAGCAAACAGCCAGCAAAGTTGTTCTATTCCCCCACCCCACCTCCAAATGGAATTCTGCCTACACTCTTGTCAATTACGTGCTTGTCATGCCGTGGAGATACTGAAAATGTACATGCCCATTTTTTTACATTATACCAAACAGAATATAGGGCCAAAATCCTAACATTCCTAATGGGGCAAAGTTTCACGATAAGAATGCTTTCTGTCAGTGGCGTAGCCAGGATTTGTGTATGGGGGGGGGGGGGGTTAAGAAGCATGGTTCCCCCCTCCCTAATAAAGCGGGGGGTCCGGGGGTTCACCCCCGGTAAAAATTTGGATTTTAAGGTGTACAATAGTGCTATTTTAGCAGTTTTCGGTACTTAACTTCAAATATTGTAATGGTAAAAATGTTATTAATTTTTTAATAAAAACATTGTTTGAGTGATGAAGGAGAAATAAATTAAAGATATTTTTATCAATCCAAGTGCCTTGTTTACGTCCACTGAAAATCATAAATCATGCTCGAATCTCGACAATACAAAAAAAAAAAAAAAGGAATAAAAAGGGTTGGGTTTCGGCAGAACTGATCTATTCCTGAAAACAATAAGCTTTAGCTTGAATAGTTACCCAGTCACCACCTGCTTATAGGCCTAATTACCGCGCTGGTTAAATACAATAGGTGTAAGATATTTGAAAGCTTGGGACCCGTCACGGCGTCACAACCTTATAGCTTCTGCTCGTGACAGGGGTAGGGGAAGGGAAGGAGAATCGGTAGGGCTCGCTTACTCTTCCCCTCCAGTGCAGTGGCCGGTGATAGCAGTAAGACACCCAGGATTTTAGCTAACCTGCTTTCAGATAAGTAAAAATAATTGGTGCTAAGGGGGGGTTAGAACCTCTAACCCCCCCCCCCCTTGGCTTCGCCCCTGCTTTCTGTAACTTTACAGAATTGTTGCCTCTGGCACGTTATACACGAATAGAAGGGTCAAGATTATATGATGGATTGCGATCAAACCGAAATAACATCGAAAAACATGTCAATACACCATAAACCATCGAATTGAAAATTAAATCATGAAATCATTCAAGAAAATATACTTTGTAAGGTAATTAAATGTACACTGTCGTCTCTTGACCACAATTTAAAAAGTATTTCTGTGACTTATCTGGTAGTTTCCGAGGTATTTTTTTTTTATAAATAAGTTCTGCGTGTTAATATTATTTTTTTGCAAACCTGCCGATATGCCCAACGTGCTTCTACCTCAAGGACTTGTCCTCCCGTATGATGATGCGTGCTGGCTACCAAACATGCGCATGGCCGTTTAAAATTATTGGTTGACTTTCGGAGCTAACGACTAGCAGCTTACAAAGTCCCCGTATTCGTGTGTTAATCTGAGTCTGTAGTGCTCTTGAAACACTTCACCCTAAATATAAAACTGTTCAAACGACTTCGAATAAATGTATTTCTTTTTCCCCGGAATCCAACCTCTTTCATGGGAGATGAGGATACGTACACAACTTTCAAAGTGTTTGAATACCAACAACTCAACCGATTAAAATGCCCAGAAATTTGTTTTTCATAATTTTTTTTTCGGTTTTATTTTATTCTTTGCTGTCCTTGGTCTCTCTCTCTCTCTCTCCCCCCTCCCCCCCCCCCCCCGAAAAAATCCTTGAACCAGTGGAGTTTCACGAAAAAAAAAAGTTACACTGATCCATTTTGAATCCGTTTGGATCCATTTTGACTTTTTTTTTCCAGTGAAATTCCACATATTTTCAGCAGTTCTAGCAGTTTGCATAGTTTCGTTCGCTTTATTCTCTGCTGACGACAGGGACTACGGATCGATAGACAAGTGCATGGAACTGAAGAAGAGTTTGGAGGCCGGTGAAAGCATCCTGGACGTGAACTATCCACCTGGAGTTCCACTTTGGGTGCTTCGACACTTTTTTGGTGAGTGAAAACGAATCCACGTCAATATCTAGCGACGGTAAAGTTTCAGTTGTACGTCAGACGTCAACCTATGGAAATGCTCTAAGTCAACAGGATCTCCAAGATTATATTGGACTCTGAACCATAAGATAAAAAAAATTGCTTATTGCTGATAATTCAAAGTGTGATTTACGTAGTTCATTGGAATTGAAAAGCTTCTGCCCCATATTGCAAAATAATGGCAAATCTTGTCGCTTAGAGAAAGTCGTTCCGAAATTGACTGCACCAAGGTGAGAAAATAATTGTTGTTTAGTGATAAAATGTCTATGTTTAGCCTGGAAGCAATCAAGAAATGTTAACAATATTTCAACAAATATTCTCGTATACGATTGAAAATGAAAGTTAAATCTCACGCATTTACAATTTTAGAGTTTCTATACATTTGAATGTGAAGATATTTGAAACGATCTAAGTAGTATATGAATGGGGCTCCGACGGCTGGCGCTGGCGCGTGGTGTGTGTGTCCTATCCGCCATCTTGGATTGTGACGTCACGGCGGCCATCTTGGATGACCTTGACCTTTGACCTTGACCCCGGCGGCCATTTTGGATCCGCCATCTTGGATCCGCCATTTTGGATGACGTCATTTTGTTTTCTCGAACTTTCCACCATTTTGTTTTCCGCCATTTTGAATTATGACGTCACCATTGCAATTTCCGTTACGGCCGCCATCTTTAACTTTTTTATTTATTATCCGATTTTAATGAAAAAATTTTTAAAAATTATAAAAAAATTCATTTAATAAAATTTTAATAAAATATATTTAAAAATCATACATTAACGACACGGAGCTCGGAGTCCGCGGTTCGAACCCGACGAGTGCAAAAAAAAAATTAAAAATGGCGACCGATCCTTCCCCCTAGGTGACTGCAGGCAGACTGACTCCCACCACTTTTTTTCAAAGCATATATATCGTCACCTAGTATGACGTCATGTCCGCCATCTTGTCTTCGATGCTGGAGACCACCATCTTGTTTCCGGCCGCTAGAGTGCACCGACGCCATGTTAGTTTAACTCTTACCCGCTAGAGTGCAGTAATCATTTATTATTGCTGTGACACCCGCCATCTTGTCATTCGGCCGCCATCTTGAAAATCCGTAATTATTTAGCTAGAAATTCGGGAAAAGTTCAAAATTCATTAAATAAATTTGTAATCTATATACTGACTGATTAGATCGACTAAGCTCCTTGGTTCGATCCCTGGATGATACAAAACATCTTTAATTGTAAAAAACACCACAAAAGCGACAGGTTTGAGAAAATAAAAACACCGCAAGTTCTATTAAAAAATACTTTTATTACACAAATTCAGTACACTACTACAAGTACAAAAAAATTACACAGACAAATTACTAAAGCCTTGTGGATTTCTCGACGTCTGCATCTGCCACCCACGAATTGAAGCGAGGTGGAAAGCCCCACCACTTGACGTAGGACAGTCCATTTCTGCGTTTTATAATCTTCTCCACCAAGTACGTATCGGGATACAACGTAGGCTGAATCTCTTCGGCATAGAAGCCGCCATGGATAGGTTTGTGGTCCAAATCTTCGAGGTAGTAGGTCCTAGGCTCTGATTCACGAACATGTGTCACACGGAAAAGTTCGGGACTCCAGTTCGCAGTGAAACCTTTCTCGAAGATACCTTTCTGCTTGGAGATTCGCACAATGTCGCCGACGTTAGCTTTACGCTTTCGTGGATCTTTCTTCTTCGTGTTGGGAAAAACTGTTTGAAGCAGGCGATTATCCTTTACGTCCTTTGGCTTCATTTTCGTGGTAGAATGCACAGTGGAATTATACTCGCTTATTAGTTTCGGCAAGATGTCAAGCCACTTGTAATTTCCGTTAGCCGTGAACTGCCGCCACATCTTGGAACGCAAAGTTCTGTTAAACCTTTCGACAACGGAGGCTTTGACGTTACTAAATGTAGAGTAGTGTTTGATGCCATACTTCTTCATCAAAGCCTTGAAGGTCGCATTGTAGAATTCTTTCCCGAGGTCCGTTTGCAGGTGCGACGGTACACGTCCATCACGCAAAATATTGTTCATGGCCTTGGCTACGTCAGTTGCAGTCTTTGATTTGACAGGTCTAGCCCAAGCGAACTTGCTATAAACATCGATGACTGTCAACATGTACTTGAAACCTTTATTCAATCGGGAATACGGTATCATCTCAACAAGGTCCGCCTGGAATAAATCATCAATTCCACGAACTATGACTTTGCGACGAAGGTATTTCCGTCTAGCAGGAGCATGAAGTTCGCGAGCGATTCCGGTTCGACTCATTGTATGTAGCCGGCTTCCTTCAGTTCTTCAAGTATGGAGACTATTTCGTTGATGTGCGAATAGTTTCCTACACTAAGCGATGCATGTAGAATTCTAAGGCGATCAACTAATTCATTAGGGTCGTCCCAATATACATAGTCAAATGTCTGACCACTTTCTAGCTTTTTTAAACCTTCGCCATGTATTGTTAGTTCACTGAAGAGATTAGCGAGAATGTCGATTTTTTCATGATCTACGTCTTTATATACACCACTATCTGGATCGTTATCGCGAAAATGTGCATTGGTTAGCTCTAGCAGTTTTTTGTACTCTTGTAAGTCGTTGTGAGAATATCCTTTAGGCTCCCTGCGAAACAGCAATTCGTACAGACCCGGAGTCCCGCGCGTTTTGAACTCTGCTACGCGCACGATATTTCCTGGTAGAAAGTCTATTTCTTTAGCACCGAGGAACCATTTATTATGTTTTCTGTACACTCCGTAGGTCGTGTCATTATTCCGGCTCGTAAACGATATCAGGTATGGTCGGACCATTGCATTAACTTGATGTCCCTTTTTCGATATTTTTTTCTTGTGCATGGACTCTGTACTTGTTAAGTCCTCTTCTTCTCGATCTGGTTCATACTTTCTCTTCTTTACAGTCGGCATTTCATCTTCAACTTCTGTCTTCACAATGAAGGCTGGTTCTTCCTTGTTTTTAAGTTCGTCGAGGCGACTAGTAATTGGTTTAAATATCTCCTCATTTTCCATCTCACGTGCAAGTCTGGTTCGTCTAGCAAGTAAATATTTTTCGCGAACAGACTGTATAGCTCGATGAAGGTCACTGGCCAGGTCCGACATTGTACTGGCTGAAAACTTATTGCAAGACCTCCTTTTATACTTTTCTATTCGTTCGCAGAAACTTCTTTCTTGTGTTTGGCCAAATCTGAATTTGTTGACGATTGAGATAGTGATGCTTTCAGACTACTTTGAAAAGTCCGCAGATCGTCCCGTCTTTGTGCATTCGAAACTTCGATCATGTCGCGAATGCGAGAATCCGAAGCTTCCACGCGCTGGTCTATGGCTACGAGGTACTCAAGTAATTCCTTTTTCACCCCGTCTATTTTTTGAGCCAGTAGCGAAATGTATTTGCGGATAACGTCGTCATGAGACTTGAGAGCAGTACGTAAGTCTCGACTGCAACGACCGATTTTCGAAATGCTATGACTCATGTTTGGTGATAAACTGATCGAAACCTCGTCTGTACCTGCCCTTATATAGAGGCCAGTCTTTGACTACAACTAGGAATCCGTGTTCTTCTTTCCAACACAAGGAGCACATGTCTTTGAATTCCTGGAATGTCATGTCGGTGTTTACGTGATCATCATAAGCGTGGCGTAAATTAAGTTCGTCCATGCGAAACAAAACTATGACATTTGCGTTGTCTCGTAGGAGATGTTTTGGAATACGACTGTACGTCTGACACAGGTAAACGCAGTCTACCTTGGCGTGTCTGCCCATGGAAAAGTACTCTTGTATTATGCCTTGTTTCTCGCACATTACATCGTCGAAAACAAACACGGAATTGGCTTTTGCTTCGCTTGGAGGTACAACATCGGTATTATCGCTAAACGGAAAATACTCCAGACCATCCACAGATCGTAGAACAGTTGCTAGGCGCTGGTACTTTGGCTGTTGCAACGACTTGGAATACAAGTAAACGTTCTCGAACCGAAGACCATTTGGTTCCTCCAGTAAACTCAGTAAAACACACGTTTTACCGCAGTTGGACGGACCCGCCATTATGCAACGTACGGCAGAAGGCAACAGTAAGCCATGTCGTGATTCACGCGCACTAAATACATCGTCTTGCGTAATGCGCACGGGCAAACACACGTCTTGCTTGACGACCTGCATTGTACTAAAGTAATTGTATAAAATCAAACACATTTATACTTTCTGGTCAGTTGTATGTAATGACTCGAAGAGGTAAGAACAAAAAACACATCGGCGCAGGACTCGTGAACTCTCTGATAAACATTCTTCCATTCGAGCTACACATTCCCGGCTACAGATTTTGCGGCCCCGGCACGAAACTAGCGAAAAGGTTAGCTCGCGGTGACGTGGGCATTAATTCTCTCGACGAAAAGTGCAAGCAGCACGATATCGCATATTCATTAAGCAAGGATCTGGAATCCAGGCACCGGGCCGACGAGATATTGGCACAGGAAGCCGAAGATATCGACCATCAAAACACGAAGTGGCGTAACTGCAAAAATGCCGATGTTGAGATATACTGGCTACAGACATATCTTTACGTGGTCTATCATGTCACGAAGTGGCGTAACTTAATTCCCAATGGTTTTGAAGATATAATGCTTTTTCATTTCGTCGTAAGTGTTTTGGAGACTATTCAGCAAAACACGTACTGACTTAAGTTAACTTACGCCTGTTCGTGTTTTCCGAAAAAAAAAATTGTTGACTATTTCTCGTTTTACACGAAGTGGCGTAACTACATGTGGGGCGGTCGGAAAATGCAACCTAATTGTTTTGTTGCACAAAGATGGGAATAGAGGGAAAACACCGGAAGGAAGACTGATACCGCAATACCGCACTATCTATATACTGATCTGCACCACTATCTGCTCGTCTGTCCATCACAACACATGCTTTAGATGTAGAGCCCAGGTAAGCATTTTGTTAAAATATTACTTATTAGGCCTACAACCATAACTAACCCTTAACCACAGACGTGAAACTTTTGTGCGTATATACAGGCGTGAGGTCCCACGCTGCAAATAATGCTGACACTAACACAGACGTGAAGTCAGGTGTCAGATAACCACTTATCGCTCCGGCGGCAGAGAGAAGACTGAATGGTAGGAAGGTACTGAAGATCATGTGTCCACGAGGTTACTGGTTACTGATGGCAGAGGGCGTCAGAACGCTGTGTGGTCCCGGGGACCTCATGTCTGTGGTTAAGGGTTAATAAATTAGTCTGCATATAATTTGTACATCAAGAACACTTATGTTCACCTTTAAATGCATTGTTTGATAAACTGTTTATTAGTGAATTATTACTGCAGGTAAAATTAACTCTAGGCTATTTTGAAGTGGACGTTACAACATACATTGCAAGTTTAATTTTGTATATTTATAATACATTACTTATTGTATCTTACAGATCGACGCTGGAGTTTGCATGCAAGTAAGAAGTGGACTAAAAGAAGATGGACGCTTTAGTGAAGTGGACTGACGGCACCCGGAACGTGGTGAGATTAACTGATTTAATTCCAGTTGATAAGGGCAATGCTTTTAAAAAAGGCTCCAAAGTTAAAATGCTTTACAATAAAACATTTTATTTTGGAACAATAATATTGTTAGAAAACAGTGATTCAGATAGCATGTCTGATGAAGACGAACAGGCATTGGCCGAATTTGTGCCTCTTTCCCGCCTTAAGAGCAATAACAGAGATACCGAAGCTGATCACAACCCCAACACTTCATTTGGAAATACAGATATAGCCTCTAATGTAGACTTAAATTGTTTTGGTAGTGAACCCGATGACAGCGACGCGGATCCAGATTTTACAGAACTGTGCGAATTAAAAAAATGTAAACTAGTAGGTGTTCAAACATGTTGTTGTGGATTGCTTGTTTGCAAATCCCACTGGTCAAAAAATGAATGTGACCATATTGTTTTAACTGATAGCAGCGATGAAAGATTCATTGCTAAATCTCCAAAGAAGAAAAAGAAGAAACCCCAACCTAAGTTTGCAGAAAAGAATAATATTGATAATACAGATCCCATGCATTCTACATGTACTTCCAACGGTTGTAACTTAGAGATTTTTGCAGCTTGTGTGAGATGTCTTGAGTTACTATGCTTTAGACATTTTGAGGAAAGTGATGAGTGCAAAAACCATACAGATAATTTAGAAAAATTGGAAACGCTCATCGAAGAGCCAAGAGAGCCAGAAGATTTTGTTACAGAAGGGTCTGCACGAGAATTTCCCTTAGAAAAACGGTACAAAATAAATAGACAGAAAGAAAGAAAACAAAGGAGAAACACTGGTCACGGCTATACACAAGAAAAGTCTTACAATTTAGTTGCTCCAAGAGAAATTAAAGACCGTTGCATTGGTAGATTCTGTGAGAAAACCAAGAAGTCTTGTAGTAAATTTACAGATGAAGACAGACAAAATATTTTCAAGTCGTACTATGCTATGGGTAGTCTTCAATTACAACGAGAGTTCATTGCAAGACACATAGTGTCAGGGGCAACAAAACGCAAAACTACAGTTGGCGACAGTCGTAGAGCACAGTCAAAACAGTATTTTTGAACATTAAAAAATGAAAAAGAAGCAGTGTGCAAAAAGTTTTTTCTTAATACTCTTAGTATTAGTGAACGAACAGCAAGAACAGCTGTTGGAAAAGTAGCAGAGACAGGTGTTTTAGAACCAGAAAAGCGTGGAGGAAGACAGGAAACCCTAGCAGCTAGAGATGCAGATATTCGTAAGCGAATGACCGATCACATCAACAGATTTCCAAGAGTAGAAGCGCATTACTGCAGGGCTAATACAACCAGAGAATTTCTACATGATGATTTGAATATTAAAAAAATGTTTAACCTTTACCAAAGTGAAGATCCCAACGCCAACAAGGGCAGCATCGGGTTATACAGACTTATTTTTAGAAGTTTAAATTTAAGTTTTCATCATCGTAAAAAAGATATGTGTACTCTCTGTATGACTTACAAGACAGGCGATGGAGACACAAAGGACAGAATTAAACAGAGGTATAACCAACACATTGCGGAAAAAACAAAAGTTAGAGCAATAAAGGAAAGGTGTAAAGCAGCAGCAATTGAAAACAAAACTAATGTTTGTTTAGTATTTGACCTTCAGCAAGTAATCTTCTTGCCGAAAACCAACGAGAGCGCCGTATTTTATAAAAGACGCTTATCAGTGTACAACTTTACAATATACGACTTGGGAACCAAGGACTGTCATTGTTTTACTTGGAATGAGTCAATAAGTAAAAGAGGTTCATCTGAAATTGCTTCTTGCTTATTCCTCATGCTTAAGGAGCATGATAAAAACAACGTAGGCAAAAAAGTGACTTTGTTTGCTGATGGCTGTTCTGGCCAGAACAAAAATAGTATTCTGCCTGCAATGTTCCTTTACTTTTTGTTCAATAGCTCTAACATTTCTGAAATTAGTTTGAGATTTTTTGAACCTTACAATGGTCAAAATGAAGGTGATGCTGCTCACAGTGCGATTGGCCATGCCATAAATCAAGCAGGCGATCTGTTTGTTCCTTCCCAGCTGGTACCAATAATTAAACTCGCCAGAAGGGCGCATCCTTACATAGTCCATCAAATGGAAACAAGGGACTTTTTGGACTTTAAAAGACTCTCCAAAGAACTGCGCATTCTCACCATTCGAGAGGATAACGAAAAAGGACAACCCATAAATTGGCCTAACATGGTAGAGTATGCTTTTAAGAAAGACCATCCTACAACAGTTTTTTTCAAGAACAGCCATCTTGATGAAACGTACAGGTCATTTACTTTAAAACGTGATGCTGACAAGAACCTGAAGATGCCCCTAGATCGTCT
The DNA here is from genome assembly GCF_032445375.1 of Bacillus rossius redtenbacheri. NCBI lineage: Eukaryota > Metazoa > Arthropoda > Insecta > Phasmatodea > Bacillidae > Bacillus > Bacillus rossius. Next base: position 5,095,972 of record NW_026962012.1, on the reverse strand, counting down.
CAACGTTCTACCGCAGGCTATAACAAAAGAAAAGTTCAAGGATCTGATATCACTTTGCGAAGGACCTACTCCCGTTGTAAGGGCTGCAGAGTTTCAGAACTATTACAGGTCCTTACCTAATTAACTTTTCAAAGATTGTTGTCTAGAAGAGATGAAACTTGAATATCGTTATTAGTGTTTCTTCTTTGTTATTGATATTTTATCAATCAATATTATTTAGTTAAGATAAGTTTTTTTATCATTTTGTATGGTTTTTAAAGCTAAACAGTACTGTTTTTATTGAAATTGACATCAGGTTATTTTATTTTACTTTTTTTTAAAACAAATTTTTTATTTTATGAAACCAACAAAGTTGAGTATCACTAAGTGGATATTGTAGTTCTGATAATAATTATTTTGCCTAGTTTTTGTTGTTTAGAAATTTTTGTTTAAGAGTGTAGATTTTTCAATGTATACATGTTAGTTTCACTATAGTAAAAATTTTTATGTAAGCAGTTTTCAAACCTCTACTTTTTTAAAACCATAACATATTATGTGAAGCTACTCGATTAAAAATTTTTTTTAATAATACACTGTGTGAAGAAGGCCCAATAATTAATGCTGAGTGATTGAGTTATTTACTGCTAATATGATATACTTTCCTAATAACCTTTAGTGTTTGTACTAACAAACGATTTGTATTGTTATAAGTAATAAAACTTGAACATTTTTCATTATTTAAATGTTTTATTTCGCGGCGTAACTCTGCAATGAATGAAAACAACAAAACACGAAGTGGCGTAACTACAACATTTTTTATATTTTATTATAAATCTTAAAATATAAATTTGTAATAAATAAAGTAATTATAGGTAACCCAAGTCAGACATCTTAAATATATATAAAAAATTAAATGAAGGGTTTTCTAGTTTGGGATTGTGCGGTATAGCACTTCAAACATAGGTGCTTTTCTTATTTTTTCTCTCCTGAAAAGTTGGCATTTTACAGATACGCCACTTCGTGTTTTGATGGTCGATATAAGTAAATCGTCGAAAGCGGGACTAGGAGAGAAAATCGCAGCGTGGGGCGTATCTAAGATCATGAAGGCAAAGACGAAATTAGGACTGGGTGCTCGTCGAACCAGCTACATCAAGTCAAAGACTAACTCACGCAAGACCAAGAAGCGCAAGATCGGTGCAGGCGTGCAAAAAGCCAAGCAAAAACTACAGACTCTCGACAAGAAGATTATAGGAGGATTTCTTCCTTTGCTTTTGCCTGCATTGGGTGCTCTCGGAGGCCTTATCGGTGCAACGAGCGGTATAGTGCGGGCAGTCAACACTTCGAAGAATGAGCGCAAGCAGTTAAAAGAAGCACAGCGACACAATGCCAGCATGGAAGCCATTGCCATCGGTAAAAAAAACGGCGCAGGACTGTACTTGCATCCTCACAAGACAGGACGAGGCATGAGAAAGAAACGTGTAAAGAGAAAATCCTAAGTTCCCTACCGAAACGACCGCTCACCAACGTAGATTTAATAAAGTACGCACGCAAACTGAAAATACCAAATTTCCGCGGCGTGTTTATGCGAGACACTTTGCCCAGCAAGCCAAAGACACGTGAGTGCGTCATAATTAATTTAGACACGTCGGCGGGTCGCGGCACGCACTGGGTGGCGTACGGCGGGGTATCAACTGTTCGACTGTTAAACTGTTCGACCGTGGGTCGAAGACACTCCCACTAATCTGCCGAGCCAATAGAGACTCTGTTAGTCACACCCTTCAAAAAGTAACTTTTCTGGTAAGCCAATAGAAACACTGTTGCCCCCCACTTTAACACGATTTAGAGGGATTCGTGTTATGAGGCGGGATTTCAGCTTTCCAGCCAGTGAAAATGACTTCCCAAGAATTCAGGCCTTCTAGGAGTCCGTGGAAGAAGTACCTAAGGAACAACCCAGACACTTTTGCGATGAGTTGGGTCGATCAGTTCATCAATCGAACAGTTTATACTGATCCGGTATAAAGTGTTCGACTGTTGAAGGGTTCACCACGCGCTAGTGGTAGACCAGCGCGCTACCTATGAACGATAACATTTACTAAACACAAGCAAACCTGACATTCTAGTATACCCGCAAGATAGCAGCAACTGTGTCCAGGCAACGTCACTTTTTATAGCCGCAAGATAGCAGCAACTGTGAGCAGGCATCGCCACTTTTATGGTGTAGATAAATCTTTCGAACATTCATGATTTGCACATATAAGCCATCAGAAACATAAACTGTATTGAGGTTTAGGTGTTTCATTTGCAGTTGCTGCAACAATGATTCAGACGTTGTAGATGGAATACTGTACCGTGACAAATAAACAAAAAAAACTTTTCTCCGGTGACAATAAAAGAAGAAAATATATTGCAGAACGCATCCGATTGTGCATGTTAACAAATAATAAAAATTAAATTAAAAGAAACGTTTTTAGATACAAAATTTTACGTTGAAAATTAAATAAAGGTTACGAAAATGGTGCGAATCTGTAACTTATACACCATAATAAAATAATTTTATAAATATTTAAAACCAGTATAGTGTAATTATAATCCTAAAACATTATTTTTAAAGTAAAAGCTTTTTTAACTAAACAATAATAATAGAATGTTGCGTCCAAGGGTTAGAATAATTTGTAGAGATATCTTATTCGTCAGCAGCAGGGGTATAGGCCTAGTGGCATACATGCTTGACACGATCGAGAGCAGAATGGCTAACTTTTTCACACTTTGGAAGCGTTCGCACACTTCCGTATTACTTTATAATTTTCAATAGTTTATGACTTTAAATTCTTTTAAATAGTATCTACTTAACATTCACTTTTTAATATATGTATATATAATATTCCAATTTAGTTGATTATTACTAAAAATTTGAAAGTACCTATTGAAGTTTTAATTTTAAATAAATGCCATTCTTATTCCAAAAATAAATAGCTTAGATATTTTTTAATTTCAAGTTTACCGGTGTACCTAACTTATTCGTTTGTTTTTGTTAAGCATTTGAATAATTTTTAGTTAGGTTACGTTTTGTAGATATGGATACCGTACTTTTTTTTTCGTATTCATCGAAATTTCTGTGATTGGTGATTGCATTTATTTTAAATGGCTATGGAAATTTTTATAATTGAAGGGCAAACTGCATGGGCGAAAACCTGTAGTATTCCCAGGGGGGGGCCCACGGGATAATATTCATCATATTCATTTTGCAGTCACTATTTTGCAAGCGTAAGCTGGCTCCCTCAGGGAGGGGCTTTTTGATTCCAGTGCCCCCCCCCCCCCCCTCCAAAAAAAAAACCACGCCATGGCAGACTGTCCTTTTTTTCTTTATGGAACACAGGAAATGCCTAGTGACATGCGTGGCCAGATCGTTAGGTAGGCCTATGTTGTAGATTAGAGGGTATAACTTTCTATTATGCCATGTGATGAAAATGGCGATAACTAACTGTGGCACATCATCCGATTATTACAAGGACATGATAAAATTATCAAATTTTACGTTCACTTGGAAGCTGCGGGGCGAATCTTCCCATTAATATATTGAGGTCTCTCGAAATGGTATGTTTTATGTGAAAATTGAAATTGAGAATCGACATGTTAAGCGGATTAGGTTTATAAGGTAGTCTTTCAAGTGGGCATTTTGATGCAAATGATTTGCAAGAATATTCAGTTTTTTAATTTCTAAGCACAGATATGTCAAAAGTTATGTAGCTATAATAAAAAAAATAAAACACAAAGACTAACTTCGCCACATGAGAGTCAGTCGCTGCATTGACTTTCGTTACACCAAAACTTAGAACAGATTTCTCCAAGTCTATGACAGAAGTCAAACAAAAAACGAAGGTCTCAATACACAAATAACCCGCTTCGCATCAGAAATCACAACCTGAAGTACATAAGCTGTGGCCAACTATCAACGCACACATACAGAGGTAAACTCTATTGCTCGCCGCGACCAAAGGGTAAACAATAGTTCATGGGCAGAGCAAGTTATCAGAAAACTCTAACATTGGAGAAAAGTCGCGTGGTTTCTGATATGCTGCCGATGGGAAATTCTACTGACTTGATATTAAGTGTAATGATGTGCAAAGCCCGGGCAGCGCCGTGTACTTGAGCTAGTATAATATAAGTTCAAATTATAGTATTGGTTTTCAGTTTAAATTTTTTAAAAATATAATTATTAATATTTCAGCTACATTTACCTAATAAACTTATAATAGCACCTCTGAACTATGTTTATAAACGGAATAATGCAAGAGATAAAGTTTTGTATTCTAGAATTTGAAATATAAAATTTCATATAGGCCTATCTGTGTTCCGTTTTCATTAAATTTACTTGCCATCAGCAATAACAACACAATAGTCTAGTCAGATTTATTTAATTACACTTAAACTAAGAAATGATTATAAGAATGCAGAACAGTTAAAATGATTAAGACAGTAAAAATACTTAAAGATCTCTTATAAATACATAACACATTTTTGAACAATCTACATTACTTAGCAAAATAAACACATGTGACATAATATACATATCTTCTACGAAGTGATATCATACGACGTTTCCATGAATATGTTTTGTGTTCTGGAATTAGGAATGTAAAATTTTATTTTACATAAATTTCTTTCGTCATCTAGATATTTTCTCGAAATCAGCAATGACAACAAAATAGTCTATGCAATAGGCCTATTTATAATTTTTTCAGTATAACAATGAAATAATGTTAGAATTTTAAAAGTTATGATAACTAAGCCATCAATGAAGTAAAGTAGGGGAGACCGGGGCAAGTTGACTAACGGGGAAAAATGAGAAATGACCTAATTTAAAATAATACTGCTAGATAGTACCACCTTGCAGGCACTACTAGCCCTCCACACTGCTGGACACTTAAGGTTCGCCCTGGGAAGCCGCTGCCGCCATTTCGTTGTTTGTTAGATGATGTTCGTGTATTTGGTATGAAATATTGTAATTTTAGAGACTCTCGACGTAAGATCTCATGAACTAACAGGTAAGGTATTTGGTTTTTCTTTGCTATACATAAGTACCTTAGACAATATACTTTATTTAGTCACTATTAATTTATAGTTCACTCTTGCAAATCCTAATGAAAAATTTCAAAACTTATATCATTGCCAATCGGGGAAAGTTGACTGGGGCAAGATGATGACTCGTCATCTTGCCCCAAGTGATTTTTACAGCTTTATTTTTTTTATATTTACATGCAAATTTTTTATAAATGCTGTGTGATTTTATTGAACTATATGAACCATAAAATGCACGGTTCAATATTGAAAAATATTTTGAATAATATTTTAAAAACTTTAAAGAAAAAAAATTCTAACTCTGCCTGTTGCGCTCTTTTATTAATTTCTAGGAAATTATGTTCCAGATATGGTGAATAATTGTATTAAAAAAAGTTATAGAGCAGAGGACAAAAATGATATGGATGCTGATTTGTTAAAGGTCAAAGAAGGAAGAATGAGTCGCATGTGTACAGCAAATGTTTATCATATTCCTGAAGCAACACTTCGTCGTCATTTGAAGAAAAACGATGATGGGGTCTTCGGATGCGACCTGAACTTGTGGAAAGAGCCCCACCAGGAACCATTGGGCATTGCAGTGATAATGGGTGGAGAAATGGAGAAATGTTTGTGTTTTTTTTGAAACAGTTCAATCTTCATGTAAAACCTACCAGTGAATCTCGTGTCCTGTTGCTTGTTGACAATCATAAAACACACTTAACCCTGGAGGCTACAAATTTTTTTCCGGGAAAATCACATCACCATGGTTGGATTTCCGGCCCACACTACCCATCGTCTTCAACTGCTGGATGTTAAATTTTTGGGCCATTAAAGATCTATTATAGCCAAGCTTGTGACAACTTTATGGTTACTAATCCAGGACAAGCCATTACTGACAAAAACATTGGTGAGCTATTGAGCACTGATTATTTGAAAACAGCTATGGTCGATAATGCAGTTAATGGGTTCAAACAATGTGAATTCGAGCCTTATGATCCCCTTGTGTTTAACGAGCATGATTTTGCTGCAGCGAAAACCACCGATCATGATCTTGTTACAGAAAAAGCAGAAATAGAAAAAATGCTATTGCTAAGCCAGCATCACCTAAAGACCAACCCCTAGAAATTGCTAATAATGACTCTTGTGTTGAACATGAGGTAGAGCCAACTGAAGAACCAGGAACTTCAAAAAATGCTACTCCCGTTGTGCCAAACCTGTGCCGGTGTTTTTGACTTTAAACCGTTGCCTAAAGAAAGACCATGTGTGAATAAAAGGAAAAGTCATAAGCAATGTGCAAGTGTCATAACTAGCACACCCATGAAAGAGATGTTGGTTCAGAGAGAAGCAAAGAAGTTGGATCAAAAACGTTTAAAGGAACAAAGACAAGAGTCTCGAGATGCCAAAAAAGGAAGTGTTACTAAGAAACTGAAGTTCCATTCCCGTGGAAAAACAAAGAAGCCCGAACATTCAACATGCAATCCGTCGGCTCAAACTTCCAAATTGCAGTGTCCTGGGTGTGATGAGATTTATGTTGACCCTCCGGCAGAAGGCTGGATAGAGTGTTGCAAATGCCTCACATGGTGGCATGAGGACTGCTCTTACATTGAAGGAGGAAAATTTGTGTGCGATTGTTGCTAATGAAAACCCTGAATTAGAGTTATATTAGTGTGGTTTGCATAAAAAATCTTCAACTTTTGTCAGAATCCTCATCTTGCCCCATAGTCTAAGTCATCATGCCACGGTAATGGGGCAAGATGACACATGCGCATCATATTTTTAAATCAGGCAAAAAAGTTTAGATAATAATGAAATAAAATTTTTTCCAAGTAGTTACAACACTCAAAATGATCATTCTAATCATACATGGAAAAAAGAACAATTTCCTCAAAAAATGCATTTATGATAAATGAATGACTCTTAACAGCGTCAACTTGCCCCGGTCTACCCTACATAAACATCCCTTATCAATACAACACCCATTTTCTGTACAATATATACTTCTAAAGAAATACGACACATAAGATATCATAGAAATAACTTCTGCAAAGTGACATCTTGCGAAGTTTCCATGACTCCGTTTTGTGTTCTGTCTTTAATTATATAGGCCTACAATTTTATAACAATATCTTTCGGTACCTACAAGATATTTCACTGAAATCAGCAATGAAACCAGGATAGTGCAGTCATATTTATATTATTTGACACTAAAACTATGAACTAATTAAAACTACTGGGTTATTATAATAAGTAAGCCATTAATTTGGTGACATTACATAAACATTTTTATCTATACATAACATTTTCTGTAGAATCCATATTTCTAAGCAAAATAGACCCGTGTGATGTCATACACATCACTTCTGCAAAGTGGACATCTTACGACATTGCCATGGTTAGGTAATTCGTCAGCACAATCTCCACACAGTACAAAATGTCCACATGGGTAAACCATACATGTAACTGGCAGGTATAGTAGGGTCGCGACGTCTTGGTGTGTCGTTTTGCGGGGAAGCGGGGAAGAGTAAATGAGAGGGGAAGCAGCCGCAGTTTGCACTTTTTCTTGTGTGTTGTGATAGTAGAATAATATTGATTCAATTTTTGTTTTTAAACAAATTGATTATATTTAATAACATATCAAACTTTTTTATGGTATACTTTGCTGTTGAACTTCTTTATTTAATTTTTAATTTTTAACTTAATAGAGTTGTAGGAACATGTTTCCCTGAAAGTATACTAAATTTAATGGAATATTGCGACTTTTTATACATCTAACTTTGAAATTTTATTAATTGATTTATTAAATAACATATGATCCATAGTTATAAATGTCTAAACTAAGTTTGCAAAATTTTTATGAAAACATACAGGGAAAAGAATTGTAATCCATGGCTGGATGTTACTAAATATTATTACAATTACAAAAATATATTTTAAATTTTTTTCCCGTATACAAACACACATACATACGCCACATGCGCGTGTGCGATGCTATGGATACCAATATGTGGGTGAGCGCGTGTCAGCAGTATTCACTCTTCCTTGTCATCGGGCGCGCGCAGGCCGGGAGGGATGCCGTTATAATCCTTTGCGCGCAGTTAGGCCCAGGTATCCCGCCTTCTCCCCGAGCGCGTATTTCCCCACCACAGCCCGTCTCACGAACAGACGGCCCGAGCCAACTGGGAGAGAACTTGCAGCCTTCCAGCGTTTCTGCGCATTCAGTCATCTGAGTAGCACTACGGGTGATGGCTCCGTTGCATTGCCTGAGAGCGCGTGACACTGCATTACTTAAACTACCATTATTCATTAAGTTACCCAGGAAAATCCTTCAATTTTTCATTTCGTACACTAAAGAGTATAGCGATGCTAAATATTCACGTGTATTTCATGTGGCAGTTGTGCTTCGTCATAAAATTAATTCTTAATTTTTTCATCAGTACGCTAAAGTTTTTAGTGTCATGCCCTCCGATAGTTAACTAATTTTTTAAGACTCTATATTTGGAAAATTAAAACTTGCTTGTACATTAAAACTTTCTCAAAGTATACTGCGTCATTTTGCGAGAATCCGTTTTGCGCCACGTGCAATAGTTTTTGAACAATGATGTGTTTTATTTTTATGAATATTAAATCAGGGCCCTTGCACGCTTCCGCGTTGTATGTCTGGATGTACCTAGGTACATATGAGATGTTGAAATAAACCTTTCACTACTGATTATTCATTTATTATCTAATGTCCGGGATGGGTTGCAGTGTTGCTTTAAATTTTTTGGTGATGTTAGGTACACACATACAAAGCAACTCTTTCTCATTACTTTTCTTTTTTGCTCTCTTTTTTATCGCTTTCTCTTAAAATTTATTCTCTCAAATTACCATTTTATCTCGCTTTCTCTCTCTTATTATATCTCTCTTATTATATCTTTCTCTCTCATACTTTTTGTCCCTTCTCTCCCTTATTCTGTCCTTCTCTCCTTTACTCTCCGTCTCACTTTCTCTCCCTTTCCCTCCTTCACTTTTTCTTTCGCTTTCTTTCTCTTTATTTGTCTTACGTTTTTATTTCTCTTTATTCTCTTTCTTTCTCTAACACTCTCTCCCTTGCCTCCTTCTCTTTTTCTCTTTAATTCTCTTTAATTTTTGACATTAACTTTCTTACTTTCTCTTATCTCTTTTCTTCTATTTTTCATTCTCTCGTCCTCTTACTCCTTCAGTCTCTTTCTCTATTTTTCCCTTTCTTTCACGCTTTCTCTATCTTTCTACTCGCTCGCCACCATTATTATTCGAACCATAGAAAAGAGGAACCTTCTGTATAAATAAAGAAATCCATATATTATTAATGACAAAGTGTGTTTATTTGTCCTTCATAGGCCATAGTGTCTCTAGTGCATGTTTATGAAAATACTAAATCAGAGAACAGGAAAGCAAAATTGGAATACTACGCAACACTGGTCTGAATTAATAGAAATAAAGTTTGAGAGTAAATTATATATGTACCCTGTGAGGGTAAATATATATTTAAATATTTAATTTAATATTTAATTTTTATAGCCTTGATTGCACTGAGGCAACATTTTGGGCGAAATGCAACATACGGCAATGACGTACAGGCTGTTGGTTTTCAACTGAGGCAACACAGTGCGTCATGTGGCATGCGACATGTCGCCACCTGTCGGGCCGACAATATTGCCGCATGCCACAGAATTTGTGCGTGGGGAGAGGGGTTTTAACTTGGGCATATATGCATAACACGGACCACTCCTTTAAAAGATAAATATAAGGAAGATACGTAAGTCGTCGTCACCCCTCCCCCCCCCCCCCTAAAAAAAAATATTGTTTTCCAGGTGTAAAATTGGAGGTTATTTCAGCAGATAGTGTAACTTCAACACATAATTTTCTACAAGTAAATGTAGCTCTAAATGTTTAGTAATAATATGTTATTTGTTTTGTGAGGCTAATCCCCCCTCCAACCCCCCGCTGCCTACGTCCCTGGTTATACATTTGTAGAGTGAATGTGCTCAAAGCTTATTGAAATAAGCCCTAAATGTTGTAAATACTTAGTTAAGGGTGGGTGAATCTGTACATGCAACCATGCACGGAACACATTTAAGAAATACATTTTGATATTTTTATGTAACCTTGGGTTATTTTTCTTAGAATGTTAATGAAGTTAATGAATGAAACAACTGAAACACTGTAAATATATTTGGACAGTATTTTTGCAGTATTATTATGTTTAAATAAGTACAACAATGTATCAATGCATGGACTATTTTCCACATAAGTACATTGGGGGCTTTGGTGCGGCCCGAAATAGTCAACACAGAGCACAAGTAATTGGCAGGATTAAATGAAAAACAAGAAAGAAAAAGTCACAATTATAACAATTACGACTACTTCTTCGTGTGATGGCGTTCACATACATGTTACTTTATGCATACCTGTCCTGCCATGGCATACGGCCTTCATCTGACATGAAGTCCCCTAGTGGCGGACACCTAAGGTTTTCAAAAAATAAAATAAAAACCACTTCGAGAAAAATTATTTTATTTATGAAATAATTAACTCAACTAAGTATGAAATCAAAATAAATCAATAAAAATGCTACGTCTGTATAAACTATTTTATAAAACTAAATTGAACTTTGGTGATAAAAATGCAATTCTTGCAAGTGGCACCTACTAACGGACGGACTTGAGTTCGAACACCCAGCTCCGGACACTTTCAAAACAATCTGCATCGATCACATATGTAGGCATCTGCACATTCAAGATGGGGGTGGTGACTTCTTAATACAAAAGTTTTAGGAAAACAGCAGGAAAAACAAAATGTCTACGATGACATCATCCAAGATGGCAGCTTGGGTAAATGTCAAAGGCCAAGGTAATCCAAGATGGCTGTTTTGACGTCAAAATCCAAGATGGTGGACAATCCTCACAATCCTCTTTTATTCCACACCAATAGCTTGGGTCAAAGTCATTTAAGATGGCTGCTATGATGTCAAAATTCAAGATGGTGGATAATCCTCTTTTATATTCCACACAAAAAACCCAGTTCCCGTATCGCATCGGCCAATTAACCCTATTTCCTATTCTATTTTTAGTAAATCGGAGTTTAAAACGTTGCCTACATTCAGGTGTAAAACCGTTTCAAAAGACAAAAATGGGTATCATGATTGAAGAGCGTAACAAAATTGAAATGGGACCACCTCGAGAGTATACCCTTTCAAACGAAAACATAATTTTCAAAATCGGTCCACGATTGACGGATAAATCGATTAACATTAAAAAAAAATAAAAACATACACGCTAATTGATATCCTCCTTTTTTAACACGCTTTTATTAGTTAGGTATGTATCTATGTATCTATGTATCTATGTAACGGAATCTTTGAAGGTGATTTTCACCCCTTTTAAAAGGACGGATTCATTTGAAACTTTGCACACTTATCAAGGACCGATGACAATGCAATAATTTGTAGAGTTTGTCCCATTTTCCTTACCAGGATCCTCAGGATTAATGATTTTTAACACGCTCAACGGAATCTTTCAACGTTATTTTCACCCTTTTCAAAACGACGGATTGATTAGAAACTTTGCACCTTATCAAGGATCGATGACAATGCAATAATTTGTGAAGTTTGTCCCATTTTATTAAAAAGGATTAATTAAAGTAATCAGCGTGGCCATTTAATATAACAACATGATATACAACTGAACAAAAGAGAATGTCCATAGAGAAAGTAATAGTGAGTGCATCAAGAAACAAATTAATCCAAGACAGAAACTAATTCCAACACTCCCACTCTAGGTTCTGTCTTTGACAATATAAATTTGAATAAGCCTTTTTTTTAAACAACTTTAGCGACACTCCCTCAGCTCGTTAGTCTGTGGGATCTTTTAATTGTCCATTACTGGTGGGAACAACAATGATAAATAAAACTAAAACACAAAAAAGAGATGAAGATTGGAGAAAAAAAATACAAAAGTCAATTGAAATGATTACTAGTAAAAAAAAAAAGATAAATGTCAGTTCAAATAAAACACGCTTTTGTAGGTAACCAAACTAAAAAGTAGAAAATAAATAATAGTTAAAAAACTAAACAAACACGCTTTTATAGAAAATCAAACTAAAAAGTAAAAAATCATTTTCAATAAATTTAAACTGAGGATAATATGATTAACAAGAAATTGAATTTTATTGTAAAAAAAAGCGTTGAGTGCTTTTTAAGATATTTTCAAAATGACTACTTCTACCAATATCTGTCAATAAAATATTCATAACAATTGACAACAAGCAACCCACGCTTTTTTTTTACAATAAAATTCAATTTCTTGTTAATCATATTATCCGTAGTTTAAATTTATTGAAAATTATTTTTTACTTTTTAGTTTGATTTTCTATAAAAGCGTGTTTGTTTAGTTTTTTAACTATTATTTATTTTTGAAGTCGGTTAATAACAAGAAACGCGTACACACTAAAACTTAGCAGTAACACTAACTTGGATCTTAAGTGACACAGCGTTCTCCCACCAAAAACAGCAATCTCCCACTCCCACCGCGGCCTTTCGTGTCACTGGCCAGCCGTGTCCCGTGACCCTGTATTGCTACGCTCCCCCGCATCCCTGTTCACCATCTTTGAATTGCACGCGGGTTCTATGTCATCTGTACGAATGGGTCAACTGCCCGAACCCTTTCTCCTTCACCCCACCACGGTACGGGGGAGGCTTGGCGGAAAGGAGGAGGGGTTCTGTATTCATTTCAGACCAATCGTTTCTCCTTTACCCCACCGCGGCGAGTGAAGGTGTCTTGAGGTTTCACTATTCCGAAGAAAGTTGTGCAGATGGATACAGGTCGTGGTTACAGTCACTGCGTTTTCTACACTTATCTCCATTGGCTTTCGAAACACTCGGAAAACACTCGACATCAATCCAAAGCAGTTTTCTACTATCCGATGTGCACGTGAATGTCTGTAATTGTATATTCTTTGGGGTGAACCTTTGTCGTGACCACCAGCATATGGTTTCATAATGTGCACTTATTTATATGCAAAGGATATGCATCGTCCATAACGAGGAGACAGTTTGATCATTTTGTCCTACCTTGCAGAGCCACGGGAAGTGGAAGAGACAATTCGTTCTCGGAAAGATTCTTGTACGAGTCAGTTGGCCGGAAAACACTACCGTCTGATATCCTACCTTGACATCCGATGTTTGCATACATACACACACACATAATTATACATGGCATAGTCAACTGCCATTAAAACTATGCTGAAGGTTCCATTATAATTATAAAACTGACTACATACCAGTGTTATTTGAGCAACGAATCAGTACATGTTTGCCGTCCACGGCGTCTATGCAGTGTGGATAGTTACATGCAGTGGGGAACTCTCGTGCTTAACTTTTCCATGCTTTAGGACTGTTTGGAATCTGGAAAATAGTTATCAAGCATAATCGTAACACACAAATTTTGAAGATTTTGTCATCTGTGCAGATATTTACTTTATTGTAATGTCAGGTCCCTCCATGTACAGTTTACAGGTTTTCTTCTATTCGTAATAAATGTTTTGGAAACATTTCCTATCTTATATAACGATACCTAATAGTTAGGGAGCGAATGACATACATTGCCCCACGTGGGCAATTAAATAGGACGCCCCCCTCCCGGTTAACACATGTTTCTAAGAACAGGAAAAGTAATGCTATTCTAGTGTACAGTGTTCAAATTAGTGGCACCTTTAGTGCTCACTTTGGCCATTACCACGAATAGACAAAACGTGTGTGAGTTATCTATATGAAAGCTACCACACGTTATTTATTCAGGATGACACGGAGGTGATAGATGGTGAACAAAGTGCTGCAAGTCAGGAATCGACAGTTATGTCTATGAACGATGGAATTGGACTGGCAAATATGACTCAATATCAACTGCCACCTAGCCGAGTGAGCAGATAGATAATAAAAAAGGCAAGTGCAAGAAAAAGAAACTTTCAAGGGAAGAGGAAAGGAGGGAAGAAGCACACGCAATTTTAAAGGCATCTGTTAGGAGAGATGACTGATCAGTGTATGGAGAACATGTGGAAAACGAATTACGCAAATTAGCACCAAGAGTACAAGCAATAGCGAAACACAACATAAACAACATCTTGTTTGAGGCAACAATTGACAAATACGATTTTCATCCTCCCGCCTTTACAGGCGGTTGCAACTACACACCATCAACTTAGCATGTACCATCGCTTATTCATCGCATTCATCTTTATCTGTTTATACAAGTGAAACACATTCACCTTCACTACTTTCACCAGAGGTTCATAATTCACCATCATTAGCACCTTACAACGACAGCGACTGACCCAAACACAAGTACAGTGCAACAACGAAGACGTTGATTTCGAACTACCGATTTCACATTAAGTCCAGACTTAATTTCCTAATGTGTCTGCAATGCTATAAAGCATTAAAGTTTCTATATGCTATGGTTTCGACTATATTATGAATTGCGGAGGTTGTATTTTAAAGTTATAACACCTTTTTCCTTTACATAAACGTTTTTGTGTGATATGTTAGTTTACTCTTTACTCTTGAGCGTCCATAAATTGTTTTCAGGTATTCATATGTAATCTTGTGTATAATGCGATATCGATTAATACATTGGTCACTTTCATTGCAGAAGTACAAATTTATATATATATATATGGTAATGTAAACTAACGCTTATATTTTTGTTTACTTACCTTCACAGCGTGATTCAACACCTCAGTAAGAGCCCTGCATACTTCTGGTACGATCCGTGAGATGCTGGGTTCCGAAACACGAAACAAGTACATCAGAGATGCGTAACTGTCCCCACTTGCGATAAATCTGAGCGTTATCAACAATCGCACTTAAACTGGTATTGCTTCATGGAAGTTGGTGTCGCACTTTATTATAATGGGCATAATCTTCTGTAGAAAAATGTCGAAGTCTTCCTGACTCATTCTAACAAAATTTCTGAAGTGTGCTTTGTCGTCAGCACACAATTTGTCATAAAATTCGTTTTGTGTGTCTTGTGGTGTAATGAATATTTCGCGCCTCCAACACAGGGGCCGTTTCCTCCTGCGAACATTCGCAATAACAATATAAGCTGCAGCCGCAATAGTCTGTAAATACGCCCTTGTTGACCAGAATCTGCCAGGAAACTGTCGATTCAGAGAATTGCGTTTGTGACATGCTACACGTTTCGACAAGGAGCGCGTACGACACAAGGCAACACATGAAGCATGCGGCACCATTATGCATCTTCCGGCAGACGACAAGCCGCATGCTACATTAGGCGACAGCTGTTGGAATTGGGCCTTACTCAGAAATGCACTACGTATGGTCGAATGAGGTAGCGCAATCGGGAGGACTCTGGTTCGAATTAGTTTCATCAATCTTGATTTTTACCAAAAGGTTTTCCGAAAGAACACTGCGCACGTCTCTAATGACCTCCCTGTCTCGTTGTAACGAGCTACTATCTGGCTAAACGTTTACTGCATCCCCAGTATACAATGATTGAGCAGTAGCCTATTGTTCAGAAAATAAATAGGAAAATAGCACTATAAATTACTTTTATGCAAAAGGAAAATTAAATATGGGGTAGAGAGGGGCAATTCCGATCACTTCAAATTGTGTTGTGAAAATAAATTGTTGAAAATAAGATTAAGTTATTGAAAATACATGAGCATAAACTTCAATATGTATAGTTAATATACCTTGAATGAAAAAGGTAATTAATGGCACATTATAAACTTACAAAAAAATAATTCTTTAAAAGGTGATATCACAGGATTCCCAAAACAAGTGGGGTAATTGCGTTCACACATGGGGTAAATCCGATCATAGTGGGGCAATCATGATCACACACATTTACCGCATCTGAATTGTTTCTTTCCTTTGGCACCCACACAGATTTCATGATACCAGCTTCTACATTTCTGGCACTTGATCCAGTCCCCTCTGTTGGCAGACTGGCTCCATCTTCTGTTGCAAAATCAACATGGTGCGTCACTCGAATCTTTCATGATGAGGATTTATTTTCCACTAGAGTCCATTTCATTTTCTGCAAACAGTCTTCGTCTCTTCAATATGCAATCTATCTGTTTCTTTTTTAATGTGGCAATTTTAACTTTTTCTGCTGTTGCCTTGATGTTTCCATCCGATGTCAGATGTCGAGATTTCTGCTTTCTGGTTTGTTTCGGTGCATTCCTATTTGTAGATGATTTGTTTGGGGTTGGAATGATGTCATCAAATCCAATCAGTTTCTGTTCACTGGGAGACTTGGACGTAGAAGCTGATATGGACATGGTGGATGAAGCTTGGGAACTGGAGCAAACTGTGTGTTTGGACGGGGAATGTTGGCTGTGTGACTTATTTTGAACATGATCAAGAGAAACATCAGATGAAGGACCTGAAGTTTGCATGGTGGATGATTTTGTTGATGTAGAAGGAGATTCAGCTCGGAAAGCTACAGATGGTAGAAATTTATCCATCGAGATAGTCTTAGGGTTAAATGGGTAGAGACCAGTACACTGAAACCCTTTAGTAGCATTCACATGGGATGCAGCTTTGTTCCACGCAGCTGTGAAAATCTTTCCTAAGTCAGACTTGGTGATCGATTGTGTTGGGTTGTTGTGAATGAATGTGGTTGCTTCTTGATGGTAGAAAGTTTTTAATGGTTTGAATAGTGTGCGATCTAGAGGCTGAAGGACATGAGTGGTATGAGGTGGTAAACAGAGAAGTTCAATTTCATTTTCTCTGCATTAGTTCAGTCATTTAAGCGAACAATGTGATGCGTGTCCATCCAAAATAAGATGGCAAACACTCTGACAGTATTTAACCAATGGTCATATTTCAAGGTACAAACTTGACACTTTTTCGTTTTATATATGTCAAGTTGGTAATACATTTATTTTATGGCATCGAGATGAAAAAATGTGTGCGAGTTATTTAAAGTGTGGCCAACACGGAGTGCGACCAGCCGACTCTTTCTTGAGTAATAAAGGGTGCGACCCGCCAAGCATCGGCAGTGAAACCAATCACCGCAACGGAATGTGCGGTAGTCGAAAAGATAAACATCAGTATCTACAAACTGGCGACAGCTAATGTCTTATCTTACACTTACAATATTAGGTCTCTAAATGTCCCCTCAGCTATCCTTGAAGCATTAAGATAATACTTTTTTCTGTCAGCTTTGTGCACCGTGACAGTAGAGCAGTGTCGAGTAATCGCTTTCAAGATTAGTTGATAAATACGATCCTTTCTGTGCTGTATTCTCCAGAGCAATAAATTATTTCCTGTGATCGAAATAGCCCCAAAAGCGTGATCGGAATTGCCCCATTTTGTCGACTTTTACCTTTGCCGTCCAAAATGTAAGAGGAAACTGGTTTTTATCAGAACTGATACAAGGATATTTTTTTCCAGTAAATATGCTACATGAAGAAACCAAAGTACTTAAAGATATCTCGTTTCTGTAATAGTAGCTTCTTATTTTGGAATGTGATATTTTATTGGGAGTGATAAAAATGCATGGCGTGACTTACCTTGGTGTTGAATCGCTTCCTTACACACAGCAAAGTTTAGAATAACAACGGAAATTTTTTACCACGTGAACACCAACACTCCCAGCTTGCGACTGATGGGATGATATTGTTTCCTTTCGGCTCATGGCTTGCTGTTTTGCCAATTCTCTTATTATGATCGGATTTACCCCATGATCAGAATAGCCCCGCTCTACCCTGTTTGTTCTTCAGTTGGACTTAAATTTTGAATTGGTTTTTAACTAATTTTTTGTCGTGATAACGTGTAAAAAATCGATGAACGCCGGCTGCATACACGAAAAACGATGACTCACTGTCCCGTTACGCTCATTGTGCGCATGCGCCGCCTCATCTCTCTCCCACTCGATTGGCCTATGCGTCCGAGGAGAAGAAAGACAGCGGCAGCACACAACTTACATCTACACGTGAACTGTTTCGTCGACTGTTTATAAAGTGAAGTGAAAAGTTAATGTGGTTTTCATTGTTTATTACAACAACAATTTCGGCAATAAAGGTTAATTATTCTTGCATTTTAAAAATCAGATTACTAGTATAATTTCAAGTATTTATTCTTTTATCTATACGAATAATAAAACTGTTCGAGGTGAAAAGTCTGTACATTGAACAAAATCATGAAAAAACTTTTGGAAATGACGTTTTACATTATTGGGAACACAAAAATATAATTTTAAAATTTTTTGTCTGTTTGTCTGTTTGTCTGTTTGTCAGTTTGTCAGTTTGTCTGTTTGTTCCAACATCAATTGAAAACTACTCAACCGATATTGATGAACTTTTTTTTTAATAGAAAGGTCTTCGGCTAACTTAGAAACTAGGCTACATCTTTTTATATAATTCCACCCTTAAGGGGGTGAAAAAGGGGTAAATATGGTTTCAACATAAACAATTAGGCTATATCTCTGAATTTATTTAAGTAAAAGGAGAGAAATTTGGTACCAGTAATAAACATACGAAAACTACCAATACCAATTTTACCATTTAGCGAAATTCAACTCCTAAGGGGTGTAAAGGGGGTGAATATGTTTTTTAGATAGTAAATTATATCTCGGAAACTATTTAAACGTAAGAAATTATATTTGGTACCAACAATAAACATACAAAAACTACTAAAAACAATTTTACTATTTTATTAAATTCCGCCACTAAGGGGGATAAAAACGGGTAAATATGGATTTAAGATAAACAATTATATCTCTCAAATTTTTTAAGCAAAAGGAGAGAAATTTGGTACCAGAAACAAACATACAAAATCTATGTTGATGCTTTCTTCTTACCCATGGCAAAGGTTATTACATTGCTTAATAAGCTTTCTGCGCCTCCATGGCAACGGGCACTCTAAAGTTTTCTTTTATTTTGTTTTTCGTATGGGGTTGGCAGTGGCGTACCCACAACAACAATAAAAGGAAAATTTAAAAAACCTTTTGTCTTTGGTTTGGAGTCTTTGACTCAATGTCACTAGTAATAATAATAATAATAACAATAATAATAATAATGATAATTAGACTATATGTACATGTTACAGGTGGAAAGAATTTTGAAATAAAGAATAAACAATTATTTGAATTAAGCACTATATTACACATGATGCGCTATGGTTGGCGTCCCTTGATTTACACTTGTATGGCACTGTGGGGTGTGTCCATACCTATTTACACTATTTACACTGATTTGCACTCACTAGCGGTGCTGTCTTGGGCGGTGGTTTTTCCTGGGCCGCCCAGTCAGGGTGGCCTACCTGGGTGGTAGTTGGTGATGAGTCTGTGTGGGTGAGGTCTGGTGATGGCGTGCTTTCCGATGTTTTGTATGAGAGTAGACGGGTGTTGTGCAGCCTTCTGGAAGAATTTGTCTGTGTATTGTGTGACCCGTGCTCTAGGTGATGACGTGTTTGCGAGGGCATGTAGCTGTATGTTGATTACGTGTCTGTATTTCCCGAGTGTTGCTCTGAGTAATTTATTGAAGCATGTATTTATTTGGTGGAAACAGATGTCGGGTACATGGGCAAAAATTACTGAGGCATAAAGTAAAATAGGTACAATGTACGCCTTGAAGAGGCGTACACGGTCCTGGTCTGATAGGGGGCTGTGGGGGCGGAGAATGGGGGACAGCGAGTTAAATACGCGGTAGGCCCGGGCAGTGGCAGATGAGAAGTGCGGTGAGAAGCGCAGTGTGCGATCCAGTGTCACACCGAGGTATTTCACTGAATCGCTCCAGTTGATCACCGCGCCTCCCACAAACAGTGCTGGAGGCAGACGGGGGTGGCGTCTGGTAAATAAAATTGCTTCGGTCTTGGTGGGGTTGGGAAGGATGCCCCAGGAAATGAAAAAGTTATTGACAGAATTAATGGCCGCGGTCAGCCTGGCTTTAATTAGGGTGTGATACCACCAGCGCGGTATCGTCCGCGTACATGACTATCGTGCATTCGGGGTTTTTTGGGATGTCATGACAATAGAGGGAGAAAAGAAGTGGGGAGAGCGTGGACCCTTGAGGGACTCCTGCGGTGATTTCTCTGGTAGATGAAGTGGACCCTTCCACCCGCACGTTGAACGTACGGGCTTCAAGGAAAGAGTGGAGGATGAATCGTAGTGCAGGGTGGAATCCCAAAAAGGCCAGCTTAAGGATAAGAGCCTGATGGTTAAATGAATCGAATGCATGACTTAGGTCTAGCAACAGCATGCCGGTATGGGTTATTTGGGTGAAGTTGTAGGTGATGATGTCGGTGACATGAGCCAGGGCATGTTGGGTTGAGAGGTTACGCCTGAAACCAAACTGGAATTCCGGCAGCGGTTGTAGGCGCGCTATTTCCGCTTCCAGCCTGGTCAGCACTATGTGCTCCGCCACCTTTGAAATGATGGACAGCAGGGATATGGGACGGTACGATGCTGGCCGATTGGTTGCACCTTTTCCTTTGTAGATGGGCACTACTGTAGCCTCTCGCCATGATCGTGGATAATGACCAGAGGTGAGGATGCTGTTGATAATGTGAGTGAGATAGACAAGAGCTTTACGTGAAATGGATTTGAGAAGGCGAGGTGTGATGCAGTCTGGGCCAGGCGCTGCTCTGGACTTCACGCGGCTTATTTCTTTCATCACCTCTCTGGGTGTTGTTAATTTGAGGTCTCCTGGGGCAGGTGGTGGGGGTGGGATATAGTGGGTGGGCAGTTTTGAGAGGTGAGGTGGTACAGGTGCAGGTGTAAAAGATTCTGCAAAGTGGTCGGCCATGAGGAGGGGCGTTTATAAGTGCGAGTGTGCTCTGCCTGTTGACCGCTGTGGTGAAGCGCGGAGGTACTGCTTATTTAGATGAATTTTGAAATTTTTAACGTATCTTCTTCGCCAAGCGAAGCGGGTGGGTGACGGCTAGTTATTAAATAAAGTAGCATCTGTCGGCGAGTGCAGTATTTATAAGTTTTGTTACAATTGACTAAAAAATTATGATGATTCATATAATTGATGATAGATATTTGATTATAGTTTATTTCTATGAAAACTTGTTCATTAATTATATTTAAACTTTATAGCTAAACGCCAGTTTTTATAATTAAATACATGTTATTGAATTTAGATTAACAATGTCTTAAGAAGTACATTATCTTTTTTAAATTAATTAATTGTTTTGGTTATGCAATCATTTCATCAATGTTTTGTAATGACGTTGTCACGTTAAACTATAGTCCGTAAACCGACTTTACAGACAACCAAATTTTTTTTAGGTTATTCATAGTTACACTGTGTCTGAACATTAATACTTCTTCTTTATCTACATTCCTGCATTAAACTCTAAAGTTTTGACTCGTATTTCACATTCATCGTGTCTGTAGGTACATATAGGCTATTTCCACGAAATTAATTTTAGAGCGAATTTAAATAAAATGTAAACGTTTTATTAAATACATGACACCACTGTTACTTTGAAGAAAAGAATGCTTTAAAACGCAAAAACAGAAATCAATGAGGTAGTAAAATATTAATTAATATCGTTAGCTATTTGTTTCAATTCGCCCAAAGTCTCGTAAACAGCGAGGTCATTAAAGACGAGAAAATAATATTTAAAAAAGTCAAGTTTTTATGTATTTAGTAAAACAAGTGAGTCTTGCCAAATGTTCATAATGTAATTAAATCACTTTATATATTATAAGTATACAAACAAAAAAACAACTATTATTCTTACAGAAATGTTTACTTATTCATAGAAAATCAGAATCAATTAAATATGTAGTTCAGATGTGACAGGAAAACCATTAGCTGATGTCAATTAAGCTATGTTTGGAACTGACAGCACCATCTATTCAGAGAGATCAAAATTGAATGCGAATGTTAATGTTTGGATACAAGATTACAGCTCTGAATGCAGGAAATGTAAAAAATAAATATTTCTCACTACAGCCCTTAAAAATATTTCTGCCCTCACATCCAAAATTCTAAGTAACACGATTCAGGGTTGTGTGTTTCTAAGTTACGTGTTTCTACGTTATGGCAGTTCTAAGTTGTGTGCTTCTAAGTAGTGATATTTCTAAGTTGCCTATTTCTACGTTATCGAGTTTATAAGTTGCGTGGTTCGGCGTTGTATGTTTCTAAGTTACATGTGTCTAAGTTATGACAATTCGAAGTTGTGAGTTTCAAAGTTTTTATAGTTTTAAGGTATAACGTTCTAAGATGCTATGTTTTTTAGTTGTGTCGTTTAGAGTTGTGTGATTCTTAGTTATATGTTTTTAAGTTAAAATTGTTCTAAGTTGTGTGTTTTTAAGTTACGTAGATTTTTCAAGAACTACAAGTTATGCATGTTCTAAGTTGTGACTTTAAAACTTATGTAGGGATCCCTATCTTCCTACTTATAAATAATTAGAGTAATATTTTATTATTAATTTTGCAGCTTTTAATGTTAGAAGAGTACTATGAGATTTCCTTAGAAAAATTAGGTACATAATTAATTTACAACCTAAGACTTGAACATTATAAAAAAAAACTAAAACGGAGTATTTCAGACTATAAATATACATGCACATTCTAATAAAACATTATCAGCCTTATTCAGACGATTACACTGATGGCCGCATTAATCTTGATTGACTGATCTAGTAATTTTAAGAGTAATATTTTCTGTAATAACTGGAACATAAGATTAAAGTCTCATGACAGTGTGAGTAACGTATTTAATAATAAGAAATTTATAATTATGTCTGCACGTACGACGTACGATTTAGTTCCAGTTGTACCAGGCCGTTGCGAGATAAATTCGCTCCAGGACACATTTTCCGCATGCATTATTTTATAAGTATGCTAGTGTACATAAAATAATCATAAGAAAACATCGTGAGTATTCAAAATGATAAGATTTACGCTACATTATAAAAAAGAGCTAAATACTTTGAGAACCATTCGTTTACTACTTATTCTGTTTTAGTTAAACTAAGGTGTAAGTTTTAATAAGTGATGTTTTTTATGGAAGAATACAATATACAAAATAATTCCTTACATTTATTTTCATTTTAACAAAAACAAAGGAATTTCAGAATAAAGTAGATTATTATTTTCTCTTAGCCTAAGTTAATCTTAAAGATTATTTGGACAAAGGCGTGTCTCAGGCTCTAAGCCTATACACTCTACAATACAGGGAAAACCATGCGGTAAAGGTCACGTGCAATCATGTTGCTAATAGGGCTTATTGGCCGGTCATGGCCAACAATTGAGGCCATGGCCGACACCCTGTTTGCAGCCGAGCCAAAAGCTAGCTAAGTGACCCAGGTAAAACCCCCATAGACGGAGGGAAAACCCAGGCCCGACACATGCGGGGATCAATTATATTATGCGTTAAAGCAAGCAGTAAACTACTGGACATATGTAGTGGGAAAATTGTGTCCAGGTAAAAAGAGTGGGCGGGGCCGAAAGTACTACGAAGCAAGTGGCAGGGAACTTGGGCCTTGCGGCCCGCATTAATTTTGTTTTGGGCGCGTCTGGTTATTAGCCAGGGGTGCATGCGCTCCTAGGGGCGGGCGACTGTAATCGCCAACCCACTCGGCTGCCAGTCAGCGGTAAAAAAAAAGGTTGGTGCTGCAGCGAATATTTCCTTGGGACCAACAATATTCACCGCGGCGGAAGAAGAAGTGGGCAGATGAGCCAGTAAACTGACTGATACTGCTGGCGATCGTTGGTTTACTGCGGCCTACCTGATCGCCATCGTCGTCTTCGCTCTTCGCAGTTAACAGCAGCTACCTATCAAGCCAGGGTGGAGGGAGGGGAACCAACACTTGTTCCACCAAACTCCTCGGGCTACCGCTGCCCCAACAGTGGCCCCGACTCCAAGTGGAGTTCCGGCGCTTTTCCATTCTGTTGCGCGCGCGAACAGTCCACAGCCCCGCGGTTCGCTACACTTCGCATTTTTTCAGCATCTCGAGTCCCTCCTCCCCCCCCCCCCTTCATGCAGGCCACAGTAAACCGCCGTGACCGGGATCACGACCCCACAAGGCCGGCCGTTGGTCCGCGGGCTGCTATTGGTTATTTACAGCCAACCCATAGAGACTGCAACTCTTGGGAAACTGGGCGGCCCCTATCCGTTACCTGAGGACGCGTCTAATGCAGTCGGCGCTGCATGCTCGCTCCCGGTTTGCCAGCACATCCCGCAAACTGCCTTCCTTCGATGGTCCCGATATGGTCGCAGGGCATTCCCGGCCGACAGCCGCGGGAGAAATGCGTACCGTACTCCCCTCTAACGAATTAAGTAGGTACCGTAGTCATTTTAGTTTGCATGTATATGTTCTGTAAATCCTTTATAACGCACTGCAAACTGTTATTTTGGATTTTTAAAGGAGACTCTAGCCC
Source organism: Bacillus rossius redtenbacheri (assembly GCF_032445375.1). Lineage (NCBI taxonomy): Eukaryota > Metazoa > Arthropoda > Insecta > Phasmatodea > Bacillidae > Bacillus > Bacillus rossius. The sequence continues at coordinate 5,071,552 of NW_026962012.1, read as the reverse complement.
GCCGCTCTTATCTTGTGACGCAACGTATTCTGTCCCTGATTTCTACGCATTGTATTTTGTCAATGTGGCATAATAACTCTTATCAATTTTATTTTCTCAGATTGCAGAGTGTTATTTCCGCGCGATCTGCCTGCAGTTTTGCTCACACGTTCCTATCACTCAGTGGCGCTCCAATTCTTGTACAGGCACTCTAGCACGATCTACCCGGAAACCAATGTACTAAATGCCAGGCTGCCGCGAAGACCTTGGTCGACCTACCGGTAAACCCAGGTACTAAACGCCAGGCTGCCGCGACGACCAGTTGATGCGTCGAACACTTCAACAGTCGAACAGTTTATACAGGTTACGGGATAAAGTGTTCGACTGTTAAACTGATCGACAAGGTGTTAAATAACAAGGCGGTTGTGGTGTTCTTGAACTGAACAAATAAATGTCGTCAGCATCAATAACTAATATTATTGGCTAGCTGACGTCTTTAAGTTCCTGACTGCACGCCCTTTTATTGTGATTGGTCGTTCAAGAGAGCTATAAACTCTGCAATATTATTGGACATGAGGAACGCCCACTAAAATAGGTCGAACACTTCAACAGTCGAACAGTTTATACCGATCCTGGCGTACATAAAGTCTGGAAAAAAAGCTACTTACTACGACAGTTTTGGAAATTTACGCCCTCCGCCCGAACTGCGACAGTACCTGGGCCGGTCCACTACGTGGTTTTACAATTACGAAACGGAACAGAAGCCTAATCAAACAAACTGCGGACACTTGTGTCTTCGCTTTTTAACAAACAAAAATTAGCTGACAAATAAAAATTGCTACTTAAAGGTTGTGCAGTGATGTTAATTTATTAGTCATGTCGATAACACTTACCCTGACAGGTCACGCATCTGAGCTGCGGGCGGTTCATTTCCCGCCTCTGGATTTAGACGGAGAATGGAGCATCGGACTCGTAGATTTTCAAACGTATAATGCCATACCTAATATCGACGAAGAAAATTGCAAGATCTGCTTCCTGAAAAGTGATGGGACCGCTCATGAAATACGGTTACCTGTTGGCTCTTACGAAATTGACGACATTGCAAATTACATCAGGGATATGTTACCACAGGATGTAGACTTTCAACTGCGTGGAAATCCAAACACTCAAAAAAGCATTCTAACATGCAGTGAAAATGTCGACTTTACGAAACCTGGCACCATAGGTACCATGCTCGGATTCGAATCAAAGGTTTATGATACGGGAAGAACGTACGAATCTACACGCGCAGTAAACATTTTGCCTGTGAATGTCATAAGAATAAACTGTAATTTGGCAAGTGGAACGTATCTCAACGGAAGACTAAGCAACATGCTGCACGAGTTTTCGCCGATGGTCCCGCCAGGATATAAACTGGTCGAAGTACCGCAAAGTATCATTTACGTTCCAGTCGTCGTGAAGTGCGCACACGAAGTCGTCGTCCGAATCGTTGACCAGCGAGGACGATTGGTGAATTTTCAAGACGAAGAAATTACATTACGTCTGCACTTGAAGCGATGGGCATAAAGTTCGTAACACCGAACAGTTATAAAAGAAATCGTATTGGCGTGAACAAGAACAGTTCTCTACCAGACATCGGTGCATTAACACCTGACAACATAAAGTATCTTCTCAGTATTGGACAAGTGCCGAATAAATATGGAAGACGAAATCCTCAACGTGGAAGATCCAGTCATTTTTGATGACAGCATTACGAAAATGGAATTGCACGAGTACCAGCCTTTCCTGCTCGGACCGTACGCACTACCATCGGAAGTACGCATTGCAGTACAGCACCAAGATATTTGTACTTTACCTTCGCAGTCATTTCTACGTATAAGAGGCACGCTTACAAAAGCGGATGGTACGCATCCGACAACGACGTCAATATCCTGCAATGGTATTCTTCACCTAATCGAGCGCATTACTTATGTACTCAATGGTGTCGAGGTAGACCAGACGAGAGATGTAGGCATAACATCTGCTATGAAAAATTACCTTTCGCTCACGCCAAATGAACTGTCTGCTGCAAAGATGGCCGGTTGGGCTCTCGAGGATGAATATAAGCTTCCGGTTTATGCCGAAGGGAAGTTCGAAGTTTGTGTTCCTCTGTCCATGCTTCTTGGATTCGCTGAGGACTACAAGCATATAATCATTAATTCGAAACAAGAGCTCGTACTGCTTCTAGCCAACACGCACATTAATGCAATTGTCGCCGCTGCAGAAAACCCTCAAGATGTCTCGCTAACACTACAGTCTATCGAGTGGATGCTGCCCCATATCCAAGTGAGCACCGTTGAACGAGTCAAGATGTTGAAGAACATAGAAAATGGCAAGAATTTCGATGTGCCATTCCGATCCTGGAGCCTGGAAACTTATCCTGGCTTGCCTCATAGTCAGCGTATCAATTGGATAGTAAAGTCCAGCTTCGCTACGGAAAAACCAAGATACATCATCGTCGGGCTTCAGACCGGAAGACAGCTCAATGCAGGAGTAAGTCGCTCCGTATTCGATAACTGTCAAATACGTAATGTAAAAATATTTTTAAACAGCGAAAGTTATCCGTACGTTGACATGAACATGGACTTTGAAAGTGGAAGATTCCTTCTAGCATATCAAATGTATGCCAAGTTTCAGCAAGCTTACTATGGACGGAGACAGTCACCGATACTGAGTCCCGACAGTTTCAAGAACAAGGCACCGTTAATGGTGTTTGACGTTTCCAAACAGGATGATCGAATAAATTCAAACATCATCGACTGTAGGATCGAGATAACGACTAGCGGAAATATTCCACCAAACACCTATGCTTTTTGTCTGATACTTCACGATCGGCTTGCTTCGTACAATTGTCGAGACAAACTTGTGAAAATTCTGACATAAATACTGTTTCGTTTTCGATAATAATTTAGTTACGACCGAGCATTGCTAGCGACAAGATGTACTGCAACCTGCAAGGTTTCCAGAGTCAAAATGGATTCGTGCTCAAGGAAATTGCCGTCACTCACGACGGCCGGACTCGAACCCGCAGCTTCCGACCTCCGTATCCGTGGAAACTACTAGACGAAAAAAGTAAACGGTCGAACGAATGGCTATGTAAATATTATCACGAACTAGAGTGGGACGAAGGAAAAATTCCGTACCACCAAGTGAAAAACACTATTGGAGATTTACTAGTTCAAAACGAAATAATCTACGTTGCCGGACCCGAACAGAAGAAATGGCTACAAGAACTGTGCGACGTTGGAGCAGCTGAAATCGTAGATATACAGACCGACTACGGCTGTCCTTCCCTGCGCAAGCTTAGTGCAATATACGACGTGCAGCCACGTGACAAGTTTGAACGTGTCTGTGCCTGCACAAACTCGCAGTTAATGCAGAAATGGCACACACAATGTTAGTAGGAGCCTGCATATATAAATGGCGTACATACGTACGTGCCTTCAGTTGACGTTCGACCTGCAAGAAGATGTTTACGTTTCATCCTGCTAACGTGTACGTGAGCGCAAGACCTAGCTTCAGCAGTGTCGAGTACAGCTACTGGGATTCCGGGTATCTACGTACATATACAGAAACCTGTGATGGAGGTGCTCAGCATTGGCGGTTTGCGCACTTTCCTGTGTCCTACGAACCGACTCAGCAGCTGGTAGCTTGTTGCGAACCTGGAAACTGTGTCGTCTATCACATGAGACCACACACAATCCTTCCTGCTAGCATCGCTGAGGTAGTCGCCTCGTCTGCATGTGCAACACCAAACATGGACGTGTTGCAACCTGTTGCGACCTGTGATGCATCTACGCAGACGTCCAAACGGCGTGCGTCTAGTAATCGTAGTTCAGGCAGTGAATCTGTCCCAACTAGCACTGAGCCAAAGCCCAGGCGTAGACGTGGTCACAGACGTCATCGACCATGTATTGTCGGAGTTGTCAACGTCGCAGAAGATGACCAGCTGGAAACCTGTGTTCCTGATCCTGTGGCCTGCGAACCAGTTGGAACCGGAGTCAACGAACCAGTTGGAACCGGAGTCAACGAACCAGTTGGGACCGGAGTCGACGTGTCAGTTCGTGCGGCATTAAAGACTTTGCTTGTGAAAATGCTTGAGTCCTTAACCTAATATGTATTTGTGTAATTTTTATAAATAAATGTGTAAAACTTGAACTCGTATGCTTTTTATTTCTACAATTTTTAGGTACCTAATAGGAAAAAAATAATAATTTTAAATACAGACATTATTTTGACTCATGAGGTATACCAGTAGACCGCGGGTATATAAGCGAGGTTCAGACGACTGGACCCGCAGTTCACCTCTGGTCGCGGTGCAGTACGGACGTGCTCTCTCCATTAAGTTTCGTGAGATTTAGTTATGTCGACCGGAATAGAATGTTTACCGACAGCTGCTGGGACCTCGATGGCAGCAACGATGATGGAGTCGGAGATCCCGATACCGACTGCAGAGGAGACCACGGCGGCGGTGGAGATCCCGATACCTGCTGCAGAGGAGACAACGATACGTGCTGTTCCATCATCAGCTGAAGTTTCACCATCTGCATTCCAGACTTCAATTCATGAAGAGCATACATCGCATCAATGCAAATATTGTGACGCATCATTTACTTTCACTTCAAATGCTCGCAGACATGAAAGAAGCAGCTGTCAGAATAATGCTCAAAGAATACTGTTTCAGTGCAAAAAGTGCAATAAACTAATTTCACGTCTCGATAGCTTACATCGTCATTATAAAAAATGTTCCGAGACGTATAATGAACATGGTTATTGATTTGACTCATGTGTTGTACCGGCTAATGAGACTATATAAGTGAGACCCCAGGTGATATGGACTTCAGTCCGTCTCTGGCTGCGGTGATGAACGGCTCGGATAGTTAGACTTGTATAACATAATGGACCAGTATCTATCTATTCTTGAGAACTCGATGGCATCATTACCAGTATCAACACCAACCTGGATCGAAGGTCTACCATCATCAGTGCAGAGCCCGATGACAACGATGTCTACAGCTACACCTGCTCTCTCAGCACAGCGGGAGATTTCGACGCGTGCAACATCTTCTGCAGAGCAGACCTCAACGGCTTCAGAAGTTAACATGTCAGCAGTGTTACAATGGTTGTCAACAGTTCCAGTGGCATTGATGAAGGAAGGTGCATCCAACGGTGTTCCATCATCCGGCTGCACGTACTGCGAGAAGATAAAAAACTTGAAATTACGTGATTATGTAATACACAATTGTAGTGATAACTCTGAACGCATTAAATATCAGTGTAACGGATGTTTAAGCAAGTTTGTACAATATGGAAGATTAAAACGGCACCTCAGGAATTGTGATAGACTGGCTGTACATTCATCGGAATCAAGCTGTATATTTTGTAACAAAACATTGGCAAATATTCAAAGTGCACAACGACACGAAATATATCACTGTCCTTTTAATGAAGTCGATTATTCTGCTTTGTGTGCAAATTGTGGTGTACCAATATGTCGACCTGATAAACTGAATAGACATTTAAAGTCATGTAAAGGACTTAGTCTGTATAGTAAGAAGACTGTTTCAATCGAGAAATCCACAAGGCTTTAGTAATTTGTCTGTGTATTTTTTTTGTACTTGTAGTAGTGTAGTATGTATGTAATAAAAGTATTTTTTAAAAGAACTTGCGGTGTTTTTATTTTCTCAAACCTGTCACTTTAGTGGTACTTTTTAAATTAAAGTTGTTTTGTATCGGCCAGGGATCTAACCAAGGACCTTAGTCGATCTAATCAATCAGTATATAGATTACAAATTTATTTAATGAATTTTGGAACTTTTCCCGAATCTCTAGCATTAAAATTACGGATTTTCAAGATGGCGGCCAAATTTCAAGATGGCGGGTGTCACAGCAATAATAAACGATTACTGCACTCTAGCAGGTAAGAATTAAACTAACATGGCGTCGGTGCACTCTAGTCGACGATACAATGATGATGGCTACCAACATCGAAGACAAGATGGCGGTCATGACGTCATACTAGATGATGTTATATATGCTTTGAAAAAAGTGGTGGGAGTCAGTCTGCCAGCACCCACCACAGGGGGAAGGATCGGTCGTCATTTTTTTTTTTTTTGCACTCGTCGGGTTCGAACCGCGGACTCCGAGCTCCGTGTAGTAAATGTTTGTTTTTTAAATATTTTTTATTAAAATTTTATTAAATGAATTTTTTAATAAATTTTAAAAAAAATTTCATTAAAATCGGATAATAAATAAAAAAGTTAAAGATGGCGGACGTAACGGAAATTGCAACGGTGACGTCATAATTCAAAATGGCGGAAAACAAAATGGTGGAAAGTTCGAGAAAACAAAATGACGTCATCCAAAATGGCGGATCCAAGATGGCGGATCCAAAATGGCCGCCGGGGTCAAGGTCAAAGGTCAAGGTCATCCAAGATGGCCGCCGTGACGTCACAATCCAAGATGGCGGATAGGAAACACACACCACGCGCCAGCGCCAGCCGTCGGAGCCCCATTCATATACTACTGATCTATGAACTGAGAGCCTCAATTTGTGCATTTTTATAAGGACAGTATGCACTCTAGTTAAAAATGGCAGAGACATTTTACCATTTTTTTCAAGGTAATTCGCTGAATATCAGGAGAATATATGATATAAAGTATTGTTGATCTGCATGATTTTATATGTTGTAAGCAATGAGACATTCAAGAGTGATCTTAGAAGTGGACGCACAAAAGTAAATCAAATTGGTGCCTGAGGATTGTCTTGAGGAAATTTCGGTAATCATAGAAAATCGAAATCAGGGTGACCGGCTAAAATCTTAAAATCAATTTACAACGAACATATTTTCATATCTTATAAAATTCTATAAAAAAAAAAAAAAATCAAGTATGAAGAATTTAAGTTATTTATGCAACCACCAAAAAACCACGAGAAACAATGACCTCTGGTAGAATACGTCATTGAGGAAAACCTACACACTGATTCATCTTACTCAATTATACTATGCAATATCAGCAGCTACACGCTCATTATATCAATGCTATTAGACATTAGGTAAATTGTTGTAGTGAAACATCAGAGACAGTGTTTGTATACAAATTAATATATATTTTTCGCAGGTACCTTGCCCAAGCCATTATTTCGCCGCGACTTTTGGGGGTATGTTATAAACCAAGCCATTGTCGCTGTACAGCATGTTGTTAATAATTATGACTTCGCCGTGACGCCGATACACAACATAATTGCCAGGTAAACATTTTATTTTAATCCATAAATCAGAAGACAAATTAAGTTTTTTTATATTTATGATAGTTAAATATCATATGTGCGTATGAATAAAAAAAAGCTGTTTTACTTTATGTACTGCAAAAATATTCACTAATTAATTCTTCTTTATGATGGTAGAAATAATTAGTACGCAAATATGTACCCACATGAGCTATTTTAACCAAATGATTGTTTCGTAATCGGATGAAATAAAGGTGCACACTTGGTTTGACAGGAAAATAAAATCATTTATTTGGTTAGTAATTTTTTCTCAATAAAAGAAAAACAAATTTGTATCATATAAGTTGTATTTTCTCTGACATTTATGTATTCGGTAATATTTATTTCATTTTTGCAATATCTTGATCCATCAAAGACCACGATTGTGGCTGTTTCTACTACAGGTACACACGAGTTAATGCATTTGTGCATCTGAATAAAATATTTTCTTTACGTATGAACATCTACCTTATTGTTGCACCAAGAAAACACGAACAAACCTAGAAACTACTGCATGCTTATTAAAAAAAAACTTTTAAATAAACTTTTTTAAACTGATACAAATAAACTAGAGATATTATCATATATATATATTTGTTTGTTATACACGCCTACAGTTTTACTCTAATCTTGATGACATTTTACACAGTTCACCTCCGAAACAAGAGCAATATTACTGTGTAAGTGAGATTTCATAAAATCACCAGCGTCCCCCTTTACCACATCTGTCAAAGCAGAATTTCAGCAGTTCTTGATTAAACTATTGCTACTGCATTTTTGATAATTTCTTCATCTCCTGGCAACGGCTATTGCATCGTTGAAGCATTCTTCGTCTCCTGTCAACGGCTGTTGCATTATATAAACTTTCTTCGTCTTCTGGCGATGGCTATTGAATTGTTGATGCTTTCTTCGTCTCCTGGCAACGGCTATTGCATTGTTTAAGCTTTATTTATCTTCTGACAATGGCTATTGCATTGGTGATGCTTTCTTCATCTCATAGCAAGATCTACAACCTTCTCTCCAAATCGACATATACATCAGTCAAGAAAAATCCACTTAAACAAATAGAATCAGCCACACAGAAATTGGTCACCGAGTCAGTCTTAGAGGAAGATACTAAAAAAAACACCTAATCGCAAATTTGCTCTACATTTAATGGGCTGCCAAAGATACATAAGAAGTACATACATCTTCGTTCCATTGTTAGTACAAACGACTCTCCTACCCACGCACTAGCCAGATACTTAAATGAAATAATCCAACCTTTAGTTCTCACTCCAGCCCTTCGTGTCGAAAATTCTGCACATTTAATTTTGATTCTCAAGCAACTAACTCTTCAGCCAAAATATCTATTGATCAGATTTACTGTGGTATCGATCTTCACTAAAGTGCCTGACCCAGAAGCTCTTCAAATTCTCTTCACACACCTGGGAGAAGACAACCTGAGCAGAGACATAGTGAAGCTCACAGAACACTATGTTTCTTCCACCTTCTTCTCATTCAAGGGGCAGATCTACAAGCAACAGGAAGGCACCACCATGGGCTCACCTCTCTCTCATATTAGCCAACATTTTCATGGCAGAATTTGAAGAGAAGGCAATAAATATCAGTCAGCTTAAACCCAAGAGCTGGTACAGGTAGGTAGATGACATCTTTGTGAAATGTAACCATGGTAAAGAGAAGCTGCAAGTCTTCCTTAAATACCTGAACAGCATCCATCCAAACATACAATTCACCATGGAGGTGGAATTATAAGGAAAATTGCCTTTTATGGATGTCTTGGTCATAAGAGGAGTGTATAACCACTTCGGCCATGTTGTCAACAGAAAACCAACCCACACAGACCGGTATCTGCAGGCGAGTTCACAACACCCACCATCTCAGAAGATAACTATTTATTTCCATCCCCGTATAACTGGTCAACTGAGCTAGAGACATTTGCGAAGAAGACAATATTGAGGAAGAGTTTAAACATCTAACAACGGTTCTTCAAGCAAATGGCTACTCAAAATCTGAAATTAAGAAATCCACGAAGCCACATCAAGAGAAAAAGAATGAGCATCTAAACGATTGCAAAGTCGACCGAAACGTCTGTGATATCTTCGCCTTCGGCGCGGCTACAACCCAGAAGCCAAGAAAATCCAGACAATGGGCGCGAAAGCCGGCGATCTTTACTTACCTTATTTCCTCTAATTTTTTTCTTCTTGGAATCCTTTTTTCCTCGAAAATCGAATCCTTCGGATACTAATGATTTGATTGTATTTGAGGATTCTATTGGCTCATACCTGTTATTTTTAAGCCATGGAACACCCGGTGGAGGTTCTTGAAAGTACGCGAGGAACTAACATTATAACTTCATCTTCATTCCTCCGCCATGTCAATGTCACGGTCGCCGCTCGGACGAGGATTACTCCGACCTTACGGCCAGCCGGCATTCTCAAGTTCCCATCCCACATATGCGCCCTAATAGGGTAGGGTGGGAGTATCGTTCCAGTTCGCTTATCATATACATTCCAGAGCTTTAAGAAAAACAGAACTGTTAGGGATCGCTCCCTTTTGTTGATCGGGAGGGTATTGGGGCCACCGCTCGGACGAGGAGACCTAGACGCTCCAGCGAGCGACTCTGTGGTCCAGGCGAGTGTCAGCGCTGCCCTCGGAGGAACACGCGGTGCTGGCCAGGCTGGTGAGGCTCGTCAGAGACCTGGCGGCTGGGCCCGGCGGGGTGTCCGCCGGACGACGCAAGCGGCGCGTGGTTGCCCTGGTCGAGTACTTCGCGGACTCTCTGTGCGCGAGGCCCTACTTCCCCGGCTCCACGACAAAGGCACGTCATGCATAGATGTACGGGAATTCCGCGCATTCGTCTAGTCGCAAGTTGGAATGAAAACCTTCACATTCTCGTACATGATTGGACCGCAGTTATTTGCACACGTCCCTGTGCGACCGTGAGCCAACGGTGCCCAGCTAGCAGAGAAGTTGGCGAATCAGATAGTGTCAATTAGCAAGGATAAAATTGTTCAATCATGGATTGAGCACACCTATGACTTTGAATTCTACCCTGAGGCTAGACTAATCCGCGAAATATCCGGGTCCCTAGCCGTATACAATCAGCAGAGACCTGCAAAAACTCGCGTTATTTGGAGAGAGGCCGGACTGCAAACCATGGTACACTTGAACTGCGTTTTCATTAGAACGCATTAGTTGGGGCAGGAATTTTTCGCGAAAAAAATCTGAACGCCTATTAGACTGCAACAAAATATACCCGACAAGCGGTTTCTGCCTTGTGATTGGCGGCCGTCGCGAGAAAAGTCGTGGCCTTATTTGACCGAGCCACGCAGGACGCGTTTGCTTCCGCACTGCATTACTATGATTGGTGTTGTAACGAAATACGTGTACCTGAAAGAAACTCACCCAATCACGAAACACAGACGATGGTACAGTGTTTTAACTTTCAGTAGGTCTCAGAATCTTTTCGCGAAATATGCATGCCCCTACGCATTAGGAAGATTTGACACGCCTCAGGACAAGACACCAATAACAACACAAAAAAAAATTTGTGAGCAAGTCTTTCATTACTCGTCAGTGATGTGTAATCATATAACATCGGTAACGGGCAAATTCACGAGACCAATTTTCACGTTATTTACTTGGTACAGTCTCCATCAACTTGTAATCAAGCTTACTACATCATTTTTTAGTCATGTAGGTGATATATAAAATCTTAAGATGTCAATTCCTGGAAAGACTGTTTCATTAAATATTATATTGTAAAATCATGACTAAAATTTGAGTTAAAGCGATTTGTTTTGTAACTTCAAAAGTCAACTGTAAATAATCTACTAGAGTCATCTTTTCAAATAAGGAATTTCTGCAATCTCTACAGAAAGATGATCTAGAATGCCCAAACTCCGCACGTTGTCTTGCTTAAGTGTAGGTATATCAAACTTGACAGAATTTACGTGAATCTCTTCTGTGCTGTCCACAGCCATTTAAAAACTGGGTTCTGGTGCTGTAACCGTTTGAGCTAGGCCATTAAAATTTGGCACAGCTTCCTTTAAGACACCTGAAATCATTCTGTCGACGTTTAAAAAAACTCTAAGACTGTCAAGCTGGAGACATATGGTGATTTGTCATGGTATCACCAAGGAGATAAACTATATTTGTATAAAATAATTTTTTTTCATACAATTGTACAAGTTTTTGTTTGAATCAATTTTTTTTATATATGACGAAACAATTGTTCACTTTCTGTAATAAAATCTCTGTTGGCCTAACCAAATTTGGTTAGTAACAAAATTTATTCGTTACACATAAAATATAGGTACAGTTTATTTGAGCAAATCATTTGTTGTATCATAAAAATCTTTACTGCTCCAAAATATTTCTTTGAATTAACAAAGTATATTTATTTGACGACAAAAAAAAAACTAATATTTTGTTGAGGCAAACAAACATTTCTCCCAGTGAATGCTTAGTAACGTTGTTAAACCTGGTAATGTACGCATAAACCAACACTTGCCCCTAGTATAATGTTTACCTGAACGTGTTGCAGGAAGGCAGAGCGATATGTCCCCTCCTCACGATACTGTGCCTCGACTGGCCGAAGATCGAGGAGCTTCTGGTCGGCAGCCCTGTTCAGGCTGCCACCCGTCCGCACGGTGTCTCGCCGACCAGGGCGACGTCAGTGGGACGACCCCACGACCCCGGGGACACGCTAACTCTGGGCGGAGCAAACTGCACACGGACCCTTTCCCCTGCTCCAGCTGCCGAGACCTCTCCGGCAAGGAACACGTGCGATAAAGCAGTTCAGTGCAGCAGCCCTGAAGATGGCCAAGAACCCCGTCATGACATTCGAACTACGAAAGGCAGCACGGATGACTCAATGCCTTCGCGCACTTGCGTCAACAATGGCAGGACTCTCCTGAAAGAACGGGAGCCCCAGATCGCTGACGTAACGTGTCCCGTCGAGGAACTGGCGGGAAATGACTCCGACGACCCGACTGCGAGTTTCGTCTCCCTGACGAGCGCGAGCGAACAAAGTTCGAGCGAGTTCTTCAGCGCGTGCGACGAAAGCGACGCCGCGACGTCGCGTAGAATAACTGAGGTCAGGATCGGCGAGACCTCCAAACACGTTTTCAAGATCAGCGTGAACGTGATCGATGGGGGATGCGAGAAGATCGACGTCGACGTCGAGATTAGCGTCCGTCGCAAAGTCGATCCTCGGAACTTGGGCAGCGACTTCCGACGAGATGACCGTCAACTGAGCCGCAGCGAAACTGCAGCGGATGCAACTGATGCTTCGACGCTTGAAGAAGTTCCTGCTTTCTTCTCGGCGACGCGATCACCCAACGACACAGAGACTGAGAGTGTGAGGAATCAGGGCAATCTGGTATCCGATAGAGACAGAAATCCCGTTCGTAGATGGTTAGGTAACGTGATTACAAAATCTACGTTCAGCAAAAGTTGTTCATCTGTCCGCAGCATGCTCACTAACAAAATAAGCAAAAATCACAAACGATGAGCTATGTGGTGTGAAAATGCACGCTTTGATGGTGTTTCAGGGAAATTTAAGGCATCATTATTTAATGGAATGTGTTTCCTTAAAACTTGTTTACTTAGTTTTTTTACATTTGTATAACATATTGTAGAACAGGTTAAGAAGCCATACAATAAAAAATATAATTTTGATTTTCCTAACCAATATGTAATTACTTCGTTTTTGTATAAGTAATATATATTATATATTTTATATAATATATATATATAATTATGTATATAATTATATTATTTTATATATGTTATATAATATGTATAATATATATAAAATGTATAAGTAATATATAAGCAATATATATATAGTCTTACAATTAAATATTATTTCTTTGCTGAACATAGCATTACACTAACCAACAAAAACATCAAGCTGAAGTTGTAAAAAAAATAAGGGGTGAGTGTTGAGTTTGTAAGATAGCACTGTTGAGTTTCAACAGAGTACTCTCTCACTTTTTTTGTTCCCTCTCTAACGAAATGAGACAATCTGAGAGAATTCTCTTCCATGTAGTTATGAAGTAGCAGCTTGAATAAGAGGGGAGGGGAGTGCCGTCTATGACACAATGAAATATGATTTTTAAAAATAAAATTTATTACCTGGGTCTCTAATTGAGAACTAACTGTAAACTCTTACATACTGAGTTTTGAGTTAAAGAAGCCAATAGGTAAACCAATTAATCTAACTGAAATATATGATGTTCAACTATTTTTGGGATCAATTTGAAATTAATTATTTTATCTTTATTACTTTAATCGTTTGTATTTATATTGGATGCTACGTAAAACACATTTTTATATTCAAAGATATGAGCCCTTTTCATTGCAAGTTACTTATGAAACTATGCAACCAATCAAAACTTATCTATCGTTACGTTAAAATAGTCAAGTATTTAGGTTGAGTGCTCTCAAAGAACTTAGGTTGAAACAGTAAAATTTCTGAACACACTCTGTTCGTGAATTTTGTTTTTACATATTTTCTTTAAAGACTAATCGACGAATATTCCGCCCTAGATATTTATTTTTATCACGAAAACTGAAAAACAAACCATTATAACCTAGCAACTAATAGACAATTAAGTTATATTTAAGCTTGACGAAAATACGACCATGCTATGAAGTGTTTATCAGTTAATCCTGCAAACTTAAAAGACGTGCGTCATAGTCAATGATCAATGAGTTCGTTTATCACGAGTACACTTCGTTGATGTGTTGCTTAAATGTTGTCGTCGTCACAAAATTAACTTTTTCAAGTTATATTGTTAGCTCTGACCTGCCCAATCTGTCGCATTATTTTTTTTTAAATTTATGTACTTGTACGTTGCACGTGGAATTTTATTTCATAGGACTGGAGTTGAGAATTATTCATAGGTGATAAAAATAACGTTTAGTTAAAAATTTGTAATTTACCCAATTTTTGAAATGAAAATCTTATGTATTTCAGCCAGGAAACGAGGTAGTCATTAGGCACTTGCCTAATTGTAAATATAGATTTCATATTGTTTTTCTTTATGTCTCTGCTACACATACTTATCGTGCTATCGCATTTCTATGCCATTATGTTCTATCGAGGACAATTATTTTATACGATTGATACACTATATAAAAAGGCAGTTTATTTTTTCTAAAAATTCTGGCTTATATTCATTATTAAATATTCTACCGAATTGTGTAAGTAGAAGTTCATTTTCTGGGTTTTCATGGTTGGGAAATACATGAAAAAAGATCTCATCTTCATGATAATCAACGATTTAACAACAACAAAAAAAAACACATGGGCATGTAGCTGCCATGCGTTTAAGAAGTGAAACTTCAAAGATGAGAGAGAGAAAAATGTAAGGGTTTCTCTAGTATTTGAAACAAGCGTAATCATGCGTTGGAAATAAACATTTATTTACTACTGTCTGGAATCCAAGCGTGATTTAATGGGCTTATGATAGCTAAAATAACCCTATTGGAAATGTCTATAAAAATTGTCACAATTCTAATGCTAACAACAGATCCAAACTCAGCGATTACAATTTTTGATTTGAGGATTACGAGTTGAAAAATCAAGCAAAATAGACGAAGGTATGCCAAAGTATGCAAAATATTCAAAAGTATGAGAAAGTTTGTAAACGTTTACAAAAGAATTGGCAAGTATTCGAATTAAATTGCTGCTGCTGCCATCTATAACCGGCTGCAAAGATGTTTCAATTAATTTTTTTTCCAAATCGTGCCCTTGAGCAATATTCGCTACATCGTTACACAAGTTAACTCCGTTACCTATTCCCTTCCGTTACACTGGTATTATATTCTGATGTTACTCTACCGGCTGTAAAAATGTTTCACTTAAGAAACCACAAAATCAACATGACATGTGAAACTGAATCCTGAAAGTATGGAGCTTTTGTCGATGCAGTTAGTGCATTTTCGTAAGTTCACCACTAAATTAATTACATATTTTGAGTTATAAATGGGTATGCTGATTTATGCATTAATTTATATCCCTATAGAAACTTGTACTGAATACTCAGAATCCGAAAAGTTGATTATAATTGTGACTTATTGATAAACGTGTTCGTGCGCGGTATTGGAAGCGACGGCACATCTGGGGTGTCAGATTGATTCTACGAGGGGTTGCCATTGCCTTCCGCAGTATGAAGGTGAAGGGGAAACACATCAACCAGCCCTGGCCACAGAATGTAAATTTTACACTTGTGATAAATAACCGACATGACAGGGATTCGAACCCCAAACATTTGGCTCACAAGGCAAGATGTCTAATCATTTTTTTTTTAGATAAGTATTACATTGTTTGTAAATTTTCATCACCAATGAGAAAACACATTAACAACCCTTATTAACAATAGTTAACAACAGTTCGTGATGGTGCCAAGCTAGGATAATTGTTTGGACGTACACAGACTTACATCCATGCAGTACCCGGGATTCGAACCCCAGAACACCGGCTGGCATCCACTGCCCTGCGAATGCCGTCATCACTTAGCCTACAAGCAGGACTCTTAACCATCAACACATCATAAATAATAACACACAATTGTCCTTTTCTTGGCCAGGTCGTGGTTTCATGACTGATCTGACATGTTTCATTTCAAATTGATTTATCATTCGCTTGTTTCTTTCTCTTTTCAGGAAATGGGGCAAAATTGTACTGGGTTGAAATGAATAAATGCAAAAGGTTCTTGTACTTATTTAATGTTTAATAAATGTGACGTGCTATCACTCTATACTATACGCATGTCTTCTTAGAAGACCAAATAAAAGGATAAAAGCGGAATTGAGAAAATAATATTTCGCTCTCATAGTAAGATTTTTATACGTAGGTCGGGTTTCTAGACGTTTACTGAAGAAAACAAGTGTTTAAATATCTTAGATGTGAGTTGTAAAATTGATATGTAATACTAATAACGGGTAAAAATCGTAATGAAAAAATTAACATAGGTTTTGATTTATCGTAATAGGTAACATACAATTTTGTTAATTTTTTTTTAAATAGCAATATACATGCATAGCTGAAAGATTGTGGCTTCAAACAATAACACAAATAATAAAAAAATTAAAACACTTGACTATTCTTTCTTCGTTGCAGAACTCATGACGTCTTTGAAGAGCTGCACCCCAACGCTGTTGATCTCATCGAATCCTGGAATTGCCGCTTTGGCTTTGGTGAACCAGATGTCCACTTTAGGGTATTTGGAAATGTCAATACCAACGGCCTGAAACAGAGAAACAAATACAATCTGGCTAAACAAAAGACTGTCGTTACAATTTTACTTAACTATAGCGCCACGAACTCCTCAAAGACCAGAAGGATGCGTGAAAGGACGGGATAAGACTCGTCCTGTCACGAAAGGCTGCATTAGCGATTCTGTAAGAATCCTTGAATATATTCGGGAGGTTAACCAAAATAGCCGACACCCTTTAAAATTCTTTTTTCAAGGACCCTTTAGGCATAATGGTCCTTTAAGTGGGCATTCGAAAAAACCAATAGTTTATATGATAGAATATTTGTCTGAGGGTTTCAGACTTTCGAACTGCAGTCTATGTTCAATTCTTCTATGAATAACTTATACCTCTACACGAAAGAAGAGGGAGAGGTGACTCATACGCTAAACCAAACTTCGGTGTAATACAAAAGAGACTCACTCATTCGTAAATTATCATACCTAAGATTTAAAGTAAATATAAGGAATTTACTTTACGCGATTGTTCACATAAAACCACACATCTGCGACCTAGATGAAGGATAGACGGGAAAATTCGTGCAATCAGAACATACACACGCAAGACATGCAAGCATATGTCACAGCTGATAAAGCTAGTTTAACATTTGGCAGAGAGAGGCGACAGCAGCTAGGCCAAATAACAAGTGCCTCGTCGTGTATGCAATCAGGTAGTGGGCTAATGTGCCAGGTTTTCGTAGTAATGCGTACAACTATGGGACTTTAGGCAGTGGCACTAAAATTTCACTGTTATTAATTGTGTGAACAAATTTAAAAGCAGGGCAATTGGGTGAAAATGCCTCTTCGGCAACGACCAGCGGCTGGGGCCACCATCTCTCATCTCGGACAGCGCCAGGCCGCGAGCCGGACCCACCTCGATGGTGGCCGTCGTCACGGCCAAGGTGTAGTCGGCTATGGAGATGTCGTCGCCCGCGGCCCAGCTGCGACCCTCGAGGAAGCCATTGAAGAAGCCCAGGCCCTCCTCCACCTTCGCCAGAGCTTCCGGCGACGGCGCCATCTGCTTCTTCATGACAGGGTACTGGAACGCAGACGCGCGAGCTGTTCCCTTGTGCTGGTGCTAGTCGAGAGCGTCGAGGAATGTCGACTTATGCATAGGGGCGTGCAGATCTCGCGAAAAGATTTCGAGACTAGATGAAAGTTAAAACGCTGTGTTTCGTGAATGGGTGAGTTTCTCCCCAGGTACATGACGATTGGAACAACAACCAATCACAGTAATCCAGTGTGGAAGCAAACACGTCCTGAGTGGCTCGGTCAAATAAGGCAACGACTTCTCTCGCAGACGGCTGCCAATCACAAGGAAGAAACCACAGGTGTGGGTATACCTTGTTGCAGTCTAATAAGTGATCAGATCTTTTCGCGAAAAATGCCTTCTCCTACTTGTGTACGTACAACGAGTACTGTTAAAGAGGAAGATCGAGTTTTCATTTCAAATTTAAGTATTTACAATATCAAATAACTTTAAACATCTTCAACAGATGCTAACATTGACACATTATAGGGGTCGTTACACTATTTAATTTTATCTTTGCTATTTTAAGTCCAAATTTCAAGGTTCTTCATATTTTACCTTTTGATATTAACTATATGTAGTTTCCGATGTACCTACTTGGTAATATGACCAAA
The DNA here is from genome assembly GCF_032445375.1 of Bacillus rossius redtenbacheri. Classification (NCBI taxonomy): domain Eukaryota; kingdom Metazoa; phylum Arthropoda; class Insecta; order Phasmatodea; family Bacillidae; genus Bacillus; species Bacillus rossius. Next base: position 5,053,351 of record NW_026962012.1, on the reverse strand, counting down.
AATTATTTTCTTATAAAGTATTTATTTGACCTTTGGTTCACATACAAAAAAATTTTCAGCATGAGTTGAGCCCGTAATGAAGTTTTTTTTACAGTATAACCCAAAAGATAGGAGTACAAATACCTTAATATTATCCATGCATATGTTCGCAAAAGTATTGTAGAATGGTTATGTATATAATGTAGTTACATATGAAAACAAAACGAATTTATGGTCATTACTAAATAATATTTCGCTAAGTTCTACGTGCACATAATTAAATTTAGTTATTGAAAAAAAGTTTTTTTAAGTGAAAAATCAAATTAACAATTTTCTTTGTAACTGCCAGCAATATAACAAGGTTGAAAAAAATTGAAAATTTGTTGTTTGCAAACTTTAAGAAAACTGGCAAAATGCCAATACTTACGAAATAATCTAAAACTCGTTGAAATAATGTTGAGGCGTCAAAGAACAACATTTGGTGGACTCTTGCTCTTTTCTGCGGATCTTTTGGACACAAAGAATCATCTTTGGCATACTTGTCCACGAAGTATTCCATTATTGCTCGGCTGCATGGAAAAAGTGGATAATAACAGACACTGTTACTAATGGCCATCCCACGCGATTAGATTATGCTTCATGTCATATCCAATTGTTTCTTAAATTCAATCCCTTAAATGCCACACGACGTCATCAAAATGTTGCAACCGTGGCCATCTGGTAGTTCAAGGGATTGACTGCTCTCCGGTTCATTAAGTGATTTTCGCTTCGGACATGTTTTTGTATTCTTGAATGCAATAACTTTAGTGTTTTATCGGTATTTGAGTGTGTCCCCAAATCAAACTAAATAATTTTTATTTGACAAAATTTGATAAAATAAAATAGATACCTGAAATATTTAAATGTAATAAATAATTTTACAATTTTGTTAACTGTCCAAAAGCTTTAATGAAGTTACATCCTCAGAAAATTAAAACAAACCAGAAATAAACAAACATCACTGTGAAAATTAATGTTTATCTAATAAAAAAAGTTGAACTGAAAAAATTTAGAGTTCTTGAAGCGTGTGATTGACTTTTCAATTAACACTTTCAATTCACAATGAATCAAATATTTTAAGAACATTAACATATCTTAATAGAATTTATACAATGGTTTTAACTCAATACATCATTTATCTGTGAAAATGGACTAATGTTACATTAATACATACGAAGAGTTTAAAATTTATTAAATAAAAAACGAATTTGCAAATAAAATAAAATCTTCAAGGACCTGTTAAATAAATAAACACAAATGTAGAAATAAAGTATATATTTTTTAGTAACAGTAAGTTGTTCTTACCTCTCAGTAAGTATAAAACCATTATCATCGATGGTTGGGATTGTATGCTGAGGATTCATCTGCGACAAAAATAATACTCAGTCCTTCACAACGCATGAAAGACGTGAAGCTGTGATTTCAAGCCAATTATCTTCAAATTAACTTACAATTAAGCTTAAATTAATAAGATAGTTACATAATGGTTGGAGTCACGATTATTCCGCGGTAATATTAGGTATCAGAATAGACTTGAAGCATAAATATACATGCCTAACATTTATGATTAGACTGCAGTGCTTTGGACACGCCCTTGATTACCTGAGCCAGTTATAAACAAGGAGAAGAAGTAGTTTCCCAATCACGTTTAACCCACCAAAAGGTGTAACCTTGTTATCGACCAACGAGCATTCTATACATGGGCAAGTCGAGTCTAGCCTGGTGATAAACCCACGAAATAATTGTGGCTCAAAAATAACTTAAATAAATAGAAATTGTAACACGCAATTTTCCATCATTAAATTTTTAACAGCACTAGACTTTCTGTGTGCACAAACATTTATCTGTGCATACTTATATGAAAGAAAACCTCTGAATTGTTTGTCGTTTCACGCTGTTTTAAACCGCGTACAATATCGAAAAAGCCATGAAGATACAACCCTGTATGCGCGTGCAACATTTAAAAGTCAACAGTGACAACTTTTGTCACTATTAAAAGTTCAGCTAGGTAACTACTACCACGAACATTGACATACTGCAGGAAGTTGACGTGGCTGAAACTGGACGTGAAGACACACAAACTAAAAATGTTCACTTTTTTAATCAAACGAATTGTGGGGAAAAAAATAAGATTTGCGACACTTCAGCATTTAGAAACAAAAGAAATATTTTCTCTTTTGACCGACGATTTGATGCACGTACCAATGATAAACTTGCATGAGGAAACATATTTCAGTTAGATTCAAAGCTGATATATTTCGCGAAAACGATTTCGAGACCTATTGAAAGTTAAAACACTGTACCATCGTCTGTGTTTCGTGATTGGGTGAGTTTCTTTCAGGTACACGTATTTCGTTAAAACACCAATCACAGTAATCCAGTGCGGAAGCAAACGCATCCTGAGTGGCTCGGTCAAATAAGGCAACGACTTCTCTCGCAGACGGCCGCCAATCATAAGGCAGAAACCACTGGTGCGGGTATAACTTGCAGTCTAATAGGGATTAAGATTCCGCGGAAAATGCCTGCCTCTACTGATAGGAAATCAGTGTTTTGTGACAGAATTGACCAACCACTGATGAGTTAAATGACACTGGTCCGTGGTGCAAAAATCACATGTTCATTTGGCTACCGACTTGTGAGGCGTTTCAACTGGGTAACTTGTGATTAGATAGTTCTCTGACTGAGGGTATCCAATTTGCCCGCAGTCCTCCAGATACAGTGAACCAATAGCAGAAGCAAAATATATGATCTTGTTATCGACGAATGAGCTCCATGCCAGACTCAAATTGCCTTTTTAGAATGTTTGATGATCGATAACAAGGTCACATCCTCTGGCGGGTTACACGTGATTGGCTAACCACTCATGTTCCTAGTTTATAACTGGCTGAGGGTTGTCAGGGTTGTGTCAAGAGGACTTTAGTCCAAAAATTATCATAAAGGAGACGTTTACGTGCTTCAAACGTGTATTTTTTTACCCAATGAGTAGAGACCTGTAAAATTCGCGATTTTAAATCCCCAAAGGATAGACTCCATGATCCTCTATGCACTCGTGCAAATTACATCTGCTGATTGGTTACCGACTTGTAACACCTGTTGACTGGAATAATCGTGATTCGCTAATTCTTCTGTTAAAGATTTTTCATTGGCCCAGAGTCCTTCAGATAAATTGTGGCCCAATCACTGAAGCAAAATAATGTCAAACGTATTTGGACTCTATCCTATCGCGAAATGAATCCGCGAATTTTACAGGTCTCTACCAATGAGGCTCTCCCTAATTAAAAATCATTATGAGGACATTTGTACTCGAAAAATTAATAGGAAATATTTTGCAGCTTTTTAAAAAATATATACGTGGTAACCTATGGCATTGGCTTCATCACAAAACTTAGCAGGTATTTTGGGATACGCTTGGCTCCTCGCTTCACCGGACGCAGACACGCGAGGACGCGGGTCGAGCCTCACCTTGACGTAGTCCGGGGCCAGCTGCTCCCCCACCATCAGGTCGATGACCTTGAGGTTGAGCTGCAGGCCCACGGCGCGCGCCACCAGCATGGCGGCTCGGCACGGCGGGCTGGGCGCGTAGTAGTAGAAGTCCATGGCAGCGCTCGAGTCCTCTCCGCTTCCGCCAGTTGTGCGGCTGCGCACATTGGCCACACAGCACATACAGCACTCGGTAGGACTGGCTCGTCTGCGGTTGTGCCTTATGTCCACCGTCCATGCACACGAGGCGCGTCCCGTAAGTAACCAGAGTGGTGTTAGTACCGTCTGTTATGTTTACAATTGTACTTCCAATTTATAGTAATTAAAAAGACCTCATATTCTTTGTTCGCTACTTCTTTATTTAGATCATACTGTATATTAGATACAATGATATAAAACACACTTCCTTGTTGGCTTCCATCTTTTTTACTGTCCTTTCTTGCCAACCTTAGCTACACAACTTCCTCCTGGCGATCCATGTATTTCTATATTATTACATCTCCCTTTCTTAACAGTAGGTACTCTTCCAAATACTTAGGTATATGTACATGACGTCCACTTTGTGTTGTGAGAGTGGTGGCAGGTTGAGCCATGGCTAACTGACGGTCATCGTGGTGTAACATCTGATTGTTATGTTGATCCCACCGTATTGTTTCCTTAAACTCCCTACTCTCATGATCCCATCCTTTAAAGTCCTCGTCTATACTTTCCCTTCTTCCCCTCGCCTGCCTGTTTGTCTCACCTCCTCCCCCCTCATCGATCTTGTTCTTAACTCTGAACTCGAAATTGTTAGTTCCTTTATGTATGTGAACTCTATTTATTTCAACCTGCTTGCCCTCAGGGGTCATAATCACATAAGATCGTGGTATTTTGGAGGAGTACCCCAGTACCTGCCCCATGGTCCTTTCCTGATCCCCTTGTCTGCTATAGAATACACTATCGCCTGGCTTGAAAGGCTTGAGTCTTCTTGATCCCCTATTGTAATACTCCTGTTGTTTGTTTTGTCTGCTAATGAGCTTTGCCTTGTCAGCCTGATGTGCTTCCAGATTATCTCTACCCACTTTCAGCATGGTGTTTGGTTGACGACCAAACATTTCTGCTGGCGTTTTCCAGTTTCCCTCTAGCGGAGTGTTGTTTAGTTCCAGAATTGCTAACTTGACATCCTTGTTCTCTACCCTGACTTTCTTTAACAATAACAATACTTGCTCATGTACTTAACTCCCGTCCTATTTCTGTTGTCCGTCAAATTCCCTGTCCTGATCACTCATTTTGTTTACCCCAACTGTCCCGCTTTGCTGATTCACTTGATGTACGGAATTGACGTTTTATCTACACACTATTCCAAAATGCCCTAGTCTGTTACATACCTTGCACACCTTTCCATATCCTGGAACGAATTGTGGGGGGAAAAAAATTAGATTTGCGACACTTCAGCATTTAGAAAAAGAAAGAAATATTTTCTCGTTTGACCGACGATTTGGTGCATGTACCAATGATAAACTTGTATGAGGAAACATATTTCAGTTAGATTCAAAGCTGATAATTAGGGGCATGCATATTTCGCGAAAAGATTCCGAGACCTACTGAAAGTTAAAACACTGTAATATCGTCTGTGTTTCGTGATTGGGAGAGTTTCTTTCAGATACACGTATTTCGTTACAACACCAATCACAGTAATCCACTGCGGAACCAAACGCGTCCTGAGTGGCTCGGTCAAAAATAAGGCAACGACGTCTCTCGCAGACGGCCGCCGATCACAAGGCTGTAATCGCTGGTGCGGGTATGTCTTGTTGCAGTCTAATGAGCCTTCATTTTTTTTTTCGCGAAAAATGCCTGCCCCTAAGTTTAACTGACTCTAAATGCCTGCCCCTAAGTGTGACTGACTCTAAACGCCTGCGGCCGGCTCGTCCCCTGCTTGGCGCGGGGCGTGTGAACGCCACGAGGTGGTGCTGCGACCGGGAGTCCTCTCGGCCAGTGCAGTGATGCCTAGTCGCGCGCCTATGTTCACACCGGTAACCTAGCAGAGTCGCATTTACAGACACGTGTTCACCTTTTTTCAAATAACTTGTTTTGACATTCCCTGCCGCCCATTAAATTTAGGCTCAACCATGTCTGAATATTATGTATGTATAAGCAAATGGTGACAAAGTGGAATAAATGAAGTAGCTGATGACTGAAGTTTTTGTAGTAAAACATGGTTTGCCAGTCAGGGGTGTGATCGCAATATGCATGAAGTTTTTATATTGCAAAAAAAAAAAAAAAAAAAAAAAAAAAAAAGCCGCACCAATGAGAAGTGCGCGCGCTCGCAGTATCGACTGATTGCATTGCCGCCGAAGGAAGTGTGTTTGAAGGTCTGTCGTTAAGGTGGATGCTATTAAAATAATGTCAGCTCTTTCTTTTATCCCGCTTCGTTATCGCTCAACTTGTATAATGAAAATTCAAAATAAAACTCACCAAATAGTTTATTATTTATCTTAAATGCTACATGTATGTAAAATATTTAATTAACTTATAGGAAAAATAACGCGATATTTGAAATTTTAAAAAAAATTGTAGTCTGCGTACTAGAGAAAAGACAAGTTACATACCAGAGAAAAAAGAATATACATATCTACTAGAGAAAATATAATCATTCTTCAATACGAGATAAATATCATCAGTCAAATTTTCAAGCAATAGATTTGGAAAAAAATTTACATTGGATACTTTTAGGAAGAATATCTACAGTTTCTGGGAGTCAGCTAGCTCAGCGGTTATCACTCGCGTAGCTGTTAGTTTGGGGTTACATTTCGCCGTCGTGGCTAGCTAATGCCAATCACCATGCAATTAATTGTGCTTGCAGAAGGAAAAGGGGAATCACTGCTCACTCCAGTGTTTTTTTTCCACCCAGGAGCACGTGCGCGCTATTATTGCAACAGTTTTTTTAAGTGCCGGAATTCGTACCAAGGGCATCGCGATTTTCTTGCTCAGAAGACGGAACTGAGCTTGACACAAACGACGTACTGTCGTGTCATAACATTCAAGCTGCGTATGTACCGCATAACGCTTTCGACAAGTGAGAATGGCCAATACAATATTCACTTGACCACAGTACAAACAAAACGAACAAACAACGATGCTCTCAGTTTTTAGCGGATATTGGGTGATTCAAGAAAACTTGTTCACCAGTTTCCGTGGTACACGTTAAACTTCGCAATGTGGCCCGTTATTCCATGTTCTGTGTGTATGTGACGTCTTTACTCTGCTGGCTCAGATGCTCTTGATCTGTATTAAACGAAACATTTAACAACAATCAACAAATCACGAACGTTTGAGGATTAATATGTAAGTCAAACCTAAAATTAAAAATGCCTCGTTGTGAGTACCTGTAGTGAACATATACCGTTAATCTTATATATATATATATATATATATATATATATATATATATTTACACACAATTTAAGTCAGAATTCGACTGACAAAACTTCGGCTGCAGGTTCATCTCGAGAAAATACGAGTAAGTAACGTAAGTTGAAAACATAATACGACTAAGCCTCAAGAGCTGAAACAAATGAGCATTGGATAATGTTCTACAACCACTACAAAACATGCTGCTATCGTAAGATGACACATTAAAAAAATATTGGGAGTAACAAAAAGTTAATACAACGTCTTGAAAAAATGTATATATATATATATATATATATATAAATATAACAAAATTATATATGTGTATATGTGTATATATTGTTGGTAGGTATAATGAGGTGATGTAGAAGAGACTAAGAGTTTCACGTCTCACGGTTGTGTAGGGAGTTTTAATGGGTACGTTTCCTATAATATTTTACTTCCATAATCGTGATCTAAATAGAATAAATGATAGTAAACAAATGGTTTGAGTAATTAAATAATTGTTTACTAAATGACTTTGGAAACCTATAGTTTAAATTAAAAATTTGGTTGAAGCCTTTGCCATAATACTCATAATTATTATATTTTCATTCATAAATCAATATAGAAATTATTTTCCCAAAACACTGAATAACTCAGATTTCAATGATTTTTGGAAAACCAAATTTTTATTTCTTTAAAAATTATATCTTAAAAATTAAGACTTTCATGAATAATCTACAAACAAACAGTTAATTCAGAACTGCACACCTTAAGATTACATGGTCGAGCTCATCCTAGCGTTGAAATTGAAATTTGCCTTTAAGTTTCTTAAAACCATCAGTTATAACACCTATTATGTTTGTATAACCATTTGAATATAATTAGCCATCGTTAAGTTATAGCTTTATTTAAAATCATAATAAAACACACGAAATAATGGAAGAAAATTATTTAAGATACCCACTACCTTCTTAAGGCAACGAAACCTCAGAGACGAATTGCGTAACACATTATTTCTTGCGGGTCCAGTTAGATGCAGAACTGAAAATTGGCGTGGCCCCATGGCAATGGGAAATGGATACACCATTTAATTGCGACTGGGGGGGGGGGTGTTTGGGGGAAGAGTTACAAGAGAGAGGCCGAGGTAACACAGCCCAGTATCGTTTACATCCAATCCCTTTAACCCATTCAGCTCACCTGTGGTTGACTCTAAGAAGCTCCCCATCCTGAGAGTACCACCACAAGGTGCTTATGTAAGTCTGTCACATCTCTGTGATCCCTCTCAGACAACCCAGAGAGCCTCCTATCCAACTGCATCGCCGCCTAAAGGAATGGGGACTCCACTGACCGTTTTGAAAGTGATCACAGCCACGAGTAAATTACGACTGAATACGGGATTTCTCCACCTTTTGTGTTGTTGACCCAGCCCTCTTACGTTTAGCCCTACCGACCTGGGGTCCTCAAGGGCGTGGATACGGATACGTCGTGTACGCGAAACAAGAGAAGTGTTAGAGATCCGGCTATGTCCAGAGGCTGAGGCTACCCATCCCAGCATAGACACCGCCGTCACCCCCCCTGCCTCACTCAGCTAACCAGACAACTGGCTGCGTCCTAAGTTCTTGGACGTTATCAGTAAGGACACCTGTATTTCGCGAATACATCTCGTGTCAGGCTATTTCACACATAACTGTAGTTTTTTTCTTAGAGGTTTGGCGAATTGCGGGCGTGCAGCAGTACGGTAACTACGTCCTCATTGGCCCCGTCAAGTGCGGGAAAACAGCCTTCACCGACCACAGCCAATAATTACGAGAAAAATCTACAGTGTTTTGTAAAATACCTTGACAAGAAATGTATTCGCAAAATACAGGTGTCCCTAGTTATCAGCAATGTTGGTGCCTACCCCGGGACCCCTCAATCACCCAGTGACCCCGTGGTCAGGTGGAGGTCCTATCCTGTCCAGACTAGTGCCGGAGCTGAGCCACGAGTGCAGTGGTCCACAAGGGAGTGCTGGGATCGCCCAATGAGCGAGCCGTACCTGTCTGCCTCGTGGTCGTGTCCGCGGGCCGCGGCGCCCTGCACTACGGCGAGGTTGTCGATGCACTGTCCCAGGGCGGCGGCGGGCGGCTCTTATATCGCAGTCGCAGCTCGCGTGCCGGCCTTGGGCGCCGCGGGAACCTGCGTGCGTCCCGACAATGGCTGGACGCTTCCTTGGAAGGGAGGTTCTGTCCACCAAACAAACCATCTTTTCCTTGATTACTCAACAAAGTTTCGTTTCGTACACCCATAGAAGTGAGATTTTTGCTGACCAAAAACAAATAAATGTTTTGTTTACCCAACAGAGCTGTATTTTTTTGGTGCCAAACGAGATGTATTTTGTTGACCCATCAAACAGTGTTGTTAATGACCCAACAAAGAAATGTTCTTGATGACCCAACAAAGCTTTGTGTATGTAGACACATAGAAGTGTTATATTTAGTTGACCAAACAAAGCATGTTTGGTTGACCAAAAAAAGCTGTATTTTTTTTTTTAGCCAAAAGAAAGGTGTTTTGTTGACTCAACGGAGTATTATTCTTGATGACTCCAAAAAAGAGGCAAGTTTTGTTGACCAAAGAAAGCAATCACTTGTTGACCCAAAAAAAAAACTGTATTTTTGTTGAGCCGAAGAATGATGTTTTGTTGAGTTGACCCAACAAAGCATTGTTCTTAATGACCCAACAAATCTTTTATTTGCAGACTCTTAATAGTGGTATTTTCGTTGATCAAACAAATTAATGTTTTTTGACCCAACAAAACTGTACTTTTGTTAAGCCAAAATAAAGGTATTTTGTTGACCCAACAAAGCATTTTTCTTGATTACCCAATAATTCTTTGTGTATGTAAGCCCATAGAAGTGGTATTTTTATTTGACCAAAAAAAGGAAAGATTTTTTGACCCAACAAAGCTGTATTTTTGGCGAGACAAAGAGACATCATAAAATTAATGTTTTTTATGACCAAACAAACAGTGTTTTGTTGACCTAACAAATGAATGTTTTTCTTGACTGAAAGAAATTTTTTTTTGGCCCAATAAAAAGATATTTGGACGTAAATTTCAGTTTTATGAACTGAATATTTTCCCGCCCCTACTTCACAGATGTTTGTTTAGCCACGTGTATTCCTAACAAACGCGGTACCTTGACGGTGCTTGACCTCGGCGTGGAGCTGACCCCTGGACGGCCGCTCGTGCTCCGCTCGCGACACTGTCGGCGTCGGGCGACCCGCAACCCGTCGGTTCACGGACCTCATCGCCATGGCGACCGCTTTGTTGACGTCCTTGGCCCGCCGCACGAGGAGGAATAATGGTTCCCTTGAAGGGCCCGGTCACGCACCATTGATTGGCCACTCCCCCCCACCCCTAACCCCTCGGGCAGGGAATCTGATAAGAAAAAATAATAATTTAAAGTTCCCTTTCACGAGGTTAAGAACTGGCTCTTTGAGGTAGTTTCTACAATCTTAGGCTGGCGGGCGTTATTACATGTTCAATGGTGCCGAACGGTTGGACTTATAAAAAGAAAATCATTACTGTCTTCGTAATCACACAATTTTTTTTTTTAATTTTATATCTACAACAAACTATCTTTTAAAAAACTCACGTAAATTAATTTTAGTTCAAAGAGGCCGTTATTAAACACCTCCCATTGAAATTATAAACAGATTAATTTAACTTTTTTTCCCTACGTCTAGAAGTACAGACGGATGGTGATGTTTGACTGTGCGACCGAATTTTCCAGTCCATAAATGGTTCATGGTGTAATATCAATCCAAAATTAGTTAATGTACGAGGTATCTGATTGATAATTATTATGTTGATACACTTGTGGCAGATAAGTTTTTTTAGATCATTCTTGATTGGTGAATGATGTTTCTTATGAAAGGATTACTTTATCTTGTCTCATAAACCCAGCATGACCCATGTTCTCATTTTCTAATAACAATCCCCTTCTACCATACGGTTCAGTTATTGTTCTGGACAAAATAATCTCTCGTTCCTTAAATATTTATACTTCATGATGCATCCTTGAGCTGGCCTGTACTAGAACTCCATCTTTGCCCAACAAAGGAGAAGTTCACAAGCTGGCAGAATCAATTTTTGTAATTTTTCATCATTTTTTTTGTTTTATATTTTTTATTTCTGAGAAATCGATCTCTGCAAGGTTGTTTTTTACTTAATGAGTCACATAATTTTATTTTGAGTTGCATTTAAATTGTGAATTTCTGCTACCAAATTACCACTAAAAATATTTTTATCAGGTGGAAATCAAACAAAAATAATTAATTACTCAGTCAAATTAAATGCTTTGAGACAGCTGAAAAGCACTAACATGAAGGAAGAACTTCCTTCTCCATGGTGTCTAGCGAAGCCTTCCTTCTCTTTCGATCGTTAGTGAGCATCCCGCATCCCACATAAAAGAAATAAATAATTTTTACCTCAATACAACACGTGACGACATCTGCAGGCAAGAATCGGGACTACTTGCAACAAGTTCTTTTGCATGAGAGATGAATTAACTCTCGCTGTTGAATGGAGTCGAAGACAGTTAAGAGTTATGTAACCTCGTATACTTGTAGCCTCGTAGCCAGTTGAAGCCTTGTAGTCCTGTATCTTGCAGCGTCGTAGTCTCGTAACCAAACAGCAGCTAAGCCTAAGACAGCTGGAGCTAATGACTGTTGGAGCCAATGACCGTTGGTGCTAATGACCGTTGGAGCCAATTACTGTTGGAGCCGATGACTGATGGAGCCAAAAGACTGCTGAAGTCAATGACTGTTGGAGCCAATGACTATTGGGGCCAGGCATGTCCAGTCAGTGGCCAGGCACAACCAGTCGTTGGCCAGCCACATCCGGTTGGTTGTGTAGGAATGTCAAACATGTTGTAGAGACACAGCAGTCGGTTGTTCAGGCTAACACGTCCAATTGGTGGTAAAGTACGCCCCGTCGGTAGCCAGCAGGTCTATTCAATGGCCAAGAACACTTGCCAGTAGGTGGCAAGATGCATCCAGTTGGTAGCTAAGCATGTCTGTTCAAAAGCCAGGCACATAATCGGCGGCTAGGTACATTCAGTTTGTGGTCGACATGTCCAGTTATCAGCTAGGCATTTCCCGTCAGCGAACAGGCACGACCAGTTGTTGGCTAGACACATCAATTTGGTGGGAAGATACGACCAGTCGGTGTCCAAACACGTATATTCAGTGGCCAGGAAAACATGTCCAGTAGATGAGAAGACGCATCCAGTTGGTAGCGAGGCATGTCCATTCATAGCCTATACTATTATTACCTAAATACGTCTAGTGAGTCGAAAGACATTTGTATTTTTCTTGAAGATATCAGGCAGAACGTTATCAATCAGCTTACTGATGAAGTAGCTACATACGGACCTTTAAAATATAATTTGTGGTTGGACTTTGTGTATGGCAAACCATATCTGTTCGAGGACAAAGTGAAGAAGTGTGCATTCAAGACAGTGAATACTCCTATTTACAATTTCGACGACGTGAAGCAGTATGTTAAACACAGTATCGAGGAACTCTGTCGAAAAGAAAAAGACTATGTAGGCAAAGGATCTGGCTGGTCTCTGTCTTCAGTAAACCAATTGGAGATAAGAAATAGTCCGTTCAAGCCAATGCAGAACTAAATTGCAAAGTTAAGCAAGTGTTCCTTTAGTAGAATACAAATTTTGTAATAAATTGTAATTGTAAAAAAAAGTTTTTTTTTCGAACCTGTCACTTTTATGTTAAATTTATGTGATATTAAATTTTTTTTTGCATTGACCGAGGATCGAACCGAGGAAGGATATAGATTGACTAAATTGATAAATTAATGAGTGGTTTTTGACGTGACGTCAAATAAATCTATGAACGCTGGCTGCATGCACGAAAAATTGTCCCACTACGGATGTCCCACTACGGATGTGTCCTGTTTACGCATGCGTGGCATCTCTCTGGTATGTTGCGGACGGTACAGAGAACTCGGCCGGCACGTGGCGGCGTATATCAAGTTTCACCCCGCCATGCTGCAGGGATAGGCGGATCGCGCCAGTTGGATCACGCCTGCGCATGTCGCCACACACGGCTTGGGGCAGACGACAACATAGCGGGGTTCGAGGTTATTGTTGTGCACCGCGTCACGGGAGTATATTCGCAAGGAAATGGCGTTCTTACAAGTATGTATTATTTTAATTACTAGTGTAAATCAGTATATTTAAACAGTGTTGTATGAGTATTGTTTTAGATGTGTAACTAAATATTTATTGCTGGTATGATACTTTTCACGCTTTAGTTTGACATTGGTAATTATTTGTCATGAGTTATTATTTGATCAACTAAATCACACACCGTATTATAGTTATGAGCCCACGAGCGTGTAAATATTTCGAGTCCAACAGAGAATATGCTAGTTAAAAGAAATTCAAACAAATATCGTGCGTGGAATATTATTAATTTATAATATCTGAAGCAATAGTTTCTAATATGGCCTCCTGGCTGTGCGGTTAGCATCGATGACTGCCATTCCACAGAATGACGGTTTGAATCCCGGCCAGAGCGAAATTTTTTTTGTACTTGTAAAAATAAATACGACGCGCCCGACACTTCAAAAGTAATAAATATTTTTGATTTAATGAATGCAAATAAAAGTAAATTTATTAATTAATTTGTAGATTTCATTTAACTCCTTTGTATCCATACAAAATAGTGAAAATTCAATAAAAATAATTCAATTTTATTTATAAAAGTATGCAGAGGTAGATTTTATCATACAAAAGATAGAAAAATTTAAAAAAAATTTCTTCCTCAAAGAATATAATATTTTTAATGCCTAAATGGTTTGGTTGCAAAAACCTATTACGGCTCAGTCTCAGGCCGAATATGATATTTCATTTTCTTCTGGATCAATCATTTTATCAATGTTTTGTTATGACGTTGTCACGTTAAACTATCGTCCGTAACCCGACTTTACAGACAACTAATTTTTTTTGATGACTTTTTGAATTTTTCCCGAATTTCTAGGTTAATTATTAGAAATATTTAAGATGGCTGTCAATATGCCATCATACGCTTACTCGTGAACTGTTGTAGGGGAATTTAAGCTGCTTTTAGGGCTTTCCACCATATTTTATTATTTAAGAGTATTTTTTAACCTAAAATTAATTTTTTGCATCGATAAAGTATCGAACAAAGGATAGGAATCGATCGAGTCAATCTTTATTTTAATGATTAATTTTTTGATGATGTTTGGAATTTTTCCCGAATTCATAGCTAAATAATTACGAATTTCCAAGATGGCATCCCAATTTCAAGATGGTGGGCGCCACAGTAAAAATAATTATTTTACTGCAATCTAGCAGATTAAAATTAAACAAACATGACAGTAAAACACTCTAGCAGACAAAACCAACATGGTGGCCTCCAGCAGACGAAAACAAGATGGAGGAAGTGACTTCATACTAGCTGGCGAGATATGTACCCTGGCGTTAGTGGTGGAAGGTCAGTCTGCCGGCGGCTTTAGTGGAGGAAGGATCCGTCACTACTTTTTTATTTTTGTCATCACCGGATTCGAACCGAGGACTCGATTACGTAAGTAGGTTTTTAAAATAATAATTTATTAAAATTGTATTAATAATTTTTTATAAATTTTAAATATTTCATATACAACCAAGATGGTGGGCGTAACGAAATGTGCAACGGTTACATAACAATTCAAGATTGCGGGTGTGACGTCAGAAATTTTTAATTAATTTTTTTTTGTATTTTAGAATTTTTAAAATATTTTTATTAATAAATTACATTTCTACTCTCACCGGGAATCAAACCAGGGATCGAAATCGATTAGGTATCTAAACATTTGAAGTAAGCATTTTTTAAATATATTTTTTTGGAATTTTTTTGTTTAAAATTAAAGAATTTGAATTTTATGGTCAAGGTCAATGTCGGCGGCTTAGGGGCGGCTTGCTCTTAGCAATCTTAAGCCGATTTTATTAATTTTGGTTGTTTTTTTCTGAGGCAAAAGTCTTTTGAGGTTTTTCAAATTTCGAATTATTGAATTTTTGAGTAATAAAACGTTAAATTTTCCCTCAAAACGGAAATTTTTCCATCGAAATGAAAAATTTTTTAAAAGAATTTTAGAGATTTTTTCGCGTAATTTTTTTCCTTAAAAACTGGAAATTAAGGCGGAGTTCGGCAATTTTTTTTGGCAAATTTTGAAGTTCATGGTCAAAGGTCAAGGTCAAAGTCATCCAAGATGGCCACCGTGACGTCATAATACAAAATGGCGGTCGGCATCTTGCACCTCAGCCAGAAGCCAGGCGCAGGACATACATTCCTATACTACTATTTTATAAAATTCTGTAATTGGCAAATACCAAAAAAAAAAAAAAATTACCAAGGCGAGTGATGGATGGTTAGAGTATACTATTATCTGTGTCACCTGTCCTCAAACTGTTATAACAGTAAAACATAGTTTGACGTTTTACAACTTTAAATGTTATCCAACCATAATTTGTTTATATTTTTGATAATGACTCAGCAGACTTTAATATCGTGTCAGAGAAATTACTGTGACCTTTTACTAAAGCAGCAGAAAAGCTTAAACTTTTTCTGCTGAAGAAATCAAATCACCGGTTCCAAGATATTTTGGAATCTACTTATTTATTGAAGCATTAGGACAGCACGTCTCAAATTTACTAGTTCATCTAACTACCAGCTTAGTTGTTAAAACACTTAAACTATGCAAACACGTTTAACTGTCTCTGCCCTTCAGCAAAACCTTTTTTCTGTTCATAGGGATTCGTGGACAAAATGTCCATAACTTAAGTTATCTCTGCCTGCAGTCGGCAATAAGAATTCTTTGAGTGAGAGGAACAGAAAGCTAACTAAGAAACCTTAAACACCGCGACAAGTTCTTGCGCACCACTGTGACATAACCTCTCGCCATTTTTATTGATAACATCGGAGTCGACAGGTTAATGATAGGCACATTCTCTCCAGGAAATAAATTACTATGTTGAGAGCTCAAAACACAATATCTATCTAAAAGCCACTTGGGAACGTTCATTTTAATAAATTAGCGTGAGAAGTAAAGACGTATTGTTTGGTTTATGTTGTCCTTCAAGGTCATAGTAATTTTGTCTGGACGGAACTCTTAATACAAGCAGCCTGTAATCTATAGGAACTACTAGTTTGCCATGTACTCATCTGCGTGTAGTTATCATGCAAAACCTCCAGGACTTATAGATACAAGTAACTATCTCAGTTGAACATTTTTATTTAGCAAGAAAAAACACAAATTAAACAACCATGTTATGTGTCTTGTACATATACGTATGGATAATTAAAAAAATATATATATAATTGCTGCCACACTAAAAATTTAAAAAAAAAATCCCCTTTCGTCACAGCTTTAGGTAGATTTAGAAGTACCTACCTATTAATTCTGAAAATATTTTGGAAACTTCTATAAACTTCTGGAACATTTTAAGAACTTAATGTGCATAACATAATTATGTTCTCCAATGTTACAAAATGATCGACAAAATATTTGCCCATTTTCCATGCAGCGAATATAAAGAATATTTTTAACTCAATGTATCCAGCATTCAATAGTTTACAACGCAGCGTTGATTAGCTTAGAACGAATTTCATATTATATGCCAAATGAGGTAATTATAATTTTTTGACCTTCAAACACCATTTTTCATCCCTTACACTAATAACGTGGTCGTATAAAAATGTTTTTTTGCACCAAGGTTTAAGATAATATTAAAATAGTTTTAAATAAATTCAACCGAAATTGATAATAAGAAAGTTTTGAATTTTTTTTCCACCCATGTAATAATTCGTTTGATAAAAAACAGTTTGAGCCAAAGTTTTAGATGAAGTTTAGGATTCATACAATAAATTATAATGGATACGAAAGTATATATAGTTAAAAAAAAGGTAATGATTATTTTTTACTTTCAAAACTTATTTCCACCCCTTGTAGTAATGGTCTGGGTAAACACATTTTTTTAAGAATTTATATTTAACTAGCCGAACCCGCCCGCTTCGCTGGACGTGAAATAAGGTAACTGCATTGAAGGCAAATTATTAAGTAATGACTGTTATACGCAAGAACCCATTAAAATTCGTATAGTAGTTGTGTAGAACACCGCGTATAAACAGACAGACGGAGAGAAAAAGAAATACTGTTTTATTATAGTAAGATAGATAGATTATTCTTACATGTTCGCATCCATGCAGTATATGAAAAATCAGCATGCATAGCCCTATACCTATAACTATACGAAGCTGCTGTCCACGACTTTTTCCGCATGGAATTTTGTATTATCTTGCACCATTTAGTAATTTGAACATTATATCATAACAGTTGATACAGTTTTAGTAGTTTTCTTATGTTCACAAATGATAATTTATCTCACCTCTATTTCAGTTTTGCAATAAAAATAAGTTACTACCTAAATTTTGGGTAAATATGTTTCTACTTTCAAATGTAATGTCGGGAAGACACTTCATAAAATTTCTTTGTAAACCACATTTACTGTTTTCCCGTCTTGAGCTAGAATGTAAAGATTGTCTGCATTATTGACCCGCGAGCTAGCCACATACATATGGCCGTGGGAAAAACAATCAGACCTTAAGTCGACACCAGCTGCCTTAAGGCTCTGACCCTGAGACTTATTTATTGTCATCGCGAAACAAACTGCTATTGGAAACTGTGTGCGCTTGAACCCGAACTGGAAGTTATTCGGGATGATCGGTATGCGTGATATGAAAACAGTTTCATCTGAGCCACATCCAGTGTCGGGTTCCATTGCACAATTTTGGGGGAGTAAGGTTCCTCAGAAGCATTATTGGAACACCGACTTTGAGAACAATTTTGTGAACAGGAAGACCACTTGCAGTGAGAGAACTCAAAAACTCAACTTGATAATTAGTGGCGTCGTCCTGATTAAGGACGCTGTTAAACGATGTGTAAACCACTTCAGCTCCATTCAATTCGTTAAAATTTTTTTCACTGATTGCAGCAGCTTGGTCATTTCATGGAGTGAGTATGGCACGTTCACATAACCACGTATGTTCCTGATGTTGTATGTTTGACAGATCCCCGAATACCGAACGCATGAGTTCGTCTTCCGAAGATACGACTCTGCCAAGTATTTCTGGAAGCGTCACCTGGCCGTGTTGCTCAGGGAGGGCACCTTCTCCAACTTTTAATAGAACACCGGAAAATTCTTGCGCATGAGAATTACCACCCAATTGTGCTCTCATGTTAATTGTTAGTTGCAGTTTTTTTATTTGAGGCCAGAGGTAAGAATTCTTCAGTGAAGCTTTGATTTCATCGGCTCTAGTCCCTCGACTTGCAACTGGTAGAGTTTGCCGAAAATCTCCAGAAAAGAGTAGTGTGACATTCCCCATTGGCCTTTCATCGCGCCTAATGTCCCGTAGTGTCCTGTCCACAGCTTCAACTGTTTTTTTATTCGCCATTGTGCATTCATCCCAAACGATTAGAGAGCAATCTTGTAACACTTTTGCCATATCACAATTTCTTGTTATCGAACATGTTGGTGATTCATTAGTGTCTTTATGAGAGCAGATTTCCATGAAATTAATCATTCAACGATAAAAGCTGTTTATTTAATTTAATTAAGCGGATGGGTTCGCCCCAAGGAGAAAATTGACGTGGCGAGACCTCGTGGACATAGAGAAATGACACCTACTCACTATTTGTGTGTCTATGAAACATGATTTTTTTCTGCAATTTAAATTGTAATATACAAAAAGGGTATTGAAAATTGAATCAAATATGGCAACACTACAAACTGTCAGGAACTGTATTTTTTCTTACTCTCTACTTAGTTCCTTACAATAGCAAAACTTAATGGCTTCTTATAATGATTATATTGTATGTCATAAAATTAAGATTTCTTTTCTTTCCTTGAACCGATTTTGATGAAATAAAGCTTATATTTATTTCCCTGCTACGCTCAAGTTAACTTGAAACCCCCATTAAAATTCATAGTATTCACTATATTATAGTAGTTTTGTAGAGCACCACGTACAAACAGACAGACAGACAGAAAAAAAACTACTGTTTTATTATAGTATAGATATTTACATTTTTATTTAAATTTGTTATTTTTATAATATTTATTATTTTTATTTAATTTATATTTAATATTTACATAGTTAAACAAAAATAAGAATGGATTCGATAGTGTACCGGGTAGAGAAGTTTTATATATTTTTCATTCAACCCCCAGTTTTTTTCAACCCCTTGCAATACCTAATCGATAAGTGCGAAGATACAGAATCCAGCCCAAGATGATCCTGACCTTCTCCCACCTAATCTCCACACCCTCCCCAACCCCTTCCTTGCATATGTTCTCTGGTGGTGTCAGATAAACGGTCACACCCACTCAGACCTTATACGACTCTTACAAAGCAAATGTATACGTGGTAGATTCATCTCCCTCCCGAAATGAGGGTACATTCGTAAGGAGAACGAAGCCTGTATGACAAATATCTCACACTCGCAAGTAAGCAAGTAACATCAGTGTGTGCTGGTCCGTATGGATGAGTGCGATCGCTTTGTGCGAGTGTGTGATATATGCTTGTTTTATGCTTCCTGAGTTATTACATGTGTACTTACATCAGCAGGGTTACTCTATAGGCTAGTTAACAATTCCGAGTATCACTGTAGTAAAAACATTATTTTACGTTTGTATGAATCTCAAACATTCTAAAAATCTTTTGATATTAATTATACACTAAACCAATATGTTAAAAAAAAATTAAACATACTCCCTTTCAGAAATTTTTGTATGGGTTTGTGATGTTAATTCAAAACTCATAAAATAAAGGCATTAGTATTTGCAAAAATAAAAGACCAGACATTACCATAATCTAAAAAAAAAAACAATAAACTTAGTGATGCATTAAGAGTGTATAAGTAAATGTGGGATGGAGTGCGAACGCTATTGTGAACGTACTCCATTTAAATATTATGCAAGTAATTATGGGAGTGCAAGCTCCAATGTGGATGCACTCCGCATGAAGAGTGTGCAAGGTATTGCCAGAGGGTGTACCAGTGTACTAGCGCTAATATGGTCGCACTCTGCATGAACGACGCACGAGGAATTATGGTGAAGGGGGAGGGGGCGGGGTGCTATTGTTGATACACGATGTGCGTGTGCATGAGTCACAAATAATGCCTGTGTGCGTTGGAACGGTATACACCCTCTACAGAACTGAAGGGTGCTCTCGACTGCACGGGATATCTTTTCATTCTACTTGTGTCCACGGACAACTGGGCCTTATTATCTGGTGCATCGGAAGCTAAATATCCTTCTAGCTTGCCGTAAAGCACGCAACATTCTAAACGGCTGTGTTAATGGATGAATGAGTGGATTATAATTATACGTCACGTCGACATCGAGGTAGTTAAAGAAAAAAAAATTGCTAGGAGGTGATGAAATGAGAACGGAGCATTAACGGGAATAAAAGGGGGGGGGGGTTGAATGGAACAGCAACGTCTGCCACGTTTCCCACATGTGAAAACTCCGGGTCCGAGCCCGGCCTAGTGGGAGGCGAGTGATCTAACCCTTGACCGCCGCTGTCTAAACGCTCTCTGACGTCACATATGGACCACAGGAGGCAAGAGTGTGTACAATTTGATGTTTGTATCACAGCTATTGAACTATTTTCCCTGTTTATACTTGGCACATCCTGGACGAGACAGCACCGTGCTAATCGGAAACAGCGAGGCGCCGCCGTGTCCACTGGAGACAGATTTATAAATAAGCCGATTATCGATCATTGTACAGCTTCGTGCCTCACGAAAATGCTTCTCGTCCTTCACTGATGGCACCGACATACAACGATGCGTCAATAATGTATTCCGTGTCTCTTGCCTGATGGGATCAATCCTGCAATAAATGCTCTATTGGTTTCACCCGAGTCAAAAATTCAGAAGAGAAAAGGTCACCGAATGTCTGAAAAATGTACCAACAAATGAAATCACAAAAGATCACCAGATAACCGGTTTATTTCATACTCATTTTCCGTTACTTAAATTATCTTGCGTCCCTACTAACTGCGGTAATGCAGTAACAATTATTATAAGTCCCGCGTTAAATGTCTTGAATTTCATGATGGGCTCTTGGGTGCTTAAAGACACAACATTCATTCGAAAATTTTGAAGTAAATTTCACAGCGTTTTAAGTATGTATTTTCTCACCAACAACAGCATTCATTTAAAATTGTCTCGATGTTGTGAGTTGCGATGTAAAAGCCGTTAGACTTTAAAATCAAACTGTCAGTAGGCACACGTAATATATGTATCATATTATAGCTTGTAAAGAATGTTTCTTAAGTGTTTGCAACATAACAGAAGTACGAATCTCAAAAAATATCTAAGAAACAATAAGTTACTGCTGTAAGCGTATTTTCCACGAAACTAATTTGTCTATTTCCTCGTGGAAGAGACTTATCTGAAAACTTCATTCAAAAAGATTTATTGTTTCGTAAATTTATATTATGATATATGCAATAAATAATTAAATTAAAAAACAATTGATTCAAATTTACAGAATTGACACTGATTCAGTAGGATATCAAGTTTTAAAATTATTGAGTATACATTTTATAACATATTTAAATATTGTGACAGAGTATTCAAAATATTTAACACACTTTTAGAACACTGTAAATGAATTAATTAAATTGATGTTAAATATTCAAAATAAAAATATTAAAATAATGTAGATTTTGAAGAAGTTATATATATATACACGGAATTATTTATTAAGATAGAAAACTGTTCGTCTTACTGAATATTATTTTATTTTAAATTGATATTTTTGATTTTTGTAGACTCTTTAATTTAATAATTACGTAAAATGTAGTTGTTAATGGATTAAATTTTCTAACAATTTTAACATTGAGAACAGATCAAACACTCTTCGACATTTGACTATGAATATTATGATTTGAAAAAGTTAAATTAAAATCAAGCAAATTTTAAACTACTCACGAATTGTTTTCGGGAATATTCAATAAAAATCAACAGTCAAAATCTTTTAATAATTTTTTTATTTAATTTAAATTTTATAGATCTACCAGACGTTGTTAGTATTTGAAAGCACTATTCCCGAAGAAAAAGAAAAAAGTAGGCCATGGGAGTTTTCAGAGTTTTTAAATGTAAGTATGTGTATGTTGAGATACAATTAAATATGCACCATATTCCTATTTCCTGTATTATTTTGCTCTTTCAAATATATTTTAACATTTGTGATTTTGAAAGAAACATGTTAAATAATAAAATTATCTTTATGGTGTTTATTGAACGAAGGTTTATTATGCGTATACACACGCTGCACAATGAGAAATGCAAATTTTAAGTAAACTTTGCAATTAAAATTCATTTTGGATTTTATTATGTACGGCTTACGAGGGGTAGATACATACCATAATGCAATTCATTGAAACAATATATTTTCCCGTTTATAAGAAAATATTGTAATGGAAACTGGGAGAAGTTTTATGTAATTATAAAACAAGGTTAATACGTTTGAAATGTAGATTTTTACTTTGAGATACAAATATAATATTTTTATTAGCTAAAATGTCTGAATGTAAATCTTACGAAATTTCGTACAGACTCCATTATCGTAAACATGGCTTATTAAAAATTACTAAGCCTATAATTTTCCACAGTACACCGCAATACTTCCTGCCTGAGGAATGCTGAAGAGCCAATTACACGCTTGGGAGTGCTGTAAAAACGTATGGTTTGTGCAGACAGTTCCCTCAATGGTAAAAGAAAATCTTTCGATGTAATTCAGGGTCATGGTAGTGACGTAATCGAGTAAACATTAGAATACTTTTCAGGGATAGTTAGGAGTTATGCCAGATGTGTAACTGAATGTTGTAGGCTAGGTTTTTATTTTATCCCTAATTAAGACAAGCAAATAAGAAAAATTGTATTTTAAAATTTGTGCAATCGTATCTCTTAAGTTATAACAGAATATGTAATTTTACCCAAAATATATTTTCTAATGTTTGTTTAAAATATTTAATTCAGTTACTTTTTCTAAAAAAATATTGAAATTAATACTAAATAACAAAATGCATTATGAGTTAGATAAGAAAAACTATTATACCACGCAATTTCGGCAAAAAAAATGAGTTTTTCATAATTTTAGAATTTTAAAGGCGTTGCGAGCAGTAATTCGTTTGTTACATATTTATAAATCAGGATATTAACAAAAACAAAAAAAAAATGTTATGTACCGAATTTTACTGAAATCAGAGTGGAATTGTAAAAATTAGTGATATATGATAATTTTGTAGTATAGTATTCCAGAATGTGTCTAACTTGGCCTCGTACAGACAGGTTAAATTACATACGGTACCAATCAAATGTAAAAATAATCCAAAATAACTTTTTATTTTTGAAACCTCCAGACCAGTATTATGTCAAAATTATTTGAAGTAAACACCCATGCAGTAGTTTTTACACGATTTACAAAAGAAACACAAGATTTCATGAGACACATCATGTTTGAGTCTAAATATGAATTAGTTTGATTTTAATCAGTTTAAACCTTCTCCAAGGAAATTCAAGTATTAAAACACTACCTACTGCTCGAATAACTGAATTATTTTTGTTGTGTGTCTAGTTTATTACTAGGGATTTGGAAACGGTAACACCCAAGGAATACCGAGAAACGAATTGCCCACGTATCTGGTAATAAACTTAGATATTGCCTGGACATATTTGAGGAAATCATAGAAAACCAAAATCATGATTACTGACCCAGAATTCGAGCCAAGATGTTTCTGTACAGGAGTCCTATGTCTTACCATTCTGCCCCCGTGACTTGGAAGTACATTGGACCGTAGAGTAATTTGCGAGTCCGTCCATAAGTTTTAGTTGTCAAAAACGTTATGTCTGCCAGCTATAACTGTTACAGTCTCTTAACAATAATCTTGTACGATGTTTGACAAGATTTCATATGACCAAAGTGTTGTCGGTAGTTTTTGCACAGAACAAACTATGTTTACTCTAACTTAGATGAGAGGTTGTTGTGGTCTTTAAGTCAGCTTCTTTTGGACACCATCAAAGTACAGAAAACAGGTTAAAGTTTCTGAAGCAAAACAAAATTTGTCTTTCAGGCAGAAAATTCTACCTATTTCATTTTTTTTTTTTGGTTGATTACTTTTGCTGCCGGAACGGGTCACGTGACAGGCGATGTTTTTTTTTGTTAATTATGGGCTTAGCTTCTCGTTGGCAGTGAGGTCATTAGAGACGATGACACAGATAAAGAATACTGGGAAAGGACACGACCATGGCGTCTATAGCATTTGTTTGTAGTGATTGCGGGGAACCACGAGAAACCGAAATGAGGCTGGCCGGATCGCGTGTTGAAACCAGACTCTCCGGAATACGAGTGCGGTGCGTTACCACTGCTCCACCTGGCTGCATGGGGGGGGGGGGGGATGCTAACATGTCCATCTTCCAATAACAGTAATTATAATCTCTATATAGTAAAAAAAAACAAAGTCGCTATTCGCGCCTGTGTGTTTGTGTGCTCACTTCTTCTAAACTACATAATGGATTTTGATGCGGTTTCCACCATCATTTAGAGAATTAATTCCTGAAGGTTTATGTAAAAATAAATTCACATTACATTTAAATTCAGAAGATAAATATTGATGTTCTGTAATCAAGTGGTAAAAAGACACTATCAGGGCGCCTACGCGGCGTGTACTGACTTATACAGGACTGATACATCAAATTAATGTACTACAGAATTGCAGATCTTAAAAAAGCATACAGAAAACTCCGCAATAGCAAATTTTTATCTTCTAGGGATGGATCACAGTAACCATTTTTATCTTTCAAAATCGGTTCAACAAACATAGTGAGTTATTTGCAGTTATTTGCAGAAGATCACATCCATGCAAAGCCGGGCTGGGTCGCTAGTTGAAGATAAGCACCAAAAAAAGGCTGTACTATGAGGAAATGCATTCAATACGACCACAATAGTTGACTCTTGCAAAAATACCTCAAGACTTAAAACGTCTGGTTTCTTCCTGGACGAGTGTTGGCGGTAAGAGGACGCGGGAATTTCCTGAGCTTCTAGAGAGCAGCAGCAAGGTCACTCGCACTTAACAAAAGCATTTTTCACGGATTCCCACGGAACAACATATTCACAGCCGAGGTAAGTTTGCGTGTGGCTGTCACAGCAAGTCACAGCAACACGAATGTTTTGTAGGAATGACTTGGAATCTGTGAATGGAATATATATATATATATGTGTGTGTATATATGTGTGTATATATGTATATATATGTGTATATATATATACATATATATACATATATACATATAGACATATATATATATATATATAGTTGCTCCGCCAAGCCACAGCGTTTGAACTCAGCGAGGCTACGGAAGGCAGGGATCGATGATAAAAGCACAGAATACGCAAACGCCAGTGTTCATAAGTTTTAAGTTTTGGTCTCAAAGGGCTAAAAATTTCTTAATCGGAGCAATCTCGGCAATATTACGCCAGAATTTCGCAGAAGTTGGTGGGACGACTTCGTGAAAATTCGGTGCTCTGATATAATCGTGTCCTCGACGGCCATGACAGTTGATTTCGAATGTTTGGAAGTTATATAAATTTGCATTGAGAGGAATTTAATAACCAGATAGCATTAAAAAAATCCTTAATAAACTATAAGAATAGTTAAGGAATATTCTATAATAAAATTAATTAATAAATTTTCAAGCACTATCATTTCACTTATTGCAGACCATCTTTAATTACATTTATTCTGCGAATTCGAAAAACAGAAACCTTCTAAATACAGTTTATCCTCATTACTCCATTATTTTAAACCAATGGCAACCACCTTAAATTTATTTAGAAACTCACCTACAAACAAAATTCAAAAATTCCTAAAAACTCAAAATTACAAAAAAAGAATAAAAATGGTTATTATGTTTAGATTATTAATTCTTTTTTAAAATCACAATCTTGAAATTCATTCATGTATACTTTCTAAGCAATAAAAAACCTTTTCAAGAATCTTTTACAAAAAGTTAAAAACTCATGAACCTAAACGGATGCGAAGAAGCATGGATGGACGTGCGGACAATATAATCCAGACATCCTTGGCCAGAGGTGAATGCGAGTGGTCTGACCACTAAGGCACTATGGCCCATGTACGAGGCACAATCACGCTTCAATCGCACGCAGCGTATTGCGCGGCGCCACCAGTCGTCTGCTTTTTAACTGCCGCTGATGGAATGGTACAAGAGGTCGTACTTGCAGTCCGCGAAGATAATCCCTCGCTGTTAAGGGGATTGGTGCACCAGCATCGTATTAAAAAAAACAATATATTTGTTAATGATTCAGCTGCTAGAGAAGATTTGAACCATTCTGGTGTAAAATTTATTTTTTTATTTTTTTATTTTAATTAAGTTATTGCTGATTTTCGGGAATTTTTTAAATTCAAGCTTTATTAAAAAACTATAAAGAATTAAGTGGTAAAACTTTCGCAGATAAATTTTCAGACACGGGAGATATGACTGTGGCCATTATTTTATCTGTAATCATTATTAATTTAACGTATTTACAATTTGAATTTTAATAAATAAGCTGCTACGAAATTACGTGATATTCATTTGCGAATTTAATAACATTCGCGTTTTCATTTGTAATTCAAACGCCTACATATATGTCGGCTGAATGATTGACTTTATTTTAGTCTTTAGCTTATTGCAGTCGGACCTAAAGTAAAAATGTAGCTGTAGAAATTTGAGCAGCGTGCAAGCTCGGATACGAGGAATTATGGAGCGCGCTGGACAGTAGTGACACCTTGCGACAGTTTTCCAAACTTTTTGCAGCTCGTTCCCACCCAGCCACAACTGTCTGCTGTTTACGAAGGGGAGACGGGATTTCGCGGGAAACTGATATGAAGGTCAACGTACTCATTTTCAGTAGATAAGAGAACGTGTTTGGTATAGCTCGGCGTATAATTGAATGGTTATTCTCTGTTATTATTTAGCACAGTGATTTAGCTAGATGTTTTTTGTTGTAAGCGTGAGATTTATTCAGGAATAAAATGCAGAAGAAACCTCCACCAAGCAGCGTACACAAAAGAACAAAACTATCGAAAACCATTAGAGCGCTTAGAAAAAAGAATAAAGAAAGATACGAGATTATTTTATTATAGCTTTTTTTACCATTTATATTTATTTTTCAGAGTTGCGTATGTACAACGCGATGGACGTGATGCGACAACAAAAAGATGTGTAAAATTTTAAACATGTTTTTTTTTTTTGTTTTTTCAGAAATGCGTGAACCATTCATTAACTATACTCAACATGTATCCGTATAATTACGTTTGAGTTTCTTTTTATGACAGGCACCAATGTTAACAAGTTTATTAAGCCACAATAGACTTTTTTCAGAAAACTAAGTGTAGCAGAAAACACTCAACATAGTCTCACACAAAAGCAGTTTACATGAATGCTGTTTTAAGAAGTAAGCTACGTAAATAATAGTTAAAAATTATTTAATATCTGCTGGTAACGTTTCCAAAGTATCAGCTTCGCCTTCATTCACGAACAATATTCGTGAGCTTATTTATTTATTATGCTGGCTATTCGTTGGTGACTGTTAGGACTGCAAAATTAGTAAATATTTTTCACCCTATCCTGAGTTAAATCTAAGTGTGCGCGGTTAGATGAGGACCTAGATGTGTCTCAGGCTTACGCCTTTACACTCTACTCATGCGGGGTATTAACCATGCGCGTAAGGGCGCGTTGCCATTGACCTGTAGGATAGTCTCAACAATCCTCTACGAACTCGAAAAATGTCATCTGCTCATTGCCTACTTGACTTGTGACAACTGTTTGTTGTAATGCCTGTGATTCATCGTTGATTTTGTTGAGGAGTTTTCAGTGATTCAGAGCCTCCCATTTAACTGTGGCCGAATTGAAGAAGCATGTTACATGCTTGAATTCATAGCGAATGGAAACCACAAATATTTACTGATGTAGTGGTTGGTAAAAAAAAAAATATTATTCGTATCGCGTCCATTGCTTCGCGCCATTATGGCTCCTATATTATATGGATTTATAAAATATAACGATTCATTTACGACACTTAAGATAAGGTGTGTAGGATTTTAAGAATTCACTTGAATTAATATTTAAGAACATATTTCAGGATAACTTGTGAAGACGCTCGTACAGACGGCACCGGTTGTGATGACTCATTGTTACCAGAGCAGGGGCCACGCATGTGAAACCTCAACACAACTCGAAAATCAGTAAGTGTTACATTGAAATGTGTCTGCTACAAATGTTCAGGAATTATAACTTTGAAATCGAGTAGAAATATTACTGCAATCAGCATTAGGTATATTTTAATAGACATTGAAAGCGAATCATAAATCCAAATACCGGAATACAGATAGTCTGTAACAATACAGACCTCACAGACTAGATATGGTCCAGATTGTTAATACTAACACATTTGAAAAAAAACTGACTAGTTACTGAATATGTTGAAATTTTGTAAACCTGTTACTTTAGATGATTGGTGATGTAATAATGTCTCTTGGAAACTACATAAGATTTTAACTGCTTTTATTTCTCCATAAATTCGCAAATCACCATGGCAGCCATTTTACGATCATGATTTAATTCTTAAATTTTAAATTAGTTTATTTGTTGAGAGCCTGGTAAAATGTGTCTGACCACTAAAGCGATCCGAGCCGCGTAGTGTATACTACTGCGAGGTTGCCGAAGTAGGCTCGGGTCGGGACGAATTTCGCTGTGAAGAAACAAAGGTTTTTAATACATGGAAAATTATCCCAAAGCCGAAAATTTGTACAGTAGTAGAATGAAAATTCTTAGTAACACGTCAAAAGTTTAAGTACTGCCGCAAACCTTGTGCGTCACACCAAAAACGGGCAGTTAAGTCCAAAATGACAATTTTATGCAACGATCCACAATAATGGATATTGCAAATGCACTTTATGGAGTAGACCGTCAGTATGGAACCCAAAATAATCTAGAAACATTGCCCTATCTGAGGATAGTGATAAAAAGCACAAAGTTTTAACATGTTTCTATAAAATATACCTTTTAAATCATTAAAGTTAACGAATTCACTTTCATTCAATTTTAAGGAAATATAAATACATCTTACATAAACTTAAAGAGCCCAACGTGGAAATCGCTTAAAGTAAACGTTGTTGCATATTTATTCATCTTTAAATTGGTATATTTTTTAAGTGTCTCATACAATTATTAGTCTGACCACTAAAGCGATCCGAGCCGCGTAGTGTATACTACTGCGAGGTTGTCGAAGTAGGCTCGGGTCGGGACGAATTTCGCTGTTAAGAAACAAACATTTTTAATACATGGAAAATTATCCCAAAGCAAAAATTTTGTACAGTAGTAGAATGAACATTTCTTAGTAACACGTCAAAAGTTTACTGATGAAACCTTGTGATCACACCAATAATGAGCAGTTGAGTCCTTGATGATAATTTCTACAATGATCCACAAAAATGTTTCGTAAATTTAATAACTTTAATACTTTTTTAAGCCGGTTCTCATTATGGCACCAAAGTAATATAAAAGAATGTCCTACATGGAAACTGTGATAAACACCTCAATGTTTAAACGTCCTATTATTAAATTGGTAATTTTAATCATAAAAGGTAAGAAAAATATATTTTTTATAGAAATTTGACTACATGTTACATAAATATGTTGAGTGTAGCGTCAAAATCACTTCATAAATATTGTCTGTGTGTTTTTTTTTAAAGGTTTAAATGTGTATATTTTGAGTGTCTGGTACAATAGTCTGACCACTGATGTATTTCAAGATGCGTAGTGTGTGTGCAGCAGTGTTAGTCGCTCGTGCTGGGACGTTTTTTGCTCCAGAAAACTAAGGTTTTTAATGTATGGTAATTCCAGACTGAATTTTACTCTGAAAGAATAAAAGTTTCCTAACTGCAAGTGATTTTTGCTGCTTACGTAGATAAAAATCTTCCAGGATGCGATTTGCTTAGTTAAAAATGTTAGTATGATCGACTCTTTAATTTCTAAATTATAAATAAATAACAATAGAACTTCCCGGAAAGTTGTGATAAACTGACGATATTACGCGAGTAGCAGACCCGTACGTGACTACAGAGAAAGGCTATTTTCCTTGACCGTTAAGATTTCTGGGACGAACACCCTCTCACAGCTGGGGTCATAAAATACGGTCAAACTCTTGAAAAAACATCCACCACCGCTCTTTGCCACTAGCAATTCAACGAAGTAAGCTAGGCGCAGCACTCCAATGAATTAACTTAGAAAAAAAATACTAAATATGTATGTATGTTACAACACAACTTATGTTTTATTTATTTTCTGGAAAAAAATAATATTATCATACGAATTATGTTATAAAAGTGACAAAACTCAATAAGCACATTTACGGTGTATCGTTTTCTTCAATTGTTATGTAGTAAACTAATTTCATATAATTAAATATATATATTTTATAATATAGGCTACATTAAAATTTTGCACAGTTCTGATCTAAAATAATATAATGTATTAGAAATAAAAAATAATTATATTTTTTGGTATTAAAATATTTTTTAATAATAAAATTTTTGTAACAAAATACGAACACACATATATAAAACTAGAGGTCCTCTAGAATTTTTATTTACAAGTTCCAAGCAGAAATTGTTTATTGTTAATTTTATTGTATCAAAAATCATTCATATAAGAAAAAAGAATATGTATATCTCAATAGATGTAACATGAATACACCCTATCATATGCATTAAATATATTTTAAGTAATTCCTAAATAAGACCAAGTTTATTGAGTGTCGCAGTACGCAGCGTGTTTCAAAGCCCGCCGGCCGTGAAAGATCAGTACTGCCGCAGTACACTGCAACGCTCGGGCAGCTTTAATGAGGCAACTAATTATGCTAGACTCTTTATAAATATACTATCATAAAGCTAAAAGTATAATTAAAAACATTTATTTAGACATTTTTTCTTATTGGGCTCTTCAAATCGGTGTAAATCGTATTTTTATCTGGGTGGCAAAGATAAAATAAATATATGTCGTGAATTAATCGCTTTATATCATATCTTAAATATTAAAAATTTAAATTTTTTCTAACATTAATTATTACTGTTTCTAGATTATTTTGGTAAGTTTACGGACAGTCAAAATTAAAAACTGTATAAATGGGTAGTATTTTAATGGACTGATGCTGTCACCTAGGACTTAAATGCAAATTTTCGGTGATAACGCACAAGGTCTTCAGCGGTAAACTTTCGGTATGTTATCAAGCATAGTCAACTCTACCACAGTACAAAAATTCAGCTTTGGACAAATTTTTCACAGGTTGTCTTGGTTTCCTGGAGTAACATGAAAGTCTACGCGGGGAAGGGCGGCTACCTGATCCGAGAATGAAGGATAGGGCGAGATGGGAAGCGAAGATAAGAGCTGGTTGGGTGTCCGTGTTGGAGACATGGAGCTAATATACAGTAATACATCTGGAGAGGACAAGGGAAGGCTAGCAGAGGATGCGAGGTGAAGCCAGGTATCGGCGTTTGTTCCCTGCTTCCTACGCTGGAAGAAAACGAAAACGAGCCAAACTTGTCTCGCGCGGCCGTAAAATCCTCCAAACTAAACTCGCAACAGCTCCGAAACTATCAAAACAATCAAACTGAAAATTTTACTGGATTATCTGTAAACATTCTTCCCCACACCGCTTTAATCTTTTTTTCGAAACATGAATACTTTCATTTTTAAAAATTAAATACCTATTTACTGCCAAATGTTTTTGTGAATACGCAGAGTAAATTTCAACATCGAGGAAAAATTTTTGTTTGCAACTATAGGTGGGGGACACCTGCGTATGAAATTAGGAAGAAGCTTCAAATTTTATTTATATACCACTCTTGACGCATTCAACCCCATACTTTTATTTTTACTGAGAGTTGAAGTGGGAATAATGTTTCAGTGGGTAACACTACCGACATATGTCTTCGTAACGCACTTCTTTTTGTTATTATACTTCTCAAATTTTATAATTTCATACACAACGTTTATAAAAAACGAATTTTTACTTACTTCATTTAATCTATTACAAATCTCTTGTAATATACGTGTATTAGTAGAAGTTAGAAGTCTTTTCAATATCATGTTAATGTTCCAGTCTACTTACTCAACCAACGTAACATGCAAACCTTAGCTAAACGTTGGTATAGAATTGTTTGTAATAACTGTAATGCTATGCATATACTGACAATGTAAGAAACTTTCAATTTTATTAATTGTTTGCATAATAATTAATAATTTTAAAAAATCATAGAATAGGCCTTTATAGACTGAAAACCTTTCACGTAGTTTCAAGTAGCGTACATAAAAGTTTTTAAATATATATATAATTACCAAATATTGTTGAATATATTTAACATTTTTATACATGTTACAACACACATATAATAACAAGCCTATATCTATATATATAAAAGAAAGACGTGTTAGTTACACTATTTATAACTCAAGAACGGCTGAACCGATTTGGCTGAAAATTGGTAGGAAGGTAGCTTAGAACCAGGAAACGGACATAGGATACTTTTTATCCTGTTCCCGGGGGGGGGGAAATAATAGTTAAAAAAAACTAAAAAACACGCTTTATATAGAAAACCAAACTAAAAAATAGAAAATCAAGAAAGTAGGTATATTGTTCACAATAATCATAACCCACTCTCACTTTTCATTTAGTTAAATGTCACTTTTCATTTAATTAAATGTCACAATATTTAGTAGGCTTTGTTTATATCGCACCAAAGACAAACTGAAAGAAAAGAGTTCGCACATGGGCGAAATGGTTTTCTTTACAATGTGCTAACTCTTTTCTTTCAGTTTGTCTTCGGCGCGATATCTTAAACAAAGCCTACTTAATATTGTGAAATTATATAAATTGACGAAAATCTTATTTTGCAAATTTAATAATGGAATAATCTTATCAAATTAGTGTATTGTCATCGGTCCTCGATAAATCTACAAAGTTTGAATGAAACCTGGCCGTTTAAAGTGTGTCAAAATCGCACCCAAAGTAATCTGTTACAAACATACAAACAAACAAACATACAGGTGAAGCTAATATAAAGCGTGTAAAAAAAGTGGTATAACAAAACGCAACTGAAAGCAAAAATAAAAATTTATCAGTCAAAACATCAGTCTAGCCGTTCATTTGTTAAAAATGGTATAGCAAAACGCAACTGACATGGAATAACAAAACACAACTGACAGCTAAACGTAATGTTGTCTATGGTTGAGTATGGTTGAAAATTTGACAATGTAAAATTTTTATGTTGACCGGTTGATGTGCACTTAACTGAACATGGAAAGATATACGCAATGACTCGAGATGTTTTGGAGGCGCAATGATTTTACTGTCTGGCGATTTCCGTCAAACACTGCCAGTAATTCAAAGATAAACTGCTGCCGACGAAATAAACGTTTGCCTCAAATCATCGAATCTATGGCGCTATGTGAAGAAACTTCAGCTGACAATAAACATGAGAGTTGCATTGCTGAACGATACATCTGCTGAAGATTTCTCTGAGCAGTTGCTAACTATCGGTAATGGTCGAGTACCTATCGATGAATCGAGCGGATTGATTTCATTTCCTCCGAATTTCTGTAACTTTGTCTCATCGAAAGACGAACCCATCAACAAAGTATTCCCAAACATCATTACTAACCACAAAAAAAAATATTGGTTGAGTGAGTGAGCAATTTTGGCAGCTAATAATAAAGATGTAGATGACTTAAACTACATAATTCAGAATGAGATCATTGGTACACTGCATTCATTCAAATCTATTGACTGTGTAACAAATGAAGATGATGCTATCAAATATACAATTGAATTTTTAAACTCCTTGGATGTGCCTGGCTTACCACCGCAAAATTTACGACTAAAGGTTGGCTCCGTAGTAATCATGCTTCGAAACATAAACCAACCAGAACTGTGCAACGGAACGCGTTTGGTGGTAAGTAAATTGATGAAAAATGTGATTTACGCGACGATACTGAAAGGAAAATTTGAATGTGAGGAAGTTCTCATTCCGAGGATTCCGATGATCCCAACCGATATGCCGTTTGAGTTTAAACGACTTCAATTTCCGATCCGTCTTGCATTCGCCATGACCATTAACAAATCACAAGGCCAATCCTTGAAAGTTTGTGGTCTGAATCTATAAAATCCATGTTTTTCCCATGGTCAATTATATGTGGCATGTTCACGGTTCGGAAGACTATCTGCGTTATTTGTTCTTGCGCCTGATAATAAAACAAAAAATGTCGTCTATCATAAGGTGCTTCAATGAAGAGCGCAACCCATGCACCAAAATACATGGCCAATAAAAAATCATTAAAATACTTGATTTTTTTATTTATATTTATTATCTTAATAAAAAATGTAATTTAATAAAATCCAAAATCTGCTCATTTATTGCCTCTAAGGCGGAACAAAGTTCGTCGGGTCAGCTAGTAGGCTATAAAAAGACAGACGCCAAATTTTAGCATTTTGTATTTCTTTTCTCTGTGTGAATAAAATAACAGTTCTTAACGTAGTTGCTAATACATACTGTACTATATTTCTTAAAAAAATACGAAAACCCCTGACATCGTCACCATAACAATGATAAATTTGCAAAATAATTAAGGCACGTCTTTTAATGCTACGAAGCACACTTTTAAGAGAAATGTTTTAAACTTATGTTGGGATTTATCTAATATCTTAAAAGCATTGTGAAACCGTTCCTTTGAGGGAAACCTTAATATACCGAACACCATATACTCCTTTAATCGAGTTAGATTTTCGCTTCTTAAGACCCATTTGTCTTCAAAATGCACTGTACACAATGCATGGTTCGGAGACGCAGTCCAATTTTTCCGCTTTGTCGCTTTTTCCCAGATCTGTCGTTGATCGTCACGTTTTGGAAATCTATGAAAAAAGTAAAGAATTATACTTACAACTGAAACAACTTCTCTTTGTTAAATAGTTTTCTTAGGTTTTTCGAAAAGTTCGAAGATTAGTTACTTCCGTTTAAAAATTTTGCCACTTTTTTCTGATGCTTCAAAAGTTTTGGGAATTAATTTAGTTAACAAATGAAAAAAAAAATCTTTAATACATGTGAAAAGCAACGCCATCCGGCTTGGAATTCCATCGATTTGTACAGCCATATGCGCTACAGGAAATCACCATTGTAGCCGCACACCAGCGCCACTCAAACCTCAAGGAGAAGTGGGCTGGGGCTGCGTTTGCAGTAGAAATACGCTCTCTTCCTCTTTCTTTTCAACCCTTCTTCGCAACCGGCTGGCTTCGCTCTCGCCCTACACATGTCCACTCCAGATCTTCTTACATGCTCCTTGGTTGGAGAGAGAGAGAGAGAGAGAGAGAGAGAAAGAGAGAAAGGCGATATTGTGGAAGACCTTCGAAAGATTCCCGCTAGATGGCAGGCCTCAGAGCTGCAACATTCGACAACCTCCCCTCACAGAAGCTCTCTCGCCACTAACTTGCCAAATCTCACCCGCTAGCTTATATACGTGCTGGCTGGCCGTACAGTAGTAATAAACAAGCATTTATAAAACACTTAAGCTCATTTCCAACAAATTCTGACGAATGACTGTTTTTTGTCCTGCACCAATCCCCTTAATGAGCACTGATTGTAGGTTAAAGTTCAAGCTGAATTTACTTTACGAAAAAGTCAAAGCAATTCATTTGTTTCATAGGCGGTATTGTTAGATGACATAGTTAGGCCACTGACACAAAAGGAACAGCTTCCTTTTTGTCAAATGTTCGTCCATGTGTGCGTCCTTTTCGTTAAAATTGCTTTCTTTTTAATGTGCTTCCTATTTTTGAATTTGCTTTCTTTCTTGACTGTGTTTCAGTTTTCTGAGTAAGCTTCCTTTTTTTTTTGTCGAATATGCTTTCTTTTTTGACTGTGCTCCCATTTTGACGAATAAGTATTGACACGTCTGTACTCATGCCATGATTAGCCTTGTGGTTCAGATACGCTTGGCCTACTGGATGCACCTGGCTACCAACTGGAGGTGGTCTGACCACCTACTGGATGCACCTGGCTACCAACTGGAGGTGGTCTGACCACCTACTGGATGCACCTGGCTACCAATTGGAGGTGGTCTGGCCACCTACTGGATGCACCTGGCTACCAATTGGAGGTGGTCTGACCACCTACTGGATGCACCTGGCTACCAACTGGAGGTGGTCTGACCACCTACTGGATGCACCTGGCTACCAACTGGAGGTGGTCTGGCCACCTACTGGATGCACCTGGCTACCAACTGGAGGTGGTCTGACCACCTACTGGATGCACCTGGCTACCAACTGGAGGTGGTCTGGCCACCTACTGGATGCACCTGGCTACCAACTGGAGGTGGTCTGGCCACCTACTGGATGCACCTGGCTACCAACTGGAGGTGGTCTGGCCACCTACTGGATGCACCTGGCTACCAACTGGAGGTGGTCTGGGCACCTACTGGATGCACCTGGCTACCAACTGGAGGTGGTCTGGGCACCTACTGGATGCACCTGGCTACCAACTGGAGGTGGTCTGGGCACCTACTGGATGCACCTGGCTACCAACTGGAGGTGGTCTGGCCACCTACTGGATGCACCTGGCTACCAACTGGAGGTGGTCTGGCCACCTACTGGATGCACCTGGCTACCAACTGGAGGTGGTCTGGCCACCTACTGGATGCACCTGGCTACCAACTGGAGGTGGTCTGGCCACCTACTTTATGCACCTGGCTACAAACTGGAGGTGGTCTGGCCACCTACTTTATGCACCTGGCTACCAACTGGAGGTGGTCTGGCCACCTACTTTATGCACCTGGCTACCAACTGGAGGTGGTCTGGCCACCTACTGGATGCACCTTGCTACCAACTGGAGGTGGTCTGGCCACCTACTGGATGCACCTGGCTACCAACTGGAGGTGGTCTGGCCACCTACTGGATGCACCTGGCTACCAACTGGAGGTGGTCTGGCCACCTACTGGTTGCACCTGGCTACCAACTGGAGGTGGTCTGACCACCTACTGGATGCACCTGGCTACCAACTGGAGGTGGTCTGACCACCTACTGGATGCACCTGGCTACCAACTGGAGGTGGTCTGGCCACCTACTGGATGCACCTGGCTACCATTTGGAGGTGGTCTGGCCACCTACTGGATGCACCTGGCTACCAACTGGAGGTGGTCTGGCCACCTACTGGATGCACCTGGCTACCAACTGGAGGTGGTCTGGCCACCTACTGGATGCACCTGGCTACCAACTGGAGGTGGTCTGGCCACCTACTGGATGCTCCTGGCTACCAACTGGAGGTTGTCTGACCACCTACTGGATGCTCCTGGCTACCAACTGGAGGTGGTCTGGCCACCTACTGGATGCACCTGGCTACCAACTGGAGGTGGTCTGGCCACCTACTGGATGCACCTGGCTACCAACTGGAGGTGGTCTGGCCACCTACTGGATGCACCTGGCTACCAACTTGAGGTGGTCTGGCCACCTTCTGGACGTGCCTGGTTAATCGACTGTCTTGTAGATCTGGCCTGAAAACACATGTCAAGGCATGTAAAGGACTTGCTTCGTACTCTAAGAAGACTGTAGAAATCAAAAAACGGTAGTTATTCGCTTGTTTTTTTTTTGTTCTTGTAGAAATTACATATTTTTATTTGAATTTTTGTTTATTTATTTTTCGTACCTATCACTTTAATGTTAATTCACAATAAATTAGTACCTTTTTACCTTATTTTATAATTTTTTGCATCGGGTAAGGGAAAAATGAAGGACATAAATTGATTGAATCAATTATTATTTTAATAAAGACTTTATTTTTAATGAATTTTGTAAAGTTTTCTCGTATGTCTAGGTTAATATTTACAAATTTCCAAGATGGCGGCCAATATGTCATCGGCAGCATATTTGCAGTTGGTGGATGTGCAATTTAACCTCTATTAGGAATTTTTAAATTTTTTTAAAAAAATATGGGTTGTTTTACATAAAATTATCGTTTTTTTATCAAGCAAAGATCGAAAGAATCGATCGAATTAATTCCCGGCTGGTAGATGAGAAATTTATAACACTTTTAGCAATTTGTTTCACCATATTTCATTAAATAGATTATTTTTACCCTAAATTACAATTTTTTGCATCGAGCAAGGAGTGAACATAGGACAGAAATTATAATCAATGATTATTTTAATAAACGAATTTGTTTATTATTTTTGGATTTTTTCCTGAATATCTAGCTAAATAACTACATATTTAAAAAAAAAAAATTAGGATTCCAAGATGGCGGATGTGGAATCATCTAAAATGGCCGCCGAGGTCCTGATCATTATCAAACGTGAGGCGAACACACCTGAACTTGGCCGAATCCTTACGTTTGGCAAGCTGCCACAAGAATCCACAACAAAATCGTATTTTCTTAAGAATAACATTGCACCCGACACATACAAGATCATACTACTATTGCACATTAATATAATGCTCTGCTTTCATCATAAGATATGACGCCTGAGATGATTATTACTCATACTGCTAACTGACACACATTTAGATAAGATTCCGTACTAACACCGCACAGTACAATGACAACGACTGAACACGTGCAGAGTTAAGAAAACGGGGATCTACTCACCGAGATGATAAAGAATGAATGGTCGCGGGAATCAAACTTCTGTGGAAAGTCTACAGGGCCATTGTACACAAGGCCGTTTATAAGGGGAGGGTTCTAGGAGTACAAACATTGTCATTTGCCCATTATACATTTTTATTTCGTTTAAAATGCTTTCCATCACAACCACATATAAATTTTGTACTGTGGTGTATATTTGGGATCAAACCCGTTTTCCTTGTGTTAACTGCATGTCCTGAATAGTCATTTTGGTTCTGGGAGCATTGCTACGCTGCCGAATTTCAAAGTGGCTCCTGAAAGGACGTTTTTCAAATTTAAATATACGTGACTTCGAAAATTTACTGGAAATGCTTGACTTACTGTTTTGTCTCTATTATTTTTTCATCGGGCAATAAACATCTAAACAATATACATATGCTATCTTCGTATTTCCCACCAGATCCAGTAAGCTAAATTCAGTCTTGAAATTATATGATACTAGCTGCAGTATCCGGCGTTGCCTGGGCTGAACACATGGTGATTATTGGCCCCGAGTTAAAGAAAAACGGATAGCGCTATATGACAGTGTGGTGGACATAGAGAAATTAACACAATTAGGTACTTTTTGTATGTCTATGAACTATGATTTTCTGTTTACCCATGCCACAGAATAAATAATTGGTAATTGTTTATTCTGTGCCCATGCCTATCTGTTGAACGGTTTAGAAGTTGATGCGCTGCAGCGGCATCTAGTATCTAATTTAAAAAAAAATGGATAGCATAAAAACATTCTCTATGGAAAAAAAAATTGGATGTCTGTAAAGTCGGTTTACGGACGATAGTTTAATGTGACAACGTCATAACAAAACATTGATGAAATTATTGATCCAGAAGAAAATGAAATATCCAATTCGGCCTGAGACTGAGCCGTAATTGGTTTTTGCAACCAAACCATTTAGGCATTAAAAATATGTTATTCTTTGAGGAAGTATTTTTTTTTAAA
The DNA here is from genome assembly GCF_032445375.1 of Bacillus rossius redtenbacheri. NCBI lineage: Eukaryota > Metazoa > Arthropoda > Insecta > Phasmatodea > Bacillidae > Bacillus > Bacillus rossius. The sequence goes on along the minus strand of NW_026962012.1, from coordinate 5,013,681 downwards.
TCTTTCTATCTTTTGAATGATAAAATCTACCTCTGCATACTTTTATGAATAAAATTAAATCATTTTTATTGAATTATCACTATTTTTGTATGGATACAAAGAAGGAGTGAAATGGAATCTACAATTTAATTGTAAATTTACTTTTATTTGCACTCATTAATTCAAATATATGTTTATTACTTTTGTAGTGTCGCGCGCGCCGTATTTATTTTTACAAGTACAAAAATGGGAGGTATCGCGGCGGCGGAGGTTCGATCCGTCAACCTTTGGATTGGTAGCGATGCTATTCGCACGGCCACGAGGCCATCTTGGAAATATTATTTCAGATGTTGTATATATGCTTATAAAATTTTTGTTTTGTGTTGTGGAAGTTTTAAAAACGTATGTAGTCCACCATGTTTTTTTCTTATAGTAGTAGGCAGGAAATTTAAAATATATTTATATTGTCGGCTGCTAGTCGGCCGCCATGTTTATACTAACTTCAAGATCGTCGAGAATGTTTTACGCTTTTTCGCAATTACACATTTAATGACGAAGTTTGTTCGTCGTGAAATTAAACGTAGAATTTAATCAAAATGCCCTTGCAGTTAATAAAATAAGTATTAGTAAGTTTAAGAAAGAATTTCGGCTTTAATCTTCAACCCAGACGCTCGTGGAGCGCTGGGGCCGAAATGAAAATTCGTCGAGAATATTTTACGTTTTTATGTCTTCCAGTGCTCAAAATGATATGCAATTGTGGCCCCGGGCACGAAATTTTATTTATAATTCATTAATAATAACGCCCCTCGCGATAAACAAAGGAAAATATGTATTAACGAGTGCCTGGTTGCCGCGGAAGACAATGAGCGTAACGGGACACATCGTAGTGGGACAATGTGCGTTACGGGACACTTTTTTGTGCGTGCAGCCGGCGTTCATCGATTTATTAGACGTTGTCACGTCAAAACCTTCGATATACCAACTTTCATAGCGATCGGTCAAACCGTGTTGGAGTTTATCAACGTCATACATACAAAGATCGTATTTTATATATATATATATATATATATATATATATATATATATATATATAACATGTATGTCTGAACTAAGAAAGATTTTCAGAAAAAAAAAAGGATTTTCTTTTTAAATTTGGAGTATATTTAAAATTTATTAACGCATCCTAACAACAAATTTAGGTAAAAATTACTGAAAAAAATTTTTACTTTTTTTGAGGTGAGAAAAATAGAGGGGTGGTAGAGTGAGAAAGAGAGAGAGAATGTAGACATGCACATTACAGTTAAAACGGGTGGATTTAGACTTAAGAGAAACTTATCTCACCACATTTTATTGAAATCTTTATAAAGAACATTTATTTGAACTTATTTATGAGATGTTAGCTTGTTACCAAGTATGTGAACCTTGGACACAACTGTTATGCCTGTCTACTCATGCACACACACGATGTGCATAGCTTCAGAAAAAATACCGTTATTTTAAAACTGCTCAAGATATTAGAACGGCGTTTGTTTGCGAAAATCATTTAGGAATAAGCCGAGGGCGGGTGTTTCTGAATTTCATTTCATTTAAAAACTGCATTTTAAAAAAGTAAAAATTGCTAAAAGAAAAGTGTGTTTCCAGAAAAAATTTTAGGCATGAAAAATCCGTTAGAAATTTTTTAAAGCACTAGAGGGACTTGTATTACACCTTTATCTTAATTTCTCCGCCATGCATTGTTATGGTTAATCGCTCAGATCTCATAGTTGTCATTCATTGCGCTTAGAGGCGATACCGCGCTAGAAACACCCCCGAGCGTCGCACTTATCATCCCACCACAATTAACTTACTCACACCTGACTAGGCGAGCAGCTTTAAAGTTGGGTTACAAAAAAAAAAAGGGGGGGGGGAATTTAGACCAGGTTTCCAATACCGATCCATCCTCTTTTATTTCGGTTCTTCATGTATGCCGGAGTAGCATCACTCCAACCAAATGCTGGTACCTATGTTTCCTGACATGTTTTGTCTAATGACCTCGTTGTTGACACAATTTGAAACCAAATAAATAAAATAATTTAAACTGTATGAGGTAAAATATGTTTTATTCTGCGCTCTTTAATATGCGCTGTAATGTAATATATAAAATAGTGTTTACTTCATTTATGCTGAACAATAAGCATGGTATTAAAAAATTCAAATGGCATAAGGGTATTAGGAATACTGCAACCCCGATAATCACGGAGTATAATCCGCAGTGCTGCGATCTGTACAGTTGGACGTAAATTAGTTAAGAGTCGGTTCTGGATAATCGATTGTTATGTTAACTAAGTTTATACAGTCCGCGGCTAGATGGCAGAGCGAAGAATGTTGAACAAAAATGTAGCGCTACATGTCAACAACAGTTTTGAGCTGTGCGAGAAAAAAAAACTTAATCGAATGAGCATGTACATTAGAGAATTTATTCAAGAACGTTCTAATTGTTTCAAACAAATGTCAATATACAACTTTAAAAATACTTAAAAATTCAAGGCATAAAATTAATCAAACGAAATATTTTATTCTCAGACACTAAAAGAATAACTTCGCAAACAAAATCGTAGTAAATGAATTAAAAAAAAAAAACTATTAGTGCTACAATACAGGTGATCAGTTATCGTACAAGAAAATTAGTTGAATTGATAACATTTGTTTGTAACCAAAATGAAACCAAATGAAATATTTAGTATTATTTACTACTAGCTGCAGTACCCAGCGTTGCCCGGGCTGAACAAAGGGTGAAGGGGAACTGTTTAGAGATCAGATGTAGTTAGTAATTGTCTTCTTGATTTGAATATCAAGTGTGCAAAATAATTTATATCACTTTCAGATCCCGACAGACGTTGTTCTGCCAGTTCATAGTTATTTACCTGGTCTGTATGTAATCTAAACTCTATAAAGCAATATAGAAAAAAAAACTGAAAAATAAGGGATTACTAATATTGAAAAGATTCCATTATCTAGCTAATGCTCGGCATGCATTGCAATGCCTCATTCAGTTTTGTTTTGTAATATGTTTGAAGTAGTTACACATATACAAATAATCTATCCATGTCTCTATATATATTTATCTCTATCTACATCTATAGTCCTATATATCTATGTATATATCTATCTGTATTTATCTCTTTATATCTACATATATACCTCACACTCTCTCTATGTATTCTATATGAGGGTACTGATTGCTTCGTTGTTAATATCACACGGGTGTTTTTTTACTTGTATGGGAAAATTAAGAATGATAAGGCATCTAGTGCGTGGCAACAATGTTAATAGGCAATAGGAAATAAACTTCTAGCGCCTGCGGCATTGTCAACACACACTTCGTACGTGTACTGCATGTTGTATCTAATCCCCTCCAACGCATTTGATTCTAAATTGGACTTTTAGTAAGGATCCCTAATGTTATTGATAATATAATATAATATAGCCTATAGCCTTCCTCGATAAATGCAATATCCAACACTGAAAGAATTTTTCAAATCGGACCAGTGGTTTCTGAGTTTAGCGCGTTCAAACAAACAACCAAACAAACAAACTCTTCAGCTTTATAATATTAGTATAGATAACAAAACATTACAGCAAACATAATAACAATATATATCAGTTCGATTCTCGAATACTTGAAATTGCAAATACAAATAATTTTGTAGAATTGCATAAATATGCTATTTATTTTACCAATTAAGTAGAATAGGAATGGGGCTCCTGAAATTGGTTCCTGGTGGTGGAGCTGGGAGCCAACAGCCATCTTGGATTGTGACATCACGGCGGACATCTCGGCGTCAAAATTCTTTAAAATTCCTCTAAAATACCTCAATATTCCTCAACATTGCCCTATTTCGAGGGACAAATTTCCTTTTTGAGGGAAAATTTCCCATTTTATAACCCACAAATACTAATATTTGAAATTCTAAAGTATTTGGACTTAAAAATTATTTTTAATTTGAATGAATAATAGCATCACACGCCAAAGTGGGCTGCCGCATATTTGTTTAATTTTTAACGTCTAGAGTGCAGTATTATTTATTATCTTAACATCCACCATATTGTCTTCCACCATGGCCGCCATCTTGAAAGTCTGTAATATTTTAGCTAGAAATTCCGGACAGGTTCCAAAAATCTTAAAAATAATCTCTCATTAATTTACTGTTTGATATGATCGATTCCTGTCCTCTGTTCGATCTTTGGACGATACAAAAAATGTTTATTCTAGATTAAAAAAAACACTTATTTAAACAAAAGAAAACATGGTCAAAATCCTAAAAGTGACTTAAAATCCTCATCTACCAGCCCCAGTAAGCCAATCATGACACAGGCCGTCATCTTGAAATTCTGTAATTATTTAGCAGGAAACTCGGAAAATGTTCCAAAATGCATCAAATAAATCTCTTATTAAAACAGTGATTGATTTCGTTGACATCCATCCTTGGTTCGATCATTGACCGATGAAAAAATGTAATTTAATTTGATATCACATAAATTTACCAAACCAAGACAGGGTTATAGGAAAAAATAATCAAATTGCAAATAAAAAAATTGTAATTTATATAGTCTTCTTAGAAGGCAAAGTGAGTGCTTTGTATGTGTTTTCAGGGCAGTTCTACATGACAGTTAATTAGCCAGACACGTCCAGACAGCAACAAGGCAGGTCCGGTTAGATGACCAGACCCGACCAGCCGCTTGGTCAGGCCAACACGACCAGTTGGTGGCCAGGAACAGCCAGCCGGTGGTTAGGTACGTAAAGCCAGTAGCCAAGATGCCTTATTTTTGATACTTAGCATACATTACAAACATGTCATGTAAGATATGAAACGTATATACCAAGCCTCTCCGAATCACGAGGACAATCATGACCTGACTACAGACCTAACGATCCAGAATCAGCGAAAAGTAAGAATGTGCTCCAATCGCTCCAATGCTCAAATTTCTCCACGTGCTCAATGTCACATCCTTTGGTGGGATACGCATTCTTGGGTATCCTTGTTTACAATTGGCTTAGGACGGTATTCCAAGACGTTCGGGTAAGTTAGCGAATAAGCACTGCCTTGTTGGGACACAACCGTACCCTAACTCGCGGGCCGTATTCCAGATAGGCAACCGTTTTAATAAACGGTGCCCTGCGCGAGGCTAGAAACCTATTTCAACGCATTCTGGCGGACGTTTCGCAACCATTGATACAATTGTTACGATAAAAATACTAGAGTTAGCAGCACCATCGCACAAAAATAGAACCACCTTTCTCATTTTCTCAGGTAATTATAAGTTGGGATTATTTCTTGTTATGGCCTATTAAGTGTACACAATATATTCAAAGCTATTTTCGATATCGTGAAGTTTAATCTGGCACAACAACACCGATGGTCACAAAAATGGCCACGAGTTGCGAGTTGGCTCCGCCAACTAAAAAGTGAGCTCTGCGCATGCGTGGAATCAGGGCAACAAATCGGCAACGGATAAGACACAAAATTCCGTTCCCTAAAAACTAGGAACTGGCCGTGTTCTATCGTGCACTAAGAATACGGTTAGGTAACAACAGGTGTAGCATATTCAACACCTGAACCTTTATTTTTGTGTCTTGCAATGCCGGCCTTAGAGTTGTCAAAGGTGTATATCAAGCGCACTAAAGAACAATATCAATTAGAACCTTCGTGTTTCAAGTCTACTTTGCTGCCCGGTGAATCCGCAAAATAATCATGGTCCAAGTGATAGAATATATGTAGGGGCATGCAGATTTCGCGAAAAGATTTGGAGACTAGATGAAAGTTAAAACAATGTACCATCGTCTGTGTTTCGTGATTGGGTGAGTTTCTCCCAGGTACACATCGATTGTAATAACACCAATCACAGTGATTCAGTGCGGAAGAAAACGCGTCCTGAGTGGCTCGGTCAAACAAGGCACCGACTTCTCTCGCAGACGGCCGCCAATCACAAGGAGAAACAGCTGGTGCGTGTATAACATGTTGCAGTCTAATAGGCATTCAGATTTTTTTTCGCAAAAAAAAAACTTGCCTCTAAATATAAGTAAACTTTCATTCCACGTCTATATCAAATCGAACGCATAATCTAGGAATTGTAATTTTTAATTTCGATGTTTTTAGGAGTCGAGTAATGATTCCCTGCGTACGACGGGCAGCAGCCTCAGCCTCGTGGGCCAAGAGGTCGGCCTCGGCTACCACGGCGGGTCGTGTAGCACTTGCTCGCAGTCTGCGATCCATTCCCGACGACTGGTGAGGTCTGCGTCGCACCGGGTCCATCCCTCGGGTCCCAACTCGGAGGCGCTGTCTGTCCCCCCCACCACCTCAACCGGGGCACACATACGGCGTGCAGAGCTTCAGAAGAGGGGGGAAAAAAAAGTAATTTGAAAACTGCTTGATGTATCAGAGTTTGCGAAAAGTATTTAAAGTATACGCTGAGAGCGTATGATTATTATGTTTTATTGTATTTATTTTTAAACTGTATTTTTATAAGAGTGATAATGGTTGAAACGCGTGTTTTCATAACCAAATTTTAGGCATGAAACACTCGGCACAGATTTTTTTTAAAGCATTAGAGAGAGTTGCATTACATCTTTGTCTTAATCTTCACCGCATGTTATGGTTACAGCTCATATATCATAGTTGCCCAGTGCACGACGAGAAGACGGCGCTCCAGTCCACGGCACAGACACCGCGCTAGAAGCACAAGCGAGCGTCGCGCATAACCATCGCGCCTCGCTGACACAGATACGTTCCTGACCAGACGGGGGGGCTTAACCATCTCGTCCTTGCCACTGATGAGGTCCGTCTCGCGCCAACCTCGGGAGCGGTCTCGTGGTCGTCCTTGGGTCGCTGTCGCCGGGCAGACCGCTGTTCCTCGCGGCGAGAGACGCAGTCCCGGGAACCCGGGGGACGACTGGCGGTCTTCACTGCAGGTACCGTGCCTCTGCTGCCATCTGCCGTCTGCTGCTGCTGCTGAACCACAGACCTGCGTATAGTGTTCCCATCCGCAAGCTTGTGCGCAGACAAGTCGGCGTCTGGTCACAATTTGTCTGTTCACAACAGTGTTTACCTTCCTGGGCGGATCGCAGTTGATTGAATCGTTTGGATTCGGCGATATGGTACTGATTTAGTGTCCTTCGGGACGTATCAAATTACACATGATCCAATGAGAATATGCAGTTCAAGTTTTACGGGCGCCGTTCGGCTGGAGCGTAGAACGCGCTACGGCGTATATATATAACATGTCGTTCTTGCTCGGAGTTTCTACCGCGTGTACATCTAGGTCTTTTAAGAGCAGTTCCACATGGCAGTTGATTGCCACATTTTTTTTTTCGCACGGCATAGAGTTCTCAATTTCGTTAAAAGGGTAGTAATATATTTTTTCATGATGGCTTGCAAGTTTTATGCATACAAATGTCTTGCCGCAGAATGTACAAATTGATTCTGAAGAATGTTTAAACTGTCCATCACAGTTCCTGGTGTGTCTTTTACAGGTTTCCGTAGCGTATACACTGGCTACACCTGCTGCACTGATATTTAATGCGTAGGGGCAGGCATTTTTCGCGAAAAGATCTGAACACTTATTACACTGCAACAAGGCATACCCGCAGCTGTGGTTTCTTCCTTGTGATTGGTGGCTGTCTGCGAGAGAAGTCGTTGCCTTATTTGAACCGAGCCACTCAGGACGCGTTTACTTCCGCACTGAATCACTGTGATTGGTGTTGTTACAATCGATATGTACCTCGGAGAAACGCACCCAATCACGAAACACAGACGATGCTACAGTGTTTTAACTTTCATCTAGTCTCGAAATCTTTTCGCGAAAGTCTATAAAGCCCCCGCGCTTACATACTTCACACACGCTGAACTAGCTTCGACCAGAGGCTATATATACCGTCTCACGCTTAGATTGCAGTATGCGGCTTATGGCGCGCGCTGTTGTTGGTTCTTTAACACGTTACGAAGTATTTCAGTGGGATGTACTCCTGTGGAATTCTGAGTGCAAGGGAAGCATTTTACGAATTAATTTTTTTTTAGTAATTGATAATGTTTTGGGCCCAAACCTACTATCACGCTTATAAATCTCTAATATATCGTATCTTTTAACTTAAACAAGAAACAATCTACACACGTGCTTTGACTCGAATTCATTCGAAAATTGTAATGTTCACATGGCAAATATATAAACAATATCCAATACCTTCAATTTCAAATACTTGTTACATTTGGCAACGGCGCGCGCAGAAACAAGGACAGCGCTTACATGCAAAAGGCATGTGTTGGAAAGAGAGAGAAAGCGCCCAATTTACTTCTAAACTGATATATAAGAGTGGGACGTTCTACAGACAACGGCGGGGAAGTTGTGTCGTAATGACCCGTAGCTCTCATTAGATAACACGCGCGCAACCCACTGCGATAATGGCGCGAATTTGTTTGGAGAGCGGACAAACAACGATTTCAAGGTCGGCGCAGTGATATCACAAGCGATAAGAAAGCGCAATGTTCTATTTAAACAGCGCCTCTATTTCGTGCTTTCATAGCAAAGTTATTAGAACCTTGTGGCGGTGCGTCTACTCTCTGAAGGTGAGTCTGCGTCTCTTGTCCGTGGCCAGTGTCGGACACGGGGATGTATCTTCTTGGCGATTAGGAATAGTTGGGGGAAGGGGGAGGGAATATAAAATAAATTAGAAAAAATATTAATATTTGAACACGTGCATTAAATTTTTTTTATTACGGTTGAAAATAATACATTATCATATGGGCCTACTGAGGTAGAGTAGGCGACGCGACCTCTAACTTAAATGGAAAGCTCACATTGCATCACCTAAAATAACATATTTCCTTCCTTGATATTTTGCAAATTTTCCCCTCCAACTTCAAAAAGAGGGGGGGGGGGGTTATATTCCCCCTGTTCCCCTCCCCCGCCTCACCCATCAACCATTGTCCGTGGCAGGCTTCAAGGTGTAGCTGACCTCCTTCCTCTGGACAGACGGTATCTCGAGGCGGACAGCCGGACAGGACCTCTGCATGGATATCAGAAAGGTGTCAGAGTTTCCATACGACCTAATGAAAACCCTGTTTGAGCCACGCGTCTCACGGACGGAGATTCAGCTGATTCCCGGCTTGCGTAGTGCTAAAAATTTTCTCCTCAAATTTACAACACTGGTTACAAATTATTCGCAGAGATATTCGTAAATGTACGTACTTCTTCATAAACCTGCGGACACCGAGTTACTTTCATTGAAAGTGAACCCATGACGATTATCCTCAAAACCTTGTTAGGTCTGCAGTGGAAACACTCTTATCTCTCCCGCGTGCCTCTTTACCAAACACAGGACTCAGAAGTGAGAGTACAATGCAGTTTTTACACAGAAAAATTCCTAAAGAATCGACAATTTAAAGACTGCTCAACATATCCGAGCGATGTCTGTTTACAATATGCATTAAAGAATAACTGATGGCGGATGAGTAGTTATGTTACGTGTTTTGTTTTTAGGTTTATATTTTAAAACAATGAAAATGCTAAAACGGGTGTTTTCAAAATAATTTTAAGGCATGAAACATCCGATAAAGACTCTTGAAAGCACTCAGGGGTCTGGGCATTACTACTTTATCTTCATTCCTCCGATATGTAAGGTTATGGTTACAGCTAAGATCTCATGGATGCCCTGTCAGCCCACAGCCTTGCGTTGGACGATCGAGACGCCAGCGAGCGTCAATCTGATCACTTCACCTCACTAAGAGCGGTATTCGAAAACTTTCGGGTAAAGCAGCGAGAAAGCAATGCCTTGTTGGGCTGAAACCGTAATCCTACTCGCGGGCTGTATGTATTCCATTATGTGTCCAAACTGCATCCCAGCAAGGAAAAATATCGGCAGCCGTTTAAATAAACGGTGCCCTGCGCGAGGTTAGAAACTGTTTCCAGCGCATTCTAGCGGACGTTTGGCAACCAATCGTTACGGCTGAAATCCTAGAGGAAGCGGCGCCGTTGCGCTAATTAAATGGCGTTATTCTAAAATTTTTCAATAATTTACATATTAAGGTTTGATCTTTTTTTTTTTAAGACCATCAAAGTGTACAGTATGTATAGCAGGATAGTTTCACTGGCATAAAGTTTCATTTGGCACACCAATACGTTTGGTACGTCCCACAACATTCATGAACTTAAATGTGTACGAGTTAACCGCGCCAGACGCGGACTAGATCAACGACTGCACGAAGGGACCGGCTGTGTCCGGGCGGGTTGTCGGCAGGGATGTCCGGCGCCGGCTGCGAGAGGCCGGACTCCGGCCCGCTCCCCCGCGTGTGGCGGAGGGCGAAGGGCAGGTCGCCGGTGGGGGGCGCGGTGCCGTGCTTCGTGGTCCAGGAGGTGCCCCCGGACCGCCGCGAGGACGTGCTGGACTTCATGGAGGAGAACTACGTGCGCAACGAGCCGATCCGCGCCGGCATGGCCTTCTGGACGGACGAGCAGTCCGTGGCGGAGCTGCGCGCCCACTGGGCGAGGCTGCTGCCGCAGCAGCCCTCGCTGGTCGCCTTGCTGGACGACGGCAGCGCGCGGCCCCGGGTCGTCGGCGCCAACGTGCTCAGCATCGTGCGGCGAGGCGCGCCCCAGGACGACCACGAGGTGGGTGTTCCCACCTTCCCACCTCCAGTTCACCAACCTGTCCACGGATCTGCGTCAACTGACAGACACGTTCAACACGATTCCACCTTTTGATTGTCTTGTAAACTTACAGATATTTGTAAATTTGTACTTTTACATGTTAACGATTGTAACAATACAAGTGTTCGCAGTCATACTGGGCTTTTATGCTTATGCTTTGTGTTGTCCTTGAAATTCCAATAGTTAAAGTAATTTGTAAAAAGTCCCCTAAATATCGTTCCAGTATCAACTGCGCACATTAATAAACGTAATAAAAGAAAATAAAGTCAAACTATGGAAATTAGAGTATTTCTACCATGGTTTAAACAAATCATGCTGGAATGAAACATAAATTAAAATACAAAATTATGGGCCAATTGTTATAAGAAATACCTGGTATTTTCTTGAAAAACGTATTTCATATATGTAAAATTAACAAAACCCATGTAATGTACAAATTTGCAATATATTTATTGTAGTATTACAACTATTTTTCGGCAACTAGTTTCCAAAGGAATCTTTTGTAAAAGTACATAAAGTTTTTTTTTTTTCTGTGGAAAGGAATATTCTTGGAATTCTTAACAAACAAACTGAGTATAAAATAGCCCGTCCTGCTACTGGCTTCTGGCTCTGTGGATTGAGATTGTCATAGTTCCTCCGAACGCAGAAATTCTCCTGAGGTATCGGTGTCCGCCATCTTAGAGAGTGACGACACGGCGGTCATATAGGATGACCTTGACCTTTAAAAATTTGCCAAATAATGCCAAAAATTACTTAAAATTAGCCACAAATTCATCAATATTCGCCAAAATGTCCAGTTTTTTAGGAAAAAGATTCCGCCAAAATATCTAAAAAAAAAAAAAAAAAATTAAAACAACAATTACTATATTTTGAGGGGGAAATTCCCGTTTTGAGAGAAAATTTCCCGTTTTTATTCCAGAAGAATTAAAAAATTCGGAATTTGGAATAATTCAAAAGATTTTTGCATTTTTAAATAACCCAGGTTCCTAAAAGCGGCTTAAAAGTAAAAAAAATAACCCACACTAAGCCACCCTAAGCCACAAAAAATTTCCGGAAAAATTCCAAAAAACATAAAAACCTTGCTTATGTCACACCCGGCATTTTGGATTCTAGAAACGTTTCACTTTTCATTACGTCAGCCATCTTGAAAATCTGTAAATATTCGATTTTAAAAAGAAATTTTTTTAAATTTATAAAAATATTTTTTTAAATAAAAATAACTCTGCTGTTTTGGATTATGACGTCACAACCACAATTTTGGGTTTAGAATATTACAATCTTCGTTATGCCCGGCATATTGGATTCTTGAACACTGCACTATTCGTCACGGTTGCATATTGTATGCGCATAACATCATCGTTGCAATGCTTAATTATTATCCGAATTAATGGAAACATTTTTTAAATTAATAAAATAGTTTGATTAAATTTTAATAAATACTTGCGTCATGGGGTCCTCGGTTCGAACATGGAAAGGACGATCGATTAAAAATGATGACGGATCCTTCTCCACGCAAGCCACCCAAAGACTGACCTCCCACCACTAATTACATGGCGGATATTACGTCAGCCATTATGACGTCATGACGGCCTTTTTTTTTTTTTCACCTGCTGGAGGCCGCCATCTCGGATCCGACATACTGGTTTTTGTCTGCTAGAGTATGCTACCGACATATTATATTTAATATTGTCATCTAGAGGGCAGATATTGTTAGCAGGGATGTTGTCGTGTTGTTCCAGTACAAAGGGGAGAGCATCAGGAAGATCTTCAGGTTGCTGGACGACCTGAAGTCGCGCGTCGACCCGTTCCAGACGTACGGCGTGGAGGAGTACGTGTCGGCCATGGGACTGGCCGTGTGCAAGGAGTACAGGGGCCAGGGCCTGGGGCTGGAGTTGCTCTCGACGCGGCTGGAACTCTGCCGGGCGCTGGGAGTCCGCCTGACAGTCACCACCTTCACCGCCATCGAGTCCCAGCGGCTGGCGGCCAAGCTGGGCTTCCGCACCATCGCGGAGGTCGCCTACGAGGACTACAAGGTCGACGGAGAAGTCGTGTTCCCCCACGTGAGCTCCAAGAGCGCCAAGCTCATGGCCAAGACGGTCGAGTGACTCGCTCCGTCCCTCAACCGTCCGCCAATCACGTGGCCCGGAATGTTCCAGCCGTCCGTCAAAACCTTACCGAGCTTCAACTTTCGAAGGATATGGTTGTAATTATAACTTTTAAAAAAAAATGTCTTAAAAGAATTGTCTTTATTTAAAAATTTTCTCTTAGTTTTTCTATTCGTTTAGGCTGTTTCCGTATTATTATTTTTTAAACTTCAGTTATAACCTATTTTAAAGTTTGACATTTGAAACAAAAAAATTACCGAAACACAAACGGTTACTAGAAAATTTAGTTATTTAAATATTTTTAAGTGCTCGTCAAACAAGAAAAACCACCTTTGATAGATAAATTTTTTTGAAATTTTAATCCTCACTGTCAGTTAACAGTAGAGGTGGGTTGTTACAGCAATTTTCGGTATCTGTTCTAACCTGTAACTGATACAGTAATGTAATGGTTACAAGTAGCTGATACTTCTGTATCAGCTAAGCAGTAGCGGTCCCAGTAAGCAACAAGGTATCAGCATTCTCGTTACAGGTTACACATCCTCCGTGCCGTCATCACCAGCGTAAAAAGGTATCAGTTTTCTCATTCTACATTCTTCGTAGTCGTAAAAAGGTATCAGTTTTCTCATTCTACATTCTTCGTAGTCGAAAAAAGGTATCCGTGTTCTCTTTCCGCGCCTTTCGTAATCGGAGTCTTCAATCTTTGCAAGGAGCACGCACTGCGCACTGAGCGTACTTTGATGAGAAGCCTAAGATGTACATCAAGCTCTGTCCCTGCCCGAACACGCCCGAATATTCACCTTCGGCCAACCTCGGGATTTGTTTTATTTTTGCGCAGGAAAAATGAATTCAAATATTAAAAGTGGTCGGTTAGGTTAGCTACATTAAAACACTTTAGAACACTATGTACGGTTAGTTAGGTTAGTATAGCTACATTAAAATAAACAGAGAAATATAAATATATATAAATAAACCCGAGGTTAGCCGAAGGTGAATATTCGGGCGTGTTCGGGCAGGGACAGAACTTGATGTACATCTTAGGCTTCCCCCTCCCCATCATTCTTTCCCTTCTTTATGCCTTATTCGTCGTGCCGCTCCCTCCCCTTTCACAAGCTCCGCCCAAGTGACCGTCATCTGCGATCGGGTTCTACGCACATTGGCCGTGGTGTTGTTCCAGGTGAATTCTAAACTGGTACTAAAGTACTTGATACTTGAATAGTGTACTCGTTTGCAGTACTTGTTACAGGCGTGTATCAGTTACTAAGTAGCTGATTGATACTCTGCAACCCACCACTAGTTAACAGCATCCAGGGGGGGGGGAATATAACAGTGGACGTGCGGGGTCATTGTGAGTCGCTCGACTTGCTGACGAACGGTATTGAAGAGGTCGGACGCGACGAATCAGCGCCCAGCTTCAGCGGGTCTGTCAAACGGACACTCGGCGTCGTGAATATGAACGGATTGGACAAGCCTACTCTAGGGCAGGCTCCAGGAAGACTTCTCGGCAAACGCTATCGAAGAGAGATATGATCAATGTCAGACAATGGGCTTGGAATATTTATAAATGTATGGTCTCGAATACTGAACTTTAATAGTTCCATTCAACTTTTGATGAAAGAAAAAGTTTAACAAATTAAATTTTAAGTATTTAAGTTAACACTAATATACTCTCAAACATTTAAAAAATTAAATACGATTTGAGCTGAGGAGGAGCTGTCGCCGTGCTTGCTTCGTACTATTACAATTGGCGAACAACACTCGTTACAAATTACGGATGTACAAGCACTGGTCACGATTTCAAAAGAATCGTATTTCTGTATTAACGCAACTACACAAAAACCTGGTAAGTGCAAAGGAAAAAAAAAAAGAGCGAGTCTTTCAGTACTCGTTACAGATGTGTAAACATGTAACCTCGGTAACGAGCAAATTCATGTGTTTTCACGTTGTTCATGTTGCAAATAAACTTATAGCAGAGGAGACCGTGGGAGATCGACCTCCACCCATATGATAACCACATGAGACTTTTTTTTAATGAAATTGTATTGATTTTTAAACACGCCTATGATAGCTTCACAATAGAAAAGTGTCCATGGCTATTTTTTATTAAATTAATTTTAATCTTTTTTTTATAACCTTCACTCTTTTGATAACCGAACAAATTTAGTTTCAACAGATAGTTTTTAACGTGGAGAATATGCCTTGGTAGGCTTGCCAACTTATTTCTGTCCATGGCTACCTGGCAAGCAGGTATGAACAAGTATGTCAAGATAGATAACTACACCGATATGTTAACCAATAGAATTTGGTATCAGAATAAAGATAATTTAATTAAGAAAATAATCGTATATGCTTGCCTGCAAAAATTGTTTCTTGTAATATTATTGCCATTCTTTGAAGTTTTAAAATCGAAGCAATTAAATAAGTGCTAGAGAGAAAGTAGAGCGTCCGAAGTCCGTGTGATGGAACAGGACACAACATAGCGGCTGTGCGCGTCATGTCCGTTGAATGTAACCCAGTGCGCATGCTCTTTTACATGCGATTGGCAGAGTAATAGGCAAGTTTCTTGAACTTCTGATTCCTAGTGACTCATCTAATTTGAGAGAAGATATTGTACACATGAGTAAACAAATTAGAATCATATAATATTAATTTTGTGCAGAAAATAGGGAACTATATAAAAAAACTTTTGAAAAGTTCTGCAAAGTTTGATGATATAACGACTTTGTGACGAAATAACGAAGAACATTGCGAAAAAATTACAAGGTCGAGCCAAGTGGCATATTTACACAAACGGAATATCAAGAAACGACGATTAGAATAAAGAACGGCCTGTGGTGGTTTCAAAACGTTGCCACTCATCGGCACCGAAAGGAACCAAACACTGCAATATTTTGTACTTTTAAGTACAAGGAAAATCCTTGGAAACACAGTTGCCAACTATATAACTTGTAAAACTGCAAGGTGGAGCTTTGTAAAATACAAATGGCAGCTTTATAAGCAACACCGTTCGCAACTGAGTTTGCAAGAATTTTCCCTGTAAAAGTACAAAAAAAAATATCAGGGTATGATGGCGGAAGTCACCCGCCTAGTTTTAAACTTCCCATTTGCACGACGTATTCACGTTCAAAACTGGCGGCCGTGACCCGACACAGCTTAGCCCATTTTTTTTTTTTTTTTTTTTAATTCTTAAAACTCACACACTCCCAATAGCTTTCATTTTCACCAGTCTCTCTAGAATAGGAACTCGCTTCAACGAAGTATAAATTAATTATTGAAAAAAAATAATATACCACATTTTTAAAACTGATTATCCGTATAAAACTAGCTCTCCTAACCCCATACAGACTGTTCTGAAAATTTTGATTGCAATTTTTTAATACCTATGAAAATACTTGTAAGATTTAAAACTAAAAACGTGAGGCGCATGCAATAGATAATTGACGGATGATTAGTTACCCTAAGTCACTAACAATTTTATTGAACTGCAAATGCTATGAACTGTTGTGTGCGTATTCTCAACGGCTCTATTTCCTACACTCAGTAGTATTTATTACAGGCGTCTCACGTTATTCTTTATAATCTTACAAGTATTTTCATAAGTACAATAAATTCACAATAATAAATTTTCAGGAAAATTTTTATAAGGCTATAAATCTGTATGGGGCTAGAAAAAATTATATATTTTGTCCGTTTTAAAAACGTGATAAGTTATTTTTTTTTAAATTTAAACAGTAAATTTGTGCTTTATAGTCCTGTGTGTGCATTATCATCCGGTTCTCAGCTATGTTTAAAGTTTCAAGTCTCTAGCTCATCAGGAAGTTAGTTTACAATCGATTGCAAAATTTGTACCGAGCAGACAAGTGAACAGACGGACAAGAAAGCGAGTTAATAAAAACATGATAAACAGAAAAAAAAATTCAATCAGTGAGAAAATTTAGGTTTTTTTTGGGGGGAGGGGGGGGGGGGTGGAAGGATATAAACACAGAACCCAACTTTTTGCTAACTTGTTGCTGGGAATACATTAGCTCCGGGAGAGAGCCTTGTAACGTCACTGCCAGTAAGATAAATGTTCAGTAATCGTCTTTGAAACTCCGCAAGATGTTACAGCGTCCACATTTTACCCAAGTAATGAACTAACCCATTCACTTTAAACATTAATGCTAGCCATGTTCTGTATTTATTTCATAGCGCATTACTGTTAAATCAGTATGCAAAAAAATAATAGCATGGAACCGTTCTAAATTTACTTAAATTTAAAGTACTTGGAATATAAATAATCTTTTGACTATATATATTTTGTGTTAAATTATTTCTATAATGATGTTTACTTCTACGAACTAATTTAACAGAGCTAATGTTTAAAATCATTCTTATACCACGTCGAAATCACTCAAAAAGAAGAATATTTTCAAAAGTAAATTTTTTAAATTTATAAATATTACTGAAACATTATTAATATTTGAAAAAATAGAAGTAATTACCTCCGGGGGAAAAAATTCCATACGTTTTAAACGTCTTAGAAAACCAAGACTGGCGTTCTTATAAATGTTAATAAATAATAGTTTAAAAAACTAAAAAAAAATCGCTTTTATATAAAATCCAACTAAAAAAATAGAAAATAAATTTTAATAAATTTTAATTAAAAATAGTTTTAAAAAAAGTATTTTATTTAAAATAGGCGTGGGGTGCGTGGAGTCAATAGTTACAATTATTTTATTGACAGATATGAGTAGAAGGATTATCATTTTGATAATATCTTAAAAAGCACCCCACGCTTTTAAAGCTAATATAAAGCGTGTAAAAACACAAAAAAAACACACAAATTTTAGCTGTTAATAAAATGATAATAGGTATTTACACAGAAGAAATTAAGTAATTGATATAATTAAGGGAGACAAAATTTTGAAACGAATAAAACTGTCATATAATGAGGACAATACTGGGAACCTTGTTAATAAATCGAACACAACATACAGCATTGACGAACATATTTTGCTACCTACGATAGACCAATTGCGATGTTTCGGAAATGCTATCCGTTGCATAATTTTAAAATGTTTGAATGCATGTGTACAAACAAATTTATCTATGATAACTTTAAAGGAGCAGTACACAACAGCACAGTAAATATAATATTATTCACACCAGGATGAGTTGGGAAATTTACATTTACGTTAAAATTAGTTGATGAATATGCTTTCATATTAATTTGTGAAATTTTGGAAGTTTCCCAAAAGTATAGGCTTATACTCTACGAGCATTAATCCTTTAGTTAAAACACTCCTTTACTGCTATGTTCACTAAAGGTAGCACCATTTTATTAATGTAATTATTCGAGCACCAACTCCGAAATGTGTAATATTTATGAGCAATGCAATAACACCTACGTGTTTTTAAATTCTCTTGAATTAATCTTGGATGTCCCGCCATCTGTGCATATCTGTTTGACGGTAAACGATAACCATTTTCCTTTAAATTGTAAAAGAAATTATCACACAAATACGGTACGCATTTGACATCTTCATAACCACGGATTCCTGATAAATTTCTCATTACAATTGTGTTACTAAATAACTTTGCTTTACATTTTAGCAACTTTGACCAACAGCAATTAGGTATACACATTAGCGTTTTACTGTAGTAATATATTTACAAACAGATATAAAATATTTCACACAGTATCTGACCTTTTATTTCAATTTACGAGGTAGACACCATCCGCGAACAAAACTTGTTAAACCACTTTCATTAAACGATAATTCCTTTTTCTATATTTGGGATTCTCTTGACATTCTTGCCAAATAAAAGGCCATACAGAGGGTAATTTATGTACACTCCTTATTAATTTTCAGTTTCCCGTCTTTTCGTTCTGCTTAACGTCTGGTTATCCACTTTGCCTTATCTTCGTTGGCATTCATCACGCGTCAGCCGGTGCTCACGTCTTTATCTTCCTTTTGCGCTGTTTCATATTTTCGTGGAAGGAATTCAGCTAATAGAATCTCACTCCCCTTCACCTTCAGAGCATGTGGTTCTCGAAGAAGGCACGAATATTGAAACAGACGCTTCGACGAACGGGAATAAAAGAAAGCACTCTTAAAGAATTACCGTTTTTATCGTGCCTTGCCGATGATTTCATTCTCTCCGTTTATATCTGGCGCAGCAGTGTTAAAATATTTTATTCACCAACACTTCAATAAAATTACATTTAGTGACTGTGTAAATTGTATTTCTGTTTCTTCAAAGATTACGTTCTGATAGGAGTTTTTTCTGCTAGATAAACAAAATGTGTATTTACGCCAATTAATTTCAGCTAAGTAGAGACTGGTTAACTTTTATCATCCAGTCATTGCCAAAAAAAGAACAACTCTGCAATACTCTGTTATTTGTAAAACCACTATTTCATTTACTCGTAATGTCTGCTATGGAGAAGGAAATTAAATTATCATATTAGCCCGTAAACATACTGGCTCTGTATATCTTGTCAGTGCCGAGTCGGTTGTCGGAGTTGTTTGAGCTGGAAATACAGCATTATTACAACAAAATTCCATCACAGTTTGATTAGTAATACAACCAGCCTTTAGGCTGTAGACCATTCAAACCATTAAAATCAGTAAAATATAGTTTATATAGAATTATTTGCCTATTCCTCTGTTTTAGTCAGGTCTATACGAAGAGAGATGTAATAAAAATGTTTTATCATAACACTAGCCGTATTGATAATCTTAATTTTTATAAAATTTAGAATTAATGTGTATTTCAACAAATCCACATACACTTGCATAAAAATTATGTATCCATATTTAATGCGTTGATTCAAATAGTGACTTAGACAAAAGGAAACACAAACGGTTGCGTTATATTACAGACTTTATAATAATTTGAATCATGAGGCTTACATTTAACGTTATAAAACAGTAGAAGGATGCGTGTGAATTTATAACCACCACATTACACTAATATAACTTCCTGACAAAACTATAAGGCATAAAAGTATGGTATGTAGTACGTAACAGTCTTGTGTTTCAGTGGTTTTTCACAGCTTTAATAATAAAATGTTCTCTGATTCAGTTTAATGGTATCCTTCTTATGTTAAGTTAATCTTCAAAGAGAGATTTAGATCAGGAGACATGAGTTCAACAACATGAGGTAAAAAATATATATTATTTAAAAACCTATTCATGACTGAAAAACGAAAGCGTTTTAGATTTATTAAAAATATGTTAAACATATTTAAATAATAAAAAATACCGTGTGTAACTCAGTACATGTGACAAAAGTGAAACTTCTTTGGCAATTCAAACCTCGACTCGAAAGTATATCATAAGGAATAAAACGGCAGGGAAAGTGAATGATAGAAATAAGAAAATTTCCTAAACAAACATGAATTAACAATTCAAAATAACCTCAAACCCCGTTGTGTTGCCCTCTGCCCAAATACTCCCTTACTAGATGCCAGCAAGTCGGATGTCGTCAGGCGCAGGCGGGTCCCTACCGCCGCGACCCGCCTATCCCTGCAGCATGGCTGGGTTCAACCTGAGCCGCACGCTGCCACGTGGAGCCCGCTCAAAGGAATGAGTTCTCTGCACCGTCCACAACCTAGTCCCCGTTATTTTCGCGTCAGAAGGCGACACAGCCCCCGTCACAGCAACCAGGCCCTTCAGGCTACTTCGGCCCCCCGAGGCAAAACCCCTGGACCACACCACGGCACCCACAGCCCCCACCATCGGCCAGCACATGTACCTGGAGGGAGGAAATCGGTTCGAAGCCCTCCGACAACACGAACTCAGCTACAACGAGCTGGAGTATCCGGTGATGGCGAACAATCCCTGGGTGCGCAAACCAAGGCGGACACAACCGAAGCAGCCCAAGAAAAACTGGACTGGCCACAAAAATGGTAACAGGCCACAGCAGGCAAACACAGCTGCCCCAGCTGCCCCAGCTGCCCCAGCTGCCCCGACCCCGCAGCGAGCGGCGCCAGTCGCTACATACTGAACATGGCTGTTGACGCAGCCCCAGTGTCGCCAATGCCCCCACCCACACCAGCCACCAACACGCAGGTGCCACGGCTGGAGGATGTACAATCCATCCTCCTGAGCAACAAGGCCATAAGTGCCAACACACAATTGCGTAGTGCCATCGGCCCACTGTGCCAACTGATGGCAATCTGGCTCGATCCTGCGAAATCCATGACCGACAAAATCCGTGCGTCCATGGATTGCGTGTGCGCGCTCGCCGACACCATTGATGGCGACGAATAATGTGGATCCGGCACACAACACCATTAGTTTTAAGTTAAATTCCCTCCTATTCTGGAATGCACGCGGCATTAAAAATAAATTAACGGAATTCATAAACCACCTGGATGAATATAAAATAAAAATAGCAGCAATAAGCGAAACACACTTAAAACCGACTGATAGGCTAACCATTTTAAATTATGTCATCTACAGGCGCGACCGCGATGCCAGAGGCGGCGGAGTCGCCCTGGCAGTACACAACAGTATCAGGCACTCTGCCTGCCAGCTCCCCGATTTTCAAAATTTAGAAGCAATAGGTATTAATTTGACTATTAACCACCAACAAATTAAACTCATTTCAATGTATGCGATCCCTGGTAGGTCTCTCAGCGTGGCGGATCTGGACGCTCTGTATGGTGCGGCCCCGAGCTTCCTCGCTGTAGGCGACATAAATGCTAAGCACATAGAGTGGAACTGCAAGGGCACCACGGCGAACGGCAGACTACTCTACACTCACGTACATGCTCCCTCAGAGCCAACACATGACTCGGGCAGACTTAATAGCATACCCGATATTATAATAGCGCCCTAAATAAGCGTGTCAACTCGAGGTTCCCTGTCCATTTCCCTGTCCACTTAATCTTTGATGACGCAACTTTAGATAAAAACCCACCGCGCAAAGTTAGGGATTACAATAACGCAGATTGGCAACGTTTTAAAAATTACTTAATGATAAATCTCCGCGACGCGGCCGAAATTAATATTGAAAATAGTGAAAACCTAGATTCCGCGATAGCTGAATTAACTGTAAAAATCCAGGAGAGTCTCAGCCAGTGCATCCCATAAAAGGAGGCTAGGTTAGCGCATGCCGAACTGCCAGAGTATATCCGCAGCTTGATCGCACAAAATAATCGACTGCGGCGCGAATACACACGGCGTCGTACACAACAGACGAAACGCCGAATCAACGAACTCAAAACAGTCATATCCGACGAAATCTCACTCTGGCGCAGCAGCCAGTGGGAATCAAAAATATCAAAACTCAAGACCCAGGACGGCAGTGCCTGGGCTCTGACTAAACGAATTCTAAATAAAACTAATAAAATCCCGCCCCTTCAAACAAACAACGGCGTAGTTTTTCAGCCCCAACACAAGGCACGGGCCTTCAACGACACACTAGAAACAGCTTTCTAGTCTAATATGCAGCCCCGCGACAGGCAATTCACTGCACAAATTTACCGCGAACTTCGTGTTAAATTGCGACAGCCCACAGTCTCCGAGCCCTTGTGAACACAAGCACAGGAAATTAAGCGAGAAATCAGAAAAATGAAGCCACGCAAAGCTCCTGGAAACGATGGCATACAAGCGGTTGTTCTTAAACAACTCCCAAACGAAACAATTGAATACTTAGCGGAATGCATAAATGCAATGTTTTCCATTAAATATCTTCCCCTCTCAGTGGAAAGAAGCACAAGTTATAGTCTTCCACAAGCCGGGTAAAGACAAAACACTACCACAAAACTACAGACCAATCAACCTATTAAGCACTGTGTCGAAAGTCGCAGAATGCATTTTACTAAATCGTCTCAAGCGACACATTTGCGATAACAACATACTGCCTAACGAACAGTTCGGCTTCCGCAGTACTCACTCAACAGTACACCAATTAGTGCGTCTCACATAAGAGATAACATGTGCATTTAACGCACACGATTATGTAGTCGCAACGTTTATAGACGTAGAAAAAGCCTTCGACAGAGTTTTTCATGCGGGGCTGATTTACAAACTCTATCAAACAGGATTTCCAGACTGCTACATCAAGCTAGTCGCGTCCTACCTAGCAGACAGAACATTCAGAGTATTCACAGAAGGAGCTCTATCAGACATCAAACAAATACGAGCAGTAGTACCACAAGGTAGCATCCTAGGCCCTGTCCTATTTAACATATACGTAAGCGATATGCCACGCCCCACACACCGCCTCGTCAAGCTAGGCTGCTATGCAGATGACACGGTGCTGTATAGCAGGTCTCACAATCTCCAGCTAGCCACAAACAGACTACAAGTCGCACTCACCGAGTTCCAACACTGGTGCACGACCTGTGGCCTATTTCATAAAACTACAAGTCTACAAGTTACTAGTTACAAGTTACAAGGGAATTTCTTACAAGTGTGAATCTGAAGTGTTTCACAAAGAAAGTTGCTTGACTTGTAGAAGTTGGTGCACTTGTAACACATACCTACAAGTTTACGAGTCAGCTGTTTATTGTTCGTGTTTTGATTATGTAACGAATTTGTAGGTTATAGTTGCGAAGTGTATGCTGATAAAAATGATTTCATTGACAGCATTTACAAATGTTTTGATACATCTGTGTACTGTTGCTTTGGAAATACCATGCATATCTCCAACTGCATGGTACTGTCCGCCATTTCCCAACAAATGTAGAGAGACAAATATTTGTTCCCTTGCAGATAACGATTTATTTCTTCGTGTAGGGTGATACAATATATGACCTATATCTTGTACTAGCTCCTCCAGTTTAACAGCACTCATGCGGAACATTTCGTTATACTCAAATACCGTGCCAAGTCCCATGTTCAACCTCTCTCTAAAATTAAGTGGTCGCCTCATAACCTCAATATCTATATCATCTTCATCAGAATCGGTAAATATAATAATATCCATTGTATTCTAAGATGTTATAATATCATTCTATACACAAGCATAGACTTATTAATGATTTACAACTAATATAATTGGACTTACACAATATTCTACCTATGTATTGACACTGGTAGCAATTTCTTACAAGTTACAAATGCTTGCTAGCTACAAGTTTGTTTATGAAACAAAAACATTTATTTACTTGTAAAATTAACTTGTAACTTGTAGAATTTCACTTGTAACTACAAGTATTTACTTGTAGCTTTATGAAACAACATTATCAAAGTTTTTACAAGTTACTTGTAACTTGTAGACTTGTAGTTTTATGAAATAGGCCACTGGCGAATCAAAGTTAATACAACTAAGTCCGAAGCAATTGTGTTTACCCGCAAACTCATTACACCTGTAGACAACAGGCCACACATTCATTTGTTCGACGAAAACATATGGACAGGAAACTGCTTTGGCGCAATCACATAGACGCCAAACGAACACAAGCGCAGGCTAGAATCAGCTCCCTATACCCAGTCATGAGTAGGCGACGCGGCAGCACAGTCGAAAATGGCTTGCTGCTTTACAAAGCTCTTATCCGCCCCATCATAACATATGCAGCCCCTGTCTGGGCAACCGCAGCTCGCACACACTTGCAGAAACTACAGCGAATTCTAAACAAATGTATTCGAATCACTACAGACGCCCCAGTATACTGTCCTGTAGAAGCTTTGCATCGTGAAACGGAATCGGAAACTTTGCAAGACTTTTACAATTGTACAACACAAACATTCTGCGATAAATGCGTAAACAGTTTAAATCCGCATGTTTCCTCACTCGGAAATGATGATCCCGACATAACACAAAAATACAAACGCCCGAAATCAATCCTCGCGCATCGCCCCCCGTAGCGATGCACGATTGGCCGGGCAGCCGGCCAATCACAGCCGCCTGCGACGGCCGAGGCCGGACCCCAACCACGTGGTTGCGGACTGGCGGGTAAATTCCACACATACACTTGTATTGCTGGCAGTTCGTCATAAATAGATTTAATATTTAGCATACTATTATTAAGATATAATATTAAGGCCTCCCAACACTTCCCAGTACACTAGCTGAGCTGCAACCCAGCAGCGAGGCCCGACAGACACAGACGCACGACACGGTAAGCCAATGGTGCCATAGCTTTGTGCCGAGTACATTGGTGTACGTATCCACGTAGCTTCAGCTACAAAATTTACCTAAATAATTTTCTTTCTTCATAATTTAAGTTTGCTGGCAGCCCGGCGGGAAACGACTAAAGTCGCCCCCGAAACAACCAGTGCCACCCAAACCAATGCGGACAGCAATGTCCAAGGGCGCACCCCCCCCCCCTCCCCCAACCCGCATGGTAACTCTTTTCTACTCGGTCCAACTCTTCTTCAGATCCATCCTTCTGTTTTCCCGTAAGCCTCCTGCTTGATATTAATGCATGCAATTTTGCATCCGGCATGCCAGAGCCCAGGGTTTTCCCTGTGTCTAAGCAGGTTTTACCTGGGCCCAACTTATCTAGTTTAAGTCTAGTATAGTCAGTGAGAGGAGTTAATCATGGCGCCAATCGCTGCCATGGCTGGCCAATCCCCCTAATAGCACACGATGACTACTACCCCTCCTGCATGGCTACTACCCTGCATGATTAGAGCGTATGGGCTTCGGCCTGAGACGCACTTAGTCTCCCTCCCTAATCCGGAACCCTCCCCAAAACACTTAGTTTTAATTTAGGTTAGAAAAAATAATAATAAACGTTTCACGGAGTTCGGCTGCGCTTCGGTCGAGGAAGGTCGTGTCCCGGAGCTGCTCCTCGAGAACTTGACTACATACGAAAAAATTAAATTCCAAACAGACACTAAATGGTAGCTTACTATTAATTTCAATTAATATTCAACGAAAATTCTGTTTAACTTTAGCCTGTGATATGATAAATTAAATACGGAATGCATAATATCAAAATCAATGTTTTTTGGTGAACGTACAATCTGTATTGCCCAGTGTTGTCAGCTCTCTATACACAGTCACACGAATCACCGCGCTATCACATCTGAGTCTTGAGCTACACTGATCAGAAATTTTTTCCGAACCTAAATTAAAACTAAGTGTATTTGGGAGGTCTAGGTAAGGAAGACTTAAGTGCATCTCAGGCCGAAGCCTATATAGTTAGAAAAATGTTAAAGCAAAATGATACACACCTTTTCGTCAGACTTTTTCTGGCACCCATATGTTTCGCCGTGTTTTTTTAGACGTTTCACGTCAAAATGATATGACTATTACCAGTCGGGATTTGAACCTATGTTCTCTGGAATACGAATATAGTGTCTTACGACTCGGTCGATAAACTTCGATAGTGTATCTTTTCTCATCATCAGATTTCCTTGTAGTGATTCCCTATGCTACAGGCGTGAGTGTACGATTATTGCATAACAGCACAAATACATAGTTTCAGACTATAGTAATCCATGTAGGCTATCATCACATGTCTTGAAAAATCATTGACATCTAATATTATAAGTACAACTATCAAATATTACGGTCTCCTAAATTTTAATTCACGTCTTTTGAGTTTATCTTGTACTAGTACGTGTAACTACATGTGATTTTGTTTACACATTTACCATGGGTGTAGACAGTATTTGTAGAAGGGGAGGGCAGAAGCCAGTCCCTCCTCCGGAAACTCTTTTATAAAGATAATGATTGAAAATACATTATTAGGTTAGTTGACGATCCCTTGAGTACTTTTTGAAATTCTTTGTCAAAATAAATCTGGCAACCCTACTTACCCCCCCCCCCCTTTTTTTTTACTACGCTCTTGACACTTATTGTTACAGAAACAGGTTCATCTTTTGAATAAACTTCTCTGCACTAATACCTGTGCCTTTTTAACAGAAGTGTAAACAAATATACACATAAAACAAACAAAACACAATAAAATTTCCACTGACAAACAACATTTTAAATAATAGGTTAATTAATTCAAGATGTAGTTTCGGACAAACGCCATTACTAATTAAACTGTATGTCATGACAAACATCAGTCTGTTTGTGTCTTAAGATCTCTTTCCCGAAACGTCGCAACTGTTTTCTCTTAGGAATCATATACTGTGTTAGCCTGCGCTATCATCGTTGTGGTTTTCAAAATATCTGTTTTTTCGCTCAACTGTTGCTTACGGTGTTTGTCTGTGCTGTCATCACTGTTTATTCCCATCACTGGGTTCACCTGTGCATCTCTTTATAGCCGTTGTTTCTTAAATTTTTATCTGTTAAGTTTCATCGTTGATTTATTCTGTTTGCCGTTGTGCACTGTAAATTTTCTTTTTCAATGGAACAGAAATATTCATGTAAACTTATCTATTTGTTAATTTGTTCATTTACATGAAAATAACTGTATCACTACAAAATAGTGTTAGGTACCAATGCTTCGTGTTGCCCCAGTACCTCCAATAGTTAGTTATTTGCAAACAGTTGTTTGAATAGCTTTCCATGGATTAGCTGTGCATGTTAAGCACGGTAAAACAAAAGAAAGCCAAAAGTAATATAAAAAGTTAACTTTTCTGTGTCTTTAAAACCAAATAAATAAAATTTTTATGCAATAACTTCATGCTTGTAAGCACACGCATATTTTAACTAAACACACTCTTTTAATATATAATATTTATTTCAAAATAACTTTACCATCGACAGTGCAAGCTCTTATATATGTTTAATCTAGTCTATATTTCTATATCATTATTGTACAGAGGGATTGTAAGTTTGTTTGCAAGAAAGTAACTAAAAAATTGCCAGACTAGTTTTATAAATTATATTTCACTGTTATGAATTTACATAATTCATGCTGAACGAACAACACAAGAACACATATATATGTTCGTTACCGAGGTTAGATGTTACTGCACGTGTAAATGACACACGAAACTACAGTTAACTCGTTGAATAACATCATGTCAGTGTTATAAGACTGCAAGTAACCACTCTACCACTCTGGTTCTGGGGTAGAGCGTCTGCCTTGTGACTTGTAGGACCCGGGTTCGCGCCCCGGCTCCTCCAAGGCAGATTGCCCAGACAAAATGGTGGCATTTTCTCTGGTAGGAATACAATCCCTTGTAACAAGTCAGGCTACCAAAGAAACGGTGGGTGGAACAGAAAGAAACCTTTCAGGTGGCTTCCAAATGGGGAGCCCGTTCCTTTTCTTGGGCTCACCATGCGGTGGCCATTCCGGGGGTTTCTCCGGGGGAACGGAGTTTTGCAAAAATATTTTTTGTAGTTTTGTAGCGTTATAGTTTTTAGTAACTGTAGCATTATCATTCCAACATGTTATAAATAAAGCTGAAACAAACATCTAAACCATTTAAATTTTTTTTTGCTTTTGTACAAAAATATTTTAATTAAGTGTGCATCAGTGATCAGTCAGTTAGTGGTTGTGTGTTCAACCATTTATCGGTATATGTTTTCTTGAAGTATTAGTGACGGTTAAATTCTAGTCATAAACCTTTGTTTTGTAGTATTTTAACAGTTTTTGACGAAAAAATATTTATAGGCACATGAATTTTATTCCTAAAAATATTTTTTTCTGTAAAACCACATTTTTTCAATCAGGAATATCGTGTTTAACACACTTTTTTTCCTAACCTAAATTAAAACTAAGTGAATTTGTGAGGGGTCTAGATTAGGGAAAGACTCTAAGTGCGTCTCAGGCCGAAGCCTATACGCTCTAATCATGCAGGGTTTAAGCCATGCGGGAGAGGGAGCATGCATCATGTGCTAGGAGGGGGTTTGTCCAGCCATGGCAGCGATTGGCGTCATGAATAACTCCCCTCACGTTTTATATATATATTTATTTATTATAATTATTTGAGTGCCAACCAACAGTCGAGACTTTAATAGGTGGGCACTTAACATATATATATGTGTGTATATATACATATATATCTATACTAATATTATAAAGCTGAATAGTTTGTTTGTTTGAACGCGCTAATCTCAGGAACCACTGGTCCGATTTGAAAAATTCTTTCAGTGTTGGATAGTACATTTATCGAGGAAGTCTTTAGGCTATATTATATTATCAGTAACATTAGGGATCATTACTCAAATACTAATATAGAATCAAATGCGTTGGAGGGGGTTAGATACAACATGCAGTACACGTACGAAGTGTGTGTTGACAATGCCGCAGGCGCTAGAAGTTTATTTCCTATTGCCTATTAACATTGTTGCCACGCACTATAGCCCGTCCCACTCTTAGACTGCAGTACACGGCTTATGGCGCGCGCTGTTGCCAAATCTCTAACACATTACGAATTTCAGGAGATGCGTATCTTTGTAATTTGGATCGAACAAGAAGCATTTTAAGAAATCATATCGTAATTTATAATATTTTATACTATTACACATATAAATTTGTAATAATGCCACTTTTATGTAAATTTCAAATAAAAACTACCTATTGTAGACGAAAATTTCTTATAGTTTTCTTTTCTGTTCTAAAAATCCCATATATATATAATTATATATATATCACATTTTCATGGGCCCGATAAATGCCGTATTTTTGGACAAGTCATGTCCAAAATGATAAATAAAATACGGTAATGGAAATTCTCGGTCGAGTAAGTTATGGGAAAAATCCGAACAATTGGTTCGGAATGGGGAAGAATTTTTGAAAAACAGAAAAATCGCAACAACTCCCATAATATGAATAATATCGAATCCGTTTTAACGTATGATAACTAGGATTACCTAATGCCGAAAAATGTTTTATAAATACATTTTTGATACGACCAGCCATAACTGCATGGGTTCGAAAAAGATTTTCACCGGACATAAAAACATAACTGCCTTAGTAGACACCTTATCAAATCTGTTTAAATTGTTTGTAATAACATCATAGTTATTTTCCAAAACTTTGTCTAAAACAATGTTTGATAAGATGCTTGGTGTTGAGAAGGATAGAAAAGTAATTCAAAATTTTGTACCATGATCGCTATTGAATTCCTTCGTATTTATTTCATACATTTTACATATTATGTTCAAGAATCGATTATAATACTTTTTGTTGACTAAGGAAGCCATGTATTTGAAATTGCTTGCAGGACAGAACCCCACTTATCTAAACACACGACCCTGTTTCCTCTTACGACAGCAGGGCGCGCTCTTGTACTGATAAGACACATCTTTAACAGCTATTTCCACGGAAACTGTAGAAGCAATTGAGATGGGGCTGCTTTTAAAAACTAATTCAATTCATTGTGAACATTTTTCTCGCTTTCGTCCCCCATCTTTCTTTAATAGAAAAAAATTTTCCACGGGTCAACTTTTTGATGTTTCAGTTTGTGAGAAAATGCATTTCAATATATTAAAAAAATTATTTAAGTGAAACCTGTACAGTTTTTGTCTTAACATTTTTTCGGTGGCGTCCTAAGGCATTAATTTACTAATAAAAAAAATCTGAATGAAATACACATGTAGGTTTTCTTTTTTTGATGTGAAACATATCGTATTACTTCAAAACAGTTCGCAGCGAATAAGTTATGTTTTTTAATTTTTTCGGACACTTAAAATATTGTTAAGTATTCAAAATAAGCATTGCCTGATGCGTATTTTGATTCTATACAATATGAAAAAAATCTTGGTCCAAAAATTAAAATTTTAAATTTCGTTTGATATTTGGCAACAACAAACGAAGAAACAAGGACAGTGCTAACGGCAATCGGCGTGTGTTAGAGAGAGAGAGAGAATGCGCCCATATACTTCCACACTGCAATCTAAGAGTGGGATGCTCTATAGATGCCTTATCATTCTTAATTTTACCATACAAGTAAAAAACACTCGTGTGATATTAACAAAGAAGCAATCAGTACCCTCATAAGAGTTCAATTAGTATTTAAATACTTTTTATCACTTTAAATCGCAAACCTAAACTATTGTTTTTTTTTCCTCTCTCTGTGTTTAATTTGTTTTTTTATCGCCCTTTTTTTTAAGTATATATATTTTACAGACTTGAAACTTCACAGTAATGTTCCTTATGTTACGCAGGATGACATTTTCCGAAAATTAGATCCCATGGGTGGTTAAAACCAGGCAACAGTAGGTACTTTGTCTGCATGAGAACAGGATTTTGCATTGTTCATGCCTTCTACGTCTCCATGGCAACGGGCATCGCGCGGCAGTGGCGTACCCACAAGGAGGGGCATGTATAATGAGCGGCACAAGAGTGATCTGCCTGTAGACTGCCGTAGCGAAGTACGTTGCGTGCACGAGGAGGGAAACCATCGGTGCTATTCATTTTCTCTCCGGTACATTATACATCATTGTAATAAATTTTCACTGAATTTTTTTTATTTACCATTACTGTAAATGGGAGATGTGGCTTAATTTTTTTCCATTAGTATAGCCGTGCGAAGCCGGGTCGGGCAGCTAGTATATGTATATATGTGTGTGTGTACAAGTATAAATCCAGACGTAAATAAAATATATTTATTTCAACATGAGCAAAGCCTTTGATACTTTCCAACATAATCTTATGATTAAAAAATTGTCAATTATAGGCCTCGTCAAGCAATTCGTGGTATATATGTTTTAATTATCTTACAAATAGACACTTTGCAGTCAAATATGCAAATGCAATTTCATGGTATTAGGTGTTCCGCAAAGTAGTAGTTTATCTCAACTACTCTTTGATATTTAATAAATAATATTCCAACTGTAATCAGAATTGTTCAAGAAAAGATGCTGATGAAAAAAAATAGAATTGGGAAATATGTTTGTGAAACTATTCAGCAAGATATTTCAGCTGTCCGGATCTGATTTTTATGTTAACAAACGTCTCTATATTACGATAGCATTTATTGTATAACCTTTAGTCAAAAAAAACTAATTAAATTAATCAGAATTATCACATAGTAAGTAATGTGATTAAACGTGGTGTCCTCTTTTAAGACCATCGAGTTATATTGGATGCCAAGCTTTTTTTCCACCAATATGAATATAATACTATTAGAAACACATGAAGATCTTTAGGTTTTGTTAAATTTAAAACTTTATATCCATCAAAAGATTTTAATTAGAAAAGAATTGAAAGTATGCAGAAAAAGTTCTTTAAATAATTATTTTGAATATGCTACATTCCTATATAACCTATTTGTATTTTCTATTTATTAGACGTTCTATCAGCGATGCACTTTTTATTAAAAAAATTTATTACCATTTTTGTTGGTTCAGACATAATGACTCGGTTTGGATTAGTTATTCCAACTTGCAATTACAGAATTAGTGACAATTTTGAAACCATTAGTAACTATAAAATGGGAAAAATCTTATAACTCCTTTTGAATAATCTACAAATATTCATTGGTAAAACTTTTGTAATCTACATATTTATTTTGTATACACCATTTTAGTTGAAAACCAAAGTAACCAATTGGTTAATTGAACTTTATCAATCTTTATCTATCTGTGTGTTGTGTTGTTTCGTGTTTGGTCGCATTGATGTGTATCATTGTATATATTGTGTTAATTTGTTTTTGCTGTTATTTTATATCATAATTCGGCACAAAAACAGAATTTCAATTAGATCTGACAATTTTAATGAAGCAGGATAATATGCTACGTATAGTAATATATTTTTATTTTCTAATATAAAAAATACTTAAATTTCAGCAGAGTTTATTTTTGAAAGACTGCAAGCCTGTGCAAAGCCCTGTGCCAACAAACTACACTACAAAAAATATTTCCCTCGCATTTCAGCATTATTAAAGACATTAAAAACCTTAACATCTAAGTTTTTTGTGTTCAGTCACCGAAAACATCACATAAGAAAATCCTTGAATATTTGCGTTGGAATTGCACTCATTAAATAATGATCTACAATTACTTAAATTATTCCAGTGTGCATAAATGTAAATTCTATGAAGCTAGTTACTTTACAATTTACGAGTAAGGGCGTTTTCCTCATTCCGTAGAATGTATAAGAAGTTTTGGCAGAATGGAATACTAGGTACCACATGTATTTTTTTTAATCGTCGTAATAAGAATATAACATTTTTGGAAACATTTCTTTCTTCTCGTCCGCGATCTGGATATGATTTGTTATTGCAACTATCACCGTCTGAAGCACTATCTGTACGCTTTAAAGCTAACCTGAGAAACAGCTAGAGGGTTGACAGCTACCTACTTCGAGGACAATGCTACTGTACTCATTCCATGGAGGGTGTAAGAAAATATGGCAGAATTCCGTCTGGTCCTTTGGACTTATGGCAGATCTCCGTTATGGTACTTTTCCGCCTTTTTCGAAGAGGCCAGGCTGAATACTGCCATTATGGTAGTCTTCCGTCGCCCCGACAAGGCCACGCGTCTCTCGTCTCTTTCTCATCTTCCCACCGACAACTGAGGCTAGGTGACGCTTGCGCCTGTCTCTCCCAGTTCCTGTGCAACTGCGCTGTACGGCTGGCGGCCTAGCCTCCAGAACACCAGGCGCTACTCTCTTCTCGACTTCCGTGTACGAGAATGTCGTCTCGGGAAAATGGCACTGACGAAGTCGAAAGCGGCTGAGGTGGGTCAGGCTACTCTCCGACGAGGCGACAGAGTTGACAAGACGTCCTGCGCCTGGCCAGGATTTAGTTACCTAACGTCCAAAACATTAACACTTTGGCTTTTCCCCAAACTATATAAATATAGCAGGTTTTTTGGAAATTTAATGAATTTATTTTAAATGCGTAGTATAAAGGCTGTTACAACCCAGTATGGTAGTGATGTTAGTTTTTACTAAAGTTGGAAATTTTGAGTCCGATGTGGGACTCAAATTGTGAGGGAGAGATAGACACTCGACACAACCAAAAATCGTTCAGACATAACCTTTCTAGCAGATTAAAAAGTTTTAATTTTATGATGTACTCTTGTTACTATCTTTGTCGATAGTGAATCCAAGTTTTTTCTGGAGTGTTCAAAATTGAAGAAAAAAATCATGAGAAACTAAATGATTCTATTCCAATTTTAATCTGTGTGAAAATTCTGAGACTAAGTTGAATTTTTGCAGTTTTTACATTTTGCTTTAGACCAAAGATAGTTTTCAGGACAGTTACAAAAATGGCCTGGTTCAAGAAAGTTGAATATTTTCCCGGGAAAATTAATTTTGGTATAATTATCTCGTAGTGTTCAAATTTTTGTTAGTTCATATGAATGAAATTGGGATCAAGACAGAATGATTTTGTATAATCCTGTCAGACTCAAGTTTCTGCAAAGTGTGTTCAATCTTTTGTATCCAATTTCGTAGCACCTAACGTTTTTTTTTAAAGGATAATATATAAATACATAATGTAAAATAAAAAGTAAAATAATCTTTTTATTGACCGTCTTTCCCATCTTAGCCTCATTGAAATTATTTAACTATATTGTTGATTATTGCTAGTTAATTTAATTGTTTTTCTTTGATTGGTATTGTGTGCCATAATCCAAGAAATAGTTTAGATAGGAGTTTAAAAATGAGTTGCAGTGAAGAATTTAGTTGGAACAACTAGTTGTACCGTGGTCATATTTCCTTTTTACGATTCTGTAATGCGTGGTAAGTTTGCAGCCTAGATTGCTGCACTACACGTTGAAGCATACACGTTGAATATTAAACTTGTATATGGAGAGAAACGCTTAAGAAGGTATACCTTAAAACTATTTGCTTTCGACATGTAACCAAGATTCCAAATTAATACAACACGCTTGTCAACTTACAAATAAGATTTTCTCCAGGAATGGCTTCCTTAAACAAATTCTGACAATAAGACCTTTCTTGTGAATTTTCACATGCAGATTACAAGTTGACAGTGGAAAATGGATTGCATCACAGTTCTCATAAATTACGGGCCCGAATATTTTCTTTGCGAAAGAGGAGTTATGTAACCATTTAAAGTATAAAAAGTAGAATTCTCTTTTTCATATAAAAATGTGATCGAGTCTTCCAGTACTCGCCAGAGCTGCGTAAACATCTTACCTCAGTGACGAGCAAATTCATGTGTTCTCTTGTTGCGAATGAACTTATAAAAAGAAACCAAGAATGTAATTTAACGTAGAATTCTTTAAAATAATGCCGAGCGTGATAAATGTATTAAATTGTGTTTTCAACTACATTTATTGACGCAAATCACACGTGGTTTCCGCATCTGCCACTAGAATTAGTTGCCGGAGCAGCTAGGTTGACTAGCGAATCATTTGATTTGCAGAGAGAAACGGTAAACATGTAATGAAACAGATTCGATTAAAGAAAAAAAAGTTTTTAAAAAACAATAATCCCTAGCTTTAGTCGTGTCAAAGAATTTTTATTAAAATACTGCCTATCTTTTTTAAAATTCATTAAACAGTGAGCTTTGATTCACGCCATCCACCACAGATGGTAGCACCGTGGTTACACATTTCCGTTTCATGCTAATTCCGTTCCATTCACGAAATTACTCCAACCACATTAAAACTACACGAAAATAACATTATGTCATATTTAGAGTGAAATATTATCCGGTAACGATTATATACCACCCGTTACCACAAAATTGGTTCGAAAATGTAAAGAAACCATGACTAAATTTGTGTGCGAGCTTTATGTTGCAACAGTGTGATTTTTATCAATCATAATAATTTTACAAATATATATATAGAGAGAGAACACGGACGAAATATTTAATTTTCATAAGCTTTTTCTACTTAAGAAGGATGTGAAAACTGACTGAATTCAGGGGGTACCCGCCAGTAGGCTTAAAATAATTTGTTTTAGGCCAAACGACGCGCTCCCAATTCAGGTAGTGTAAAAGCTGTGACTTGGCTTGAGCTAATGCGGGTGCTGTGGATATGGCCCAAATGAATCGTGCGCGAGGAGATAAAGGGTACAATCGGACAGACATAACGTGGGGAAGAGAGCTCAGCGCAAGTGAGCAATGACGCCCGAGTTAGCGCCGTCTGGAGCGGGAGAGAGAGTCCGTTATCTGCGTACGAGCGAACTGAGTCGCTCGCATTGTTCTATCCTCACAGTCAAGCTAATAACAACTGGCTATTCTTTCCTATAGTTTATTCATCGTATTTGCACAAAATCCATCTTCTATGGTGTAAAGTCACCAAAAATAAATAGCAAATGAAGACAAATATATGGTTTTAAATTAAAATTTTAAGTGTTCTTATGCGGTCATATAAACTATTTACTTTATTTGTAGTTTGGCAAGGAGAAAAAATAACCTAGTAGCAGGTGGCCTCAAACACCAAACCTCTCAGATAAATACACCACACGCAAACCATGATGACTTAAGTTTTAGCGAGCATGCGCTGTTTCGATTAAACAAATTTATGCCGATCGAGCGATCGATTGGGCTGCAGATCTTGCCCTGCCCAAACTTTGCTGATAAAAAAAAATAGGTATGAACTTTCTCGCACAGGGTTGGAGAAAGGGCGCGCCGAAATTTCGATTCCAAACACCCGTCGAAGGTCGCGGAGCCCGTTATTAACAACGCATTCGCAGGCGGCTGCGAGTTATTACCGTCCATGCCTCGGGGTGAGCACTCCTCGCGCGCTGCTCGCAGCAGTAATCACAGCGACCGTCTCTCCCCCCCCCCCCCTCCCTTCTCAACTACTGCTCGACCTGCTTCCGGCGATAACTGGACTGCCGACGCGGCAGTTGGCCTCGTAAGACCCACCCCCTCAAGCCCTGCTGAGGGCACCAGCTTCTTCCGAAGGGACTTTCCAGAATATCTTCCCCCCACCCTCCTTATCAACCTTTTTGCTGCACGTATCTTCTATAGCGTGTCTCATCCTTAGTGCGCAGTCTCTTCTTCCATTGCACGATATCTGCCATTAGCGCTGTCCTGGTTTCGGCGTGCTCTGTTGCCAGGTGATGCACCCTAGAGAAAAAATGTTTTAGGCGCAACTTTTTTACTCTAAAACATTGTATTTTATATACAGCAATATCTGGAATCAGAATTTTAGAAATAAATATTCCTGTTTTATTTCATCAATACCATTAACTTATATAATTTTTTTTTAAGAAGTCGTATTCAAATGACGCCATCTTGGTTTCAACTTATTATTATCAAGAATTTTTACATCATTTAATATTAAGAATTTTTCTGGTTTGAGAACAGCACACAATTTTGTAGATGTGCTCGTTATTAATAATTAATTAATAATAATTAATTAATTAATTAATTAATAACTAAATAATTAATAATTTAATTAATAAATAATTAATAATAAGTTAAAATAAATAAATTAATAAATAAAATAAAATAAAATAAATAAATAAAATAAAGAAATAAATAAATATAAATAAATATAAATATAAATATAAATATAAATAAATAAATATAAATATAAATAAATAAATATAAATATAAATAAATAAATATAAATAAATAAATAAATAAATAAAATAAATAAATTAATAAATAATTAATTAATTAATAATTAATAATAATTAATAATAATTAATAATTAATTCTCCTGCGAAATAACAATTGGTGTTAAAAGTTGATTCATTTTTTTAGTATCGGAATGACTACAACTGTGATAATGCGGACATTAGACACTAATTTTTGGCTTTAAAATAAAAAAAATAGTAAAATTTAAAAAAAATATATATTGAATCATTTATAGGTAAAGAAGGTATAAAATATTTTTTCTTTTAACAGTGGTCACCATTCACTCTGTCCTGCAATCCAAGCGTGTGACGGACTATAGTTCTCCCGCGCGCGAAAGGGAACTCCCCGCTCTCCCCCCTGCTTCCTTCGAGAGTCTCCTTAATGGAGCTCTAAATCCACGCTTAACTTGGAAATTACTGGCGCGGATCGAGGCGGCAACCCAGCCCGGGACTTCTTGCCGCGTCGACGACCGAATATTTGCGTCGCCGTCGCCCCTGCAGCTCGTGACAAGGGGCGGGAGGGGGACAGCGGCTGTGATTGGCGGTCGAGAAGCCGCGCTTTCCTCTCGGTCGTGTGTGCTCCGGCAACGAGGAACTGCCGACGGGACAGCGGTCCAACGCAATATCTGCAATGTCGTCACATCGTCTTATTTAGTACACAGGCGGTTCATTAGGACTCCAAGAGCTTATTCCTTGCATTGTTTGGAGTAAAACATGTCACTCAAACGTGGGTGCTATCCCCAACATTTTCATAGTAATTGAAAATACTAGAAAAAATGAACACTTCTACAACTCATTCATAGGTATTGGAGTGATGTATTATCGGACCGAATCGTCAAACCTGCATGTAAGAAGCTTACAAAACATGTTCCAAAAATTTTCCGTCTACACTGTTAAAATTTTTCTCCTTAAATTTACGGATAAAGCTGGTTACAAATCATCCATGGATCTTTGTAAATGTATGGGTAGTATCTTTGTTGGATTGCGGGTGCTATGTTCACTTAATTTGAACATGAATCCACGAAGATAACCTTGGTATAACAGGAAAGCATTCAAAAACGTGTTAAGACTCCTTCAAAAAGACTCTTATTTGTTCTACGTGTGTGTGTTCTTATCCAATAAACAGAACTCGGAAGTCGAAATACGGCGTAATTTTTTACGTATATAAAGTTATTTGAAATTAAGGTGCCCGCCTAGTCAGGGGTGTATCTGTGTCAGTGAGGGGGGATGATAAGCGCGACGCTCGCTGGTGCTTCTAGCGCGGTTTCGCCTCTAAGCTCAAGGCTCTGGACTGGTGCGCAGTCCTCTTGTCGTCACAGTATAACTGTGAAATTTTAGCGGTTACGTTAGTTGGCACAGAAATGAAAGTAAAGGTGTCATGCAAGTCTATTAAGTGCTTTCAAGAATCTGTACCGGTTGCTTTACGCCTAATAGTTACTCCGGAAACACACCTTTTAGTCATTTTAACTCTTTTAAAAATACAGTTTGAAAACTTGATCCGAAAACAAAAGTACTTTTCAGCCATCAGATAATTATTAAATGCTTTTCGTAAACAGACCCCAACTCGGATATCTTGAGTAGTTTTGAATTCGCGTTGTTTTCCTGAAGCTGTGCGCACCGTGTGTGTGCCCGGGCAGACGGGGCCCGTAAGAAGTCCGTAAATCTACTGTAATTCCAACACTGTAGTTGCAGGCCTGGGCCGCTCATGTCGCTCCCCGTGGTGGCTCACGACGAGTGATAGTGTACTACAGCTATCCCCGTGCACAGCAAGCTGTTCACTGCAAGGCGTTCACAGACTTCGAGACTTATTTCTTTCTGCGTACATGTAGAGGTTTTCGGCTCTCGATACACGTGAGCAGCCAACATACAGCTGTCCGTGCGAGAAGCATAGGGTGCCCAGATGTATTCCTGCCACTTTCAGTGTTTGCCCTTGACTTTTGTTAAGAGTAATTGAAAAGGGCACTTTCAACGGGAACTGTCAGCATTTGAACTGGAAAGGTAGTTTTGTAGGGATAATGGGAATACGTGATTATAATACTATCTCTCCTTTGGCTCTTCCGGTGATAATGGTGGCCTGCACAATATGCCTATTCAGCTCTGTGATGCGTAACCTAGTGCCATTGCACAAATTTGGTTAATCCGGGTTACGCCGGCACACCGACATTCAGCTCCAACTGTTGGGATGGCACCCCTGATCACTCTAATGAGTTTAGAAACTCAACAGGGTATGTAGTCGCGTAATAATTTGTCATCACTGTGTCAATAGATGTGTAAATGGTCTCCTTACCAGGTACTCGATAAATAATTTTTTTTAAATAGTGCATCACAACGATTCATTCGTAGTCGACATGACCGCACTTTCACACAACCAGCCCTCGTTGTTTATGTTTTGTTGTATGCTCGTTAAAACATTAGCATTTAGGTTGTCTTCTGAGCTTACAATATCGCAGAAATTATCTTCAAAATCAGCTTTTTCCAAAACACATGCAAAGTCAATTGTTAGAGAGAGTTCACACAAACCTACCCGAATATATATATATATATATATATATATATATATATATATATAAGTAGTTCAGTGCCATATATCGGCACTCAAAAAGAACTTACAGCACCTCAGATTGACTCTTAATTAAAATAACTGCGTGTTTTAAATATATAAGCGCCAAATAATATCATATATATTGTTACGACCGGGTTCGTAAATGGATAGCTCAATTAATGATTTTACTAAACATTTTTATTTATTGCCACTATTTACGTCACTAACAATTAATCTTTTAAAATGCCTAATAATTAATTACATTTAAAAATGTTGCTTCCCCAGTCACTCGGTTCTTAAACACTGCACACCTCGCTGGGCCGCACCTCTGGCGCAACATCGCCGCAGCGCCCCTCGTGGACCTCCGTCACCGCACTCCTCTTCGCCGAGGATCCACTCGACGCTTCGCTCGGAACTTCGCCACGCCCGCGACACTATCGCCCGGAACTGAACTCTCCACCCTGGAACCTTCGTCCAGGGACTTCGCCCCTCCGTCACACGCTAGGCACTAACGCCCGGAAACTCCGCCGCGGGAAAACTCCCGACTCCACTGAACTCACTGCTCCGAGGCCGGCGTCCTGGGCTTATATATCACAGGCGCCACTTCTAGAATTCACGAGCGCGGCTGGGGCCAGTCGCGTCATTCCGCGCCGATCCGAAGCGAGAAATCTCTAGACACGTGTTGTCAGCTGCCAGGTGCCCGTGAAACTCCCCCAGCTGTCAGGTATCAGGTGTCGCTGAGATAAAGAGATAAAGTGGAGGGAAGGAAGCGAGCTCCACTAAGTGGACGGGTCTTTCCAAGGAGATGGATAGAAGGTGCACGATCGTGTGACGGACATAGAAAATGTCACACACTCACTGTTTGTAAGTCTATGTCCTATAATTTTCTGTTATAAAAGTGAATTCACCCCTGTTTCATTTCATTAGGGATGGAATTTCATAGTAATATATGGCCTATGTGTTATTCCAGTTTATTAGCCAAGTGTGTGCCAAATCTCATTCAAATCTGTTAAGCGGTTCGGGCGTCAAGAAGTAACAAAAATACACACAAACTTCCCATTTATAATATTAGTGTGGCATATAAAAAAAATGTTTAACTAGAACAATTTTTGGTACAGCGAAACATGAATGCAAGGGATGAGAAAAAAGAGGTAAAAAGGGCAAAAATTTCGGTAACTCAGTTACTAGGCATAGTATCAAATATGCTAGAAAATTTAGTAAATCTTCTAAACATTAACAGAATACTTTGTGTGAAACCTTTTTTGATAAGTACAGTCATTAGCGCAAGGGGCCAATGTATTAGTATAATGCCTATAGAGCATCCCACTCTTAGATTGCAGTGTGGAAGTAAATGGGCGCATTCTCTCTCTCTAACACACGCCGATTGCCGTTAGCACTGTCCTTGTTTCTTCGTGCGTTGTTGCCAAATATCAAACGAAATTTAAAATTTTAATTTTTGGACCAAGCTTTTTTTCATATTGTATAGAATCAAAATACGCATCAGGCAATGCTTATTTTGAATACTTAACAATATTTTAAGTGTCCGAAAAAATTAAAAAACATAACTTATTCGCTGCGAACTGTTTTGAAGTATTCCGATATGTTTCACATCAAAAAAAGAAAATCTACATGTGTATTTCATTCAGATTTTTTTTATTAGTAAATTAATGCCTTAGGACGCCACCGAACAAATTTTAAGACAAAAACTGTACAGGTTTCACTTAAATAATTTTTTTAATATATTGAAATGCATTTTCTCACAAACCGAAACATCAAAAAGTTGACCCGCAGAAAAAAAAAATTTTTCTATTAAAGATAGATGGGGAACGAAAGCCAGAAAAATGTACACAATGAATTGAATTAGTTTTTAAAAGCAGCCCCATCTCAATTGCTTCTACAGTTTCCGTGGAAATAGCTGTTAAAGGTGTGTCTTATCAGTACAAGAGCGCGCGCTGCTGTCGTAAGAGGAAACAGGGTCGTGTGTTTAGATAAGTGGGGTAATGTCCTACAAGCAATTTTAAATACATGGCTTCCTTAGTCAACAAAAAATATTATAATCGATTCTTGAACATAATATGTAAAATGTATGAAATAAATACGAAGGAATTCAATAGCGATCATGGTACAAAATTTTGAATTACTTTTCTATCCTTCTCAACACCAAGCATCTTATCAAACATTGTTTTAGACAAAGTTTTGGAAAATAACTATGATATTATTACAAACAATTTAAACAGATTTGATAAGGTGTCTACTAAGGCAGTTACGTTTTTTTGTCCGGTGAAAATTTTTTTCGTACCCATGCAGTTATGGCTGGTCGTATCAAAAATGTATTTAGAAAACTTTTTTCGGCATTAGGTAATCCGAGTTATCATACGTTAAAACGGATTCGATATTATTCATATTATGGGAGTTGTTGCGATTTTCCTGTTTTTCAAAAAATCTTCCCCATTTCGAACCAATTGTTCGGATTTTTCCCATAACTTACTCGACCGAGAATTTCCATTACCGTATTTTATTTATCATTTTGGACGTGACTTGTCCAAAAATACGGCATTTATCGGGCCCATGAAAATGTGATATATATATATATATATATATATATATATATATATATGGGATTTTTAGAACAGAAAAGCAAACTATAAGAAATTTTTGTCTACAATAGGTAGTTTTTATTTGAAATTTACATAAAAGTGGTATTATTACAATTTTATATGTGTAATAGTATAAAATATTATAAATTACGTTATGATTTCTTAAAATGCTTCTTGTTCGATCCAAATTACAAATACACGCATCTCCTGAAATTCGTAATGTGTTAGAGATTTGGCAACAGCGCGCGCCATAAGCCGTGTACTGCAATCTAAGAGTGGGACGGGTAATAGCTTATGGGACAGATTGGGTTATGTTATCTTTATGGGCGTTTTCACTTGCAACACAGCACAGGAACTATCTACCTGATTCAGGATCATTTCAAAGGCATTGCCATGCCAATCTTATGAAGGATAATATATCGTTTCTACGAAAATGCTGGATCATTGAATATAAGTAGTATGTTTTGGCCGGTCCAGGCACAGGGTCCAGGGTCCGGTGCCTGGTGCCGAGCCACTGACCGATTGCTCTGACGTCTCGGAAGCCATCTTGGATGAGCGTAACGGGACACAGCGTAACGGGACAAGTAGTACCTCGACTTTGACCATGACCTTGACTCCGGCGGCCATCTTGGATCCGCCATCTTTAAATCGAGCGCCCCACTCATTATGATAAAATTGTCGTCTCTGTCGCCATATTAATTTTTTTCTGTTCCACTGGAGGCCGCCATCTTGGATACCGTCAACTTTGTTTCAGCTGTTTGTTCCTAGATAGCGCCAGCATCGCTCTTGACTTTTTTCTGTTCCACCGAAGGCCGCCATCTTGGATACCGTCGACTTTGTTTCTGTTGTTTGTTCCTAGATAGCGCCAGCAGCGCTCATGTTTTTTTCTGTTCCGCTGCTGGCCGCCATCTTGGATACCATCGACTTTGTTTCTGTCATTTGTTCCTAGAGAGCGCCAGCGTCACTCTGTCTCATCACATAAGGTCGATGTTCCATTACCTACCTTAGCTTTTATGATCCTTATCGACATTTTAAATTTATTTTTTTATGAAATATATATTGGAAACGCTGTGATTTGAACCATCGCTGCTCTGATCTCTAGGTTGGAAAACATACGCCTTTAACCGCTTGGCCATCGAGACATTTACCAGACTGAAAATTAAATAAGGTATATATAAAAATAACATGCATATTTGGACTTGTAATGTTTTTAAATTTAAAGTAATTATAGCACCATCTGTTCGAAACAGAACCACCATCTTGTATTAAGATGTAACTGTTGCAATTATCGTTATGGTCGCCATCTTGAAAATCCGTAATTTTAATGCTAGAGATGCGGGAAAAAGTTCAAAATTCATTCAATAAATTGGAAATAAATATAATGATTGATTATATCGATTCCCGTCCTTGGTTCGATACCGGTGAGGGCAAAAAAAAAACATCAGATCCTTCCTCCACAGAAACCACCTACAGACTGATCTACCGCCACCAATACCAAGGTGTATATATATTGTCAGCCGATATGACGTCATGTCCGCCATCTTGTCTTCATCCGCTGGAGACCACCATCTTAGTTTCGTCTGCTAGAGTGTACCGATGCCATGTTAGTATAATTATCTGGTCACCATACCTTTGTCCTCAACTGTTGACCTTGAACTTTGACCTTGACCTTGAACTTAGACCTTGACTTTGATTTTTGACCTTGACCTTGAAATTTGACCTTGACCTTGAAATTTGACTTTGTCCTAGAAATTTGACTTTGTCCTTGTCGACCATCATGGATCCGACATTTTATGTTCAGTACATGCTACCAGGAGCTACCACCTGCTGGAGTACACCATCTTGTGTGTGTACTCGTATTATAGAGTACATTTCCATCTGGAGAATTTTATTCTAACCCGCTACAATGCAGTAATCATTTATTACCGAGGTGCCCCCATCATCTTGAAATTTGGGCACCATCTTGAAATCATGTAATAATGTAGCTAGAAAAGCGGGAAAAAATCCAAAATTCATCAAACAAATCACTCATTAACTTACATATTGATTCGATCCGCTCCAGTCCTTGGTTCGATACTCGATCGATGCAATAATGTTTAATTTTATGAAAAAAATAATAATTTCAATAAACCACGTTCAACATTCTTAAAGAGACTTTAAATCCTCTACTACCAACATCCTATCAGACATCAAGACGAACATCTTGGAATATTCGTAATAATTAACCTAGAAATTCAGGAAAAAGTTAAAAATTCATTAAATAAATTTGCAAACAATATACTGATTGATTAGATCGACTAAGGTCCTTGGTTCGATCCCTGGCCGATACAAAACAACTTTAATTTTAAAGAAGTACCAGAAAAGTGTAAGGTTCGAGAAATAAAACACCACAAAGTATATACAAACATCATATTTATTACACAATTTCTATCCTACTACAGAATCACTTGCAAAAGCCAGCAATCTTATAAACATTTAGCCC
Organism: Bacillus rossius redtenbacheri; assembly: GCF_032445375.1. NCBI lineage: Eukaryota > Metazoa > Arthropoda > Insecta > Phasmatodea > Bacillidae > Bacillus > Bacillus rossius. The sequence goes on along the minus strand of NW_026962012.1, from coordinate 4,968,995 downwards.
TGCATAGATGTGCAACAACTACTTCTTAGCTCCAACAGCTCCAAATGCTCGAAAGGCTCCAACAGCTCCAAATGGCTCCAAATGCTCCAAACGGCCTCCAAATGGCTCCAACAGCTTCAAATGCACCAAATGGCTCCATCAGCTCCAAATGCTTAACACAGCTCCATATGTTTCAAAAAGCTCCAAATGGCTCCAACAGCTCCAAATGCTCCAAAAGGCTCCAAATGCTCCAAACGGCTTCCAAATGGCTCCAAATGCTCCAAACGGCCTCCAAATGCTTGACAGCTCCAAATGCACCAAATGGTTCCAACAGCTCCAAATGCTTAACACAGCTCCATATGCTTCAAAAGGCTCCAAATGGCTCCAACAGCTCCAAATGCTACAAAAGGCTTCAACTGCTACAAAAGGCTCAAAATGCTACAACAGCCTCCAAATGCTCCAAAAGGCTCCATATGCTTCAAAAGGCTCCAAATGCTCCAACAGCTCTAAATGGCTCCAAAAGCTCCAACAGCTCCAAAAAGGCTCCAAATGCTCCAACAGCCTCCAAATGCTTAACACAGCTCCAAATGCTTCAAAAGGCTCCAAATGCTCCAAATGGCTCCAACAGCTCCAAATGCTCCAAAAGGCTCCAAATGCTACAACAGCCTCCAAATGCTCCAAAGGTTTTAAATGCTCCAACTGGCTCCAACAGCTCCAAAAGGCTCAAAATGCTTCAAAAGACTCCAATTGCTCCAACAGCTCCAACTTCAATTGGTTCCAACTGATTCCAATTACTTTTCTTATCGAACTTGGCATGATTACTAACATGTCTTTATTAGTATACATTTTGACTGGCAATGGTAACGTATTTTGCACCTTTAAGTTATAAGTTTTATTTATAAATCAGATTTCGATAAATGGTAGATACCATTTGGAAAGAAAATATATTAATTTATCTTCAAGTTTATACACATACATTTAATTTAAGCCATTATTGTATGTAGCCAGCTTCCCTCAGTTCTTTCAGTATGAAGGATATTTCTTTAATGTTCGAATAGTTTCCTGCACAAAGCGATCCATGTAGTAGTCGTAGCCTGTCAACCAATATGTTAGGATCTTCCCATGAGGTATAATCAATCTCTTCTGCTGCGTTCATCATCCTTGCATGTTTATAATAAATATTATTATATCTGGTGTCTATCGTTTTAACACCAACCACAAGGTCATCTTTCGTCATCGTGCCAGTGATTATCACAAGCTTGATCAGGATAATTTATTTTATTACGACGTTTCCATCGTTTTGGTCTCAAACCACCATCACAGTCTTCGCTCTTGCATGCTTTTGGTGCTTCAGCACAGTACTCAATCATGTCAGCCTTAGATGTGTCAGCACAGTCTTCGTTCATGCCAGCTTCAGATGATTCATCAAAGTCTTCGACCTTGTAAGCTTCAGGTGGTTCTCCATCTTTCACATTTTCATGGAGACGACTAGATATTGGAGTAAATATATTTTCATTTCTAATGTGGTTACAACTTCCTTCGTTTGTTTTAAATTTTAAATTATTATCTTGATCTAATTCATTAATTTTAGCATTAGCTTTTTCGCCTTCGTTCCTCTTCCGCGATGTTGTAGCCCAGTCTTCGTTATCTTTATTCATCTTAATTGTACAGATCTTGTAATGTCTATCCAAGTAATATCTTCTACCAAAGAATTTCTGACATTGACTGCAATGAAATGGTTTTTGACAAGGACCCAAATTACACTCGCCTCTCTCATGTCGTTTAGCATTCTTTCTCAAGGTAAACACCTTGCTACAGTATCTACAGTGATGACGTTTTGATACAGCAACAAATCCCGAATCAGTGGAGCAGAAAAAAATTAATATGGCGACAGAGACGAAAATTTCATCATAATGAGTGGGGCGCTCGATTTAAAGATGGCGGATCCAAGATGGCCGCCGGGGTCAAGGTCATGGTCAAAGTCGCGGTACTACTTGTCCCGTTACGCTGTGTCCCGTTACGCTCATCCAAGATGGCTTCCGAGACGTCAGAGCAATCGGTCAGTGGCTCGGCACCAGGCACCGGACCCTGGACCCTGTGCCTGGACCGGCCAAAATTTACTACTAATACAAAACATTGGAAACGTTTTGGTTGCATGAAATATGCGAAACGTTTGATCGATATTAATGTAATATCGGGAAAAATAAATAATATATCATATATATTAAGTTTTTCGAATGTTCCAAAAGTTTCCAGAATGTTCCGAAAGAAATAGAAAATTGGAAATTTACTTGCGACTATAGGATTTGGCGGAATAAACATTGTTATTTGCTATTCAACCACTTATGAACACACTACAACGTCATTTCTGTTTCCACTCCTTCAGTTGTCTGTGCCTCCAGTACTCCATTAACATTTCCCTTGATACAATATATGCGTGTATAGCAAGTTTTTATTTAGACTAAAACCTTCTAATGTTTTAATTTTTTCTAATATTTAGACCTCCATAGGTATTTCCAATCTTCCTTAGTCCACGCAATAGTGATCTTATCCAGAGGGGGTAGAATTTCAGGGGTTTTCAGTCCGTTTTTATATATGCCGTACAAATGTCAGAGCTAAATCAGGTTTGTAGTTTCAATCATATTGCTATTTTACAAAAATAATGTTGTAAACATAGTGATTTTTTTTTTTGCTTTCAGGGCCTTTGCAGCATTATTGCATAAAAAATTATTATGAATTTAGTTTCGTGAATATTATCAGTATAGTAACAAAGTAATATTTTGAGGAGATGTATGGGTTGAATATAGTGTGAGGCGGAAATAAAATACCATTTTTTTTTCCTGTTCTTGCTACGAACATGCAAAGGCACCAAAACACAAGCCAGCATGATGCTAGGAAGATTGTATGTAAATATTTGATGACTTCAGAGGAGGCTCAGGCGACCCTTCAGTTTAGCTTTCCATCATCTTATAAGGATGATATAAATGTTACTTGTCATTTTAAGAGCATACGGAAGAAAGAGTTATCATCATAAAAACAAACATTTGGACAGCGCACGGGAAGAACTGAGCGTGTAGTGTATTGAGTAGACAGGTAAGAATATAAGAAGGTAAGAATATGTTTACAAATAGGAAAACAGATGATGGTACAAAATGATAGACATTTCTTGAAACTCTTTACATTGGATGAAAAATGAGGGTACCAAAGCAGCAATTAGAAAAATATTACAGTCCACAAAATCGACGCCTAAGTAAATATTGGGTGGTTTCATAAATACAACATATAAATATCAGTGAAATTTTCCTGCACCAGATTCAGTAAACACATATCCTATAATAATTATTTTTTGTGTATACTATCAAACAAAAAAAATATATATATATTTGGAATAAATTGGATTAAAATGCAGTTATTTAAAAGTCCTAATAATATGTCAAGTTTAAGATACGATGTTTTACAACTGCAGTGAAGATTATAGTTTTCTCTGATTTGTATTGACATTATTATTTTTACTTTATTGTTTACTTTATAACATTATTATCAATTTTATGCCAATTTAAGTAACATTAGGAGGATTTCGAAGAAATACGACCTATTGTAGCCATTACGATGGTGTGATTTCCGAAAATTGTTTATATAGTGTTATGAAAGCAGACAGGACCGCGACGCGCACCAGGTTCGGAGCTGGCTGGCGGTCCCACAAGGCCACTGACGTCACGCGCCGTCCACTGACGTAAGGCATGCCACGCGTGCTGGCTGGATTACAAGAGTCCTCGCTACCCCCTCCCCCCCCCCCGGGCACCGCTCGCACCGTCACGCCTCAGGACATTGTCAATGACCCTTTTAGCGGCCTGGGAATCCTGCGGGTTTCCCGAGGCCGCCGCGCGGAGTGGAGCGAATAAACACCGCCTTTCTGTACTTTTCAGGCGTCGGGTCGGCCAAAGGTGACGCGCGATACTTCCAACCCTCCCCTACCCCCTCAAGTCGGTTCCAGAAAGTCTGCCAAGAGTATAAAAGCAGCGACGCCGGCCTCCGCGAGAGTTCCGAGCGAAGAGCGAAGAGCGGAGCAGCGGAGAGAGTCTCCCCCTCGGGCAGTGATAATGGCGATACCGGGCGATCAGCGAGAGGTGAAGAGCGAACCGGACCTATCTGTTGGAGATACCTACGAGTGAAGGCCTGGCGAGCCAGTCGGGTGCGACGAGCGATAGTTGGGGACTGTGCTGCGGCGCGGTGTGGGTGATTGGCGAAGGAAGCGGGCAGAGGCGGACAAAAGAGCAAGCCACTGTCGAGCCAAGCTCGAGTGGAAAGTGTTAATGTTTCAATGACAAGTGTAAGACTAATTGTTGTGGACAGATATATTGAGTTCATTAATTAAATTTATGGTGTAGATATTCGTAATAAATAAAACTTTACAAATTAATTATTACGAACCCAGTTTTTTCCGTACATTATACTGGTAACAATAGTTTATCGTTTCATGGTCCATAGACACCCAAAAATATAAACTCAAATGGTTATATATATATATTACTTTTTATAGATACGATAACTGTCATACTTTTGCACAAATCACTTCCAAACTAATACATGAAATATAGTAATGGAATGTCTCTGTCGAATTGTTAATGAGCAAAATCCGAACAAAGGGGTAGAAACGGGGAAGGTTTTGTGAAAAACAGAAAATTGCCTCATAACTCCCATGATATGACGAATATCACATCCGTTCGAAGGTATTATAACTCGTAGGAGTAATACCAAAATATTTTATCAAAATACAATTTTAATTCGACCTACGATAACTGAAAGGGGTGGAAAAATACATGGGTTGGAGGGAAAAAGAATTCATAACTCCCTTAGTAGGCACAACATTAAATACGTTCAAATTGTTTGTAAATCTTATAATTTTTATATAAAACCTTTGTCTAAAACGATTTTTGATAAGACAAACCATTCCTGCAAGGAGTTGAAAATTAGAGGTAAATTTTAAAATATATATATTATTTATTACACTATTAATTCCTTTTTTACACGCTTTATATTAGCTTCACCTATATGTTTGTTTGTATGTTTGTAACCGACTCCTTTGGGAGCGATTTTGACCCACTTTAAAGGGCCAGATTTCATTGAAACTTTGTACATTTATCGAGGACCGATGACAATACACTAATTTGATAAGATTATTCCATTAATCAATTTGCAAAATAAGATTTTTGTCAATTTATATAATTGGTAAAATGAAACAAAGACATATATGTAAAGAAAACCATTTCTCTCATGTGCGAACTCTTTTCTTTCAGTTTGTCTTTGGCGCGATATAAACAAATCCACAGAATAAACAATTGGTAACAGAAGCGACAAAATGTGGTTTTATCCTTGGTTAGTGCGTACCAGCAATCTTATGCTCTCGGGGCGTACACGAATGTAAATAAACAATGTTTTCCCATTGAAATTAATGGGCGTATGATTTAATGAACAGTTTGTGTGGTAGTAAATACAATAATTCGTCGTAATTTCACAAATATGTTTGAATTAGAGTATTCATGCGTGATTCCAACCAACATTATTCTTTTGTATTGGAATAAATAAGCTATTTCGTGCGCATTCTAGCCTTGTGTTCCGTGATTCAGGGAATTGTGCAGTAAATGCCGAACAAATTTATTTCAGAAAGAATGCATAATTTTTGGTGTAACTCGTCGACATGTTATTAAATAATGATTGAAAGCCAGTAGGCGTCTTCTTGTCTATCTCGTTTGCTGGAAAGAATGCGTGATATTTGTGTAACTCTGTGCTTACTGCCATGCAACGTGTCTCGATGCCTTTATTTATTTATTTTTTGCCAAATGCACCTAAGACTACAGTAATCAAACTGTAGAGTGATTTTTGTCTATAATTTAATATGCCATTTATATTACAAATGCCACACTTAACATACGTGTGATTTATTTTCCTGTAGGCCTAATGTAATATTGTTGAGAGTGAATTTCTTTAAGTCGTTGCTTTTAATTGGCCCCTACGTTATGTAGTTAACACGTATAAAATATGTATTTACATAGGCCTACTTATAATTAACTTTGTAAATTCACATCATATCTAGGTATTTCTAATGTAGGCCTAAATAGCTAGGTACCTACTTTTTTTGGCTTGTTAAATAAGTAGAATCTCATAACACAAATTAATTTAACATTTAAGTTAACTTAACCATTTCCTTATTTACACTAACTGAAGAAACTTTCTTGTCTGTAAATTTTAGCTCTTAATGGGAGGACAACATATCATTGTCATTTTTTTTAGTTTATTTTGTCCATCTTGTCAGATCTTCTGTGTGTACACGTTTGTACAAAGATATTAGACGTCAATACAAAACAAAAAAAAAACCTTGCATAATGTTAATCAATGTACGCAAATGTGAAGCCTACATAATTAAATCATTTACAATGCCAGAATTCACTCGCAATCACTAACTAATACAGTACTTAATTCAAATCCGACTAAACTGCTGTTCCAGCATTGGCTAAACGCGCCCCGAAAAGATGGCGACCGAAAAGTAAACAAACGATGAGCGAGTACGCGGGTAAACCCACTTTGTCGCTTCTGTTACTGCTTATTCTGTGACAAAGCCTACTAAATATTGTGACATTTAATTCAATGAAAAGTGAGAGTGAATTATGATTATTGTGAACAATATATACTTTCTTGAAGAGAATATTATCTATATTTGTAAAAATATGAAGAAAACAAACCTGAAATAAGGGCTTTAAATGTTGTTTCTTTCGTTAAATAGAGAAACACAATTACGTCTTTGTTTCATTTTACCAATTAACCAAGAGTGAAACATTATTATAAAACAACATTTTATGCAAATATTTCACGAAACATGGAAAAATTGAGGTTTGATTTTGCTGTGAAACCAACAGCAGATGGGAAATCAAACACCATATGCATAAACTCAATAGCTACACCTGATAAGCAGAATTTTGAAATTCCACTCGAACACCAACCTGCAAATCTACACCAAGCAGTTACAAATACTCCAAACTATGCCAAGGTCAGTAAATCATTAAATAAAAGACATCAAACACGGAAAATATGGATAAGTTTGACAGATGATATATCAAAAAACATATTTGGATAGAGAGAAAAACTTACAGTTTAAGGATTTTTACCTGGAAGAAATTGAAGGAAAAAAAACACTTATAAATAAACCAAACAAAAAGTAGAAAATAAATAATAGTTTAAAAACTAAAAAACACGATTTATATAGAAAACCAAACTAAAAAATAGAAAATAAATATTAATAAATTTGAATTACGAATAGTATAAATTTTTTTATAAATATAAATTAATAATAGTGTAAATAAGAAAATAATGTATTTTATTTAAAAAAAAGCGTGGGGTGCTTTTTAAGATATTATCGAAATGATAATCCTTCTACTCATATATGTCAATAAAATATTTATATGTATTACACCATTCACCCCACGCTTTTTTTTAAAAATAAAATATATTATTTTCTTATTTACACTATTTTAATTTATATTTATAAAAAATTTTACACTATTCGTAATTCAAATTTATTAAAATTTATTTTCTATTTTTTAGTTTGGTTTTCTATATAAAGCGTGTTTTTTTTAGTTTCTTAAACTATTATTTATTATTCATTGTGAAACATTATAAAACTGTTTACAATTTCCGTGTAAAATAATTTTTTATACGACGAACCATTACTGCAAGGGGTGGCAAAGAACATGGGTTAAAAGACAAAAACTTTTCTAACTCCCTTAGTATGCACACTATTTAATCCGTTCAAATTTCTATATTCAGCAAGGAATTTTATTAAAATACTGCCCAACTTGTTAAAATTCATTAAACAGTGTTTCCCTTTGGCTTTGTGAACGGTGGTTCGCGCCGCGTCATCCACCACAGATAACAGCACCGCGGTTACACGCATTTCCGTTCCATGCGACTTCCGTTCTATTTTACGAAAGTTCTTCTACCAGATGCCGTATAACGATAGCTCAGATGTTACACATCAAAAACTCTTTTATTAGCTCACAAATACGCTACACACACACACACACACACACATTCACACTCACACACACCTTTGAAAGAACAGTGTCGACGCTCACAGATAGATATGCAAAATTCGCGTTATTTTCAGGTACCATTATACACTCTACACACAAATCAATCAGCGCCTATTGTTCATTAGCTGCCGCCGCGTATTAACTTCCGGCATGATATCATGTGACAGGGCCATTTAAATTTTTGGTGTTTTTTATTATTGGTTTATTGTCCTTCGGGGAGTGTTAAAACTATTATCCAGTAGGAATCCAGTTCAAATGTATAATATCCAGCTTCCAAATAATAAGTACGTTAATATTAAAGTAATGCATTGTAAACGGGAATCGCCTAGTGCAGTACTTAGCTGATTGCTGCCTCCACTAATGCAGCCCCAGCTGGCTTATAATCTAAACTCTATAATCTGAACTCCAGACGTAACGGAAACTGGACAGCAGTTGCCGCTGGCGGGTCAGGGAAACTGCCCGTTTATTAGCAAAATGTATGCGTGCAGCCCAAATTGCAGGCGAGCGTCTTGGAGGACTAATTCCACAAAGTAGCTATTACCGCACTTTGCCAGCTCCTCGCTGTATTATCACGCTTGTAGGAAGTTTGCAACTTAGAAGCACACCCTTTGTCACCCAGTGGATAAATGGATAATTAGATAACGCGTTTGAAATAAGCTTGCTCTTAACACGCGAAAAACATATTTGTTCAACCTCCCGAAAAGTATATTACATATTATTTTTTTTAACGTGAAATCATATTTCTGTACTTTAAAGAATACAGAAATTACATGCTGTAACTATTCGGGTGAATCAAATAGATTAACTTAATTCCGTTTCAGTAATATAAACTAAAGGCAATGTTGTTTTTTTCTTTGAATAAAGTTTTAATTTCTTAGTGAATGTTAATCAAGAGAAAGTTCACAAGCTATCTATACTAATAATAAAACTTTTCAAGGCAAAACGTCTGTACCAATAATAAACAAAGGAATCTACCAACCACGACTTTGAAAAGAGGCACAGCTAGTTCTTGTAAAAGACAGACCCACTTCTAAAGTCTGCGAATATCCTTGGACTTGTGTTCAAATAATGATTTTTGCAGCCTTCTGTGGGGAGTAAACTTCCGACAAAGGGGTAAATTGCCATTTTACTTTAAAAGTATGCATGTAATTTGCTTCAATGATTTCATTAGCACCAAAGGAAGTGTTTTTTTAATAAGGTATTGTGTCGTCTGATGTTTTTAAAATGTCACAAGAGCAGGTGATTAAAATAACAAATTTTTAATTGGTTTTGGTGACTCAGGTTTGTAAACAAAACTACCTTTCCACCAGCAGCGAAAATAATTAATTAGGTTTATCAGTCCATTCCTTTGCTTTGCATTCATTGCACACTTTGACAATGTTGCCAATCTGGATATCTACGTGTTGATAATAGTTAAAATTAGGACCATAATTGAAAGCAGATATCACACCCTTCATTATTTCCTGCAATCTGCCGTTGTGGAGTAGACATGGGTTCATGCATATGCGCACTATATATAGTTAGTCTTTCATTGAATCAGAAATTGATTATATGATTCGATGTTCAATTAGGTATGTCGAATGGCAAGCCTTTCAGCGCTGTCTGCTCGCCAGCCTTATCTGAGGGTTATTTCATGTTCACTTACTCGTGCCCGGGATGTTCTGACGCTCACGATGGAAAGTCTCTCTGAGCGTTGAGAACTTGGTTCCCTTGATAATCTCAAAGAAACCGCAGCTGAAACTTGAGACAAACAGACTTCTCTGTCTTCTTCGCTTTCATAAAGACGCTTCATTTTCTTTTGACTAGCAGCGAAAGTGTTTAGAGAAAAGTGCGATTTTCTTCCAGGAATTGTTTATAATATTGATAAAAATTGAGTAAATTCTGTTCCGTATGAAACATGTACAGGATAAGAATTATAAAGTTTAAAACAGGATACAACCTTTCTCAATGTCTGTCAAAAAACAAGATAAGCCTCGAAGACATGCTTTTGTTGCTCTATAAACAATAAATGTAATCATGAAATGACAAAAGAGATAGACATAATAGATAAAATTTTAGAGTTCTTTTAATTTGTTGCAAAAACATATTTTTCTTAGTGATTTGATATTAGATTCCATTCACGATTATAAGCACTGCGACACTGGCCACAATAGCGATTGCAATAGGGAGTGGCGTATGCCAAAGTTTAAAGTTTCAATACTATTACTGTTTGCATTATTGACTACATTTTATAACTACGTTGTATGTGTAACAATTTACTCAGCGCAATCTTGCAAATCTCTGGTTTTATTTACAAATATAATAGTAAAATAATTCTTGAAATCACTCAAGTGGTGTTCCAGTTTACTTCGGACAAACAAAAAAAAACTCACCCTCTCTCTTTATAAAATTATTATTAATGAGAGTGATAATATATTATTATCGAGTAATGTAATAATTTTACTGTTTTGTACAGCAAATTAAAATGTTTTAAATTTGATCATAAACAAATTTAAATTAATTTTGAATTTAATTCTTTTAATGGGTTCTCAATAGTAACTCTTTTTGAAGAAAAACTAGATATTTTGCTTAAGACCGATTTTAAATGTTTAAAATATCTCCAAAAATATTCATTTGCATCATAAGCTAAATAGGATCCAAACGTCTAGATTATTCGATTTTCTATAGAATTACTCAAAATCATTTACTTGTGTATTGATATATTTTATATTCTAATTTCGTTTATATCTTTATGGTTATATGTTAACGATTTCGATGAAATTAGATATTTAACAATTTTAATACTGTGTTTATTAATTAAACTATGTAATTATAAAATTGGAAAAATATGGTTCACTGCACAGAAAATTGCAGTCGGTTAATCGTATGCAATAAATATTAAGAAATAAATACATTTATCATTTATGCAAAGTACTAATACTTGGCTATATTTAAATTCACTTAATGTCGCATTGTGACAAAGTAATTACATTGTTGTTTTAAAACTTCTTTAACAGAATATACATTGTGTCCAGGTTAAATGCGCGCGTTTGACCGACTTTCCCAGATCGTCTAAAATCTCTCATATAATACAGAAGTGACGTCTGTTCTTCATTTGAAACAATAATAGTAAAAATATATTAATTAAGCATTATTTTATAAATGTTCTAATTAAAACCTGAGTTATGTCAATGCAGTGTTAATCGTTTGTATGTCCTCAGGTACAATTATAATAGATTAACAATGAAATACAAAATCCATTCAGTTACTGGCTGATATTTGTAGATCTAAATACAGAATGGTTAAATAGCTAACGTAAGTTCAACGTAGGTTATACAGCAGCACAAACAAAGGATATTTCACACCTTTCATGTATAATGAGCAATGCGAGCGTGTACTGCCTGTGAACTTCCGCAGCGAAGCACGGGTACATCAACTAGTATAAAATAAAGCACTTTATTTATTAGAAGGTTCTTAGTTTCAATCCCGATGAATGCACTAGTAAAATAATTTTAGATCATCCAATACCATCACACCTCTCATACAAGGCATTTTAATATTCGCCTACTCCCAGCTATAGTGGCCACCATATTTGGTCCACATGTTATCTGCTAGCGTGCACTAGTATCAGTCAACAGATTGTCAATTAAAAATTACTCAACTTGTTCACAACATTAAAAATCCTTAAATGAAAAATTAAGAGATTCTAATAGAAAAAAATCCTACAATTCTAAAAGAAAAAAAATATTTTTAAACATAAAATATATTTCAGTCCTGGGTTCAAAATTTAACCCGAGTAAAAACAATACAGTATTTAAAATAATTGATTAAAGTACATTTGTTTAGGCACTTCATGAAAGTTTACTCATGCCCAAAAGTTGAAGTCGTCTTCAACTCTAAATGAGTTCAAAATTAACAAAAAAAAAAAAAAAAAAAAAAGGTTCTTACATATTTCTACTGTCACATCACCAAGCAAATAGATCAACTACATTGCAATTGCCTTACTAAGTAACAATTTCATATGGTGTACCAACAAATGGTACTCTTTTACTACTTCAACTGCGAAGCCTTCGGAAGCGAAACGTGTCTTGCATTATGAGAAGAGACAAATACATGAAAATTACTATCTGAAAATGGTTAGTTATGATTTTACTCTCATTTATATTTATATTGGGAGGCAGTATTAATGCATCTTAAAGAGAATAACCATAACCACGCCTGACAGAGAAGATCCCAGAGAAACTGTGTGTCCAGCGAGCCTCTGGTGTCAGCTGATCGGAAGCGGTCGTTATTCGAGCTGAAAGGTTTTATGAGCTTTGTGAATTTCTGGCTCATTTAAGTTTAACGGCGCTGAAATTTTAAGTGATGTCCCTGCCTTGGCCCATCTTCCCCATCTCAGTCTGCCTAAGGAGTTAATCGGCCGGATGGGGGTTGAAGGGTGGGAGGGAGCTATTAAGGGCTGGGCGTGGTCGTAAAACAGCCGGCCGTTTTCACGTATTTAGAGCCGGCCCTTCCGACTTGGAGACGAGGAGAAGGAGGAGAGCGATAAAGGGCCCTAAGTGACCATAAACACGAGAACGTGCGAACAGAACTTCCAATACTTTCTTTAGTGCCACAAAGTGTTGTTCCAGTGTTACTTTTACAGCGACAGGTATTATTGCCATATAAGTTTTCGCGAATGTTCTCTCCGCGGATCACTGTGCTTTGCTGAATTAACTTAATTTTTTTTCACAAGGCCTAGTATACAATTTTTAATAAAAATAATTTTTGGCTAAAGTTCCTGTATTTATAATATTGCGATCCTATTAGGCCAACAAAAAATACCTGCCATAAAATTAAGTGAGAGATAACACTGAACATCGAAACTGTATAAAACTAAGTTTATTATTATAAATTTATAAACGTTTTTATTGAAGAACGATTGTATGGTAGTAGTTTTGAAGAAACTTTTTAATTATTCCTTTTGTTCACTTCTTGTAAATATTTACGCAGATGCTATTCATGTACATGTTCACAAACAGGAGGGATCCAACTTATTTCATTTGTAAACGAACGAAGTGATTGTGATGCCCTAATTTTTTGTTCTGCAGAATTTCATATTATGAGAACTATCAATATGTGTAAGTACGGAAACATAAGCTCAAAATTATTTTCTTTTTGACAAAATGAAGATATGCTGTTGCTTGTGAAAGTGGATGCATTTGATAAGTCTAAATGAAATCAAATTAGTTTTAGGAATTCAAAACTGACCGGGATAATATAATGTTCGTTATTCTTGCTCAGTTTCTTACTTTCATCTTAATTTGCTTGGATATGATTTATTATTATTAACAATAATGTAACCACGTTTCACTCTGCCCTTGGAGTCGAAATTATTAAAATCTTAAATTAACACTATGTAATTTATTATTTAATTTATTATTGCTCAGTTTCATACATCTAGCTTTACTCACTTCGGAGACATTATTTTTTTAATGGTAAAAGGAAAATCATCCCCTTTTCACCCCTTTAAATTTCGAATTCTATAAAAATGATAAGATATTAGTAACTCTGTAACTCTGTTATTTCTAACACTTAGATCTAGTAAATTCGGAAGTAGGCAATTTTTGACGTGGCAACGTCTAATAAATCGATGAACACCAGCTGCACGCACGAAAAAGTGTCCCGTTACGCACATTGTTCCGTTACGCTGTGTCCCGTTACGCTCATTGTTCCGTTACGCTCATTGTACGCTTGCGCCGCATCTATCTCTCTTCCACTCGATTGGCCTATGCGTCCGAGGAGAAGAAAGACAGCGGCAGCACACAACTTACATCTATCTACACGTGAACTGTTTCGTCGACTGTTTATAAAGTGAAGTGAAAAGATAATGTGGTTTTCATTGCTTATTACAACAACAATTTCGGCAATAAAGGTTAAATATTCTTGCATTTTTAAATATCTTATTACTAGTATAATTTCAAGTATTTATTCTTTTATTATTAAAATGAAAATGATTCAATTTTATCATAAAAGTATGCAATCATTTCATCAAGGTTTGGTTATGACGTTTTCACGTTAAACTATCGCCCGTAAACCGACTTTACAGACAGCCAATTTTTTAAAAATTTTATTTGTTAAGTTATTGATAATCAATACATTGAATGAAATTTTATTTATGGTTACAATGATAATTTAATTTTTTAACTATTATTTTCAATTACATTTTATTACAATACTTACCCACTTTTATTTCCTATCCATTTCATTTAATACTGATCCACAGCGAAGCGTGGACGGGATTAGCTAGTTTATATCATACTAGCTGCAATACCCGGCGTTGCCCGGGCTGAACACAGGGTGAAGGGGACCTTTTTCGAAATCAGATGTAGTTAGTAATTGTCTTCTTAATTTGAATGTCAAGTATGAAAATTAATTTATATCACTTTCAGATCCCGACAGACGTTGTTCTGCCAGTTTATAGTTATTTACCTGGTCTGTATGTAATTTAGACTTTATAAAGCAATATAGAAAAAAGCTGAAGAATAAGAGATTACTAACATTGAAAAGATTCCATTATCTAGCTAATGCTCGGCCTGCATTGCAATGCCTCATTCAGTTTTGTTTTGTAATATGTTTGAAGTAGTTCCACATATACAAATAATCTATCCATATCTCTATATATATTTATCTCTATCTACATCTATATACATCTATGTATCTCTCTTTCTCTATTTATCTCTTTATATCTACATATATACTTCCCACTATATCTATATCTTCTATATATAAGTCTCTATAGAGCTCTATACATCTATAGGTATATCTCTTTATCCAACCCATTTAATTCTCTATCTCAACTTATCTCTCCGTCTCTATCTCACTCTGTATATATCACTCTATCTCTGTCTCGCTTTTATATTTAAATAAATTGTGTCATGCGTGCCCACTTATACAACAAAAACAGACGAAGTGCCGCTATATAATATGAAATAAACACATTTTTTGACACGATTCGTGCTCCAACTATTGAAAAATAGTTATACCGTCTCAGTAACCTTCATGGGCATGCGCATAACAAATCACCTAAATTTAATCGCAATCGGATAAATAGTATATAGGAACGCATACGGCACAAACAAACGAAAATTAAAGACATGACAAACGCATCAAACGATGGTGCGTTTAAAATTTCTAGGCAACTCTATCTATTGACGAAGTTAAGAACAAAAATGTTATTAGCGCCTTTATTTTGCTAGCCGCTGAGAGCTACACTAAGCGGACTGGTCTCAAGGAGAAAAATATTAATTTGCCAGACCTTACTATGTGTATGATCGTGTGTCAGACATAGAGAAATGACACTCACTCACTATTTGTATGTCTATGACCTATGATTTTTGACGTGACAACGTCTAATAAATCGATGAACGCCGGCTGCACGCACGAAAAAGTGTCCCGTAACGCACAGTGTCCCACTACGGATGTCCCACTACGGATGTGTCCTGTTATTCTCATTGTGCGCATGTGTGACATCTCTCTTCCACTCGATTGTAACAACAAGCGATTTGACTTTTCAATCATATTTTCGTCGTTTGAATTATTAGGTAATATTATGTAATTTAAAACGATCGTCCATCGATTTGCAGCCGACAATATATTTTTAATTTCCCGCCTACCACTTTACGAAATAAAGATGGCAGACTACATACGTTTTTAAAACGCCCACAACACAAAACAAAATTTTTATAAATATATATATATATAACATCTGAAACAATTAATTTCAGTATGGCCTCGGGGCCGCGCGGTTAGTATCGCTGCCAAAGGTTGATGGATCGAATCCCGATCGCTGCAATTTTTTTTTGTACTTGTAAAAATAAATACGGCGCGCGCGACACTTCAAAAGTAATAAATATATTTGAATTAATGAATGCAAATAAAAGAAAATTTATTAATTAAATTGTAGATTTAATTTCACTCCTTCTTTGTATCCATACAAAATAGTGATAATTCAATAAAAATGATTCAATTTTATTCATAAAAATATGCAGAGGTAAATTTTATCATACAAAAGAGAGAAAAATTAAAAAAAATTCTTCCTCAAGGAATATAATATTTTTAATGCCTAAATGGTTTGGTTGCAAAAACCTATTACGGCTCAGTCTCAGGCCGAATATGATATTTCATTTTCTTCTGGATCAATCATTTCATCAATGTTTTGTTATGACGTTGTCACGTTAAACTATCGTCCGTAAACCGACTTTACATATCACCAATTTTTTCTGTTATAAAATGAAATTATCACTTTTTCACTCCCTTAGGGGTGGAATTTCATTTTAATATGGGGTCTATGTGTTAATCCAGGTTATAAGCTAGCTGTAGGCCAAATTTCATTCAAATCCATTCAGTAGTTTTTACGTGAAAGAGTAACAAACATCCATCCATACTTACAAACTTTCGCGTTTATAATATTAGTAGGATGTATGTTTAAAATGCCATGACAGCTATCACCATCAGGTGTATAGTCATCTATACTACTGAGGTGGTAATTCAATTGAAATTTATTTTAAGTATTGATTATCAAAAGAACAATAAAATAAACTTCAGCGTTAATGATTTTCCAAAAAAAAAAAAAAATTTTTTTTTCTTTACTACATCATAATACCTACATTATGTTTCTGATGGGCAGAAGGGGTTCCCTTTTTTGTAGGCTGACTTCACTACTACCTTACTTCTTAATGGCTGTGGTGGTATTTTTGTCATGTTGGGGATGTTACAGGGTATTGTGATTCCAGCATTATGTTTTTAGCATGTGCTGTGAAAACCATTAGAAGAGTATTTTAAAATAAAAATGTACAGAAAAAAACTATTGCAATTAAGAATAGATAAAAACAATCACAGCATTTCAAACCTGTGAACTGCGAATACGGAATATTTGTTATACGTTACTTGAGATCGATTTACGTTTGCTGTTTAAGTTTTACTGATTAAGTAGTTGTGAAATTAGACCTATATTATAACTGCCTCAATGACTAAGAAATAATTTAGAAATACTGTAATGAGCTGGTTAAGTGAAAACATTTCAGAATATTAATTTATGAAAGCCTTGAAATCATTTTTATGTATTTTTACCAGGGGAATAGTCTATTTCCGATATAATTTTTCTTATTATTCTGAAACAGATTAATAGACGGCAAAACACAACGCCACAGTAGAGCGACACTGTGAAAGAAATTGCCGTGACCTATAGTACGGAACCATCCTACCAATTTTATAGAAAATATCGGTGGGGCTGTATCGAGACACACGGCCGTTGGTTTCACGTAAAACTTCTATGTCAGTGAGTCGCTTTTAGTGTAATGGTTTAAAATAAACACAATAAAAACGAGAAATTGAATACATAATAAAAAATTTGATTCAAAACAGACACTAAATGGTAGCTTACTATTAATTTCAAGTAATATTCAACGAAAATTTTGTTTAACATTGTCCTGTGATATGATAAATGAGATACCGAAGGCATAATATCAAAATTAATGTGTTTTGGTGAACGTACAATCTGTATTGCCCAGTGTTGTCAGTTCTCTATACACAATCACACGAATCACCGCGCTATCACATCTGAGTCTTGACCTACACTGAACAGATATTTTTTCCGAACCTAAATTAAAACTAAGTGTATTTGGGAGGTCTAGGTAAGGAAGACTTAAGAGCGTCTCAGGCCGAAGCCTATATAGTTAGAAAAATGTTAAAGCAAGATGATACCTTTTCGTCAGACTTTTTCTGGTACCCATATGTTTCGCTATGATCTTTTAGACTTTTCACGTCAAAATGATATGACAATTACCAGTCGAGATTTGAACCTATGTTCTCTGGAATATGAATGTAGTGTCTTACGACTCGGTCCATAAACTTTGATAGTGTATCTTTTCTCATCATCAGATTGCATTGTAGTGATTCCTTATGCTACAGGCGTGAGTGTACGATTATTGTATAACAGCACAAATACATAGTTTCAGACTATAGTACTTACTCCATGTAGGCTATCATCACATATCTTGAAAAATTATTGACATCTAATATTATAAGTACAACTATCAAATATTACGGTCTCCTAAATTTGAATTCACGTCTTTTGAGTATATCTTGTACTAGTGCGTGTAACTACATGTGATTTTGTTTACACATTTACCATGGGTGTAGACAGTATTTGTGGAAGGGGAGGGCAGAAGACAGTCCCTCCTCCGGAAACTCTTTTACAAAGATAATGCTTGAAAATACATTTTTAGGTTAGTTGACGATCCCTTAAGTACTTTTTGAAATTCCTGCCATTGAAATTATTGTAAAATAACATTCTTTGTATAAATAAATCTGGAAATCCTACTTTCCCCCCTTTTTTTTTACTCCGGTCTTGACACTTATTGTTACAGAAACAGGTTCCTCTTTTGAATAAGCTTCTCTGCACTAATACCTGTGCCTTGTTATCAGAAGTGTAAACAAATATACACATAAAACAAACAAAACACCAATCTGTTTAAAAAAAACTGAATATCAACAAATTCAGTATACTTAATTAAATAAAATTTACACTGACAAACAACATTTTAAATAATAGGTAAATTAATTCAAGATGTAGTTTCGGACAAACGCCATTACTAATTAAACTGTATGTCATGACAAACATCAGTCTGTTTGTGTCTTAAGATCTCTTTCCCGAAACGTCGCAACTGTTCTCTTAGGATTCATATACTGTGTTAGTCTGCGCTATTATAGTTGTGGTTTTCAAAATATCTGTTTGTTTTTTTCGCTCAACTGTTGCTTACGGTGTTTGTCTGTGCTGTCATTACTGTTTCTTCACATCGCTGGGTTCACCTGTGCATCTCTGTATGGCCGTTGTTTTTTTCAATTTTTATCTGTTAAGTTTCATCGTTGATTTATTCTGTTTGCCGTTGTGCACTGTAAATTTTCTTTTTCAATGGAACAGAAATATTCATGTAAACTTATCTATTTGTTAATTTGTTCATTTACATGAAAATAACTGTATCACTACAAAATAGTGTTAGGTACCAATGCTTCGTGTTGCCCCAGTACCTCCAATAGTTAGTTATTTGCAAACAGTTGTTTAAATAGCTTTCCAGGGATTAGCTGTGCATGTTAAGCACGGTAAAACAAAAGAAAGCCAAAAGTAATATAATAAAGTTAACTTTTCTGTGGCTTTAAAACCAAATAAAATAAATGTTTATACAACAACTTCATGCTTGTAAGCACATGCATATTTTAACTAAACACACTCTTTTAATATCTAACATTTATTTCAAAATAACTTTACCATCGACAGTGCAAGCTCTTACATATGTTTTTACTAGTCTATCTTAATATATATAACTCAAAGGTGACTGACTGACATAGTGATCTATCAACGCACAGCCCAAACCACTGGACGGATCGGGATGAAATTTGGCATGCAAGTAGATGTTATGACGTAGGCATCCGCTAAGAAAGGATTTTGATTAATTCTACCCCCAAGGGGATAAAATAGGGGATGAAAGTTTGTATGAAACTTTGTCAATTTTAAACCGATCGGGCTGAGACTTTGCATGCATAAAGCTACTATGACGTAGGCGTCCCCTAAGAAAGGATTTTGAGATGCAGACTATATAAGATTAGTAACTTTTCAGTTTAAAATATACGCATTTCTGTATGCTAGCGCCATCTACATTGAGTTATTTTGGAGAGAACTTTGAATTAACCATTTTTGTGCATAGTGCATAGATAATATATCGTTATAGACTCTGCTTTGTATTTGGCATTTGTTTGGTTTTCGTTTGATTTAAGTATAGGTTTTGTCGGTTAGACTTTTTTTAAATGGCTAAAGAAAATCTGAACGTTAATGGAGAAGTTATAAAAAATGAAGCATCCTTGAATGACGAGCAACAGGAAGTAAACAATAAAATTATCACAAGTGTAGATGCAAATGACGGTCGAATATTCTTCTTAGACGCTCCAGGTGGAACTGGTAAAACCTTCCTTATATATTACTTTTGGCGAAAGTAAGAAGTACTCACGGCATTGCCCTGGCTGTGGCGTCGTCCGTCATTGCTGCTACATTACTCGAAGGTGGTCGAACTGCTCATGCTACTTTTAAGTTACCACTCAATTTAATCACTGCCGAGACTCCCATTTGCAACATCTCCAAACAAAGTAATTTTGCTGAAGTTTTAAAGAGTACAAAAATAATCGTGTGGGACGAAATAACGATGGCTCATAAAGGTGGTATTGAATCCTTAAACAGATCGCTAAGGGATATAAGGGGTAATACAAAATTAATGGGTGGCGTAACAGTTTTGCTGGCCGGAGACTTTCGGCAGACTCTACCAGTGGTGCTAAAAGGAACCAGAGCTGACGAAGTAAAGTCGTGCATTAAGAAATCTAATGTGTGGCCCCAGGTTAATATTCTTAAGCTCTATAAAAATATGAGAGCACATTTTGGTGGGGATGAGTCTGCTGGTAGATTTTCATATCTCCTTCTTAAAATCGGTAATGGTGATTTTCGATATTTTGATGGAATGATAACCATCCCGGAAGAATTGTGCACAGTTGTTACTACGGTTCAAGAATTGCTATCTAAAGTTTATCCAGACATTATTCATATACATGACAAGCCTATTGAATGGTTATGTGAGCGTGCCATACTTACTCCAAAGAACGATCAAGCAGCAGCTATCAACGATATCCTGCTCATGTCGTTTGAGGGCGAAGAAAAGGTCTATACTTCGATTGATACTGTGGTTAATACAGATGACGCTACTAATTTCCCTGTAGAATTTTTAAATTCATTGAAACCGCCAGGTTTGCCTTATCATAAGCTTATTCTGCGTGTGGGCGTTCCAATTATGTTGTTGCGAAATTTAAAACCACCAAAACTTTGTAACGGTACGAGACTGCAAGTGAAAGCGTTACATTGCAATATAGTGGAAGCCACTATATTAACTGGGTGTGCGAAAGGGGAAACTGTATTTATACCACGAATCCCATTAATACCTAATGATATCCCGTTCGAATTTAAGCGATTACAGTTTCCCCTAAAAGTCTGCTTTGCCATGACAATAAACAAGTCTCAGGGGCAAACTCTCAAATTTGCGGGTATTGACTTGAGAGAACATTGCTTCTCTCATGGGCAGTTTTATGTTGCTTGCTCACGAGTAAGTTCACCCAATAGCTTGATAGTTTTAGCGCCTAATGACAGATTAGTTAAGAATATTGTGTACAAAGAAGTTTTATAGGCCCTAATTTTTTACACACGCTTAACAAAAGTAAAGCCGCAAAAACTATTCCTAATTAATAATGATACTTCTTAACGCGAGCGAAGCCGCGGGCAAAAGATAGTATTTCTATATAATTATTGTACAGCGGGATTGTAAGTTTGTTTACAGGAAAGTAACTAAAAAATTGCCATACTAGTTATACAAAATATATTTCACTTTTATAAAATTACATAATTTATGCTGAACGATTAACATAAGAACACTTAAATGTTACTACTGCACGTATTTCACGTGTTAATGAGACACGAAACTACAGTAACCTCGTGGAATAACATCATGTCAGTGTTAAGAAGACTCCAAGCATCCGCTCTACCACTCTGGTTCTGGGGTAGAGCGCCTGCCTTATGACTTGTAGGACCCGGGTTCGCGCCCCGGCTCCTCCAAGGCGGATTGCCCAGACAAAATGGTGGCATTTTCTCTGGTATGAATACAATCCCTTGTAACAAGTCAGGCTACCAAAGAAACGGTGGGTGGAACAGAAAACAACCTTCCAGGTGGCTTCCAAATGGGGAGCCCGTTTCTTTTCTTGGGCTCCCCATGCGGTGGCCATTCCGGGGGTTTCTCCGGGGGAACGGAGTTTTGCAAAAATATTATTTGTAGTTTTGTAGAGTTTTAGTTTTTAGTAACTGTAGCATTATCATTCCAACATGTTATAAATAAAGTTCAAACAAACATTTAAAACATTAAAAATTATGTTGCTTTTTTACAAAAATATTTTAATTAAGTGTTCAACCATTTATCGGTATATATTTTCTTGAAGTATTATTGACGGTTAAATTCTAGTCAGAAACCTTTGTTTTGTAGTATTTATAGGCACATGAATTTTATTACTAAAAATATTATTTCTGTAAAACCACATAGTTTTCATTCAGTAATATCGTCTTTAACACACGTTATATATATATATATACACACACACATAGGTGTGTGTGTGTACCAGTATAAATAAAATATATTTATTTCAACATGTGCAAAGCCTCTGATACTTTCCAACATAATCTTATGATTAAAAAAATTGTCTATTTTAGGCCTCGCCAAGCAATGCGCGGTATATATATGTTTTAATTATCTTACAAATAGACGCTTTGCAGTCATATTTGCAAATGCAATTTCATAGTATTAGGTGTTCCACAAAGTAGTAGTTTTTCTCAACTATTCTTTAATATTTAATAAATGATATTCCGACTGTAATCAGAATTGATCAAGAAAAGATGCTGATGAAAAAAAATATAACTGGGAACTATGTTTGTGAAACTATTCAGCAAGATATTTCAGCTGTCCGGATCTGATTTTCAAGTTAACAAAAGTCTCTGTATTACGATAGCATTTATTGTATAACCTTTAGTCAAAAAAACTAATTAAATTAATCAGAATTATCACATAGTAAGTAATGACATTAAAAGTGGTGTCCTCTTTTAAGACCTTCGAGTTATATTGGATGCCAAGCTTTTTTTTTTTTTTTTCAAAATCAAGCTTACTTCTTTTAAACTCCTAAGGGCGGAAGTTCGCAAAAATTACTTAAAATTAATATTGTGAGTTTTATTTTTTATTATTGTTACCAAATACTTACGTCGTATTAAAGTAGTTTTGTAGATACATTTCTTAAAATTAACAAAACTTACCCCTGCATTACACAATTAAAAAACTTTTTTATAAATTAAAAAATACAGTAACTTCTTTACATGCAAGTTGTTCCTTATTATTGTCTGACTTCTAGTTATAATTGATTCAGAAGCGATTAATTTTGTTTTTAAACCATACTTACCCCGTTTAAACTTCTTAGTGGTTGCATTTCGCAAAATTATAAATTTGTGGTTGTTAGTTTTCGTATGTTTATTATTGGTACCAAATATCTATTATGATGTTAGATTGTATTCATAGACAATAATAGTTTACTTAAAAACATATTTACCCTATTTTTTTCCATTAGGAATTGAATTTCGCAAAATGGTCAAATTGGAGTTAGTATTTTTCTTGTTTATTTTTTATTTTTTAAATATTTAAAAACCTCAGAAATTTAATTAATTATATTACAACATATTTTTCCCTTTATCACCCTTTAGTATTAAATTTCCCAAAATGGTCAAATTGTTGTTGGTAGTTTTTTGCATATTTATTAATAGTACTTAATATTTTCTTATGCTTAGTTGGATTCGGAAATATATTTCATCTTCAAACGCTTTTTCACCCATTAGTGGTTCAATTTCGCAAAATTGTAAGATTTTGGTTTTTTGCTTTCATTTACTTATTCTTGGTATCCAATATATATTTTATACTTGATTAGACTCTGAGATATAATTAATTAATCATCTTAAAAACCTATTATCCTCTTTTTACCCCATTAAGGGTGGAATTCTTTAATTATATAGCCTAGTGTTTCAGTTACCCAAAGATCTTATAAATGGGATAAAATAGGTGCCTGTACTTCCGTGCGTTAGAATATGTACTTACTTGGCATAATAAAAATATAACTTTAATTGTGCATGCAAATAATTAATAGAAATTAAAATAAAACGACTGGAGTGTTATTATAGATATGGTTGCAAAGTATAAATTCAACAAAATTAAAAACTAAATACTCAGTATTTAATATTAATATAAAATTAATTATTTGATTTAGTAAAATAATCGAGATAAAATTTAATCAATGCAGGAAAATAATAAATGTGCTTGATTTTTACTCTTATTTTTACATTTTTATTTATGAAGTAAAAATTTTATAATTTGTAATTTATAATGCACATAAATTATACATACGGGAACATAACTTCACAAACACTCCCATGAAAACAGCTAGGAGACTACTAGACACTCTCTGCCAGAGACAATGGAAGCTTACCTCACTTACATAAATACACTTGAAAAATTCATAAACACGAGTTATACCAATAATATTAATAATAAATACATGTTTTTAATTGTATTGACATATATTCACATATCTGTTACTAAGAGCACATATATCATTTTTATTTGTATGTAGTTGAAATTTTTTAATTTGATTGAATTTATACTTTACCAACCGTATTTATTTTATCACTCCAGTCCTTTTATTATTTTATTTCTATTTAAAATTTGTATGCAAAACTAAAATTAGTTTTTTATTACACCAAGTAAGTATAAGTTATAACGTGCGTACATAAGTACACGCCTCTTCTTTTTAAGTAACCTTTTCTCAACCTGTGGAAATTTCGTTTCATGGTGTGCGCTCATGATAAAAATTCACTCTCGTCATTTTTTTCCATAGTGCGTCTAAAGAAGAATAACTTCAAAAATCATCAAAATCGAGTGATGCCTGCACAAACAGGTAAACAAATAATTAGCAACAAATTTAAAACTATATTTTAGAGTTATTTATAATGTTAGTAGCCGTTTCCATTTTTTTTTTCAATTATTCATCCATTTTACAGTCTTTTATATCGAACTGTTTTATTATTAGTGTAGATTTGCTCATAAAAATAGTGTGATTCGAAATATTTTTTTGAATGTCATTGTTTTTTTTTTCCAACATGAATGATGCAGACATTTTATTTAGTATCACTATGGTTGTAAATTATATCACATGTTTTAACTCTTTAATATCATTGCGGTACAACTATGGAAGAAGCCATAGGAGTATTGTCTTTAAACAGTTTTACGGTGAATATGCGACCGCCACAGTGGCGTGACGCATCTCGGGCGCTCCAATGGCCCTATTCGCCCCATGGACATCTGTTTGTCATTCCAGCACAGTGACGAGCATGCAGCACCGCGCGTTCGGAATACATGCATGGAGTTCCGTTTGATCAGGAGCGCACATGCAACAGTTGCTTCACGCACGCGCAAGCAGTGCATGGCGACTTGCTGCACGTCGCGTGGGGTGTCCGTGCAGCTGGGTTCACATCTCCCGAGAACGAGACAGAGATAGTGAGCGAAAGAGAAACGGAAGGGCTCTCAAATCATACAAAAAAAAACACAACGGTAAGTTAAAACTAATCTGTTTGACAGAATTTATCGGAAATTGCTGGGTTGTATAAATTTAATCGGTGGCGGAAAATGCCAAAAAAAATTCAATTTTTGTGAAGGAACTATTTTCCAGAGACGCAACTCGGCAAAGTTACGAGCGCGAAGAGTAGCGTTAAAGATCTGAACTTCGCGCGCATTATACGCTACTCCATTGGCTGTTAGGGCGCGCGATCGCAGCGCAGTGACGTTCAAATGACCCGCGGCAAGCATGAACGCCCTCGCAGCCAATGGAGTAGCGTATAACGCTATTCAATGCTGGATGCATTGGTTTAAAAACATTCGAAATATTTTCGTTGCATGGAAAATGAAAAAAAAAAGTTTTTAAAAAGTTCCAGAATGTAATGGACTGTAAAACACTAAGGGCAGCTTGCACGACTGTGGAACCCGGCCTAAGTTACCAGTAAAACGTAAAATCAAGGCCTATAAATACCAGGTCGTTTCATTCCGCTATAGAGATAGCTGTCATTGGTCAAATATGCATGACGTAAGTGATAGACCACAAAACCGTGGGAATTCCTATTTCAAAGTGACTAAATGATAATTTCGCAAATTTTCGCCTTCATTAAAATTGTTGTTTTGGTAAATACAGCCAAACTTTATGCTGAGTTATTGTAAGTACTGTATAAACATTACTGTGCTTTAATTTTAATTTCATTTATTAGTTTCATGAAATTATTTTGATCAACTTTATGTTCAGTGTTGGTAGTTGTCATTATGCATTTAAATTAACATTCGCGTTTTCAATAAATGTTTCGCAAACGTTTTAACTCTTCTTGATCACCTTAATTTCATTAATACCCTAACGGCCTGAACACTTTATTTCGGCCAAGAGAAGACCGTCTGTACGGGCTGAAACGGGCTGTAAAAAGTACAATAAATTTTAAAAGTATTGTAAAAGACACTGTTAAGTATACTTGCAGTATAAGAAACTGTTGAAGGTAAAATTTCGTTACTGGAAATGATCTTCAAGAGGTACATGTTTACTCTAAGGTACGAGTAAAATAACTGTAAAAAAGTATAGTGATATATACTATGATAAGGGAAATCCTGGCACTGCAAATAAACAGTACGATAAATATTCATAATCTGCTGCCCTACCACATCATGGGAACTTACGAAACTGAGAAGACGGGTCTGAACGCTCCAACGGTGCTAAACACATTCTGACCTCTTAAGCGCGCATAACGTTTAATCCCGGAAGTAAACCCCACTTCTCACGGGAACAAACTTTGGCACGCTTTAGTTTAAGTACCCAGCTTACACAGAAGTGTGCTTGTTAAGTTGATGAGCAAGGCAAAGGGTAAACAGAACACTTCAGATCCCGACGTAGATCCCGGAAGGGGGGAGGGGGACATGTCCCCTTCCCCCTGGAATAAAGACGCCTCTCACTGAGGGAATCTCACTTGCGCTTTCAAAATCGTGACCAAAAATAGGGTTGATAAACGTAATCGTCAAAACTATGTTTTATGGAAATTTTTCTGTATATTTTAAAGTTTTATGTTTATTGCATGCACATAGGTCAACATATGGGCAGCCTACAACATTGAAGCATACTTTCCAGAGATGAATTGTGTCGGTTATAAACCCACGCGCAAAACTTTCTGGCTGTGAATTTCCGCAGACCCCTTGATAATCCTAAAGATCTGCGCCCCTACTACAGACGATCATAGCCGTCGCATTGTTGACGTGTGCGCAAGGCACTGAATTGTCCTGCAGTATTCAAAAAGCGCAGCGTGTAATCGTAAGACACGTAGAAACTAAGGCAAATATTATTTCTTTTCTTGGCCATAGTAAAGTTCCAAACAGAAGCTTTACTTTTTTTAAATGGTCTCTTGGATATACGCCATTACTTGTTTCAACTGTATGTCATGGAGAAACCACAAAAATGAGCAAGAAATAACACACAGAAAACAAAACCAAAATCAGCCGCTATCAAATGTTAAACGCACAGGGAGCACACAGAGAAATTCATGGAAGGAATTGTTTGGAAAATATGTCGTAGCAGAGACAGACAGTGGGCTGACGACAAGACAGTTGCAACAAGACAGAAAATACCGACAAACAACAACCTTGTAAAACGATGGTACAAAACAGATAATTTGCACAACACAGCACTGCACAGGCGAACCCAGCGACGGCACGAATCAAATATTCTGGACACCACAACGAAGACCGCACAGACGAGCACAACAGACTTCGTGACGCAAACAGTTGTGATGTTTCGGGAATTGACATCTGTTCCCGTCATCGGGCACGAAGAGTTCTCCAACATGTGACATTTGCGTATATACATAATCGATAAGAATAGTAAAACGAGAATTTAAGTAATGTTACAATGCATGGGTAAGCAAGAGGCTGATAAATTAATCACGGATCGTTGCAAGCTAGCGGAGAAAAAAACCAGTAATGTTTATATATATATATATATTTATTTATTTATTTATTTATTGTGAAGAAAGATTTAGGTTAATATCTGAGACTCCTATACAGTTGGTCCTTTAGGGAGGACGCTGGTAGGACGTACAGACGCATTCACTTCTCCCGTTCCGTGTTTGAGCCATGAATATGGTTTAGCGACACGTTTAATGGATACAGTCGCTATCCAACCTGGAGCCTTGCCTGAGCTTTGGTTGCGTAAGCGAGACAGTCTGTTGCAGAGCACAATGAAGTCGTCTATCTTATAGTTTTTCATGAATATGGTTTAAAATGTAGCATCCCAGAAAACCACTTCAGGTTATGTTAAAGGATGAAAAATCCAGGATTGATTAATTGCTTAATATCGTATAGTAACTTAGATGACTAAAGCATATGTTATTCCCTTAGTGAAAACCTGTGAACTGGTTTCGCTTATCACTGATAAAAAATCACAGTAAATGTACAGACTTTTCAACAAAAGATGCACTTCCAACACGAAGGGTTCTCCGTAGTTTAAGATATCTGTATCTTCATAAATGCCCGTTTTCTTGCGCATTATAAATCTTGTAATTACTTTTTACTATGACTATATTAGTTTATCAAATATATTCCAGGGTAGTTTCACTATCATAAAGTTTCACTTGGCTCACCAGTACGTTTGGTATGTCCCCTAATGGTTACGAAAGTGACTATGTAACGGGTTTATTTTGCTACAAGTGTGTCCGCCATCTTGATTACTTGGGCACTATTGTTACACATTTACGTTCATTCAATTTCTACTCCATTCTCGAAATTGCTCCTACCAAATGCCGTATACCGATAGCTAATGTGTTTATACATCAATAATGCATAAGAAAAACATAGTTTATTTATAGCGTTACAACCACTTCCCACATCAATACCCATACTTTACATGATTGAAATTCTAATGAATTTTTATAGAGCTTAAGTGAGGCTTTATATTTCGTCAGAATTACTTTCCATATGAATTAAGTTTTTTAGACCTTATTTTTTTTTTTTGTTTTGTAAAATCTTTTAAATACCAGGACGTGTTTTAAGCAGAGATGAGGCGCCAAACGCATAAGCTGCTAACTTGTGGCAACCTGATCGACCAGTTGCTTGCCTTCTCACAGTCGATTGGAGCGATTTGAAATCGTCCCAGCCCACCAATAGCAATGCACCTAACATTTATTCGAACTTGTTGTCCCTCCCCTCCCCCCCCTCCCCCGGTTGCCACAGATTGGAAACGCATGAACTTCGGGGTCACACGAGGGAAGCATTCCTCGGTACAACTTGTCGTTACGTTTGAAAGTAGTCAGTAGCAATGACTTTAAACTCTACAAGTTACAGTTGTAACGGGGCGTACGTTTGTTCCTTTAAAACCTTTCCCCGGGGCAGTGTAGCATAGTTTGTAAAATGAAGTTAGCGGTAGATGCCTGAAAACCTCGCCCAGTGTAATTCAAAAAACCTAGTGTAAGGCAACTCGTGCGCGGAAGTTGTCGCGTGTGGTTGGAGCCGTGGCAGTAATACCGAGCACCCCGCCATAACGACGAGTGGCCGAAGAACAGCAGGGTGGGGTGCGTCGCGATCAGCACGCTGCCCCGGCCCACTCGTCGAGCGAGTGCAGGAGGAGCTGCGCGAGTGGACTCGCGCCCGCTCGCTCCTTGGTCCAGTGGAACCAGGCTGGTCGGCTCGTGCCGTCTTGGAAAGCGATTGGTCGCCGAAAGAATACCTACAGCAACGGCGGCCGACCACGCGAGAAACTCGCACTCGCCGGGCGAGTGTAATCACGCGAAGCGAGTCACCAGACCGCCCAAGGGGGCGACCAGGATGGCGAGTACGAACTGAGGAACGAAAGAGAGCAGTCAACTGTCAACTCGCTAGGCGAGTCGAACCAGCGTCGAGCAGCTGAGGGACTCGCACTCGCCCTGCGAGTGTAATCACGCGAAGCGAGTCACCAGACCACCCAAGGGGGCGACCAGGAAGGCTAGTACAAGCTGGGGAATGAAAGAGAGCAGTCAACTGTCAACAAGAGACCCGTCGCGGACGGCTGAGCAGCGAGTGTGAGCAGGCAGGAAGTATGAGGCGAGTATTCTTCTGGTGCAGGCCCGGAGGGTCGACGGGGGATTTCGGCACTAGTAAACACTTGATAAAGAGGGGGTTTGGATTTAAACCCGCATATCGGGTATCCTCTGTTGTAGAGAAACATTTGAATTTAGACCCAATTATTGTGAAAATTATTACGTAACGTTAACTTTGATAAAAGCCAAAGACCTCAGATTATAAGCAAAACGTGATAAATTAAAGAAGTGTTTTCTTTGGGGCTAACTCTGTTCAGAGCGAGTAATCATTAATTAATCTAAATTTGTAAAGTTTAAGTTGTTTGAAGCGCCAAGCAATATCAGTTTAAGTTAAAACCATTGCTTGCCGCCATATAGTAAATAATTGTGTTATTTTCGTGTAGGTACCTGTAAACAATTAAATTCATATTTATCCTGTGTTCGCTTCCATGAAGGCGAAAATTTACCGGGGGTTTGTAGAGTGTCAACGAGATGGAATTTTGTGTGCTTAACTCGATGAATAAATATGTTAATAATCCTACTTGCCCTATTTTTACTTTGTTCTCAGTACTACAATATTGATGGATTTGGATATATATATATATATATATATATATATATATATAAGATATTAACATTGGTAACGTTTAAGACAATCGAAAAAATAAAATTTTATGTAAATTATTTCCATAAAAAATTCTTAACTTAAAAAAATACAACTAGCAGAGTGTTAAACGTATTTTTGAAGTAACTGACCGAATATAGCAGAATAGGTTTAAAAGGGGAAACAATAAACACCAATTACAACTACAGATACGAATCCTGGTCAGACCACGCTGCTCTGAGGTTTAACGAAATCACTCCAGGAAAATGCTGGGATGGTACCTTTCTATAGGCCACGAACTATAGACCTTCTCCAATATCCCGTACTATAGATGGTGTGAGTTTCTGCCTATAATGAGATCGCTGCAGACGAGACGCAAAGTTGGAACCACAAACGAAACTACGATGGCGGAACAAAGCTAAAATACGACGCGAGACAGTCATAACAACTTCACAACGCGGCAGAGATCCGCCGCTAGTCACCAGCTTTGGCGTTCCGGAGAGCAGAGCGCTGAAATGGCGTGGCATGAGAGGCGACGGCAATCTTTAACGAGGTCGCAGGCAACCTCGTTACCTCCGCCTCTCACCCCCTCCCCCCTTAATGCATTTCCTCGGTGTTTACGCGCGATTTACATGTCACAAACCAACCTTCCCCCCTCCTCTTCAAAACCCATACCGGAATAAACCCCTCCCCGAGCAATCTTGCCAAGGGACAGCCGCGTGGCTAAATGACTAACACGACACGTGTTTACAAAGGCTTTTGCCCGAGTGGGGTGGAGGCATGTGAGTGAAAATCGGAAGGACCGTAGTTCGCTTCCCGCCCCAGTAGGGGTATGTATCATTTGCCTGGAGCAGTGGGTTTCAACCTTTCTTTAACGATGTTGTTGCGAGCCACACTGTTTTATACACATTACACCACCTTAACAGTGACTTCTAACACGAGGATTTGTTTGTCGTTATACTATATAAGATGATCTAAAAAACTTAATTAAATAAATTACATTTAATAAAACTAATTTTTAAGCAAAATTTTTTTTTATTGCTTATAAAATTCATATTTGAAATCAATACATTGGGCTACGTAAATTAGATTAGTGGGAAAATACATATTTTGTGTTTACATATTTACTAAAAAAATGAAAATAAATGTTTTACACGGCTACAGGACAGATGTAGTAATTATATTTATTAGGAATAGACACACTACCAACTGTGTAAAATATGTTTAGTTTTATTATTGTATGCGCAACGTAATAATGGGAAAAAATTTAAAATTTGCGAAAAACGAATTTTTTAACTTAATATTACTTACCATGACGATACTTTAAAATATGATGGGGCAACTATAAGTTCAGCGTGGGAAATAATTAAAACATTCGTTAAAATTCGAAAATTCACCCTGGTTCCAAGAAGTTGGCTGTGACTAATATATTACCGACGTCGATATGATAAGTCACAGGACCGAAATTTTAGATCACACAAAATCCGATAAGACGGTTCAAACCATGTTTTCATAGCCCTGTTACCGTTCGTCTACAGTGGACCTCCGAAGAAAGGTCTGCATCGACTTCAAAAATAGCGTTTCAATGTACACTCATACACTCTAAAAATTTGATCAATTTTTATACTACTATACAGTTATTTGCTATTCATCATCATTGCAAATTTCAAAAATTTCAAAAATTTGAATTTATCGTAAGTTATACGGCGTTTGCTAATATTTTTAAAAATTTAAATGAAACTTCTTGGCTGAGGGAGTAAAAATTTTCGAGCGTTAAGAAAATTTCGATCGCATGAGGGGAAATAGCTAGGTATGTGTGGGGGGGGGGGGGCCGGGAGAGGATACATCCTTTTCTTTTTGTTTATCTGCTGAAAATATTGAGGGTATGATTTGTATAAGATTATTTTGCAGATGAGTCTATGGACTACGTATTAGCGTACAATGTGTCAGAAGCGTCAACTCGAGTATATGCATGTTTAGGGGCATATGTTTTTCGTGATAAGATTTTCAGACCAGTTGTGTGGTAAGACTTTGCAATGTTGTCTGAGTTTCGCGATTGGTTTAGTTTCCTTCAGGTATATATTTACTTTTGATAAACAAATCACAGCCATTCACTGCGCAAGCAAACGTGTTCTGAATGGCCCGGTCAAATAGGGAAAAAGGCTTCTCTTGAAAACGGCCACCAATCACAAGAAGGAAAATGCTGGTGCGGGCATACGAGTATTAGGATCTTTTCGCAAAAAATACATGCCCCTTCGTATGTTTTGAGAATTACCTTTCACCAGCCTGGTGGATAGACGTCGAGCAAACTTCAGCTGTAACACCGGTTGCATGAGTACCGGGCGTTTCGTTCCCTATTTGCTTGAGAAATGTATTTATAAAGGAATATGTTCTGGTTGTACGCATTTTGCGTGTTACGTATACAACAGTGTAGAGCTGTGGGTGACACAGACTAGCTCTTTGCATGCTTCATCAACTTTATGTGCAAGTAGTCAATGGATTTGGACACTTTTCTTTGATCGTGTAAATAAGATGTCGATTGTCGAGAATCCACCGTCTACTTATTTTTCACTTAAAGTAATATGTCAATCCAACAAGCCTTTAATATAATTTTAGTGTCTTTAAATAGAAACAACCATCAGTTTTAATTGGATTTAATGCTTCCGAGAATAAGTTGCACCCCAAAAACAGTACCGCCACAATTCAAAAATTGTCAGTTTTGAATTACACACATTTTAAAAAGTCACAATGTGGCCTGTTAACACATTCAAACGTTTTCAGCTAAATTTCATACAAATTCCTGTTTTTATTTTACATGGTGACACTTTTGATATATTTTTTTAAAGGTTCTGCATAACCACAATGCTGCATTATGTGTAATGGTTCTATTTCACACGACATGTTAGCAATAGAACGGTTGCCCCTTTATCCAAGACTACCACATGTTGAGGAGTGTTACTTTTGCTTCGTTCAACATGTTTTTCTTTCCAGGCCACACGTTGAAATGTTATCGTTATGAATGTTTAAAAAATGTTTTATAACATTACACATTTACAAATGCGGTATTGTTGCAACGAGTTTTATATTTTAACTGGTGCCACTTTTTATTTATGACCGTTTACATTGGGAAGATTAATTTATTGCACGTTACACATTTACAAATGTGGTATTGTTGTAACGAGTTATATATTTTAACTGGCGCCACTTTTTATTTATGACCGTTTACATTGGGAAGATTAATTTATTGCACGTTACATGTTATGTCAATTTTATATTTAGATTGTTATTTATCCCAAAACCACGATAAGTAAATCAAAATTCGCAATAATAAGCAATAAAAAAACATTATAACTAAACGTGATACAATAATACATAATTATACGAATCATCAAGTATATCCATTTAAAATATGATAAAGGATATAAATTAAATTTTTTATAAATCATTATCTCAAAATCTATTTTTTTCAGTTGTTGCATTATTGACTTAGGTGTGCGAAGCGTGCGTTTTATATATTAAGGTGATATAAAATCCGAGGAATATTTGTGTGAAAATGATTTATGTAATATATTTTTGTTAAAATACTGATTTCAATGTGTTTGCGGAAAAAATTGTCAAAGTTCGTAGTAAACGCCCTTTCAGATCACGCTTCCGCATAGTAAGGTGGCTTATGGGGGTGACTACCCTTTGAAGTTAGCCGCTTTGAAATTACACATGTCGTGAGAATGATGTAGCCAATAGCACGAGCAAGCAAAAAAAAATTAAGCTATTTAACAGGAGAGTTTAATATACAAACAACATCCTATTAAGGCTCCCGTCTACATGGGCACACATACATGTGCCGAGCATCAGAAAAACCCACGTGATTTAAAAGCTACTTAAGATAACCAAGTGCTTTCATTTAAAAAATAAATAAAAAGAATACGTTGAGGGTGGATGAATAGTTTTGTTTCTGCATTAGGTTTAAAACTGTTATTTTTGCAGAGTTAAAATGGCTAAAACGCGTGTTTTCAGAATAATTTTTAGTTTACCTTCAATTTTATATATATGTTGTAAAGTGTCTTAATTAAACTGTTATAATATACCATTAAACAGGGACATCTTTAATGGACATCCTGTTCATGGGTCAAACTATTTGCAAGTGTACAGAACTACACAAGCCTATTGAGTACTAATAGTACACAATGCTTTTTAACACGATATGTGTGTCAGTTTAAAATTTTAACTACATTATTCGTGAAATTGCACAACATATTTTTTTTCCTAATATGTTCTGGAGACCTGCCCAATTCACGTTATTTGGAGAGAGGATAGAATGCATACCATTATACACTTGAACTACTACGTTCTCATTGGACCATAGGAAGGGGCATGCATATTTTGCGAAAAGAATCCGAGACCTACTGAAAGTTAAAACACTGTACCATCGTCTATGTTTCGTGACTTGGTGAGTTTATTTCAGGTACACGTATTTAGTTACAACACTAATCACTAGAGACCTGCAAAATTCGCGGATTCAATCGGTGATAGGCTAGAATTCAAACACATATACCTCTTAGATAATTTTGATATTGGCTTACTGTTCATCTGGACGAATCTCAACCAGTTATAAACCCTCAACCAAAGAAGGATCGAATCACAGACAAACCAGCTGAGACTACTTACAAGTCGGCAGCCAATGAACTTGCGTTATTTGCCCGAGTGTACAGGGGTATGTGCAGTCTATCCTGAAGGCCATCGAAACCGCGAATTTTGCAGGTCTCTACCAATCACTGTAATCCAGTGCGGAAGCAAACGCGTCCTGAGTGTTTCAGTCAAATAAGGCAACGACTTATCTCGCAGACGACCGCCAATCACAACGCAGAAACCGCTGGTGCGGGTATACCTTGTTGCGGTCTAATAGGCGCTCAGATTTTTTTTGCGAAAATTGCCTGCCCCTAACCATAGGTATTTTTTGACAAGCTCAGAAGGACAAGAAACTAGTACCTAACAACATTATAACATTCATATGGCCAAATCACGTGTAACCTGGCCGGAAGGTTAAAATTTAAAATTTTTTCTCAGCTCATTCACAATTGACACCAGAAAATATCGTGAATTTTTGAGGTCTCTAATTAGTACCAAAAAAAAAATACTTTTGACTTTAATTCTATCTTTTTTTTACATTTATTATTTACGGCAAACTTCAGCTTGTCACACAAAGTGCAATGTGGTGAGGCGAGGGTAAAAGGAGTTTGTAAAACAGCGTTGGTCAGAAAAAGAACATAGAATTGCGAGAAAGGGTAGATGCAGGAAAAGAAGTTGCAGGAAGGCAAACGACGTTCCAATTTTCCAGATATTGTACACTCCGAACAAAAAAAAATAAAAAAAACTCGTTTCGGGACCGACATCTGGGTTTTATCCGAAGCGGCGCAATAGCGTCAGAGCTAATTCTACGGACGGGCGTGGAAGGAGCCGGGAGCTGTCCGCTTGCGTTCTGCGTTACGTTTCGCAGCGGCGTGGCTTTTAGAATACATTAAACCCGCGGCGCGTCTGACGTCTGACAAACGGGGGCATTTTGCAGCGCCTTTCCCATTCCTTTAAGTGAATTGCTAAATGTAATCACAAACACGTTCTTTGGAAGAGAATAAAAGAACTCGCAAGTCGTTTTCTCGAAGTGAAACGTTATTTCAAAAGCTTAACACGTAGCGGAAAATTAAATCTTTTTTTTAATATGCTAGCTGGATACACGAGAAAATTGTATCTTTTTAGCTCTTAGAATTATTACTAGAGCTACAGTTATTTCGCGGATTCATTGGCTAGTAAAGTAGACTTGAAGCACACGTAAATTTTCTTCACGTTAACGACCCTGAGCCATTCATTTATAAACAAAAATAAGTCGTTACATAATTTAGTGTAAACCTCCTAAGGATTTGACTTTGTTGCTGACCAATGAACATTGCTAAAAGGGTTGATTATGTTATATGTAGGCTGACACTAGCCTTAGAGTGAAATGAATCCTCAAAATATTCGTGACTTTACTTGAAATAGATTTCACTCACTTGAAAATATATCCTGCACATGACTTCAAGTGTACCAACTGCTGTACTAAGGTATGTTCTTCGATATTTAGAGCAGGGTATATATTTCGCATTTCAGTTAGCTGTAGGTATACGTAGACACAGGGCTTTACAACGATTATTAGTTCTTTTTTTGTGGGAAACCTTTTATTACTTGTCTGAAACAATTAGTTTCACACTAAGGACGATTTTCTTTTCCGTGCTAGCACCAAAATAAATGAGTATTTTAGGTATACCTATAGTAAAAATGGGACTAAACACAAACTAGTCATTAAATTTATTTGCTAAAAACTATTTCAAACATACAAAAAGTGTCTTCTAATTATGTCGACGTGAGTGAATGTTACATAAATTATTTTAAGGCTTAAGTATTTGACCAAAAACTAAAACAGATCTCTCAATAAGTTTAAATATCAATAAAAAAAGTTGTGACAGATTGGACATAGCAGTTTTCTCAAGAATGCAATATTGTTATTATTTTATTTGGTGTTTCTTTTTTTTTTTTACTTTTATGACACATTGTTTCTTTATATATAGACAATACGATTCCGGTATAAATTTTCACATACGCTGGTTTCAGTTTTTCCTATTACGAAAATCGATTATTAGGGGCATGCATATTTTGCGAAAAGATTCCGAGACCTACTGAAAGTTAAAACACTGTACCATCATCTGTGTTTCATGACTGGGTGAGTTTCTCCCAAGTACATAGCGATTGTAACAACACCGATCACAGTGATTCAGTGCGGAAGCAAACGCGTCCCAAGTAGCTCGGTCAAACAAGGCAACGACTTATCTCGCAGACGGCCGCCAATCACAAGGAAGAAACGCCGGTGCGGTTATACCATGTTGCAGTTATAATAGGCGTTCAGATCTTTTCGCGAAAAAATGCTTGTCCCTTACCGTCACTACTGATAAAAGCCACACTTCATCACGCGGGAGATACGCGTCTCTGAGCCAGGTTGAGTTGTTACCATCCTGTAAGAAGACACTGCGACGAGTCACGCAGTTAGGTTGATTCTGAAGTACGTTTCCAGACGTGCAGCAAACCGCGGGGGAACGAGCCCTAGCGTCATGGCGTCACGGTTTCGGAACTGTACCCGCGAGAAAATACAACTGCGCAGAAGTAACGGAACATAGATACACAGTGACAAGAGAAAAATAAATGAAATATTTCGGAAGATAAAAGGAACGTGTAGGCGTAAGTGATAATATTATCTTGGTCCTTGAGTAAACAGGGATATTATTACTTTAAGCCCTGAGTAATCTTCGCTTTGACTTCATGAGGTGCAGAAAACAAGAACACGACAGCAAAACAAATTAATTATAAAAACAATGATTGGATTTACTTTTATGTTCATTTGGTTGAAAAAATAATTTTTATTCAAAATTAATTATTGTATACAAAACTGTGTTTGAAGTAAAGAATTATTTTGTTTATATATATATATATATATATATATATATATATATATACACACTAGCGGACCCAACACACGTTGTTCTGTTCAAACGTTTTAAATTTGAAAATATTTACAGAAAATTTCCCTGAATCTGATCACAGCACCCTCTGCCGGGTCGAACTGAAATAAAAATAAAATATTTTTGAATATTCGATAACGCGATAACAGCGCTTCCTACCGGATCCAAAGTTAAAACATCCGACGTAAAACAACTAAATTAAATTTAATTAATTAAAAATATTATTTATCGGATTGAATTGTGAATCTAAACCAATCTTGAATCCACCTGAACACACACTTTAAAGTGGACCCGACAGACGTTGTCCTGTTCAAACGTTGTAAATCCTAAAATTATATATTTTTCTAAATAAACTATAAATTAAAAATATAAAACTTAAATTTTAAATATACTTTAAACTTTAATTACTATATGCAATTTTTATTTTATAAATGTTATAATTTATTTTACAAACTTATATTTTTATTTTTAAAGAGGCGTTCAATACGTCATAAGTTGCATAGAATAAAATGAGAACTGACGATTTAAAATTGTAGGTTAAGTTGATTGGTATTGAATGCACGTCTATACATAATTAAAAGTAATGAAAAATCGTGTTAAATACTCACTTTGATACTACACCTTACATATTTTGCACAATGTATATTTTTTATTACATTTAAATATGTAGAATAAAATGAGAACTGACCATTTAAATTTGGAGGTTAAGTTGATTGGTATTGAATTCACGTGTAGGCCTATACATAATTAAAATTACGAAAAATCATGTAAAATACTCACTTCAATACTGCACCTCACAAATTCACGTGTATACATAATTAAAACCACGAAAAATCATGTAAAATACTCACTTCAATACTGCACCTCACAAATTTGCACCTATATTTTTAATTACACTTAAAAATGTTATTTCAATAAATAATAATATAATAATCTCAATAACCAATTCTATTTTAATTTTAATGTAATAACAAAAATTCATAAAATCCATCCAAAGATTAACAACAACACATAAATAAATACACAACACACACACACACACACACACACACACACACACATATATATATATATATATATATATATATATATATACTGTAAACCTAAACCATTCAAAGACCAACAACAATTTATAAATAAAAAATTAATTAAATAAACATTTTCCAGTGGACCAAATTGTGAATCCAAACCATCCTCGAATCCCCATGAACTCACACAAAAAATTTCATCAAAATCGGTCCAGCCGTCTAGGAGGAGTTCAGTGACATACACACGCACACAAGAAATATATATATATAAAGATATATATATCTTTGACTGAAAAAACGCCTTCAGTTAATAATGTTAAATTATTTCGTGATATATTTACAGCAGGTTCTTTGGATAAATGTGGACGTTACCTATTGACATACGTTTGTGAAGGAAAATCTAACGACACAAAATGAGTAAGAATTAACATCGAAAAATAAAATTGACAGACGCGTTGCCAAAAACACCTACATATTCTTATCAAATTAAACCTGGACTGGATTGTAAATAAAAAAGCATTTATACCACAGCAGCTGTCTTAGTGTCCAGTCAGTGGCACTTGGTCTCCGCGCGCCGAACAAGAGTTTGCTTGTCGCTATCGGTGTGCTCGTGAGAGAAGAATTATCACTATTGGTGCAACTAAATCAGCGGCATTATTCGGAGAGGGGCTGTAAATCGTACCGTTATACACTTTAACGGCGTTATCGTTGGACCATTGGGTAGAGAAACGGAAATTTCGCCCATTATTTCGGTCGCAAGGTGTACTGTAAAAATGTATACCTTTGAATTTATTTGATGAACGGATCAAAATTCTCTCGAAACCTGTCTTTACGACCGTGGGCCAGTCAGCTACCAGCCTGCAGTGGAGTGGCCGAACCACGCCGTCCCACTCAGAAGAAGGGTAGATTATGCAGTAATAAATCAACTAATAGAAAAGCATACATGTGGGTATAAACATATGACTGTTAACTTTATCCTGACATCAAATGAATCCACGATGTTCCGGGTCTCTAGCCGTAGGTAGTTGAAGGACGAGAAACCAAATTACAAAGTTCTAAGTTGCTATGACTGGGGCCAAAAACCTTTTTCGTGAAACAAAATCTATCCACCTGCTAGACTGCAACAAGGTATACCCGCACCAGCGGTTCCTTCTTGTGATTGGCGGCCGTCTGCGAGAGAAGTCGTTGCCTTATTTGTAGAGACCGGAAAAATTCGCGAATTCATTTCGCGATAGGCTAAAATACAAATAGTTATACCCCAGTGCTGCCTCTGCTATTGGCTCGTAACTCACCTGGATGACTCTGGGCCAATTAGAAACACCAAACCAAAGCTTTATCGAATCACAGGCTGCTACGTTGGGACGTCTCACAAGACAGCAGCCAATGGGTGGGTGACATTTG
The DNA here is from genome assembly GCF_032445375.1 of Bacillus rossius redtenbacheri. Classification (NCBI taxonomy): domain Eukaryota; kingdom Metazoa; phylum Arthropoda; class Insecta; order Phasmatodea; family Bacillidae; genus Bacillus; species Bacillus rossius. Next base: position 4,928,592 of record NW_026962012.1, on the reverse strand, counting down.
ATCGATTGTACGTATAACTATGGAGTTCATCCTACAGGGCAATGAACCCGAGAATTTTTCCAGTCCCTACTTATTTGGCTTAGTCACCCAGGACGCGTTTGCAGTGGTTGGTGTTGTAACAATCAGCATGTGCCTAAAATAAACTCGCCCAATCGCGAAACACAGACGATGCTACACTGCTTTAACTTTCAGCTAGTCTTGGAATCTTTTCGAGAAATATGTATGCCCCCACCCAGAGACCTAAACACGTACAATCCGTTAGGAAGGTTACGTGTATCAGCAGCCAGCGAACAAGAGACTAGACTCATCAGTGTGAAAGTGCGTGGAGTTCATCCTGGTGCCGGAATATAACGCGAATCTTGCGAACCGGACTTGCGCGACCTCATTTGGTGTTAGCCTAAAGTCACAGCTCTTAACATACAGTCAAACCTCAATAACACAAACCTGAACGGACCATAATTTGGTCACTCTGCAATAATGAATTTTGTATTAATCAAACTATTACAAAAATAAATCACTGTGTTTTTTTTTTTTTTTTGTAATTTCTAAACCAAATGTACTGTTTTTTTAGGGTTGTAAAATACAATTTAGGGTAGCCACACCCGTGGCTCAAAAATATTTTCTACTGTTTCAAAATCAAAAAAATTAAATGCAGAAGATTAAAGCAATTGTTTAGAAATTATGTACTTACTAAAAATACATACTACCAACAATTTGAAAGAATGAAATTTCTAATATTTTTATCTTAAACTGTTATGAACCGAAGTAATGGCATCAATATTATTTTCTTTTAAACTTCACATTGTGTCTTTACATCAATCTACAATATTTGCATAAACATTCTTTATTTCAAGTAATTGTTTACCCTTGGAACAATAACTTTGTATTATTCATTAACCATACAAACAAATTACTGAGCTCTATAACTCCTATGTGATTTCTATAAACTGTGAAAACACTTTGTATTAATGAGAGTTTTGTATTAACAGGGTTTTTATTAATGACGTTTCACTGTAATTCGTACTCTACACACATTTGTTTATATAGTGGTTGAATTTTTTGCGAAACCTCTCCTTTTGATACGATCTACCGCTGGTTGCTTGAACACAGTCGGGTAGGGAAGTGTAAGTAAATTGTGACCCAAAAATCAAAAAAATGTAAAGTTATAGATGTTTTCAATATAAATTGGGACCAAAATATTCAGCGAGAATCCCTGCTGCCTGAAAATATACTTTTGTTTGACTTATGCAGCAGTTCTTACTGAATTCACGGCCCTGTCTAAGATTCGACATATGGATTGAATGCTCCAAAACGACGAGACGTGATGTCTACAGTTTTACAAATTGTAGTCTATCTTGTGTTATATATGTATTTTTAATATATTCATACCACTGTTCACGTCATTTTAATAAGTTTTGAACAATGTTTACCTTTAATTTATTTTTGTCTAAGGTTGTCTGTGTCGTGTTATGTGTAACTTCTTAAAAGTGGTTCTCATTGCCCAACTGTCACGTGCAAATTGACACGTGATGTTTGTTTACGAACGGAGACAATCGCATGAAGTTGTTAACAAACACCGTAGACAGAACAATAGTGGCAGATTTAAAACACTGGCACTAATTTCCAGAACTGACGAATTCATTGATGTGAATTTTTTGACGTGACAACGTCTAATAAATCGATGAACGCCAGCTGCACGCACGAAAATGTGTCCCGTTACGCACATTGTTCCGTTACGCTGTGCCCCGTTACGCTCATTGTTCCATTACGCTGTGTCCCGTTACGCTCGTTGTTCCGTTACGCTGTGTTCCGTTACGCTGTCGGCGAGTGCAGTAATAATAGTTTATGTTACAATTGACTAAAAAACTATGGTGATTCATATAATTGATGATAGATATTTGATTACAGTTTATTTATATGAAAACTTGTTCATAATTATATTTAAATTTTATAGCTAAACGCCAGTTATTAAAATTAATTACAAGTCATCTACACGTGAACTGTTTCGTCGACTGTTTATAAAGTGAAGTGAAAAGATAATGTGGTTTTCATAGCTTATTACAACAACAATTTCGGCAATAAAGGTTAATTACTCTTGCATTTTTAAAATCTGATTACTAGTATAATTTCAAGTATTAATTCTTTTATTATTAAAATAAAAATGATTCAATTTTATTCATAAAAGTATGCAATCATTTCATCAATGTTTTGTTATGACGTCGTCACGTTAAACTATCGTCCGTAAACCGACTTTACAGACAACCAATTTTTTTATATAAATTAGCTTAGCTTCATACGGAATTAGCAAAATTTTGCATTTTTTCAGTCAGTTTTGACGACTTTCCGATGACATTTTCCCCGCCGGGATTTCACGTGTGCTTGCATTACCGCGAAACACCAAACGTGTAGCAATTTTAATGTCTGTGTGTGAAGTGGGACGTAATGATGACAGGAAAGGGGAGGCGATAAGCGAAGAAACATGTCCCCCCCCCCCCCCGGTTAGATGCGAATGAACAACTTCCATGCAAGACTCATTAATATTCATACGCAAAACAGTCACTCCGCGCGCACACTATTACATTCGCCAAGAACGTGAGGTGAATAGCGGCAACTCCGAGGGAAGGACTGAAATGTCTCGAGGGGAAACGTCTGGTGTAATAAACAGCAACGGCGAAATGTTTTCGAAAAGTTTTTACGCGTGAAAAAATATGTCTGATGTATTACGGAAGTACAACGAAGTGAGCAAAATGAGAAATTGTTTTGTCGTTCTGATGGTATATCCACCTGCATCTCGCAAACTCAAATTAGTCATTGCAAGGATTTCGAATCGAACGATTGACACCTATCTTCCATTCCTTCTCCCAGCCCATCTACATTTTCTTTTTCTACATGAGCCTGTGTTCAGTCTGCTAAACCCGCTAATTTAAAGCGGAATATCATGTATAGTTAAGAATATTTCTAAATTTCCCACTGTAACTTACTAACATGGAGAAACTTAAACCAACTACTATTTAAAATAAACAAAAAGTGTAGCTGAATCACACCCATAGCTTGCACGCAACTTGAACGTAGCACCTCATGTCACAGAGGTTGACAAACCTTAACTACAAGTTTCATTGTGGCAAAATTTAATTAACATACGCTAAAATTGAGATCTGAAATGTACAAATCTCACCATTGCATCATCGTCTTTTAAAGATTGAATAGGTATTGACAGATTAGCTAACACTTCAATTAATAATGTGAAATTAATAGAAATGTACACCACTAACCACTTCAAAAAATTAACAAGTAATTGTAATATATTTTTTTTAAAAATTGCAAACGGTATTTTGACTTAAAGCTTTAAATAAATTCCAATAAACTGATAGCTTTGTCCATTTGATTTTAAACGAACCACTTAGAGTGATCCTTATTTATTACAATTGTGCAATAATCTGATTTGCTTATTCGGAAGGTAGAAAAGTGGACTCCTTCGTTTAAAGTAACGTTACTGTAAATGTTTAATTTAACAGAATGGCTGATCGTATTGAGGCAAAAAAATTAAGTTGGCGTGAATTGAAATTACCAGTCAAGTTGGATGAAGGCATAAGCATGTCATAACATGAAATGACGTGAAATAATAGGAACAAAATAAACTGAAAATGCCATTTCTAGAGAAAGGGGAACGACGTAAAAGAATGTTTAGCTCAGGCTTATTGAGTGAAATATCCCGAACAGAAAGGAAGTCAGACGTCCAAAGATTTTTTTTTCGAAGTTGCACAGCGTGCTGAGCGAACGCCTTGATAAACAATCTGTTGTCAACATAAATTGATTCCTCTGGGCAAGCTACAAGAGAACATTTGCTGGATAATATCGCGTCATTTACATACAGATTTTTTTCGCGTTTTCAAACTTTCTTTTTCTATTGAGTGAATCATAAAAACGTAATACATGAATGTTCTGCTGTAACGGATAGTCAATAGAGAGGTCCTAAGAGACAGACACGTACTTGACAGGTCAGGAAATTGGTAAAGGAACTTTCCTAGCATTTACCTGCAGTGTTTTCGTAAAACCATGGGTGGATGGACTGAAATTCTACCTCCCCCCCCCCCCCCCCCTTAAAACATGAGTCCAAACGTTTATCTTTGCGCCAACTAGCTCGGAGAGCATATGTAAAATAACAAGAATTTTTATGTCTCAAATTGTGACCATTACTGTAACAAGACACGTGTTTTATTTGCGTTACGGCCGTAAATATGGCCAAAATGTACGACAGGAGAAGTCGAATAAGTTAGCCGTTTTGGTAGCTAGAAATGTTAAGTAAATTTCCACGATTATATATATATATATATACACACACAAAACACTTCCATTAAAATTTTTTGTAAGCTAAGAGCAAATGTTATAGGATTAAGTGAAGCTTACTTGGAGTTTTTAAATTTATGTGTAGGCGCAAAGTGTTCTTTTTGTGAAGATTATGTAAAGGTGGAACTATACCTGTGAACTCATATCTTATTTCCGTACATACCCTGGGCTTAGATATGCAAAAATAAACCAATTATACCATACGGAAAATAATTTTGTTCAAACATTCACTGTAAAACATTAGGAAAATACGTTATTTCTTACCTAGAATTTATAAAGCAACGTATATCACCGTAACCGCGCAAAAAGAAAATCGGAACACAAGGACGCCGCATTAGTTTCTTATATATTTAAGGAGCGCGTATAATTTTTTTAATGTATGTATGGTATGAGGTAATTTATGTTTTTATTCATGGACGGGGTATTCACAGGAAGATGGTTATAACGAAATGAAAAGTAACACACGCGTCATGTTGCCGGCACTGTCACGTGCCGGCCATGGCCTCTACAAGGATGGGGCTGGGTGCACCCCTGGGTCCAGGGCCCGGGACTGGACCCAGCCCTGTTTATTTTTATCTCGGTGTGTGAAATGAAGTATACATACTCGCTGTGGTTATTTTAAAGTAAAATAATTTTATAAATAAAGCTTAGTTTGTACTAGTATAATAGTAACCATAATTTTACTATTATCTGTGAAAGATTTGTGCAATGGGAGTGCATGACTTTGTGACGTGTGTGTCACGTCACATTTGGTGGCGGTTATTTTTGTGTACTGGCGCAGTGTTATTTACCGTTTGCCGTGTGGCGGCGCGAGCCGTTCCCTCAGATTTGGTGTTTTGGCCGGTGTGGATCTAGGAGCGCAGGCACGTTTCAGATTGTCAGGATCTAGAGCCGCTCGTGCTTTCGTGAGGCTCTGATCGGCTATTTTCGGTACTCAGTGTTTGCGTTTGTCATGTGTTTTCCTTTTGGTGGGTTGAGGTTGGTACCTGTGGCGCGCTGAGTTGTTGACGAGTTTTCTCTGGGGAGGGTCTGTCTGCTACGAGCCATGGCCTGAGTGGGTTACCTTTTACTGCCGATGGAGTGGCTGCGGGAATGAATTTCATGGCTGTAACTTAGTGTGGAAGTTCGGTAAATCCTTGGTGGAATATAAGAACTTAAGTTACGGCAGGTTTTGCTCCGTCGGTTATACCATGTTCGAGTGCAGCAGTGTTCTACGCAGTTATTACCAATGAGGAGAAAAATTTTATTTTTAGTATATCGAGAATTTAAAAATTTTGTAGAGTGGGCCTAGTCGCTAATGTCGTGGACGTCAAATGGTGCCGTGCGTGCTGCTGATCCTTTTTCAACCCTGTTAAGGCTTGTCTGCGAGGCTTCTTGATTGGATATCTCCGGAAGTAGATGGCAACAGATAAACTGTAAGTTTTGAAATTTAGTCTTCGTCTATATTACGTCAGACGGACCTTCTGTGGACCTTCGCTGGGTAGACTTTGTGGCCTACGCTACGCCGGTATTTTTCACCTTCGAGATAACGTTTGAATATAACTGTAATTTTTTGAAGCAATTTTTTTTATTAGACACAGCCGCAAGTAACTACGTCGTCAAGTCTGGAATTGAGTGGTTACCTATTTGGGAGGGAAATTGTTAATATTTTGTACCCTTTATGCGAGTTATGCGTACTGGGTAAATTTGTTTTTAATGAGATTTTATTGTAATTTTTTGTTGCAATTTTTATAACATTATAAATTTTTATGTAGGTATTTATCAAGTTAATTTCGAAAGGTGTGTACTCAGGTGCTCGATAGGGTATTTTGTGAGGCAGAAAATTGGCTGTGAACTATTATAATCATTTATCGTATATACATATTTTTTCTTTACTGCCTGATCATGAACTTTCGAATTGGACTGGAAAAGTTTGAGGCAACAAGTAATTATTTTGCCAAAAAACATTGAATGAGTAGATTAACTGAACCGAGCACCTAATTTATTTTGTGAAAGGTAGTAATATTTTATATTTCTATATATATATATGTATTTTAGGTTGCAGTTTTAAGTGATATTGTTTTTTTTAAGTAATATTGTATTTTATATTTATTGTGGTGGTTTTTGATGTTAACCAAGTCAGAACAGCATCTAGTTCATGTGCGACACCCGTGGTGCACCGGGGGGGGGGGGGTTATAGGTATACTTGTTATTTTATAGTGTTATGTACTTCTAGTCAAGAGGGGCAAAGCCTGATATACCCTGTTGTTAATTGTTAAATTTAATATCCTTATATATTGTTTGGCATGTTCTGCTTATATTTGTTTTATGGTCATATAAAGAACCAAATAATACATAACTAACTCACTATTTCGCTGTCTATTCTTTGTATCCTGCCTTCCGCAAATTTTTGGGTCTAAGGGGGGTACAGGCTGCGCCACTCTGCTACAGCGAGAGCAGTGGTGTTAGTTGCGGTTTGTCTTGGGTGGTAGTATCGTTGTGACAAATCACCATTTATTATGCCGACGGCGTGGGTTCAGAAACTATCAAAACCAGACTTGAAAACAAACTTAATTGCTGCTGGTCTCACAGTTGAAGAGACTGAAGATATTGATACCTTAAGGAAACGGTTTATTGCGTACTTAAAAGGAAATAAAGGGGATGTGCAGGAGGGGGCATGCAGTGTGGGGGGCACTGTGGAAAGTACTGATTTCAAAAGTCGATTAGCGTTGTCTACGCTGCATAATGTGCCAATGTTGAAATCTTTTGAACCTTGCGAATTATTGAGTTTTATCGTTGCTGTGGACAGGGTTAAAAGAAGTCTACTGTTACGGTCAGATATGGACCTCATTCAAGGGTTGTTATGTCGAGTCTCAGGGGTGGCATTGGAGGTTTTCCTGGCCGGTCTAGAAAATGGTGATAGTTGGGTTACTGTGAAGAAGCAGCTCTGGGTGGTGCTTTGTCCCACACGTGAAAAGGAGGATTTAATAAACAATGTTGTTAAACGTTTTCAAAGGCCCAAGGAAAGGATGGTAGAGTTTGTGCAAGATGTTGGAGAGGCGGCTTATGCGTTGGGGATGGAATTTTCCGATAATGAATTTATCTCGTTGGTCTTGGAAAACATGGCCCCCGCCATGAGACAACAATGTGCCTTTTTGACCTTGCCAACTACTAAGATTGAGTTAAATTCCTGGGCTATGCAGGTTGACAATCTTATGTATGCTTGTCAAAAGTATTTTGTGCAAGTGTCTCATGGAAAATCAAGCGAAGTTGGTTTGGGTGTCAAGGAAGTTTCAGAACCGGCAGGAAATAGTGGGAAAACAGTGGTCTGTTTTAAGTGTGGCAAAGTGGGGCATATAGCTCCTAAATGTAGGGGTGATAGTGCGATAGGGCGTAAATGTTATAATTGTGGGAAGAATGGACATTTTGCTAGGGAGTGCAGAAATAATAGGGATAAAAGGAGCAGTTCGGAGGCAGCCAATGTTAGTGTGGTGGATGAGCAGCATGTTGCGATTATAAAGCATGGGTCTGGAGGGAAGAAAACAAGCAGCCTTTGGGTTGATGTGAATATTGGTGACATCACTATACAAGCCATGATTGATACGGGGGCAACCAATTGTTTTGTTAGTCAGAAATTTGTGAGCCAGGCTGTCAAGGAGATGCCAGAGTTGAAAAATAAAATCATGGTTGAAGAAGGTTTCCGCTTACAGGTAGCAGATGGTGGTTGTGTTCAGGTGAAGGTTAATGTGTTAATACATTTAAAAATAGGAAAGTTTTCTTGGAGTAGAAAGTTCTGGATTCTGCCTGGCCTTCTGTGTGATATGTTGCTGGGGCTAAACTTTCTTGAGGAATCGCGAGCTCTTGTGGATTGCTCAGGGCATAGGTTAATTTTTGGTTTCGACAAAAATGTTTTAATTCCTCTAGCTAAGAAATTAAAGCATGGGGTGAAAGCATACTTAGAGTTGGGAGGTTTGCCTGACTCGGGTTGGTTTGGCTAGGGGTGTGTTCTGTTAGCGGGGTCAGATGCTGGCCGTTGCAGGTCGGGCTTAAGGCGGCCTTCGGCCGGACGATGTCAATAGATACAAATGTTTCCAAAAAATTAGTAATAGGAAGCAGCACTGTATACTTATAACCGCGATTTGTAAAAATAAAAATATGGTAGTTATTAATTATGGCATTTTTCTCCTGTTTTTATGGGGGGCGATGGAAGAATGCCATACTGGAAGAGTACCATAATGCAATTCCGCCTGGGGGCGATGGAAAACTACCATAAGTTAAAATGTGACCATACAGTTAGGGTTACCAGACACTGATAATAAAAAAGCATACTCTGGTATTGAGGCAAGAGAGAAAGGATTAAATGTGGAACAGGAAAAGGTATTACAGGAACTCATTGATGAGTTTGGAGATGTTGTTACCAAACGTTTGGGTAAATGTGAACTATTGCCCTATAAAATAAAAGTGAGTGACGAAGAACCCATAAAATGCCGCCCATATCAGTGTTCTCCTCCCAAACTTCATGCCTTTAGGGGAATTATAAAGGAGCTGGAACAGCAAGGAGTGATAAAGCACACTCTTTCCCCATATGCTTCGCCAGCTTTCTTGGTGAAAAAGAAGGAGCCCGGAAAATTTAGACTTGTATTAGATTATCGCCAACTGAACCAGAAAGTAAAAGTAGACCCATTTCCGATGCCTAATATCGAAACTCTGTTTCAGTATCTGAGTCAAGCCAAATTCTTTACTGTGCTGAATTTAAATTCCGCCTTTCATCAGTGTGTACTAGATGAATCCAGCAAAATGTACACAGGTTTCGTGACTCCTTGGGGACACTACCAGTGGGAGCGCGTGCCTTTCGGGTTGAATTTTGGAGGACAATGTTTGTCGCGTATTCTAAGTTCCCTGTTGGAAGATTTTCAATTCAAATTTGTGGTATCCTTCCTGGATGATATCCTCATTTATTCTGAGTCCTTTGAAGGACACTTGGAACACATCAAATTAGTTTTGGAGAAACTTCGTTGGGCAGGTCTCACAGTGAACCCTGGAAAGATTGTGTGGGCCAGTGACCAAATCAAATTCTTAGGGTTTCTGGTGTGTGAAGGGAAGTTGATTATGGATCCCGAGAAGATGTCCCCAATAGTGAATTTTCCTGAACCCAAAAACGTAAAGGGGGTGATGCGTTTTTTGGGAATGATGGGTTACTTCTCAAAATTTGTGCCAAATTATGCTGAGCGCTGTGCTCCCTTAAATGCTCTTAAGAAGAAAAACTGCATTTTTCACTGGGGTGAGGAATAACGAGTTGCCTTTGCAGACTTGAAATGGGCCATCTCCCATCCCCCTGTTTTAGCTTTGCCCAATTTCAATGAGAGATTCACTGTGCAAGTTGATGCCAGTAGTCTAGCGGTAGGTGCTGTGCTTCTGCAGGGAGATGAGGGAAATCGGCGTCCGATTGCCTACGCGAGTAGAACCCTGAATGACCACGAACAAGCCTACAGCGCGTATGAAAAGGAAGCCTTGGCTTGTATTTTTGGAGTTGAACGTTTTGCCTGTTATATTGAACATGATGAGTTCGACCACCTAACTGATAATCAAGCGTTGACTTGGGTTTTCTCCCATCCTAGGCAGTTAGGAAAAATAGGAAGGTGGATTATGCGATTGACCCGTTTCCGTTTTAAGATTGTCCATGTCAAAGGAGCAGATAATAACGTGGCAGATGCCCTGTCGCGCATGTATGACCAAAGTGAGTTTGAGGTGCGGGAGAGTGAGCCTTCTGAGGAAGTCTTATTATTGCATAGTCAGGGTGAATCTGAGGTACAAGGAAAAGTAACAATAGGGGCCTGTTTAGTTCTTCAATCTATTCCAGAGTTTTTCACTAATTTGGGTGAGTGGCAGAGAGATGATCCTGAAGGGGTTTTGCTTCATCAGAAATGTGAGGGAGGCACTTGTAAGAATTTTGTCATATATAAATGGATTCTTTATTTTGTCAACAAGCAAGGTAGAAGATTTGCTTGGGTTCCTAAAGCTGCGAGAGCGATGGTTCTGCGCTATTTTCATGACACCCCGGAGGGAGGCCATATGGGGGTTAGTAAAACAGAGGCCAAGATTCGTAGGGAATTCTATTGGGCTGGCATGCATGAGGACATAAAAATGTATGTGGCAAAGTGTTCCCACTGTCAGTTGGCTAAGCAGCCCCAGAACTCCAGAATGGGCCCTTATTCTGTACAAATCCCAGAGCGGGTATGGCAAAGAGTCTTTATAGACATCTTCGGACCTCTTCCTCGATCCAGTAGCGGAAATAACTGCATCTTATTGTTGGTTGATGGGTTCTCTAGGTTCATCATTCTGTTCCCTCTTAGGGATATGAAAGCCAGTACCATTAGTGGAAAGCTAGAACGTGAAGCCTGGAAAATATTTGGTAGTCCAGAACTCTTAATTTCAGACAATGCTTCCTACTTTACTTCTAAAACTATGTCGGATATGTGCTTTAAATGGGGTGTGAAGCAAGTACACACAAGCCCATATTACCCTTGCCCAAATCTAGTCGAACGGGTGAACAAGACTGTCAAAGTAGCTTTGACCATTTTTCATCATCGAAACCAAAGGTTTTGGGACACAGAGTTGCCGCTATTAAATGTTGCCTTGAATTCAGTTCCTCATGGAGCTACAGAAAAGTCACCTAGCATGGTTCTATTTGGTAGAGAATTACCTCATCCCTTATTGAGTATATGGGGAATTTCTCCCTCCTGTTTTGAGGCCACCGGAAAAGAGTTGGAGGAAATCTGGTCCGAGGTGGACAAATCCTTGGTGAAGGCTCATCAAACCATGAGTAAACGCTACAACAAAGATCGCATTGAGTGCAATATCAATATTGGTGATTTGGTGGTTTGTCGGAAGGTTACGTTGAGCAAAAAGGTAGATTTTGTGTCGAGCAAGCTTAGTTTGGCATATGAAGGACCTTATAGAGTCCAAAGTTTCTTGACCCCAGTCACTGTAAATCTTGTGGACCTTGAAGATGGCAGAGTTGTGAAGAAAGCTCATCTGTCAGCGGTGAAAAAGTATATTCCATCCTAGGAGGTTGTGTGGATTTGGTTGTTGCTTTAGGCACCAGCATCCTCTGTCCTCTTGAGATCTTTCTTTTGGCTCCTTGATGTAGTTTTGTTGATCTCCTCAGTTTTTGGTTTGTGCATCCTTGTTTGTTTTGGTGTGGTGAGTTAGCATTGGAGGTAGTTGACAAATTTGAAGCTTTTGTTTCCTTTGGTTTTTCTTTCCCGGGGGGGGTGTGTTTTTAGGAGGGGTGGCTGTGACGTGTGTGTCACGTCACATTTGGTGGCGGTTATTTTTGTGTACTGGCGCAGTGTTATTTACCGTTTGCCGTGTGGCGGCGCGAGCCGTTCCCTCAGATTTGGTGTTTTGGCCGGTGTGGATCTAGGAGCGCGGGCACGTTTCAGATTGTCAGGATCTAGAGCCGCTCGTGCTTTCGTGAGGCTCTGATCGGCTATTTTCGGTACTCAGTGTTTGCGTTTGTCATGTGTTTTCCTTTTGGTGGGTTGAGGTTGGTACCTGTGGCGCGCTGAGTTGTTGACGAGTTTTCTCTGGGGAGGGTCTGTCTGCTACGAGCCATGGCCTGAGTGGGTTACCTTTTACTGCCGATGGAGTGGCTGCGGGAATGAATTTCATGGCTGTAACTTAGTGTGGAAGTTCGGTAAATCCTTGGTGGAATATAAGAACTTAAGTTACGGCAGGTTTTGCTCCGTCGGTTATACCATGTTCGAGTGCAGCAGTGTTCTACGCAGTTATTACCAATGAGGAGAAAAATTTTATTTTTAGTATATCGAGAATTTAAAAATTTTGTAGAGTGGGCCTAGTCGCTAATGTCGTGGACGTCAAATGGTGCCGTGCGTGCTGCTGATCCTTTTTCAACCCTGTTAAGGCTTGTCTGCGAGGCTTCTTGATTGGATATCTCCGGAAGTAGATGGCAACAGATAAACTGTAAGTTTTGAAATTTAGTCTTCGTCTATATTACGTCAGACGGACCTTCTGTGGACCTTCGCTGGGTAGACTTTGTGGCCTACGCTACGCCGGTATTTTTCACCTTCGAGATAACGTTTGAATATAACTGTAATTTTTTGAAGCAATTTTTTTTATTAGACACAGCCGCAAGTAACTACGTCGTCAAGTCTGGAATTGAGTGGTTACCTATTTGGGAGGGAAATTGTTAATATTTTGTACCCTTTATGCGAGTTATGCGTACTGGGTAAATTTGTTTTTAATGAGATTTTATTGTAATTTTTTGTTGCAATTTTTATAACATTATAAATTTTTATGTAGGTATTTATCAAGTTAATTTCGAAAGGTGTGTACTCAGGTGCTCGATAGGGTATTTTGTGAGGCAGAAAATTGGCTGTGAACTATTATAATCATTTATCGTATATACATATTTTTTCTTTACTGCCTGATCATGAACTTTCGAATTGGACTGGAAAAGTTTGAGGCAACAAGTAATTATTTTGCCAAAAAACATTGAATGAGTAGATTAACTGAACCGAGCACCTAATTTATTTTGTGAAAGGTAGTAATATTTTATATTTCTATATATATATATATATATATATATATATATGTATTTTAGGTTGCAGTTTTAAGTGATATTGTTTTTTTTTAAGTAATATTGTATTTTATATTTATTGTGGTGGTTTTTGATGTTTACCAAGTCAGAACAGCATCTAGTTCATGTGCGACACCCGTGGTGCACCGGGGGTGTTATAGGTATACTTGTTATTTTATAGTGTTATGTACTTCTAGTCAAGAGGGGCGAAGCCTGATATACCCTGTTGTTAATTGTTAAATTTAATATCCTTATATATTGTTTGGCATGTTCTGCTTATATTTGTTTTATGGTCATATAAAGAACCAAATAATACATAACTAACTCACTATTTCGCTGTCTATTCTTTGTATCCTGCCTTCCGCAAATTTTTGGGTCTAAGGGGGGTACAACTTGATGAAAGCTTTTGGACATACTCCATTCCTAAGCACATGTATGTCTGTAGAAGAAAACTACAAAAAAAAAACAAAAGGCAAAAACACAAATTAAGCAAAAAATTGCTGTTGTCAACAGGCTATAAACACCACATAATATTTTATAACATAATTTTGCCCTGTATTTCCAGGTTATATAACATTCTAGAAAGAGTGTAGGTAAGAAATAACCATGCAGTTATAATGCAGCACGTGACTGTAAAGTTGTGTGGGGGGAGGGCGCTCCCTATCCTGTGTCCAGGGCAAGTGATCGAATGTGGAGGCCAGGGTGCCGGCGGTGAAGACGAGCCGCCGGCTGAGGGAGGTCGAGTCGTCCTCGGTCGCGCGAGCGACTAGCATCCGGCCATCACGGGGCGGTGTTGCCAGGTCGATGCATGTACACGGAGTTCGGAGCGCACGGGAGATGTCAAGCTGTGGAATCGCTGAAGCCTAAGTGGTCGTTGCTACCAGGATAGCCTACAGTTCACAGGGATGTCTGCTACAAATGAAATCAGTTCCGAAGTTTCCCGAAGTAAAATGTTAGATTAGGTTCGTTCAATGTAATAAAAAAAATTTGCCGGGAGGTTATGTTAGGTTAGGTTATCGTACATAAAATGAAAGGTTGGTTAGGTTAAGTTACCGTTATTTAAATTACTGTAACCCTGTCGCCTTTAATGCCAAAACCAAAGCAGCAGTTTAAAAGAGCTCTGATGAAACCCGGGCTGCAGTGAACTCGAGTTGCTATAGGCACACTATTATTATTCTTAAATTCGCAGAATATTGTATCAACTGATACAACAGTAGGCTGGGTATTATAAACAGCTTCAGTACTCTACTATGTGTCTTCCCATTGAACATATCTGAAAGCATATAAAATTATCACATTAACATAACGCCTTAATGCAATTAAAGCAGTACCCTTAAACTAACTAGGTGGCACGAGAGACTGAATTTATAGGCCTCGTTTAGCTGCCGTCGCAAGAGACAATTAATTACCAAGCCACAATGTCAAAAACTACTCGTTAAATATGGCTCAGCTAAATTTTCACTGCATGTTAGAATGGGTTTCCACACAGTTGAAAGTATATATCCTGTGGTAACTTTTTTTAATGTAATTTGCAATGTCGTCAATTTCGTTATATCCAATAGGCAAATGATCGCTTGTTTGTGAAGTGGCTTGGATTCGATAAATCTGAAAACAGTTGGATAAATATACTGATGTTATATAAATTATAATATATTGCATTGTAAATTTTTATGTTAATAAATGCAAGTCTTAAATAAATAAATAAAAATAATTATTCCTGACTAACTTTTCACTAGTTACGAGGCCGGGATGCTCGTCGAAGGTGCTTAAAATGGTATTAGGAGTCTGGGGACGTGTGGCGACAGGTCAATGACGCAGCTGTTTGGGCTGGGAAGGATCATTGTGAGGGGGAGAGGCTAGGTCTGCTGACGTCAAAGGCCGTGCGTCAGTGGTGCGTGCGCTTGGCACGCATGGACAGGACTGGAATAAAAAGGGTAGAGGGTTGGGGGCAGTTGAACCAATGCACCCTTAGGACGTATCATTCGTAGTTAGCAACAGAGCTAGTAAGACGTGTCGTGCCAGCTATGAGGAGATTGTTGAGGAGGAGTCCTATGCGAGTTGGGAGAAGGCTAGCGACCAGGAAAAGGTTCTTGCGATAGACGAAGTCGAAGAGTCCAGGGAAGACATAGCAGATGTACCTGTGAACACCTCCACTCTGACTGAGGAGGATATTGCTGCTGTGGCGGGGAGATATTTAACACTTATCTGGAACTATCAACTTTGGAGCTGTGTGCGCGAATAGTTGTGTGGACAGAGTATTTGATTCCTAGTACGGAAAGTACTTCGGAGCGGGATATTGTGACAAGGGTATCGGTAACGCCCTCTGAATGGCATTGTGTTGGCGAGGGGAGAAGATGTTGTGAAGATGTGTATTTTTTTATTAAATAGTTTTAAATTTATTTATATTTTATTTGCTTGGAATTTTTGTCACGACTTTTATAAATATGTTATTTTTATGTGATATGAAGTGGATGTCTCAAAGGCGGTATGGCTTGAGTTTTGTAACTGCATCATGTACCTACACTATAGCGATCAGACATAAATTTGAAACGTGAAATGTTATGTGTTGGATATGGTCTCTCCCGTGAAGAGGGAGCACATCTAATACTGTACAAATGTGAATCGTCATATTTGTTTGTAGCATTATATTATCGTGCAAGATTAAGGCTATATGTGTTTTTTTCTTTCATTCAAATTTTTAGGGAAACGTATAAATACACAAACCTTAAAAAAAATTGGTTGTCTGTAAAGTCGGTTTACGGACGATAGTTTAACGTGACAACGTCATAGCAAAACATTGATGAAATGATTGATCCAGAAGAAAAGGAAATATCATATTCGGCCTGAGACTGAGTCGTAATAGGTTTTTGCAACCAAACCAGTTAGGCATTAAAAATATTATATTCTTTGAGGAAGAATTTTTTTTCTATCTTTTGTATGATAAAATCTCTGCATAATTTTATGAATAAAATTGAATCATTTTAATTGAATTATCACTATTTTGTATGGATACAAAGGAGTGAAATGAAATGTACAATTTAATTAATAAATTTACTTTTATTTGCATTCATTAATTAAAATATATTTATTACTTTTGAAGTGTTGCGTGCGCCGTATTTATTTTTACAAGTACAAACAATTTTTTTTTTGAAACTGCTGGGATTTGAACCGACCACTTAGGACTGATTGTTAGCTATGTTAACCGCGCGGCCACGAGGCCATTCTTAAAATATTGTAGTTTCAGATATTATATATATATTTATAAAAATTTTGTTCACGGCAGGGGAATAATATTATTTCGTTTTTATAACACGATATTATAACAAATACGTATCCCAAATACACCAAACTTATTTATAATGTGTTACAATATTCTTTAAAACATTGTGCAAAGATCCCGGGCGTAATTTGAATTATTATGTGTAATTGTAAAACACCATTGTTGGTTCAAAACGTATGTGAATATTCAACATTACTTTTAAATAACCGTACCGATTGTGCTGAAAATCGGTGAATGATCGTTAAATTACATAACATTAATAATTCAAACGACGAAAATATGATTGAAAAGTCAAATCGATGGTTGTTCCAATCGAGTGGAAGAGAGATGCCACGCATGCGTACAATGAGCATGAAGAGAGATGCCACGCATGTGTACAATGCGCAAACAGGACACATCCGTAGTGGGACATCCGTAGTGGGACACTTTTTCGTGCGTGCAGCCGGCGTTCATCGATTTATTAGACGTCACGTCAAAAATATATGCTTCAATGCAGCTTTTTAAACACGAATATACCAACATGTTTTTGCTTAGAAGTGTAATATATATATATATATATATATATATATATATATATATATATATATATATATGCAAACGTTAAAATACCTGCTTCCATGCAACTTTTGCAATCGCATACGCAAACATGATCATACTCAGAAGAGATACTTACTTACTTGTGGATTAGGACTCTGAAATATTTTTGGTCCTGTGAAGACTATGATGGAGTAAATAAATTAATTATTAAGTTTTATGACTATAGCCATCGCATCCGCAAATATGAGACGATTAATTTGATATATGATATCATATATATCAGACTAAGCATATAAACATTATACGTTATGTCTTTAATAAAAAAAATGGTGGTCACAACCATCGTCTTAGACAAAATTACTGTGGATGTTTTGGATGTTTTGGTCTATAAGGGGTTTATAGCAACACTTTTAGGAAATAGAAACTCGACTTTACATACATTGACGTACTTTAGGAACCGATATTCAATGGTGATATCCATCAGATGAAATCAAAATGGTGGACTCTACTAAACAAGATGGCTGCCTTGACCAGACGACACCTGTATAATAATATTATTATTTATTATTATTTATTTTGAAAATAAATATATTTTCAAGATGATGGATGTAACGGAAAGTGCAACGAACAGGAGTGGGGCGTTCTGTGATGATGTCATCGTAAAAAAAAGTGTAATGTATAGGAGTGGGGCCCTCGATGATCTTGCCATAGTAACGAAAAGTGCAATTGAAGTCATAGTTTTTTTATTAAAATTTTATTAAATAATTTTTATATAAATTTTAAATTTTTCCTAGATTTTGTATGTTAATTATTACCGTTTTTCAAAGTAGCGTATGGGATGTTATAATTTAAAATGGCGGAATGTTCTAGACAGACAAAATGGTGAACATTTCTATAAAACAAAAAGGTGGGATCCAAAATGACTGCCGTAAGTGACGTAATCCAAGATGGTCGCCAGGGTCAAAGGTCAAGGTCATCCAAGATGGCTGCCGTGATGTCATAATCCAAGAAGGCCGCCGCGGATCCTCTGATCCCGGGCCTAAAGCCGGTGCCCCAGAACGAACATAATACACCTTCTTATGACTATAAATTATAATATAAAGTATTAAAAGATAGTTGTACTAATATAAAGCTTTATTTTTAATACCGTTTCTGAGATTTCCACAGATTCCGTTCCAATCGACTTCCTTTCCGTTCACGAAGTTACTCCTACCAAACGCCGTACACCGAGAACTAAGATGTTTTTGTAGCCTGTACCAGAAAGTTTCATTTGTCCCAACGCAGTTGGAAAACGTGGTGCTCGAGGTAACACGAAGGCGAACGCGTGACTATAAGCGGTCGAAAGTTCCCTTCAGCGACGATCAGACGCGACTGCCGGGAGAGAGAGCGTTAACGGCGCCGCAGCCCACCCGTCGCGCGCCAGTCCAAACACGCTTCTCCAATAGAGCGGGTCTGACGCTCGGCGAAATGGAACGACGCAAAAAGCCAGGGAATTGCAGAACTGTTTGTTTTCCGCTGGGAACACACAGTCCCGCTGTGTTCACGACTAGGGACCGGAAAAATTCATGGTTTCAATAGCCTTCAGGATAGACTGCACATACCCCTGTACACTTGGGCAATTAACGCCAGTTCATTGGCTGCTGACTTGTGAGTCGTCTCAGCTGGTTTGTCTGTGATTCTATCCTTCTTTGGTTGAGGGTTTATAATTGGTTGAGATTCGTACAGATGAACAGTAAGCCAATAGCAAAATCATCTAAAAGGTATATGTATTTGAATTCTAGCCTATACCCGAATGAATCCGCGAAATTTTCCGGTCTCTAACGATAACTAGTCTACAGTCTACAGTCTACACTTTATAACTAGAGACCTGCAAAATTCGCGGATTCATTCGGTGATAGGCTAGAATTCAAACACATATACCACTTAGATAAATTTGTTATTGACTTACTGTTCATCTGGACGAATCTCAACCAGTTATAAACCCTCAACCAAAGAAGGATCGAATCACAGACAAACCAGCTGAGGCGACTTACAAGTCGGCAGCCAATGAACTTGCGTTATTTGCCCGAGTGTACAGGGGTATGTGCAGTCTATCCTGAAGGCCATCGAAACCGCGAATTTTGCAGGTCTCTATTTATAACTTACTACTACCTATGTAGCTCAAATACACAATATTTACGCAGTTTCGAGTGTATTCATGACCCGGTCGAAGGTTTACATTGTCTGGGGCAATTTCATTCAAAATTATTCTTTTCCAGGACAGAATAATGATATTCCAGTCACACTCGTAGAATAAATGTATGTATTTTTATTTGAAACTCGCGGATGGATATGGGACTCGCCTATTGTCCTTACACATAAACATCAAGGTAATTCTGCAAGTTGGTCCAGCAGCGAAACCAAGAATTTGGTTTGCAAAGAGAGAAGAGAAGATGGAAGGTTAGTAAACACATGATCAAGAATTACGAAGGTCGTAGCCTGAAATATATCAAAATGATTAAGAAATCACGGCGTAAAATTAGAGCAAATTATCATCGAATGAGGATATTTAAGAAGACTTGAGAATAACTAAAGAAACTTAAGTAAAAAAACCATAATTTTCATTGATGCCTAAGAAATTTACATAGAAAGGATGCGTAAAGTTACGTTTAATTTAAATAAACAATAACGTAGCCTCGAGGGAATACATAGGATAACTTTGCTAAATTTCACCTGTTACATTTAAATTTGTGAGTTTTTGTGCCGGAAGACATATCACCTCTTAGTGTACTTATTTTATCTTCGGAAATGTTTTTGTCTCCTCGGCCACCCCTATTGCTAAACCAATGTGTTGGTCCTTCGTTAGTACGACAGATGAACATCGTGCCTGTTCAAGGTATTTTTTTTTTCGTATAACTTATTCGTGGTTAGCTAAAGATTCTCTGAATTGGGCTCAGATACCGAGCAGTTCCGAACATTTCGCTCACCTGTGCAATTAGAGGTCGGGAAAAAAACTATTTTGCTAGAAAAAATATATTTGTATGAACCTTAACCAAAATTTCATCTAAATAAGATCACATAAACGTTCGAAAACTTACTCTCCCGAAACAAAAATATAATGAAGGAAATTGTTTCGAGAATTTTATTTATGTATCTTACCTAACTTAGTTTACATATTTCTTTTACTGAATTATTTTTCTATAGAACTGTCAAAAAAAGTGTCATGGCAGTTCGTGCGTCGTGGAGGTTATAAAATCTTATACCACTTTGTACGTGTATTTGTTTTAGTGAGGCGGAATGATAAGTGCAACGCTCGCTGGTGCTTCTAGCACGCTATCGCCTGCTTAGAGCGACTATGAGATTTGAGTGATGACCATAACATTAAATGGCGGAGAAATGAAGATAAAGGCGTAGATCATGGCTCTTGAGTGCTTTTAAGGATCTCTGCCAGTTGCTTCATACCTTAAAATTATTCTGAATACACGCGTTTTATACAATTTAACCATCATAAAAATACATTTTAAAAAATACGCAAAACACAACTACTCATCTGACCTCAAAGTATACTCAAATGCTTTTCGTAAAGACACCACTGTGATATTTCGAGTAAGTTCTCAAATCACATGGTCTTTTCTGAAGTTCTGAACACCGTAGGTGTGCCCTTAAGTGTTGTATCAAATTATGAGGAAGAATATATACTGGGTTACAAACGTTAAGCGAGTTGAGGTGTGCTAAAATTAGTTTTATTGCACCATATTAATAAACAATCAACAAAGGTGCATCGATTTCTCTGATACCGCAATGTATGCAAGGAATTCGGGTACTCACTGTAACAGAATGCAATCATTCATTAACACCGATGCATGTTCCTATCAAAACACATTTCAGACCAGATGTAAGACTGGAAAACAATATCTTTTAAAATATCTGCAATAAAAATAGTTGCCTTTAAACATCGTGAGCATTAATACACATAAAGAATTAAAGCAAGTAGTATTAAAATACTTGAATTATGAAAAATACACAAAGTAGCAACAATAATGACAAATAATTAAAATGTAAAGTAGCTCAAACAACGATAGAACAATAAGTTACAAAGTGAAGCTTTTAAGTTAAACACGGTAAATAGAAAACAACTCTAATTTACAAATCTCTTTACTGTGTTGACAAACTGTACCGGTCTATGCCTCCAATGTCTAGGCACCACGGGCAGAGATATAAATTACGCTACAAAGGTTTCCGCAACCCGAAAGTCGGTGCGTTGAGGATAAGAAAACAGTCGCCTCACGAGTCCTCACAATGCTGCGCGGCTCCTCAGCGACTCTTCAAGTCCTCGGAGGGAAGTCATCACGGGACCACACCGAGGTATCCCACCAGCTAATCTCCAGGGCTGGCAATGCTCTTCATATGTTGTCTGCCTCTCGAAGCTGACTGACAAACTTGTTCGCCTCGTTCCTGCCCGTACACACCTTAGAAAAAAACATCTAAGAAGTCTTCTTAACTATATACATCTCTGGCGAGTACTGAAAGACTCACTTTTTTTTTGTTAAAATAAATATTTGCGCAAATCACTTGTTTATGTGTTTTAACATCTTTGGTTTAACTATACGTACTTAATTATTGCAAATTTTTTTTTGCGATTGTGAGTGCCTTCAACTTTACACTGTTAAAAAATATGTTCTTTTAAAAGGAAAATCGTTGGAAACTAATTTTCCAACGATATCACTTTTAAGGACGTTCCTTGTAAAGGAAAAAAAAAAAAACTAGTGCGTGGAGTCCCTCCGCGCGGAAGAAGTGAAACTTCGTAATGTGGAAATGAAAATAGGAAGGGGTAGAAATTGATTTTTAGTGAAATCATATTGTTTCTTTAAGACAAACTTTATTAACATTAGCATTGTAAGTGTTGTATTTTCGACGATTTTAACGAAGATAGGAAATGGAGATCGATTGAATGATGTCGAACTTGCACTAGAAATATTGAAAAAATATAACTTGTTGCTAACGTTCGAGTGCCACGTATTCACTCTCGCTCTGTCTCTTTCTATTCCCCCTCCCCAGGAGCGTTGAACGTTTAACGCAACAGTGCTTTCATACCCCCTCCATGGTATCGTTAAACGTTTAATGCAACATTGTTGGAAGTCGCGTTAGAAGTTTCACTTCAAAAAATTAATGCAGAACAGACATCCATTCCAAGGACTAATTAATATTTCCATGGTTAGCTGCTGTTTGTTTTCACGCGCTTATGTTTATTTACGTCCAACCATCTTAAATTTATAATTTTTGTTTTATAATTTTATACCTATTTTTACCTATAATTTTTTTAATGCATACTTTTGGAGCATACCTTGTAAGCTACACCAGTTTTAACAAATTCGGAACCGACATGACAACAGATACTCGTTTTGCTTGATTGTCCTCCCGACGCGATGTAAAATATATGTACAGGAAAGATATTTCTGCGTCGAATAAACTATTTGAAATATCTCACATAATTGCATTTCTTTCCAACGAGTGAAGGTAATATATTCTAGAAATAGTTACGTATTAATTTTATGAATATCTCTCTCTACGCAAAAGGTAACATAATAAAGACTAAATAAGAAAAAGTATTTCAATATATCAGTTTTTTTTTATTTGCGCAGAGAAAATTCTAATGTCATAACAAGTCATATTGTTGTACAGTATCACAGTCATTTTTATTAAGTAAAGTTATGTAAAGTTATGAATAACGAACGCAGTGCTTTGGAGCGAGAGTTTTAAAATTCAATAACGTCTCATTCTTCCTGCAGAAGAGGTATTCCGGTTATTCTGTTAGCGTCATCAAAGAATGTTCGTCGCTCGCAGCTTCTGTTCTCTTTATGTAGATTGAGTGGAAAACCTCGTAAAGATATTTTCCCCCGAAGCTGTTCCTGCTTTAAAATTTCTCTGAATTTCCTCCCCAATTTTCATTTTTAACGAAGTTGGTTGTTCTCATCAAGCCGCTTCTTCGTTCATATTGCCTTCGGCGGAGAGCGTCACGAATCCCTAACGTTCCGTTAACCACAACCGTGCACTTAGTGCGAAGAGGTAGCAGTTCCGTAACTAAATCAAGAACACCCATCGACCACTGATCACTAAACCTAGGTGCGACCAACCAATTAAAGTAGACAAGATCCAAATTCATATCCCATGCATGGTAGAAACTTTCCCTCTCTTCTGCCGGACTATCCTCTTGAATTATATTAATCCAGTTTGTTCAATGCATGGTATATTGCAGTGATTTCCAACTTCACTCTTTTTGAGGGCAAGGTATCTTTTTTTTAAACTATTTCAAGGGCCAGACACATTTGAGTTAGTGTCAAATTATTCACATAAAATATGTTTAGTGTTTTTTATTATGTATAGTAACCAAATAAATAATATATGTAATTCGATAAGAAAGGTAATTCTCTTAAAAATAGTATTCACATAAATCTAAAAATATTAAAGATAAGGGCTTCAGAACAGCATTTGCCGTTAACACATTAAGCATACAGGGAAACCAAGATTGCTAATACACGACAGTGTATTTTTGTTGAAAGATAGCTGAGGCGGCCCGTGAAGCACGATGTCGCCAGTTGGCCAATGAGTAGAGACCGGAAAAATTCGCGGATTCATTTCGTGATAGGCTGAAATTCAAACATGTGTATAATTATGCTGGTTCTGCTATTGGCTCGCGGTTTAACTGGTGCTCTCTGGGCCAATGAGAGACTATCGACCAAAGAAGCGTCGAATCACAAGCTACCCAGTGGAGACGCCTCACAATTTAGTACCCAATGAACACGCGTGTTTACTTGAGAAGTGCAGAGGATAATGGAGGCTATCCTAGAGGTCATTGAATCCGCGAATTTTTCCGGCCCCTACCAATGAGGATTGTTCGGGTGGTTGCCAGGTGACGTCAGAAGGCGCTCAGGATGCCCCGAGAAACAGGAAGTGACTGTGTTCCGTCACGGGAATGTTTGGTGCTTCTATTAAAAAACTACCAGGAAACACTCCTACAAGCAAGCATTCAAACAGTGCTGACTCCGACGATATGAAACACAAACACAAAAGAATAACAATTGTTTAACGCGGGTTATCTATTTTTTTTCACAATGAGTATAATTCGAACTTTTATAAACACGGAAGTGAGTTGGGGATTCATATCATAGTAGTAGTATAGAATAGGGCAAGCTGGGACAGGGTCCAGGGTGAGGAGCGAGGAGCTGACCGAGCTCTGAGGTCACGTCCATCTCTGACGTCACGGCGGCCATCTTGGAGGAGTGTAACGGGACATAGCGTAACGGGACAAGTTTGACCTTGACCTCTGACCCTCAAAATTCGCCAAAATTGGGCAAAAATTACCCAAAATTCCTCAAAAATTCCGCCAAAAAATCTCAAATAATTCCACAATCCAAAAATTAGGATTACGAAAATCCTCAAAAGTCGTTTTGTCCTAGAAAGAACCCAAATTCCTAAAAGAGGCTTAAGCATCCTTGTCTACAGCCTCCGATAAGCCTCTGACGTCATATTGGATTGTGACGTCACGGCAGCCATCTTGGATGGTTGTGACCTTGACCTTTGACCTTGACCTTGACCCCCGCGGCCATTTTGGATCCGCCATCTTGGATCCGCCATTTTGGATGACGTCATTGTGTTCTCGAAAATTCCGACATTGTGTTGTCCGCCATATTGGAAAATGACGTCACCGTTGCAATTTCCGTTACGGCCGCCATCTTTAACTTTTTTATTTATTATCCGATATTAATGAATTTTTTTTTAAATTATAAAAAAAATTAAATAATAAAAATTTAATAAAAAATATTTAAAAATCATACATTAACGACACGGAGTTCGGAGTCCTTGGTTCGAACCCGATGGATACAAAAAAAATGGCGACCGATCCTTCCCTCACAGTGGACGCTGGAATACTGACTCCCACCACTTTTTTCAAAGAATATATCGTCACCTAGTATGACGTCATTTACGCCATCTTGAAATTTGGACGCCATCTTGAAAATCTTTATTTATTATCCGATTTTAATGAAAACAATTCCAAAATTCATCAAAAAATTAACGTATTTGAATTCTGTTTGATTATATCGATGTACGTCCTTGGTTCGATTCCCGGCGAGAGTAAACGGTCGATCCTTCCTCCATGAAAGCTACCTAGACTGATCTACCACCACCAGTACCAA
Organism: Bacillus rossius redtenbacheri; assembly: GCF_032445375.1. Classification (NCBI taxonomy): domain Eukaryota; kingdom Metazoa; phylum Arthropoda; class Insecta; order Phasmatodea; family Bacillidae; genus Bacillus; species Bacillus rossius. The sequence goes on along the minus strand of NW_026962012.1, from coordinate 4,903,673 downwards.
GGTATATATCATCAACTGGTATGACATCATGTCCGCCATCTTGTCTTCATCCGCTGGAGACCACCATCTTGTTTTCGTCTGCTAGAGTGTGTCGATACCATGTAGTATAATTATCTGGTCACCATACTTGTGTCCTCAACTGTTGACATTGAACATTGACCTTGACCTTGAAATTTGACCTTGACCTTGGAATTTGACCTTGACCTTGAAATTTGACATTGAACTTGAAATTTGACCTTGACCTTGAGATTTGAATTTGTCCTGGAAATTTGACTTTGTCCTTGTCGACCATCATGGATTCGACATTTTATGTTCAGTACATGCTACCAGGAGCGACCACCTGCTGGAGTACATCTTGTGCGTGTACTCGTATTATAGAGTACATTTACATCTGGTTAATTTTATTCTAACCTGCTACAGTGCAGTAATCATTTATTACCGAGGTGCCCCCGCCATCTTGAAATTCGACCGCCATCTTGAAATCATGTAATAATGTAGCTAGAAAAGCGGGAAAAAATCCAAAATTCATTAAATAAATCACGCATTAACTTACATATCGATTCGATCCGCTCCAGTCCTTGGTTCGATCCTCGATCGATGCAAAACATTTAATTTTATGAAAAATAATAATAATTTCAATAAACCATGTTCAACATTCTTAAAGAGACTTTAAATCCTCTACTACCATCATCCTATAAGCCATCAAGACCGCCATATTGGAAATTCGTAATTGTAATGCTAGAGATTCGGGAAAAAGTTCAAAACTCATTAAATAAATTTGTAATATATATATATATACTGATTGATTAGATCGACTAAGGTCCTTGACACGATCCTGGACGAAGCCAAAAAGAAATTTAATTTAAATACCAGAAAAGTGTAAGGTTCGAGGAATAAAACACCTAAAAGTCTTTTACAAACATAATATTTATTACACAATTTCTATCCTACTACAGAATCACTTGCGAAAGCCAGCAATCTTATAAAAATTTAGCCCTGCATAGACGTGCAACGACTACTTCTTAGCTCCAACAGCCTCCAAATGCTCCAAACGGCCTCCAAATGGCTCCAACAGCTCCAACAGCCTCCAAATGCTTAACACAGCTCCAAAAGACTCCAAATGCTCCAAATGCTTGTCAGCTCCAAATGTCTCCAGCAGCTCCAAATGCTCCAAATGCTTGACAGCTCTAAATGCTTCAAAAGGCTCCAATTGCTCCAACAGCTCCAAAAAAAGGCTCCAAATGCTCCAACAGCCTCCAAATGCTTAACACAACTCCAAATGGCTCCAAATGCCTCCAAATGCTCCAAACGGCCTCCAAATGCTTGACAGCTCCAAATGCTTCAAAAGGCTCCAAATGCTCCAAATGTCTCCAACAGCTCCAAAAGGCTCCAAATGCTTCAAAAGGCTCCAATTGCTCCAAATGCTTGTCAGCTCCAAATGTCTCCAGCAGCTCCAAATGCTCCAAATGCTTGACAGCTCTAAATGCTTCAAAAGGCTCCAATTGCTCCAACAGCTCCAAAAAAAGGCTCCAAATGCTCCAACAGCCTCCAAATGCTTAACACAACTCCAAATGGCTCCAAATGCCTCCAAATGCTCCAAACGGCCTCCAAATGCTTGACAGCTCCAAAAAAGGCTCCAAATGCTCCAACAGCCTCCAAATGCTTAACACAGCTCCAAATGGCTCCAAATGCTCCAAATGCTTGACAGCTCCAAATGCTTCAAAAGGCTCCAAATGCTCCAAATGTCTCCAACAGCTCCAAAAGGCTCCAAATGCTTCAAAAGGCTCCAATTGCTCCAAGAGCTCCATCTTCAATTGGTTCGAATTGATTCCAATTACTTTTCTTATCGAACTTGGCATGAATACTAACATGTCTTTATTAGTATACATTTTGACTGACAGTGGTAACGTATTTTGCACCTTTAAGTTATAAGTTTTATTTGGAAATCAGATTTCGATAATTGGTAGATACCATTTGGAAAGTAAATATATAAATTTATCTTCAAGTTTATACACATACATTTAATTTAATCCATTACTGTATGTAGCCAGCTTCCCTCAGTTCTTTCAGTATGAAGGATATTTCTTTAATGTTCGAATAGTTTCCTGCACAAAGCGATCCATGTAGTAGTCGTAGCCTGTCAACCAATATGTTAGGATCTTCCCATGTGGTATAATCAATCTCTTCTGCTGCGTTCATCATCCTTGCTTGTTTATAATAAATATTATCTCTGGTGTCTATCGTTTTAACACCAACCACAAGGTCACTTTCGTCATCGTGCCAGTGATTATCACAAGCTTGATCAGGATAATTTATTTTATTACGACGTTTCCACCGTTTTGGTCTCAAACCACCATCACAGTCTTCGCTCTTGCTTGCTTTTGGTGCTTCAGCACAGTACTCAATCATGTCAGCCTTAGATGTGTCAGCACAGTCTTCGTTCATGCCAGCTTCTGATGTGTCACCACAGTCTTCAATCATGTCAGCACCACAAACTTGATCAGGATAATTTATTTTATTACGTCGTTTCCATCGTTTTGGTCTCAGACCGCCATCACAGTCTTCGATCCTGCCTGCTTTAGGTGCTTCAGTACAGTACTCAATCATGTCAGCCTCAGATGTGTCACCACAATCTTCAATCATGCCAGCCTCAGATGATTCATCAAAGTCTTCGACCTTGTAAGCTTCAGGTGGTTCTCCATCTTTCACATTTTCATGGAGACGACTAGATATTGTTTTAAATTTTAAATTATTATCTTGATCCAGATCAGTAATTTAAGTATTAGCTTTTTCGCCTTCGTTCCTCTTCCGCGATGTTGTAGCCCAGTCTTCGTTATCTTTATTCATCTTAATTGTACAGGTCTTGTAATGTCTATCCAAGTAATATCTTCTACCAAAGGATTTCTGACACTGACTGCAATGAAATGGTTTTTGACAAGGTCCCAAATTACACTCGCTTCTCTCATGTCGTTTAGCATTCTTTCTCAAGGTAAACACCTTGCTACAGTATCTACAGTGATGACGTTTCGATACAGCAACAAATCCCGAATCAGGATTCATATTAGTTACTGAGACTAATGCCAGATGCAAACTAAGAGTTTTAAATTAGATATATTACTTAAATAGATTTTTTTAATTATTTCATCAGCGAGAATTAATTTATCTCATTCAAAGGTACTTGTTGCAAGTAGTTCTGCTTTTCAACAACAGATGTCGCTACATGTTACTTGCAGGTAAATAATATTTAGTTCTTTCATGCGGGATGCGGGATGCTCACTAACGATCGCAATAGAACGATGGCTTCGCTAGACTCCAAGGAGAAGGAAGTACGTCCATCCTGTTAGTGCTTCTTAGATTTCTCAGAGATAATTTGACTGAGTAATGATATATTTATTTTTAAATTTCCACCTGATAAAAATATTACAAGTGATGATTAATTAGCAGAAATTCACTAATTATATGCAACCTTGAATAAATGACATGCTTCATTAAGTAAAAAAATCCTTCATGCAGAGATAAATTCCTCATCAGTAACCAGAAACACTCGGAGAAAACCATCAGATGTCTAGTCAGGAATAATCAGAAGCACCCAGAGAAAACCATCAAAATATTGTCAAAAATAATCAGGAGCACACGGAGAAAACTACCATAATATTGTCAAGAATAAACGGGAGCACACGGAGAAATCCACCATAATATTGACAAGAATAATCAGGAGCACACGGAGAAAACCGGCGCAAGTTTTCTTTGATATCATAAAATTTCAGGAAAAAAAATATAATAAAAATAAAAAGAAATTAATAAAAAATTAAAAAATAAAATACAAAAAATACATAAATATATTCTGCTAGCTTGTGAACTTCTCATTGTTGAGCAAAGATATAGTTCTAGTACAAGCCAGAATTTTATGTATTTTTTGTATTTTATTTTTTAATTTTTTATTAATTTATTTTTATTTTTTATTATATTTTTTTTCCTGAAATTTTATGATATCAAAGAAAACTTGCGGCGGTTTTCTCCGTGTGCTCCTGATTATTCTTGTCAATATTATGGTGGATTTCTCCGTGTGCTCCCGTTTATTCTTGACAATATTATGGTAGTTTTCTCCGTGTGCTCCTGATTATTCTTGACAATATTTTGATGGTTTTCTCTGGGTGCTTCTGATTATTCCTGACTAGACATCTGATGGTTTTCTCCGAGTGCTTCTGGTTACTGATGAGGAATTGATCTCTGCATGAAGAATTTTTTACTTAATGAGTCATGTCATTTTTTATTCAAGGTTGCATTTAATTATTGAAATTCTGCCAATAAATCAGCACTTGTAATATTTTTATCAGGTGAAAATTTAAAAAAAAAAATATCATTACTCAGTCAAATAATCTCTGAGAAATCTAAGAAGCACTAACAGGATGGACGAACTTCCTTCTCCTTGGAGTCTAGCGAAGCCATCCTTCTTTTGCGATCGTTAGTGAGCATCCCGCATCCCGCATAAAAGAACTAAATATTATTTACCTGCAAGTAACATATGGCGACATCTGTTGTTGAAAAGCAGAACTACTTGCAACAAGTACCTTTGAATGAGATAAATTAATTCTCGCTGATGAAATAATTAAAAAATTCTATTTAAGTAATATATCTAATTTAAAACTCTTAGTTTGCATCTGGCATTAGTCTCAATAACTAATATGAATCCTGAAACGGGATTTGTTGCTGTATCAAAACGTCATCACTGTAGATACTGTAGCAAGGTGTTTACCTTGAGAAAGAATGCTAAACGACATGAGAGAAGCGAGTGTAATTTGGGTCCTTGTCAAAAACCATTTCATTGCAGTCAGTGTCAGAAATCCTTTGGTAGAAGATATTACTTGGATAGACATTACAAGACCTGTACAATTAAGATGAATAAAGATAACGAAGACTGGGCTACAACATCGCGGAAGAGGAACGAAGGCGAAAAAGCTAATGCTTAAATTACTGATCTGGATCAAGATAATAATTTAAAATTTAAAACAATATCTAGTCGTCTCCATGAAAATGTGAAAGATGGAGAACCACCTGAAGCTTACAAGGTCGAAGACTTTGATGAATCATCTGAGGCTGGCATGATTGAAGATTGTGGTGACACATCTGAGGCTGACATGATTGAGTACTGTACTGAAGCACCTAAAGCAGGCAGGATCGAAGACTGTGATGGCGGTCTGAGACCAAAACGATGGAAACGACGTAATAAAATAAATTATCCTGATCAAGTTTGTGGTGCTGACATGATTGAAGACTGTGGTGACACATCAGAAGCTGGCATGAACGAAGACTGTGCTGACACATCTAAGGCTGACATGATTGAGTACTGTGCTGAAGCACCAAAAGCAAGCAAGAGCGAAGACTGTGATGGTGGTTTGAGACCAAAACGGTGGAAACGTCGTAATAAAATAAATTATCCTGATCAAGCTTGTGATAATCACTGGCACGATGACGAAAGTGACCTTGTGGTTGGTGTTAAAACGATAGACACCAGAGATAATATTTATTATAAACAAGCAAGGATGATGAACGCAGCAGAAGAGATTGATTATACCACATGGGAAGATCCTAACATATTGGTTGACAGGCTACGACTACTACATGGATCGCTTTGTGCAGGAAACTATTCGAACATTAAAGAAATATCCTTCATACTCAAAGAACTGAGGGAAGCTGGCTACATACAGTAATGGATTAAATTAAATGTATGTGTATAAACTTGAAGATAAATTTATATATTTACTTTCCAAATGGTATCTACCAATTATCGAAATCTGATTTCCAAATAAAACTTATAACTTAAAGGTGCAAAATACGTTACCACTGTCAGTCAAAATGTATACTAATAAAGACATGTTACTATTCATGCCAAGTTCGATAAGAAAAGTAATTGGAATCAATTCGAACCAATTGAAGATGGAGCTCTTGGAGCAATTGGAGCCTTTTGAAGCATTTGGAGCCTTTTGGAGCTGTTGGAGACATTTGGAGCATTTGGAGCCTTTTGAAGCATTTGGAGCTGTCAAGCATTTGGAGCTCTTGGAGCAATTGGAGCCTTTTGAAGCATTTGGAGCCTTTTGGAGCTGTTGGAGACATTTGGAGCATTTGGAGCCTTTTGAAGCATTTGGAGCTGTCAAGCATTTGGAGCATTTGGAGCCATTTGGAGCTGTGTTAAGCATTTGGAGGCTGTTGGAGCATTTGGAGCCTTTTTTGGAGCTGTCAAGCATTTGGAGGCCGTTTGGAGCATTTGGAGGCATTTGGAGCCATTTGGAGTTGTGTTAAGCATTTGGAGGCTGTTGGAGCATTTGGAGCCTTTTTTTGGAGCTGTTGGAGCAATTGGAGCCTTTTGAAGCATTTGGAGCTGTCAAGCATTTGGAGCATTTGGAGCTGCTGGAGACATTTGGAGCTGACAAGCATTTGGAGCATTTGGAGTCATTTGGAGCTGTGTTAAGCATTTGGAGGCTGTTGGAGCTGTTGGAGCCATTTGGAGGCCGTTTGGAGCATTTGGAGGCTGTTGGAGCTAAGAAGTAGTCGTTGCACGTCTATGCAGGGCTAAATTTTTATAAGATTGCTGGCTTTCGCAAGTGATTCTGTAGTAGGATAGAAATTGTGTAATAAATATTATGTTTGTAAAAGACTTTTAGGTGTTTTATTCCTCGAACCTTACACTTTTCTGGTATTTAAATTAAATTTCTTTTTGGCTTCGTCCAGGATCGTGTCAAGGACCTTAGTCGATCTAATCAATCAGTATATATATATATATTACAAATTTATTTAATGAGTTTTGAACTTTTTCCCGAATCTCTAGCATTACAATTACGAATTTCCAATATGGCGGTCTTGATGGCTTATAGGATGATGGTAGTAGAGGATTTAAAGTCTCTTTAAGAATGTTGAACATGGTTTATTGAAATTATTATTATTTTTCATAAAATTAAATGTTTTGCATCGATCGAGGATCGAACCAAGGACTGGAGCGGATCGAATCGATATGTAAGTTAATGCGTGATTTATTTAATGAATTTTGGATTTTTTCCCGCTTTTCTAGCTACATTATTACATGATTTCAAGATGGCGGTCGAATTTCAAGATGGCGGGGGCACCTCGGTAATAAATGATTACTGCACTGTAGCAGGTTAGAATAAAATTAACCAGATGTAAATGTACTCTATAATACGAGTACACGCACAAGATGTACTCCAGCAGGTGGTCGCTCCTGGTAGCATGTACTGAACATAAAATGTCGAATCCATGATGGTCGACAAGGACAAAGTCAAATTTCCAGGACAAATTCAAATCTCAAGGTCAAGGTCAAATTTCAAGTTCAATGTCAAATTTCAAGGTCAAGGTCAAATTCCAAGGTCAAGGTCAAATTTCAAGGTCAAGGTCAATGTTCAATGTCAACAGTTGAGGACACAAGTATGGTGACCAGATAATTATACTACATGGTATCGACACACTCTAGCAGACGAAAACAAGATGGTGGTCTCCAGCGGATGAAGACAAGATGGCGGACATGATGTCATACCAGTTGATGATATATACCTTGGTACTGGTGGTGGTAGATCAGTCTAGGTAGCTTTCATGGAGGAAGGATCGACCGTTTACTCTCGCCGGGAATCGAACCAAGGACGTACATCGATATAATCAAACAGAATTCAAATACGTTAATTTTTTGATGAATTTTGGAATTGTTTTCATTAAAATCGGATAATAAATAAAGATTTTCAAGATGGCGTCCAAATTTCAAGATGGCGTAAATGACGTCATACTAGGTGACGATATATTCTTTGAAAAAAGTGGTGGGAGTCAGTATTCCAGCGTCCACTGTGAGGGAAGGATCGGTCGCCATTTTTTTTGTATCCATCGGGTTCGAACCAAGGACTCCGAACTCCGTGTCGTTAATGTATGATTTTTAAATATTTTTTATTAAATTTTTATTATTTAATTTTTTTTATAATTTAAAAAAAAATTCATTAATATCGGATAATAAATAAAAAAGTTAAAGATGGCGGCCGTAACGGAAATTGCAACGGTGACGTCATTTTCCAATATGGCGGACAACACAATGTCGGAATTTTCGAGAACACAATGACGTCATCCAAAATGGCGGATCCAAGATGGCGGATCCAAAATGGCCGCGGGGGTCAAGGTCAAGGTCAAAGGTCAAGGTCACAACCTTCCAAGATGGCCGCCGTGACGTCACAATCCAATATGACGTCAGAGGCTTATCGGAGGCTGTAGACAAGGATGCTTAAGCCTCTTTTAGGAATTTGGGTTCTTTCTAGGGCAAAACGACTTTTGAGGATTTTCGAAATCCTGATTTTTGGATTGTGGAATTTTTTGAGAATTTTTGGCGGAATTTTTTTCCACAGAAATGGAAATTTTGAGGAATTTTGGGTAATTTTTGCCCAATTTTGGCGTATTTTGAGGGTCAAAGGTCAAGTTCAAACTTGTCCCGTAACGCTATGTCCCGTTACACTCCTCCAAGATGGCCGCCGTGACGTCAGAGATGGACGTGACCTCAGAGCTCGGTCAGCTCCTCGCTCCTCACCCTGGACCCTGTCCCAGCTTGCCCTATTCTATACTACTCATAGTCAAGTAGCCTTTACTGCTTATGAATTATTATTGTACACATAAAACTGTTAACCCCTACCAGAATAATAAAAAACATGTGAGCGAGTCTTTAAGTACCGGCCAGTGATGTGAAAAAAAAATGAAACTCGGGCAAGAAATTTAATTTGGAATTCTTTCAAATAATACCGAGCATTAAAAATATATGCAATTTGTGTTTTCAACTACATTTCTAGACGCGAATCACAAGTAGTTTCCGCACAAAAAATATACAGAATTAACAGATTTTCGATCATATTTCACTGCATTGGAGCAATTTAAACTAATTCAAATTTAGAGAGCATGGTTTAAAATGCGGTTACTACAAATTTAGCAAGGAAAAAAATTCAATTATTAGCATTTATTTTGAAAAAAAAATTAAATTCGTCCCAAAACTAAGACTATCAGAAAATTAAAGAGAAACATTTCTTACGATAATCTACAACAATTTTTTTCTGGTAGAATTACTAGAAATGAGTACAAATAGTAACACTTTGATTAACCGTAACTCGTTTAGCCGTCAGTTTATGTTGTCCATCATCGTCTATGAATAAATATGCGTGAGCATCAACAACCAAATAAGAGATCTTTAAAACTGTCCACGGATTACCTTTACACCCTTCTGTTGAAGCAGGAAGTTACTGTGCTGTATTACTGTATGTATTACTACTTTAAAATGTATTGAAGTTTTATAATCACCCTATTGCAAAATGAAATGCATGTATTTTTTTAACTTTAAAAGGGGTTTTATTTAAATCTTAGTCTCATGACCGCAGTAAAATCACGTTACTATGGATATTTATTAAAATGTTTCTTTCATCCGTCTTTTCTGCTATCCGACACAGCCCCTGATACAGACGGTGGCGGTCAATTTAAGTAATTTTATGTTAATATTCTTATGCTCCTCAATAATGTTAGTTGTTGGTGTTTACAATATATTTCAAATTCAAGCCTTCATTTTTCAACGTCTCGTAACCTCATTTCTTTTTTATCTCATGTTCCTGTCGTGGCCTTTCCCTTCTTTCGCTTCCTGTTAAACTAGTTTCAAGTAACTACGCAAAACAAATTGGATGTAGCACAGATCAACATGACTTCTTCTCTTTCTCTCTTGTGTTTATAAGATTTTTCTCTTTTTATGAATTTTTCATTTTAAAAAATATTTTCATACGCTCTCCGTTCTCTCGGTCCATGTGACCTCCACTTTCTACTCCAATACCGCATCTCAAAAGGCACAATCTTCCATATTTCTGTTTTTCTCAAGGTATAAGTCTAGGACACATGAATTGCAAATACTTTGAACTAACATTTCCACAAAATGATTCTTTGTTACGATTTCAACAGTTATTTCTGTAAGCAAAGCTCTCAGCTTATAAAGTTTTTCCTTATTTACTTATTTGTAAACAGGTTTCTAGGTTTTTAATTTATATTTTCCTGTACATTTTGTATTAACTTAAATTAAAGTAGGTTGTGTACTAAAGTGTGAAAACAAAAACTACACTATGCTTAAGTGTAAAACTATGTTAAATGCCAAAGCAAGCTTTTTGTAAAACGAATATTAAGTATTCTTATGTAAGAAACTATTGTTATTTAATTTTTAAGCATCACATTACAAACATCACATCGTTTGTGCTAAAAATAATTAGTATTATAAACAAATATTTACATTCATCATTAAAAAATTAAATACTCCAAAATGATTCGTTTCTTCTGAACATTATCGTTTGCTAAGTGATTTATGTATTATATTGTAATCGTTTTCAAATAGATAATGCGGGTTCGTGACAAATAGGTCCGACTAATTTCCATTACTGAATTCTGGGCTTCATGTTACAACTATGCACAGCAAATTTTAATGAAATCCTTGCAAATTGAGTTTCGAAAATAAACTATTTGATGCATTATTCCATTAAAACGTCATTTCAAATTTTAAAATTTAAGGAAAACGTTCAGATGTATTTGTTATAATCAAGTATAAATGTAATTTACAGTAAGACAGATGCAGAAATTATTTCTTGTATCAATTAATTTTTTTATATTAAGTGCACGAATGCATACAAGTTACAATGCTAAAAGGCATGAAAATTTTAAATATTTGGTTTTGCCCATAAGATTATTTTAGCTCCTTATATCATGTACCTAATCATACTTAAAAAAATATTAAATGTCGTACAAAAGAGATCGTAGTTTAAATACAACATGAGAGCTAAGCGAACGTTATGTAAATTCTCAGTACACCTTCCCATTTGTTAAAATTCTCAGGTGTTTTTTATCACTTCGAACGCTGCTAAAAGCTTTACGCAAATTAATTACCAGTGCCGTATACATTGACGAGCAGAAGAAGATGGAAAACCTGCCCGCAAGTTACTTAATAACCAAATTTAATATTCCGTAATTCGTAGGTGCAGTAAACTGTTGAAAATATCAAGTTAATCGTTTATAGGCTATAATTATGATTCTATCAAAACCTTTCGACGTACCTCACAGCATAGCTTATGAATTAGTAGCTATATACATAATAAATACTCATTTAATTTATTATGTAACATTAAAGAATAAATATTCTCTCAATCAACAAATCATATTTTAAAAATTAGGCTCTCAAGGAACATATTACTTTAATGTAGAAAATTAGCTACTCAATGTTGACTTTTGCATGATACAGTCGTTTGGTTCATAAAGTAATTAATTTTAAGATCTATAATAACACTAAAATACATGGGCTGAGATATTCTTGACTTTCAAGAAAAGATAAATAAACAGAACAACAATAACTTGAGAATATTTTTAAAAAAATCAAGACAGCCATTTAAAATTGTGTACTATTTGTTTGGAATTTTTTTTTGAGTTTGTAACTATTACGTAAATACAATTAAAGGGAATGATAAGTTCGTGTATGGTTGTGCGTGTGTGAGCGTATTGTCTATGTGTCTCGTGTGCGCGTGAGCGCTACACGACTGTGCTCTGTCAGTCGTGTCGATGTCAGTGCCATTTTGACATTGAGTGACCCCAGTTGTTGAACAAGAACCATCTGCGTGCGGAGGGAGTCATGTTGGTGTGGGTGGTGCGCCCATATCAAAGCCCTTGGTGAGGGAGAAGGGGGGGGGGGGAGCGACGCAGATATCATTCTGTGGCTGTTAGGAAGACTACCTATTGCAGTCGCTACCATGATGCGAGTTCTTGAGAATTTACACCTAGCTTTTCGTTTCGTGGTGTCTAGATCCCAACACCATCATTAAATCCAAGTTTCATTTTACCTACGTGTATTATTTTTTTATGGACACGATGCGTGCCTTAATTTTACACATGATTACTTCCAGACTGATAAAGAAAATTAAGCTGTGGAAAATCTCAATCGAGGGCATTAGTGGGCAAAATCGCACCAAAGGTATAGAAAAGGGGAAGGTATTAAAAAAACTGAAAATTACAATATAACACACTTCATTTTAAAGATATCGTATCCGTTTGAAGTAATTTTAAACCGAAGTGTTTCCATCAATGATGCAAAAATCTTACTTTAATGATGCCGAGAAAATATATATTCTACAATGGTGTTTGTTGCACAATAAAAATGATTGTATGGGTTTAAAAGATGTTTGAAGCTCGATTACTGCTGCAAATTAAAAAAAAATTAACTTGCACGGTATTTAATAATTAAAATTTTTGTAATCGTGCATCTTTTTTCCGAAAATTTGGTGAATTTATACAATTCGCTATAAACAAGAGCAGTATGCTCGTATTGGAATATTTATTCAATTATGTTTCATCTTGGCGATGAAGTGTTTCTCTATTGACGTAGAAGTGAGGTTTTATGCACATAATCACACAGAGTTGGCACATATTGACTTGTTCAGTTAAGTATAAAATAAATAATAACTTATTAATTCTGAACGTTGTTTGATACTTACTATCTGCCGTATTCTGCAGTTGAAATCATGTGTGCAAAATTAAATGTCTTACTTAAGTCAGTTACTATCTTCTGTGGCTGCAAAACAACTATCTTGGCACATATCGCGCATGCACTCAAAATAAGTGGGTTTCGCGCAGAACGGCGAGAGGGGACAATTATACGCGCAATTGCAGTGTGCTTATTGTTTGTTCAAATCAAGTAATTCTTGAAGGGTTTATTTTTTTATTTTTTATTTTGTTTCTTCGAACACTGCCAACAGCTAAACGCAAATTGCTCCCCAGCGTTTTAAAAGTTTGGGAACATAAAAGTTGGATACCTGCTCACTGTTACTCGATTACCTTAAATATTCCGCAATGGTTTTTCAAATTAAGTTAGCTGTAAACTGTTATAATTTTATAATTGAATGTGATTAGGTAAAAACTTTTGGTCATGCCCCAATCCTTAGCTGAGGAACAAAGTATATAAATGATATTATTATTAATATTTATTTATGAATTTTCATTTGTTATTCATATATGTATTCTCTCAATATTGCCAAATTACACTGCGCTTGCTGTGCTTTATAATAATGAGTGATTTACTTAAAGGTATGTTTTGGATTTCAAGGTGTTAGTATTTTGAGAACTGGGAAGTGCTATTTGTGAACAGTGCAGATAAGTTATTTGCTTGGAAAGTTGTTGTGAAATGTGCCCTATCCTCGGCTGCAGTTCTCGCAGTGGTCGGGAAGTTTGTTTCTTAGCAGCGGACACTGAAGAACATCCGTCAAGACATCCATCACTGTCGTGGTGACGTCATACGACCGCACCGCTGCAAGGCATCGCCGCTGCATGTGTCACAGCTACATGTGCCACAGCTGCATTCCAGCTACAGGACACGTGTTTCCTTGATGCGAAGATCCTGCTCGGAAATTTAAAAGTCTTCGTTTTGTTCGCAGGCCTTTTAAGTCGCGTGTAACTTGTGCGTTTTCCCTAGTGGTTTGCCTCAGTATTATTTCTCGCATTCTTCACGACCGTGGGCCGATGACAGCTAGTTAGTAGCAGTTCAAACGCATCGTTAGCAAAGCAGTCGAAGAACTCGAGGTTCATGACAAACAAATTCTGCAGAGGAGATATGATAGCGTGTGCAGATGAATTTATATCTGATTGAGGCGCTAGAGTCTCCGCGAAATTTCGGGGTCTCTGATAAATAAATAGGTTTATTTCCTTATAGGTCTTGGTACAGTTATGCAAACTATGCATATTTTCATAATTATCAAGCAAGCAGACTACAACTACAGTACTATAAAAATTTACCAATGTTAGTATATAAAGAGAATACGCATAGTTTATAGCTCTTTTTTTCTATTTTTCAATTTGTTTTTTTCTGAAAAAATAATTTTCAAGTACAGTAACACACAACTTTCATTTTCGTAGTTCGATATAAGTTTATATAATGTTCACTATAATAAAAAAACTTCCGTTGATATTGGAGATCAGAATATTTTCTGTGTTTCATTGTAATAGAATACAAGTGACAAAATATATAACTCGGTTGAGTTGTTATATGCTGTTTATTAAAATATTCATTAAATAAGTTTTAAATGTGTTTTTGTTTTCTTTATAATTCTATTTTTTAACGTAATAAGATAAATACCATTATGATAAAATAATTATAATAATTATTCTCTCGACAATAATAATAAAAAAATTTCCGCTACAGGACTGATATGAACTGATACAGATTTTTGGTACGAATTCTACATCGCAAAGAATTGCTTGTTAATCAATTGATAATCAAGTTGGACTAAGTGACTATGTAAGCTGCATTCTGGTTAACATTTCCGGGGAATATAGTGGAACGGTTAAGTACAGTGACTTAAGTGACGTGCTTCCGACGGTCGTAACTGCAGGTGAAAGAAACAACTTAGCTTAGACCTACTTCTACATAAAGGGGAAAGTGACAATTGGCGAGGAGAAGCTTTCTTCTTTTCAAGGCGTGCTTTTAGGAATACAAAGACTGACTATGTGTAAGTGTAACGTGGTAATCACCAAATATTTTTTACATATTAACACTTCCTTCCTTGTATACATTTCTTTAAAGTTTCTACTTTGTTATTTTTGTTACAACATTTAGCGGTGGTTTGATAAAATATCTAAGCGGTCAGCAGAGAATTTATTTGTAATAAGTTTCTCTTCAATATTAAATTCCAAGTGTTTAACTACAAAATATTCCAATCTCGTTTAATAAATAAGCAGGTGATATGTTAAGTAAGTCATTATAATTTTTAAAAAACCTTTCCTTAAACAAACATTAAAGAAAACTAATTTCAAGCTTTTAGTTACGTTCTTTTTTTCTGTCTGATAATTATTTGAATCTATTATTTCAGAAAAAAACGTTAGTCACTATTTTGATCGTTTTGATTAAAACATGTAAGCGCTTACGTTGAAACAAAAAAAATCAGTCAAGTCATAACATTTAAATGGTCATGAAAGCCATATTTTATTACAGATACAACATAAGTCAAAGATGTAGGTATGTTGTTTCTGCAATAAACAGCTTTTCATTTGTTACTTTCACAAAAAATACAATTTCAGGTTCAAAAATACTACTAAATTAATTAAAATTATGATAAAAGTAAAATAAAATTAATAAAAGTGGCAGATTCCAGAATTAAAACAACAAAATTAAAAATAAACCGTTTATTACATAAATTCTCCAAGTACCTAAAACAAGCAATTTACAAGCATTTCTGCAGTCTTCTTAGAAGGCGAAGCAGGTCCTTTGCACGTTTATTCAGGCCAATTATACATTACAGTCATTTGAACAGGCATGTCCAATCAGTGGCCACGTACAGTCAATTTTTGGTCTCGCATGTCCAGTTAGTGGCCAGGCACGTCTATTCAGTTGCCAGGAATGAATGTCCAGCAGGTGGTTAGACACATCCGATCACCATCGATTGTGCTTCCTTTTGGGTATATTTCAAATAAATACAACCTATTGTACTTTTGTTGTTTTATTTCTCGAACCTATCTTTTTTTTTTTGTAATTTTAATTAATTCACTTTTTTAGTATTTCTCAAGGATCGAACCAACCACTGAATGTGATTGAATCACCCAGTAAATATAATAAGTTTTTTTTGATGAATTTTGGGATTTTTCCGAATTTATAGGTAAATAATTAGAGAGTTTCAAGATGGTGGCAAAAAAAGGCGGGCGCTCTGGCAATAAATAAACACTGCACTCTAGTGGGTAAAAATTTAACTAATATGTTAGCAGCACCCTCTAGCAAACGAAAAATATATTTCGGGTCCAAGATGGCGGATTTAAGCAGATGAAAACAAGATGACCGTCATGAGATCATACCGACTGACGTAATATTTGCTTTTGATTAGTGGTGGGAGGTAAGTCTGTCGATGGCTTCTGTCGAGGAAGGATCTGTCGCCGTTTTTATTCTGCCCTCGCTGGGTTCGAACCGAGGACTCCGTAAAAAAATTTTATTATAATTTTATTACTTGATTTTTTAATACTATAAATTTATTTCTATTAAAATTTGGTTAATATTTATGATTTTTAATATGGTGGACAATTCTCAAGATGGCGGAAGTTTTCTCTATTAAAATTTTATTAATTAAATTATTTTTAAGAATTTTAAATTCTTTCTCTTTTTCTAGCATACAAATTTTGGATTTTCAAGAAGTCGGTCTTAAAGAAAAGTGCAATGTTTCTAGAATCCAATATGGCGGGTGTGACGTAAGCAATTATTTATTAAAATTTTATTTAAATTGTAGTTAAGAATTTTTTATACATAAATTACACGTTTACCCTCAGCGGGAATCAAACCGAGGACAGAAATCAATTTAAACAACAGTTAATAAGTTTTTTTTATAAATTTCGAGCCAAATAATTAAAGATTTTTATAAATTGTGGATTATGAAATGGCTGATGCACTGAAAGAAATTTTTGTATATTTTACAAGTAAAATCCTTGGAAACCCTGTTGCCAAGGATATTACTTGTAAAACTACAAGGCAGAGCTTTGTACCATGTGCGATTTTGCAAGGATCTGCCTTGTAGTTTTGCAAGAAATATCCTTGGCAACAGGGTTTCCAAGAATTCCCCTTGTAAAAGTACAAATATTTTTTTAGAGTGTGTGGATTCATATAAAATGGCCGCCGAGAACATGATTATAGTTAAAGAGTGGCGGACACGCCCGAACATGGCCGATACCTCACGATTTGTAAGCCACCAAGCCACTGGCCCACAAGAATAACCTTAGGCCCTTATTTTACTTAAGAAAATATTTTCTTCTCCGGTTTTTATAATGCCTGAAAAAACACTTCATTCCATTTGTGATTGCTATCGATTATTTTTCTTTCATAACTTTCTCTCTGGCTCAAGAATATTACTTTATATTAAAATGTTTCCAACAAATCTATTTACCAATATTGCTATTCCTGAACCGACTCCCGGCTAGCTACGGTGTGACTATTTTGAGAAAAATTAGCTGTCAAGGCAAAAAAAAAACACATTTCAATAATAAACGTTAATGGCAGTAGTAAGCAAATTACTGTACCTGTAATTTAATGATGTGCAATTTACAACATTTAATTGTGTTAGAGGATAAACTAATTGCACATTAAACACAGCTTGTTTTTGTATTTATTTAGTTATTTTATTTATTAATTATGTGTGGTGAAGTAGCCTGTTTACCACTTAACCACACAAAAGTATACAAAGTAACGAAATGTAATAAAACTTAAAAAAAAAATAGTAATTAACGAGTAAAAAAAAAGGAACCCGTTTGCAAAAATAAGAAAATAAACATTGTTTGATGTTTGACAAATTAAAAACTGAATAGTTAAATAATACTTCTTTACTAACACCAATTTTGTATCTTCGTAATATAATTTTAATAACGTATATTCTGTAAAAGAAAATTTAACCAAAATTAACTTTCTCTAATAATCATGTATTAGGTACATAATTATATGTGTTTGTGTTCCGTCGACAGTACTTTTTTTATTTTTGAACTGTGTAAAATGTTTGTTCACTTGTTTGGAATATCTCTCCTCTGGTTCGTCACGTTTCATTGGCCCACTACAGCTGCTCGTCTCGGAAGCAGGGCGCTTGTGCTCTCTAGCGGCGGGAGGCAGAAACAACTCCCGCCTGAGGCTCTCGAGAATGTTCCCCTCCCTTATACACCAACAAAACCCGGCCGAACAACCCTATTTCCAGTTCGCTAAAGGACCGGCGCGGGTATGTGGTCGGGCGAATTCACTAGAACCATAGAAGCTTATTAACGTACCGATCACAAAGTTAACAATTTGCGTGGTGGGTTTTTAACACAATCATTCTTCTCGTAACGTCTTTCTCAGGGCAAATTCCTTAATGCAGTAACTACACTTGTGACTTTTAGATAACGATGCAGGCATCGATATGTAATTCTTATGAGCTTCTATGACTGTGGTTAGATACATACAGAAATTTTATTTAGAAACCAAATACCTAAATAGTACTTAATTTAAATAATCCGTCAGCGAGAGTTAATTTTCCATTTCGAGAGCTTCATGGCTAAGTAGTTTTGGGTTTCAGTAAGGCCTGTTCCACAAGGACACTGAAACGGAACAGACGGAAACGGAGCATTGTTCCGTTCCGTCCGTATTTCCTCCTTCTACAATACACGGATTCGTAAGAAATCTTGGCCAATAAGTAAGAGCGAGCGTGACGTAACTGAAAACTACGAGTATCAAGTGAACTACCTGTTAAATCGAAATGTATGGTTGTTAACTTGGTAATGTAGTAAGTCGATTAGTTATTATTATTTTTTGCGTTGTGGCGGTGGTAAAGTAGTCCTTCTCCGTCTTGTCATATATAGCCATGGAAATTAAAAGTTCATCAAAATTCGTCATGATGAAACCCACGTGCACAATTAAAATTTCAAAACAAATCTTGTTTTGTCGTTCACGCATAAAAAAAGTAGTCGAGAAATACGGAAACCAACATTAGTAAAAACTAATATCTTAATTAATATGAACACGCAACTGTAGCTTGACAACTGCAGTGAATAAATAACGTGCTCCTATTGGTCTAACGGAGTAACGTAAACGGAAGACTTGAGCACTGCTGAGCAGGTCCGTACGGGTCCGTCTCCGTTTGCGTGCTATTGTAGAAGCTCTGTTCCGTGAAATCCGTCTTCGTTTCCGTGTTCCGTCTCCGTTTCCGTGTCATTGTGAAACGGGCCTAATAGATGTCCCCACATGTTGTTTTGAGGTAAATATAATTCTTTTTTTGTGGGATGTGGGATGCTCTCCCACTGTTGGAACATAAGGAGGGCTTCACTAATCCTCAATTAGAAAATAAATCTTCTTGCATGATAGTGTTTCTCAGATGTTTTAAAACATAGTAATCGACTTAATGAATAATTTTTTTTTATGTCACCTGGAATTAAAAAGTATTAGTTTTAATTTGGTAACAGGAACTCACCGATTAAACGAAACTCTGAATACAATTGCATGTCTCATATTTAAAAAATGCATGGAGTGATTATTTTCTCAGGAATAATCAGGAACACACGGAGAAAATCAACAGCAGTCTTTCCGGATACAATCAGGAGCACACGGGGAAAAAGAAAGCAACTGAAGTTTTGCAAAATCCACCACAGTGAATGTCACATTTAGAAGTTTAATATACATAGTATTCATATGCACAGTAGATTAATAATATGCGTTGTGTAAACCGTCACTATGTTTTTCTTTTTCCTTTTTTTCATTTTTTATGAGATTATGTGTGCAAAATTGATGTAATTTATTTAAAATGTTTTATGTTAAAAAAAAGTAAGAGGAAGATGTGAATAGAGAGCCTCAAATCTAATTAATGATGCTATTGCAAAGCTATTTTATCAATGCATTTATAAAACCATTACTATATTTTAGCGCGGTTTAAATTTTCGTTATTCCTACTTACATAAGTCTTTGGATTTTCAATTCCAGCTTTGGTTAATTCATCTATGGTTGCTATAAACAGGTATTCGTTCGATAGTGGTTTTTCGAATATGGATGTGTAAAAAGCAAATAAAATAAGGAAAAATTATCTGGAGAGGAAGATACGTACTGAGTGAGGGTCGTACTTCTCTTTACATTTCCGTTCAGCTCACAAGAAGAAACTACAGCGGAGTTCCGTTATTTTGATAGACGT
Source organism: Bacillus rossius redtenbacheri (assembly GCF_032445375.1). Lineage (NCBI taxonomy): Eukaryota > Metazoa > Arthropoda > Insecta > Phasmatodea > Bacillidae > Bacillus > Bacillus rossius. The sequence continues at coordinate 4,883,964 of NW_026962012.1, read as the reverse complement.
CAAGTTGGGTTCAGTAAATTCTGCATTAATTTGACAGAATTATGGATTTTCCGAACTTCAAGAATGAACTTACTCTTCGGTCGATATCTACATTCCTGACCATCCTGGGTTCGAATCTTCGTACTTTCCATCCCTGAAGGACGATGGTCGATGCCGTCCGTCGCTGTCACAAGAATTCTGAGGCCTGAGTTCCCGACACAACCATGACGACCATACATCTAAGGTTCCATGTTGTCTACGTCGGTGAGATAGTTTCACATTAATTATAAAGACTTTTCAGGATCAGAGAAGGATGCTGGACTGCCGTCATCTAATTTTACAATTAGAACAGTAGTATTCGTAGTTTTCAGCTGGTCGAAAACGTCCTTGTCTCTGGTTACCGCTATCCAGATGTCCAGTGCTGCAGAGTTTGAAGTGTCTCCGAGCAACTGAACTAGACGTAAGGTTACGTGAATCGAGACATTACTAGTATGAAATACCTTTACTTAGATTTTTGGCTCTCTAGGAATATATGTCCGCATACAGATAACTATCACTGATATAGTATATATGTTATTGAGACTATTTGATCACCTTAATAGATGTCATTTATGTTTGCTTGTTCTTTTAAGTCAAGATAATAAAAATAAAAACTAATATTTTGAAAGGTATAACTAGTTACGTTAAATTCCTAACCTTTGGCATTACTTTTAAAATATACATTTTACAAATCGAATTCATAAATGAATATTTAGTTTATGATTCACTCTACACTTCCTTATTACACATTTTTGACACTTACATTTATTGTAAGCGGAAACATATTAGCCAGGAACAAATGAGTGTAATAACTTGGATAAAACAATATTAATAAGAGGAATCATAATCAATTGTTTATTTTTGGAGAAACATATATATAAAATTAGGCGCCCAATTTCAATAAATAAATATACCACGTTCTACAGTAGCATACATAATCTGCTACCAATTTTCATTTGCATAAAACGTATATGGATATTCTAAGCTTATTATTATATGTAACTAGCAGACCCGGCCACGCGTTGCTGTGACATTTTACTGAAAATAATAAAAATTCAATCAAAATGAGAAAATAAAAAGCAAGCACTTAATACATAGATATTTTTGTATTTTTTATAAACTTAGATTATAAAATTTGCAGGAAAGGTAGAAATAATTATTACTTACAATTTTTTTAACATGAAATAAAATTTGATGAACTCTGATTCTCTAGCTAATATTATTTGTTTTATTATTATATCTGTAGATTGACAGCTGAAGATAGATATCAATAATTGTAAACACGTGAGAATAAAAACAATAATAATACAAAAAAAGCGAGGTTACGTAGTACATTGATCAACGAAAATGTGCACAACATGGAGAAAAATAAAATTTGAATTGAAACGTAGCGCCATCGATGAGATATTTATGTCAGACAGTACAACAGTTGTCTATAAAAAAACTGATTTAAGGCGCCATCTGTTTGAGACATGAAACTTACGTTTAATAACACCAATCAACACTGATAATCAGTTTATTATTAAATATAAATTATTAAGACCATTAATTGAAATAAAAACTATCCTATCTCTCAAGTCGGAAAAAATTACACATAAATGCCAATTTTCATTGAAATCGGTTGACTTGGTGAAGAGTTCACTGGAAACAAACATCAAGAGACTGGATTTATATATATTATAATATGAGAGAATACATATTACAAATTATTTCTTGGCAACTAGTTTCAAAAGAAATCGTTTGTAAAAGTACAGAAAATTATTTTCCGTGTGATAATTACAATTAATCAACACGTTCACTACCGTCTATGGAGGTATTCAGTTGGAGGATCCTTGGGAATCCCTCCCCCTCCTCACTGTAGACCTCACCATAGCCACCCCCCCCCCCCCTTTCTACCCCTCGTGACCCAACCACAGAGCCTTGTTCGACGGAATGGAAACCACGCATCACGACCTCCCGCTGATGAATAATCGCTCACTCTGTCTGTCGGCCCGTTCCCGCGGCTGATGAGGCGTAATTAGGGCATTACAAGGTCCCTGCCTTAACGGTCCTCGGCTCGGCGGAAGGCAAGAGGTTGGCGCGGGGGCGGCGTAGTTTTAATTAATTGTCCTATTAATTACCTCCCAGGCACTAGGGGATGAAGTCTCCCGCCGGAGTTTTCGACCAAGGGGGGAGAAGAAAGCAGAATCGCAAAGGACAAACGATAGTCAAAAGAGAATTGTCCTTTTCGTAAGTTGATTTAAAATGGGTTTTAAAAATTTGAAACATAATGGGCATTACAAAAATTATATTTCCAACCCGTGTGTCAATCAGCTTCCTGTGTGATAGGAACATATTTGAAAATTTTGCCTTTTTTTCTCTTTCTTTTGGTACCTGAATGAACTTTACATACTTGTACAAAAATAAGTTGGTGTCTGTTTCCAAATTTTACCTTCCGAGGTGTATTAATACTACCTGGGGTCCAATTAAACCTCAGTTCAGTCTCCTTCCGAATCATAACGTGAATTTTGCACAACTCTAGTGATAGGTTTATGTAACACGGTCATGTAAAGAGGATGAAGGTGATGGGATCTCTAATCACTAGGGCACCAGCTCGGTGCTCACATGTTTAGGTCATGCATGCCGGGGTGTTGGGATCCAACCCACGACACTCACCGCATTGGCACGACACCTTGGCGATCCCGGTCAGCAATTACCCTTATCAACGTTTCCATCGCGTTGTCAGCTCTATTCATTCCGGTAGTTTGGTAAACAATATTTTGGAAACAAGGCCCACAGATTTTATGCACAAAAAATATTTTTTGTACTTTTAGAAAAGATTCCTTTCAGCTGCCAAGAAATATTTTGTAATACTACGAGAAATCTTTATATATATATATTTCTTGTGTGCGTGTGTATGTCACTGAACTCCTCCTAGACGGCTGGACCGATTTTGATGAGATTTTGTGTGTGAGTTCACGGGGATTCGAGGATGGTTTAGATTCACAATTGGATATTTTATCTCGATTCTGAGTTAAGAAAAATTAAAAAAACACGCTTTAAAAGCAAAAATTGCAACGCATTATTAGAAGCCATTAAGTTTTGCTATTGTAAGTAACTAAGTAGAGAGTAAGAAAAAAATAAAGATCCTGACAGTTTATAGTGTCGCCATATTTGTTTCAATTTTCAATACCCTTTTTGTATATTACATTTTAAATTGCAGAAAAAAATCATGTTTCATAGCCACACAAATAGTGAGTGTGTGTCATTTCTCTATGTCCACGAGGTCTCGCCGCGTCAATTTTCTCCTTGGAGCGAACCCGTCCGCTTGATTAAATAAACAGCTTTTATCGTTGAATGATTTCATGATTTATTTAATGAAAATATGCTCTCATAAAAAAATTAGATAGACATTCAATGGGTGTATTTCTCTCTCTCTCTCTCTCTCTCTCTGAAATGTATGTAGCTTGCTCGCGGGTCAGTAATGCAGACAATCTTTACATTCTAGCTCGAGACGGAAAAAACAGTAAATGTGGTTTACAAAGACATTTTATGAAGTGTCTTCCCGTCATTACATTTAAAAGTAGAAACATATTTACTCAAAATTTAGGTAGTAACATATTTTTATTGCAAAGACTGAAATAGAGGTGAGAAAAATTATCATTTGTGAACATAAGAAAACTACTACAACTGTATCAACTGTTATGTTATAATGTTTAAATTTCTAAATGGTGCAAGATAATACAAAATTCCATGCGGAAAAAGTCGTGGGCAGCAGATACGTATAGTTATAGGCGTGGGGCTATGCATTCTGATTTTTCATATACTGCATGGATGCGAACATGTAAGAATAATCTATCTATCTTACTATAATAAAACAGTACTTTTTCTGTCTGTCTGTTTGTACGCGATTTTGATGAAATTTTGTGTGTGAGTTCACGGGGATTCGAGGATGGTTTAGATTCACAATTGGATATTTTATCTCGATTCTGATTTAAGAAAAACTAAAAATACACGCTTTAAAAGCAAAAAAACTAAGAATTGTAGATAATTAGCCTCTATGGCAACGGGCTTTTGCATTGTTGTTGCCTTCTGCGTAACCATGGGAAAGGTTTTTGGTAACGGCAGTGGCGTGCCCAAGAGGAGGGGTATGTATAATGAGAAGATACAAAATGTCCAGTGTAGAAATACTTACCGCCATATCCATATCTTACAAAAAGTACATTTGGGCAGGACAATGTCGGGTCCGCTAGAAAGATATATAGAGAGATAGTAGAGATATAAATATAAAGATAGAGAGAGTTATAGAGATATACATAGAGAGATAGAGAATTAGAGAGATAAAGAGAGATGCTTAGTATACGTTTAAAAAATTACAAAAAAAAATTAAATGAGGCATTGCAACGCATGCCGGGCATTATCTAGTATATTGTATATTTGTACAACACATGGCTATGGTTATTTTTGTATGTATGAAATGCGTTTTTTCCGAGACAATGCTGAGTATTACTTACGAATATTGCCGTATAATTAATTTTATATTTTAATTGATATTTACTCAAGCAAATTTTTGTTAAACCTTGGAAAAGTTAATAGAATATTCAATAAATTGACTTTGTTTTGTTATGCTTATTAATGTGCGCAACTAATACTGGAAAGCTATTCAGACAACTGCTTACAAATAACTTTTGAGGTAAATATAATTCTTTTTTTTCGGGATGTGGGATGCTCTCCCACTGTTGCAACAGAAGGAGGGCTTCACTAATCCTCAATTGGAAAATAAATCTTCTTGCATGATAGTGTTTCTCAGATGTTTTAAAGCATAGTAATCGACTTAATGAATAATTTTTTTAATGTCACCTGGAATTAAAAAGTATTAGTTTTAATTTTGTTACAGGAACTCACCAATTAAACGAAACTCAGAATACAATTGCATGTCTCATATTTAAAAAATGCATGGAGTGATTATTTTCTCAGGAATAATCAGGAGCACACGGAGAAAATCAACAGCAGTCTTTCCGGATACAATCAGGAGCACACGGGGAAAAAGAAAGCAACTGAAGTTTTGCAAAATCCACCTCAGTGAATGTTACATTTAGAAGTTTAATATAATTACATATTATTCATATGCACAGTAATTTATTACTGCGAACACTTTTTTGTAGTGATACAGCTGTTTTCATATAAATGTACACGTTCATTAACATCTGTAATTTTACGTGATATTTCTGTTCCACTTACAAAAAAAAAATATTCTGTTGGTGTCTGAGCGTGCGGCGGTAATTTAGCTTCGAACTTTTTTTTTTTATAAAAATTCTATTGTTAATAGGATTTATAGGAAACCTTACAAATAATGTGATATGCACACATTACGTTTACAGTTATAGCCAAAGTTACGTTTACTGTATTTAGATTTTATTTTTGAATTGTGGAATTTGAAAAGTGAGAGGGGTCACGACCATCTTTTCGAGGTTTCTGAGACTTCAGCGCAGTAGACGCAGCATCGCTGTCTCGCATTTACGTTCCATTTTCGCGAAAATATTCCTACCAAATGTCGTTTGCCGAGAGCTAAGATGTTTACACATCAAAAAATGGGTCCCTGTGTGTAAAAATACAGAAATATTTTTTTGTGTGTGTGGGACTTTCTTATTAATGATGCAACAATAGGCACATGATTTTCTTGAAATTCTAAATATGTAAAGTATAATTGACACTGATCACATTTCAAAGCAATTAGGACGTGTTAAGATCACTGTAGTCTAAGTGCTTCAAGACTTTTTTGCTACCCAAAGAATTCGCGGAAATATCGTTGCTCTAGTAAGAAATAACAGATGTACATTTATGTATGTTTACCTATGCCCTTAGGAAGATTAAGTTATCTACAAAAATTTTTGTAAAATTCAAATAACTGTAGAAGTTTTTCAAAATTTCACGACAAAAAATTTAAATAACTGAACCTTTGTGTAAGTAGTTTTACGAATGTTTTTTTACATTGAAGTTTTCAGACAAAAATATTTATTTTTAAATTTATATTTAATTTCGCCAAAGAAGCATGCGTCTTGTTTTGAAATTGTATAGTTTGCATTTCAATTAAGTAGGAGTGCTAGGATCCGAAAGAAGCTATATTGTTTTCAACAGTTTTATTAATATAACAATTTTCTATCGTTTAATAAAAACAATTATTTTTGTCTAAGCACCGATCGCATATTTTAATATTTTCAAAACCATGCCATAGTGACTATTGCCATAATTATTGGGCCTACTTTTGTAATCGTTCCCAAAAATTAGAGACTGGAGAAATTAAAGGATTCAATGATCTACATGATAGACTCCATCCACGATTCTCTGGATACTTGAGCTAACGTCACCTGTTCATTGATTTCTGACTTGAGAGACCTCACAACTGAGTAACTTGTTATTCGATACTTCTTTGATTGAGAATCTCCAATTGACCCCGAGTCCTCCAGATTAGCGATGAAACAATTGCAAAAGCAGCACAAAGATATAATTATTTGAATTTTAGCATATCATGAAATGAAACCACGAATTTTTCTGGTCATTACAAAAAATTAATTTAATAATAAATACCAATGACTCACAGGAAGAATATTGTCAGCAGTTATTTAATACTACTATTTAATACAGTCTTTGCATAAAATTAAATATAATTTTTTTTTATGACCCAAGTTTTAAAAATTGAACGACAGAAAGGTTGAAACCAAGACGATGCTCTCTTTTTTTCCTTTCCTCTCTTTCCCTCATAAAACAGCAGCAATCATAAGTAAACGCTGTAGTGGTGTTGTTTCAAGAAGCACGCCCGGAGCTGATGTTCAGTATTATGCAGCACCGGGCCGGTATAACGGCCGCAAGTAGCACAGGTTGCGAGCAGATAGCTGACGAACACCGGCCAGACATATCTCCTCAGGGTGAAAAAACAAACAAAACAAACGCAGGGTATTTGCTTTCGTTATTTTTTGCTAACTAGCTGCCGCGAGACTTCGTTCACGTGGATAGAATAATTTTAAAAAATGTTGTTTAAACAAATAAATGAACATTAATTTTTTTATAACCATGTTCGTGAATTACAAAAAAAAGTTTGTTTAATCGAAATCAAACTCGAAGTAATGATACTTGCTATTAGATGGTAGAAATTATTATTATTTTTAATTATATAAATAATAAGCTAGCATTTTTTATTTGTATCGGTGTTTTTGTGTTATGTTATATATGAAAAAAAATTTTTTTTGAAATAATGCGTTAAATAGCACACAAAGTATATATAAATATACAAAATAAAATTCAGTAAAGTTAAAACTCTGCAGTTATAATACTTTACGAAAAACATTTTTTGGTATATAGGTAATTATCATATCTTCGGGGCCGTTTGTATATCACGATATATCAAAGACTAAAATAATCTAAATTTATTGGGTATATAAAACAGGTTTAAGTTTCAAGTCAATAAAGTATGCAGTGTTTTGATTTTAATCATTTTGTACATGCAGACAAAAATGTTGAAACGTTAGATTTGGCGTAGGTATCTAATTTACAAAAAGGAAGAAAAAACATGTGGCAAATTGAAAATTTCAGTCACTTCGATTTATTTATTTAGTTGTCTCATATTATGTCTGGCACTGGGATTGGGTTAGAAAACAAGTGAATGCTGGCTGATATTAAAGTGTGAATTGGCAAACGCTCAAAAAAAATTCATAAAAATAATAAAAGAGAATTCACGAGAAATTTAACGTTTTCAGTTAGAGTAAAACATAAATTTATATGAGAAATGATGCTTGCATATGAATTCAAAAAAATCATTATTTTAAAATTTCGCATAGTAAAATCGGTCACTGACGGTTCTTTTGAACATGCCTCTGGATTTAAGTATATTTCCGACATGAGTGACAGAGTCGTTATTTATGTCATTATTTTAAAACAAAATCGGGAATAATGTTTTAATTAAGTGTTCCTTCTGGTTGAGAACTTATGCACGAAGAAAGCATCATTGGTTTATTTTTAGAATTAGTCCAAGCATTGTAAATTTCAATGCTACGATTCTGATAACCAGGTTTTGTTCCTAAGATAACTAAAAATAATAATTTAAAAATGGAGTTTTAAACTTTTTTTTTGTAAATATGTAAATAAAACCGTTTTAGTTTTGATTTAATTTCTTAGTGTTAAAATTAATTATCTGAATGTGTAGTTAGTAACTTCCTGTACCACGCACCCATGCAAATATCTGACTTAGCACGCGGGCTAATTCGAACCTGAAGTTTTCTCACGCAAAAATAAATCCATACGTAAGAGAATACGTAGGGGGTGCGGCGTTTGTCTTAAAATCGTTGGTCCTAAAGCGTTTGTCCTAATGTCGTTTGTCCTAAAAATAGGACAAACGACTTTAGGACAAACGACGAAGGGACAAACGACTTTAGGACAAAAGAGTTTAGGACAAACAACGTTTAGGACAAGCGACGGTACAGGTTCAAAGTATTTTTACTCTTAGTTTTAGGACAAACGATTTTAGGACAAACGACGTGTACCCAATACGTTTACATCCCTCCGAAGCCTCCCCTTGACTTACTGACGGGAACGTAGCACCCACTGAATCCGCGATTCCTCTCGGTTACAGCTCGTACGTCTGACCTCATCCGTGTTTACGATCGTTGTCTTTGGAACACGAACCGTTAACTAAGTACACGGACAGAACGCTCGCTGGGCTGTGCAGGTAGAGAATGTTTGTGGTCAACATACAGGCTGTTTCAAAATCCGTGGTTCATAATTTAGGGGGTTATAGAACACAACTAGACAAAAACAAACCACCGCACAACACATTGTTACAAGTGGGAAAACAGGTCTGGAAAGGATTGTCCAGTTAATTAAAAATTGTTTTTTATTTATTACCTTGTTACGCATGTAACGTACGATATCAGGTTTTAACGTAAGCGACTTAAGTGTGCGCCGAGTTCTTTGATCACAGAAATACAATAGTTCATGAGTACGACTGTCCTGGCGACAATCTGGGAACAGATTATGGAGGACATCACCGTGTTCTTGGCATTTTTGATTTCATGCTCTGAAACCCGGATACTCATCGGACGTTCAGTTAACTCACCGCACGCAACCCGAAATTGTGATGCTATCTCCGTCGCAAAGAACTTCACGTGCACAAAGGCACACGTGCATCCATGTTGTAACTGAAACCATAGGCGTGCGCAGGACTTAAGTATTGGTGGTGCCAGATACACAACAGCCCTGTCATTCACGAACCCCGAGCCTAAAGTGTTGGGGGGGGGGGGGGGTCCGGGGGGTCCTCCCCCGGAAAAATTTGGATTTGAAAGCCCAAAATGGTGCTATTTAAGGTGTTTCCGAACAAAAACATTAAATACACAGATGTAAAAATTTTAAAATTTTTTTTATGACAAATTATGGCTTTGAACGTTATAATCACCAGGAAAACTACTAAACTATTTACAGTTTTAAGCTTTGTTGAGCCATAAAGTTAATTGCACAAATTGTTTGCACGGAATTCATGCTGGTGGCTTTGAAAAACCGTACTTACATGTTTTCTGAAGATGCCAAATAAATGCTAGAAAAAAAAACTCAAATGTTAAGTTTTAAAATCAACAAATCAAGAGAGTTTTTGTAACATACCTTAAATATGTAAAATATTAAAATAATAAAAATACACAAATAAGAGTGGGCAAAAGTTTTAACTTTTGGAATACATCAAAAATGTTTTGTCGGCGACTGCATATAAGTCATCGAGTAAGCATATCCTTTTAACTAACTAAACTCTCTCTTTTTTTTAAATAAACCCTGGCGGACGGCGGCTATTATTCCGTGCGCCTGCCGAATGGAGTGAACAGTGGACACCGAGCACGCATTCTATGTAATTCGAGGAGAACTATGAGAAATATTTACATTTCAGAAGTTTCGTTGTCGCGGCCCGCGTGTACAACACAAGTAATTGCAACTGGCTTGTTTCCATGTGTATAGTTGGTTCGATTGATAACTGATATACTGATAGTGTTATGAGCACATATTTGTAACTCGACACGATTGGAAAACATATTTTTTTTTGGAAATAATACGGATTTTTGTAAGTATGTATTATTTCTGCGTGTAAAAAACAAAATAACGTTAACCCTAATGGTGGTGCCAAGGCACCTGTGGCACCTACCGTGCGCACGCCTATGACTGAAACGACGGGCAGGAAGATGGCGCTCGAGTGCGCGGACGCTGGCTTGTTCTGTCCCGGGAAGCCCGGAGCCGAGCCGAGACGGACAAGCGCGCATCCTGCGTCGACGCAGACACCGGACGCAAGTAGATGTGGGGGACGCACCACAACGCCGAAATACCACAACGCCGAACGTACAATAACGCCGAAAACCATAACCCCGAATGCCAAATTGACTACAACGCCGACAGCTAGAAAACTGCTGTGTACCACAACGCCGAATTACCACAACGCCGAAATAGGTTAGGTTAGGTAAGGTTAGCACAGAAATTCATTCAGTTGTTTTTCATTTTGCTCCTGTGGCAACATTTTTAAGCGTTACTGTATTTCGGCGTTGTGGTACAGAGCAGTTTTCTAGCTGTCGGCGTTGAGGTCAATTTGGCATTCGACTTTATGGTATTCGGCGTTGTGGTATTTCGGCGTCGTTGTGGTAACGACCTGGACATGTGAGGTACCGCGGTGAAGATGCACGCGTAGCGAAGATCCACTACGCAATGACGTGCCATCATACTAGCTGGCGATATATATACACTTTGGCATTAGTGGTGGGAGTTCAGTATGCCGGCGGCTTCCGTGGAGGAAGGATCTGTCATTTTTTTTCCGCCCTCACCATGTTTGACCCAAGGACGTAAGTGCATGTTTTATTAAAATTGTATTGAAATTTAATTAATGTTGTAAACTTGAAAATATTTCCCATTAAAATCTGATAATAATTATGGATTTTCAAAATGGCTGTCTGTGGCCCGCCCGACTTTCAATTTCAATGTACCGATTGGCCATGCTGCGGAAGAAAGATGAACAGAAAAAAATTATTTATGTACTTTTACAAAAGGTTCCTTTGGAAAACAATTGCCAAGAAATGTGCGGTATTAACATTCGTGCCAACTTTGACAGGGAAAAAATATTTTATACGAAGAAAAAGTACTAGATTGCTATTATTTCTTGTTTAACCCTATTTAGAAATTTTTGCTATATATTGACACGCTTTTTTAATGAACTCAAAAAGTAAGATAGTAAAAAAAAACCAAATATTAAAAGATTAAAAATCATAACTTAAATTAGATATGGTAAACGTCCGCTTGATTTCTTGAAGACAATGTCCCAATATTTAAATTATTGCACTCGACACGTTAATCGACTTGCTGTGCAATGTTTGGTATTTAAAATAATACGTTCTATAGTATTTTAAATTATTATACATTTGACTGTCTTTGTTAAATATTATAATTACAATTTAACAGAGTTATAACACACGAGATTTTTTTTTTTAATTTCTTCTGAAAGAGTGAAATATGTTACTGATTAAAGACTCATTCTTTTTGTAAAAGTAGTTTATTTTACCAAATAAGATTTTTTCCTTATTAAATTTTATTTAATGTCACTTAAATTTTTTTTGTTACTGCTGATAAAAGATAGAAGCATAGAACAGCTTTCTCTAACTTTAATACAATATTTTAGTTATACACCAATGAAATTTTGTTTGTCATGGAAAAAAAATTCAATAACGCAAAATAAGAAAAAAAATTAAAACATAAATCTACAGAGAACAAGCCATAATCAGTTGATGTCGAAAAGATGTACCCAACGAAGAAACTTAAACAGGTATCGACATGAGCAACATTAGGCTTGTTGTTTGTTTTCAATTGTTATTTCTTATTTTGCAATCTTGAATTTTTTTTTTTCCATAACAAACAGTGCAAAGCTGCAATGGAGTATGTCCAAACAAATTCTATTCAATCAAAATTCTCGTTTGCATGAATCATTTAAAGAACTTCGCTTTGTCTAACGTTGTTTAAAGCTGTAACATTTGCTTTCCTATGGCGGCGTATCGTACTTTTTAAAAAAAGTACCTACTAGATTTATTTATTTATTTATTTGTATTCCATTGAGCCTTCTTTTGGTAGAAACCATAAGGCTATTAAACATGTCATTTACATATTTACAGTTATACATATACGTACAGCTTTACATTAACACAGTTTTAAATAGGTACACATATACATATTTAGTTTTACATACATATAACTTTGAAATAAAACAAACATTGATAAAAAAAAATTCAGATAATCTGAATTACAAATATTACATTATTTATTTTATACATACCCATAAACATGATATGTCAAGCAATTTCTTTTATTTATTAAGTAAGAGAGAAAAAAATTAAGCAGCATTTAGGGTATTAGGATATGGTTGTTAGGCATTGTAGCTATACAAGGGAGTCTGGATCTAACCAGAATGCTTCCCCTTTTTCAGCAGTATACTCCATAAATTCTTTTAAATTGTAAAATGGATTGCACACAAGTGTATTTTTTATGGAATCTTTATATTTGTCTATGTTGCTGATTTCCATTATTTTGTAAGGTAAGCTATTAAATAGTATTCTGCCAATGTGCTCTATTCCTATTTCAAATTGAGTAGTGGTGTGTTGTATGGGTCTCAATTTATTGCAGCCTCGAGTATTATGATGATGGATATCTTTGTTTCTTTTAAATTTGGTTTGATGTCTATAGCAAAAAATTAATGTTCTGTATATGAATTCATTTGTAAAAGTTAGTATTCCAAATTTTTTAAATTTGTTTCTGCAACTAGATGTTTTTTTTATCTTTAGTTATTATGCGAATGGCCTTTTTTTTTTTTAATTTTTGTATATTTCCGCTTAGTTTGGCATTTCCCCAGATTTCAATATTGTATGACATGATTGTATGGAAATATGCATGATACACAGTTTTAATTGTTTTTAAATCGACTAATTCTACAAGATATCTCAAGACATAGTAGGCTGAATTTAATTTTTTCGCAATATTATTTATGTGTACGGTAAATTTTAACTGCTCATCAATATATACCCTAAGAATTTTACTGAGTTAACCTGCAATATATTGTTTCCATTGAATTTTATGTTAAACTTGTTTTCATATACTTTGGTCCTATTTCTGAATTTAATATAATTAGTTTTAGAAAAATTCAATACAAGTTTGTTGTATGAGAACCAATTTTTCATCCGTTCAATGGCTCCGTTGGTTTTCTCCTGTACTGATTTTGAAGTTTCCCCAGTGATTATAACTGATGTATCATCTGCAAAAAGGATAAGCTGACCTTGGTCTATTTGTAGAGGTAAGTCATTTATATATATTAAATATAGTAATGGTCCTAAAATGCTGCCCTGTGGCACCCAATTTCTGACAATTGACCAATTTGAATATTTCATACCAATTACATTTTTAATTTCTACCCTCTGTTTCCTTTCCTTCAGATATGATTCCATTAATTTGTAAGCTGTGCCCCTTATGCCATAGTGATATAGTTTATCTAGTAGAATTGCATGATTGACTAAGTCGAAAGCTTTGGATAAATCACAAAAAATTCCTAATGATAAGGTATTGTTATCCAGTGCAATTGAGACTTTTATTTATGAATTCATTAATGGTTGCTGATGTTTTATTTTTTTGGAAACCATATTGACTTCTACTTAATATGTTGTTATGGGTAAAAAATGAAATAAGTCTTTTATATACAACCCGTTCGAAAATTTTTGCCATTGTAGGTAGGATACTAATAGGCCTATAGTTTTCTGTGGGTAAACTTAATAAAAAAATCCCAAAACAAGTACGTACTAAATTGAGTACGGAAGCACCAGCAGTGGAGAGGAGCTGGTGCAGACCCGTGTCGGCGCGCCGCCCGGAGGGCCCAGTTCCGCCGGCCGCCGCCGGAGCGCTCCACCGTCGGCGCACGTGACTTGATTGCGCCGGACTGGGGGGGAGGTTCAGAATGAGCGCGCCCGGCAGACGGTGCCCGAGCGCTTGCGGCGCGCATCGCCAGTCAGTCGTGTCCCGGCCGCCGCGGAGGTTCGGTCGTCTCGCGCGCTCCGGGTTACGTTTTTTTCCCCCCTTCTTTTGTTTTTGTTTTCGTTTCCGGTTGACCGACTCGTCGCCTCGCGCGACCGCATGTTGTCGAGTGGCGTGTGTTCGGCACCATGATGGATGCGAGCGACGTCTGTGAGCTGGAAGACATAGATTGCAAGATCGTCCTCGTGGGAGACAGCAAATGCGGCAAGACATCGCTCGTCCAGAGATTCATATCTGACAACTTTGTCGAGGTGGGGTAGTGTTTCACATACTTGCGCTTTAGTCCTTATGATTCCGCATGAGATTAACAATGGATAACAACCAATAACGCTTGATTTTGTAGTATTTATTGTCTTGTGAAACACAGTTGGTGCCACTGCAATAACCAATATTTCAGCAAACGTGTTTGAATTTGTTCCTCACTTCATTTGATTCTCGTGTTGATATGATGCGTTTCAACACCATTTACAGTGCTACATTTGGACGAATACATAATTTATTTTTGAGTATTTTTAATAAAAAGTATTTCCATTATTTCTTCTATCAATTTTTTTTGAAAGGCTGATTTTTTTTAATGTATTCAACTTGTGATTTAAACATTGAATATAGCCCTAAAATCAGAATATCGTATTGCTTGTATTTTCACTTTACCCTACCACACGTTTCTGTGGCAAATATAAAATATTTTGACGAGCCTTCAAATAATTAATTATCATTTAAATAAAAACATTTACATATGTTTGTTTTATGACGATTATAAGTAAAAACTTGCCGAACGTCTAATTTTAATTCATGCAAGCATCTTATTCTAACAAATATTATGCCATTTATTGAAATGAAGTCTTAGATTAAATTAAGTGATTAGTGAGTTTTGTTGTAAAATATGCATTTGGAAAAGTAACGGTTTGACTGCAAATAGTGTTAAATGCGGTGGGTTTGATAAAAAAAAAAGGGGGCATTGATTACATCACTTGGTAGCAAAGTTTATTATTTTTAACTTTTAGTACAAATATCGAACAAAATAAACGAAAACAAAAATTAGTGCCCAATTATTAAGTTTGTTTTAAAATGAAATAACGATTATCAAAGTCATAACCAAAACGATATTTGAAACTATAATTTAAGCTTATGTCTAGTTTTAGGCCAAACAAATTTCACTTCCCAACGAGGCTATTCTCATAAAATCAAGTAACTTTTTATTGTTCAGTAGTTTACACAGGGTAGCATAGTGACGGATTATAGACGAGGGTTGGTGAAGCCAAGATGCAAAAATTGCTGTGCTATATTGATAAGACCCCTCTTTTTAGGTCGAATAAAGCATTACCACTATATTGGGAAGAGAAGATGCCTGGTTGTTGCCTGGCAACGATTCTGTTAGTTTGGCATTACCAGTACTTTCTGTATTTGTGTGGCTTATTTTTTTTCGTAATTTAATTAGCAAGTGGACGCAAAAAAATATATGCCAGTAAAAACACAATAACAGGTCCAGTTAATGTACATTATGTATGTTTGGCAGTGAATTTCACGTAGGTTATGTAATCTATCTTTTGCTTGAATAAAATATTGTGACTGTTTACACACAGGATCTTGCACAAAAATACAATATAGTTATGTTAATGCTGTGCTTTGGCAACGGAAATGGTAATTTTCGACTAAATAGATAAGCAATGAACTTTTGTTGTTTTCGAAATGGTTATTGTTACTTCGACGAAGCACTGTGTGTAAATTTTTAAATTTTTTTTTAACTTTCGGAACCATTGTGCATGAAAACCGTATACCAATCGGTAATTTTTTATCACAATATAAGCATCTTCCAACACCAAAGCTTACAAATTAGAAACATACAAATGACTGCCATTTAGATTAATCTTGTATGAGTGCTGAATAGAGCATTAGTAATATAAATTGATGTTTATTTTCGCCATAAAATCTATTTCGTGAAGAAGGTACCTACGATAATAGTTGTAAAATGCATGTAATATTTTTAAATTTTTTGTTTCTTTTCGGCGATATTAAAATTAAACAGTCCAAAAAAAAAGACTAACGTGAGACATTATTTAATTATTCATGTTTATATTTAACTCCTATTGTGTTTTCTGATCACCATTTCAAAATGGAAACAAGTAACGATCAAAGTATTTCAGTTAAAAAATGACGTAATAAACCAAATGAAAAACGACGCATGCAAATTACACGTAGCCAAACCAATTGGCACACGGCATCACTTCTGGTTAACGTACATACGTATTTCGAAATATGTAGTATTTCATTTAGTACTAAAGACCGTTATGCTATTTGCTCGAAACAGACTTGAAAGTTACATTGGTATAGGCAGCGCATCGAAAAAAATCTGTGTAAATTTCGAAGTTGAATTTACCCAAACAGATAGCAGCTGGTACGCTGGAAAATAGAACACGCTCAATCAGCCAATCAGCATACACTACGTAAGAGGCATGGCGTAGCTAACGATTGTTTTGATATGTACATTTTATTAATAAAAAGGTAAACTTATTTGAACATAGCATTTATTTGCAAGGCAATGTTTTAAATTTAATCGTTCCTGTTTGTTGCAAACAAAACAGCGAAATCGCTTGTATTCAGGTAAACATCTATTACATAAAATAATAGTTGACCTAACTAAAGCATGTTAAACTAAAACCTTTATACATACGTAAAATGATAAACAAAAATGGGCAATTATTTGTAGTGTGTGAATATTGCCTCAAATCTTTGAAAGAACCAATTTTAAAGTAGCAAGTACCTACTATTAAACGTAAAATTGTATATCTTGGAAGAACACTATGACTTTAATAGTTACTTGCAAACATCAATATCTACTACTAAACATAAACAAAAATTTAGTTTCAGAATGCTATTTTGATCCTTGTATGCTTTTTTCTATTCAATGCAATGAAAATGTTTAAACTTTTGTAAATTGAAAAAGTGAAACCAATGGACAATAGACAAGGCTTTATTTGTTTACTAGTATGTGGAGTTCATCTTTGTACTAGAAAAGAACGTAAATTTTGCAAGTATCTGTAATATTATAGACCTTTTTAGTTTTTACTAATCATAAGAAATAATAAATTTTGGTGGACATTTATAATTTCATAATTCTAGCCAGAGTGTTAATTACTTTTTTGCTTAAGTAGAGGCTTAATTAAATTTTTAGTTTGGAAATTTATGAATTTACTAGTAACAACTAAATTTCATAGATGAGTTACTACCCAATACATTCATGAATTTTTCTTTTAGGCTTGGATTCATAATTTCTTAGATATCTAAACAGATATTTTAAATATTTTTTTTTATTTAGAACAGCCAAATATTAAAATTTTTTGTTTTATTTTAGAGAGGAACTTAAGAGTTAACTTACTGCCAATATATAAAAATGTAAACGTGTCTTTCAGTATTCGCCAGTGATGTGTAGACATCTAACCTTGGTAACGAGCAAATTAATATGTTCTCATGTTTTTTCATATTTTAAATTAACTTATAATATGAAACTCGGACACGAAGTTAAAGTAGAATTCTTTAAAATAATGCCGAGCGTGATAAATATACTGATAAAAAAAATATTCGCTTTTAAAGTACACATAAACCAAAATGTATAGAAGCGAATCACACACACCCTCCGCTATAATTCGCTGCCTGAATCGTAAATGTTACTTGCCACCATCACGTACAGATAGCAGCACGAAACAAAAGGAAATTATAAACTATTAGAAAGTACTCTGATAAAAGCGAAAAATAAATTTTAATAGGTATCATAAACCTCGGCTTAGGACCTGATGTTCAACAAGGAATTTTATTACATATCTACTGTCCATCTTGTTAAGTATCATTAAACAGTTAATAATATAAAGTTTCCGCACATGTTAGAAGTTATACTTCTATGTCATTACTAAAATATCAACCTGAAACATCGTCAGCTTTCCCCTTTACCCGGGCGCCGACAATTCCCACGCACTTACAGGAACTGTATCTATAGTGCACGACGTAAGACTGATAAAATAATTACGTTAATATTACTAAAGCCGTACATTTTCCTTGACGTACTCTTCCCAAAACCAGGGTGCAGAATGAACAAACAAATTTGCAAAACCTAACGGTGTTAGCAGAATTTCCAAATTTAAAGAAGTAGTGTTAGGAGTAGCAATTAAAAGTCTGAATAACATTAGCGATAAATTTAATTAGCGTAAACTAAATTTAGAGCCTACAACACCATACAAAAATATATCAGCGCGTGAGTAAGGTGTATTCAACGTACCACAAAACATACCACTAAAAACCAATTACAGCTAAATACCTATTAGACTAACTTCAGGTACAATAAATTTTACCATACAATCTAAACCTTTTGGAGCTCGTCATAGGATATTAACAACGTAAAATAGCCTTAAAATTTCCATAGTTATTTGAAAACTCAAAAGGCTACCTAAAAAAGTTTGAACATCAATGTAATCAACCCGGGCTTCACAACTTCAAATTTGCAACGAAACTCAAGTTCATTGTCAAAGGGGGCGGGGTGCATCAAAACCGGTAGGCGTTCACACACGAACACACTAACGTGACGTAGAAAAAGTTTTAATCAGTTGAAGTCCTTGCAAAATTTGACTAAAATTTTATTCACACGAATCCAAGATCGGAACATTCCGCTGATATAGATGGCAAATACATTGCAGGTCCGCTGTCGCGTAGTAAATCCAGTTGCTTCTAAAGCGCTATCAGCTGAGTTCTCATTTTTTTTCCCCCATCCTTCCTAAACACTAGCAGTAAACTCCAAGCACAACTGGGCCAATGTCGTTTTTTTTCTCCCCCACCTTTCGCCTCGCGAACGCCAGGTAGCAGATCGCGATCTAGAAGGCGCAGAAACCTTGCGTGGGCGGGCTCGTCTTCCACGCGTTCCCAACACCAACACAGCACCTCGGGGGATTCGTTACCACCGAGTTCACTCATCGCGGGGGGAAAAAAGAAGGCACTTCAGACTTTTTTTTATTGCGTTGGCAAGGCCCGCGAAACCGGGCAGGCTCGCGTCCCGGTGAGTGACCAACCGTCAACTCCCTCTCACGGGCTCGTGCGCACTCGACGCCCGCTAGCGCCGCGCTCAAATCAAGTGTCCACGGCCAACTTTACAACACCCACAATTCAAGCTGTACTTTATACTCCTCTAACAAAAATTGGTTGTCTTTAAAGTCGGTTTACGGACGATAGTTTAACGTGACAACGTCATATTTAAACATTGATGAAATGATTGCATACTTTTATGAATAAAATTGAATAATTTTTATTGAATTATCACTATTTTGTATGGATACAAAGAATGAGTCAAATGTAATCTACAATTTAATTGATAAATTTACTTTTATTTGCACTCATTAATTCAAATATGTTTATTACTTTAACGAAGATATTATTTTAACTATAACTTTTATACATGTTTGCTATTTAACTTCTTCCAATCTGTGTTATTCTGTTAAGGATAGGACGATGATAGGAAAAGTAGGAAACGAATGGAAGTGTTTCAAGTTTAATTTGCCTCAAAAAAGTCAAATCGATGGTTGTTCCAATCGAGTGGAAGAGAGTTAGATGCGGCGCAAGCGTACAATGAGCGTAACGGGACAAAGCGTAACGGGACAATTTGCGTAACGGGAGAATGAGCCATCCTTTTTCGTGCGTGCAGCCGGCGTTCATCGATTTATTAGTAGAGACCTGTAAAATTCGCGATTTCAAATCCCTAAAGAATAGACTCCATGATCCTCTATGCACTCGTGCAAATTACATCTGCTGATTGGT
The DNA here is from genome assembly GCF_032445375.1 of Bacillus rossius redtenbacheri. Taxonomy (NCBI): domain Eukaryota; kingdom Metazoa; phylum Arthropoda; class Insecta; order Phasmatodea; family Bacillidae; genus Bacillus; species Bacillus rossius. The sequence goes on along the minus strand of NW_026962012.1, from coordinate 4,864,089 downwards.
TACCGACTCGTAACACCTGTTGACTGGAATGATCGTGATTCGCTAATTCTTCTGTTAAAGATTTTTCATTGGCCCAGAGTCCTTCAGATAAACTGTGGCCCAATCACTGAAGCAAAATAATGTCAAAAGTATTTGGACGCTATCCTATCGCGAAATGAATCCGAGAATTTTACAGGTCTCTATATAATAGACTTTGAAACGTCAAAATTATACATACAGTACTTAAATAGGTAAACCTTTCTACAAACATAAAAATCTAAAATATAACGTTAAATTAAAACACTAAATATTTAATACATTCCAGATGAATGTTCTCGAACGTGTTACCAACTTAACACTTTGTTTCACTCCCAACTTTTTATTTTATTTTAAATACCACCGGAGAGAACTATAACAGTGTTTAATCTCTTAAAAATAAGTTGTATCTTCGTCGCCATTATATGGCATTATACAAGTACATACAACTTTATATTAAAAACTATTTTGAAATTAAGTATCATTAAGACGCGATGGCAGACATGCCTCAACACATTAAAACACACAATATAAAACTAAGTATAATTGTGTATAATAGTTTTTTTTTCTTAACTGACTGAAATCAAAGTGTAAATACTTTCTACAAACAAACCTTAAAACCTAATAGAGGTGATTTAACATTATTATTAATGATTATTTTAAATAGTAAAACAAAAAAAATCCAGTGACGATATTTTAACCACGTGCCTAGGAGTTCATATGCACGCGCTCTATCTCTGTGCTGCCGAGCCCGTTAACATATGGCAAGAAGAATATGTATTATATATAATCAGTGTAATGCCAGTTTTCTTGTGTATTATAAAACTTGAGAGTATCTTTTTACTGTGACTATTTTAGTTTACCAAATTTGTTCCGGGGTAGTTTCACTATCATAAAGTTGCATTTGGCCCACCAATACGTTTGGTATGAATCCTAATGTTTACGAAAGTGACCATATACGGGTTAATATTGCTAGAGTGGATCCGCCATCTTTGTGCCTCATTTCCGTTTATCGCCTTCCTCACTATTTTCAAGAAATTACTCCTACCAAATGCCGTATACCGAGAGCTAAAATGTGTATACATGAAAAAACAAACATAGCTGCCACTAATTTCAAACATGTGACTATTAAGGGCCCCACCTCTCTGGTTACATATATGGTGTGCAGAAATCCACACACGATTTGAAACTACTCAATTATGTCTGTTTACGAAAGGTATTTAGAATTCGCTGTGGGCGGATGAGTAATTATTAATCCGTATTTTTAAAAATTATATTTTCAACGCGGCTTATCAAATTAATTTTTATTCATGAAACGCCCTATAGAGATTCTGGAAAGGACTTTCATTTCTCCGCCACATAATGTTATGATTACCGCTCAACTGTCACAGTTGTCCTATATTACACGACGAAAATATTGCGCGCCAGAGACACCGCGCTAGAAGCACCAGCGAGCGTCGCACTTTATCATCCCGCGTCATTCACTCTAGGCGTTGAAATGATGCCCAACCTAACCGGCTGAATACTAGAGTAAGAAAATGCTTAGGGGCATGCAGATTTCGCGAAAAGATTTCGAGACTAGCTGAAAGTTAAAACACTGTAGCATCGTCTGTGTTTAGTGATTGGGTGAGTTTCTTTCAGGTACACGTATTTCGTAACAACACCAATCACGATAATCCAGTGCCGAAGCAAACGCGTCCTGAGTGGCTCGGTCAAATAAGGCAACGACGTCTCTCGCAGACGGCCGCCAATCACAAGGAAGAAACCACAGGTGCGGGTATACCTTGTTGCAGTCTAATAAGTGTTCAGATCTTTTTGTGAAAAATGCATGCCCCTGTTTACAGATGATTTTTTTTGACGTCAATACGTCTTTAAAATTGCTTCCATAGTGGTAGGCAATTCAAAAATACTAATGATAACAAAAATGGGGGGATATAGTTTGGTGTGGCAGCTACATGTCTATCATCTTCATCCAAAATTTAATCACACCATTGGATAGCTAAAGGATAAAAGATTTCGTAACGCTAAGTGAGGACTGTGACGCATCGCGCGCGGTGGAGGGGGGAAGCGCCGCCATTTTGAGGTCATTTTGCTGCGTTTAGAGATTTACATTTAGTATAACTTTTGACTCGGAGAAGCTACGACGTTCGTTTAGGTTTCAATCTATCGAGTGCGTATATTAAATATTAGTGTAAAATAGTTACAGTGAATATATAGTGTTAAAAAAAAGTGTATTTTATATGTTGTATATAAAATACCTATTGCCTGTTACGTACACGTAGGCCTATTCACGTAAAACGCACGACCGTGTCCATAACACAGTGACACCCCTTTTTTTTTGTAACAGTTTATTCTGAGAGAGTTGAGATAAAGCCGGAACCACGCCGTGTGTAAAAGATAAAAAGCAGGGCTGTGATCGCGCGCGGCGTAGCCCGAGACGCCTCGCCGGGCCTCTCTGAGGCTTGCCTGCGTCGGGAACGCGAGATGGTGGAGATTGCCGCGGGAGAAGGTGAGGCTGCATGAAGAGGGGGGGGGGCTCCAGGAAGGCGCTACATTCCTTCCCTGCGCCCCCGCGGCTTCCGTGCAACAATGGAACAATCCTCCCCCCCCCCCCCCCCTCCTTACCTTCGGACCTAGCAGCTGGCGTTCCCAGCCTCCCGGATAAGCGCATCTGTTGATCGGCAACGTCTTTTCAATCCCTCCTCTTCCCCCCTCCACTACCCACCGTTCCTCTCGTCCACGTCCAGCACATGGATAAAAGAGGCCTACTAAGATTTCCATTTTATACCTGGAACCATTCAATTTTCGCCCCTATGACAGGGGCACCTTTCCCGACCCCCCCCCCCCCCCCACTCCCCTTTCAACCACCTTCCTGTCCTCTTTCGAGAAACACGCTACAAGCAAGCAGGTATGCGTGTCTGCGGACATGTCACCTGCAAAATTGTAGTTTTCCTTTGTTGAGTTTCTTTGCCGTTTAGTAATTACCGATTCGATAACACTCTTGTATTGACTATATGTTGTTAAAAAAACGATTGTACCGGGACTATTGTTTCTCGCAGGTTTGCTGCAGGTATAGAAAAACAAGGGAATGTCAGGGAAACTTAAAATTGCCAGGAATTACTTGGAAAAGTCAGTGAAATCACCTAATATTTCTTGGATTTTTTTCTGGTTATAACGAAACTAAACGGAAAATACAGCTTCCGCCCAGTCGAGGCATCTCAAATACTGCTGAAACGTTTCATAGCACGTATTTCTGATTTTCGTTTTCGTGAGATTCCGGGACACTATAATATCAGGTAATTTTTGAATTTTCTAAGCTTGTACCATTGTGACTGACGTTATACAGTTTACTTTTAGTTATATTAATTACTATTCAAATATACGTTGGACAAATTTACAAAATAATGTTTTTTGTGTGGTCAGTGTAAGTTTTTTGGCCCATCTACTTCAATATCAGTAACTAGAGATCCTAATACGTTTTTTGAACCATTATTGCAATTGGAAATATTGATTTAAAACATGCACATGGAAATTCACAGCAATGATGCATTTCACCTAATCTTCCCCGTTGCAAAAATCATTCGAAAAACGTATTAATGCACGGCGTGGACCCGGTATACATGAGTCAATTCTGAAACTGGAAAATATAATTATGTTTATTAAAATGTTTTTAATTAAATAATTGGTGAACTTGCAAGTTATAGGCATTTTATTTTTTATTTGTACACTGAAATTTTATAACCAGAGATCTTCTTGAAAACATTAGTCTTTGACAATTTTTTAGCGTTTTTTTTTTCACTTTTACTTTTACAGGTACCACATGATTCACTGCTTTTCATGACAAAAAAAAATTCATAAATGCAAAACAAAAAATAAAAATATAAAATCACAGGGACAAGCCTAACTCAGCTGATGTCGACCAGAGGGACCCAACTGTGAAACTAAACAGAAATTATGGACTTCACAACGGCGACAGCGCAGACGAAAATATTGTTACAAACCCGAGGAGATACCAGACCTCGATGCCAGGTTCGGAGCTGGCTTTCGGCCCTGCACGGCCACGTGCGTTACACTGACCTGAGGCATGCCACGCGCGCCTGGCCGGATTGAAAGGGTCGTAGCTACACCCCTGCCCCCCCCCCCCCCCGCGCATCGTCCTGCCTCGGCGCCGTTATCTATCGCTGAGCGGCCTTGGGAATTCCGCGGGCCGACGCGCGGAGCGGCGTGAATTGACGCCACCCTTCTGGACTGTTCGGTCGTCGGGACTGTTCGGTCGTCGGGTCGGCCCGGGATGACGCGACTCTTCACAGCTGTTCTCGTCGGTTCGATAAGGGCGCCCAGGTACTTGGCAGGCGACGCCGGCCTCCGCGACAGTTTGGCGACGGAGTTACGAGACGGTGAGTGACGAGTTCCGAGAGTGTAAAGAAGTGCGACATCGGCGAAGAGGGTGAGAGACCCCCTCGAGAGTGACGCGACGAGATCGCGTGAGTGCGACCGAGTGGCGCGAGGCTGTGTGTGTGAGGACAGGCGCGGGGTAAGGGGCAAACCAGTGTTGAGCCTAGCTCTAGTGAGGAGTGCGAACTGCGGAACTTGACAGAAATTGAGCGACTTAAGAATAAACATTTTTTAAGTGCCAGTGATTTGTGATCGGACATTGTTATTAATGTAAATATTAGTATTCAATAAAAGTGTAATAAAACTTTATTGGGCTATCCCTTATGAACCCAGTTCTCCCAACATTAAATCGTAACAATATTTAAACTTGAAATATCAGACAGCACAAGAATCCCTTAGAAGAAATTTTTGTCAAGATTAATTAACAGCGCAGACGAAAAACGTTGGGTTAAAAATGACGAGATAATTTCAGAAAGAACAGTAAATGCAGACACACAGCAAACCTGAACAATGCATAAAGCATACGAACACAATGATGAAAATAAACAGTTGTTGTGTTGTGCAAAGTGGGCCAAAAGGTGTGTATCGGTTTTTAAAGGCTATTAAAAAAACGGAGCAACTTGCAGAAATGAGATTTATTTTATTGGAATCAGCATGCATCCCCATTTTTTCTCTCAAGTAATGAAGATCACATCAGGAAGATGGTGGCTATCATCAGCGATGCAATGATGAAAGTGATTTTGGAACTCTTCAATTGATTTTTTATTCTTCTGCTTATAACAACAAATGTGCAATTTAACCCGTATGTTAATTTAATATAAGACGTAAATTCGTATCAATTAAAAGATGACTATGTACAATGAGGGTTTTTTTAGAAACAATTGTGAAAACTTGCCCAACTGACATTTTTATTTTTTATTTAATTATGTGAAATACATTTTAAATTACTTAACTTGTGCGTATTTAATCTTACCTATTTTTTTCTTTCGTTCGTTTTTTTTCTAACACCGCTAATGGGCGACCGGCCTGATCTCTGGACAGGGTCTTGCCTCCAGAACCCACACTCGTCCAGATGCTAGGATAGGGTCTCCGGGAGGGGTTAATGTATGGAAGATGCCGGCCGGGGTGGGAGGGGTTCAAATATCACCAACTTCTGAGAGAGAAAAAAAAACATGGGCGTGTCTGAAAGGGGGGAAAAAAATCTGGCGTTGATCTCTTTTTCCATCGCGTAGTTGTTTTAAAGATCAAGGCTGCTTACGGATTACTTATTGAAAACTAAAACCTTGCCGTATGCATGGCGAACTATAAATACACCTTCTAATAGCGGTCAGGGGTTTTACCCTGTAAAACAATTTTTTTTTAAAATTATATGTGGAGTTAAATTGCTGTTATGTAGATAATACTGGCCATGACTAGTTGTTAAATGTCCTTTAAAAAAATTATAATTTTAACTGTTACCCATAGGCTTTAATATATACTGCGCTTAGTGTTTTTGTAGCCGCATATTCACACAGATTTCATATTACAATAGTAAATTCAAGTCTTAACAATTAGTTTAGGTGAAAAATTGAAGGTTCGGTTAATTGAATACTATAAATTTTTTCTTCTTCAAAGATAATACTAGGTAATTATTTACATTATAATCTATTTGGACTCAAAACCGCGCACTGCTTGTTTTAACTATAATTCACTAATAATATTGTTAAAAAGTTGCTATTTTTATTGTTTTAATATGTATGCAATGTGCATTTCAAAAAATAAACTTTTTATAAAACTATTATCACAGTTTATTTTAAATTCAGAGCATAGGAGCTTTACAGCATTTAAAATTATGTAATTCCTAAAAAATTGGTGAAAACATTAAAAAATGCGTATTGCTTAGGTACAAAACTTCTGTGTTATATACTCTTAACTTACAGCTGTTTTACAAGACGGACATCCATGAAAAGTGAATGTCACGCACATTAATCGTTTTGCAACCATCAGGCCCTATCAGGCTTTTTGTTTGCGCTGTTAAATAATTTCACTTTAAATTTACGAATAACTCGGGAAAAACGTATCCAGTTATATTCTAAAATTACGGATATCTGCGTAAATTTAGGGGTAATAAATTCACCTATTCTGTTAAAACGTTTCACTTTGAATGTACAAAGAACGCTGTTTACAAATTATCCAGGGTTCTTTCAAAATTTATCGTTTTTTCGTAAATTTACGGATACTAAGTTCACTTATCTTGAACATGAATCCACACGAATTATCTTGGTATAAAAGTAAATAATTGAAAAACAGTTTAAGACTTCTGGAAAAAAACACACTTAAGCTATTTCTTCCATATGTGTGTTTATTATGTTTACACCGAAAACAGAATTTGAAAGTCGAAAGGTGTGTATATATATATATAATGAAATTACGAAGTATTCTTATTTTATTTAAGAAAAATTAGTCTTTGAAAGGTTCGTAAACTAACTGTAATGTTTCATGAACTCACTAGAATTATATTAGAGTACTAGTAAAAGCATTTTAACTCTTTAGCAACTACTCTCTTCTTTCTTCTACGCACTTGTTTACATTGTTTACAACGTAACAATGAACTCGGAAGCTGGAAGCTGGCGCAGTTTATTCAAAGAACCAGTTATATATAGGGAGTGGAAAAATTCGCGGGGTCAATGTCCTCCAGGATGGGCTCCACGATCCTCTGTATACTTGTTCAAACGTCTCCCATTCATTGGCTGCTGAATTTCGAGGCGTCTTAACTGGATAACTTGTAATTCCGTACTTCTTTGATTGAGGGTATTTAATTAGCCAAGAGTTCTCCAGATTAAAAGTGAAACAATAGTAGAAGTTGCAAAAAGGCTTCATTAATTGAATTTTATCGTATCACGAAATGAAACCGTCAATTTTTCTGGTCTCTGGTTATATGAAACTGCGAAGAAACCTTTGTGTGTTTGAGGTGTATTCTTCGTCAAAAATTCCAAAATATTTACTGTAATTGATAACAGTGTGGTTCCATCCCGTATCATTGGTAGGAAGATATCGTCACAAGCTTCCGTTACAAAACTATCCTGAAAACCAAATTGATCCGTTCGCCATCTGTAAAAACTCTTTTTTGGTTTCCAGTTCAGCGTGAATAATGTCTTCATGTTTGATGGCAAGTTTTATTGTTTTATGTGTTCAAAATATATACATATATATATTTTTTTAATTACAATAAAACTTTGCTGTCCCAAGTAAGCCACATTTTGGACACAACAAAATTATTTTCCTTTCACCGCAATAATTTGATTGACAAATTAATTTTTAGCGGAGACGCAATTTTTTTTTTTTTCATCGTGTTCGTTGGAATGATAAAGACACAACTGAAGTTACTGGGAACTGTGCCAGGTTTTTTTGTATGACACCCACAAGTCTGTATTAATACCTGTGTTCCCCGAATCTTTAACGTTTATGATCAATTTTCACAAATAGGCCTCTTAAAATTTACGTCAGTAAGTAGTACATGTTTCGAAACACGAGGTTTACGATGCAAATTATGTAGTCTATCTATATGTAAATAATACTGTTGAAATAAACTCTGGATTGTGCTGCCGTAATAGAATTTCAAATATTATGATTTTTATAATTTTTAGAAGCAACATATAGAAATAGTTTGGAAAATAATTTAACACATATTATACTCACTGGAAAACATTGCATTTAGAACATTTATTGTGCTGGACGTATTTTTTTCTTGTACTTAGGTGTATTCATATATTCATAATTCATATATATACACACACTCATACACACATACACATACATATATTCATGAGTAAAAGGAAAAGAGAAGGAAATTGCGAAATGTTTCAGTTGTTAATTATTAGAGTGTGAGTCTGCAGAGTTTTACGAACGCTGCTCCAGACATTTCTTTTTCTGGATATTTTTTGTCCCGGCATTGGTATCTCCACTTGCAGGCTGACAGAATTTAAACCCGCCCTATCGTGACGTGAAGAGCGAATGAATCCCAGAAGAAGAACAGTGCAATTTTTTGCTAGGTTCTTTTTTCCCCTTCCACACAGAGCTTATGGAAGTCTTCTTTCAGTTCTTTCCTCCTCTCCTGTTTCGCCTATTGTCCCGTGCCTCTGACATGAAGTGGTTCGCGGAGCATCCATTCTTCGCGAATGGAAGGAAAATAGCGGAATGTGAGACAGGAGTGGAAGGAGACTGCTGGAAACTTATTATTCACACGGCCCGAGATTGCAATTCAACGGACTGGAATCTCTCCCTCCAGATAAGCAACTCGTCCAGATGCCTCGCGTTGGCTGCTTACGTATTCCAGGCATTATTAGCTGAATAACACCAGCAGTTGGTATGCAGGGAGAAGGTGCCCCGTCATCGTGGTTCACGAACCGTTAACGTTATTTGGGTCAAGGCGTGAGGCCAATCCTGTGCCTGTCGGATCCCGCGAGAGAGACTATCATGCCAGTCTAGAAAAAGAAATTGAGCAAGTCTTTGAGTACTCGTAATTTATGTGTAAACATGTAACCTCGGTAACGAGCAATTTATTGTGTTATCATGTTGAAAACATACTTAATACGAAACTCGGACACGAAATTTAAAGTACAGTTCTATATAACAATGCTGAGCGTGATAAATATAAGGAAAATATAGGGGAAAACGACCAAATAATTTTCCCCTTTTTTTAAAAAATATAATTATGATTCTGTTGAAAAATATGGTAATAACCTTACAAAATCGAATCCAACCCTACCCAGGTAGGTTAGGCTAATTTTTATTTATTTCCTTCAATTTTTCACAAAGTTGCTGCGCTTCGGGTAGTTTCGGAACAAATACGATGCATTTCGTGCGCTGGTGTAGGCAGGGTAACTTAAAAGAACAAAAAGTAAAGTTAGTGCTTTACTGGATTACTGTGATTGGTGTTGTAACGAAATACGTGTACCTGAAAGAAACTCGCCCAATGACGAAACACAGACGATGGTGCGGTGTTTTTAACTTTCAGTAGGTCTCGGAATCTTTTTGCGAAATATGAAATATGCATGCCTCTAGTAATCAGTGGGGCCAAGCATATTTCGCGAAAAGATTCTGAGACTAGCTGAATGTTAAAACACTGTAGCATCGTCTGTGCTTCGTGATTGGGTGCAATTCTTTCAGGCGCAGGTCGATTATCACAACACCAATCACAGTGATTCAGTGCGGAAGCAAACGCGTCCTGAGCGGCTCGGTCAAACTTCTCTCGCAGATGGACTCCAATCACAGGGAAGAAACCTCTGGTGCGGGTAGGCTACACCTTGTTGCAGTCTAATAAGCGTTCAGATTTATTCGCGAAAACTGCATGCCCCTAGTAATCAGGTACCACTTATAAATAGGCAGCAGTGTTTTTAAAACCGTATGAGTTCTTCCGAAACTCTGCACACCGCGCGCATGTGTGAGCGCGCAGAGGGACACAGAAGGCCATGGCACCGTGAGCGAAGTACTCGAGGCTGTTCTCGGAGCCGTGGGGCCTAACTGCCGCCGAGGAAAATTACCGTGGAGGAATCACGTGTGCCCCGCCTACCTGCGCACACACAAAATGTGCAGGAATTCAGGAAAAAAATTACGCGATTTAAAGACGACTTAAATCCTTTATGTTTTATAGCAAAATTTTTTTTTTACCAGAAATGTGGCAAATGTTATCTATTTCGTAAAAAAAATTTCGGACTAATATTTATCAGTATGGGAATGCTTATTTCGCGAAAACATTTGGAGACTAGATGAAAGTTAAAACACTGTAGCATCGTCTGTGTTTCGTGATTGGGTGAGTTTCTCCCAGGTACATATCGATTGTAATAACACCAATCACAGTGATTCAGTGCGGAAGCAAACGCGTCCTGAGTGGCTCGGTCAAACAAGGCAACGACTTCTCTCGCAGACCGCCGTCAATGACAAGGCGGAAACAGCTGGTACGTGTATAACTTGTTGCAGTCTAATAGGCATTCAGATTTTTTTCGCGATAAATGCCTGCCCTTATTTATCAGAAACATGTCTGCTTTCTGATTCCATTGTCATTTACTCTCTATAAATTCGTTTTCTTGAATTTTTTTAAGCTGAGTGTCACACACAAACTAGGTTTTATAGTGTCATTAAAAAAAATTACTTCATAAAAATCTGTAATTACTAGATACTTGTAAATTTCGCGTAATTATTTGGAGAGAGGCTAGAATGCATATCATTTACACTTCGACTGCGTTCTAATTGGATAATAAGTAGTTTTAACACACCCCGAAGTACACGAAGGCTGTTAAAAATACTTAGTCACATACATTCTGGCCGGAAGGTAAAATGTGGCGGCAGCGAATGGACAATAGATACTCAATTTGGAGTTCATCCTGGTTCCAGGAAATACCGAGACTTCTGCAGTTCTCTAGTGATTAGGCTGATTACCAATAAATAGGGGCATGCAGATTTCGCGAAAAGATTTTGTGACTAGCTGAAAGTTAAAACACTGTAGCATCGTCTGTATTCCGTTATTGGGTGATTTTCTTTCAGGTACATGTCGATTGTATTACACCAATCACAATAATTATGTGCGGAAGCAAACGCGTCCTGAGTGGCTCCGTGAAATAAGGCAACGACTTTTCTCGCAGACGGACGCCAATCACAAGGAAGAAACCACAGGTGCGGGTTTACCATGTTGCAGTCTAATAGGCGTTTAGAACTTTTCGCGAAAAATACGTGCCCCTACCAATAAATATGGTCATGTATAGAGACTGGAAAAATTCGCGGTTTCAATGACCTCTTTAGGATAGACTTCACGATCCTCTATGTACTACGACAAATTGCACCTGCTCATTGGATAATGACTCGTGACACGCGTTACCTGGGATGCTTGTGATTTGATTCTTCTTTTGTTGAAGGTTTTTTACTGGTTTAGAGACCTTCAGGTAAACGGTTGTCCAATCACTGACTCAGAATGAAGGTGAACGAGTTTGGAGTCTAGCCTACCTCGAAATGAATCCGCGAATTTTTCCGGCCTCTAGTCATGTACTTTTCGCAAAAAAAAATTCTAGACCAGTCGAAACTTTGTAGCATTGTGTGTGTATTTAAGACGGATGTCCACAAAACAGCTCACCAATCACAGACATCCAGTGCGGAAGCGAACGCGTCCTGAACGCTAGTGCCAAACAGGGAAGACGGACGCTAATCGCACGGAAACAACCGCTAGCGCAGGTGTATCTCATCGCAGTCTAATGAGCGAAAATGCATGTCCGTGCCACTCGACCAGACGAGCAGCGCGTGACTTCTGCCACACGGATGTTCGCCGCGGGCGGGAGGGATTGTTGCAGGTGTCAGCGCGCATTCTGTATCGACCAGGCGGGAGGTGTGCTCTAGACCGCGAGTTTGCTACAGCACGCTGGCAATTACTGCGTGGCGGCCGCGTTAATCACGACGGCCCGTCTGATTGTTCCTCCCTCCTCCCTCCCCCTTTCGCGCAACCCCTCTCCGAACCCTATCCGCCACCGCCCCCTGCCTCCACGAGATCCTAATTGTTTTCGATTTCGACGCCGGAGATGACAGCGGCCCGCGCGGAAACGCTTTCGCGCCTCGAACCTGCTGTTCCGACCTCACTCCCCCCCCCCCCCCCCCCCTCTTCCACCCCGACCCGAACTTCCCACGCTCTTAATTACCCGTCCGCCCGTCCACGTGAAATTAATAAAGCTGATTGAATTTCGGCCTAGGTTTTGCCACCACGACGCGTGTCCCGTAAACATTTATTTGGTTTCCGTTTTTAATTGCTACTTTTTTTTTACCAAATATATTTTTTTCCTAGCTCTAATTCTCTCTCTCTCTCTTTCACATCCACGCACATTTTATTTCTCTTTATTCCTCGTGGAGGTCAGGTACTGTTACGCCGTAGAGAAGAAATGGGAATAGGACTAACGGTGATTGAAATTGTCAGCACGTTTGTAGATCTTTAGGGCCCTTAGTGAGCACTTTAGGCATCATGTGTATGAAGTCACAAGTTATTTATTCTTTTCTGCTATACACATTGTCACGCCCACTTTTGTACCCATGGGTGTAACAGAAGGTATAGTAGAAATTAGGTATCCTGTACTGGGTCCATGTAAATGATGGTGATTGCCGGAATACCATGCCTGTATTGGCTAATCGTCCTTGAAGATGGCTGGGACAAGACATGCCGTAATCTCGAGCACATACCTAACCATATCGACGGACGTGGTCTTAACCCAGAAGTCAAGACGCAGTTGTCAACATGCGTGTTTCTTTTTTTTTTAACTTGTGATTATTCAAGAACAACACTGTCCACTTGTTGATTTTCTTCATACTATTAAATGGTTTTGTTGAGGTTACAAAATTAATTATATGTCATTAAAAAAACTGTTTTGTTGGGTCTTTGCCGTCATAAATACATTGTGGCAGTATACCTGAAGGCTGTGTGTTCATGTTCAGCCTCAATCATGGTTGTACTTAGGATAAAGTCCTAAGCCGTCCCTAGCTTATTTTGTTAGTAATAAATAAATAATTATTCTGTTCCATAAACACGCTAAAGGTTGTTAGCGAAAGGTACCCAGGATTTTGGTTGAACTACGCCATTAAGCTTACTGTAATGGCAAAGTTACTTCCGCAGATGTTTCACTCGATATGTGAAAGTTCCAGGATAATGAATTCACAACTGCGCCGCCCTGCAGCACGGCATTGAGGTTGCAAGTCTGTCGGGTGAGTCAGCCACGTTCGCCACGCAAGGGAAGTCAGAGCGCACGTTGCGGCATACGAAAACAAGAGTTCCCTGCGACTGAGTAGAAACTGCAGGCTGTGGTTGGAAACAATTTTCTAGTGACGAGTCCTTTCGTTATCGGCCTTTTTGACTTCAACGCAGAAAAAAATATCCGTACTTTTACAAAATATTCCTTTGGAAACCAGTTGTATGAAATAGTTCGTAACACTACAATGAATATATTGTAATTGCATACATGAAGTTCGTTTTTAGAGATAATACTGAGAATTTCTTACGAAAATTGGCGCATTATTATACATTTTAATCGATATTTCATTCTATAATTTTTTAACCTTGGAACGATTAATTGAATATTAAAGAATTTGACTTAATTTGGTTGTATCGTGTTTATTATGTGCGCATTTAATACTGGAAAGCCATTCAGGGAAAGGTTTACAAATACCTTTAACTATTGGAAGTGCTGGGACAACACAGAGCATAAATGCCCGGGTAAGAAATTGAATCCAGTATTACTTCGAACACTAAGTATTTTGCATTGATAAACTGAAAAAAAAAGCTCTATCCAACACGCTGATAGTTTAAGTACCTACTATTCAAAAAAAGCAATTTGTAAGATATTATGCATAAAGTGTTGAAATGCGTCCGGTTACGTATACGATTTACAGTCGCCACAACACATTCTCCCCCGCGATAAGTTACAGATGGTAAGCTATGCCATGTTCGTGCTGTTAACAGCTGAGTGCGAATGAAAATATTTGGCAAAGGAGTACCCATGTCTTAATCTCATGGGTTCGCGATAGCCCCAAGGTGAAATTGTATGGCGTTTAGCGACAGTGATACAAGCTCCAAAACTCAAACATTTTGTACTATTCCTGAGAAATAACACGTGCTTGTTAAAACGTATATGATAAGTTAAATTTTTACCAGTTTTGGAAAATATAGCTAGTACACCGATTTTGTCATGAAATTGTTTGCTAATGATAATATATCATCTCAGTTCGTGATTTCATTTACTAGGATCACTTTTGTTCATCGCCGTTCAATCTTGGTGCAGAATCATGGCGAATCGAATTGTTTGGACATTTCTACATTCCAAATAACACAGTAACTGGGCATTTCTACCGTGTAGTAGACTTTATGTTCCTGCAGTTTGATGTCGTTGATTTTTTGATTTTCCAAAGATGAGATCGTATTTTCAGTGTTATTGACGAACACTTTTTTAAGCGAAACAGTTGGTTGGTCCTGGTGCAATATAGATTTTAAACCCGTGTACTTCTGGTGGGGTACATTTTAACACACCAAAAAAAAAAGTTTTGATTGTATTTATATTTGAAACGGAGGTTTACGGAGGCTGTTTTGTGTCGTTTGAGAAAAAAAATAATGTTTAAGTCTTTATGTGCTACTGTTATGCGCAGAGACTTGAGGCTAGTGGAACTCCAATATTGTGTGATCTTAGTACCATTTGGGTACAGTATCGGTACTCACAAATATTTTGAGTCATGCCGGGGTCTTGAGGTCGAACCCATAACTCTCGCCACATGAGTTAACTTAGCCAAAGAAGAACATTTGTGGGAAAAAGTGGACTTCATTTCAGATGTTTCTGCAGAACCATCAACGGATATTTCATGTGATTAACTTAGGGTCCTTAGTTTAGAAGAAACTTCTATATTCCCTTATTAAAATATATTAGTGCCAAAGCGTGTTATTACTACGCACCGTTAATGATAATCGTTGTATCTCACTCATTCCTTCTCTAAGCGACGTCTTCAGTGATTGTGCTGGCTAACACTCTCCCTCATGAGGCCAGAAGACTAGTCCGGTGATACGCCTGATTGTCGCTCTAACTCATAACTCATGAGCACGTTGATCGGAGTCCACTGTAACCTTGGAGGTTCCGCAGTGCGAGAGAATCTGTAATATAAAAATAATAATAAGTAACATAAACCTAAAAAAAATAATTAATTTTGCTTGCAGAAAGCTTTCAGTGCTCTAACAATTTTAATTAAATTGACCCATATATTTGTCTTTAATTGGCGGAACATGCCTTTTTTTATTTGTGGTTTGTAATGTTTTGTTCGATTCGGTTCAGTTGGTTATCTCAACTGAATACTAATTTTTTTGGCACAATTAAAACAAACATTTTGTTAGTTCTGAAATTTTTTTTTAACAGTTACGCCTCTGCGTCGTGTGATGTAAATAAAAAAAAGACTTTAATTAGAAGGCTTGCTTCTCTATCCTGCGTTTCCTGTTTGCTTGATCTTATTTTTGAACATTTTGAATGATATTGGTTTTGGTCTTCTAAAGAATATCAAAAAGAAAATAACAACACACTATACAAGACTCATTTGTTAGTTACAGAACCATCAGCTATCTAATTCGTATGGCTTGAGGCTGTATGTAGAAACCAATCAATTTTGCGTGCGTCATCATCCTTCAATATTATTACACTGTGATTGCATGTTAGTGTACAGGGGCACAACAACTAAATTTTCAAAGGGGGGGCAATATACCTTTTTATAAAGAATCATCGATCCACCCTATTCAAGGGGGGGGGGGGGGGGGTCCGGGGGTCCTCCCCCGGGAAAATTTGTATTTCAAGGTGGAAAATGGTGCTATTTAAGCAGTTTTATTATCTAAGAATTGATTACACAGCTAGTGGAAATAACATATCCGACTTGTACAGCACTTTCTTTGCCCCCGTTTGCCCCCACTTCAAGGTTTCAGAGGGGGGGCAAAATACCCTTGCCCCCCCTGTTGTTGCGCCCCTGTTAGTGTAGGTCAAGGGAAAGCGCGGAGTGCCAATTAAGTATTAAGTGTATGTAAAATTTTATATATTCTTCTTCGGGTATTAGGCCTTTCAGCTTATTACGAACTTCATACCTCGCATTTGCTTGACATTTCATACGAAACCTCTCCCATGCAGGCAGTATTACTGTATTTTATCATTTAAGTTGTAGGTATCTTTCATTTCGAATTCCATCTATCTTGGTTACATCTTTAATAAATCGTACGAATCGCATTTCTGATGCCTGGGTTCGACTTCTGTCCTACCCATTTCGATCGACAAACGTCAGATGCAGTTTCGTCACGAAAAATATAATTTGAAAACAAACATAAGACTTTCTAGTGCTTTCTAGGGCTGGTACACAGCTTTGAAGCCGGAGATCAAACTACTATTTTATTGCAAATAATAAATACAATATTTATTTGAAGCACTGAGCGTCTGGATAATGTTAAATTAAACAAATTTTTACAACCACCAAATAAAATTAGGGGTTTATTGTAAAATTATTTATTTGAAATTATTGCAGGTAATATCACGACAGAAAACCGCATGAAAAGTAATGACCCTAGTTATTTCAAAAAATAGTAATTTTACAAAAGCGATCATATTTGGGGTGGTTGTAAAACATTTGTTAAATCTATCATAATTCAAACTCTTAATGTTCCAATCATCTGAAATACTTTCACTGTTATTTGAAAATAATTTTTAAAAAATGTGCAGCTCCTACTTTAAAGACGCATTGCCAGACTTGAGGAGCACTAAATACCATAAATCATGTTTATATTTAAGTGATGAGCCTGCAGTTGAATTTGTTCGGTCGGAATTCTTACTCATCATTTACATCAACTAACTATGCTACATGTCACGGTTAATTTCATCTACAAAACAGCATGTCGTACCAATGAAAATATTTAACTTTGTTTGCCATTTTAACGTTTTTTCACAATTCCTTTTTTTTTTCCTTACATGGACCATTTAGCTGGCACTTTTGGTGAGCGATCAAGTTCGAGGCGTTAGGGAGGGGGAGGGGGGGAGTATTGTTCGTCGGCCGGTCGTAAATCACCTCGCTGCCATCGAACGCTGTGGTGGGCCAGTGCTCCGTGAACTGGAGTCTGCTCAGCCGTGTGAAGTATCTGCTTTCCGCTGTCGGGCGGCGACTCAAACTGTCCGGTGTGCACTAACGCTGTGTTCAAAACAGGGTCTGAGAAAAAAAATACCAGTAAAAAATAACTGTTTATGTTCAAACCAGGTTTTTTTAAAAAAGGTTTAAACAGTTTTTTTTATATTACGTTACTTATTTTGGTTCTCACAATGTTCAAATTAAAGACGTGCGACATCCCGCTTTCTGCCACTCGTGTTAAACCAGAAAAAAAGTTATAACATCCAACAACTGATGTCCAACGAATCTGCAGAACCAGAGAAAGTGTATTTCCCCACAGGAGGAGGATTCTCCGTAGAACGGGTGTTTCTCACAGAATTGGGATTTACAGTAGAGTCGGGGATTTCCCACAGAAAAGGAATTCACTATTTTATGTTTTTTTTTTTTTTTTTTAATTTTAGAGGGGTATTTAGCTTGGTATGATTTACTAACTATTCAGATAATTTAAATGACAAGATCTTGACTAGTATATAATTTTTTTCCTGTAAATCACAATAATCATTAATAAAATTTCTTAGAAAAATATATCAATACTAATATTATAAATTCGAAAGTAACTCTGTCTGTCTGTATGTCTGTTTGTTTGTTTGTTACCTTTTCCCGGCTAAACGGCTGAACGGATCGTAATGAAATTTGGCAAGGAGATAGATTATATCCTGGGGATGGACATAGGCTATCTTTTGTCTAAAAAAATAATCTTTAAACGGGTTAAAAAATATATATCTTAATTTTATGTAATGTGTGCCATAGATATACAAACTGTTAGTGTCATTCCTCTATGCCTGCCGAGCAATAGCTTTCAAGCCATTACGTTACGTTTTTCTATTGTAAGGAACTAAGTAGAGAGTAAGAAAAAAATAAAGATCTTGACAGTTTGTAGTGTCGCCATATTTGTTTCAATTTTCAATAACGTTTTTGTATATTACAATTTAAATTATTTTTTTTACAGTACCTACTTATAACTTATTTGCAAGGAGTTTGGTTTAGTGTTTATAATTTATCTGCTGAGTGTCAAGAGTCTTAGGGATACTGAGACCGAAGACCAGAAATATTTATCAATTATGTAATATATTGTTGAAAAATTTGAATTTTACTATTTCAGGTAGGTTGATTTTTTTTATTAATTAGGATAGTTACGTGTAATTGCCATCTTCCTTTATTTCATACTAAACATTATGTTTGGTTGAGTGTGAGATAATTTTATTTATGTATGTTTTAATTTCATTTATTTCCATATATATATTCTTACCTACCTACTTCTATTAAATTTCAGGTGGATGTTAACATTGTCATTCCAGTTGAATAAATTTTTTTGTCAAATTAGTTGTTATTTAAACTTTTTGTTTCATTTTGGACTATGTATTTTTTTACTTAATTCAAAGATTTGTGTTGTGTACAGGGAGTGATATCTCTATTAATTTCTATACTCCTTTGGATAAGCGGAATATGGCCACCACAGTTTTACATATCAACAAATCCTACAAATGTTTTAAACATTATGACAAAAAATAGTTTCACAAACATCCTTAGTTTTTTTTTTGGTGTGTATAGTTTGAAGTTTAATATTATGTATGTACATAAATACTTAAACATAGAGTTATTTATTAATTCATTTAGAAAATTATTCATAGGTAGGTAATAAGTTTTCCTTTATATCTCTTTCGATTTGGAGTGTTTCCGAGCCATTCGGGGTCCTCAACATCACCCCCTCCCTCCCCCCAGGTGGTTAAAGCCCCAAAATTTCGAAAATTTAAAATTTTTTAAAAATCTTTCTTTCGATTTTAAGCGTTTTCGAGCCATTCAGGGTCCTAGAACCCCCCGCCACCCTCTGGGAAAAAGCCCCAAAATTTCGATAATTTTAGGAATTTCAAATATCTATTCATTCGAGACGGAGTGTTCCGAAACATTCGAGGTCCTAAACCTCCACCCACCCCCCCTTTTTTCTCAAAAGTGAAAGCCACAAAATTTCGAAAAATTGGAGAAAACTGTATTAAAATTAAGTCATTACGAACTAAAGTGTTCGGGGCATGGTGGAACTTTTACCCAAAGTCGACATCGCACCCAATTTTGTGGGGGGGGGGGGGGGGAAGGGGGGAGTGCAAAACCCCAAAATTACGAAGAAAAAAAATCTTAAATTTAAGTGTACTTTTTTACTATTTGGAGTGTTTCCGAGCCTTTCGGGGTCCTCAAACTACCCTCCCCCCACAAGGAGTCAAAGACCCAATAATAAAAAAAATTCCCAAATTTTCGAAAACCTATTCTCTTTCGGTTTGGAGTGTTTACGAGCCATTCGGGGTCTTCAAAATCACCCCTCCCCCTCTGGGGACAAAGGCCCAAAATCTCGAAAATTTCAGGATTTTCAAATATAATTTCTTTCGAGATGGAGTATTCCGAACCATTCGAGGTCATGAACCTCCACCCCCCCCCCCCTCCCTTTTCTCAAAAGTGAAAGCCACAAAATTTCGAAAAATTGGAGGAAATTGTATTAAAATTAAGTCATTACTAACTAAAGTGTCCGGGGGATGGCGGAACGTTTACCCAAAGACGTGTTCTCCAACAAATTTGTGGTAAGGGGATTGGGGAAATGCAAAACCCCAAAATTTCGAATTTTTTTTTAAATTTAAGAATACTTTTTTACTATTTGGAGTGTTTCCGAGCCATTCGGGGTCCTCAAATTACCCTCCCCCCCACAAGGAGTCAAAGACCCAATAATTAAAAAATTTCCCAAAATTTCCAAAAACCAATTATTATTTTTCGATTTGGAGTGTTTACGAGCCATTCGGGGTCCTCAACATCACCCCCCCCCCCCCTCAGGGGTCATAACCCCAAAATTTAAAAAATTTCAAATATCATTCTTCGATTTTTATTGTTTCCTAGCCATTAAGGGTCCTCAAAATCACCCCTCCCCCTCTGGGAACAAAGCCCCAAAATTTCGACAATTTCAGGAATTTCAAATATCATTTCTTTCAAGATGGAGTGTTCCAAACCATTCGAGGTCCTGAACATCCACTTTCCGCAAAAGTGAAAGCCCCAAAATTTCGAAATATAAGAATTTATATAATTGGATTTTGGTATGTATGACGTCGATAAACTCTTACACCGTTTGACCGATCGCCATGAAAGTTGGCACATCGAAGTGTTTTTATCATCCATTTTTTTTTGTAACTCGCCGCTAGATGGCGCTGTAACGCATCAACTTCTAAACCTTTCAACCGATCGCCACAGGTAAACAGAAAATCATAGGTCACAGATACACAAACAGTAATTATGTGTCATTTCCTAATGTCCAACACACTGGTCATATCGCTATCCATTTTGCTGTAACTCGCGGACAATATATCACCCGGTGTTCAGCCCGGGAAAAGCCGGGTACTGCAGCTAGTTCTATATAAATGTGCCTTATTTAATTTTTTTTGGTATGTTTTATAAAAAAAACCAACTGGTTAAAACCATGATTTAAATCATTGTGGTTAAAATCAACCTACCCTGGTTTAAAATCTTTAAAATCGACACTATAGCTAGCGCTACTCTAGCTAGCCAGTTATTTTGTAATGCCGAGCGTTAATACTTATAATGAAATATTTATTGAACTGTTTATGACGCAATTAAATCTATGAATTAAATAATATATGGTCGTACAAAAATAAATTATTCTATAATATTATTGTTTAATAGGTATTATTGTTTGTTAAATCTGGATTTTTTTACAAAAATGTGTTTTCGCCTGATTGTTTCTATAATGACTCAAGAAAATTAAATTAGCAGATATAATATAGTTCATAATGTAAAGAATAACTTTTATAAAGAAAAAAGAAACTGTTCAGCATTCTGAAATTGTATCGAGGATCTCGGGGCGTTTATTGTTATGCGACACTGTTAGTTATCTAATGCCTCCATTCGAGCTTAAAAAAAGACAATAGATCTTTTCCAATACATTCTTTCGTCACGCACTTTAGAACACGTTACTTAATTTGTAGATTCAAAAATAACAATACAGTCGGTGATTGTATGCGGGTACAGAAAAACAACGCTGATTTTCCAGTCTTTCAGTTATATGGTCGTTGGGTGGGAGCACCGGGACGCCAGGTACCGGTCAGTTGGAACGCCTGATAGTACCTAGTACAGAAATGTATGTTCGGCGGGTACCATCTTGAAAAATCCATAACTATAAACCAAAAAATTCGGAAACAATTCTTAAAAAAAAAACCGTTAGTGAAAAACTTCCAACGGATTCTCAGGAACTATATGGGACATACATAGGCTAAGGATGGATTTTACGAAAATCAGCTTTGACGCTTTCTTTGTCTCCTTAACAACGGCTGTTGCATTGTTGTAAGTATAAATCTTTTATTTGCGTAAGATAAGTCTCTTCACGATGTCTTAAGGGGCCTCACTAGTAGCATCAGAAGTTAGCGGAACACTATGTTTTTAAAATAATGATGGGACTTTATTAATCGACACTACGAATCTGAAAATTTTTCACCCACGAGAAGATAATACACGAATTGTCTCTATACTTTTACATTTTTGTTTTTTTTTCTATCAAAATATGAAATAAAAAATCACCAACTTGTCCAACTTTGGGGCCATTTTATACTGCTTAGGAGAATGACAGAAAAAAAGTACAAGTCTAGAAAAAAAGATAATTTTTTTCTGAAGAAATTCATGTATTTAAAACATATAGTCATCGCTTTGAATTCCGAGATATCTTTTCCACAATTTCCGCAAATCCTGAAAGTACCTACCGTCTCGTGCTGCCGCTCGGCGAAGCCAGCTCGCAGGCCACAGCTCAGGTAGCCGGGTGGAGGAACACGTGGCCGGAGGGGAGTCAGGCTACCTGTGTGTGCGTGCGTGCGTGAGAGGGAGACAACCCACAACCGGCACCGGTAAAAGATAATCCCGTGACCGAAAGAAATTCTCAGAATTGCTTTTAGTGTGCCTCGCCACAGTACCATGTGCTCGACTTACTCTGTAACTATATTCGTGTATCTCTAAAACATTGCTTTTGTTTAAACTACAAATATCCTAAAGCTTACCACACTAGATCATGTATTACGAAATAAAGTATTGAAACTAATCAATCAACACATTGAAAGTTGTCCTACAAACTATTTATTGGTGGCTTTACAGTCTCGCTAGCTAATTCGACAAAATTTATATTTAATTTTTAACATGAAAATACACTTCATTGTTTTTCCTTTTATTTTTAATAAAAATTCAAGAAACAATTATTATACTACCCAATATTTTTTAAAATTATTTTAGTTTTCCATAATGATTTTACACATCTTACAACGCCGGGGAAAAATTTTATACTGGTATTAACCAAATGGTTAACTATTTACAAAAGTTTTGATACTTAAAAATGTAGGTTTTATATAAAATGTATCTTAAATTAAAAGAAAAATCGTATTTTGAAAACTAAATGTCATTTTGCTATGCTTTTTGGTTAGATAGATATCTGATTGTCTGCACTGTTTTAAAAATGTTCATGGAATGATAAATAAAAAATAAAAACTAGGGAAGTTCTATATTAAATAAGCTAGTCAGAATTATGTAAATGTTCCTCCTGGCGCAGGAATCACGAGGAGGATTGAAGATGAGGTCAGTGACCGACCGCTCACATATGTAGTTATGGATGGTACGTTATTAATTACAAAATTCAAAAACCATTTTGAAGTTAAAAAGTATAATTAGTGGCAATGTTTAATAAAGATGACGTAAATTTTCAGATAAACTTATTTCTACAGCTCAATTAATTAATAAGGGCAGGAAATAATTTTTTTACAGCAATTATACAAAATTATTAAAAAATTTTAAACCACAATTAATTTATCCAAAAACCAAAATTAAGTAAATATTGCCCACACATTACAACATCCACGAAAGAACCTTGCAAATTATTTTTGTTAGATGCATTATTTTGCATTCAAGTTCTTTATTTTTTTTATACTTCACCTACTTATAATTGTTACATATTTGGCACATGGTCCGTCACGCCCAATTAAAGGGCCTGAATAAGTAGAACGCGTTTCTGATCTAATTGCACGCCTGTTACTTTACCTGCAACCCGGAGTGGTGTGAAATAAATTATTGTACATTCGTGACGTTGGCAATCAACTTAAATATTTATGAGTTAAAACCAAACATAACTATAACGGATAATCAAAGAAATTTGGAAATTTTGAAAGCTTGTTCTGTTTTTATATAGTACACAAAGCAGTTAAACCATAAATTATTTGTTGTTAAAAAAAAATAATCCTTAACCTTTCATGCTTTTTTTCATTTATTTTTATTACCAGATATTTCCGTTTAAGTAATACTTATATATATAACAATATAGCAATCTAGAAAAAAAATTAAGGTAGCCTTATTCCAAATATGTTATGATAGACGTTAGTTAACTAAGAATATAAATTCGCTTTACAACCACAGCTTGTACACAAGTAAAAAAAACATGGTTCTACTTACAGGCCGTATTGAACGTAGGGTAGGTTTATGACAAATACAACAGCAATAAACATATGGCTGAGTCCGCTTTCATGTACACTTTTTTTTTTAAGTTATCACTTTTAAAGCGGGTAAAGGGTAGGCCTACCTATCAAGTAGCTTAGCATTACCCAAAGTGAATGTCGTGCTCCAGAAAATGTTCGAACTATGTAATATTTGTATCACTGTTGCGTTACAGACCTGCAACTTTTTTCAGTGCGCGATGTCACTCTCATGTAAAAATATGTCGTGTTTAGCGCAAACGTGTTCGAATGAATCCACATCGAGCTGCCAAAGAATACCTATCGATGTCGGCAACATACATAAGTATACAAACCAACGTTTACAAGTGTATTCATACGTAAGTATAAAACTGGCGGCGGGCCATGATGCAGTTGGTTCTTCGCGTACAGTCCACTGACGGGATAAGAAGCGTCAAAGATCTTATATGGCTATTCTGTAAACTTGTATGTCATTTCACTGCCTGCTTTAGACAAACAACATCCATTACTTTTAGCTTTGGCTTGAAAAGAATTACACCGGCCGGCTTTCTTATATGACTTATTTCAGCTCCTCGTGCGACCAGTGTGTATACCTAATTTGTCCGCGGCCTTATCTTTGGGTGAAACTTATTTGTAAGGGAAGTTGTATCGGTAATGTTCATCATGTATTACATAACAATTCGACTTAGATACGCACATGTGTTTTTAAAATAAATGTTTAATAACTTGCAATACAAAGTATGTGTTGAATTTCATGTATTGAATTTTTTTTTACATTATGTACGAACATAATAATCACAATATTTCATGAGAAATTTTTAAAACATTTTACAAAGTAATCTCTAATTTCTTCCACATCTCATGGTTAACCTCACTATTTTATTTCATGTTTCAGTTGATTTAAACTGTTTGGAATCATAATATGACGGACAATGAAGAATATTAGTTTCAGTAAATTTTATGAGAGGATTTACTTATTACATTAAATATACCTCAATTTTTACCTCAAAGGAAAATAGTTGCATATCATTAAATGATAAATATTTGTTTCCCATTAATATAGTTTATGAACATAACTTATTGTTATAATACCTACATTAGTTAAATTGTGTTTTTGTAAAGCTCTCCTATTTCAGTAAAATTTTTGGGCAAATTGAATAGCATATAGTCGATCTTTAACATAAGTTTTTGGAATACATAAATATAATAAATTATGTTCTCGTGATTTTAACAATTAAATATTTCTTCGCATTAAAAAATTTAATTAACTAAAAAATATTTCAGTAATTGATACTTAAGGACTAAAAAATTTTATTTTTATAATATAATAATATTGTATGTATGTATACTTTTCTGAAAAAAGTAGATTCAAGAAAACAAATTTTCTTTTTTTTAATTTTGTTCTTGAACTTACTTGACAAGCGATATTGAACTTCAACTTTATACTTTCGGTATAGCAGTAGTATATAATAGGGCATACTGGATCAGGCCTCAGGCGGTGGAGCCGAGAGCCGGCTCCGCCATCTTGGATTTGTGACGTCACGGCGGCAAAAATTCCTCAAAATTCCTCAAAAATGACTCAAAATGACTCAAAATTTCCCGTTTTAAGAAAAAAATTCCCGTTTTCGAGGGAAAAATTCCCGTTTCGAGGGAAAATTTCCCGATTTAGTCCTTAAAAATCCCAACGGCTAGAAATGTCCTGATAGAGGCTTAAGCATCCTTAACTCAAGCCTCAGTTAAGCCTCTATCAGGATGTGACCTTGACCTTTGACCTTGACCCCGACGGCCATCTTGGATCCACCATCTTGGATGACGTCATTTCGTTTTCTCGAACATTCCGGCATTGTGTTATCGGCCATTTTGAATTATGACGTCACCGTTGCAATTTCCGTTACGGCCGCCATCTTTAAATTTATTATCCGATATTAATGAAAAAAATTTAAAAATTATAAAAAAAATTAAATAATAAAAAATTTAATAAAATATTTAAAAAAAACAAACATTTACGACACGGAGCTCGGAGTCCTCGGTTCAAACCCGACGAGTGCAAAAAAAATAAAAATGGCGACCGATCCTTCCCCCGCGGTGGCTGCAGGCATATTGACTCCCTCCACTTTTTTTTCAAAGCATATATATATATCGTCAGGTAGTATGACGTCATGGCCGCCATCTTGTCCTCGTCTGCTGGAAGCCATCATCAGTGTATCGTCGGCGAGAGTGCGCTGACGCCATGTTAGTTTAATTCTTATCCGCTAGAGTGCAGTAATCATTTATTATTGCTGTGACA
Organism: Bacillus rossius redtenbacheri; assembly: GCF_032445375.1. Taxonomy (NCBI): domain Eukaryota; kingdom Metazoa; phylum Arthropoda; class Insecta; order Phasmatodea; family Bacillidae; genus Bacillus; species Bacillus rossius. Next base: position 4,838,226 of record NW_026962012.1, on the reverse strand, counting down.
CCCGACATCTTGTCATTTGGCCGCCATCTTGAAAATCCATAATTATTTAGCTAGAAATTCGGGAAAAATTCCAAAATTCATTAAATAAATTTGTAATCTATATACTGCTCGATTAGGTCGACTAAGGTCCTTGGTACGATCTAGGACGATGCAAAAAAAATTAAATATAACATCAATTTAACACAATAGTAACAGGTTCGAGGAATTAAACACCACAAGTTCTTTTACAAACATAATATTTATTACATAATTTCTATTCTACTACAGGATCATTTGCGAAAGCCAGCAATCTTATAATCATTTAGTTCCGCAGCGGTGTGAAATGACTAATTCTTAGCTCCAATCGGTTTATACTAGACAGAGTCCAGCCAGAACCTTTACAGACATAGTCCACCTCTTCTTGACAGAGTTTCTGGATACCGTTTTTAACAGTTTGCTTCACATCGTTAGAACTGTAAATTACTGCAGCCGATGTCTTGAATGCACACTTCTTCACTTTGTCATCGAACGGATATGGCTTTCCATATATACAGTCCAACCACAAGTTATATTTCAAAGGTCCGTTTGTTGCTACATCATCAGTAAGCTGATTGATTATCTTCTGTCTTATATCGTCAAGAAAATTACAAATGTCCTTCGACTCACCGAACGTATTTAGATAATAGTAGTCTTTCAACGTTCCACGAAATGCAGACTGCGTCAAGTAGAAGCCATTATCGTTCACTTGTAATGCTCGAACACAGTCTTAGGTTTATTTTCCTGTTCAGACGTCATACCAATCGGTTGCTGCACATCGGTTTTCTTGCTTGTACGCTCACGAGCCTTCAACCTAAACCGAGGAGTCGAAATTTCTGCAGGTAGTTCAGCAGTAGGCACACGGACTTCACCTTTACAGTTTTTCGCATGTCGTCGCAAATTATCAATTCTAGTAAACCATTCATGACACTCATCACATCGAAACTTCATGCGAGATGGATTCTTCGTGCATTTGCTCCGCTCATGTCTTCGTGCATCATGAGCAAATGCGAACGACGTATCACAGTAGCTGCAAGGATACCATGGTGATGAAGACGAACCTTTTAGACCCGATCCAGATACTGACGTTGCCGCAATTGCACCATCTCCAGGCATACTCTTATGAACATCAATGCATCGTTGTTGCGCCGAAACCTTTACTTTCTGCCGAACAGCAGGACCTTTGCATGCCTTCATGTGCGTTTTCATATTATCTTTTCTGGCAAACTGCTTATGACATTTCTCACAAACAAACATTTTACGATATAAGTACTTGGCACATTCTCTATTCTCATGTCGTCGAGCATTGCTGTTGTTTGAGAAAATCTTGTCGCAGTAACAGCACCGATGTTCGCTAGTTGTCAAATCAGCATCCATTGAAGTCTCCATTGATGGCGAACCAGCGTTCGCCGAGTTTCCCTGTGCAGACAGCACTAGCGGCATTAAAGTCTCTTCTGCTGGCGGTACCACGTCTGTTGAAGTCTCCTCCAGTGTTGACATCGACGTTGCCAACGGGATCTGCTCCACCATCGTCGACGCTGACGTCATGGTTCCCGCAGTCGATGGTACAACCTCCATCGAGTTCGTCGTTAAAGTCGGTAAAGATGCCATCGAGTTCGCAAGAACAGGTAATTACGTGATTAATGCACCAGAAGAAACAATCTAGGTGATCCTTACACCGACGACGTCAGTAACAAACTAAGCATCCTGTTGTCTAGAGCTCGCTTATATATACATGCACCGTATGGAACAATACGCTAGTCAAATCAAGAACCATTTACAATAATACTAGAGTCAAAACAACATTAAAAATAGAAGGACCATCAACGAAAAGGCAGCACATTTGGAAGCACCGACAACGAAAAGGCAGCACATTTGGAAACACCGACAACGTAAAGGCAGCACATTTGGAAGCACCGACTACGAAAAGGCAGCACATTTGGAAGCACCGTCATCGAAAAGGCAGCACATTTGGAAGCACCGACAACGTAAAGGCAGCACATTTGGAAGCACCGACAACGAAAAGGCAGCACATTTGGAAGCACCGACAACGAAAAGGCAGCACATTTGGAAGCACCGACAACTAAAAGGCAGCACATTTGGAAGCACCGACAACGAAAAGGCAGCACATTTGGAAGCACCGACAACGAAAAGGCAGCACATTTGGAAGCACCGACAACGAAAAGGCAGCACATTAGGAAGCACCGACTACGAAAAGGCAGCACATTTGGAAGCACCGACTACGAAAAGGCAGCACATTTGGAAGCACCGACAACGAAAAGGCAGCACATTTGGAAGCACCGACAACGTAAAGGCAGCACATTTGGAAGCACCGACAACGAAAAGGCAGCACATTTGGAAGCACCGACAACGAAAAGGCAGCACATTTGGAAGCACCGACAACGAAAAGGCAGCACATTTGGAAGCACCGACAACGTAAAGGCAGCACATTTGGAAGCACCGACAACGAAAAGGTGGCACATTTGGAAGCACCGACAACGAAAAGGCAGCACATTTGGAAGCACCGACAAAGAAAAGGCAGCACATTTGGAAGCACCGCCAACGAAAAGGCGGCACATTTTGGATGCATCATCGAATAAGGAAGCACATTTGGAAGCTCCATCAACTAAAAAAGGCAAAAAGGAAGCACAAGTTACGAGATCTAAGTCTTAGTAAGAAATCATAATACAAGAAATAAAAACATTACATTCTTATAATTTAAATTATTTATTTTATTGCTTTACATTATACAAATGCAAGTAAAACAAGTCAATATTGTATGTAGCCAGCATTCCTCAGTTCCTTGAGTATGAAGGATATTTCTTTGATGCACGAATAGTTTCCTGCACAAAGCGAACCATGTAGAAGTCTTAGCCGGTCAACCAATATGTTTGGATCTTTCCATGATGTGTTTTCATTCTCTTCTACCACCATCTTCCTTGCACCTTTATAATAAATATTATGATCTCTGGTGTCTTCCGTTTTACCACCAACCTCAGGGTAACTTTCATGTTGGAGACGGTGTTCATCACAAGCTTGATCGGATTTATTTAATATATCACGTCGTTTCCATCGTTTCGGTCTTAGGACACCGCCACATTCTTCGATCTTGGCAGCTTTAGGTGCTTCATCATAGTCTATGTCTTTGTCAACAGCCTCAGAGTCACTGTAACAATCACAGTAGAAGGAATCGTTTTCACCCAATTTACTGTAATAATTCGATGTTGATGATGTTGAAGTGTCTTCATCGTCTTCATGCTTCCTTTTTAGGAGTCCATCATTTTTACAAAGTAGGAAAGATCTACTTGAATTCGGCTGGAATATATTCTCACTTTTCACATTAAGGATTCTTCCACTGTCTTCATTCTTCCGTAAATCATAAACCTTCTTCAATTTAAGTTCTTTGTCGAGATCGGAAGAGCCAAGAAAATTATTGTCGTAATGCAGATCACTCTTCCTTAGGCTAGTAGATTCATCGTTGTCCTCTAGCTTGTACGCAGACTTGGCGCTACAAGTTCTGCCATGTCTTTTTAGGCTCTCTCTCCGCGTAAACGACTTGCTACATCGAACACAACTTATCATATTGCGCAGTGGATTTTTAACACAGTCATTCTTCTCGTGTTGTCTTTTATTCTTTCTCAAGATAAACTCTTTACTGCAAAACTTACACCTATGTTCTTTCGATACAGCGTCAGATCCCAAATCGGAATTCATATTAGTTACTGAGACTAAAGCCAGATATCAATTGAGTGTTTTAAATTAGATTCAATACTTAAATAGAAATTTTTTCATATTTCATCAGCGAGAATTAATATATCTCATGCAAAAGTACTTTATGCATGTAGTTCTGCTTTTCAACAACAGATGTCGCCACATGTTGCTTGCAGGTAAATAATATTTAGTTATTTTATGCGGGATGCGGGATGCTCACTATCGATCGCAAAAGAAGGATGGCTTCGTTAGACTCCAAGGAAAAGGAATTTCGTCTTGCATGTTGGTGCTCCACAGATGTCTCATGGCGTAATATTAATTTGACTGAGTAATGATATTTGTTAATTCCACCTGATAAAAATATTGCAAGTTTTGATTTAGTAGCAGAAATTATCGAATTAAATGTAACTCCAAATAAAATGACATGTCTCATTAGAACAAAAAAAATCCATGCAGAGAGCGGTTTCTCAGAATAGTCAGAAACACTTGAAGAAACCACAGGAATGATTGCAAGAACACGGGAAAAACCATCAAAATATTGTCAAGAATAATCAGGAGCACACTGAGGAAACCACCATAATATTAACAATAATAATCGGAAGCACACGGAGAACACCATCATAATATTGACCAGATTAATCTTGACAATATTTTGATGGTTTTTCCCGTGTTCTTGCAATCATTCCTGTGGTTTCTTCAAGTGTTTCTGACTATTCTGAGAAACCGCTCTCTGCATGGATTTTTTTTGTTCTAATGAGACATGTCATTTTATTTGGAGTTACATTTAATTCGATAATTTCTGCTACTAAATCAAAACTTGCAATATTTTTATCAGGTGGAATTAACAAATATCATTACTCAGTCAAATTAATATTACGCCATGAGACATCTGTGGAGCACCAACATGCAAGACGAACTTCCTTTTCCTTGGAGTCTAACGAAGCCATCCTTCTTTTGCGATCGATAGTGAGCATCCCGCATCCCGCATAAAATAACTAAATATTATTTACCTGCAAGCAACATGTGGCGACATCTAATGTTGAAAAGCAGAACTACATGCATAAAGTACTTTTGCATGAGATATATTAATTCTCGCTGATGAAATATGAAAAAATTTCTATTTAAGTATTGAATCTAATTTAAAACACTCAATTGATATCTGGCATTAGTCTCAGTAACTAATATGAATTCCGATTTGGGATCTGACGCTGTATCGAAAGAACATAGGTGTAAGTTTTGCAGTAAAGAGTTTATCTTGAGAAAGAATAAAAGACAACACGAGAAGAATGACTGTGTTAAAAATCCACTGCGCAATATGATAAGTTGTGTTCGATGTAGCAAGTCGTTTACGCGGAGAGAGAGCCTAAAAAGACATGGCAGAACTTGTAGCGCCAAGTCTGCGTACAAGCTAGAGGACAACGATGAATCTACTAGCCTAAGGAAGAGTGATCTGCATTACGACAATAATTTTCTTGGCTCTTCCGATCTCGACAAAGAACTTAAATTGAAGAAGGTTTATGATTTACGGAAGAATGAAGACAGTGGAAGAATCCTTAACGTGAAAAGTGAGAATATATTCCAGCCGAATTCAAGTAGATCTTTCCTACTTTGTAAAAATGATGGACTCCTAAAAAGGAAGCATGAAGACGATGAAGACACTTCAACATCATCAACATCGAATTATTACGGTAAATTGGGTGAAAACGATTCCTTCTACGGTGATTGTTACAGTGACTTTGAGGCTGTTGACAAAGACATAGACTATGATGAAGCACCTAAAGCTGCCAAGATCGAAGAATGTGGCGGTGTCCTGAGACCGAAACGATGGAAACGACGTGATATATTAAATAAATCCGATCAAGCTTGTGATGATCACCGTCTCCAACATGAAAGTTACCCTGAGGTTGGTGGTAAAACGGAAGACACCAGAGATCATAATATTTATTATAAAGGTGCAAGGAAGATGGTGGTAGAAGAGAATGATTACACATCATGGAAAGATCCAAACATATTGGTTGACCGGCTAAGACTTCTACATGGTTCGCTTTGTGCAGGAAACTATTCGTGCATCAAAGAAATATCCTTCATACTCAAGGAACTGAGGAATGCTGGCTACATACAATATTGACTTGTTTTACTTGCATTTGTATAATGTAAAGCAATAAAATAAATAATTTAAATTATAAGAATGTAATGTTTTTATTTCTTGTATTATGATTTCTTACTAAGACTTAGATCTCGTAACTTGTGCTTCCTTTTTGCCTTTTTTAGTTGATGGAGCTTCCAAATGTGCTTCCTTATTCGATGATGCATCCAAAATGTGCCGCCTTTTCGTTGGCGGTGCTTCCAAATGTGCTGCCTTTTCGTTGTCGGTGCTTCCAAATGTGCTGCCTTTTCGTTGTCGGTGCTTCCAAATGTGCCGCCTTTTCGTTGTCGGTGCTTCCAAATGTGCTGCCTTTACGTTGTCGGTGCTTCCAAATGTGCTGCCTTTTCGTTGTCGGTGCTTCCAAATGTGCTGCCTTTTCATTGTCGGTGCTTCCAAATGTGCTGCCTTTTCGTTGTCGGTGCTTCCAAATGTGCTGCCTTTTCGTTGTCGGTGCTTCCAAATGTGCTGCCTTTTCGTTGTCGGTGCTTCCAAATGTGCTGCCTTTACGTTGTCGGTGCTTCCAAATGTGCTGCCTTTTCGATGACGGTGCTTCCAAATGTGCTGCCTTTTCGTAGTCGGTGCTTCCAAATGTGCTGCCTTTACGTTGTCGGTGTTTCCAAATGTGCTGCCTTTTCGTTGTCGGTGCTTCCAAATGTGCTGCCTTTTCGTTGTCGGTGCTTCCAAATGTGCTGCCTTTTCGTTGATGGTCCTTCTATTTTTAATGTTGTTTTGACTCTAGTATTATTGTAAATGGTTCTTGATTTGACTAGCGTATTGTTCCATACGGTGCATGTATATATAAGCGAGCTCTAGACAACAGGATGCTTAGTTTGTTACTGACGTCGTCGGTGTAAGGATCACCTAGTTTGTTTCTTCTGGTGCATTAATCACGTAATTACCTGTTCTTGCGAACTCGATGGCATCTTTACCGACTTTAACGACGAACTCGATGGAGGTTGTACCATCGACTGCGGGAACCATGACATCAGCGTCGACGATGGTGGAGCAGATCCCGTTGGCAACGTCGATGTCAACACTGGAGGAGACTTCAACAGACGTGGTACCGCCAGCAGAAGAGACTTTAATGCCGCTAGTGCTGGCTGCACAGGGAAACTCGGTGAACGCTGGTTCGCCATCAATGGAGACTTCAATGGATGCCGAATCGACAACAACTAACGAACATCGGTGCTGTTACTGCGACAAGATTTTCTCAAACAACAGCAATGCTCGACGACATGAGAATAGAGAATGTGCCAAGTACCTATATCGTAAAATGTTTGTTTGTGAGAAATGTCATAAGCAGTTTGCCAGAAAAGATAATATGAAAACGCACATGAAGGCATGCAAAGGTCCTGCTGTTCGGCAGAAAGTAAAGGTTTCGGCGCAACAACGATGCATTGATGTTCATAAGAGTATGCCTGGAGATGGTGCAACTGCGGCAACGTCAGTATCTGGATCGGGTCTAAAAGGTTCGTCTTCATCACCATGGTATCCTTGCAGCTACTGTGATACGTCGTTCGCATTTGCTCATGATGCACGAAGACATGAGCGGAGCAAATGCACGAAGAATCCATCTCGCATGAAGTTTCGATGTGATGAGTGTCATGAATGGTTTACTAGAATTGATAATTTGCGACGACATGCGAAAAACTGTAAAGGTGAAGTCCGTGTGCCTACTGCTGATCTACCTGCAGAAATTTCGACTCCTCGGTTTAGGTTGAAGGCTCGTGAGCGTACAAGCAAGAAAACCGATGTGCAGCAACCGATTGGTATGACGTCTGAACAGGAAAATAAACCTAAGACTGTGTTCGGCGCATTACAAGTGAACGATAATGGCTTCTACTTGACGCAGTCTGCATTTCGTGGAACGTTGAAAGACTACTATTATCTAAATACGTTCGGTGAGTCGAAGGACATTTGTAATTTTCTTGACGATATCAGACAGAAGATAATCAATCAGCTTACTGATGATGTAGCAACAAACGGACCTTTGAAATATAACTTGTGGTTGGACTGTATATATGGAAAGCCATATCCGTTCGATGACAAAGTGAAGAAGTGTGCATTCAAGACATCGGCTGCAGTAATTTACAGTTCTAACGATGTGAAGCAAACTGTTAAAAACGGTATCCAGAAACTCTGTCAAGAAGAGGTGGACTATGTCTGTAAAGGTTCTGGCTGGACTCTGTCTAGTATAAACCGATTGGAGCTAAGAATTAGTCATTTCACACCGCTGCGGAACTAAATGATTATAAGATTGCTGGCTTTCGCAAATGATCCTGTAGTAGAATAGAAATTATGTAATAAATATTATGTTTGTAAAAGAACTTGTGGTGTTTAATTCCTCGAACCTGTTACTATTGTGTTAAATTGATGTTATATTTAATTTTTTTTGCATCGTCCTAGATCGTACCAAGGACCTTAGTCGACCTAATCGAGCAGTATATAGATTACAAATTTATTTAATGAATTTTGGAATTTTTCCCGAATTTCTAGCTAAATAATTATGGATTTTCAAGATGGCGGCCAAATGACAAGATGTCGGGTGTCACAGCAATAATAAATGATTACTGCACTCTAGCGGATAAGAATTAAACTAACATGGCGTCAGCGCACTCTCGCCGACGATACACTGATGATGGCTTCCAGCAGACGAGGACAAGATGGCGGCCATGACGTCATACTACCTGACGATATATATATATGCTTTGAAAAAAAAGTGGAGGGAGTCAGTATGCCTGCAGCCACCGCGGGGGAAGGATCGGTCGCCATTTTTATTTTTTTTGCACTCGTCGGGTTTGAACCGAGGACTCCGAGCTCCGTGTCGTAAATGTTTGTTTTTTTAAATATTTTATTAAATTTTTTATTATTTAATTTTTTTTATAATTTTTAAATTTTTTTCATTAAAATCGGATAATAAATTTAAAGATGGCGGCCGTAACGGAAATTGCAACGGTGACGTCATAATTCAAAATGGCCGATAACACAATGCCGGAATGTTCGAGAAAACGAAATGACGTCATCCAAGATGGTGGATCCAAGATGGCCGTCGGGGTCAAGGTCAAAGGTCAAGGTCACATCCTGATAGAGGCTTAACTGAGGCTTGAGTTAAGGATGCTTAAGCCTCTATCAGGACATTTCTAGCCGTTGGGATTTTTAAGGACTAAATCGGGAAATTTTCCCTCGAAACGGGAATTTTTCCCTCGAAAACGGGAAATTTTTTCTTAAAACGGGAAATTTTGAGTCATTTTTGAGGAATTTTGAGGAATTTTTGCCGCCGTGACGTCACAAATCCAAGATGGCGGAGCCGGCTCTCGGCTCCACCGCCTGAGGCCTGATCCAGTATGCCCTATTATATACTACTTATAGCACTTTTCGATTTATTTTCTCCAAACGGGAATTAAAAGTAAAGAATAAATAACATATTCCTCTATAATTATTGCAGCCGTATACTGAAAAGTTTAACTTTCCTTTATTTGCATGACGCGGAGCTTCTAACTACACAAAATTTTTGTTATTTATTTTGAACGTTGTATTTATGTTTCCTTACAAACTTAAATGAACCTCTTAACATTTAATTTCATCAAAAGTTATACAATATAAGTATCAAGTTAAAATATTTTTAAGTGTAGTTGTGGCTATTTTGTTGTTGAAAGTGACACTCTTAAGTTTGAATGAAAGTGAGATATGATAAAATTATATTTGTAGTTAAAAACAGATAATTCATTTCAAATTCAATCTTTTGTTACATGCATATTTCCAAATAAATTTGACAATATATTAAATTCTATGCATTTGAATCTATTCGTATATTCTGCAGCATTAATTCCTATAAGCAAATACTTATTACGTACAATGTACTTTTAGTCCTGTCGTATAGTTATGCAAAAAATTGTATCAAAAGTATTGTTTCTTCTATGCGGTTATGGTTTAAAAAGAGAAAAAAAAGTAATTTAATTTATTTTTAAATTCGGTTGTCAGTAAGAACACGTATTTAGTGTAATACGACATATATTATTCTGTTTATTAAAACATTACTATCGATAACTCCATTTTAGATTTATCTGTCTATGTTATATTTCAAATTGATTCTTTTTCTTCGGCTTATGAAAGCAGCAAATTTTGTTTTATCGCATATGTAATGTTTTTATGTTTTGCATATTATAATTAATGAGTTAGTATTGTTGGCGGGTGAGGCTTTTTCACAAATGGACGCGTTCTTGGCGGCTAGCAGGTAGGACGCGTGTATTACGCAGGCTGGATAGGAAAGTACGACTGCGGGCGAGCTCCATGATAGAAGCAACGGGAGTAGTATCACTCGGCTATTTGTATAGGTTGGGATAGCTGTGCGAATGGTAGAACAGACCACGGGACTATGGTGAGGAAAAAGGTACCAAGCTCGACATCCCGACGATGAGACCGTTTACGAACTGTCGATGGATCATCAGGAAAGTTAACAACTTCTTCAGAAACTTGAGTCCCTCTTTCAAAATTCAGTTTAATACCTGGAGATGACTATATTCGGTGTTCTACCAAGCGAAGCATACTCTTAATTCATTACTAGTTGATGTTTAATATTTTGACGCAAAATAAAATTGTGAATCAGCTTACTTTGCTCATGCCAGGTTTTACAAGTTTTGTCAAAGTTAATTAAATTAATAAAAATTGTGTCCCTTTGTTGCTGGCTACCCGCAAGAAATTATCATGGTGAATAATAATAATTTTAAGTCGACATGTAATATTATGATTTTTATGGCATTCAGTTTTGGTAATGGTGTGTGTAACTGTCTTGTGTATTTTATTACATTCACTTCACGTAACGAATTGTCTGAACGTAATGTTATTGTTTGCTTGTTTTAATATTTCGTTTTATTGAACAAAGATACATAGTTTGCCACTTCGAGCGACTACAGAAATGACAATACAATTAGTTTACAGTGTTCCAAACATTTTAAACATTTTAGTTTCCTCTACTGTACATGGGGCGAATATTTTTTATGTTATGTTTAATGAAACCATTTTACGCGCTAAGTGAGATGTTGCGATTGAGTAGAAGGGAAAATATGTCTTAAAACCCTGCGTAATGTTATGAATTACATTCATTCGTTTACTCTGTGATCCGGAGGGTCTAATGTTAAGACTGAATACATGTGCACTTCCTCTATGTAGAGTGGCTTCATTGAGATGAAAGCAAAGCTCACGTTGATGAAATACTTATTAATTAAAAAATTAAAATGTTGTTTCATGCTTCAATTTCTGTTAGTGTCGTACACAGATTAAAAATGTAATGCAGAGTTCCTCAGTTTTATGTATATTGAAATTTGCTCACGTGTAGAGTAGTTATTAAAAGCATAAAAAACATATATGACGAATTGTTGTGTATTATTTCCATTAGGCGTGACCATGAAAATAGATAAGATTTTATCATTATGTGAAATCTACATTTTAAATGTTGGCGTTTAAATATTTATGAAAGCGTGTGATCTTAAAGCACTATTTATCTATTTAGGAAGTAGGTAGTTTCTTTGATTTTAGAAGGGTTTTTTAAACAAACAACTAAATTAATTCAAAAATTTGAACTACTGCAAGCAAAAAATACTTTATTCCATTTTTATTTTAAAATTAGCCATTGTATTCTACCTTGCTTACACTCTATTATCGAAAAATATTTTTTTTTTGACATAGATGAATACCGTAAATTAATACACAAAACATACATGTTTTCGTATGATACAATAATAGCTAGTGACAGTGACGAAACCAAAATTATTTTGATAGTTTGTATAGAAAATCCTCAACAGTAGTGGTGGTATATTTAGGGATTTCTTTGTAGATGGGTACTATTCCACAATAAAAAGGAGTTATCGTCAATTATCAAAGCAGCCATATTTCGTATCTTCTTTGACAGCCTAAATACAGCACCAAATGACGTACTTGGCTAAAAATTAATTCCAGCTGCATGCGTAGATTCCGGGAGGAGGGGAGAATCTCAGGGTGGCCCGAACCTCCCTGAAATAAAAAAGTCCGTCTAAGGGGGCCCGCTTGCATTTGCAAAATCTTCACGTTATCCCGTGGGCCTCATGGGAATCCTACAAATTTTCGCCCGTGATTCCAGCTATACATTTCACTGACACCTTGAGCACAACAGTCAGTGCACACTGAGTTCTTCCATACCACCCGCACTTGTCTTCGATAAAATCTGAACTCAGGTGGATTCAGCGTGACTGACTAAGCCTGCAGTCTGAATCCGCCTGTAGGCCGCTGTTGCAACAGCTAAGAAATGTACACTGCTCGTTGTGAACAGTCTGTATGTAACTCGAAACGGGATTTCAGTTCATTCGTGTATACTTATTCATCATATTATGCAACGTTAAAGTCATTAAAAAAATATTCAAAAATAAAATAAAATGCTAAACATGTAATAAGAGCCAGAAAATAATAATATGCAGTAATATTTAGTGTAACTAAATACGACGTGAACCCTAGAATACAAAGTTGACGATGTGTCGTTGGTGGGAACACTTGTTTGTTCCTGACATTTTTTTTCTTTACAGAATTTAAAAGTAAGTTTGACATGCACTTTTTATTCAGGAAGTAAGTTAAAAATTTATTTGTCGTTATTGCGATTTAAAAAGTTGATTTATGTCTAAGAGTAAAATTAATTAATATTATTTTCATCATTTTATTCCCAGTTTTATTACTCAATTATTAGTAGGACGTGATTTCTCGTCGCGGTGCGGAATACTTTTATGAATGAAAGCATAACTGTTCGTGCAAAACCATTCATCACACAAATGTCAATTCAAAAGTATAATGTTGGAAATTTTTTTAATGATATAATTTTTGCATTTCCCCCCCCCCCCCCCTGAAAACACAAGCTAACACATCGATTGTTGGTGACAGCATTTTTTGTAATGTATGTAAATCTCTTAATTATGTAGAACGTTAATTAAAAAATAAAAATACATGTTTTAAACAGAATTGACGATTGTTTGCATTTCATGGATATGGACTGGATCGCAACACTAATTTAATGTTTCAAGTTAATAAACACTGTCAGGAAGCAAGCAAGGCAATGCGAGAACATTATCCTTTTGGTTGAATGTAGCGAAAGGGAAAAACAGTCACCTTTCTTGCCACGATCTTGGGCGCAGGCGACAAGCTCAGGTATATCGCCCCGCCCAACCACTGGCCGTAGCACGTGGCCAGTGACCCACCGCGCTAAAAAATTTTACTAGGGAGGCCCCTTAAGCCCGGGCAACACCGGGTTCTTCAGCTAGTCTGTTTGTATACGCAAACTATTGGTCTACGGAAAATATAGTTTGTAGTTTTTAGCAGTATCACACCAATTTCAAACATTCCGCGATTTATTTAGTCGTAGGAACTTTTTATGAACTAAAATAAGTAGGTATATAAAGTATGTATGAGGACACCGGTGGCCGGAGGGGGATCCGGGGATCCGATCCAGTCACCTTAAGGCTTCGCTTCATCACCCATGTTGGATTACGTCACTTCCGCCGGCCATGCACACACGAAAAAGTGTCCCGTTACATACATCAACCATGTACGCACGAAAAAATGTCCCGTTACAGTAGTAGGATATAGCCGTTTCTGGGACAGGCCCAGGATCCGACCTTGACCTTTGACTTTGACCTTGAACCCTGAACTTTGACCTAAACCTTGAACCGAGTCCTTGACCTTTGACCTTTAACTTTGACCTTGACCTTGAAATTTGACCTTGACCTTGTAATTTGACCCTGACATTGAAATTCGACCCTGACTTTAGCCTTGCGACCCTCGATGTTGCCAACCTGATGACGTCATCTAATCTGTATGCTAATCCATATGCTAACCTAACCTAACCTAACCTAATCCATATGCTAATCTATGCTAACCTAACCTAACCTAACCTAACCTAATCCATATGCTAATCTATGCTAACCTAACCTAACCTAACCTAATCCATATGCTAATCTATGCTAACCTAACCTAACCTAACCTAATCCATATGCTAATCTATGCTAACCTAACCTAACCTAACCTAATCCATATGCTAATCTATGCTAACCTAACCTAACCTAACCTAATCCATATGCTAATCTATGCTAACCTAACCTATCATAACCTAACCTAAACTAACCTAACCTAACCTAACCTAACCTAACCTAATCCATATGCTAATCTATGCTAACCTAACCTAACCTAACCTAGCCTAACCTAACCTAACCTAATCCATATGCTAATCTATGCTAACTTAACCTAACCTAACCTAACCTAATCCATATGCTAATCTATGCTAACCTAACCTAACCTAACCTAACCTAATCCATATGCTAATCTATGCTAACCTAATCTAACCTAATCCATATGCTAATCTATGCTAACCTAACCTAACCTAACCTAATCCATATGCTAATCTATGCTAACCTAACCTAACCTAATCCATATGCAAATCTATGCTAACCTAACCTAACCTAATCCATATGCTAATCTATGCTAACCTAACCTATCATAACCTAACCTAACCTAACCTAATCCATATGCAAATCTATGCTAACCTAACCTAACATAACCTAACCTAATCCTATTACTGTTGCATGTTTCGTTATGACAGCCATCTTGGAATCGTGTAATTATTTAGCTATAAATTCGGGAAAAAATCCATAATTCATTAAATAAATCACTCATTAATTTACATATTGATTCGATCAGTTCCTGTCCTTGGTTCGATACTCGATCGATGCAATAATGTTTAATTTTATGTAAAAAATAATAATTTCAATAAACCATGTTCAAAAATTCTTATGAGGCTTAAAATCCTCTACTACCATCATCCTATAAGCCATCATGTCCGCCATCTTGGAAATTCATAATTTCAATGCTAGAAATTCAGGAAAAAGTTCAAAATTTATTAAATAAATTTTGCAACCAATAAAATGATTAATTAGATCGACTTAGGTCCTTGGTACGATTCTGGATGCTGAAGAAAAAATAAATATAACAACAATTTAACATAATAGTGACAGGTTCGTAAATAAAACATCGCAAATTCTTTTACAAAATAAATTTTATTACAAAATCTATATTTTACTACAGGATCATCATTGCGAAAGCCCTGCATAGGCGTGAAATGACTAATTCTTAGCTCCAATCGGTTTATACTAGACAGAGACCAACCAGAACCTTTACATAGTCCTTCTCTTCTTGACAGAGTTTCTGGATACCGTTTTTAACAGTTTGCTTCACATCGTCAGAACTGTAAATTACTGCAGCCGATGTCTTGAATGCACACTTCCTCACTTCGTCTTCGAATGGATACGGCTTTCCATATATACAGTCCAACCACAAGTTCTATTTTGATAAACCGTTTGTTGCTACATCATCAGTAAGCTGATTGATTATGTCCTCTCTGATATCATCAAGAAAATTACAAATGTCTTTTGACTCACCTAACGTATTTAGATAATAGTAATCTTTCAATTTTCCACGAAATGCAGACTGCGCCAAGTAGAACCCATTATCATTCACTTGTAATGCACCGAGCACAGTATTAGGTTTATTTTCATGTCCAGACGTTGTAGCAATCGGTTGCTGCACATTGGTTTTCTTGCTTGTACGCTTACGAGTCTCCAATCTAAAGCGAGGAGTCGAAATTTCTACAGGTAGTTCTTCACTAGACACACGGACTTTACCGTTGCATTTTTTCACATGCCGTCGCAAACTATCAATAGTGTAAACCATTCATGAGACTCATCACAGCGGAACTTTATGCGAGATGGATTCTTCTTGCATTTACTCCTCTCATGTCTTCGTGCTACATGAGAAAAAGTGAACGACATATCGCAGTAGCTGCAAGGATACCTTGCTGATTAAGACAAGCCTTTCAGACCCGATCCAGATACTGACGTTGTCGCAGTTGCGCCATCTCCAGGCATACTCTTATGAACATCAATGCATCGTTGTTGAATAGAAACCTTTACTTTCTACCGAACAGCAGGACCTTTGCATGTCTTCATGTGCGTTTTCATATTATCTTTTCTGGCAAACTGCTTATGGCATTTCTCACAAACAATCATTTTACGATAAAGGTTCTTGACACATTCTCTCTTTTCGTGTCGTCGAGCATTGCTGTTGTTTGTGAAAATCTTGTCACAGTAACAACACCGATGTCCGTTAGTTGTTGAATCACCAGCCATTGAAGTCTCCATCGAGGCTGAAACGAAGTTCGTCATGTTTTCCTGTGAAGCCAGCACCACCGGCATTAAATTCTCTTCTGCTGGTGGTACCACGACTGTTGAAGTCTCCTCCAGTGTTGTCAGAGGCGTTGCCGTCGGGATCTGCTCCAACATCGTCGGCGCTGACGTTAGAGTTCCTGTAGACGATGGTACAACATCCATCAAGTTCATCGTTTTAGACGGTAAAAATGCCATCGAGTTCACAATAACAGGTAATTACGCGACTTATGCACCAGAAGAAACAAACTAGGTGATCCTTACACCGATAACGTCAGTAACAAACTGAGCGACCTGCTGTATAGGACTCGCTTATATACATGCACATGATGGAATAATACGCTAGTCAAATCAAGAACCAATTACTATAATACTCGAGTCAAAACTACTTTAAAAATAGAAGCCCACTCAACGAAAAAGGCAGCACATTTGGAAGCAAATTCGACATATGAAATGGACACGCAATGCACGCACTTGCAGATTTCATCACAAAGTTAACATTTAAATTTCATTCAAGCGAAGTAGCAAGCCAATGTCACATCATCATATTAACATCCTATTGGTCATACTATCTTCAAAATTTCACAGTATTATAAATCGCACCAGTTATAGACGGACTTATGGTTTCTAACACACAACAAATCAGTCATTTTTCTTTAATAAATTCATATTTTAAAATGCAAAATATACATGGTAAACGAAGAACCAGGTATGTAAATATTTTATATACTTTATGTACACTGTAGACGCCAAGAGCTTGAAAGTACATATGTAAGAAAGATATTTAATAAAACCTATATTAAATTGTATATTTATTCCCATTAATACACATCAGATCAAAAAAAGTAGGTTTTATTATATAAACCTCGCAATTCTTAGTTCATGTTTCTTTGAGGACGTATAAATTTTCAGCATTTCGCGAACCAAGTAGAAGTTTTAGCCTGTTCTTCAATCATTTGGATTGTCTCTCGATGAACAATTGGTCTCATGTGCTACGGCTTCCATCTTCTTTACATATTTGTTATTATTAGTCTTAAAATCCACGCATCCGTGTCACTATCACAGACGCAAAGTTATCATCATCATCATCGTAGCTGTCATCAATATTATCATGAGCTGCATCAATATCACTCATTTTATGATATCGTTTCCGCATTTCAGTTGTCAGAGATTTACCACAATCTATGATCTTGTGAGCTTCACATTATTCTCTATTGTTTTGTAGACATGGTTAGTTCCATTCTCGTTTTCTTTAAAAGCCTGTGTGTCCAGTTTTATTATTTAATCCTTCAACCCATCATCCCAAACACAATTAAATCATCATAGTATACAGAAAAAAAAAAATCAACAAAGTTCCTTTCATTTAATCTTAGGAACCACATCATCCTTTCCACCTATAGTATAGTTTCTTGAGCCCAAGAGTCTTTCAATATATACCATGCAGTGTTCTTCAAGAGATGTGGTATACTTCTAGTTCTACATACAAATCCATCCTATCATTGATTTGTTGACACATTAGAAAAAAAAACCTTAAAGTTAATTTTTACGTGTTTTATTAAATTATCACTTCGGCTAAAAATAATTACCACACATAGTGTGTTATTACATTTCCTTCTTCATCTGCAATGCTAAGTTCCTTGATAATAAATCCATACTGACTAGAGAAGCCTTGGAGGTTTACACATTTCGTCATGGTGGTCGAGACGAGACTAAGCCGGTAATGTACTGTCAGGTCTTAGATAATAGACGACACAATCTACCTTTTTGCAGGATGTCTCGATTATGTCCGGAGCCTCCTCGTCACAATCACTGGTCCAGTGATGACCGAAGTTGCAGACCTCTAGTTGGAAGTAACCATCCTCGGTGACGTAGTGCACACGGCGGAATCCGGGCGTTACTTCCGCGTACTTTGCAGTTGGAATGAACAGCATTTGCTTGAATTTGTAGCAGCAGCTCTATACCCACACGACTATGTGTTGACTGCTGTGTCTAGGGTGTTGACCTCAATTTATTCCGCTAGGACCACCCTCCAGTCCAGTCACATGTACCGTTGCTTCCATTGTTGTCCCCCGCCTTGCTGGCGGCCTCCAACATTCCAACACGGTGATCAACCATCCAAGCCCTAAGCATGCTAGCATTGTGTCTTGAGATCGGACCTGGACATCCAAGTTACATAGAGTATAATATACTCTGAAATACACAATAAAGAGAAAATTGATATAAATAACATTATACTTTGCTTAATAGTTCCAGAAGTAATGAACGCACTGCTTGACCAGTGACCGGTGTAACTAAATATTAAATATATTTAATATTTTATTTTCCATTACCTTTCGTGGAATTTATTAATCATTCACTCTACGTAAAACAACTCAAGACAATAAACCTGACCAACGAATTAAATACAGTACCGCTATGCCTTACATGAAAGTATAATTATTCGATAATCTGAATAACCTATAAATCGTTCATGTACAAAGCCACACATACAGGACAATTGTCTATGGACCATGAGACCGAGTCATGACAATATCAGACGTATAGGCTAGTCATTTCAGGACCGCAGGACCTTCTTCGTCTTTAGATAATAACAGTCATTTAGACCATCATGAAATTTTTATACATACTAAAGGACCAAGTGACCTTGAAAAATATTTTAGTAACACCAAGAGGTTTTGAACTAGTAAATATTCAGTCACTACATATTTTACTACGAGCAATCAACAAAAAGGAAGCACCATCAACGAAAAGGCAGTACAATAAAAAAAAAAAGCACATTTGGAAACACCATCAACAAAAAGAAAGCACATTTAGAAAGCATAATCAAAAAAGGCAGCACATTTTGGAAGCACCATCAAAAAAGGAAGCACATTTTGGAAGCACCATCAAAAAGGCAGCACATTTGGAAACACCATCAACAAAAAGGAAGCACATTTTGGAAGCACCATAAAAAAGGCAGCACATTTGGGAAGCACAATCAAAAAAGGCAGCACATTTGGAAGCACCATCAACAAAAGAAGGAAGCACATTTGGTAGCACCATCAACAAAAGAAGGAAGCACATTTTGGAAGCACCATCAAAAAGGCAGCACATTTGGTAACACAAGTTACGAGAACTAAGTCTTAGTTAGAAATCAGAATGCAAGAAATAAAAACATTTAATTTTTACTTTTAATATTTAATTTATTTCTTAAGATTATACAAATAGAAGTAAAATAAGCCATTATTGTATGTAGCCAGCTTTCCTCAGTTCTTCGAGTATGAAGGATATTTCTTTTATGCACGAATAGTTTCCTGCACAAAATGAGCCATGTAGAAGTCTTAGCCGGTCAACCAATAAGTTTGGATCTTTTCTCTTTCCACGATGTGTAACCAATCTCTTCTACTACCATCTCACCTGCTTGTTTATTATAAATACTTTTAATATCACAATCGTCCCAGTGATCATAATAAGCATTATCAGATTTATTTATTATAACACGTCGTTTCCATCGTTTCGGTCTCAGGACACCGTTACATTCTTCGATCTTGTCAGCTTTAGGTGCTTCATCACAGTCTATGCTTTTGTCAACAGCCTCAGAGTCACTGTAACAATCACTGTAGAAGGCATCCTCTTCACCCAGATTACCATATGAATTCGATATCGATGATGTCGAAGTGCCTTTATCGTCTTCATGCTTCCTTTTTAGGAGTCCATCATCATTTTTACAAAGTAAGAAAGATCTACTTGAATTCGGCTGGAATGTATTCTCACTTTTCACGTTAAGGATTCTTCCATTGTCTTCATTCTTCCATAAATCATCATCGACCTTCAATTTAAGTTTTTCGTCGAGATCGGAAGAGCCACGAACATAATCTCTCTCAAGACAAGGAAAATTATTGTCGTAATGCAGATCACTATTCCTTAGTCTAGTAGATCCATCGTTGTACTCTGGCTTGTACGCAGGCTTAACGTTACAAGTTCTGTCATGTCTTTTTAAGCTCTCTCTCCGCGTAAACGACTTGTTACATCGAACGCAACTTATCATATTGCGTAGTGGATTTTTAACACAGTCATTCTTCTGGTGTTGTCTTCCATTCTTTCTCAAGATAAATTCTTTGCTGCAAAACTTACACCTGTGTCCTTTCGATACAGTGACAGACACCGAATCAGGATTCATATTAGTTACTGTGACTAATGTTAGATACAAACAGACAGTTTTCCAATTGGAACCATTACTTAAATATAATTTTTTTAAATATTTCTTAAGCGAGAGTTAAGTTATCTCATGCAAAGGTACTTGTTGTAAGTAGTTCTGCTTTTCAACAACAGATGACACCACGTATTGCTTGCAGGTAAATAATATTTCTTTCTTTCATGCGGGATGCAGGATTCTCACTAACGATCGCAATAGAGGGATGACATCGCTAGACTCCAAGGAGAAGGTAGTTTGTTCTCCCAGTTAGTGTTTCTCAGATTTATTAGGGTATATATTATTATTTGACTGAATAATGATTTTTTTTATAAATTCCACCTAATAAAAATAAAATAGAATCACTCAGAGAAAACCATCAGGGATGATATCGTTTATAAACATCATAAATTACCTTTTTTTCAAAAAAAAGTCCAAATTTAATCCTGCTTAGGCAACATGAGAGTTCTAGCACAAGCGGGCTTGTGAACTCTTTGCTTAAGCAACATGAGAGTTCAAGCACAAGCGGGCTTGTGAACTCTTTGCTTAAGCAACATGAGAGTTCTAGCACAAGCGGGCTTGTGAACTCTTTGCTTAAGCAACATGAGAGTTCTAGCACAAGCGTGAGATAACTTAACTCTCGCTTAATAAATATTTAAAAAAATTATATTTAAGTAATGGTTACAATTGGAAAACTGTCTGTTTGTATCTAACATTAGTCACAGTAACTAATATGAATCCTGATTCGGTGTCTGTCGCTGTATCGAAAGGACACAGGTGTAAGTTTTGCAGCAAAGAATTTATCTTGAGAAAGAATGGAAGACAACACCAGAAGAATGACTGTGTTAAAAATCCACTACGCAATATGATAAGTTGCGTTCGATGTAACAAGTCGTTTACGCGGAGAGAGAGCTTAAAAAGACATGATAGAACTTGTAACGTTAAGCCTGCGTACAAGCCAGAGTACAACGATGGATCTACTAGACTAAGGAATAGTGATCTGCATTACGACAATAATTTTCCTTGTCTTGAGAGAGATTATGTTCGTGGCTCTTCCGATCTCGACGAAAAACTTAAATTGAAGGTCGATGATGATTTATGGAAGAATGAAGACAATGGAAGAATCCTTAACGTGAAAAGTGAGAATACATTCCAGCCGAATTCAAGTAGATCTTTCTTACTTTTTAAAAATAATGATGGACTCCTAAAAAGGAAGCATGAAGACGATAATGGCACTTCGACATCATCGATATCGAATTCATATGGTAATCTGGGTGAAGAGGATGCCTTCTACAGTGATTGTTACAGTGACTCTGAGGCTGTTGACAAAAGCATAGACTGTGATGAAGCACCTAAAGCTGACAAGATCGAAGAATGTAACGGTGTCCTGAGACCGAAACGATGGAAACGACGTGTTATAATAAATAAATCTGATAATGCTTATTATGATCACTGGGACGATTGTGATATTAAAAGTATTTATAATAAACAAGCAGGTGAGATGGTAGTAGAAGAGATTGGTTACACATCGTGGAAAGAGGAAAGATCCAAACTTATTGGTTGACCGGCTAAGACTTCTACATGGCTCATTTTGTGCAGGAAACTATTCGTGCATAAAAGAAATATCCTTCATACTCGAAGAACTGAGGAAAGCTGGCTACATACAATAATGGCTTATTTTACTTCTATTTGTATAATCTTAAGAAATAAATTAAATATTAAAAGTAAAAATTAAATGTTTTTATTTCTTGCATTCTGATTTCTAACTAAGACTTAGTTCTCGTAACTTGTGTTACCAAATGTGCTGCCTTTTTGATGGTGCATCCAAAATGTGCTTCCTTTTTGTTGATGGTGTTTCCAAATGTGCTGCCTTTTTGATGGTGCTTCCAAAATGTGCTTCCTTTTTTGATGGTGCTTCCAAAATGTGCTGCCTTTTTTGATTATGCTTTCAAAATGTGCTTCCTTTTTGTTGATGGTGTTTCCAAATGTGCTGCCTTTTTGATGGTGCTTCCAAAATGTGCTTCCTTTTTTGATGGTGCTTCCAAAATGTGCTGCCTTTTTTGATTATGCTTTCAAAATGTGCTTCCTTTTTGTTGATGGTGTTTCCAAATGTGCTTTTTTTTTATTGTACTGCCTTTTCGTTGATGGTGCTTCCTTTTTGTTGATTGCTCGTAGTAAAATATGTAGTGACTGAATATTTACTAGTTCAAAACCTCTTGGTGTTACTAAAATATTTTTCAAGGTCACTTGGTCCTTTAGTATGTATAAAAATTTCATGATGGTCTAAATGACTGTTATTATCTAAAGACGAAGAAGGTCCTGCGGTCCTGAAATGACTAGCCTATACGTCTGATATTGTCATGACTCGGTCTCATGGTCCATAGACAATTGTCCTGTATGTGTGGCTTTGTACATGAACGATTTATAGGTTATTCAGATTATCGAATAATTATACTTTCATGTAAGGCATAGCGGTACTGTATTTAATTCGTTGGTCAGGTTTATTGTCTTGAGTTGTTTTTCGTAGAGTGAATGATTAATAAATTCCACGAAAGGTAATGGAAAATAAAATATTAAATATATTTAATATTTAGTTACACCGGTCACTGGTCAAGCAGTGCGTTCATTACTTCTGGAACTATTAAGCAAAGTATAATGTTATTTATATCAATTTTCTCTTTATTGTGTATTTCAGAGTATATTATACTCTATGTAACTTGGATGTCCAGGTCCGATCTCAAGACACAATGCTAGCATGCTTAGGGCTTAGATGGTTGATCACCGTGTTGGAATGTTGGAGGCCGCCAGCAAGTCGGGGGACAACAACGGAAGCAACAGTACATGTGACTGGACTGGAGGGTGGTCCTAGCGGAATAAATTGAGGTCAACACCCTAGACACAGCAGTCAACACATAGTCGTGTGGGTATAGAGCTGCTGCTACAAATTCAAGCAAATGCTGTTCATTCCAACTGCAAAGTACGCGGAAGTAACGCCCGGATTCCGCCGTGTGCACTACGTCACCGAGGATGGTTACTTCCAACTAGAGGTCTGCAACTTCGGTCATCACTGGACCAGTGATTGTGACGAGGAGGCTCCGGACATAATCGAGACATCCTGCAAAAAGGTAGATTGTGTCGTCTATTATCTAAGACCTGACAGTACATTACCGGCTTAGTCTCGTCTCGACCACCATGACGAAATGTGTAAACTTCTAAGGCTTCTCTAGTCAGTATGGATTTATTATCAAGGAACTTAGCATTGCAGATGAAGAAGGAAATGTAATAACACACTATGTGTGGTAATTATTTTTAGCCGAAGTGATAATTTAATAAAACACGTAAAAATTAACTTTAAGGTTTTTTTTTCTAATGTGTCAACAAATCAATGATAGGAT
Organism: Bacillus rossius redtenbacheri; assembly: GCF_032445375.1. Taxonomy (NCBI): domain Eukaryota; kingdom Metazoa; phylum Arthropoda; class Insecta; order Phasmatodea; family Bacillidae; genus Bacillus; species Bacillus rossius. The sequence continues at coordinate 4,814,556 of NW_026962012.1, read as the reverse complement.
GGATTTGTATGTAGAACTAGAAGTATACCACATCTCTTGAAGAACACTGCATGGTATATATTGAAAGACTCTTGGGCTCAAGAAACTATACTATAGGAGGAAAGGATGATGCGGTTCCTAAGATTAAATGAAAGGAACTTTGTTGATTTTTTTTTTCTGTATACTACGATGATTTAATTGTGTTTGGGATGATGGGTTGAAGGATTATATAATAAAACTGGACACACAGGCTTTTAAAGAAAACGAGAATGGAACTAACCATGTCTTCAAAACAATAGAGAATAATGTGAAGCTCACAAGATCATAGATTGTGGTAAATCTCTGACAACTGAAATGCGGAAACGATATCATAAAATGAGTGATATTGATGCAGCTCATGATAATATTGATGACAGCTACTATGATGATGATAACTTTGCGTCTGTGATAGTGACACGGATGCGTGGATTTTAAGACTAATAATAACAAATATGTAAAGAAGATGGAAGCCGTAGCACATGAGACCAATTGTTCATCGAGAGACAATCCAAATGATTGAAGAACAGGCTAAAACTTCTACTTGGTTCGCGAAATGCTGAAAATTTATACGTCCTCAAAGAAACATGAACTAAGAAATGCGAGGTTTATATAATAAAACCTACTTTTTTTGATCTGATGTGTATTAATGGGAATAAATATACAATTTAATATGAGTTTTATTAAATATCTTTCTTACATATGTACTTTCAAGCTCTTGGCGTCTACAGTGTACATAAAGTATATAAAATATTTACATACCTGGTTCTTCGTTTACCATGTATATTTTGCATTTTAAAATATGAATTTATTAAAGAAAAATGACTGATTTGTTGTGTGTTAGAAACCATAAGTCCGTCTATAACTGGTGCGATTTATAATACTGTGAAATTTTGAGGATAGTATGACCAATAGGATGTTAATATGATGATGTGACATTGGCTTGCTACTTCGCTTGAATGAAATTTAAATGTTAACTTTGTGATGAAATCTGCAAGTGCGTGCATTGCGTGTCCATTTCATATGTCGAATTTGCTTCCAAATGTGCTGCCTTTTTCGTCGAGTGGGCTTCTATTTTTAAAGTAGTTTTGACTCGAGTATTATAGTAATTGGTTCTTGATTTGACTAGCGTATTATTCCATCCTGTGCATGTATATAAGCGAGTCCTATACAGCAGGTCGCTCAGTTTGTTACTGACGTTATCGGTGTAAGGATCACCTAGTTTGTTTCTTCTGGTGCATAAGTCGCGTAATTACCTGTTATTGTGAACTCGATGGCATCTTTACCGTCTAAAACGATGAACTTGATGGATGTTGTACCATCGTCTACAGGAACTCTAACGTCAGCGCCGACGATGTTGGAGCAGATCCCGACGGCAACGCCTCTGACAACACTGGAGGAGACTTCAACAGTCGTGGTACCACCAGCAGAAGAGAATTTAATGCCGGTGGTGCTGGCTTCACAGGAAAACATGACGAACTTCGTTTCAGCCTCGATGGAGACTTCAATGGCTGGTGATTCAACAACTAACGGACATCGGTGTTGTTACTGTGACAAGATTTTCACAAACAACAGCAATGCTCGACGACACGAAAAGAGAGAATGTGTCAAGAACCTTTATCGTAAAATGATTGTTTGTGAGAAATGCCATAAGCAGTTTGCCAGAAAAGATAATATGAAAACGCACATGAAGACATGCAAAGGTCCTGCTGTTCGGTAGAAAGTAAAGGTTTCTATTCAACAACGATGCATTGATGTTCATAAGAGTATGCCTGGAGATGGCGCAACTGCGACAACGTCAGTATCTGGATCGGGTCTGAAAGGCTTGTCTTAATCAGCAAGGTATCCTTGCAGCTACTGCGATATGTCGTTCACTTTTTCTCATGTAGCACGAAGACATGAGAGGAGTAAATGCAAGAAGAATCCATCTCGCATAAAGTTCCGCTGTGATGAGTCTCATGAATGGTTTACACGTATTGATAGTTTGCGACGGCATGTGAAAAAATGCAACGGTAAAGTCCGTGTGTCTAGTGAAGAACTACCTGTAGAAATTTCGACTCCTCGCTTTAGATTGGAGACTCGTAAGCGTACAAGCAAGAAAACCAATGTGCAGCAACCGATTGCTACAACGTCTGGACATGAAAATAAACCTAATACTGTGCTCGGTGCATTACAAGTGAATGATAATGGGTTCTACTTGGCGCAGTCTGCATTTCGTGGAAAATTGAAAGATTACTATTATCTAAATACGTTAGGTGAGTCAAAAGACATTTGTAATTTTCTTGATGATATCAGAGAGGACATAATCAATCAGCTTACTGATGATGTAGCAACAAACGGTTTATCAAAATAGAACTTGTGGTTGGACTGTATATATGGAAAGCCGTATCCATTCGAAGACGAAGTGAGGAAGTGTGCATTCAAGACATCGGCTGCAGTAATTTACAGTTCTGACGATGTGAAGCAAACTGTTAAAAACGGTATCCAGAAACTCTGTCAAGAAGAGAAGGACTATGTAAAGGTTCTGGTTGGTCTCTGTCTAGTATAAACCGATTGGAGCTAAGAATTAGTCATTTCACGCCTATGCAGGGCTTTCGCAATGATGATCCTGTAGTAAAATATAGATTTTGTAATAAAATTTATTTTGTAAAAGAATTTGCGATGTTTTATTTACGAACCTGTCACTATTATGTTAAATTGTTGTTATATTTATTTTTTCTTCAGCATCCAGAATCGTACCAAGGACCTAAGTCGATCTAATTAATCATTTTATTGGTTGCAAAATTTATTTAATGAATTTTGAACTTTTTCCTGAATTTCTAGCATTGAAATTATGAATTTCCAAGATGGCGGACATGATGGCTTATAGGATGATGGTAGTAGAGGATTTTAAGCCTCATAAGAATTTTTGAACATGGTTTATTGAAATTATTATTTTTTACATAAAATTAAACATTATTGCATCGATCGAGTATCGAACCAAGGACAGGAACTGATCGAATCAATATGTAAATTAATGAGTGATTTATTTAATGAATTATGGATTTTTTCCCGAATTTCTAGCTAAATAATTACACGATTCCAAGATGGCTGTCATAACGAAACATGCAACAGTAATAGGATTAGGTTAGGTTATGTTAGCATAGATTTGCATATGGATTAGGTTAGGTTAGGTTAGGTTATGATAGGTTAGGTTAGCATAGATTAGCATATGGATTAGGTTAGGTTAGGTTAGGTTAGGTTAGCATAGATTAGCATATGGATTAGGTTAGGTTAGGTTAGCATAGATTAGCATATGGATTAGGTTAGGTTAGGTTAGCATAGATTAGCATATGGATTAGGTTAGGTTAGGTTAGCATAGATTGGCATATGGATTAGGTTAGGTTAGGTTAGCATACATTAGCATATGGATTAGGTTAGGTTAGGTTAGGTTAGCATAGATTAGCATATGGATTAGGTTAGGTTAGGTTAGGCTAGGTTAGGTTAGGTTAGCATAGATTAGCATATGGATTAGGTTAGGTTAGGTTAGCATAGATTAGCATATGGATTAGGTTAGATTAGGTTAGCATAGATTAGCATATGGATTAGGTTAGGTTAGGTTAGGTTAGGTTAGGTTAGCATAGATTAGCATATGGATTAGGTTAGGTTAGGTTAGGTTAGGTTAGCATAGATTAGCATATGGATTAGGTTATGTTAGGTTAGGTTAGCATAGATTAGCATATGGATTAGGTTAGGTTAGGTTAGGCTAGGTTAGGTTAGCATAGATTAGCATATGGATTAGGTTAGGTTAGGTTAGGTTAGCATATGGAATAGCATAGGGATTAGATGACGTCATCAGGTTGGCAACCGAGGGTCGCAAGGCTAAAGGTCAGGGTCGAATTTCAATGTTAGGGTCAAATTTCAAGGTCAAGGTCAAATGTTCAAGGTCAAAGGCCAAGGTCAAAGGTCAAGGTCAAAGGTCAAGGACTCGGTTCAAGGTCTAGGTAAAGTTCAGGGTTCAAGGTCAAAGTCAAAGGTCAAGGTCGGATCCTGGATCCTGCGCCTGTCCCAGAAACGGCTATATCCTACTACTGTAACGGGACATTTTTTCGTGCGTACATGATTGATGAATGTAACGGGTACACTTTTTCGTGTGTGCATGGCCGGCGGAAGTGACGTAATCCAACATGGGTGATGAAGCGAAGCCTTAAGGTGACTGGATCGGATCCCCGGATCCCCCTCCGTTCTCCGGTGTCCTCATACATACTTTATATACCTACTAAAATAATTTTTACTACCTATCAGAATTTTTCGAAATACGCCCTAAGCATTTTTTCATGGCTACAATTCGGGTAAGAAGTTTACATGATACCAAAATAGTGTTTCAATATATTAGTAAGAACTTTACGATTTTAAATATATAATACAGATTAGTGCATAATGCAAGCGTGATTGGTTGAAATTTATTGTTTTCTTGTTACACTTTTTGGTAAAGATTTGGTCAAGATATTTTGCAGTATTTTTTTATGTTTCATGTTTTAGTTAACTTGCAAAAACACTCCATGAAGCGCTTCAAAAACGGGACTATATTATTTTTTTTTTGCACTTTTTGATCCAAAAAATAGTGTTTATTATATTACATCAGTGTTGCTACATTTACAAACAAAATTTCTTCTACAGAGATACGTTTTCGTTAAAATCATTAAATGTTAAGTTTTTACTTCCACCATCATGTTACACGTGTTGGAATATTCTTTTGACAAATAAGTCGTCCAGTGTGGGATTCGAAAATTTTTACAGCGAGGTTTCCCTCGTTGTGAAGATTATCTTATCGTCCAAGCACTTTTGAGAGTGGTTTGCCAAATAAAGTTTTAGAATTATACTTCTACCAATTGTTTTGATGCAAAAACAATACTGCAAGGGAAGAAGTTTAACACATTTAAATTAGGGAATACACAACATTCATTAATTCACACACACGCACACACCTAGACACACACACAGATATATATATATATATAGGTGTGTGTATATGTATATATATATATCTATATCTATATATATAGACCTACATACACGCCATTAAACGAATAAATACTAATACAAAAACTTTTACGTCAAAACATTTTCCAGATAAAGCGGCAATGACTTGATTGCTGTAAAAAATAATAAATCATAATATTTCTCATTTGAATTTGTCTTGTAAATATTTTCGTTTACAAGAGCACACTATTGTGTGATGAAAACTTCAGTGTGGCCACTCAACAGTCTGTCGATGTGATTAACCCCGAAGTTTGCTTTCGATTGTCCCGTTTTTAAGAGCCAAAATGTTTGGTATTTATATTTTTTAAAAAATTCTCCTTGGAGCTGAACGCTTACTAATTTCCGATTGTGAAACCGTGGGACAAAGACTGAAATTATGCCATGGTTAGGGTAATCAAAGAGCGGTCGGCAAATACGGGTGATGGTAGATGGAGGGACAGGTAAAATGCTCTCATGCATTTTAAATGTAGCACAATTTTTTTTTTGTCCGGGCTGCCTGGAGTTGTGGCAAAGTGGGGAACGGTCGCGCTCATTTATTAAGGAACGGTGCATAATTGTTTCTTTTGTTCCACGTCGAAAAGTGGAAAGGAGGACAGTTTTTCTTGTTACCTTCCCGTCCCTCGCACACGAAAGTCGACGGCGAAAATGTAGATATTTTGGTGAGGGGAGGGGGGCTGGTCCACTGAGTTTTTAATTCGAATGTTAACACAAGAGCACAATGGCGGGAGCAGATATCTCTCGGATCCTCGACTCCATCGCAAATTAATGAAGTGTTTGTCTTTTATTGTTCCGCGGCCCGATCACGTCAGCGAAACTTCAAGGCGAACTTTCCAACTGGAACGGTTATTTCCGCTACGTCAGATCACGAAGACGTAAAGAAATATGAAAATAAATAATTTGTGCCCTGGCTCTTACTTTAGATGGTCCTTATCAACATGCCATACTTGTTATAACTTCTACAGACGAAAAAGAAAATGTGAATTATAACTTAATAACAACTCACTGCGAGAAAAATTAACAAGATGTAGAGACCTGAGTGTCTTAAATTATTAATAATTACTATCTAAGTATATATATGTATATTTTATGGTTTTCACATATAACTGAGAATTGAGCTGTTAGGTCATCAGGCAAGTGAACCGTTTTTTCACTGCCTTTAAATATTTATTATTTAGCCGTTGGGAACTCTGCCTCTCTAAAATATTTTCGGTTGACGGTATTTTTAGTATTTCATTAATAACTAAAGCCCTGCAATATTCGCGTTATTATTTGGACACAGACTGGAATGTACACCATTATACATTTGAACTGTGCTCTCATTGGACAATATGTAGTTTCGTCACGTCCCGAAGAACAAGAGCAGCCAATGGACTACACACACCGACTTATAAATGCGCGGTGTTTATCCTGGTGCATGTGTCTCTACAAACAACCGAAGGGACCCACAATAAAATGTAATAATTTACCGTAACAATCATTTTGCGGTTGCCATGGAAATAGCTTACAACATAATTTTTGTTATTACTGCAAAAAACAGATTCGGAAAATATAGCCCGATTATTTAAATACAGATGTATTACTAATATATACACTATTTTTTAAATCGCTTATAATGTCTGTCCACAAATTAATCACTCTCATTTAGTCCACAGTTGACTCTCCCCACTGTAGCTCGGCTGGACAGTGACTCCACTGCTCGTCTCACCGCGCACCTCTGTCCCAACACACTGCCTCGCGCCACTCACCTGTCCGCCGCACACAACACAGTCCCTATCCTTTTAATGAGAGTAGTTTAATGCTTTCTTCCCAGCTTATCTCTTAGTTACTCAGCTATTTGCTTTTGACAATGTTACCATTTTAGAATCATAATTGGTTTTAGTTTGTACTTAATAATTTTTATTCAAAGTATTTTATTTTTATTTTACCGGCGTCTACATATTGATTTTAAAAAAAGGCCCATAGTCCCTATGAATCAAATCAGATACTATCTTGATATAAGTATAGGTAGGGGCATGCATATTTCGCGCAAATATTCCGAGACCTACTGAAAGTTAAAACACTGTACCATCGCCTGTGTTTCGTGATTGGGTGAGTTTCTTTCAGGTACACGTATTTCGTTACAACACCAGTCACAGTAATCCAGTGCGGAAGCAAACACGTACTAAGTGGCTCGGTCAAACAAGGCAACGACTTCTCTCGCATACGGCCGCCAATACCAAGGCAGAAACCGCTGGTGTGGGTATACCTTGTTGCTGTCTAATAGGCGTTCAGAATTTTTCGCGAAAAATGCCTGCCCCTATATATAGGCACATGAACTAGCGTGTTTGACCGAGGTTAATGCGTTCATAATGTGTTCAACCTAATTTCAAGACTGATTTTAACTAAAAGCGAACTAAATCAGAGATATGTTTTACAACAGCACCTAAGTATTACCTATGTTATTCGAGCTAATTATTGACTTCATGAAGGGAAACGACCTGGCGAGATGACCGTTAGGCCTGTGGGGGCGTCGTTAGCAGTTGTTAGTTGTTACGTAACTGGCTTGTTTACTGTGTGGGTTAGCGTTAGACGGTGACCTTGAACGTCGATGCGCTAGGCTCACGTGGCGGGGAGGCAGAACAGGACAGTTTTCGAGAGAATTAATTACTTTTTTTTGTTAACGGATTTATTAATCATTGCTTTTTTTATCGATACATCTATACTCGAATGTGGAAAATCGATTTGTCACCATATCCCTTGCACAAAATGAGTTCCTGGTAGTTAATTGTATTACTGATGGCTGAAGCTCGAAAAATTTCACTCGGTAAAATTGTAATTAATTCGTTAATTAACTGTATGAATTAGATGAGAATGAATTCGGCCTCGAATGTAAGATGCGGAGAGTTCTCAGATATTAAATGCTTTGTACTGTTACAACTGGATAAATATTATAACAGGAAGATTACATTTAGTTTCGAGGGATCTTGTACAAAATTTAATTGAATAATATCGTATACAATAGGGTGTCCCTTAAATTTTGGTATTTCTTATTTTTTGACGCATACCCCTTCAAAACTTTCATAATCTCCCAATATACTCTTTAAAAATTATCTCTTTTTAAGAACATTAACCCGAACAAGTCGCGCGGATACTGCGCTGTGACCTGTAACCAAATATCGTAATACGACAATATGGGAAACACTGACCAATTATCATTGGCGAAGTGTGAGACAATTTACTGCATTGCTTTCAAGATATCTTCACTCCACGCCGCTAGATGACACTAAAAAACCTTAAAAAAAAAAAACACTTGGTTACACTCCATGCCGCCAGATGCGCTGACATCACTTGTCTTGCGTATTTCTGACAAGTTTCCTATATAGTCCCTATTACAATATAGGCTGTAACTACGTGTTTTATTTGTTGTCACTTATTAAGTGATTTTTTGATTATAATTACGCTGTTGCTCTTTGCAAAAAAATGGCGGTTGAATCACGCAGTGATAAACAAGGTATTTTTCTTATCGGACTACCTTAGCATTTATAAAATTCGAAAAAAAAAAATTTGCCATACAAAGGACACCCTAGTATATGCATTTCCTTGACATTATACAATGCATTTACGTGATGTATGGCAAAATTGTATAGGGAGCGAGAATTATTGTTGTAAATAATTTAGGAACTCGTTTCATAACCACGTGTATTTGTTTACGGTACTCACCGTCGCTATGCTCGCTCGAGGGAGCAGAGTATCTCTGAACTCCTGGCGAGGTCTCCGTCCAGGGTCGGAAGCCCGGCGGGGCCTGCTTGCTCGGAGAGTGGTGGGCTTTACGTCCTCGGGACGACGGCAGGAGAGGGGGCGTTCAAGTATTACGTAACGCAATTTGGGGGGAGGGGGGTCTTGTAAAATGTTACGATGCGTTACATTTGCGGGAAAGGGGGGGGGGGGGTTCGAACAACGCGTTAGGTAACATTGCTTTTTTTTTATTTAAATAAAAAAACTATGTAATTAAAATTTCCCAAGTTCGCAACCCTTTTCGTTTATGTTTTACGGGGAATCCCTCGATTGTATTGTACGTCATTTTTATTTTGTTTACGTCGTCAGTATTCGTTAGCGTGTACGCAGAAGCATATTGCTGTAGTTAGTGTTGTTAAAGTGAGTTTATATTGTAATGTTCTCAAAAGAGGGAGATTTGCATCAGCAGATGTTCTTGGCCTATAAAAGCTCTCATGTTGACTTGTTGGCGCATCTTTGCAAAAAAAAAGCCAACGAAATTTGGAAAAACGGCACTTTGCGCAACATAATTATTACGTTTAGGTAAAATTGGTCACTTGGCTGTTACGTAACTTTTTAAGGAGGGGAGGGGGGTACAGAAAAATGTTACGGCGCGTTACTTGGGGTGGGGGGGGGGGAGGGTCAAAAATCTTAAAAAAATTGCGTTACGCAATACTTGAACGCCCCCAGAGAGACGGACGACCAAAGACAAGGACCTCCTCCTGACCCCCCGGGATGACGCCACCGACTGCAGTGACTCGCAGTTCCCTTGCCGTGCTGACCTGGACCAGGCTTGCTCTCGCGACTCAGTCCGCTGCGTTGCAGGTCGTCCCCACCTGGGCTGAGACTCCTCGTAACAGTAGCACCATTAACTCCCGTAAAACGGTTTGAAACATATTGATAAAGTAATACGATTTTTTTGCCACGACTATCAAATGAATTCCGTGGTCCCGCGAGTCATGTCGGCGATAGCAAAACTCGAGGGTAGTGTATCAGAGCCAATCCTGTGACAGCCTAAACCTGACCTCGTATCGGTTTGAGCTCGATTCCTGATTGAAAGATACCCTTGACTTCAGGTTTACGAGAAGGGAAGTCATAAAATCGAGTCAAGCATTCGGTTTCATGAAAGGCACAATGTGCACCAAAGGGGCAAATTGGCAGAAATTTTTTTATAAAATTCGAGTCTTCCATTTTTTTTATGAAATGATGTCAGGATCATATCACAACCAGATATCAATAAGTCCAAAGGTTAAAGGCAAGGCCGTCCAAGGAATAGGCTCTGATATACTATTCTCGGTGTTTTTTTTTTTTGTTGAAGGCTGAAATCTGCAATATAATAAACATTTAGCTCTATGGTGCGCGACGTTTTCGTTCAGAAAACACGGAAAACCTGAAGCAAACCACTTGGGCACAGCCGTGCGTTCGCGACATTGCGTAAGACACGAGTCAAGGTCAGTGCCGTGATGGTGGGCAGCTGGGAATGCCGGCCGTGCAAACCTGTCCGAGGTTTCCCCCCTCCCCCCTTCTTCCCAGCCTCCGGGGGGTCCAGCGGGGGGTGAGTTGGCAAACAGCCATCAGCCGAGCTCCTGCGAGTTGCGTGAAGTATCGCAGAAACGTGCGCTGCAGTCTTGCAAGCGCACAACTTGCTGCCTTGCACACACCCGACAGTTTTTCTCACCTTCTTTGGTACAGCCGGCAGATTTTCTCACATTCTCTACTAGCATGCATAGCCGCCCCTGCTAGCGCACGTTGGAGTCATAAAGTGACTTTTCTGGCTGCGTGAGTATCCAGCAGAATTTCTTAAGTTCTCTCCGAGCGTTACAGTGGTTGTTTACCGTACTTATTGACGCTTACACGTAACACAGTGCTTCACCTTTATTTTTTCTTCATACGCGGTTAGCCACTTTTTGTAGGTTCAGTGTGTTCTCCTCAACCAGAGCTTATGGAATTATTAGTAGCTTCTCACTTTTGTTTGTGAAGCATTGTGAGTGACATATATCTGACACTCTGCACATGGGTTAAATAATGTTAACGTATATTTTTGTTTAATGTATAATTCACTTTTATTTTCATTTCTCAATATATGTTTCGAAACCAGAGCTCTTAATTTATCTTAATGAACTCCTCATTGTAAACGTTGATTTATAATGTAGCTGTTAGAGAAAAACACAAATATGCATTTTTTAAAAAAAATACGGATTGTCCTATGTTTCATGACTTTACTGTGTTATTAAAACAGTAGGGCCTACTAGATAAACTGTTTAGTAGGTTTCTAATTGTGTAAAATGGCAAACTTAATACAAGCAATTGCCAAAAAACATATTAAATTTAGCGTAACTTTGCCGAGCTCTTGTAACGGGAAGCATCGCTGCCTGAAGGTCGCCCCGTCAGTGGGAAACCCTTCCTCGAGACGCGACACGAAAGTAATGCAATAAGGAGTAGGATAAGTATTAAGGGTTCGGCTGTCAAGTGGCGATGTAGTTGAGATTCCTGCCGCAGTTACTACCTTGGCAGCACTCATATGCTTGCTTTGTTTCATGAATATTTGTGCGAAGAAGTCTGAAAAACTCTCAATTTGACGTTTTTCGTCAATTCGTTATGAGAGTTCCAGACATCGCACCGATATGTGATGGGTATCAAACGATTCTGTATCATTTACCTAATCTGTTTCTTTGTTGTATGAGCCTTCGTGTAACATGCACATGTGCTGCGTAAAGGGTGATATTCCGGATCCATGCACCAAGTGAAAATTTGTTACAATTAGCTCCAATTCGTTGAGCATTCCCAGATATCGCTGACATAGTTGTTGGAAATTAAATTATTCAGTGATTATTTGTGTGTGCCATGGTCCAATTACCATCTTTTTTTATAAGCGTTAGGTATTTTTTGAGATGTATTTCCCTAGAAGACTGCACATTGTAATTAAACAGGGGGCTAATTTTCCATTGTTTTATATTAGAATTATTGTACTTGTGACAATGAAACTTTAACTTGATACAAAAAAACTATACATGCATAGTTGTGTTATCCCTGTTTTTTTAGTTTAAAAAGCTTTATATTATCGTAATTAAAAAAACTATTTGATTTAAATGAAGGGAAAAAGTACAAAGTCTCATACAGGGAACTGAAATGACTTACTAAATCTCTGTAAAAAATTATATTGACATCCGCCAGCAGTTGCCTGCTTTTGCATCTCCGTGTTTTCAGTAACTGTTAATGCATGGTAGTGTAATTTGTACTGCATACAGATCACACTGATGCTGGTACTAAAACACGGCAACTGATAACTTGTAAACCTGTTACTAAACACATGTGTTGTGAACTGACATGTTGCTCGTTCACGTCAGCGAAGTGCTCATGCAACCTCCGCATGTATTTCTGCTCCACTCTGCTCTCGGGTGGAAAGATTCTCCCCCATCCGAATCTTCGTGTTGGCTTCCGCAGATGTGAAACGGCGTGGTCGGTAACTTGGTGGCAAGATGGTAGAATGCTTGGCGCGAAGATAACCGTTACACCTCCTCCTCCCCTTCTCCCAAGGCTCTCCTTCAACTGCTCTTGAGGTCGGGATGGTGCGCGTCGTACATAAGTCCTTTCATCCCTTTCGGCGACGCCTTCATTTCACGTCGACGACCCCGCGTGCGCGCATGCGCGTTAGGGTGATGGATAGTTATGGGAACGGAACAAGGCCACACGGAAGACCCGGGGGGGGGGGGAGGAGGTAGTATGGGGTAAGGGAAAGAGGAAAGCGAAGGGAAGAGCTGGAAGGCAATAAAAAAATTCCTTCCCACCGCGCCTAATGGGTGCTGTACCCGCTGCATTCCGGCTGGGGCAGTGCCTCATCACGTTCGGCTGGTTTTTTACGCCCGGTTATCATCCACCCTACACTCTTTCACGCATATAAAAACCCGTTATCTTTACTCTTCCAACATGTTGTGGGGAAATAAAAGGGTTTTTGTTAATGTATACCTGAAAAAATTCGCGTTATTTTCCGGCACCAGGAACAAATCTACACACTTCTACACCAATAAGTAGGGGCATGCATATTTCGCGAAAAGATTCCGAGACCTACTGAAAGTTAAAACACCAGTGGCGTAGCGTGCCATCTCGGTGCCTGGGGCGGGAGACGCATTTTGCCGCCCCCATTCTATATGTGCTTAATTAAAATTAAATTTCACATGCAATGAGGTACCTTTTATTGAAGTTAAAATAGGATGAGCGGTTTTACAAGCGGATTCTACGGGCCTTATGAGCAGCGAAGTCAGAAATAACTTTGTCAAAATCAATATTAGCAGCCAATTCTTGTTCAATCGACAATATAGCCAAGTTTGATAGTCTAGCGGAGCTCATAGTAAATCTGAGGTAATTTTTTATTAGCTTCAACTTCGAAAAACTTCTCTCACAACTTGCAAAACTAATCGCCAAAGTCAAAAATATATGAATCAAGATGACTATATTTGGAACCGAAATTCCGAGATTCAGTTTTTGAATGAACTGGAGGAGCTCCAGTGGTCCTTTACCACTTATATCTTCCTCTGATTCAGAACAGGCAACAACAACAAACTGCTGAAGACGCTTCCGCTCCATCTGAAACTCGTCCTTGTCGATGTCTTCTAATACATGGGAAAGATCACATTCGAACTTGCTGTTAAAAGTTTCGCTGGCATCAAAAATCCGAACTTGTCCGATATTTCTTGAATTTGCTGGAATCGAGTCGTCATTTCTTGAATGATCTTGTCGAATGATGCGATAATCTCTCGATGGATTTCCTGTTCGTGAGACAAAGCTGCATCTTCAGAAGATTCATCGCCATGCATGCGTTTTTTCCTGCGAATTCTTCTCGTTTTGAGTTCGATTCCGAGTTTTTCGCAGAGAGTCTTAGCAAAGTCAATTGCTTCTTGCACGAAACGGTCTCTACTTTTCACTAACATGGTTTTCAAAGCGCAGAGTTTCTGAGCACACTTATCCATACTTAGTCCTCGTTGCTGCAGGTAAATCTGTACGTCATCTACTTCAGGTAGCACTGCAGCCCAAAAGCCAAGAAAAGTTAGGAAGTTAAATGACTGCATGGCTGTCAGGAGAAGACTGGCTCCCGATCTTGTTTCGGAAGTTTGAGATGAATCTGTTAATTGTTCCAGTACCTAGAGAACTACCTCAGACTTATATTTAAGCATCTTGACAGCTACATGTCTAGCGCTCCAGCGCGTTTCAGTGACTCGTTTTACTGCTTGACCTGTGACGGCAACCAAAGCGTTCCATCGAACAGTTTATGCGGAAAAGAAGGCAAACAGCTTCTCCAGAGTTCCAAAAAACGTCACGGAATCCACTGATTCAGAAGCAGCGTGTACCCCAGCCAAGTTTAGTGAGTGGTTTGTGCATGCAACGAATATAGCTTTCGGATTCAGTGCTTTAATCCGGGCTTGAACTCCATTGTGGATCCCTGACATTGTGGCAGCATAAGCCTGTCCTCTCAGATTCTGTATGTCCAGTCCGTCTGATGTTATCTTCGCGATAATATCGTTGCTGAGATCTTCTGCATTTTTTTCCTTTTGGTTCGAAGAAGTCAATGAAAGATTCTACCACGGCGACTTTTTCTCCTTCGATATGTACGTATCGCAGAACTTGGCTCATTTGGTCATTGTGGGAGATGTCTGGTGTACTGTCGAAGATTACGCAATAATATTTAGCTTCTTGAATACGACAGATGATGGTGGATCGAACTTGCTGTCCCAGTAAGTTTATAAATTCATTCTGGGTTTCTGGAGATAGATACGAAACTGAGACTCTTGCTCCCAGCTTTATCTTTGTCAGGTGTTCCATTAGAAGAGGGTCGTATTTAGCTAGGAGGTGCACTAACTCCAGAAAGTTCCCGCGATTGCCACTATCATCTCCTCGAATGTCTTCTCGATGTCCTCTGAAGGCCAGATTCTGTTTGGCTAAGAACTGGATAATATTCAGCAATCTGTACAGTACATCCCTCCACTTCTTCTTCTCACTTTCGAAAACTTCTTGTTGTTTCTGATCGATGGTTGCTTTACAGTTCAGGCGAACTTCCAACTCCTTCCATTTCAAGAAGCTCTGTTCATGGCCCAGGCTATTTTCATGGTCTCCTATTCTTGGATTTAGCTTCCACCATTTGTTGAATCCTTCTTCAGATGCGAAGTTAGAGCCAGAATTGCCAAACAGCTTGCAAGAAAAACAATACAAGGATTGCTTCAAAGGCGAGTACACCATCCATGTTCGGAGAACCTTTTCGCCGTTAGATAATGGTTTGTAGAACCACTCTTTGGTTAGTTTTAGGTTACCGCCTTTCGTTGAAGTCCCTGAGCGAACAACATCGGCAAATTTGGAATCGATGTGCTGTACTGAGTCAGATCCGCGACGTACTAGAAGCGTTCTTACTTCGTCGGTCATAGAAGGCCAGCAACCTACATCGTCGATATTCACATCTTTGATTTCGGCAGGAGCAGAAGGCACGATTTCAATTATGTCTTCTTTGGCAACATTCACTTTTTCTGCAGGCTTATGACTAGATGCTTGAGGTACTTTTGATGAGTCGACTTCGTCTTGACCCTGCTCTGTGGTGGGACCAGAACTACTTCCAACTGCGACGGCAGGTACGTCTTCTTCTTGTACCTGTAAAATAAGTTATGTATTCCCATGAATATTGGCCGGAGGACACGTTCGAATTTCAAATAAGTATTTTATCTATCACAAAACAAAAGTGGTTTTGGTGACGGCGCGGTTTGCCGGGCTTATAGGAAAATTTACAAACAAAATTGATTTTGTATGGTAGCTACCTTTTTTAGATTTTCCCGGTAAAAACTGACTGAGTAAGCCATGTTATAGATGTTATTAAAAGATAAAATGACGAGAAATTTGAGAAAAATCGTTGGCGCCATTTTTGAGCTAAATGAAAAATTATGTTTTCTTTGTATGACAGGTACCATAAATAATCAAGTTATCCAAAAACAAAGCAAAAAATATTCCTAGACTACTACTAGATTTACAAAACATCCCCTATTGAAGTTTTAAATTCAAGTAGCAGAACAAAATTCAGTCGTAAACTTAAAAAGATGTACCTTAACTCAATGTAATTTATGTTAATATACTCCATACTTTTTAAACAATAATCAATTTTCAAACAGCTATTAGAGCAATTTTAAGTGTATTATAAAATAAGATTTAATGAACGAGTGTGACTCCGTACTCGCAGATAAACCTAGATGAATAGGTTTTGCGAGACTAATGTAAGAAATATTGTAACTTTTGTAAACAATCAATAAATAAATAATAATAATAAATAACTGGAGTAATTCTAGGCCATGCATGATTCTAGATGGAGGAATCATATACCTACTTACACTGGAATCACTTCCGCTGCTGCAGGATGCCACCGAAGACGTTAACGTGGCTTTCAAACCAGAACTGGAACTAAAATATTTCAGTAATGCACCTTGAGACTTCTTCGCATCTGCTTCTTTCTTAGCCTTTTTTTTTTTTTGCTGAATTCCGCACCGCTTTCTTTGACTCTTTTCATTTTAAAAAACTAGTTCAAAGATTGGGTAAAGTTCTAAATGTTTAGTTTTAGAAGATTCAACAGTATTTAAAAGATCGAAACACAATCAAAATGACTTTCGTTCCGTATCCGAAACTATCGCGAAACAAACATGCGAGTAAAGCGTGATTGCGTAATGGTACTTCACGATGCACTAAAACAAACAAAGATCAGTACTGTAGCATTTGTGCTACAGCTGCTACCTTTGATAATGTTTATGTTGGCAGAAATGGTTAATGTATTTTATTAATCTTTCGGATGCCCTGGTAATACGAGTTATTTTGGATTTAAGTTTGTTATATCTTCTTTTAAAAAAGAAATTTGTAATTCTTGTTTAGTCTTATTATTTTTAAGTTTAAGATTTTAAGTTATTAAATTGGTCTGGAAAGTTCGAGGACACTACCGAATATGTTGGTAATCGCTGCGCTAGACGGCGCGCGAGCAGAACAGCTGATTGTGTGACGTCAGGTGAGACGGGCGAGCGGAGTCGCCTGGTAGGCCCAGGCGGGCGCGCACGTGAAGTAAAACGCGGGTTGGCCATGGTGATGGTTCCACATCGAAGTAACTGTATACGAGTGTTCCTTTTTGAATATAAACGGGGTTCATTTATATAATTTATAACGCTTTGGTACGATGAACGCGAGTGGTTGGCGAGGCGTGTGTGAATATCGCGAGGATTTTCCAAGGATGAATTATGTGCGCCGAAATAAACTCCAAGACGGTATGGCGAAGGATTCGTCAGATCCGTACAATTACCTGCAGCTACGGTAACGTATAATGGCAAGGGTTTGCCATTAAAAACACTCGTGAGCAAACGAGTGTATTTGGTGACCGGACATCACGACGTCAAAAAGCAAGTAAGTGCCAGCCGTGCCACTGCTCCGTTGACCCCTTTGACCCCTGGTGCGAAACTATAATTTGTGGATTTTTGGGATTTAAATTAACGGACTAATAAAACTGAAACTCGGATTTTACGTTCAGCGTGTTTCACCCAATCCCTGCCAGACCTAGAAGAAAAAAGGCGTCGACCGTTAGAAAATGACTTAACTGAGAAGGGCTTGTAAACCCATAATTTGTAATTTACTAAATTTTTGTTATATTTATTTGCATGTTAAGGTGTGTCAATTTTTTGCTAGATTTCACCTATGTTAATTGGTATTTACAGCGGTGATACGCCCGGTGCATATCTATATTTGTATTTGTATTAATATGTTCTTATATATTTTTAATGCCTTTTTGGTAATTATATTTAATTTTCGGAGCTCCGAAGTATATGATCAAATTATAATTTTTGGGGGCATTGTTAAAGTATTTTTTTAGTATTATAATATAGCTATTTTTTTATAAGTAGTAATAGGGTATGTATTTTATGATGGATGCGCCGATTTGTGATGAAACGATTTTATGATATATATATATATATTTATTAAATGTTGTCATATAAAATAGTGCGTCTTTTTAACTTGCTGCCTCCTCTCACTGTTCGAAACCTTATTAGTATTTTTTAAGCCTGCTATTAGTTTGGGTTTTAATATTTTTTTGGGTTTACCTGCGCTCGCGGTACGGGGCAATATAGGAGTTTTACTGTGTCCCGGTTTGCGGAAGTTGTTTGGTTTTCCCTGGGTTAAGGTCAAACTTTACAGTACAATGCGTAGTACTAAATTCAATGAGTGCGAAAGAGAGGCATCGACACGGGCCGACGCGTGAAACAAAAGATTTTGTATGAGTAATTAACATAATAAGGAGTGCCGCTCAACTCGGCTCGCGCGCGCCGGGTGGCGCGGCGTGATGCGATGTTGCCGTTCGTATGTAAACAAACAAACGTTATAAAGAGCTCTGTCAGTGATTTCGCAGTTTTTATTTTAAATAAATATTAAAAAATAGTTGGTGCGCAAAATTTGAGATAAAAATGTAACATTATAGTGTGTCTGACACATGTAATGAATGAATCATAGATCAGATCTCAACCCGCTTCACCGGCGACCCGCCCCCGCGGGCTGCCGCACGGGGCGGGCCGCCCCCTCCGCCCCACTCACGCTACGCCACTGTAAAACACTGTACCATCGTCTGTGTTTTTTGATTGGGTGAGTTTCTCCCAGGTACATATCGATTGTAACAACACCAATCACAGTGATTCAGTGCGGAAGTAAACTCATACTGAGCAGAAACCGCTGGTGCGGGTCTACCTTTTTGCAGTCTAAATAGGCGTTTTCGCGAAAAATGCCTGCCCCTACCAATAAGTCGATGTCTTTTATCAATTGGCTGCTGCCACCTTTTTACCCGGTTGAATTGCATGTGATGGGGTCATAGGAATTTTGTTCCTTCGGGAACTTGTGAAAACTACGCATGGTTAAAAAAAAAGATCACTCATTAGACTGCAACAAGGTATGTCCGCGCTAGCGATTTTTCTCTGGCAACTGGCGGCCGTCTGCGGGAGAAGCCATTGTCATATTTGGGCGGGTCTTTCAGGACACTGCATCCTTACTGGAAGGCTCAGATTGGTGAGCTGAAAGTAGACGTGCTCATGAAATAATAATAATAATAATAATAATAATAATAATAATAATAATAAAACCAGCCAACCACGAAAACACAGACAATGCTACAAAGTTTTAACACAAAGCTGGTCTGAAAATACTTTTTACGGAAAACATGGCTCTACGTATGGTACAATGATAGCGCAGTTCAAGTGTAATAATAACATAAATTTTGCAGTTGTTTAGTAATTAATTATTTTAGCGCTGTTTTTTCACCCATTGTACGGCCGATATGTAGTGACTGGAAAAATTCTCGGATTCAATGACCTTCAAGGAGGCTACACTGTCCTCTGTATACTCGGGAAAATAACTCCAGTTTGTTGGTTGCTGACTTGTGAACTGTCTCAGATGGGTTGTGAGTAATTGGATACTTATTTGGTTGAGGGTTTTTCGTCGGCCCAGAGCCCTCAAGGTGAACGGAGAGCCAATATCGATAGCAGTTCCAGATTTTCCATGACTGTATGTTATTATTATTGAAAGATATCTTTTTCTAGTTGTTTTAATTATTTTTTTTTTAAATCAAGCCATACCATAACTATATTATATGATGTTAATTTTTTTTTAACTAATTCTGCATTCAGCGGTTTATCAAGTAATGAAAACACAGCGATGGCACGCCAGCAGCGCATAAAGTAGGTATACAATTCTTCCCTTTAACTTGCTGGAGCTTATCCAGCGGCGAGACACGTGGGGGTCACAATAGCGCGTCGACGCGACGCGAAGCACGCGATGCGAAAGTGAAATTTACGCGTAATTGCTAACATGCGGTTTTTAACCTGGGCGGCCAGAAATATTAACATTATTTATAAAAATTTTCTTGCCACTACACATGCACAACACATACGACAGCCATCATTGAACATGTATTTTTATTTTATTTACATATTTGAATAATATTATGTTTAATCCGAATCCAACGTTCATTAGAAAATTTCACTGTGTTGTGTTATAACATTTCAAAGATTTTACAACCAAAAATTTAGCAAACAAATCGTTATAAAATGTACGAATAATCATTAACACAAATGTCTCACCATTATTGGAAAAAAAAAAAAAAAAATTCTGACAGACATTCCAGTAACTTCACGCCCTGGTCGAGACGGAAATTGAATAACTTTCTTATCGGAAAGACTGTCGCGCTCGCGAATTTCGTCGCGCTGACATCGCAGATGTAACGAACTTGAACGGCGAGGAAATTATTTTACTCGCTTCACGCTGGCCACACAGTGCGATCGCATCGAGCTAACTCGAAAGCAGCGAGCGAAGTCTCGGACGAAAACTCGCAAAAAGAAAAATTAATTAATTTGTTATTTAAGTCTTGTCAACAGAGAGGTCATTAGAAACGAACACGTGCAACGAACACAGCGCAAATAAGAACAAATAAGTAGAGACCTGCAACATTCGCGTTTTCGATGGCCTTCAGGATAGACTGCACATACCCTTGTACACTCGGGCAAATAACGCAAGTTAATTGGCTGCCGACTTGTAAGTCGTCTCAGCTGGTTTGTCTGTGATTCGATCCTTCTTTGGTTGAGGGTTTATTACTGGTTGAGATTCGTCCAGATTAACAGTAAGCCAATAGCAAAATTATCTAAGAGGTATATGTTTTTGAATTCTAGCCTATCACCGAATGAATCCGCGAATTTTGCAGGTCTCTACAAATAAGGAAGGGATGAGCCGTGTGGCGTGAAAATAAATGGATTCCAGAATTTTCCAGGAGTGACCCAGACAATCCGTTGAAGACCAAAACCTCGCACCGAAATTCGAACCTAATGCCTACACAGAAAAATATGTTTTGTAATTTTACAAAAGATTTCTTTGGAAAGCAGTTGACAAGGAATATTTACTAATGCTTCAAGAAATGTATTGCAACTTTGTACACATACGTTTTTCGTGATATATTGAGCATTTATTACGAAAATAGGTGCGTAATTTATATTATTAATTGATATTTCATTCAATCGTGGATTTTTTTAAACCATGGAAAAGATAATCGAATATTAAACAATTTGACTTTGATTTTATTTTGTTGTATAGTGATTATTATGCGGGCTGTCAATACTGGAGAACGTTTTACAGATAACTTTTTAAGTATTGGATGTATTGGGACAACACAAAGCATAAATGACCGGGTATTAATACGAGCCCAGTATTACTGCGAAAACTATTTTGTAATGATACAGTCGTTTTCATCAATGTACAAATTTACAAATTCCTGTAATTTTTCATGAATATTTCTGTTCCATTTACCAAAGAAATATATAGTTATTTAAAATTTACTAACTTGCGAACGGCCTCGCACCCATTTGTATTTTGATAATTTTCGTAAGTCTTCCCCCACTACGCCTTAGTTACCCATGGAATAGAAATAATTTCACATGATATGGTTAAATTATTTATTTTAACAAACATATTTATAACATTTTACCAAATGCGTTCATCCAGTGAATGTTTCCTAAAATAACTTGGGTACATGCTAAAATAATCTAAGATAATAATTCATTTATTCAAATATTTGAGTATCATTTGCTGCTATATACCTGATAAAACATTCCCTATTGAACTTATCTATACATAATTCTTAAAATTCCAATTCAACTTTCAATTTGAATATATTAAGCTACTGCAACTCAATGGCGTTTGATTAATAAACTTTGTAAAAATGCTTCAATTACTCAGTGAGTTTGAAGTAGATATTAAGTTGTTTTTCTTCTTCAGTATAATATCATTAAAATGAAGTAGTTTTCAGACTTTAATTCTTAAAAGAGTGGAAGTCTTTCATTTGCATGTAGTTTAAAATGCGAATTAAAAGTAGTCTAACCGGTGCAGTGTTCCGAAATATTTTCTTGAAATATCACTGCCGGAGGAAGTGACCTGGAATCACTCACTATTCTTAAAACGAAACTTAAAAGTAACAAAGTGGGGCAGCTTTTCAATTTCGCAGGTTTTTAGACTGCATTTACGCTCGTGCAAACAGTCCGTAAAGGAAACTGTTCACTGGAATTTCAGACTTCACTTGCTCGTATATGACGTTTTATAAAAATTATAAAAAGCATTGACATATTTTTGATGTGTAAGCATCTTAGCTCTCGGTATACGACAATTTTTAGCAGTAATTTCGTGAACATGGAACAACAGGTTGTGATCAATTTTTAAAAAAATGGGTGTTATGATTTGGGATAGGGCTGTTGCGTGTGAGGATGTACTGTTTCGTGTGCGAAGATTCTGTTGCGAGGGGTAATTTAAGCATGCGTGCAAGGAGCGAGGAGGCCGCACATCTCACCTCGCAGGAGGAGAAATAAGGTCAGGAGCAGGAGCGGGATGGCGAAGGAGGGAGGCAGGGTGGGCTGGCGAGTGGCTCTCCCAAGTGGCTCTCCAGCTAACTTGCAGCCTCGCGGCTCGGACGGCGAGCTGCCACTGTTCGGCCCGTGTTATACACCTGCCCTGCAGAGGTGACGCCCGAAGGTTCAAAAAAATTAAAAAAAAAAAGACTAAGACCGATATTCCAAGCCACAAAAATAAGGTTCTAGGTGTTGAATATGCTACACCTGTACTCTAACTGCATTCCTAGTACACGACAGGACACGGCCAGTCCCTTATTTTTAGGGAACGGAATTTGGTGTCCTATCCGTTGCCGTTCTATTGCCTTAATTCCACGCATGCGCAGAGCTTTCGTCAGGCGGACCCGCGTCTGGCGCCATTAACTCGTGAGACGTAATAAGCGTGTTCGTGCGCCAAATGAAACTTTATGATAGAGAATCTATCCTGGAAAACATTTTGCACACTTAAATTCTCATAACAAGAAATAATCACAACTTTAAAGTACGTGAGAAAATTTTAAAGGTGGATCTATTTTTTGTGCTTTGGTGCTGCTATCTCTAGTATTTTTGCCGTTGAAATTGTCTCGATGGTTGCGAAACGTCCGCTAGAGTGCATTGAAATGGTGGCCGTTTTTTTTCTTGCTGGGATTCGGTTTGCGCACGTTTTGGAATACGGCCCGCGAGTTTGGTTACGTTTGTATAAAAAAAATTGGTTGTCTCTAAAGTCGGTTTACGGACGATAGTTTAACGTGACGTCATAACAAAACATTGATGAAATGATTGCATACTTTTATGAACAAAATTGAATCATTTTTATTGAATGATCACTATTTCGTATCGATACAAAGAAGGAGTGAAATGAAATCTACAATTTAATTGATAAATTTACTTTTATTTGCACTCATTAATAAAAAAATGTTTATTACTTTAACGAAAAGATTATTTTAACTATAACTTTTATACATGTTTGCTATTTAACTTCTTCCAATCTGTATTATTCTGTTAAGGATATGACGATGATAGGAAAAGTAGGAAACGAATGGGAGTGTTTCAAGTTTAATGTGCCTCGAAAAAGTCAAATCGATGGTTGTTCCAATCGAGTGGAAGAGAGATAGATGCGGCGCAAGCGTACAATGAGCGTAACGGGACACAGCGTAAGGGGACACAGCGTAACGGGACAATTTGCTTAACGGGACACATTTTCTTGCGTGCAACCGGCGTTCATCGATTTATTAGACGTTGTCACGTCAAAAAAAGGAGGTGCTTTTTCGCTACCTTACCCGATCGTCTTCTTGGAATACAGCCCTAAGAGAGCTGAAAACGAGTCTTATAAACCTAGGAGACTCAGAGAAATCAGCGATAACCTAGTTAACCCCTTCTATGCTTCTGGTTTGAGGTCACGTCCGTGGAAGTAATGCATTGCCGGACGTTTCGATGATCGCAAGTAAAATGAAAGAGGTTGGGTAGGTTAATTAAGTGATATTTGAAAGACTGATATTCCGGGAGGTAGATCCCCCCTCCTTCCTCATCGAATGAATGAATCTTTTAATGTGGTTGCCAAATCATAACTGTGAAATAGGATGTGACAAACGTATTTTCGCCTCCCTCCCCCTAAACCAAAACCCGTCGGATATTCTACAGTTTTTCGTACTAAAAATGTTTGAAAGCTTAAAATTTTTTTTACGTGATAACGTCTAATAAATGATGAACGCCGGCTGCACGCACGAAAAATTGTCACGTTCCGCCTGAGCCGAGCGTGCCAAACCCGGCCAACCACCGTGCGAGAAAATCTTCTATAATATCAAACAGGTTAAGGCGGGCTTTTTAACTAATTGTTCGTGATTATATTTAGACAAATTATTTTAACTAAATTTTCAAAAACTGTAAATAATATTTGAAAATTAAAAAGTGTGCAATTTTTCATCAATGTTTTCTTAAGACGTTATCACGTAAAATTATCGTCCGTAAACCGACTTTACAGACAACCCCCATTTTTTAATTTATTCTGATTGCAAAGTTTAACGAGCGCGTAGCAAACTTCGAATATGTTCGAGGAATATTCGGGAGTCTGTGAATCGTAGACTTCCCCCTCCTGGGGTCTAGCTTTCGGAGGTCTACGCGTGGCTGATTGAACGACAACATTATCAACAAACCTCTCTCAATCCGGGCTATTTTCTTCCATTCTTCATTTCATAAGGTTTGATTTTCTTACTATGCGATATCCGTTACCTCCGAGAAAAAAAACATATACCTATAGTTTCAAGTTCAAACTTCAAGTAAGTACGTATGCTTGGCCCTTTATTTTACTTAATACTTTACGTTCATTTTACACTAAACCATATAGCTATCAGCCTATCATCATAACCTAGTGAAACATAATCAAGAACGAATTCATATGAGAAAACATGTGCATAGTTATTATTTAAGTTCACATTGTTCGATCATTATTTGAATCGCCCCCGAACATGCACGCTGAAACGTCGGCCACAGCATTATTTCCACAGACATGGCCAAGAAGTGGTTGGCGACTCTGGCCGGGAAAAGCCTACGAACTAAAATATCTGATTAACAAAACAGTATCTGTAATTTTCCATAAAATGCTATAATCTTAAGGCGCGGACTCGCTATGTTGAATTTTTTTCATAAGTTTTTTCCGTCCTTTTATTTGAATGCTATTTCTAAAATTTTAATTCATAACTCCCTTGCGTTCGTTGTTATGCCACAAATATATTCAGCAGGTTTTTTTACTTTGGGTATTGTCATGATAATTACGAATACTTGGGTGATTTTTACACCCATGACATTACACTAAGTGAAATCTGTTGAAATTATTTGTGGCAGAACAAAAAATTGCAAGGGAAGTATCGAGCTAAAAATTTAGATACAACCCGTAAAACGGCAATGACGAAAAACCTAAAAAAAGAAAGAAAAAAATAACATGGCGTGTGAGACAGAGTTTTAATGTCTTAAGCCTAGTACACACTAGTAGACATGTTGCGCGATTTTTGTCTCTGAGACATGTCTAGAGTTGTCTATGTAGACATGTCTATAGACCAATCGCAGGTCTATGGTCTCCCGATTGGAATGGGAGACCATAGACTGAATACGACTGATTGAAAAGTTTTTGTATCAAGTATAACAAATTTTTTGGTTCAACTAGTGTACTAAGAGCATTCTGTAGTCTATAAATAGGTTCAAAAAAGAGCATAAGTATCGTATAATTGGATAATGGCCTCGCAGACCACTGGTACCATTTGCGATATTGCCTGCTTATAGAGATTCTGAAGGTGTACATGAGGCTTGTGAAAGAGGAAACGCAGGGTGACAGCCAGTCGAAGAGAAGCTGGAATTGTTTCTCTAAATTTTGTATCTTTCTTCATTATTAGTCCTCCAACCCTCAGAAGCAAATCTTCAAAATCAGCAGATGTCAGCCGGGTAAAATTTCGGAAACCCATAGCGTCTTACAGTTGTGGCCCCCGGGCCACATTTATGCGTATTTTTTTTATTTTTGCTGTTTTTGATTTTACGCTTTATTCCCATTTTAAAGAATTCTTTTAAATTGTGTAAAATCTTAGTTACTGTATTTTTGGTTGATTATTTAATGATTGTGATTATTTTCTTTTATAGTTGTATTTTGGTTTGAGTTCGTTCTGATTTTATTGCTAATCAATATTTATATCGATTGTGTTTCTATGGCCGGTTACTGGGAGCGCGAATTCGATTCGGTGATGACGTCATGAGCGCCCGAGTTCCGGCGGGGCCGGAGTGAACTGAGCGCCGAGGGCTGTTGGTTTGGGAGTCGCCGCGACCGGACGTGTGTCGCGAGGCAAGCTGAACGGCTTTTCGACTCTGCACCGGCCAGACCTTGCCAGGGCCTGCTGAGATGGGGCCTTGCCTTACCCGGAGGCGTGTTCAGCGGCGAGATATTCAAGATTTACGCTAAGGTAAAGAGGCGACACATAGCTTTGGCTGTAGCGGGTTGTGGATGAAGAATATATTATTAAAAAGAAGTATAGCTTTGCAAGTTGAACTTATTTACGAACCACGTATTACAGTGGAAGCTTACTGATTAGACCCTCCCATATGTTAAAATGGGTCAACGCTACTTTGCTTGACTTTGATCAATGTGGAGTGCATCAAAAATTTTGTAGGAATTCACTTCATTACCTCAAGAGATTAATAATTTAAATTTTGTTTACCTGCGTGTTTTGCCCTCGGAACTAAAACATTTTCACTGAAGCCTCCTGGCCCAGACTAAGTGATATTTTCCTTGGCACATTTGACTGAGCTATATAAATGCTTTTGCTGAAGGTCATGGTTATCAGCTGTTCCATTATAAGAAGCAAGACGTGCAAGTATTGATGGACGTGCGCGTGTATAAATCCGGCTCCCAGTAGGACTTTTTTTTGGAACTTTCATAATTAATCCTTTTTATTTATATAGTATTTTATGGTATTATTATTATCTGATTTTTAGCATAGAGTCTTGTATATATTGTAATATATCTTAATAGGTTGAGGTAATCGCCATGCAAAAGTGTTTAATATTTTTTGTTTATGAATGCTACGAAAGATGTTGCCGATATTAAATTTTTGGATAGTCTTAATCTGCTTGGTGTTTTTAATGAGCCAAAGTCTTGCTGTGTACGTTTGTCATTATTCTTACTTTCATAGCTCGACCGCCCGGGTGCAACTTTTGGAGCGAAATACCTATTTCAGATTTTGCTTTTTTTTTATTGAAAGTTACCCAGGGTGAGTCGGGGACGGGACCCCCCTTCCAATTTGATCGGAAGGCGGGTTTCACAGTCTTAATTTATGTAATAACGTATTACCGAACCTAGGTCCTTCTGCGAACACTTCACGCGTCCACCAGCGTTTACGTTTTCGCGTTCTTTCGCTTGCAATTAGTATTAAGCAGTACTCTTTCCGCACAAAACAATGTCCTCCATGATGGACTGACGGAGACGAGACGAGAAATTCAAATCGTAGTGTGGACGCTAGACGAGACGAAGGACGGTTCCCATAGACGGTCTATAGACCATATCTCTATACCGTCTATATACGGTCTGTAGACAAATCGCGCAACATGGTCTATTAGTGTGTACTATGCTTTAAACCCGGTAAGTTATTTTTGAGCCGGCAATAACGATAAACTGTGAGTGAACTAAAAACGTCATCAGCGCGGCAATGCAACCTGGCGGGAATCCACCGTAAATAAATCTGATCGCAAGCTGCTCAATTTGCTGAACCATAGAATGCCTGATTTGAAACCTTTCACTGTAGGCCTATTCTGCGCAGTCCAGTCGGAACTATATACTATATACTCACTCTATGGTTCACTGTAAAAAAAAAATATTTTACTGTTTTCAAGGAAAATCCTTGGAAACACTCTTGCCAACGATATCACTGGTAAGACTAAAAGGCAGAGCTTTGTAAAAACTGCATATAGTACAAAGCCTTGCCTTGCAATTTTACAAGTGATATCGTTGACAACAGGGTACCAAGAACTATCCTTATAAAAGTACAAAAATATTTTTTACACTTTTGAGCCCTTGAAGGGTAATTTTTTAGTATAAAAAATTATGGGTGTGTGGCCGCCATACGCGCTAGAAGTGAAACTTCACAGATAAGAGGGATAGGAAATTTTTATGGTACCTACTCATGTATTTGAAACACGCGTAGTCATGCGTTTAAAATATACCTTTACTTTCTACGGTTTATTTCTTAATTGGAACTGCAACCTGTAACCGACTTTAAAATTATATCTATTGAGAGCATTTTTTTTTAAAAGCCCCAATCCATCGAGAAATCTTCGTTACGGTGGGTCAGGCTATAATATAAGAAGCTTGCGACGCGACTAAGTGCGAACAGGCTGCACAAGCCTGTTGTACATGCCAGGTCTGTGTGAGGAAAAGACTTAAGTGTTTCTTACATGAGATTCTGTACAATTAATTCACCGTTACGAGGCATAACACATTTGACATCGTGCGTAGTGACGTCCAACTTTTCTCCAACCTTTTTTTTAAATGAAACTTTGTAAAATTAAGTTTGTCTTTCTTGTTGTATTAGCATGAGAATTACGTTACGTATCAGTACTAACGTCAACGCTTATGTCAAGGTTGAAAGACTCTAATTAGCATGGGTTAGCGCATATTGATGCGCGGTAATGAACTGGAAATCAAACCATCGAATTATTTAATTATTGCATTCAGTATTAATGTACGATATTTTCATTGTAAATGTTTTATCTAAATTGGATAATTGGGAGGTGCACCCCCGTGGGCAGTTTAGATTACCTTCGTGTATTCACCGCGGTTATTATTATAATTTTGGATATTGTAATTGTGTTTCTAATTTTTTTTTTTAAGTAAAGAGAACAACATTTTAAGCCTTTTATTGTGTTTGTGCTCAAGGCAGAGTAAGAGAATCAGACGCTTAATTCAGGGTAACTCGTGCTTGCCTCTGACTTTAAAATTTTTTTGTCCACCACCCGCACAGAAGCCTCAACGTACATTACCTACGTTACACACGTTAACTCCTTTTCTTACTCACTTCCGTTAAATTAATTATCTCCGTGTTCCTCAGCTTCGTCTGGAGGTGCTTCGCTCCCGAGACGGAAGAAGCGCGGGTAACGAAATACCGTCGCGCCCTGCGGCTACCGGTGCTACCGGCGCTACTAGCGCTGCGCTATTTCCGCCCTGAATTATGCAAACCTGTGACGAGAGCCGCGCGCCGTGAAGTCGCCGTGAAGTCGCCGTGAAGTCGCCGTGAACCGTGAACAATCCACTCTCGTGAGCGTGCACCTCCTTCCCGAGGGAGGGACGAAGGAACGAGTTTTGGCGCGCGCAGAAAAAAAAAACGAAATTGGCCCGCGAGGAAGTCGTTATGAATACGCCACGGAGTTCTGCCTTGTGCATTTTGACTGCCACGACGATAGAAATATTATTATCAACCGGTTTATACTGCTAGATCGATTTAAATGTTGCTTGCTAAAAATGCGTGAAGTATCAGTGCGTTTCGTTGGATTTTGAAAGTATTTATTACTTTAATCTTAAATAATTGACTCTAACAATAGTCTGGAAAAATGTAGCTCTAAAAATCTTATTAGTTTCTTTAAAATTATTTAGGATCATACTAAAGAAAAAATAACGTTAATTAACGATCCTATTTGAATTAAAATATAGGTCAGGCCAACTTAACTGGATTCTCTCAAATATATATTTTTTCTTCCACAAAAAATAGAGACCTGAAAAATTCGCGGATTCAATGACCTCTAGGATAGCCTCCATTATCCTCTGCATTTATCAAGCAAACACGCGTGTTCATAGGGTGCTAACTTTTGAGGCGTCTCCACTGGGTAGCTTGTGATTCGAGGCTTCTTTCGCCAATAGTCTGTCATTTGCCCAGAGAGATCCAGTTAAACTGCGAGCCAATAGCAGAACCAGCAGAATTGTTCACATGTTTGAATTTTAGCCTATCACTAGGGACTGGAAAAATTCGCGGTTACAATGACCTCTAGGATGGACTCCACAATCCGCTACATACTTGGGAAAATGCCACTTGTTCGTTGGCTATTGACTTGTGAGACCTGTGAACTGGAATGCTTGCCATTCGATACTTATTTGGTTGAAGGAATTTCATTGGCTCACAGTCATTAATATAAGCTGTGAGCCAATTACTGAAGAAATATGAAGGTACATGTGTTTGGATTCTAGCTTATCGCGAAATGAATCCGCGAATTTTTCCGGTCTCTAACAATAAATCACCGGTTCCTCTGTCTTTCTCGGAGTTTTCTGTTTCGGGTTTAATCTGGACACATTTTGTTCATATGGCGTAGTGTAGTTAACAGACAAAAGTATGTTTACGCTTGCAAAAATTTATCTCATAACCGTAGTTATTATTAATATGTTTTATAACTAGGAGGCATTACAAAAGTACAATCATTTAATGAACGTTATATTCTGAAACATTACTGAAATATTTATAAATTTTAAAAATAAAACTTGAAAAAGTTTTTTTCTCCCAGTCGATGTCTGATCAACGAGCGGGTAGAGGTGCTCTACTTGGCATTATGCCCTCTTCGTGATGTGGAGAGTGCGGGTTTGATAACCGGCTGGACCAGAAAATGTCATCACCCTTCTTCCATATTGGTAGAGACTGGAAAAATTCGCGCTTTCGATAACCTCTAGGATAGACTCCACAACCCTCTACATACTCAGGCAAATGCCACCTGCTCATTGGCTATTGACTCGTGACACTTGTCAACTGAGACGCTTGCGATTCGATACTTTTTTGGTTGAAGGTTTCCCATTGGCTAAAAGTCCTTCAGATAAACTGTAAGCCAATCACAGAAGCAATATAAATGTACAGTTGTTTGGATTCTAGCATATCGTGAATTGAATCCGCGAATTTTTCCGGTCTCTACATATTGGTTAAGTTTAGTAGTAAGTAATTCAAATAGACAAGCAGTTATCCGTGAAGCCCGCCGATGTGAAGGTCAGAGACTGTTACATCCCCTTCAAATTAAAAAAAAAACTCTTTGCATGCATAATATACTTTAAACCTATTGAATGTATTTATTGTACCAGTTGCAATGCTAAATCTGATTTGATGCATTCACATGCTTAGGGAAGCGGGGCCTTTTTGTAAATAATGTTTCATAGTCTTGATTTACACAAATGTATAATAAATATAGTAAACTTATAAAATATAGGTAATGAACGTTCAGAGAAATTTATGTCCGTAAATTATATCTAAAATTTAAGACCCAGTTCTGGAAATATACTCGAATTAAATCCACCGTTCGTTTCAGGATAGCTGTCGGAATCTTTTTAATTGATCTTGGGCTGAAAGATTTTATGTTATGCATGCCCATATATTTTCAGCCGAACCTTTAAGCAATACATGTCTTATAAACTTGTACATGATATATTGAGTTTGAGTTTTGTTTTTGATAGTTATAATTAATTTTTAATGTTTAACTTTCAAGTAAATGTTTTGATCAAACAATGTGAATTTAAATAATAAGTAAGGGACAAGTTTTCTCATACGTATAAGTTTGCGGGTGGTTATGAAATTAGTTTTTAAGTTAAATTCGATCCAATAACAATTTATTGACAAACTTAATAACACCAAAAGGAATTGTATTGATTCTCAAACTTACATAACACTTAAACAAGTCGGGTTCTCTTGGAGACGAACTGCTGTGGTAAGTTCCCAGTAGAACACAAAACGCACGAATTAACGCTACGTGCTCGATTCCTGAACAATTAAAACAAAACAAAACAATACCCTTAATTGTGGCGAGCCGTGCGCTCGTGACAGCTAACGCTCAAAACGCCGTCCATTTCAATTACTAAGGCTATACCATTTACAAAGTTACTATGAACATACCTAATCTCAATATTACTCAATGTTAGACGTAACATAAATACAGATAGTTACTGCCAGAGGTTACAATTATATACACGTAACTAGTCATGTAACGCTGTCAATGTCTATAGCTTGGTTTTCAGCACTCTTCCCCCGGTACCATGTGAAGCTTTCTCCGCATTCTCGTAGTAACGCGTAAGTCCGTTATCTTGTTCACTGTCTCTTGTGGCTACGATTATTCGTTACCGGCGGTAGAGTTAGTGTCCAAACTGTGTAGCGATCTGGTCGCGATAGTGTCCTGATAGTGTCGTGATTGTGTCAATACTTCCGCTCGCTCGGCCCTCACGGAGTTTGCTAATGCCCGCCCTCTTTGCCCTTGTGGCTGAACCGTCGTTTTTAGTCAATGTTCGTTCTGAAAGATTTTATGCTTACTCCAGCGACGCTTCCACTCGAACTGTCTATATCCTGGGTTACAACTCGGAGAGGTCTCACCCAGTCGATGTCTTGTCGGTCCTCGGGCGGCAACAACTCCGCGGCGATTGACTGTGTAGGCCGGCGAGCGGTGTCGGAGCAGCGAAGCGGCCTGCTCAGCTGGATGTCCCAGTTCTACTCGCAGGCTTCCCAGACGAGCTGGAAGAAGAATAGTCTCGTCTATTCGGGAGAAGCCTGCCCAGCTCACTGTGTTGCAGGTGGTATGCCGTGAAAAGTCAGGGGTACAATACTTTGCAAGTGTACGCAGGTACACACGTTACAAATTATTACTCACTTCAAAACAACAGCTTAGAATATCAATAATTACTCGTCATTCAATATTGATTAGTAAACAAGAAATATTTCTCACGGTTCAAATACTCACATCATAACGAATTTTTTTTGTAAATATCAAAGCTAGGATTGATTACACTAAATTATTTTTTAATTTAATTTTATATTATGTATAGGTTTCATGTGATCGAGCATTCTATTAGACTGATTTTGAAGATATGACAATATCACCTTTTCATTGAGTTATAGTGCAACAGATTTTGTCAATAGGCTACATAGACATACTGCAATGTATTCATAGACATTGATAATGTTCTGTCGTCGAATGAATGAACAATGAGTAACATGTCCGCCGCTCCGCGACGCGTAAACAAAACGGCACTAGCCTTCCTCACGGTAATTATTTACATTATAATCATATTGCCACAAAGTGAAAATAAAAATAATATATTAATATTCCACGCACGAGAGTTCTTTGAACTTTAACAAGCATATTATTATTTGGACTTAACATATTTACACGCTCGTTGGCTCATACTAATAATACAGTGTGTGATTTAGTCAATCAAATAATAATTCGTGACAAGTAATTACCCTGCCAAACGAAAGAGTGAAAAGCATTATACAAACAAAATATAGTTAGTTACACAGCTAAAAAAACACTCATATAACACTGTTTAACGATACTGATTTACACAAGTAATTAAAATAACACGTACTTGAAATAACGCCATTTTCTTGCGAATGTGGCCCGTGGCACGGTGCACAACAGTTAGCTCAAACCCCTTGTGTTGCCCTCTGCCCAAATACTCCCTTACTAGATGCCAGCAAGTCGGTTGGCGTCAGGCCGCGACCCGCCTATCCCTGCAGCGTGGCAGGGTTCAACCTGAGCCGCCCTAGGAAACGGGTTCTCTGCACCGTCCGAAATCTATTCTCCGTCTTTTTCGCGTCAGGAACGTTTTACATCACTGATCCACGGAAACGTCGCCATAAGATTCGGCCTTGAAATTGTACTCCCATCGCGCCCAAAGAAGTTTCACTTCAAAAAAGAAGCTGCTCGAACACGGATTGTTCGGGCATCTACTCGGGGCCTCCTAGAGGCCAGCTCGTGGCCGCACCGGAGGGGAAACATGCCGGCCGACTGCGCGTGTGGGAGTGCGCTGACGAGGGCCCCCCCCCCCCCCCCTCAAGCAGGCCGACTCTCCCACGCCCAGAGGGCCTCGCGGCGGCCCGTTGGTGTCGTGGCATCCACACATCACAACCAACAACTTATAACCGTCGTAACTTAGAAACACGCAACACCGAGACCCACATCTTACAACTACTTCCATAACTTTACAGCAACACAAGGCCAAACCAACAACTAATAACCGTCGTAACTTAGGAAAACCTAACTTGGAAACACGCAACACCGAAACACACAACTTACAATTACTTCCATAACTTACAAAAACAAAAGGCTAAACTAACAACTTATAACCGTCGTAGCTTAGGAAAACCTAACTTAGAAACACGCAACGCCAAGCACACTACTTCCATAACCTCCGAAGACACCAGGCCAAACCAACAACTTATGAACGTCGTAGCTTAGAAATACCTAACTTAGAAACAAGCAATGCCGAAATACGCAACTTAGAAACGTAATTTAAAACCTTAGAAACTTAGATACATAAAACGCCGAAACACGTAACTTGGAGCTTTCACACGACAGAAACATTTAAAAAAAATTAACCTTTGTATTTTTAATTTATATGTTCGCAAGTTGTGTGTTTCTATGTCGTGCCAGAACCCCAATGGGTGTCACCAGCGTCTCGGTGTTTTTGGTTGCAGGGACAGGGGTATATGTTTGCTGAAATATCTTCGGAACGCTTTCCACCTCTCGAAGGACCGTACTTACTGATTTAATATATATACACTTCGACATTTTTTCTAGTTCATGTTGATTGGTATTTATTAATTGTGTTTTTTTTTTGTCTTCAGTAATTCAATATATGTACCTGCATCAAGGTATATACTATACTGGTAATAAATCAATAACTTGGTTTATAGATTAAATTTTTTTAAATTAGGAATTCTATTATTTACCCAGCCCGTGAAACTTTTATTTGACTGTCATGGAGTTCTAAATTAAGAGAAAATTTAGTGTGTGTTGTAATTTTAGCTTACAGATTTTCCCTTCGAAAGATTTTAGTTCCTGTAAGATTTAAAAATTATTGGTGTACTAGCAATCGAATATTGAGACAAAATATTTGAAAATCACATGTTCATGATTCACAATATAAAAAAAAGTGAATCGTACTGACTACCAGCGAGAAACAGTTCTTTTTACATAATTTTCAGTTACTACCATTTTATTAAGTAACACAAAATACTTGTTTGGGCTTATTAAGTTTAAATGTTTATTTTCGCAAACAAATTATATATCAATAAAAAAATGCTACCAGATATTTTGTAGTTGTAAATCCCTTAACGAAAAACATAAGATAGCATTTTTACTTTCTATTTGAAAGCGCGAGAATTAATCATGAATGAACGTTCGACAGAGTAAATAGATAAATGCATAGTACATTTCTTCATTGACGTAATATAAGTGATCCATCCTATCTTCACTCATAATTATTAAGAAAATTTAGTAAATGTTTGAGTGAAATGAAGTAGGGCCTATATGCATCTGCAGTGGTCTGTTCATCGTAATATTGTCATATCAAACTCATGTTGTATGGGCTGGAAGTCATAAATATTGCGTCTGTTACAAACTTAGAACCAGGATATTGCGTGTCGTTTAAACACAGACATAAGACGATACTACCAACTGACCTAAAATAAGTTTTCTTTTGGTTAAAAGAAAGCGTTTGATGCATCCGCAATTTAGAATACTTTTCGGTTCACTAGTCGGAATGTTAAACTACGAGATCTGAAAATAATTCAAATTTACTGTAGAGTTTGAACGTAAGTGGAAGGGCAGCCTATGTTTCATTGACTCCCGATCAGTCCCCGAACCTAGCCTATTCATAGTTCGCCTTAGCACCACTTTAACAGATTTAATATTTTTTCACGATTTTAAAGTACTTTAAATGTTGCTTACGTAACCCAATCAACCTTTCATTTTAGTTACTATTACCCAGACGAGCGAAAACCAATTTTAACCGAGGGGGGGGGGGGAAGATCTATATTTTGCGTGAATTTTATTTTATTACACACCGAATCAAACCTACCTTTTACCTTTACAACAGCAAAAACAAACAAAAAATTAATAAATAAATGTCAGTTGTACGAGCACGTATTATTCGGGCGTATGACTCGGGATGAGTGTATTTTATGTTTCCCGTATGTGCAAGAGGAAGGCCATTATATACATGTTTCGGTTTAACAAGGTCGGGGGTGCGTCAATTGAGCGCGACAGGTCGGCAAACTGTGAAAGTGAAACAGGCCGCGTTGTGTCTGCGTCCCTGTGTAGTAAGTAAAAAAAAAAGAGCCTTCCCCCTCCATGTTGCGTAATCCTGTGGCGCGCCGCCGCCGCGGTTCAGCCATCAGCCGCTGTTCTGCGGCGCGCTGACGTCACCGCGAGCCGGGAGCGGATGGAGGTCTCGCATCGCGAGGCGAACTGTTTCGAAACGCCCTGTGTTCGTAGACGCCGAACCGGCCGCACTTGGAATGCGTTTCGCCGAGGCGTGGCTCTTCGGTCTGCGTCGGGTGGTCCGTCGACATCTCGCACCTGTGTCGTAGCAGTGAAGGTAGGTAGGTGGAGGCGGGTCGTTACCACAACGCCGAACGTACAATAACGCCGAATACCGTAACGCCGAATGCCAAATTGACCGCAACGCCGACAGCTAGAAAACTACTGTGTACCACAACGCCGAAATACAGGAACGCCGAAAAATGTTGTTGCGTGGAGGGGGGGAGGGGCACAGGAGCAAAATTAAAAACAACTGAATGAATGTGTGTGTTTCTTAAATGTATCTTAACGCCGAAATACCACAACCTAACCTAGGCTAGCCTAACCTAACTTAACCTAACCTAACTTAACCTAACCTAACCTAACCTAACCTAACCTTACCTAACCTAACCCTTGTGGCAGTCTTGCAATGACATTTTTCGGCGTTTATGTATTTCGGCGTTGTAGTAATTCGGCGTTGTGTACACAGCAGTTTTCTAGCTGTCGGCGTTGTAGTCAATTTGGCATTCGGCGTTATGGTTTTCGGCGTTATTGTACGTTCGGCGTTGTGGTATTTCGGCGTTGTGGTGCGTCCCCGGTGGAGGCATATCTGGATTTTTTTTAGGTGGGAGGTCTCACACTCCCTGTTGATTTTTATTTCATTCTCTCATCATTCCTGTTAGTTGAAAGCTGTCTGTGTAAATTTAACACTATACCTCCCTAGCATTTTATGTTGTTCTGTCACAAATATTTTCAAGAGATATTTACATTTTGTTATATAATAGGTGTACAAGGTCGTGCAAGTGTCTGTAACTGTTATCACTGAAATAGCCCATAACTAGAGACCTGCAAAATTCGCGGATTCATTCGGTGATAAGCTAGAATTCAAACACATATACCTCTTAGATAATTTTGCTATTGGCTTACTGTTCATCTGGACAAATCTCAACCAGTTATAAACCCTCAACCAGAGAAGGATCGAATCACAGACAAACCAGCTGAGACGACTTACAAGTCGGCAGCCAATGAACTAGCGTTATTTGCCGGAGTGTACAGGGGTATGTGCAGTCTATCCTGAAGGCCATCGAAACCGCGAATTTTGCAGGTCTCTACCCATAACTATTAGTAATGATGAGAAAATGAAGAAAAAAAAAACATGGTGTATGAAACCTTACCTTAAGTCTCGTCTTTTCTTTAGAGACGGCCACACACTTAAACAGGACTTGGCCATGGCCAAGGCGGACGCTATTGGCCCGTGTGGGGGAGGGGGGGGGGGGAGGGAGGCAGAGGAGAGGAGTGATATCCTTCGTCTCCCGAAGTTATGAATTTTTTTTTCGTTATTTCGGTGACGGCGGTATGTTATTTTTGGCGATACAGTGTGAGATGTCAAAACACCTGGAACAACAAGCCACTCATCAAGTGACTCGTGTTGAGATTGATAATGCAACTGTCCGAAGCCCTAGTTGTTGCCGGAAGTATTTTTTTTAATACACAGAGATATTAACTTAATTATTTTTTTTTCAAACACTCCTTCTATCCCCCCCCCCCCCCTCCGGCCCAACTGAAAACAAATTCCTGTAACCACCACTGACCATGGCCTTGTTGTGAGGAACCGTCCCAGCATCCACCTGAAGCATGGTTCTGGAAAACGGAGCTCACGATGATGTACGGGTGTTCCAGCCCCGATCCTCCCGCATGCGAGTCCCACGCATTACCTTAGCGCCGCGCCATTCGACAATGGTGGTTTTTAGTGCGCACAATTGCCCGATGTATTTGCCTCTAAATTCTGATGAACTTGATAAGATGATTTTGTATTATTTATTAACTCTTTCATTTTATGTTGCAGATATATTGATTCAGATAGGTCTTACACCTTAGACTAAAAATACAAATTTAGCGTTTTTTCACTGTCCGAAAAATACACGTAAAAATCGAAGCTATGAAACGAAACTTTTTTTTATTGACAAGTGCAATTGCTCTTAAAATCTATTGGCAAACAAGCACTTTCAGAGAAAATGTAGAGCGGTTTGTAGATGGAGCGTTAACACCTGGAGCTCAGCTCGCCGCGTGTCGACCCGGCCAGGGGATCCACCGCTGATGGTTCAACGTCAACCCCATTTCACCTTCGTGGCTCCTTCGACATCGCGCGTAAATTATGTACGCCGTCGTTCTCCGCCGCGTCCCGCTGAGAGCCCTCGGCGCGCAAGCCTCGCCTCTTTGTGGACCACCCACCGGGTCGATGGTCGAAGGCTTCCGGCGACCTCCTCTTGGCTCTTGGCTTCTTCCGAAAAGCTACTTGAGCCTCCTTCCATCTTCCCTCCTCCCCACCTCTGTTCCAGTATCGCTTCTTGGAAGCTTCCATGCACCTTGCGTGCAGACCTCATTAGCCGGAGACTTTCGGACATAGACCGATGATTGTATAGACCTGTTCTTGGCCCACGACCTGCCAGTGCAACTGCCAATAACTCTATAAACAATCCCACTATTGTATATTTATATATCTGGAATTTTACCAGACGTGCATTCTAATGTTTATATACACACACACATATATATTTATAAAAGTAAAGTTGTCTTTGGCATACAAATTTTAATTTACCGGTCATGAAAGACCAATCGGTTTGTTAACTAAGCTGGTACGTAAAACGTTATTCCCACGAGAATATAAAACGGGATTATTGGTGTGGGATGAAAAAAAAATGGTGGTGGGGGTGGAGGGTTAAAGACGAGAGGGGAGGAGAATGAAGATGTTGCAACATATATAAAAAACGTATTTTTTCTGCGAGAAAGTATCATTGAGTGGATCTTATGACCGCGCTATTGTAAACATCGTTTGTTCGATTGTTGCGTGGCGACGGTCTGGTTTGTGTGGCTGCACTTCACTTTCGCTAGCACATGATCCATCTGGACTCTTCTCATATCTTGGGTGATGCGAGATTACTTGACATCAGCCATATGCCAAACTGCATCCGCCATAAATCCTAATATTTTAAAGTTCTGTTGGCAAATGGCGAGCCGATGATAGATTCACGCGCAGAAGTCAGGGCATATCCTCTGTGTAGTCATTACTCTGTGGAATCTACGCCTTCATCAACGTCGAAGATCGCAAATACCCATTTTCAGGGATGTTCCGTGCGTTCTGCGGGCTGGGCAAGGCATGTGACCAGTGGCTGTGATAATTCTCTCATCTCACAGAGAACATCTTCAACCTTTGAATCTGTAAATAATTACTTTTACAAACATTTTTAAATCCTGAAAAAAAATCGGAAGGTCTTATTGTATATATAAATTAACTATTTGTGGCAATAAAAGAAAATTCGATTAAAAGTTTTTATTATGTACTGTAAATGCATTTATACTTTACTGGAAATTTATGACGTTAGCAAAGTCTCGATGCCTTTCCTTTTTAAAGGTCGGAAGTAAACTACAAGTAAAAAGTTAGGAAATATTTTATTTTTCTAGTGATGAGATTCGATCACTTGAGGTATACAAACGCGCGCTCTACCACTGTGCTATAAAGACTATTGTAAATTTAGAATGAGAGTATGTATTGTTATCATTATAATTCATTTTTCTTACGTATTTTAAAACTCGAGATTACTTTTTACTTGGACTATTTTAGTATACCATATATGTTACGGGGTATTTTCACAATTATAAAGTTTCATTTGGCACACCAATGCGTATGGTATGTTCCCTTATGTTTTCTAAAGTGACTATATACGGGTTTATGTTGCTACACGCGGGTCCGCCATCTTGGTTACACTTTTCCGTTCATCGACTTCCGTTCCATTTTCACGAAATTACTCCTACCAAATGCCGTATACCGAGAGCTAAAACGTTTACACATTAAAAAATTATATATATTTAAAGGAATAACTTGAGTAGAATGATAGTTTAATCCGCAGCGGTTCCAAAACGGTGGGTCGCGACCCACTAGTGGGTCGCTGAAGGGTTACAGGTGGGTCGCGACTCGATCCTAAAACTATCAGAAACCATCGTATAGACCATCAGAAAAGATAAAAAGTTAGAAACAAATGAAACACATCTATTGTTAAATAAATAGCTGTTTTGCTACAAAGTGCTTATATTTTGTCAACCGTTTTCAAATCAGAACACAAATTTTTTATCAATAATCCATCGGTATCTTAAAAAAAAGCATATATATATATATATATATATATGTGTGTGTGTGTGTGTGTGTGTGTGTGTGTGGAATATTTGCAATAGTTGATGGTAAATTGTATATACATAAGGAAGGGATACGATACAAATAAGGTTTTATACTCCACCATGGACCGATAGACCGTGGAGGTATTCCTATAAGGAAAGGTGGGTCGCCAGCTGAAAAAGTTCGGGAACTACTGGCTTAATGCCTTGCATGAATCTATGGGAAAAAAAAGTGCTCTTTCGTTCATGGAATGTGTAGCTTGCCTCCCTCTCCTACTATCAAGAGCCTGCGCACGCCTAGGGGCACGTCCGCGCGGATACGTGCAGCTCGACGTGGTGTGAGGACCGATAGCGCAGTAGGATCGACGATGACGGGAAAACCGACGTGGCTCGTCATCGCGTTAAGGGTTGGGGGGGAGGGGGGCATGGTCATTCACAGCGTGCCCACCCGGAGCACCGGGTCATTGAACGTCCGACACCGTCCCTGCTCCGCCAACACTTCCCCCGCCTCCCACAAGCACCAGGGGTTTGATTGGTTCGCGTCGCCCTACCATGCGAAATCTTCGTTCGATCCTTAGACACGGATATGTTTAACCGTGTGGCCGGTAGGGTTCCTCGAGGTACTTCCATCCTACATATTCTCAACTCGTCTCCTCTTGTCCTGAATTGTTCAGTAGGGGACTGCTCCCTGATGATGGCGACTGCAATGTCGACCGAAACCTCCGTGAATTATTCGCCAAGGACGCGGCTATAACCCAGAAGCCAAGCTACTTAAAAAAAAAGCTCCTGCTAGAAAAAGGTCTTTCACAAAAAATAATGTCTCGGTAGTAAAATAATAGTTACTGAATCGTGAGGGCCGAAGGCCAAATGTCGACTCTAATGCAAAAGGTTGCAGAATGTGGTGGTTCCGAAGCTGGATTTTCGGTGTATAAGCCCCTGGTCCTGAAACTCAGCAGCAGAAGTGGAAGCCGAGCCTGCCAGTCGACGCCCGCCGACGAACACCCGCTAAGACCTCCGTCGCTGTGTTCCAGGACGTTGCCGGACCCGCCGCCGCGCTGCCCAGTTCGTCACTTACGTAAAGGACGTATGGCTTGTAATCGTCATTTGATATAAGCATCCGTGATACAAATAATTTGTAGCACCTCGAATGGACAAACTGAGGTGATTGAAATTCATTGCAAGAGGAATGCTGTTGGGACTTGGTCGATTAGTTGAAGAGATCGACAGCTGACCTATGCCTAACAACCGACGTTAACGTCTTGGCGTATTATCGTGAGCGGTGGCAACGCTACTGTTGAGTACGA
The DNA here is from genome assembly GCF_032445375.1 of Bacillus rossius redtenbacheri. NCBI lineage: Eukaryota > Metazoa > Arthropoda > Insecta > Phasmatodea > Bacillidae > Bacillus > Bacillus rossius. The sequence continues at coordinate 4,773,089 of NW_026962012.1, read as the reverse complement.
AGGTGCGACAATATGAAACTTGGACTTGTCTTTATTCCTGCCTCAGCTTAGTGTGGATATAACTACTAGTTTAAGTGGATACGTATGTGACGTAAGGGACTTACGTTACGGAGACGTAAGGATTACTACTATTCATTTTTTTTAGTTGCCACGACCCTGACTACAAAAAGAAGTTTACGTGTGTGTTTACAATACTTTACGCAAACCACGTAGAGGACTTGGAAGTTTCCAGCTCAACTACCAGTTATGTGATTATCTCGTCACTGTCGGGCAAGACTCCACCTGAAGTTTGTCGTTGAATCACTCCTGCCTTGAGTTTGAACTGTCTGGAGCACTTTGCCAGTTACAGTTGCGAGCTGTGCGGCAAGTTCATTGGCGGCCTGACAGGGTGACGACCCGGCACCCATAGAGCAGCTCGCTGTGCATCACGACTCCCTTGTCCGGAGCGAGCTCATGTGGGAGTCGTCTGGTGTTGCCGAGGGGAACACTGTTCGGACGCTTCCATGGGAAATAAGACGATTAATCGTAGTTGTGTTAAGCACATGGAATCGGGTGCGGTCTTCACCATAAGGATAATTATTTTCAGATTTTACGTTCGATGCTTAGTCATCTTCAGATTGTTTAAGTAGTAATTTAGAATTTTAACTAATATTCTGAACGCTTTTGGAGGCGAACTGATTGTAAACGGTTTGATGTTTTCTTCAATGTTAAATTTTTAGAGTCGTTGTATTTGTTGTATGTAGTAATATTTTGTGACAATTGATATAAAATTTTGTAGTTATTAATAGTATTTGAGGCTGATATTTCAGCTGCAGCGTTTGTAAATAATGAAAGATTTTATAATAAGTTGTTTATTCATTTTAATTATTTTATTATAATACTTTATGAGTACAAATGTTTAAGTAGTACCTAGTTTTTATTTTATTTTAATATTTGTGAATTAGTCCACTTGACTTTAATACCTATATAACGTGTTACAGATTGCGGCTGACTAACGAGTGCTTCATAGCTGGGCCATCTGACATTATGTGTGGGACCTATGTGCTCTTTATATTTTTGTTATATTTGTTGTAATTAACTGAATGTAAGTAATATTTTTCGCCAATAGTACGTTTTACAAGATTCAAGTGTATACTAAGTTAAAAAAAAAAATATGTTGTATTGAATTTTCATGCACATTCAGATGCCTAGAAAGTTTTCATATGGGTACGTCAATATAATATAATTATTTAATTAATTAAGGTGACTATTTAATAGAAAATTCCAATTTAATATTAATAAAGGAAAATTGATAGAATTGGCAGTTAGGCCTACAGAAATATAACTTAAAATAGAACCGTTCCTATGTTGTAGCATATATCCTAGCCCGGTACAATGAATGTAACAAAATGATCACGTGTAACGGGACATAACACCCGCTGTGCGCGGACTCTCACATGTCCGTCACTGGCGCGCGTGGGTTCCCTGCGACCGTGACCTCAGTCCACCCAGTCCACCCAGTCCACCCGTCCTGGTCCCGAGACCACTCCGGCCACGTGCTGGCACGACCCGTGGCCAGGTTCACGTCATCGTGTGTTGCAGACGTCCTTGCTCTCGAATGAACATCTTCAGTGCACTGTGGATGAAACAGAAATACTCACGTAAAATTACACATGTGTGTGCATTTATAAAAATTTACAAAATTGTGTCCCATTAATACTGGATTCGGATTCTTACCCGGTCATAAATGTTTTTTTTTTCTATCCAGTACCTCCCATAGTTAAAGGGTTTTGTATACCGGTCCCTGAATAGCTTTCCAGTATCAACTGTGCACATAAATAAGCATAAAATCAAAACAAAGTCAAATGATTGAATATTCGATTATACTTTATATGTTTTCTTTAAAAATGCTTGGATGAAACGTTAGTTAAAATATAAAATTACGGGCCTATTTTCGTAAGAAATACTGAGAATTATCTGAAAGAAAAACGTAGAAATAATCTGACCAAAGCATGTGCTACCCGGAGACAGAGCGGAATGACAGGACAGCAACTATGAACTTATGCACAACATGCACACGTTTGTGAGTAAAGAAAAAAACTGGCCCAAAAAAAAAAACAACGCAAATTTCGCGGGTATATGACCATGGCCGATTGCTTCATCAATTTTCCCGTCTTGCATATTGCTTGCTCTATTGACGGAAATGCGGGAATAAGCGCGACTCATGTTTCTAAGGCCGGTGTCACACGTCGAGCTTCGGCCGCTGAGGCTAACACTTCCGAAGCTTTTTTTTTGCTTAATATTCTTTCAACTGTTTTTCTTAGAGTATACATTGTGGGTCTCTCAAGAATTCTTTAAGTAAATTGATCAAAATGGAACATATAAGCTATCGATCAATAATAGATCACTGAGTGGAAACTGCCAACTGTTTCGGTACCGCATAGTGTGACGTCGGCCTAGGGACTTCAGTTTCCCGTGGTCATGTGATCATGTTAGCCTCAGCCCCACGGCCAGGACGAGAGAAGCAGTCAGGAGAGAATGAGAGAGAGAGAGGAAGTAAGAGAGGGACGGCTCACGGCACCGGGGACAGGACGAGAGAGGAAGCAGGGAGAGAATGAGAGAGAGAGAGGAAGTAAGAGAGGGACGGCTCACGGCACCGGGGACAGGACGAGAGAGGAAGCAGGGAGATAATGAGAGAGAGAGAGAGGAAGTAAGAGAGGGACGGCTCACGGCACCGGGGACAGGACGAGAGAGGAAGCAGGGAGAGAATGAGAGAGAGAGAGGAAGTAAGAGAGGGACGGCTCACGGCACCGGGGACAGGACGAGAGAGGAAGCAGGGAGAGAATGAGAGAGAGAGAGGAAGTAAGAGAGGGACGGCTCACGGCACCGGGGACAGGACGAGAGAGGAAGCAGGGAGAGAATGAGAGAGAGAGAGGAAGTAAGAGAGGGACGGCTCACGGCACTGGGGACAGGACGAGAGAGGAAGCAGGGAGAGAATGAGAGAGAGAGAGGAAGTAAGAGAGGGACGGCTCACGGCACCGGGGACAGGACGAGAGAGGAAGCAGGGAGAGAATGAGAGAGAGAGAGGAAGTAAGAGAGGGACGGCTCACGGCACTGGGGACAGGACGAGAGAGGAAGCAGGGAGAGAATGAGAGAGAGAGAGGAAGTAAGAGAGGGACGGCTCACGGCACTGGGGACAGGACGAGAGAGGAAGCAGGGAGAGAATGAGAGAGAGAGAGAGAGGAAGTAAGAGAGGGACGGCTCACGGCACTGGGGACAGGACGAGAGAGGAAGCAGGGAGAGAATGAGAGAGAGAGAGGAAGTAAGAGAGGGACGGCTCACGGCACCGGGGACAGGACGAGAGAGGAAGCAGGGAGAGAATGAGAGAGAGAGAGGAAGTAAGAGAGGGACGGCTCACGGCACCGGGGACAGGACGAGAGAGGAAGCAGGGAGAGAATGAGAGAGAGAGAGGAAGTAAGAGAGGGACGGCTCACGGCACCGGGGACAGGACGAGAGAGGAAGCAGGGAGAGAATGAGAGAGAGAGAGGAAGTAAGAGAGGGACGGCTCACGGCACCGGGGACAGGACGAGAGAGGAAGCAGGGAGAGAATGAGAGAGAGAGAGGAAGTAAGAGAGGGACGGCTCACGGCACCGGGGACAGGACGAGAGAGGAAGCAGGGAGAGAATGAGAGAGAGAGAGGAAGTAAGAGAGGGACGGCTCACGGCACCGGGGACAGGACGAGAGAGGAAGCAGGGAGAGAATGAGAGAGAGAGAGGAAGTAAGAGAGGGACGGCTCACGGCACCGGGGACAGGACGAGAGAGGAAGCAGGGAGAGAATGAGAGAGAGAGAGGAAGTAAGAGAGGGACGGCTCACGGCACTGGGGACAGGACGAGAGAGGAAGCAGGGAGAGAATGAGAGAGAGAGAGGAAGTAAGAGAGGGACGGCTCACGGCACCGGGGACAGGACGAGAGAGGAAGCAGGGAGAGAATGAGAGAGAGAGAGGAAGTAAGAGAGGGACGGCTCACGGCACCGGGGACAGGACGAGAGAGGAAGCAGGGAGAGAATGAGAGAGAGAGAGGAAGTAAGAGAGGGACGGCTCACGGCACTGGGGACAGGACGAGAGAGGAAGCAGGGAGAGAATGAGAGAGAGAGAGGAAGTAAGAGAGGGACGGCTCACGGCACCGGGAACAGGACGAGAGAGGAAGCAGGGAGAGAATGAGAGAGAGAGAGGAAGTAAGAGAGGGACGGCTCACGGCACTGGGGACAGGACGAGAGAGGAAGCAGGGAGAGAATGAGAGAGAGAGAGGAAGTAAGAGAGGGACGGCTCACGGCACTGGGGACAGGACGAGAGAGGAAGCAGGGAGAGAATGAGAGAGAGAGAGGAAGTAAGAGAGGGACGGCTCACGGCACCGGGGACAGGACGAGAGAGGAAGCAGGGAGAGAATGAGAGAGAGAGAGGAAGTAAGAGAGGGACGGCTCACGGCACCGGGGACAGGACGAGAGAGGAAGCAGGGAGAGAATGAGAGAGAGAGAGGAAGTAAGAGAGGGACGGATCACGGCACCGGGGACAGGACGAGAGAGGAAGCAGGGAGAGAATGAGAGAGAGAGAGGAAGTAAGAGAGGGACGGCTCACGGCACCGGGGACAGGACGAGAGAGGAAGCAGGGAGAGAATGAGAGAGAGAGAGGAAGTAAGAGAGGGACGGCTCACGGCACTGGGGACAGGACGAGAGAGGAAGCAGGGAGAGAATGAGAGAGAGAGAGGAAGTAAGAGAGGGACGGCTCACGGCACTGGGGACAGGACGAGAGAGGAAGCAGGGAGAGAATGAGAGAGAGAGAGGAAGTAAGAGTGGGACGGCTCACGGCACCGGGGACAGGACGAGAGAGGAAGCAGGGAGAGAATGAGAGAGAGAGAGGAAGTAAGAGAGGGACGGCTCACGGCACCGGGGACAGGACGAGAGAGGAAGCAGGGAGAGAATGAGAGAGAGAGAGGAAGTAAGAGAGGGACGGCTTACGGCACCGGGGACAGGACGAGAGAGGAAGCAGGGAGAGAATGAGAGAGAGAGAGGAAGTAAGAGAGGGACGGCTCACGGCTAGGGATGCAACATCGCTCTTAAAAACATCGATATCACGAACATCGATGTTTAAAAGAAAAAGCATCGATGTAAAAAAAAATCGTTCTGACAACCGATACATCGATGTTTTAACCGATGTTTTTAAATATCAGGAAAAACATGCCAAAATTATTTAAATTATAGTATGTAGCGAAAAATCATACCTACTACAGGTTCCTGACCACAATATCCACAAGAAAGCTGTGAAAGTTGAGCGGTGACCGTAACATTATATAGCGGAGAAATAAAGATAAAGGTGTACTGCACTGCCCTTAAGTGGTTTCAAGATTCTGTATTGGTTGTTTTATGCCTAAAAATTACTCCAAAACCACACCTTTTAGCCATTTTCACTCTACTAAAAACACGGTTTAAAAACTTAATCCGCATTCAAAAGTACCTTTCGGCATTCAGCGAACACTTAAATGCTTTTCGTAAACATACCCCACTCGGATATCTTACGTAGTTTTCAAATCACGTTTTTCCTGAAGCTCTGTGCACCGTATGCAGGAGATTATCCGGGGGGGGGGGGGGGGTTAGGGGTTCAATCCCCCCCCCCCCCCTTTAGCGTTAAATCTTTAGTTAAATTTCTTATTCATCACTCAAACAAATTTCATATTAAAAATTAATAAAAAATTTTACCATTACAATATTTAAATTTAAGTACCGAAAACTGCTGAAATAGCACTATTTTACACCTTAAAATCCAAATTTTCCCGGGGAAGGACCCCCGGACCCACCACTTTAATACAGGGGGGGTGTGGGGGCATTCTTCTTAACACCCCAAATACACAAATCCTGGCTACGCCACTGACCGTATGTGTGCCCGGGCAGCCTGCAGCCTTAAGACACAGGCTTATTTAAAATAAAATTACCCTTGTCTTTTAGGTTTTTAGTTATCATTTCGTGAATATATTGTAAATAGTACAGATCATGAGAGATCTATCTATCCAAAAACCATTGCGATACGACATTTAGTTTTCAACAAAACTTTTTTTTTTTAATTTTCGATACTTATAAAACTTACATTTTTAAGTATAAATAAATGTTATAAACGCTAAACCATTTTGGTTGGTATCCTTATTTTTTTACAGTATTTGAATAAGTCTATATTCAATTAAAAAATAACTATTTTTTACACAATTTATTTTTAATTGGAAAAACATTTAGGGAAAAAGCATGAAGTGTATGTGCAGGTTTCAAATGTAACATTAATTTTCTCGATAGAGCTAGCGAGACCGTATCGGTACCAATTAATAGCTTGTATGTACAACAAGCTATGAAATTGTCCATAAAGTCTCGCTGCTTTTTTCCTTATATTTTTCAAAATTTAAAAGAAAATTCTTGTGTAAACAACGGTACCTATTTATTTTTTCCAAATGATTTTACACATCTTAAAGTACTGGAAAAAAATTGATGCTGAAATCAACCAAATAGTTCAGTAAGTATTTACAACATTTTTGATACCTACTTAAAAATGTAGGTTTTTATAGTAAGTATAGATAGTTAAAAAATTGTATCTTAAAAACCAAATGTATCGTAACGTTTTTTTATATATATTCAATAAATATTCATGAAATGATAGCCAAAATATTATAAAAAACTAGGGTAATTTTAATGATGAACGATGTCGATGTTTTGGACTTTTTTCGTCGATGCATCGGCGATGTATCGCTCTTCAGAACATCGATGCTAACATCGATGTTTCATGAACGATACATCGATGTTTTGAAAACATCGATGTATCGTTTGCATCCCTACTCACGGCACCGGGGACAGGACGAGAGAGGAAGCAGGGAGAGAATGAGAGAGAGAGAGGAAGTAAGAGAGGGACGGCTCACGGCACCGGGGACAGGACGAGAGAGGAAGCAGGGAGAGAATGAGAGAGAGAGAGGAAGTAAGAGAGGGACGGCTCACGGCACCGGGGACAGGACGAGAGAGGAAGCAGGGAGAGAATGAGAGAGAGAGAGGAAGTAAGAGAGGGACGGCTCACGGCACCGGGGACAGGACGAGAGTGGAAGCAGGGAGAGAATGAGAGAGAGAGAGGAAGTAAGAGAGGGACGGCTCACGGCACCGGGGACAGGACGAGAGAGGAAGCAGGGAGAGAATGAGAGAGAGAGAGGAAGTAAGAGAGGGACGGCTCACGGCACCGGGGACAGGACGAGAGAGGAAGCAGGGAGAGAATGAGAGAGAGAGAGGAAGTAAGAGAGGGACGGCTCACGGCACCGGGGACAGGACGAGAGAGGAAGCAGGGAGAGAATGAGAGAGAGAGAGGAAGTAAGAGAGGGACGGCTCACGGCACCGGGGACAGGACGAGAGAGGAAGCAGGGAGAGAATGAGAGAGAGAGAGGAAGTAAGAGAGGGACGGCTCACGGCACCGGGGACAGGACGAGAGAGGAAGCAGGGAGAGAATGAGAGAGAGAGAGGAAGTAAGAGAGGGACGGCTCACGGCACTGGGGACAGGACGAGAGAGGAAGCAGGGAGAGAATGAGAGAGAGAGAGGAAGTAAGAGAGGGACGGCTCACGGCACCGGGGACAGGACGAGAGAGGAAGCAGGGAGAGAATGAGAGAGAGAGAGGAAGTAAGAGAGGGACGGCTCACGGCACCGGGGACAGGACGAGAGAGGAAGCAGGGAGAAAATGAGAGAGAGAGAGGAAGTAAGAGAGGGACGGCTCACGGCACCGGGGACAGGACGAGAGAGGAAGCAGGGAGAGAATGAGAGAGAGAGAGGAAGTAAGAGAGGGACGGCTCACGGCACCGGGGACAGGACGAGAGAGGAAGCAGGGAGAGAATGAGAGAGAGGAAGTAAGAGAGGGACGGCTCACGGCACTGGGGACAGGACGAGAGAGGAAGCAGGGAGAGAATGAGAGAGAGAGAGGAAGTAAGAGAGGGACGGCTCACGGCACCGGGGACAGGACGAGAGAGGAAGCAGGGAGAGAATGAGAGAGAGAGAGGAAGTAAGAGAGGGACGGCTCACGGCACTGGGGACAGGACGAGAGAGGAAGCAGGGAGAGAATGAGAGAGAGAGAGGAAGTAAGAGAGGGACGGCTCACGGCACCGGAGACAGGACGAGAGAGGAAGCAGGGAGAGAATGAGAGAGAGAGAGGAAGTAAGAGAGGGACGGCTCACGGCACTGGGGACAGGACGAGAGAGGAAGCAGGGAGAGAATGAGAGAGAGAGAGGAAGTAAGAGAGGGACGGCTCACGGCACCGGGGACAGGACGAGAGAGGAAGCAGGGAGAGAATGAGAGAGAGAGAGGAAGTAAGAGAGGGACGGCTCACGGCACTGGGGACAGGACGAGAGAGGAAGCAGGGAGAGAATGAGAGAGAGAGAGAGAGGAAGTAAGAGAGGGACGGCTCACGGCACTGGGGACAGGACGAGAGAGGAAGCAGGGAGAGAATGAGAGAGAGAGAGGAAGTAAGAGAGGGACGGCTCACGGCACTGGGGACAGGACGAGAGAGGAAGCAGGGAGAGAATGAGAGAGAGAGAGGAAGTAAGAGAGGGACGGCTCACGGCACCGGGGACAGGACGAGAGAGGAAGCAGGGAGAGAATGAGAGAGAGAGAGGAAGTAAGAGAGGGACGGCTCACAGCACTGGGGACAGGACGAGAGAGGAAGCAGGGAGAGAATGAGAGAGAGAGAGGAAGTAAGAGAGGGACGGCTCACGGCACCGGGGACAGGACGAGAGAGGAAGCAGGGAGAGAATGAGAGAGAGAGAGGAAGTAAGAGAGGGACGGCTCACGGCACTGGGGACAGGACGAGAGAGGAAGCAGGGAGAGAATGAGAGAGAGAGAGGAAGTAAGAGAGGGACGGCTCACGGCACTGGGGACAGGACGAGAGAGGAAGCAGGGAGAGAATGAGAGAGAGAGAGGAAGTAAGAGAGGGACGGCTCACGGCACCGGGGACAGGACGAGAGAGGAAGCAGGGAGAGAATGAGAGAGAGAGAGGAAGTAAGAGAGGGACGGCTCACGGCAGCGGGGACAGGACGAGAGAGGAAGCAGGGAGAGAATGAGAGAGAGAGAGGAAGTAAGAGAGGGACGGCTCACGGCACTGGGGACAGGACGAGAGAGGAAGCAGGGAGAGAATGAGAGAGAGAGAGGAAGTAAGAGAGGGACGGCTCTCGGCAGCGGAGACAGGACGAACTCCCGGAGGGCCGCGGAATGCAATTGCCGTGTCGCCGTGCGACGAGTTTGCCGAGCCATGACGGGAATGTGACGCGAGTGTTTAGGAACGCGCTTCTCGGCGGACTGCAAAGACTGAAGCAACCGTGGGATGCGGAGGTAAAATCTGCACGGTGAGTGACGGTTGGCTATAGTCTGTATTAAATTTGACAGTTTTAAAAAGTGAAAATTAAAATCGACATGTAGTATCTCGTCTGAAGCAGGCTCTACACGGATGGAACGGGGCTGACACTCCTAGGCGCCGGCTGCCCTAATCGAGGGACAGACCTCTTGTGGTGAGAAAATATTGCAATATGGAGCAGCGATGGAATGAATTGAAGGAAACGGGAGCACCCCGAGAAAACCCACAAGCCACGGCAACATCCGCTACGTTTCCCCGCTTTTTAAAATCCGGGTTCGAACCCGGGTGGCCTTGGTGGGAGTCACCACCGCGCCTCTTAGTTTTGGAAAGTTGTACCAATACTATCCTTCTGCCACTATTGATCTGTCAACATTTTTGTAAACAACTTCATGTGATGTTCTGGGAAATTGGTTATACTGCTTTATAGAGACACGGCACATTAGACAGAGGTTATCAAATGTTTTAATGTACGTATGTATTTACGACACACGGATGACATCCAGCTCCTGAAACTTATAAATAAAGAAGTGAATGATTGTATAACCCAATTTAAAATAACGTCTGAATATACTATGACCTAAAAAATATTTTCTGGTAGGCAAAGGTCTATAATTCTTAAAGCTAATGAAGGCCCAGGAAAAAAATACATAACAAGCTTCAGCCAGTAAAATTGAGCGCGTTTGAAAGCGTACATCAATATGTTGCCTGTTGCCCTGACAACAAATCAAATATAGATTTAATTGAAATTTATAGACGTAGCCAATAGGCTTGTCACGAATGAAAATGTGCGTGGGTAATGTTTCCAGTAGTATGTCTCTAATAATAAAAATGTTTCAATTATTAAAATAATTTTTTTTTGTTTTGGTAAGTTAATATATTTTTTTTGGCATGCAGTAAGAATGTTAAAAATACTCGTGTTAGAAATTAATAACGTGCGACCATATTTTGTAATGCTTACAGTATGAACAGTTAAATTATTGTATAAACTTTGTTTTCGCTGGTAAATAAATTTTCCAGAAGACTTTATTAATATATTCAATAAATATATTAATATGACCTGAATACTAAAACTACTTTAAACTTGGATAACATTTGCATATAATTTTTTTTACCTTCTAAATCGTAAGTCGAAAAGTTTTAACTTAATATTGTTCACTTGAATACTGAAAAATTACATAAGAGCAATCAAATGGCGAGAAAATTAATATTAATACATTCATTTGTTAATATTGAATTATATGACGATAAACATGGTCAGAAATCAGTTCCAAGTAATAGTGTGTTAAAGTTTAAAGGTACTTTGGTTTTTACAATCCGTATTGCCCTGTTACTAAAAAATTTCGCCTGGAATATAAAACCAAAAGATTTTACTGACTACCGTAAACCTTCACCGTAGACTGACGTGAGGGTTATAGTAAAAATTACATCCACTAGTAAAATATGACTGAAATTCTGGTCTTTCACCAAGCAAGGATGAATAATAGTGGACTTACAAACTGTTGTATCCCAGGAATTTTTTTAATACGATATTTGTTATCTTGTAAAGCGAAGCACTACAAAAATATTTGGAACTTAGCAGAAATAAACTGTTGAAAGAAGAATGTCAATTTGTGGCTTTTATGTTTTAAGAGTTTTAAAATTATGGGACAATTGTCGCATTTGCAGAACATAAGAAATGGAGATATACGATGTTTCTTACATAATAAATCTAAGTTATCCACAAAATACTAAGTTGTTTATCAGCTACTGCAAGTAAAAATAAATTTCATACAGATATAAAATGATCATCAGAAAGTATACCTAGTCTTAAAACAAGCCAAAAAAAATCGAAACTTTTTTTCAATATCATGTTTATCCGTCGTTAGAATTCCCTTGAGTAATATGTGCTATAACAACGTATTCTAAACTGCCACGTCACTAACCAAACAAATAGATATATTAATTACACGCTTTTTAGTTTTAAGACTATCAAGTCAAAACATAGCGGTATTTTTTAATGCAAATATGAATACAATTTGGGGGGGGGGGGGGGGGGGAATAGCCATTGACGAGTCATAACTAGCTCAAGGACTTGGGGGGCGCTTTTGAGATGAATTCCCCTTGCATTCTGCAGTATTAGTAAATTTTTTTTGCAACCGGTGGAAAAAATATTTCAATCGGGAACCGATAAAGGTGGCGTACTAGTGAAGTACTGGATTCTAATTGGAGGAACACGGATTGGAATACTAATCGAGCCAGACTGCACCCTGTGATTTGGACATAAGTGTATTGAGTTTGATCAGTTTTGGTGATAACATGCTCAAAATGTTGGCGTTGTACTATAATAAAATAGTCTTTAATTGCTACATATAGGGGAACGAGACACAAAAGAGATACAGACAACTAAATTACGATGCGTGTTTTTTTAAGTAAAAGTACCATTTTGAAATTTAAAAAAAAAAACTAGTTGACTTTACTTAATTCTATTTTTACATAAAAAGCCTGTATCTTAATCTAATTTTCTACATATGTTCCACCAATATAAAGGCACTTATCGTATCGTACAACCAGCTTATGAATCCCATTCTCAGGTAAGTCTGCCGCTTGATTTAACAACCACTGCAGCACGTCCGTTTCATCAAATAAAGACGAAATCGTAAAACGTCTGTTCTCTTTCACCTTTTCGTCAACTTTCTGCACCAAATCTTCAATGATGACAGAAGCCCACTTCGTTCTTCATCATAAAAATTCTTGCGGCCATGTTTTAAAACTCTAACCCATTTCCGTACCATTCCATCAGTCGTAATGTTTTCTCCACGCACTGAACTGACCTGACGAGGAATTGCCGCGCCGCTTTCACGCCTTTACCACAAAGACGTTGGGAGAACACGCATTAATTTATTTTTTCACTTACTTCAAACAAGGACACGACGGGCATAATAAAAATCATTCAACGCTCATTTCGCAATTTGCGTGAACTCGGAGTAGTAATTATCTTGGACCGTAACCACTAAGGTGCACGTCGTAAAGTCGTCAGCCCAACGTTCACCGTCGCGTCGCCGCCGTGTTGCGAGCTGAAGCCGAGGAACTGGCTTGCGAACTGCTTCGCCGCGGAGCCGCCGGCAGTTCGGGGCCTCTTGCAGGCTTCGCAGGGCTGAGCCAGGCTTACCTTCGAGAGCAGCTCTGCAGTCCCCAGCAGTTCCGTGCTTCGTCAGCCGAGCGAAGGACGACTCTGTGGAAACTCGCGACCTACAGTCCGTTAGGCTGCTGAACTCCTGGAAGATAACTCTCCTCGGCGGCAGGACAGTGACGTTGTTGAGGCGAGAGAGGGTTCACTCTGCCAGAACACTTGTTCCGTCGGGTTCTTTGTGGACGTGGTCGCTGCGTCACGCTCGTGTTGGCTAGAGTCGCGGGTTTCGAATCCTAAAACCCCCCGCAAAATGGTTCGCGCTATAAACGTGGAAGTTCGATCGTTGTAGATCTTTTGTCATTACCTTTTAGTCAATTAATTTGATGAACGCAGAAATTCAGGTCCCATCGATTAAGCTCAGCTGCTAATTTTCCGTACTGGAAAAATAAAAATAAAATAATTTTGTCTTGCCTGCTAGATAATCTTCGGTTCTTTAGTCTTTGGTAGTTTAATAATAATAATCAATGTAGTCAATATATAGTTTACACCAAGAATAATTTTATTCGCACCTAATACCAGATAATTATTATTACTTTCATTAATTTATGTAAGTAAAGGAATGTTAATTAAATTGTTATTTTTAAAATTAATTTTTAATTACCATTTGGAAGTACTACTGAGTATGCATATAAAATTTGTTTTCTGGGGTTAAAATATATTTTTTGGTTTGTATAATTGTATTGCTATCAAATTGTTTTTTCAACTCTTCTACATTATTAATGCTTAATATAAAATCTCAATATTATGTATTTTAACTAGGCCGTAGCAATTTCATGAAATAAAGTTATAAAATATATTTATAGTAAAATTGCATTTAACAACAACATTGTGTAAAAATAATCATAACACATTACAGCATAGCTAGCAGTAAAAAATTATTTCGACAATGACCCAGACATTTAAAGTCTATAAACTCAATTTATAATTGAGATATAAATCTTATACTAAAGTGTACGAATAGACTGACCTTCCTGCGGCAAGCTGTATCAAGGAGGTGCGTTACCGACGCGAAGAAAGAACGCTAGTTCGGTGCCGTGCGCATAGAGGCGAAGAGGAGACATGCGCGAGCCTTCAGAGTCGCCCTTGGTGGTCCTACACTCGAGAGCTCGTGCGGCCAGTCGGGCGGCTAACTTAAGCCACGAAACAATTTCTCCTATAAGTGAACCTCGGACATTCTTGAAAGCTGTGTCACAGTTTGCGATGCGTTGTGGTTGCCACGACACGATTCCCACGACATGCTTCTTGCTAAATTATGACTATAATAAGCTCTGAGACGGTATTCTACACAAATGTCTTGAAGGTTTCCTCTGCTTTACGTCCTGGGCATAGATGTACGACTTACAACCTTTCCTCTGCCTCAAGCCGTAATCACGAAGCGTAAATCCGTAACTTTAAACTTTTTCCGCTATTAAAGTTCAGAACACGAGAACCTGTTGGCCCTTTCCCAAGTTTGTCCCGTGCCAACCCAATAGAAAACATTTTTCCGCTGCGTCGGTGGTTAGTAGTTGGACCACTTCGTCTTTTATTCATGAAGACTAACTGCTTGTGACCAAAGTTGTTAATGTGTTAACGTGGGTAGGTCGGTCATAGTTATCTCCGTAAATTATTGCGCGGTTTTTTCCTTGCCAATAAACCTGCAACTAATGAACGGAATGACACCTATGATTTTCATGATCATCGCCGTTTATTGAACTATTTTCATTAAATTTTTTTTGTGTGACCCGCGTTGTGCGCGATCCTGTTCGTTTATTGAATGGTAGGCGAAAAAGAGTGTAATTTCGGAAGTGAAGTGGCCAGTGTAACTGTTCCCCCGTGAAAAGTTATTGACTGAGGCATTCACGGGCGGAAATGAATGTTTATTGCACCATATTGAAACGGAAAAATCGTTTATGTTGTGTGAGGGGGAAAAAAAATACTGCGTTTCACACAAAACATTTATCGTGTTTTTAATTTGGTATTCCTTTGAAAGTTATTTTTTTTTTATTCTAGCCAATGAAAGTATAAGCAATAAAAGTACATTGAAGGTATGCCATTGGTTCTGATTTGGTGTTGAGGTTAAGAGAATGTTGGGGTTATTGTATTTTTTTGAATGTATTTGAAAATCTCGGCTAAGCCATGTGTACATATGCACGTATTAACTATTGGTGTTGCCGATATCTTATTTGATATATTTTTAGGTTCGTGCATGATTGATCCCAGATCAATCTAACATCAGCAATAACTTAATATAAATATATAGTACACTGTATTTCACACAAAAAATTTATTATCTTAACTTTTGATAGTTACGTAAATTCATGTACAGTTCTTGTGTATAACTATGGAACACGTGTGGTTAGGGAGGGAGGGGACAAAAAAATATGAACGAAGATCCCTATTGATAACTTGTCTTTTTTTCCGCAGATCAATTGATAATATGTGTACTATGAATTAACCTTAACTGCAGAGATTTTAAAATATGGTTTAAAATAAACTATAAAATCAAATAATAATCCCACAATGTTAACCATTGGGAATGTTGATTTCCACTTTCTCTCCCTATAGTCAGATTACTCTTCGTAACATCCTCATAATGATTTCTGATTTTTAGCCGAATTTACCACCGAGTTTACAGACACATGATGCGACATTTTTGCCAACTGCATTCCTCCCTCTATGGTTCAAGCCCTGGCAGCTAACAGACACATAGCGACGGCGATCTCTCAAGGGAAATTTTGCCTGCGCTGTTTCCCTTCATTTTACTTTTTAGTTGGTCTTCGCGTATAAAGCCAAGGTTTAGTATTTTTTTCAAATTTCTTTTTTCGCTTTTATCGGGACCGTTTCATTATATATTTTTGACCTTTTGCTCTGCAAATAGAAAGACTCGATATTCAACGTAGCTGCTCCAGTAGCGAATTCCAGTGGCGAATGTGGAAACTACATGTGATCGCGTCCATAAATAATGTAGTTGGAAACACAATTTTCGTATATTTATCACACTCGGCATTATTTTAAAGGATTCTACGTTAAATTTTGTGTCCGATTTTTGTATTATGAGTTTGTTTGAAACTTGAGAACACATGAATTTGTTCAATTGAGGTTAGATGTTTACACATCACTGGCAAGAACTGAAAGACTCGCTCACTTTTTTTTAAATTCCTTCCACGGAATTCTGTGTGCAATCTATGTGTTTAAATTTTAAAAAAAATTCTGATTTTGGCTTGTGTTCGGTGTGATTGCATTGCCATCTCTTTTATCAGATATCGAGGTTTAATTATGACAAACAGTGTAACTAACAATGGCGTATATGTCCAAAAAAATTTTTATTAAGCCTACTATTCAGTAATTTCGAGTCAGTGCATCTTCGGATAATTAATTAATTATTTATTTTTGGTGTGAAAGTAAAAGATTGTTCATGTTAAGTATATTACATGAACAAATTTTTCGCAGAAAAGTTTCTTTACATTTTTTGTAGGTTTTAGTTTTCGTATGTCTAAGTGATTGCTAGGGGCATGCTGATTTCGCGAAAAGATTTCGGGACTAGATGAAAGTCAAAACACTGTAGCATCGTCTGTGTTTCGTGATTAGGTGAGTTTCTTCCAGATACATATCGATTGTAACAACACCAATCACAGTGATTCAGTGCGGAAGTAAACGCGTCCTGAGTGGCTCGGTCAAATAAGGCAACGACTTCTCTCGCAGACGGCCGCCAATCACAAGGAAGAAACCACATTTGCGGGTATACCTTGTTGCAGTCTAATAAGTGTTCAGTTCTTTTCGCGAAATCTGCATGCCCCTAGTGATTGCCATTATAAGGTCGATTAGTTTAGATCGGCGACATGTAAAAAAAATCTAAAATCGTGAAAGATTTATGTAATTTCACAATGTGGTGTTTTTTTTTTTATTCCGACTGCGAAGATGCACGGGCAAGCGGAGAACTTTCGGGAATCTCCGAGACGGGTCGGGGGTCTGTGAATAGTAGGCTTCCCGTTAGTCTGTTCGCCTCTTCTCGTGGAACAGACGGGCAGCTGTTTAATGTTCCAGTGCAGCCGCTGGATGAACGCCAAGCCACAGTGGCCGGCCCGGCCGCCAACATCGTATCTCTAAACATCTGTTTGCATTCGATAAAGTTTCACCCAGGATTGTATTTGTAATGTGCATTTTTCCAGAATATTTTTACCAGTAGCTTAAATTATTGAACCAAATTATAAATAAATAAATTTAAAAAAATGTAAATTTGGTGTTATTAAATATTTTACATAATGACGTCAGAGTAACTGCAGCTTTATAAACTTTTGTTTTGTTTTTATTTTACAGAATATTGTAACATTTATAGAGCAGAACACATCATTATCATAAATCACCTGAACATTAAAAAATGCTGCGGTATTAAACTATTTATATTAAAACAACCTTCCTTTAATTTGTTACTGAAAATAGCTAAAATATAAATACATACTTAAATATTATTAATATGGTGTGGTGTATAAGAATATTTATTGACTTTGAAGCCTTTTTGGTATATATTTATAAAGGACGTTATTTAATAATAACAGTTATTTAATTTTTTAAAGAGACTGCTTTAACTAATTATTGTTTTAATTTTGTTATTACTCCTGCCATTAAAATAATCATCTAATTAAAAAAGTATTTTGTTTCGAATATTTTGAAAATTAACTGAAATTGAATTACAAAATATAAAATGCCTAATAGTAAAAATAGAAACTTCAGTCATGTTTTTCCTTTCAGTTAATAGACCAAACAAACCACGCAAGATAATTAAAATGTTGTAATTTTTCTATAATTAGATTAAGCTAACACAACAACCACTCACATGCGTATCTAAGTGAAAATGAATTGCCTTGAATTACTGTAAATAATATGTTACGAGTGCATCAGTTATTTTTCATAGATATAGGTATAGAGTCTGAGAAACTACACACAGCCTGCTGAGTACATTAGAAAGCTAGAGACCGATTACTGTGATATTCATTGACGAAGTACTTTATTAAATACAGGCCACAAAAAGCACTTGAGATTTTAGTTTTGCAGTGTTGTAGTTTGAATCTCAAGATTCTGGACTGAAGAATAATTACATAAGATTAAAACGTTCTTTAAATGATTCATGAAATGGGGAATTCATATTCAATAAAATTAATTTTTTTTGAACATACGCCATTGCAGTTTCGACTGTTTGTCGTGGATTAAACTTAAGGATGACAGAACCTACTATGTTCATCAGTTATTTCGTTGTTGTACTGTCCATAATACGTGTTTACTTTCATCGTTGCGTTCGTATGTTTGCTGCGTTGTCCAGATTTTGTTGTCTGTCTGCATTTTCTATTATAGTTGAAACTGTCCCGTCGTTGTTAGCCCACTGTGTTTGTCTGTGCTGTTATTATATATATTTGTTCATGACTAAATTCTTTCCACGGAATTCTTGTGCTGTCTGATATTTAAGTTTGAATGTGTTCGCCTGTGCTGTCGTCGTAACACATTTTTAGGTTCATTGTTCGGTCCATCTGATGACATCATCTGAATTAGGCTTGTTTTCTGTGGGTTCATGTTTTCATTTTTATTTCTTATTTTGCATTCTTGACTTTTTTGCATGACAAACAGTGCAATATTACAATGACGTATGTCCAAAAGATTTGATTAAATTGCAACGTTGTAGAAACTGAGCTGTTAAAGAGAGCGGAAATTTTCGAATGACATTACAGTTTTTACGATTAATTAGAAATTTTGTTCATTTACAGTTAATTTGAACTGGATGCTATCCGCCAATCAAGAGGTGCAAAAGAAAGAATTCATATGGACTATCATCGTAGCTCTGATTAGTAACGATTGTTTGAATCAGTGATGAAGAGAGAAATAGTTAATTAGAGATTAAGAGGCTGACAAAAACTAGAATATGTGAAACAGTTAATGGTTGTAAATAGTTATATTTCGTACAAATACTACTCTGGTCGGTTGAATTGCAACAAAGTGGTATGCAGAAGTACAGCAAAAGGTTTTCCATGGGTCCAATCAAATGCAGATAGAACTGCCGTTAGCCGATCAAGAAATACACTGTGTTCAAGTTTCTCAAAATTTCAAATAACTTCCTGAAATAAAACTGTCTCTATTAATGGAGGACATATTACTTTTTAGTTCGGGTGAATAAAAACTTTGTCGCAGGATAGAACGACATAGAGAATTATGACAAACTGGTCTGTAGACGATCAACATCAGCACCAGTTGGTCGCCATAGCCAGTAGCTAGTAAGATTACTTTCGCACGTTTCATTTTAAACATTTGGCATCAGTAATTGAGAATTACACTTACTAAATTGACCTAGTAAAGGTCAATTGCTCAGTTATGTAGTAACATCACAAACAACGGAATGACGTCCACGCATTATGCTCTAGACCGTGTTTTGCAGTAACAGGCATATCTTTTTAGCGAAAAGATTGCGATACTTTCTGAGGATTAAAACACTGCAGCATCGTCTGTGTTTCGCGATTGGGTGAGATTCTTTCAGGCACATGTCTACCGTCAAGCACGCCAAGCCACAGGAATTCAGAGCGAAGATAAACCGCATCCTGAATGGCCCGTTCAAAAAAAGCAATGGCTTCTCTTGCAGACGGCAGCCAATCGCAAGGAAGAAACAGCTGGCGCAGGAATACCATATTGCAGTCTAGTGGACGTTCATATTTTCTTCGCGAAAAAAATTCCTGCCCCTAAACCACCAGACACCGATCGCTATGCAGCATGTTCGCAAATTGCGGAAACGTAAATTGAATGGGTTGCAAGAAAAAAAAAACAGCAATTTTCGTTGACGATCATTAGGGGCATGCATATTTTGCGAAAAGATTCCGAGACCTACTGAAAGTTAAAACACTGTACCATCGTCTGTGTTTCGTGATTGGGCGTCTTTCTTTCAGGTACACCTATTTCGTTACAACACCAATCACAGTAATCCAGTGCGGAAACAAACGCGTCCTGAGTGGCTCTGTCAAACAAAGCAACGACTTCTCTCGCAAGACGGCCGCCAATCACAAGGCAGAAACCTCTGGTGCGGGTATACCTTGTTGCAGTCTAATAGGCGTTCAGATTTTTTTTCCTCGCGAATAATGCCTGCCCCTAACGATCATATGTCCGGAAACGAAACCTTCAAAAGATGCAATGGCGCGCGAATTTGAATTTGGCGGGCCTTCTTTTCCGGGAACTGCTCCACTGGCTGCGAGGCCGAGAGATCGCAGCGCAGTGGCGTTCAGGCGCACCGCGGGCAGCAGGCGACGAGTCTGTGGTCAGGCGTCTGGAGTCGGTCAAGTGCAGCAGCAGCCGGCAGCGCGGCGGGTGGTTGGTCGCTCGGCTTCGGGCCAATTAGCGCGGCGTTTACTCTCTGCCAGCACATTGCTGGCGTTACAGAATTGATGATCAGAAGTAGCACGGCGGTCTTTACATTTTCAGAGATGTACCAGATATGTTATTGGTAGAGACCGGAAAAATTCGCAGATTCATTTCGCGATAGTCTGAAATTCATCCACGTATTCCTTTAAACTTCTTTTGCTATTGGCTCTCTGTTCGTCTGGGCGACTCTGGGCCAATGAGAAACCCTCAACCAAAGAAGTGACGAATCACGGGCAATACCAGTTGAGACGCCTCACAAGTCAGCAGCCAACGAACTGGCGTTATTTGCCCGAGTATACAGAGGACTGTGTAGACTATCCTGGAGGTCATCGAAACCGCGAATTTTTCAGGTCCCTAGTTATTGGTGAGTGGGCAGGCGAAAAAAACAATTACCGGAAGGCTTACATACGACTTAACATCACAGAAAAAATTTTTTTTTCTGTACTTTTAAAAAAGATTTATTTGGAAACCTGTTGCCAAACAAATAGTTTTTGATTATGCAAGAAATTAATTGCAAATTTGTACAAACATGGCTAAGGTTATTTTTGCATTAAAATTTTTTAGAGATAATACTGAGTATTTATTACGAAAATTGGAGCATATTTTATATTTTAATTGATGTTTACCCTAGCATATTTTTTTAAACCACGGAAATATCCAATAATTGGACTCTATATTGTTTTATCATGCTTATTAATGCGCGCAATTAATTCTGGGAAGCTATTCAGGGAACCTTTTTAAAAATAACTTTAAACTATTGGAGGTACCGGGACAACACAAAGCATAAATGCCCGGGTAAGAATACGAACCCAGTATTACTGCGAACACTATATTCTGTAGTGATATAGTTGTTTTCGGGTAAATTTACAAATGTACAAATATCTGTAATATTAAATGAATATGTATGTCCCGTTTACAAAAAAAAATACAGTGTAGCGACTGACTGAAACTGGGAGTTTCGTACCCCGAAGGGTGATCTAAACCAAAATACGTATGGCTAACTCTAAACGTCTGATTACAAACTCGTCGTCTTCCTCCCGTGGGGCGTCTGAACGTCACTGCGCTGCGATTGCGCGTCCTCTCAGCCAGTGGAGTAGTCGCCTGAAGCCCGCCAAATTTCAAATTTGCGTGCCATTGTTCACTTCTGGAACTTTGCAGAGATTATTTCCGGACATATTTTTCTCAACAAAAGTTTTTTTTTTTCCTGCATTCCCCCCCCCCCCCCCCCCCAAACCAATTGATTTTATGCTTAGCAATATGCGAACATTCTGCGTATTGGCGGGTCTACGTGGGTTTTGGGGTTTTGGGTTCCGAAATGTGGTTCCCACAACCACATTTGGCTCTCAGAGCTACATAGGTACTACGCCGTCACCCCGGTGGCGTAGCAGTTCATTTGTTTGATTGATATCCTCGATGGCTGCGCTTGGATAAGTTTAAGAGCTCATTTGGCGGAGGCCGTAGACGATGGTTAGTGCCCTACATGCGTCACGAGCCATGATTAATGAGCATTTTATCGGCAGCCAAGTGGTTTCAAACTTGTAGTCTCGAAAGGTTTGTCCCGTCTAGTCAGGGGTGTATCCGTGTGAGACGGGACGATAAGTGCGACGCTCGCAGGTGCTTCTAGCGCGGTATCGCCCCTAAGCGCAGGGCTGTGGACTGGCGCGCGGTCTTCTCGTCGTGCACGGGGCAACCATTAGGTTTGAGCGGTAACAACCACATTAGGTAGCGGAGAAATGCAAGAACCTGGGTGCTTTAAAGAATTCTTACCGTGCGTTTCATAGTATAAAAATTATTCTGAAAACAAGTATTTTACCCTTTTTCATTCTCCTAAAAATATAGTTTAAAAATTAAATACTGAAACATAAGTACCCATCCGCCCTTAGCGCATTCTTAAACATGCACTAACTACTCGGATATCTTGGGCAGTTAGGAAATCGCGTGGTTTATTCTGAAGCTCTGCACACCGCGTGTGCGCCCAGGTAGGCGTATGTCTCGTTCCAGTTTATTATTTTATTTTTACGTTTAACGCGGTTAAACTTGTAGACTTGTTGAGTAACCAAACTTCAACAAATGAAAAATACATACAGTGCATAATTTTTGCATAATTAGCTGGCACAGTTTAATTTTCAACATTTTGGTACAGTATGGATAAGGTGAATCAAATGAAATAAATAACTAATAAAAATTTAGGTTTTAAAGGCATTGCTTGTGGCTAGTGCGTGGTTTGTTTTAAAATTATTTTAGAAAATTTAATTTAATTTTACCAAGACTTTTAAAATAACAAAAATTCTAATGATTTTTAAAAAACCACGTAAAATATTTTTTTTCTGAAGGAAACGAAGCCATACCACATAGAAACCAATAAAATTGCCGTTAAACCTAATAAGTTCCAATTTTGTATTCCTTTTCATTCTCCTTATACATACTGCACAAAAACGTTAAAAATAAAACTTTGCTATACATATTTATCTAGTTTTCTGAAATTTCAGCACTCTTAAAGTCAGCAATTTTTAACCGCGTGAAACGTAAGTATAAAATAATAATAATAATGGCATGGGACGGGACATACACTCTTGACACCTTCCTGTGAAAATTCGTAAACATAGCCTCAAAACATTTCGCATCCGATATTTTGCCCCAGCAACCAGGACGAACTTCTGTTCGGGAAGGACGAAGATCAGAATTTTTGTTCCTTGCAGGGTTAGGTATTTTCCTCTTGTGCTTTTTTCTTCTTCCTTTTTTTAGATCATGAATGATGGCTGTTCTCTTGCTCCTTAGAACTGCAGAAGCCGATAGAAAAACCATCCGAAAAGATCGCTGAGGAATTTTTCATAAAGACGTTGGAATGTGATTCAACCAGACGAGTTTTCAATGATACTCCGAGAGATGCAAGTTGCCATCGGTATGACGAGTACGTTTGCTTTTACAGAATGAACATGCTTGATGAGGGATTGATGCGTGTGATGAGGAGAGAGTTGGTCTGTCTTGCGAGCAGCGCAGAGACGGAGAGGGCCGCACTGCCGATAGAGGCGATACCGCGCTTGAAAGCACTAACACAAACACGCCCCTGACTCGGCGGCGGCGGACGTGTCGAGGCGTGTGCGCTGACTTGCAGCGGATGGCGAGGGAACTCCGCGGGTGGATGCCGCACTTCAGTCAGAGCCGGGCCTTGCGACCGCCCGCCGTGGGCAGCCAGGGCCCACACGCATGTGGGTCGCGCACTCAAGGTCGGCACAGCACTCTGGCTGGCGGTGCGCTTTCGTCAGCGAGATGCGGGCAAGCGCGGCTCCAGAAGGGGGCGGTGGGGGCGATAGCCCCTCCCCAGACCAATTTTATTGATTAGTGTATATTTATGTTTACTTAAATATTTAATTTCATGTGTTAAACTTTTATCTCATCAAAAGTTGCATGGAGCTACTAAGGTTCTGTATTTGAAACCTGTATTTTGTAAATAATATTCCAAGGCCAATATATGACCACTTTCATTTTTTTGCAGCTTCGACCTTTCTTTGTGCGATAGCCCCTCCCGAAAAGTCATCCTGAAGCCGCCATTGGATGCGGGCCCGTGTTCGGGCTCGCACTTCCTACAAGTGGCACTGAACTTATGAAATAGCATAGCTTAGGTACAGGCGGAGTCTTAAATCTCCATACAAAAGGCAAGGATGATGTTATATTATGATGGTACCTACATATGAAAAAAAAAATATTCTGTACTTTTACAAAAGATTCCTTTGGAAACCAGTTGCCAAGAACTAGTTTTAAATACTATAAGTAAGGGCAGGCAATTTTCGCGAAAACATGTGAACGATTATTAGACTGCAACAAGGTAAACGCGCAAAAGCGGTTTCTTCCTTGTGATTGGCGGCCGTCTGCGAGACAAGCCGTTGTTGCCTCATTTGACCGAGCCACTCAGGACGCTTTGGTTTTCGCAATGAATTTACTGTGATTGGTTCTGTGACTGTCGACATGTACCTGACAGAAACCCACCCAATCACGAAACACAGACGATGCTACAGTGTTTTGGCTTTCAGCTAGTCTCGGAATCGTTTCGCAAAATATGCATGGCCCTAACTATAAGAAAGATAATGTAACTTTGTACAACACGTGGCTATAGTTTTTTTTGCAAACATGAAATATGTTTTTCAAGATAATACTGAGTATTTCTTTCGAAAATTGGCGCATAATTGTATATTTTAATTGATGTTTAATTCAGGCATACTTTTCTTAAACCCCAATGATTGAGCAAAATAATCTTGGCTCTACCAGGAAAAAATCGCGGATTCATTTCGAGATATGCTAGACTTAAAACACGTTTATCTTCGCGCTGCTTCTATTATTAGTAGGGATATGCAAAATTCACCTTTGCGATAAAACAACTTTTACGCAAATTTTGACATTTTAAAGCGAATAATCACGAATTTGCAATAAAATCATTTTTACGTGAATTTTAACATTTTAAAACGAATAACCCCGATATCCACATTATAGGATACTATTTTTACGCGAATCTTAACGTTTAAAAACAAATAAACCCGATATCCATAACTATTTGATTAAACTATGCTAAAAATACTTACTTCGGCCTAACCTGGTGCAGAATTAGTAAACACAACACGGCCGCCATAATTCAACTAGAGTACGATGCGCTGCTTCCTCTCACACGCGAACATGTGACGATGTTTTTTGTATTTATGGTAAGAAAAACGGTGTAAACATGTACAGAGGCGAAATTGAATGTTTTGAATAACTTGAACGATGTAAACAAAGACGTGAGTATAGTTTGATACACTTGTACACAAAACATAAAACAAATACGCAGTAGCTACACAACACGTCGTTACTCGCTGAGCTTACACAATGATGCAATCAGCAGCAGCAGTGCAGCTGGCAGCCGGTAGGCTGCGCGCGCAGTCACGCTCACGCACACTCACACGAAGTCACAACAAAACAAAGCTGTTGACTGCCGTGCCCGCGCGTGGTTGAATACGACAAACTTGTAAACGGTATGAATTGAACTTGCGTGGCGTGGTAGTTGTGCTCTAATACTTACGTGGCATAGGCCTACTTACTTATCCGAAGTAATAAATATTTTTAGCAAAAATGCGTTAATTTACCGTAATTACTTTTGTTGATAAAAATGCTGAAACCTGTAGTGACTGCCAAACAACTGTCACTTCAAAGAATAGTTTCACAAGCCCAAGCAAAGTTGACTTCTTTAATGGCACAGGATCCCAGCAAAAAAAAATGTTTGAACACCTTAAAGTATTGGATCCAAAATATATCATCCTAGCAACAGTAAACCCAAGCCTGGTTGAAAATATTAGAAATATTTTTGGATTTACTTCACTGGATACTGAAGAAATAACTTCAGGTTTCTGTCAGTTGCAAGCGGCACTGAACCAGCAGGTTTCAGAAAGTAATCGTCCAGACATTCTTACAGCTTTGAGAGTTGTGAAATTAACGAGGCCAGATTTTGCGACCAAATGTTTTGAAGCGATTTGGTTCCCTTGTGCCAATGTTGACTGTGAACGGTTCTTGTCTTCGTACAATACAGTGTTGACGGATAGAAGAACAACACTCACAGAGTCAAAACTTGCAACAATTGCCATATTTTCTTTTGAAGATTTGAGCTTTCAATGAGCGTAGCCTACTTACTGTGTTGTTTTTAATTGATATTCATTTATTTTAAGTTAACTTTCATTTTAAATAGTGTTTGCTGTGTTGATTAAGTGCTGTAATAATTTTGAAGCAGTAAGGTCCACAGTTTGCCAATGGTTTGAAGTGAACAATTCAGTTAGTACAGTAAGTATTTAAATAAGAATTCGGAAATGACTTCATACTTCTCCAAATACTGGACATTCAATTTCAATTATACCTTTTTAATGTCATATTCTTTAAATATTAAGTAGTTAGTATTTGGTGTGTATTAAGTGTTAAAACAATTTTCACGACACTTGAGATTTGAAATTGGTATTACTGTTATCCATTTTGGTAGTCAAAATAACCTCCCTTTCAGAGAAAAATAACACCGATTTTCCAGAAAAATAACCTCGAATTCTGTGAACAAATAAACACGAAAAGTGCATACCCCTAATTATTAGACATCAGTTTATCTGGAGGACTCTTGAGTCATATAAAAACATTCAACAAAAGAAGTATCGAATCGCAGTCATCCCAGTTAGCAGGTCTCACAACTCAGTAGCCAGGAGCAGGTATAGTTTGACCAAGTGTATTAAGGTCTTTCCCAGAGTGTTTCAGTCCATGTTCAGTACACAGAGCGGTCGTGCGAGATGCCGACTCGTTCGCGCCTTTGACGCGACGGCGATGGAAGACGCGTGCCACAACATCTCGGCGCTTGTCCGCGGCGAGAAAGTCGCTCGACCGGTGCCTCGCCGCACTTCTTTTTTCTTCATCTGGTTCTCGAAAGGACGCGAGTCCGGACCAGCTGCTGGGGCAATCACCCGACACCCTCCCCTCCCGGCGCGCTCCGACGGGCCTTGTGGCTCGTCGCCCGCCGGCGGTCCTTCTCGCCACGACGTCGTCAGGGGTGGCCAGACAGGTGTCAACGGCGAGACCAATTATACTCAAGTATAACGAACCAAGAGGGTCACTTTTTACCTAGTATCGTCTTTTTAGTTTCAACAACAAACTCCCAACCCTCATCATGTTACCTGTAAGGGCTCGCCTGGTCAGGGGTGTCTGTGAGGCGGGATAAGTGCGTCGCTCGCTGGTGCTTCTAGCGCCGTGTCCAGGTCTTCTCGTCGTGCTCGGGGCAACTATGAGATTTAAGTGGTGACCATAACAAAATATAGCAGAAAAAATTGACGGTTAAAGTGTAATGCAAGGCCCTTGAGTGCTTTCAAGAATCTGCACGGGCTGTTTCGTACCCAACTATTATTCTGATAACGCACTCTCCCAAAATTACAGTTTGAAAATGAAGTACGGAAACAGGACAACTCATCCACCCTCAGGGTATTCTTGAATGCTTTTCCTTCAACACACGCACCACTGGGATGGCTTGAGCAGCTTTCAGATCGCGCGGTTTCCCAAAGCTGTTTTGGTTTATGCTCGAACGAACATAATAATTTAGGGCCTAAAGCGTCGTCGAATCTTCAGTCAGTAGCGACGGTGAGAGGTTGACGAGGTGAGAACTAAGCATTGACAGAATGCACTGGCGGGGAAAGTGGAGAGTACTCCGAGAAAACTCCACCGTCTTACACGTAGGCTACCAATAGAAATTTAAATTAATTCCGTTAAGTTATTGTAAATAATTTATTTACAGCAATTATTTTTTCTTAGTCATTAAGACAGTGAAGAATTACACACAGCCGGCCTGAAAAAATATCAACGACGATTATTAACGACAGTAAGTTAAATAATACATTTAGATTACTTTGGACAGTACTTATGAAATTCGTTTTGTGTATACGCTATGATTAATTTTTCAAGTAAAATAAAAATCTATAATTTGTGTAGGCCCTTTAGTTTTATGAATTACGCGTGTTGGTAGATTTTAAATCTTGTGCTCAAGTAAAAATAAAATGAAAACTGTAAAAGTTCAATTGCTATTATTTGGTTAATATGCCATAACTGTAAATGTATATGTTTACTCCATGATACATACATTTACATAAGATAGCTACTCGCGAACAAGTCACACGTAGTTTGTCATGTTATAGTGATTTAATGTATATTATCCCTTCCACTGTTAATACTTACCATTCACTGTTTCATCGTCATTAAAAATACAACTTTTAAAGAGTACTCTAGAGTATCAATTTAAAAGGAAAAATTATTGCGTAATAAGGGGGAGTTTATCGTTTTGTATAATTATAATTCATACGGTAGGTACTCAATATCTTACTTACCACTTGATTATCTACGACAATATTATTTTTTTATTGTATAATAAACTTTCCACCTAATTCACCCCCTTAATGGTAGGATTTCAAAAAATAAAGACACCCTACATATTTCTTTATGCATGTGATTCAAGCTCAGCTTCTTATATTTCCATTTCCATATTCGATGATACTAATTTACCTTTATAAAATTAAACGTTCTCCCCCCCCCCCTTTTTTTTAACCCTTTAGGAGTATTTCCGAAAATGGTGGCGAAAAGTTTTTTTAAGTGTTAATATGTTTATAAATCACATCCAGTATAGCTTGATTAACTTCAGAGATATGATTTTTTATAAATTTCGGAAAGTGGTAATAAGAAGTAAGAAACAGTTTTGTTTATTATTCATAATCAATGCACCTTCTTCTTCAGGGACGATATCGTACTATTAAATAAAAACCTGCCTATTTTTCACCCCCTTAAGGGAAACATTTCACACACAATTATAGTCATTGTGTTAATCCAGTATATGAGCTACATTTGTTTAAAATTTCATGGACATTGGTTTAGCAGTAACTACGTGATATAGTAATAGACATCCAAAAATTAAAAATCAATACTTTCATGTTTATAATGTTAATTATGGTTCTCATAGTTGGTTCTTAATCCATTACAAAAATTTAACTCAATAGTCATCAAGCTTTTTATTTTATATAACTGAATTTTGTTAATAAAAGATAACTGTTATTGACTTTATGACGATTATTTAAAATCATCTCTAGGATTTTTTTCATCTCGGTTTGACGTTCACTCCCGAGCCCGGCCCTTGAGCGAAGAGCAGCTTCAGCTACGCAGTCCACTGAGGCGCCTCTGACAGTGTTCTTAATTTTTAAAAATGAGTGGGAATCATTTATGAGAGTAATGGAGGTTGGGATGATATTTTGGAGACAACGCAGGTCACCATCAGACGATTAAAATTATTATTTTTTAAACTAAATAATTTATTTCATCGGTATTTGTGAAACCGTTGTTGCAATTGTGATTTTTTTAAAGAACTTCTCCCATTACAAGGTTTTTTTTTATTGGGCAACTCTGTCTTGATAAGTGAAATTCCATATTGCAATATATATATATATATATATGTGTGTGTGTGTGTGTGTGTGTGTGTGTGTGTGTGCGTGTGTGTACTTTTACAAAAGATTCCTTTGGAAATAGTTGCCAAGAAATTGTAATACTACAACAAAGATTTTTAACTTTGTACAACACAATGCTATGCTCATTTTTGCATGTATGAAATGCTTTTTGTTTTTAGATAATAATGAGTATTCTTACGAAAATATGTTAATTTTATATTTTATTTGATCTTTCATTCAAGCATAAATATTTTTAACCATGGACCCGATAATATATTATTCAATAATTGGATTTTATTTTGTTTTTGTTATGTTTAGATTAATTTGCGCAGTTAATACCGGAAAGCTGTTCAGGCAACGATATACAAATAACTTTAACTATTGGAGGTACTGGGACAACACAAAGCATATATGTCCGATTAATAACCTGAATCTAGTTTTACTGCGAACACTATTCTGTAATGCTACAGTTGTTTTTCATGTTGTTACACGGTTGTTTTATTTCTGTTCCATTTACAAAATAAAAATTACAGTGTGATAGACTGGGGTGGAACTTGTTTCAAATTGGATTTCTCACAAAAACGGTACCAGTGGTACGCACTTATCCTCTATCACTCGCGAAGCAACACACCGTGTTGGTTTACTATTATTTACAACCGCATGAAGCTGCTTACAGTAACACTGCTGACGCAACAACGGTTACAAGAGGATACGTAGACCCAGGGCCGGATTTAGAGGTCTGGAGGCCTCGGGGCAACAGAGGAGCGGAGGCCCCCTGGCCCCAAATTATTTTCCAAATAAAATGAACAATTTTTTTCAGTCGAGTTTTCCAATAAATAATTCATTGTGAAATCAAGTAGATTCTCTTAGTATTTAAAAAAAACATACATAAATATAATCGGAGACAAGAATTATATGAAATTAAATTTTAGTGTTAATGAATATTTCTGTTAATATTTAACAATAATATAATCATGTATATACAAAGTACTGTAGGTAAAGGTAAAACAGCGAAAAAAGAATATCAAAGGAAAAGATGTTTACTAGTGTTTACTTGTCGGAATTTGAAAGATTTTTTTTTCCGAAGTCTCTATTGTAGGGGCCCTCCGTTTGTGGAGGCCCCGGGGCTTTCGCCCCGGTTGCCCTCCCCCAATTCCGGCCCTGCGTAGACCATCGCTTCTACTATTCGGTAGCGATGCAAGGTCGGAGGACACCTGGGGTTCGAAGCGAGCCTGGCAGCCAGCCTTGCGAGATGACTCGTTAACCAGGGTCGCGCCTGCGTGACTTGTCTGCGTGTCGCGGGCGATGCCATCTGGGGCGGCGTGCATCAGCCGGCAACCCGACGACGGCAACCCGGACGAGACAAGGCGTCGACAAAGGTTTTCTCTTTTCGTTTCCGGCTCGTCACCCACCCCTCTGGCTCTGGTATTTTTGGAACCCCCCCTCCTTCTTCGACATCCTCCATCCTTACCATTTCCTCTTGTGTTGAGGTGGCTAGCAACGACCACGTATATTTACACTGCCGACTAGGGATGCAAAATCGCTCTTAAAAACATCGATATCACGAACATCGATGTTCAAACGAAAAAGCATCGATGTTAAAAAAACATCGTTCTGACAACCGATACATCGATGTTTTAACCGATGTTTTTAAATATCAGGAAAAACATGCCAAAATGATTTAAATTATAGTATGTCGCGAAAAACCATACCTACTACAGGTCCACAATATCCACAAGATAGCTGTGAAAGTTGAGCGGTGACCGTAAAATTATATAGCGGAGAAATAACGATAAAGGTGTACTGCACTGCCCTTAAGTGGTTTCAAGATTCTGTATCGGTTGTTTTATGCCTAAAAATTACTCCAAAAACACGCCTTTTAGCCATTTTCACTCTACTAAAAACACAGTTTAAAAACTTAATCCGCATTCAAAAGTACCTTTCGGTATTCAGCGAACACTTAAATGCTTTTCGTAAACATACCCCACTCGGATATCTTGAGTAGTTTTCAAATCACGTTTTTCCTGAAGCTCTGTGCACCGTATGCAGGGGCGTAGCCAGTAGGGGGGGGGGGGGGGGTTAGGGGGTTCAACCCCCCCCCCCCCCCCCTTAGCACCAAATCTTTAATTAAATTTCTTATTCATCACTCAAATAATTTCATATTAAAAATTAATAACATTTTTACCATTACAATATTTAAATTTAAGTACCGAAAACTGCTGAAATAGCACTATTTTACACCTTAAAATCCAAATTTTCCCGGGGAAGGACCCCCGGACCCACCACTTTAATACAGGGGGGGTGTGGGGGCATTCTTCTTAACACCCCAAATACACAAATCCTGGCTACGCCACTGACCGTATGTGTGCCCGGGCAGCCTGCAGTTAAGACACAGGCTTACTTAAAATAAAATTACCCTTATTTTTTATGTTTTTAGTTATCATTTCGTGAATATATTGTAAATAGTACAGATCATGAGAGATCTATCTATCCAAAAACCATTGCGATACGACATTTAGTTTTCAAGAAACTTTTTTTTAAATTTTCGATACTTATAAAACTTACATTTTTAAGTATAAATAAATGTTGTAAACGCTAAACCATTTTGGTTGGTATCCTTATTTTTTTTACAGTATTTGAAGAAGTCTATATTCATTAAAAAAATAACTATTTTTTACACAATTTATTTTTAATTGGAAAAAAAATAGGGAAAAAGCATTAAGTGTATGTGCAGGTTTAAAATGTAACATTAATTTTCTCGATAGAGCTAGCGAGACCGTATAGGTACCAATTAATAGCTTGTATGTACAAAAAGCTATGAAATTGTCCATAAAGTCTCGCTGCTTTTATCCTTATATTTTTCAAAATTTAAAAGAAAATTCTTGTGTAAGCAAATTTTTTTTAACGGTACCTATTTATTTTTTCCAAATGATTTTACACATCTTAAAGTACTGGGAAAAAATTGATACTGAAATCAACCAAATAGTTCAGTAGGTATTTACAACATTTTTGATACCTACTTAAAAATGTAGGTTTTTATAGTAAGTATATAGATAGTTAAAAAATTGTATCTTAAAAACTAAACGTATCGTAATGTTTTTTTATATATTCAATAAATATTCATGAAATGATAGCCAAAATATTATAAAAAACTAGGGTAATTTTAATGATGAACGATGTCGATGTTTTAGACTTTTTCGTCGATGCATCGGCGATGTATCGCTCTTCAAAACATCGATGCTAACATCGATGTTTCATGAACGATACATCGATGTTTTGAAAACATCGATGTATCGTTTGCATCCCTACTGCCGACACAGCCTGTGGTGGATGTAGGAATTTATTTTCGAAGGGTGGGGAAGGGGGCAGGGAATATAAAAATAAATAGAAAACAATTAAATAAAAGTTTAGCACGTGTATTAAAAAAACTTACAACTTACACTAACACACTGACAAATGGGCTTACATAAGTAGTAGGTGGCGCTGCTTCTCACGCAGCTGAAATTACAAGTGTTGTAACAGCTCGTCCTGTATAACCAAAAATAACATAGTTACTTACTGCCTCCACTGATATATTGCAATGTTTTTTCTCCACCTTATTAAGAAAACTGAGCAGAGAAATGAACGTAGGTTTACAAATAAACATCTACTAAACATTAGTACCACAAACAGATTGATATGCATGCATAGTGTTCTAAACCATAGCAAGATACGCAATTATTTCGCGGGTTAATTGGGCGGCGAAGTAGGCTTGAAGCACATACACACATACTTCTCGTTGATGAGTTGCTCTTGATACGCCGGCCTTGACTACCCTAAGCCAAAAATAAGCAAGGAGAAGTTGAAGTGGTTTCCCAATCACTTGTAACCCGTTAAATATGTGACCTTGTTATCGACCAGTTGTACCAACCACCCAGCAAATTGAGCTATTCCTATAAGTAACAGTGTGTGGATTGTCGATACGAAATTTGATTTCTAGTAACCATACTTTTTTTTCTCGCAATGCGTTTAAGGTCAACATTAAATTGGATAGTTTGGTTGGAATATTATAAGCATAAGTAAAATTTCTTTTAAATGTGGTCGCTATTGTGCTACACATGCATGTGAAGGCATAAAATGAAAAAAAAAATATTGTGTCACCTGAAAAACGAATTACAAATGGCTTTGGCAATTATGATAATATTTACGTGTAGTTAAAACTTTTAACAGACGGCTACTGGAAGTTTACATGAAATGGTTTTAAGTGGTGTTATTTATTAATATTAAAGAAACTTGGTTAGAGAAACGTCAGTCAAGCCACTAAGAACGTACTTACAGTGTTTTATATATATATATATATATATATATATATATATATATATATTACTGTACTGGGGTAGCTTAATGATTTAAAACTCTCTCTCTCTCTCTATATATATATATATATATATATATATATATATATATATATATAATGTCGGTCTTCTCTATATTTGAATTATTTTCTTCTTTATAACATGGTTTTTAGGGTTAAGTGTCAAAGAAATCAAGCCACGTTATGGCACAAAATAATAATATTCTGACAGATATTTTGAAATTTATTCTTGTTAGCTTCAGTAAATTTTGCCACATGTGTAACCATGATAAAATTTTACCGATTATTTGTTCATTTTATTTCATCCCTCCCAACTGTCAAATCTGAGAGAAGTTAGCTGACGCAGACTGCAGGGAGACCCCTCAGATCTTTTCCCCGGGCGCTGTTTGAGGAGCGTCCTAGTGTCACGTGCCGCGCGGACCGCGCTACGGCCGTAAATTTCCAGATCTTTCCGGAGAACGCTTTATGTTCCTTTCCTTCTCTCTTTCACGACCTTCCCCCCTACCCCTTTGTGCACACCCTTCCAACCGACACGCAGCTCGACTGTGGGGGCGGGGAGCAGCGGAAACAATTTGTCTGCACGCCCTGTGGCGTCAGGGATGGGGTGGGTAGGTGTGCACGAGTCTGTGAGGTTGGGAGGCCCTCTCCTGCCTGGACCTGGAGTTTGGTCGACTTTTTACGACGAGCGGCCGTGGAACTAACTGCCCGCCCGGGAGCTTTCACCGAACACTTCAGACTGAAACAAGACGTCCTGTCCACATCGGCGCTTCATGTCAACATTGGTTATTAGAAAGAAAGAAAACTTCTTACCCGTTGTCCACCCGCTTCACACCGCAGTGTTAATTTATTATTATAATTTATCATTATTTTACTTTTTGACGTGAAAACGTCTTATAAATCGATGAACGCCGGCTACACGCACGAAAAAGCATGACTCTTTCTCACGTTCCGCCTGAGCCTAGCGTGCAAGAACCGGCCAACTACCGTACGAGAAAATCTTCTATAATATCAAACAGGTTAAGGCGGGCGTTTTAACTAATTGTTCGTGATTATATTTAAACAAATTATTTAAATTAAATTTGCAAAAAACTGTAAATAATATTTGAAAATTAAAAAAGCATGCAAATTTTCATCAATGCTTTCTTATGACGTTATCACGTAAAATTATCGTCCGTAAACTGACTTTACAGACCACCCCCCCCCCCCCCCCCCCCGTTTTTATAACGTGTATACGGCATTTTAGAAGGAGTAATTTCATGAAAAAGTAACGGAAATATGACACAAAAAATTGGTTGTCTGTAAAGTCTGTTTACGGACGATAGTTTAACGTGACAACGTCATAACAAAACATTGATGAAATGATTGCATACTTTTATGAATAAAATTGAATCATTTTAATTTTAATAATAAAATAATAAATACTTGAAATTATACTAGTAATCAGATTTCTAAAATGCAAGAATAATTAACCTTTATTGCCGAAATTGTTGTAATAAGCAATGAAAAACACATTAACTTTTCACTTCACTTTATAAACAGTCGACGAAACAGTTCACGTGTAGATAAGT
This sequence comes from Bacillus rossius redtenbacheri, assembly GCF_032445375.1. Taxonomy (NCBI): domain Eukaryota; kingdom Metazoa; phylum Arthropoda; class Insecta; order Phasmatodea; family Bacillidae; genus Bacillus; species Bacillus rossius. The sequence continues at coordinate 4,738,265 of NW_026962012.1, read as the reverse complement.
TGTGTGCTGCCGCTGTCTTTCTTCTCCTCGGACGCATAGGCCAATCGAGTGGAAGAGAGATAGAGGCGGCGCAAGCGTACAATGAGCGTAACGGGACACAGCGTAACGGAACAATGTGCGTAAGGGGACACAGCGTAAAGGAACAATGTGCGTAACGGGACACTTTTTCTTGCGTTCAGCCGGTGTTCATCGATTTATTAGACGTCACGTCAATAATGGTGGACCCCCAGTGTAGCAACATAAACCAGTATATAGCCACCTCATTCGTAGAGACCTGCAAAATTCGCGGATTCGATGGCCTTCACGATAGACTGCACATACCCCTGTACACTCGGGCAAATAACGCAAGTTCATTGGCTGCTGACTATTAAGTCGTCTCAGCTGGTTTGTCTCTGATTCGATCCTTCTTTGGTTGAGGGTTTATAACGGGTTGAGATTCGTCCAGATGAACAGTAAGCCAATAGCAAAATGATCTAATAGGTATATGTGTTTGAATTCTAGCCTATCACCGAATGAATCCGCGAATTTTGCAGGTCTCTACTCATTCGTAATAATTAGGGAACATGCCAAACGTATTGGTGTGCCGAATAAACACTATGATAGTGAAACTACCCTGGAATATATTTGGTAAACTAAAATAGTGTTAGTGAAAAGCAATTTCGAGTTTTAAAATATCTAAGGAAACTGACGTTACAATTATAATAGTACATATAGAGTGCGCGCTTGGTAATCTGAATTAGTGTGGTTCTAATCTTGTCACGTGGAACACCGAAAAGAAACTACATGGGTGGCCATGAGGGAAGGAGCGTAAGATTGCGTTGAAAATATTTGAGTATTTAAAAAAAATAAGATAGAGTGTCAACAAAGCAATCAAGGAAGCTTTGTTCAACTTTGTTCCGCGGTAACGATAGTGACTGAAGGGTAAGTGTTATTATTAATTTCTTTATAAAGTTCATCTTTATAATAATCGTACGAATTTATATCAATGAATGTTTGTGCAGTAGAGTAAAAAAGTGGCGATTTATTACCTGTTTATAAACGTTATAATATAAAATATTATAAATTACTATACGAGTTCTTAAAAACTTCTTGTCCTGAAATCCTTAATGTGTTGAGAGATTTGGCGACAGTGCGCGCCATAATCAATGTACTGCAATCTAAGAGTGAGAGATCCAAATCTCGCCAGCCGAACATACCAGCGCGTTTCTTACTCACGAGTATGCTCAGTTTTTTTCTGTCCATGACTGTACAAGTTGTGACACTAAAGATTATTTACGTACTTCCTTTGTCGCCTATCGTGTTACTGTCCATTTCGTTTAGTTTCTGTAATTCACATGTTTAGTTTTAAGTCACACAACTCTCCAGTTCAATTGCAACTATTGCAGTTTTTTTTAAACAGTACTCTAGGGAAGCTGCACTTGAAACAATGTTCCATTGAAGGTTGTGTCAACCGGATTTTTTTTTTCAAGGTTCATAAGACAACCTTGAAAACAGTTCGCTAAATGACCTGTGCGTGATTAGTAAATTTATACCTACACTGGAGATGTTATTTTACAAGTAGTGATATATATTTACATAGTAAATTTCAAAGTAAAAAATTAAATAGTAAGTGTATGGTTTTTTTACTTGATAAATGACGGGCAGCCTTAACTCAGCAGTAATCCTACACATACAATTAAGTTATTTTTAAAATTTCACACTAGCAAATATAATCTTATACGTGTTCATACACTGTTGATCGTGTTTATAAATAATGTGTACATAGATTTACATTTAAATAAGTATAATTACTCATTCTAACTCTGCAAAATTACGCATACAGTGTTTATGTTATTTTTAATGCTACATGGTTAAATTACCTGTCAGCGATGAGTAAATGTACCTCTACATAGTTGGAGTTATTATACAGCTACATCGATGGAGATTCAGCTGTTCCCTTCATCTGTGTGTAGTTACATTTTAGTAATGTGTAACATGTTAGCTCTCGGTATACGGCATTTTGTAGGAGTAATTTCGTTAATGGGACGGAAATCGCATGAAACGGAAATGTGTAACCACAGTGTTACAATCTGTGGCGAATGGCGTGAGCCAAAGTTTACAAAGCCAAAACTAAACTTTATAGTATTAACTGTTTAATGAATTTTAATAAGATGGATAGTATTTTGATAAAATTCCTTGTCGAAAATCAGGTCCAAAGCCGGGGTTTATAAATTTCTATCAAGTCTTTTTCGCTTTTTATCGGAGTCGTTTCATTATATCTATAGTTTAAATTTTCGCTCTGTCTGCAACGAATTCTAGTGGCGGGTCCGGAAACTACTTGTGATCCGCGTCAAAAAATGTAGTAGAAAACACAATTTGCGCGTATATTTTATCACCCCGACATTATTTTAAATAATTCTACGTTAAATTTTGTGTCTGTGTTTGGTATTATAGGTGTATTTGAAGAATGAGAACGCATGAATTTGCTCGTTACCGAGGTTAGATGTTGCGCATCTCTGGCGAGTGCTGAAAGACTAGCTCACACTTTTTTTTTTTTTTTGCAGTGTACCGTGTGTAGTCTATTCAGAGTGAGAAGACTTCTTGCTTGCAGCTGGTTGCGCGGAATGCCATTTCCGCCCGACGCCGACGGCCGCCTCTCTTATCTCGTCGCGACTTTTTTTTTCTTTCTCTCTTTCACTCTCCTTCCTTCGTCACTCGCTCTTCGATATAGCAAAAAAAAAAAGTAAACGAGTGTGGCGTGGGAGAGGAGATTGTGCGACAGCTCTCGACTACCGACGGGCGACTCGGGAGACGCTCACTTATTCGCCCGAGGGAGGGTGTCGCCGAAAGGCCCGGTTTGACGCGACGTCTGTTCAACGCCTTGTTCTCACGCCTCGCCGGCGCCGGCCCTCCGCAGGGTTGCCAGCTCTCCGCCGACGACAGGGACGCCCGAGACGACGAAGGGCGACGAATTCGCGTGTTGTCACCGGCCAGGAAAGTTGACTCCAGAACACGTGCATCCATTTCATGTTGATGATTCGACTACCACGCCCTTGACAACTCTGAGTCAGTTGTTAAAAAAAAAAAAATGTGAGTCTTTCATTTCGTTACTCGCCAGTGAACTGCAACACCTAACCTCGGTAACGGCAAATTCAGGTGTTCTCGGACACGAAATTTAACGAATGAAAATTTATAATAATGCCGAGATTCATAAATATACGCAAATTGTGTTTTCGACTACATTTCTGGACGCGAAACACGGGTAGTTTCCCACCTTCCCGCTAGAATTCGCTGCCGTATGAGCTACATCGACGATTGAATCATTTGATTAGCAGACAGAAATTTCAAGCTATATGTTGAAACGGCTCCGATGAAAGCGAAAAAAGAACTTAATGATCGGACTACAGTGCTCTTGACAACCCTTTGACGACCCTGAGCCGGTTGTAAACAAAAAGAAAAAGTGGTTACCCAATCACGTGTAACCCGCCAAAAGACATGATTTTTTTTATCGAACTACTAACTTTTTTTATAAGTATTGATTTTAAATTAGCAATCCGATATCAGCCTGAAGTGGAATGATTCCACGAAAATGTCATGGCTCTAGTAAATTCCATTCAGACACAAGGTTGTTTTCCAGAGTTCTGCACGGCCAGTGTACTACCGAGTACACCTGCATCAAAGGATCGGTATAGCCGTTTCTCTTCGACGTTATTATTTATTTATTCTGTGATCAGGCCAGACTCTACTTTAGTAAAAGTCAAGTGAAATTGTAATTTTTTTCGTTTGTTTTCGCATATTTTAATCGCAATTCTTGTCTAAATTTGTACTCTATTATTATTTTTGTTGTATCTCCACAGAAAAGATTGTTTTGTACTTTTAAAACAGATTACTTTGGAAACCAGTTGCGAAATTAATGATTTGTAATACTACAAGAAAACTACTGTAAAATTTTACAATACGTTGCTATGGTTATTTTTGCATAAATGAACTATGTTTTGGAAACAATCATAAATATTTCTTGTCGCGCTTACGAACACTGGTGCATAATTTTATATTTTGATAATGTTGTATAAAAGCATTATTCCTTTTTTTTACGTAATCGAGTTTTTATGAATAGGACTTCTTATTATACTTATTAACTTTTCAGGGAACAGTTTAAGAATAATTTTAACTAATGTCGGAACTGAAAAAATACAAAGAATAAATACCCGGGTAAATATATGAACCCAGTATAACTGCGAACATTATTTCGTAGTGGTAGAGTTGTTTTCATGAAAATGTAGAAATGTACAGATATCAGTAATTTTACAATAATTTTTCTGTTCCACTTACAAAAAAAGAACAAATGTGTGGTGTAAGACTCACCCTGTGTACATGTGGAGGATCTCCTGTACTGAGGACAGGACACGTGCCGAGAGCTGCAGTCGGGGTTTGTCTCGTCGACGGACTGACAGCATGTCTCCCCCCTCCCCCTGACCCGTCAACGCAGCCACCAGGCTGCTGACTGCGCGGGAACAGCTTGTTAGCCACAGGCGCGAGGTGGGGTGGGCCGGCAACCGTGCGCGTCCGGTGAAGACACGTGTGTCCAGACCTTCTGACCCGAAGTCAGGGGTCCCGAGCACAGAGCGCACGGACGTGCAGAAGCGAAACTGCCCTTGACGATCGCTAACTCCAGCCGCGCACGTCACCATTACGGCGGGGACAACATGGTCGACAACAATAGGCATGTATTTGTTCGCTAAAAAAAAATTGGTTGTCTGTAAAGTCGGTTTACGGACGATAGTTTAACGTGACGTCATAACAAAACATTGATGAAATGATTGCATACTTTTATGAATAAAATTGAATCATTTTTATTGAATTATCACTATTTTGTATGGATACAAAGAATGAGTCAAATGAAATCTACAATTTAATTGATAAATTTACTTTTATTTGCACTCATTAATTCAAATATGTTTATTACTTTAATGAAGAGATTATTTTAACTATAACTTTTATACCTGTTTGCTATTTAACTTCTTCCAACCTGTGTTATTCTGTTAAGGATAGGACGATGATAGGAAAAGTAGGAAACGAATGGGAGTGTTTCAAGTTTAATGTGCCTCGAAAAAGTCAAATCGATGGTTGTTCCAATCGAGTGGAAGAGAGATAGATGGTCGCAGATGGCTGCCAATCACAAGGAAGAAACCACAGGTGCGGGTATATATACCTTGTTGCAGTCTAATAAGTGTTCAAATCTTATCGCGAAAAATGCCTGCCCCTAGCAATTAGCGATTGGTCCTTTGTGATTGGCGGCCGTCTGCAATAGAAGCCGTTGCCCTGTTTGGTCGGTCCAATTCAGGACGCGTTTGCTTCTGCACTGGATGGCTGTGATTTCGTGTGCTGACATAAACCCAGCCAACCACGAAACACAGACGATGCTACATTGTTTTAACAGACATCTGGTCTGCAAAATCTGTTCGCGAAAAAGGCATGGCCGCAAACTTAAATCACTTGTAAAGTTTATAATTGGGTGAGCAGCGAAAGCATGCAGACTTGCACTTGCTGACATGATGCAAAGTTGTTCGCGAGACCCTTACACAAATAGTATGGAACTGCGGAGCAAAAATTCAGTTCAGTGAACCGGCTGGCTCACGCATTTGAAAGTGAGTACAAAATAAATTTAAAAAAAGGTACTAAAACACTCTCGAAATAGCGTGGCGATGTGTGTGGTGCGGGGACTGAGCTGGGCCGGACCTTGCGGGAGGCTCGGGGCACAGAAGATGAGGTCCCCGACGGCTGCCCCGTAGAGACCTTGTCCGCCCCAGCTCGTTAGTCGCAGCTCCCTCTCGCCTTCGCCGCAGTGGTCACCGCCCCGGGTCTTCGCGCCGGCGAAACATACCGCAAATCAGACGCCTTAGCCACGCAAAATTTGGCACACCTGTCCACTTTTATGGTACGCTAAAATGTCACAATGCAGATGATTTTATGGTACTTCTACCGTACAGTTTCATTAATAAAACAAACACTTTACCATTAAACTCTGCACAATTGTAACTTGTACATTTATAGGACACTTTAAGTGGACTAGTGCTTAAAACACCATTTTTTTTAAACACCTAATTTACGTGCTTACGCAAAAACTTAAGCCAAAAAAGAAAATTAGTCTTTTGTGAAATCGTAAGAGTAATAAATTGCTAGAGGCGTGCTCACCGCCTCAGTTATTGGTCAGGACTGTACGGAGGATTTTCATTTCTCGGAAAGGGAGGGATAGAACCACTTTGCCCGATGTTTGCTTTCAAATTCTATGAATTTGTTGCCGAGAATGATAATTTTTTTTTTTAAAATAGGATTTAGGGGTTGGTGAGTGTTTTATCCCCAACCCCTCCCATGCACATCCCTGTCATTGGTGTCTCGTTCTTCGGGGCGTGTCGATGAACTTCGGCCTCTCTTCAAATAACAACTCGAATTGAGTGGCAATCAGGGCCGGCGCGTCCATATAGGCGAACTAGGCAACCGCCTAGAGCGCCAAGTAGCTGGGGGCGGCGCAGCACGACACAGCTGATATAATATGTTTAACGATTATTGAAACTAGATGAAAATTGATTTTTGTAACAGTTTGGAATGTTTATATTGATATAAGTAATTATTTAAAGTCCACAGTGACCTGTTCATGATTTGTAATAAGTAAAAAAGTAAAAAAAAAAAACACAAGCCTGCTTACATTTGATTGTTGACAAAATCTTAGGCTTACGTGATGTATTTTGAGGCAAGGAAAAAATTGTTTGGGTGTCCGGGGGGGGGGGGGCGATTAAGGTTTTTCGCCTAGGGCGCCAATTTACCTTGCACCGGCCCTGGTGGCAATGTTCGCTTGGAAGGGCTCGGGCCATCTTCGCGCGAGCTGGGAGCGCTGAGCTCGCCTCGCTCGGTGTCTCGCGGTGGACGCCTCAGGGATCAAGTTCGCCGACCAAGGGCGGGCCTCGCTAATGAAGTATTGTCCCGCTGCCTGCGCCCTCGGCGACGCGGCGCCGGCCGGCGAGGGGGTTGGGGGAGGGGGAGGGGGGGCTGCTTCAATGGCGCGCAGATGAGCCGGAAGCCAGGGCGGAGCCGCTACCCGCGCTCCGGCGGACACCTAGTGCGCTGCTGTGGCCTGGGTCAGGGGTCGGCAGTCCGCGGCTCTGTTCATCACAGCGCTGCCACAGCACACGAACCAATCACAAGTCATGTCCTCAGCCTGCTCGCTCGCACCTTTGAATATATATACTGTATAGAAGTCGCCAGCCCAGGTTACAATTTCTAATACGGTTTGAGGTAGTTGGTTAATTCACCGCCGCAATCGCCACCATCTCTAGGGCATCGACTTGTGGTGGTCCCTAGCGGACAAGTGTCGAACTCTTCAAACACCCCTTCCCCCTACCGTTGAACGACCTTGAGCTGCAGTGAATTATGGGTGTGGGGTGCGGGGAATGACAGCGGGCGACAGTGCTGCGCTCTAACGTGTAAATAACACCCTAAGACGATACAGGGCGTTACGGCAGCGCCCTGCAGCGGTGAAGTTCCCAAGCTGCTCATCATACGCTCCTGAAAAACGTAGAGTAAATCCTATCCACTCGCGACTTCTATACAGTATATATATTCAAAGCTCGCACCTACCATCGCACCACCATCGCACTCGCTCAAGGGCTTTTTTTATTTTAATAATTAATTAATTAAAATAATTAATTTTTTTGTTTTGTCACTAAGGATCTAATAATGACAACCGTATTTTTTTTTTTTTACATTTACATGTTCCCCCTTCCCTAAGTAGCTTTATTTTGAAGACTATTTTGAAATGGTGAATAATATATTTTTGATTTTATCTCGTTTTATTTTTTATAATCTTAAAAGTCCTACTTGCGGGGGCGGTTACCAGAGGGTCTGCCCCCATTCGAGGCTTCATATTACTTCTGGGAAGGATAGAACGAGCTCGTCGCGACGGGTCCTCGGCCCGAACACGACTCCACATTTTGCGCGTGCCTGCAACACCTCTTGGCAACCACTCTCTCGTGTACTGGAGTGTGGGTGAGCAGGGTAGGCGAGGGTCCTCGGCCCGAACACGACTCCACATTTTGCGCGTGCCTGCAACACCTCTTGGCAACCACTCTCTCGTGTACTGGAGTGTGGGTGAGCAGGGTAGGCGAGGGTCCTCGGCCCGAACACGACTCCACATTTTGCGCGTGCCTGCAACACCTCTTGGCAACCACTCTCTCGTGTATTGGAGTGTGGGTGAGCAGGGTAGGCGAGGGTTTCCGGCGACGGGGGAAGCCCTGCAGTCTCCGAGCCGCTGTCCTAGTGCGGATTACCGGCAGTCCTAAGACTTGTGCCGGCTTATTCCCAAGTCCTTGTCTGAGTCACTCCTCGTTCAAGGGGATGACCACAGGGATTTCTCCCCACCCTATCGGCGGAACCACCGATCAGTTTAACACCTGCGGTACCACGTGGAGGTAGGAGTCGCCTTCACTCAAGAGAGGCTATGCATTCGCTTCATGAACCATTCCGTAACTATGTTGGCCAGCTGGTCTCTGATAATAGCCCCCAAAGCTCTCGGGGTGCGACACCTCACAAACGACCGCTGGCCTTCTCGCAAGGCTGACCCCAAGAGAGTCATAGTTACTCCCGCCTGAAAAATTAATATTTGGCCCACCTCACTCGGAAGTCTGCCGATCCCTGGCCTAGGGTATTCGGTACCTTAACCGACGTTCAGAATCGGGAATTTCAGTACTAGTCTTCAACGGAACCGTGAATTCCCGGTTCTTTTGGTACTAGGTATTTTTTTTTCTTCAGTAACGGTGCGGCAGTTGGTGATTGAAAATTAATAGTTAGTTTGAACGATTGATTAAGTTTTAGTGGCCAAAAGTAAAAATATACGCAATTATTTCGCAATTCTTAATCGCAAAAATACCTAAGACCGTGAACAAATCGCTTTATTCTCAGGCGTACTTTAAAACTTTAATTTTGAAAAAAAAATATTAGAACAAGTAATCTTTTTATCGCATGCAAAATCAAAATTTAAAGAATATTGATGCAAACACACACACATATACACACAGTGTTTTATATATCTTAAAATATATAAATCTCGTGTCACAATGTTTGTCCTCAATGGACTCCTAAACCACTTAACCGATTTCGATGAAAATTGGCATTTATGTGTAATTTTTTCCAACTTGAGAGATAGGATAGTTTTTATTTCGATTAATGGTCTTAATCTGATAATTTTAGAGTTTTCTAATGTGATGTATGTATGAGTTGGCAGAAAATCACCACGGCAACGGCTGTAGCATTGTTGATGCTTCATTCGTCTCCATGGCAACGACTATTTCATTGTTAGTGTAGTCCTCATCACTCATTAAATACAGACCACCAATTTTTAGATATATACAGGTAAATAACTATACACTGGTAGAACAAAGTCGGTCGGGATTTGAAAGTGATATAAATTATTCAAATTAAGAAGACAATTACTAACTACATCTGATTTCTAAAAAGGTCCAGTGAACTCTTTACCAAGTCAACCGATTTCGATGAAAATTGGCATTTATGTGTAATTGTTTCCAACTTGAGAGATAGGGTAGTTTTTATTTCGATTAATAGTCTTAATAATTTATAATTAATAATAAACTGATTATCAATGTTGATTGGTGTTTAAGCCCGGGAAACAGTGGGTACTTCGTTTCCATGACAACGTTGCGTGCTTGAGAGTCGGGAAACCATCGGTGCTATTCGATTTGGTCTCATTTTCCCCCCCCATAAATACAACCGTGCGAAGCCGGGTCGGGCAGCTAGTATAGTATATATAGATAGAGATATATAGAAAGAGAGGTATATAGAGAAATAGAGGTAATTCTAGGTATAAAGAGATATATTTAGAGATAGAGGTGTAGAGAGATACATAGAGATATAATATATACATATAAAAGTGTTAAAATTGTAAATAACAAACGAGACAAAGGAACAGGCAGAATTTAAGATAAACTATAGATCTAAGTGAAAAAAAAACAAACACGTATTTTCATTTTCCAGGGGTGCAGTTCATAAATGGTTTATTTGTGTATAATTTATTTATGAACATTAATTTCTTTATAAAAGAAGGTGTTTGTTTCATTTAGAGATTTAATTATTTATTTAAGTTATATATATATATATATATAGAGAGAGAGAGATTTTACCGTAAAAAACCGACTGACTACCGGTTCGCCGCGTCAGACACTCCTTCACCCCGCCTGCACCTCTCTTCCCGCCAGAAGAGGGTATCAGATCATTGAATATATATAACTTATAGAAGTCGCGAGGGGATAGGATTTATTATTCCAATTTTCGGATCCAAAACTGAGGTAGTTGTTAGCTCCGCCGCTAGACAGCTCTTCTTTCCACAAGAGGGTACTCGTAGTTACCAGCTTCCACGCCAGAGCGCTGTACCGTCGCTTTTTTCAAGGTCGTGCGCGTAATTCTCTGTCTCACTCTATCGAGAGGCGGTGCCTTTTGTTGAAATCCGAGCGCTTAGATACCGGCGGGCGCAACTGAATTGGAGGAGTACGGCCACCGAAAAAAAAAAAAAAAACAGTGCGGTTAAAAGATGCCAACATAAAAAATTAAGTTTTAATAATAAGAAAACTACAGAAATTTCTTAAAGCGTATCAGATTGGAATGTACAGTATAGTGTACATTCCCACTGACATTCGTAGTTCAGAATTTATAAAATGTTGTGTTAACGGAGTGGCGCATTGAGTAAAATGGCAAAACATAATTTGGAATAATTCTTGACAACGTTGAATGATTTTGGTAGCTATGAAACAACTATGGCTGCGATGACTGTTCAAACGCGTGCACGTGTTGTTATTAGTAACTGAAACTAATGGTATGATGTCATACTTTGTGGCTATGCAGTTTATAATTTTTTTAACATAAGATGAAGCATTTTTACATAATGTTTTGGTTGTTTCGTAATTCAAAATAAATAATCTTAAACGTTATATGGTGAATATTCCCAGTAGCGAATGACCACGAAAAAAAAAAATCAATTTTGCCAACATAGATCTGAAAAGTTAACGATTTACTATGTTAAGTTGCTTATAAATAACGCACATTTCCCGGATTTCTCCAAAAAAAATAAGAGTGTTTGTTATAGCATTGAGTTCCCACTCTTTATATTCCTTGCTTTGAGGTTAGATACACAAGTTATGCTCGTAAAAACGATGCGCAAGTATTTTGAATACAAATATATTTTCTTTTAATAACCGAAAGGTAAATATTATTTCCATGAAATATAATACAATTCTTTAAACACAGACAACATATAAGAGCTAATTTTTATTTATTATTCCATCTGGCGTGATAAATATTATATTTTAAAAACTGTTTGTGGATTTTTAATATAAAATAAATATTTATTTATGACATCAATTTAAGTTGTTCAAAAAATTAACTTTGGTATGAATTAAACCAAATTCATGTTATCCAGGGCACAAAATTAGAAACTACCAAAAAAGATTATTTACATTGCTGTTTTGTGTAAATCTGTGCACGGACTTAGTAAGTGACATATTTATAATTCCTCATTTTAGCAACCCATTTTAACACAAGAGAAAAATGATTTTATACTAAAAAAATTATTATTTTAAACCATTAATTAGCAGGAAACATGTATGAATAATCTATTTAAATTTGCATTTGAACAGTGAATATTATTTTGCAATAATAAATATTTTTATCATCGTATATTACTGATAAAAGTTTGTATTTCCATCTAATCAGAAGTATTATGACACAGTTAATTAAATTGCTTTACAAATTTTTATTCACATTAAATCATTAAAAATTGGTTGGGAAGTTATATAAATATACAAAAACAAATCATTATACATACAATTTTATTATCTTAGTGGATTTAAATTTATGGTGTCCCAGAGACTACTGCGAAGAAAAAAGTCTAGCGAAAGGTTTCCTCGTAATTGAAATTCGTAAAAAAAAAAACTATCTCTCAATTTTGGTGACATTTCTGACAAGTGGTACGATGAAATTTGAGACTGGCAAATGAATGTTGTGAAGCAATAAACAAAATATCACATTCGTGAACTACAAATGCATAATTGTTTTTATTTTATAATAAAAGTGTATATAATAACCCGTGGCTTTGCTCACGTAATTTCCGGGTATTGCTGATATTCTACCATTTTAAGAAAATATGTATTAAATTTCAAAGATTTTTGAAGAATTATACACAAAGAACTGTCAAGTACCGTATAGAACATATTTAATAAATAAAAATATTTTTACGACTTATTTTTAATTGGTTTAGCGTAAGTCTATTTTAACTTTTATTTAAAATTAAGTACCTACCTTATTTTCTATCTCCCGGTTTAGTGACTTTGAGAATATATTTTTCCTTGATGAAATCTTAACTCTTTTCCATCTGACGAAGAAGCCAATTAAAAAATAAACTAAGACTCGCGCACTTATTGTATGTTAAGACTGCCATCGTTTTAAATTACTGTAATTTTTTTAGTTATAGTCATGCTTAGTATAATAACATAATATGCCTTATTACGCATACATTTCAGTATTCATGAAACCAATGCATTTTTATTTGAAATGTAGAGCAGTTACCAAATTTCTTATCTCGCATATTGAACTTTTGGTATGGCTAGTATTACTTAAACTAAATTTTTGAATTTTCACTGATGCACTGTTTTCCCTTTTCTATGTGATTTAGAAAATATAGCAATATACGTAAACCAATTAAACCAAAATCATCCTGAATTATTTTACCTAAAAAAGTTAATTACAAAAAATTTTAATGTGCGTATTTTAATATTGAATTTATATATCTGGCCAATACTGATTTAGTGGGTTACATTTTTTTTTATTTTTAAAAATAATATTTACCCCTTTTACTACTTAATAGATAACGTTGAATAAGAGAAGGTTGTTTAAGGTATGTTGATTTTCCTTGCCAATATCTAAAAGTAAATTTGTACAAACGCGAAATATAGTTTAAATAAGTATTTTACTTTTAAAATAAAACCATATTTTGAACGTAACACTGACTATTGGCCCAATACAAAGTTTTAATAGCTAATTTTCACTTCACTCGGGTACAGAATCCCATCATTCAGTGATTTCCGTGGCTAGCTTCTTTTGGGATTTCATCATTCTCAAACGACGGTAAGGGAAGCTCCTCTTCAAGGTCGCCTAACGATGCTGATAAGACCTGCCGGGTAATTTGAATCGCTGGTCTGGGATTTTCGCGTGGAGGGCGGGGGGGGGGGGGGGGGGGGGTGAAGGATGATGTCACGACTGGGCTGGTTAACCTAGTTCTGCCAAATACCGCCAGGGGCGTATACGGCCGATACCCAGCGATGAAAGCGATCGCAGCGGCGGAGCTTGGAACTACAACAATTCTTCTAAGAAACCGGACAGAAAATTTAACCTGGGCTCGCGACTTCTATGCATTATATATATTCAATGATCAGATGAACGTAACCTAAGCGCGCAATAAAAACGAAATATGCTGCCGATGTTGAGTCCAGGAAGTACCGAAAAGAACCAGGAATCGATTTTAAATTCCCGGTTCTTTTACTATGTCAAAAGTAACGGGAATTCCCGGTAACTTTCAGGAGCGGGATTTTCCGGTCCTGGATGCTTATTCTAAAGTTTATCGTTTCGATAAAATTTGACGTTGCCGTTCGATTATCGTCCGTCCTCGACAGTTTCGTGTTCCAACTTTTTCTGTGACGTCATTATCGATGTAACAAAATAGTTATAAACTATAGAGTAAGTACATTTGGAAGCTATCGAAACGATGCCCAATTCCTTGGCCGTTTTCATGCTTATTTTCTGCTTGCGCACCTCTTCTCCCGTGCAGATCAGATCACTATTTAACATCCTTCCACGAGGGTATGGCCCTGGGTTTAGAAGTTTTCATGGCCAAAGTCTTACCTGAAACCGTAATATAACGAGTTCTATTTTTTCTGCCGTACTCGCGATCCGAAGTTGTCACGATGGCGGACCCACGTGTGATATTTATATACTCGTATGTATTCTCTTTCATTAATATACGGGTACGAACCCAACGTACTATGCCCGGCAGATATCTTGGCGTCTGAGCTCCCTAGTCCTGTCTGGTGGTAAGGGAGGGCGAAGAGAAAGCGATACCCTATTGTCAAGGTCAGCGGCCCGGTTTGTACTAGCAGAACAGAAAACATTCGGCGCGTGAATTCCTACACTATGTAAGTCTGTATCCACGTCCGTGGGGGCCCCAGGGCGGTAAGGCCTTTTGGCTAAGAGCGCTGGGTTACCAAACCAAAAGTGAGAAATCCTATGAATTTTACTTGTATTACATAAGTGTAACATTGTGTAAATTGCAGTGGTTGTGCTCGAATATTTATACTCATCTGTCAGGAAAAGTAACAAACTATTATCTAAACCTGCAACGTTTTACTTTGTCCCATTAAATATACTTACGGTGTCTGCTAATTATTATGCTAACCAAAATTAATTGAAATGTTAACTCAGTAACTAGCGAAAACCAGACACGATTTATTTTGGAAAACTAGGTCACTTAGTATGTAAAATAAATTTAAAACTATGCTTCTCAATTCATTGTGTTCTCAAAGTTTATTAAAACAAAAGTCTTACAAGAAAAAGCAAACGACCAAAACATTACGCATTTGTAGCTCTCCGCGCGAAAGCTATCTCACAGTTGATGACGCAGGAGCCAGTCTAGCCCTTATCGTTCGCCGGTTTCCGTACCTAAAACGTTCCATTTAGCGCTGGATGTACATTTAAGTAAACATGGAGCTTGTTATGTTATATTTGCTGCTTTAACTTCATGTCAGTCGTTTAGGAAACACCTGACTACCAACGTTAATGGCATTTAAAAAATGCTTGTGTATGTGTGGCTTTATATTTTAATGCACTTATAATCGATTATTTATTATAAATATAAATACAATTTGCATTGTACTTCCACTTTAGAATGCATATTATAACCTTCAAAACCTAATATATATTATATGATTTGTTTAATGTAAGTGTGAAGTACTCTTTCCATGATAATTGATTGTATTAGGTGACGAAAAACAAAATTAAGTTAAAATTAATATTATTACTATTCTTATTACTTTCTCTAGGTACTGCCGTTTTCCCCGTTCTGTCATTTCGTCAACGCTTCATACTCATCATTTCTCCACAATTGGCTATCAAGACCTTACTTGTTAAGAGCCGCCCAACTCACACACACCCTAACTGCCCAAATATTTTACTCCACTATACACTACGTAACAGTAACGTAGTAAATATATATTTCCATTGTTTATTAAATACTTAAAATACCTGTTTTTTTCTGGCGTAGTCTGTGGGTCATGTGGTCGTTCTTTGGTGGCTTTACGAATCCTGACTATGGACCGTTCACTCACACCCGTGTACTTCGCTGCTCTTGCCGTCTGTCTCTGTAAAGGCTCGAGCAGACATTTATTTTTCGCTTCTTCATCACAAAACTGCATCACGGTTTTTATTATTTCCCGCTCTCCGCTATGTATCACTTTACCGCGCCTCTGCGAGCTGCCACCTTCGCTTTCCATTTTTGGGTTTACAATGAAGGGCGATATTTTCCTAACAGCCACTACACGGCTCTCGGCTACGTGTCGCCTGCTTACCCCCTCTTCTTTCTCCGGTCCCGCTGTCCCCGCACCCCCGCGCTGAGACACGCCAAGATAACTGCCGGCCTATTGGTGTGTCAAATGAAACTTTGTGCATGTCCGACTACACTGGAATACATTTTGTAAACTTAAATAGTCATGGCTAGAAATAATCACACTGTAATAATACACAATAAAATTGGTATTTATAAAACGGTTTATCTGTAGCGGTCCCGTGATTCAAGCACATGTTTTAATGTGGTTCAAACCCCGTCGCAGAAAAACAAGAATGACTTATTTAACTGCTTGTGGCATTAAACAAGTTGCACTTCGTGTGAAATAAATAAGTTTTTTTTTGTTTATATAATTGCTATAATATTTTTAATTTAACCCAATCCCACTGGTTTCCTAATTTCACACTGGGTTTGCCTATAGCCTTATTTGTTTTGCTAATAATCAAATAAATAATTTAAACACATGTCAAATAGCTTAAATAAATAATTAAATCTCTAAATGAAACAAACACCTTCTTTTATAAAGAAATGAATGTTCATAAATAAATTATACACAAATAAAGCATTCATGAACTGCACCCCTGGCAAATGAAAATACATGAAGGTTTTTTTTTTCACTTAGAACTATAGTTTATCTTAAATTCTACCTGTTCCATTGTCTCGTTTGTTATTTACAATTTTAACACGCTTTTATTAGCTTCATACGTATGTATGGGAGCGTTCAAGTATTACGTAACGCAATTTTTTGATATTTTTGACCCCCCCTCCCCCCTATGTACGTTGTTCTGCACCCCCCCTCCCCCCTAGTAAAACGTTACGTAACCCCAAGTGACCATTTTTACCTAAAAGTCACAATTATGTGGCGTAACGTACCGGAATAAGTCACTAAAATACCTTTGTTATTGTTTTAATCGCGTTAATGTTATTTATTAACATTTTAAATGTCTTGTTTTTAAAAGCAAGAGCTTTCTAATGTTTTTTTTTGTCCTAATAAATTTTTACTACTCAATCATACATTTAGCAATCATACATTTAATTACGTCGTTTTCCTGACTTGGCCCTGTCCTTACAAACTTTTTGCTTTATCCGCCATTGTTCTTGTCATGCATTCTCCTATTTTAGCGTTTTACTAATAAAGCTATTAAAATCAAATAACAAATTTTTTTCTAATAATTTATTTTTACCTTTGTCAATGCAATTACAAACATAAAACTAACTGAAATAAAATGTATTTGTCAAAATATAATCGTATTTAAGAATACGAACGAACGAAAATATTTAAAATAAAATCAGCCATAATTAAAATAAGTAGATTGTAAAAAAAACTATTCAATTAGAGTTTTACTGCTCCTCTGTCCATGGGTTTGCCAGCCACTCAGATTCTTTCATTACTGGCATCCGAAGAGCAGACGAAGAGGGTTCCGGAATTGTTAACCCGCTTGCATCAACTTCGTCTTCGTCGAGCCAATCGGCATCCTCAGACGATGTTTCACAGCGACGCACAGTTCAGAGAAGTTCATTTGCCCTTCTTGCAGCAAGTCGCTGTGGCCGTACTCGACTTTCACGAAGGTCTTGGGAAGTCTTGCCATGCATGTAACGATTGTGCATTTGGTCACTCTTGTGGGGTGTAAAATAAATCCCACAGGTTGAACATACTCGGTTCTTTAGGTCGGATTGTACTGATGGGCAAAATAAATTGTAAGGCATCTGCTTAAACCCTTCTAGAGGAGGCGACAGATCAACAGACAACCTCACAAGAAGTGGCGAAAACTTGCATGATACTTTGTCTGACTAGGTACCACGAGCTTGTTTGTTTTAACTAATTTACTGGAGTGACGAGAAAAACTCTCACAGCTGTTGATATATATATATATATATATATATATTTTGTTTACGTTTGGAGTTAAAAAAACAACATTATTCACTAATCCTATAAAGCAAGCAGAAGCAATTTTGTGAAGGTAAAAAAAATTAAGTTATCATGCCATTTGAAATTGTAAGAAATAAAAGTTTTAATAAATGCGGGAAAGAATCTGACTATACGCGACCGTACTGAAGGGTTAAAAAAAAAAAAAAACAATGTGACGTAACTTGTAGGTCAAACCCCCCCCCCCTCCCGCCCCTGTAACGCATCGTAACGTTTTACAAGACCCCCCCTCCCCCCCAAATTCGTTACGTAATACTTGAACGCTCCCTATGTTAGTATGTAACATTCTTTGAACATGATTTTGACCCCTTTCAAAACGTCGAATTAACTCGAAATTTGGCATACTTATCAAGACCGATGACAATTCAATATTTTAAAAGTTAGACCCGTTATCCTTACTAGGATAATCAGTATTAGCTGTTTTTTTGTTTTCCTTAACTAGATAGCGCGGCATGTCTGTGTCCGGACTAACTCACGTAGGCTTCCCCATAATAGTTAATTTGTTCTCTGTGAGTTGTTTTGTTATTTGATGTTGAATTTTTGTAATGTTTTGCGGAAGGCTATCTAAGTGTGTTTTTGAAAAATATTTGAAAAATTAACAAAACAGGTAAGCGATTGAAATTTTGGTGAAATTATAGCAAATATCTTAGCTATTTTTAGCACCTTAAACGTATTTGTTCTTTCTAGCCTAAAACCTATGTAGCCTTAGCAACACAAAGAATAATTTAAGGTTTTAGGAGGAGATAATTTTGAATTCGTGACGATTATTTATTAACTAGCTGCAATACCCGGCGTTGCCCGAGCTGAACACAGGGTGTAGTTAGTAATTGTCTTCTTAATTTGAATGTCAAGTATGAAAATTAATTTATATCACTTTCAGATCCCGACAGACGTTGTTCTGCCATTTTATAGTTATTTACCTGGTCTGTATGTCGTTTAGACTTTATAAAGCAATATAGAAAAAAGCTGAAAAATAAGAGATTACTAATATTGAAAAGATTCCATTATCTAGCTAATGCTAGGTCTGCATTGCAATGCCTCATTCAGTTTGGTTTTGTAATATGTTGAAGTAGTTCCACATACACAAATCATCTATCCATCTCTCTCTCTCTCTATATATATATATATATTTATCTGCATCTATATACATCTATGTATCTCTCTATCTCTATTTATCTCTTTATATCTACATATATAGGCCTACGTCCCACTATCTTTATATCTTCTATATATAAGTCTATATAGCTCTATATCTCTTTATCTAACCCATTTCATTCTCTATACCTCGCTCTATCTCAACTTATCTCCGTCTCTATCTCACTATATATATATATATATATATATATATATATATATATATATCACTCTATCTCTGTCTCTCTTTTATATTTAAATAAATTGTGTCATGCGTGCGCACTTTTACAACAAAAACAGACGAAGTGCCGCTATATAAAATTAAATACACATTTTTTGACACGATTCGTGCTCCAACTATTGAAAAATGTTATACCGTCTCAGTAACCTTCATGGGCATGCGCATAACAAATCACCAATCGCAATCGGATGAATGGTATAGGAACGCATACGGCACAAACAAACGAAAATTAAAGACATGACAAACGCATCAAACGATGGTGCGTTTAAAATTCAAGGCAACTCTATCTATTGACGAAGTTAAGAACAAAACTGTTATTAGCGCCTTTATTTTGCTAGCCGCTGCGAGCTCCACTAAGCGGACTGGTCTCACCAAGGAGAAACATATTAATTACTATGTGTATGATCGTGTGTCAGACACAGAGAAATGACACTCACTCACTATTTATATGTCTATGACCTATGATTTTTTCTGTTATAATATGAAATTATCACTTTTTCACTCCCTTAGGGATGGAATTTCATATTAATATTTGGTCTATGTGTTAATCCAGGTTATAAGCTAGCTGTAGGCCAAATTTCATTAAAATCCATTCAGTAGTTTTTACGTGAAAGAGTAACAAACATCCATACTTACAAACTTTCGCGTTTATAATAGATATTAGTAGGATATAATAATAATTTCACGCTGGCGATGACGGCAGGCTATGTGTAGCATGCAATAGTTAAGAGCTCTACTTAAAACAGTGTTAGGACTAGCTCCCAATTTTAACAGGTCTTCCACAATATTAACAAAGCCTAATTCAACCGCTGTACAAATTAATAGCTTATTATTGACATGTTGATGTTTAATTGTAACACCATATTTAATAAATAATAGTTTGAAAACTAAAAAACACGCTTTTATAGAAAGTCCAACTCAAAAATGAAAAATAAATAATAGTTTAAAAAACTAAAAAACAGGCTTTTATAGAAAATCCAACTAAAAATAGTAAATAAATTTTAATAAATTTAAATTAAGAATAGCGTAAATTTTTTAATAACTATGAATTAAGAATAGTGTAAATAAGAAAAAAAATATTGTAAAAAAAAGCGTTGGGTGTAAGGTGTCAATAGTTATTAATATTTTATGGACATATATGAGTAGAAGGATTATAATTTTCTTAATATCTTAAAAAGCACTCCACGCTTTTTTTACAATAATTTTTTTTCTTATTTACACTATACTTAATTTATATTTATTAAAAAAAATTACACTATTCTTAATTGAAATTTATTAAAATTTATTTTCTATTTTTGACTTGGTTTTTCTATAAATACGTGTTGTTGGTTTTTTTTTAAGTTTTTTTTTTAACTTTTATTTATAGAAATAAATAACATATACAAATAATGGCTCGGTGGCATTTTTAACTATGTAGATTAAATAAGCACCATTATTACTGCGAATTATCTCCATGAGCTGACTAATTACACGTAATTATAATATTTATTTTTAAATTACCTGCGTACATCAAAGCATACACAATTTACTTTATACCCTGTTTATATTATAATATGATACATTTCCAAACATGCATAACAAAGATAATTTAATCTCGTTTAGTCGAAAATTGGACGGGATTTTTTAATACCTACTTACAACTTAATATTGTATTTTGTTTCAAGTGAAGTATCAAAAGTATCAAAAATCCATTTCTGAGTAAAATAATTTTATAATAACAGGCTGAATTTTTCGTGGTTTTTCTTCTATATTTAGAGTTTGGGTTATTTGACAGCAACATGTTTATGTTTATTATAAACCTACATATATTCATATGTTTTATTATAAACCTACATATATTCATATGGTTTAAAGAATTTAAATTAGTTAAATATTTATTTTCAAATGTGTGCTTAATATAAATTAGTTAAGGTTGATTATATGTCCGGTGGAGCTTATACTAAGAAAACCAATATTTATTTAGAATAATTTCACTTATTTATCTTTGGAAATATATATTTTCTTCTTCTTTTCTTTCGTTGGATTTTTTGTTTTACTCAATATATATATATATTCTAGTCATATTTGTCTTTGGTCAGCGGAAGTTATTAACTGAGATTCTTATAAAGGTCTAAAAGTAAAATTATTAACAAGGTTCTCTTGATACAAGTTTCACTAGAATATTCATTGTCATTTCGAATGTATTTCTATTAAACAATGGAATCATACTATTAATGTACTAAATTAATTAATATAACATTTCTTGCTTTGATCAACTTACACTTAAGTTTTGTTATTCTAATATTCACAATTAACAACATAGTCAGTGATTGATAATTTCTTTTTATTATTTTTTTGTTTTATATCTTTAGAGTTCATCTAACAGTGAATTGCATATTTGTTTTTGACAGCATCACATGTCAATATTTTTTAATCTGGAATAATTATTACCTGTAGAAAAGCATTCATTACATGGTGAAACTTCAAATTTTACTTTAAAAAAAAGAAAATATATAAATACAATAACATAGTAAACTTTCTATAGGAAAGATGTTTTACATTATATAGATAAGCAGTTTCTTTGGTCGACAACTGCGCTGGCTATTTTTGTGATAGTACTTTAGGTATCGTATGTGTGAAGAATCCAATTTTTGCTTTTCTTCTGCTATACAAACTTTCGCAAAGTTACCACAGTTGTAAACGTAAATTTTTAATCACGGAAGTGTGTGACCTACATAGTTTATAATTACATATAAATACACATTTGCGTTTCAGAAAAATTCATTTTATTTATATAACTTAAGAAAATGAAAGTTGTTTTTCATTCGTTACGTTGCAGCTGAGACGTAATACCCAGTCTCAAGTCTCAGAGGAGGAGAGGAAATCGAAAAACCCGAACTTAACCCGAGTGACTGTAGCGTCTTAACCCCTTATAGTCCACCGTAACATATTTGATACATAATTTGTTTAACCTTTTAAATATTATTTTTTGTCCAAATATTCATTATATCTCTTTGGTAATGTGTCTAGAAACACTTCAGTGATATCTTTTAGCCACAAGTTTTGCCATACTGTTGTTAGTGTAATCTATGGTGCTGTTGTTTTCCATAGCAGCCATCTTGTGAAGAATACTCTCAAATTGACTGAGTTGATATTCGCCAAACAAAGGTAATTATAATATTTCTCCTGCATAAAAAATATCATCTTATAGCTTATACTTTTAGCTAACTGTGTATACCAAGAAGTTTATAATTTGATGCATTTTTATGTTCTGAAATAACAAAAATGTTTATGTATCAAATTAGTTACATTACCAATGGAAAAAGTCCAATTTTAGGTTATGTAAATTTTTAAGATCTAAAATAATGAAATGTTCAAGATATGTGGCGTTAGTTTGATTTTGCATCAACTGTTAAGTAATTTCAATGTATTGGTTGATATTTGAATGTAAAGTGTACTCTATTTTGGCTCAATAACTGAAAACTATTAAGTACCTACTGATAATATCTTGAAACAGATGCATATATTTTCATTTGCTTATGTTATTGACTTGTTTATTTACAGATGAGTCGTGTGCCAGGGAAGATAAAGAATGTGGCAGTTCTGCCTGACAGTTCAGAAGACGATAATTTTGACGATAGTGATGATGACAGAGACTGGATTGCTAACCACAGTGAATGTTCTACAGGTCACCAAAACTATTTGTTTTATTTTGACAATTGGTTTTCATCACTGGGCTTACTTGTAACACTCGGAAAGCTTGGAATTGGATATCTCAGTACTGTGAGACTAAACAGATACTCTGGTCTATCTTTTTTCCAGTGACAAGGAAATGAAAAAGAAAGGAAGAGGTTGCATTGAAGAGAAAGAAACAAACATTGATGATATTGATATCAGAGCAGTAAAATGGTGCGATAATCGTTGTGTAGTAGTTTGCTCAACTTTCAAATCTGCATATTATCCTGTTAGCAATGTGAAAAGATATGACAGCAAACAGAAGGCTTCAACTGAAGTTTCATGTCCTAGAGCAGTTACCACATACAATAAATTCATGGGAGGTGTGGACCTAATGGATGCTCTAATAGCATATTACAGAATTCAAATCCGCTCAAAGAAATTCTACTTGCGTTTCTTTTTTCACTTTATTGACCTTGTGCTTGTCAACTAATGGCTTTTGTACAGAAGTGACTGCGACTCCCAAAATCTTTGCAAAAATGACTGCCTGGATCTTCTGTACTTCAGAACTTATGTTGCTGAACTTCTCTGCAAGCAAGGCATCGATATGAAGAAGCTTGGCAGATCATCTTCTCAAGCTGCTGTAGACCACGAGTACATGAAGAAGAAGAAGAAGAAGAAGAAGAAGAAGAAAAAATCAGCCGCTGTCTTGCCATCATTTGTGTTGAAGAGAGATGGTTTCGGTCACTGGCCCAAGGTCCAAGAGTGCAGGAAAAGATGTAAATTTATGTTATGTAAAGGCTTGACAAGTTTTATTGTACCAAGTGTAAGGTGCACTTATGCATCACAAAACATAAAAATTGTTTTGTGGAATTTCATTCCTAAATGGGATTTCATACAAAACTTTTAGATTTGTTTTGTTACAATGAGCCAATGTATCATTTTTCATTTCATGGTGGACTATATTATTGCTGTGTTTCAACTTGTAACACCCCTCGTGCCTCAAAATTGAATTATTTGGAATTAATTAAAGAAGAGCCTTGGAAACATGCTGGATAAAAAAAAATATAAGTTAAATAAATTGATTTACCAGAGGCGACACGAGGTGGGGAACAAACAAAATTTAGGAACTTCCTGTAACAAGCAAGGAGGAAGTTGTGGGATCGTTAAAATCGATAAATAAAAACTACACGATTAACTTGATCTATAGTTTCCCTGTTTTATTTGCCCTGATGAATTATCTTGTTTCCATTATTTTACATACAAAACAAGTTTCAAAGATTAACAAACAGAAAAGCGAAAAAGGGGCCGGCCCGCGAATCTTTAAAACAATTTACATTCTTAGTTTGACATATAAACATTTGCATTATAAGTTTCACACTCAAAGTTGGATGGATCCGATGATTACATTGATAGTTATTTCTATTCGTTCTACATTTTCTTGCGAAAAACACTGGTCGCTGGTGGTTTGGTCATCCGCTTAAGATAGTTCGTAGCTAGGTAAGGGGGAAATGTTGAATTTACATTACCACCCGGGGTCTTCAAAACGATCACGTCGGGTAGTAGAAATTGTTTCTTCTAATGTGACCCACGGAACAGAAAGGGGAGGGGGCCACGAGATGGGAGCATCAATCTCTCCCTGTCATCGAACCTGTCAAAACAGGGGAGTTGCCCAGCACGCTGCCATCGTGGAGTCAGCCAGGGTCTGGAGCTCGCGAATTGCGCGGCAGGACGCGGATGATTTCTTCATTTCAAAAAAAAATTAAAAGCTAAAAAAAAATAACTATTACATTGCAGACAGACTAAACAACTTGAAAAAGATTATAGGGATAGCATCCCTCAATTAGGCGACTACATAGTCGGTTGCGGCCGGATGGAAGTTTTGCAAAGTCTCGTCGACTCGCCGATAATCAAACGGTCCGTCTGCAGTCGCGGCGCGAAGTCTCCCGCGGAGAAACGCGTCTCGTAATTAAAAGTGAAACTTGAATCAAAAGTGGAGGGGAGGACTGGGAGTCCGGACCGAAAGGTCCCGAAGTTCCCCGAGTGAGGGCCATAAAAAAACTCTGATTGAAGTCTCGAAGCTGGTAGCATTGCGTCGACTTTAGCGCTACCTGTTGGGGGCTGTCTGAAATAAAAAAGAATCGACTCGCCCAAGGTGTCTGCTTAAACCAAGGGTTAAAGGGCGCAGTCTAGTGCTACACTCTGGCGGCCTACAGGGCAAGTTGGCTGGGTGGTTAGCGAGTTTGCCGCTAGGTGTCGCGGGGTGGTCCATCCTGGCACACACATTTTTTTTATGCAAGGCATCCTGGGAGACGGTCGCTGTCTGCTGGGGTTTCTGACCTGTCATTGGCCTTAGGCGAATTCTTAGAACCGAAAGAGAGGGGGGGGGGGGAGGAAAGTGCATCGACGCTGAGAACAAGCGTCCATGACGTGCTTTTCGAGGAGAGAACCTAATACGTATTCGTGACCAGACTTACTTCTCTCAGCAGCTCTCTGAGAAGTAGCGGCTTGCAGCCCAGAAGCTGCTCTATGCAGTTAGGGTCACGAAGAGAAATGATATTACAGGCTTGAGGCGTGACTGAAGGCGGGGGAAACGGTAAGCTGTCTGCCAGTCAGAGATTAGGCCAGCAAAATATCCGATACGCCGATGGGAAAGGGGCTTCAGGGCACTGAGACAAAGTTTAACTCAGAGGAGTACACCAGACTAACAAATTAAAATTACACTATAGTAGAGCAAATAAA
Source organism: Bacillus rossius redtenbacheri (assembly GCF_032445375.1). Lineage (NCBI taxonomy): Eukaryota > Metazoa > Arthropoda > Insecta > Phasmatodea > Bacillidae > Bacillus > Bacillus rossius. The sequence goes on along the minus strand of NW_026962012.1, from coordinate 4,712,915 downwards.
ATTTCCACACAAAAATTTAAAATCATAATAAAAATTTAAAATATATCGTGTCGAATTTACTAATTAACGGCACATACTTCCCCCCTGAAAGACGGAGTCAGGGTGGCCCACTTGAGCCACCAAAAACCTGGGTTCCAGAAACTTACCCTGTACCAGGATCTACTATAGTAAACTACTTACATATAAAAAAAAATGTCTTGATCAAATCGAAGGTATATTATAATTAATTAATTAACACTTAACGATGAATGATGTAATGAGGAAATTTGATCTCAGATGTTGGGAATGGTGTCACGTGACAAAACTCTAAAGATGGGCACTGTGAGGTGGGCCGAAAAGCACTGAGGCCGAAACAAGGGAAATGCGTCCTTGAGCACTCAGTGACTGATGGGGATTGTAACCCCTGTAAATGGGTATGGTAACCCGTAACTTACAAAATATATTTGGGAATAGAACCCCTGTACAATTGTCTTTCCATAAAAGGCCGAAGGCATTGGGACTTTGCCCTGCACAATCAGGCCATGGAGAAGACGGTCAAAATTTGCTGCTTCCCCGAAGGTAAAACAGATCCTCAGTCCCAGAGTGACACAGGGCCTAAGGGTAAGATTCCCTTGGCGGGTTTTTAAATTATTGGGGTTGGAACCCTAAAAGATCAACAATCCGTATGAATGAATGAAATTTTAAAAAAAATTAAATATTCGACAAATTTAGAAATTTTAGCGCATACAACTCTGATGTTCAATATAACTAACTAATATTTATTATTTAAAAGTTTTCTGCAAACAAAACAATAAATTAACGACTCTTCGCACTCAAATTTAAATTATTTAAAGAAAGGTAAAATGCAATAAACCAACAATTATCAATCAAAAGGGTTATAAATTATCATGGAGCGGTTAGATCTTCCATGACTGCTGATAGGTTTCACACTGCCTGAGAGGGGGTTTGAACATAGGCCGTCCAAAGGTGAGTGCTGGGGATCTAACCCAGTAACACTCTATGGTCATAGGATTTTTCACCTAGAGGACCGAGTCTCGGCTCGTTGGCTCGTAGGACCCTTCTTTTGCGCTGCTCGTTGGCTAGCTTGACCTAGCTCCAATTTTTAAAAAAAAAAACACATAAAAGAAACCAGTTTGCCGTCTGGAAGTCACGTAGCTATTACTTAAATAAACCATATCATCGATAGCGATGTAAAAGAAATACAGCTTTGGGGGTAGAATTCAAAGGAAACAAAAATAATGGCTAGATGTGACAGCTTCTATGCTCAGAATCTATGTACGTCGCTGTACATCACATGTACGTACAAGGAAAATAAAGAAATAATCACATAAAGGTTTTAACGCTAAATCAATTTAAAACAAACTACAAACATTATTCTTGCTTAATTTACGAATTATTATTATTAAAAAAAATTGAACTTAATCAAAAATTAAATAGATAAAATCGTCGAACAAAATTCATGAAGATTAAAAAAGAACTGTCAGAGAAGTATTACTAAGTTAAAAAAAAATAAAACAATTTACGGCAAGCAGCTTGTTCAAGACTGAACTTACATATGGAAAAATTAAAAATTAAAGTATCTTAAATTACATAGAGTGTGCTAGCCTAGAGACGGGATGCTTAAACGTACCCAAATTAATTTAGTGGACCTCTCGTTGGAGGTTGAAAGGATTTCACCACTCTCGGTGATTACTATAAACATTACAATGAGGCTAGTCACCTCGTAGGTACTTAATTTCGGGAAATACGTATTTTAATATGCTTGATTATATTATTATTATTTTATCACTATATTATGTTTTCAAGTATTATTACTTTAATAATGTAAGACGTGAAATTCTTATAAGGCAAATGTCTTTCAGTATAGTTTGAAATCATTATTATGATGGGGGGGGGGAGCCCTTGATATGTAAATTAAAATCTATATTTAAATATTATGTGCGTGTTTATTAGTAATGGCGTTAGTAGCCTAAAAAGTACTCTTTAACTTATAGTTATTTGTTCATATGTAAATTAAATAATTAAATTTAAACACATTTAGCTGACTACTGCGGGACAACAGTGGAAAACTATAACTTATTTGACTCAGTCATAAAGTAACTACGGCGGGCGGAAATAAACCAAGCCCGGCGTCACGACAAAGACGTCAGCTGTGGTCACCCCTCGAAGATAAGCGGGCGGCAGAGGCCGCTCGAAGAAGGAGGGGGGGGGGGAGGAGGAAAACAAACATGACAGCTCCCATGTGGCTGTCGGGAAAAGGATGTGAGCGGAACAGTTGCTCACGTAAAAATTTGCTATGGTCCAGGATTAATTGGACAAAAAACAAAAAAATATACGTGCGGGCATTCGTCTCGCGCTACTGGGAAAGTAAGGTTCCAGGTGAGATTACAGTTGGACACCCCTACGAAGGTCGTACAGGGCGCTGAACGGAACTCGACGCGACAACGCGCGCCGTGAGAGATAAGCCGCGCGCAGGGACGGGGAGGGGCGGCTACGACCTTGTCAACAGCACGTTCGGGGACGCGCGGTGGGGAGGACAGCTGGTTGGCTGACGGACACGTCTCGCGCGCTACGCGCTAGCCTAAGTCCACACGGAAATTTAACTCAAGATAAAATTTTAAATTTTTTTTTTTTACTCAATATAACTACGGGATGTACCAGCGATCAGTTTACAATATTATTACAAAATTGCTATTATCAAAAATTAATTAAAAAAAATTTTTTTGTACTTTTATTTTAATTTTAGATATGCTTATATTATTCAGGTATGCCTATAGACCAAGGTAACCATGCTCTGCTACCAAGTTGTAACACCCCTCGTGCCTCAAAATTGAATTATTTGGAATTAATTAAAGAAGAGCCTTGGAAACATGCTGGATAAAAAAAAATATAAGTTAAATAAATTGATTTACCAGAGGCGACACGAGGTGGGGAACAAACAAAATTTAGGAACTTCCTGTAACAAGCAAGGAGGAAGTTGTGGGATCGTTAAAATCGATAAATAAAAACTACACGATTAACTTGATCTATAGTTTCCCTGTTTTATTTGCCCTGATGAATTATCTTGTTTCCATTATTTTACATACAAAACAAGTTTCAAAGATTAACAAACAGAAAAGCGAAAAAGGGGCCGGCCCGCGAATCTTTAAAACAATTTACATTCTTAGTTTGACATATAAACATTTGCATTATAAGTTTCACACTCAAAGTTGGATGGATCCGATGATTACATTGATAGTTATTTCTATTCGTTCTACATTTTCTTGCGAAAAACACTGGTCGCTGGTGGTTTGGTCATCCGCTTAAGATAGTTCGTAGCTAGGTAAGGGGGAAATGTTGAATTTACATTACCACCCGGGGTCTTCAAAACGATCACGTCGGGTAGTAGAAATTGTTTCTTCTAATGTGACCCACGGAACAGAAAGGGGAGGGGGCCACGAGATGGGAGCATCAATCTCTCCCTGTCATCGAACCTGTCAAAACAGGGGAGTTGCCCAGCACGCTGCCATCGTGGAGTCAGCCAGGGTCTGGAGCTCGCGAATTGCGCGGCAGGACGCGGATGATTTCTTCATTTCAAAAAAAAATTAAAAGCTAAAAAAAAATAACTATTACATTGCAGACGGACTTAACAACTTGAAAAAGATTATAGGGATAGCATCCCTCAATTAGGCGACTACATAGTCGGTTGCGGCCGGATGGAAGTTTTGCAAAGTCTCGTCGACTCGCCGATAATCAAACGGTCCGTCTGCAGTCGCGGCGCGAAGTCTCCCGCGGAGAAACGCGTCTCGTAATTAAAAGTGAAACTTGAATCAAAAGTGGAGGGGAGGACTGGGAGTCCGGACCGAAAGGTCCCGAAGTTCCCCGAGTGAGGGCCATAAAAAAACTCTGATTGAAGTCTCGAAGCTGGTAGCATTGCGTCGACTTTAGCGCTACCTGTTGGGGGCTGTCTGAAATAAAAAAGAATCGACTCGCCCAAGGCGTCTGCTTAAACCAAGGGTTAAAGGGCGCAGTCTAGTGCTACACTCTGGCGGCCTACAGGGCAAGTTGGCTGGGTGGTTAGCGAGTTTGCCGCTAGGTGTCGCGGGGTGGTCCATCCTGGCACACACATTTTTTTTATGCAAGGCATCCTGGGAGACGGTCGCTGTCTGCTGGGGTTTCTGACCTGTCATTGGCCTTAGGCGAATTCTTAGAACCGAAAGAGAGGGGGGGGGGAGGAAAGTGCATCGACGCTGAGAACAAGCGTCCATGACGTGCTTTTCGAGGAGAGAACCTAATACGTATTCGTGACCAGACTTACTTCTCTCAGCAGCTCTCTGAGAAGTAGCGGCTTGCAGCCCAGAAGCTGCTCTATGCAGTTAGGGTCACGAAGAGAAATGATATTACAGGCTTGAGGCGTGACTGAAGGCGGGGGAAACGGTAAGCTGTCTGCCAGTCAGAGATTAGGCCAGCAAAATATCCGATACGCCGATGGGAAAGGGGCTTCAGGGCACTGAGACAAAGTTTAACTCAGAGGAGTACACCAGACTAACAAATTAAAATTACACTATAGTAGAGCAAATAAAATTTCCACACAAAAATTTAAAATCATAATAAAAATTTAAAATATATCGTGTCGAATTTACTAATTAACGGCACAAACTTATGTCTAAGGGATGCCACAATGACATGTTCCTACTGTGCAACATGTTGTTTTTACTCTAAGCATTGTAATGACTTTTAAAAATCTGGGATGTCTTACTAATAAATGCCACAATGGATCGTTCCTACTGTATTGTATAATATTTTATACTGTTAGCATTATAATGACCATAAATATGTTATCGTGTTCTTTCTGTTCAGCATTGTTTTTTATACTATAAGCATTGTTATGACATAAGAAAATCATTGATGTAATACTAAGAAATGCTACAACTATACGTTCCTACTATACACAAATAATTTGCATTGTTAGCAACATTGGATGAATTACTAAGAAATGCTAAAACAGTTTGTTTCTATTATACTGTATTATTCATTGTACTGTTAGCATTGTTACAACCATAGTAAATCTTAAAAGGCACACAAACCAAGATATTCTTTTCAGTGTAATTCGGATTTATGAAAAAAATTATTTTGTGTATTTATTACAATACTTATCTGGAAAATTTTAGGAATTTATCTGCCACTAAATATTTGGTGCGACATTTACCACTTGTTGACCAGTGTATCAAATTTGATACATAATTGAATTTTATATAATAAAGTAAGAATAAACATTGAAATCATATTTTATGTAAATAATATCCCTATTTAACAATAAAAACACTAGTGAAAATTTTTTAACTTGATTTTTTATAATAGTGGTTTTTAAGGGGTTAAGGCCCTGTCATACCTACTGTCAAATTTTCGCTTCCAAAACCTTCCAGTATGTTGTGTCAAATAAAGTTAGAGGATTATGACGTCACCTTAAACATCACTAGCGTAGCCATGTTTGTTTGATAAGTTGGATGACTCGAGTTTCCATTAAATATTTTCCATATAGGACGGGTTCTAAAATATGTTGGATGTTGGATACAATTGGCCAATCAAAATCGTGACTAACGGTTTTTGTAAAATGGCGAAGCATTTTAAAGAGGTTATAAAAGTTAAATAACATATTTTAATATGAATTTTTTTTGCGAAAACATTTTATGTGTAAAAATGAAATTATGTTTCTATAACTTAAAAAAATCACCGAACATTTAATTCATCATGAAACTAATATCATTGTGAATCAAATTTATTCATGTTCAAGAAATTAAAAAAAAAGTTCAGTTAAAATAACAAGTTCATAAATTAAATCGATCGCCATGATGCATTATTTTATTTTAAAAATTGGGGTTAAAAATAAAAAGTTTGAGATAGCTTAGACCAATAAAAACTTTTATTGTGTGACATAAATAAAAACATGTGGCATGATTAAAAACATATTTGAGGTTATCTGTTCAAATATATTTGATGGAGAAAAGTGGAAGTCATTTTTCGTCCAATACTTCCCCTCCAACTGTATTGTCAAATATAGGAGATAGATATTTTACAGCGTGACAGAATCTTTAAGATTACCTACTTTGAATACACTTGACTTGCTTTCGATTATTTCTGTCGTTAGAAACCCTATCTAGGGAACTAGACGTCGAGATGATTCGATGGATGAAACGATATAAATGTACTTAGAATAAGCCCCCCGAACCCTAGTTGTAGCCCTTTCTCACCCACCTCCAAGTCGCGATGAAACGGCCAAATGGTGAATCAATTTAGCAACGCTGGGTGGCCATGCCAAATTAGGCTATCGTCTCTAATTACCTCGTTTAAACCCAAATTAAACAAAAAAAAGTGAGCGTATCTTTCAGTACTCGTCAGTGATGTGTAAACATCTAACCTCGGTAACGAGCAAAATTCATGTGTTCTCATGTTGTTCATGTTGCAAATAAACTTATAATACGAAACGCGGACACGAAGTTTAGCGTATAATTCTTTAAAATAATGCCAATCGTGATAAATAAACTAATAAATAAGTCCTTTTTTAAATACCAAAAATTCTGGATGCGAATCACTTATACATTCTGTTCCCGCTGCTAGAATTCGCTGGCTGAATCGTAAACGTTGCTTGTCAACATCAAACGCATCAAACGCATCATGAAACAACAGGACATTTTAAATTATTAGAAACGTCTCCGATAAAACCCAGCTTTGAACTTGATTTTCGACGAGTGTTTGTTAAAATTCACTAATCATTTAATACTAAAATGTTTCCGCACACATTATAAGTTTTATTCCTATGGCTTTACTGAAATATTAACCTGGAACGTTTAAGAAACACACAACACAACACTAAGTATATGTTTGTATATTTGTTTTTGCTTGAGAGACTGAGATCGGTTTGTAAATACTGCCTACAAACAAACCTTATCCTTATAGAGCTGATTCAACATAATTATATTATTATATCATAATGTTATTATAAAAATGTAAAAGCCAATTACAAGGAAACAATCTTAAACGCTAATGGTCGGTCAGATTTATTCGCGAAAAAAAAAAATCCTTTTATTTTTTAAAAACAAACGCTATTATGTTTTTAACGCCTAGTTAAATATCATTCTTTTCAAAGGAAAAACAACGTGACGACGTTTGAAAAAGCCCGAGTATTGTCATTTTTGAAGAAGGAATAATCGTAGTATTCGGGGAAAATATGCAACTGTCACCGTGACCACCAGTCCACGTTAGTTTTCCTACAATCGCGCTTTCCTGCATGTCTACACGCGCTTCTGTCTGTGGGCGACGTTGCCTTACTAGTGGCTGCGAGTTGCGACATTAGTTTTGTCGTTCTTCCTCGGGCACTCACGACCGGTGTTGTGAAATAACAGGCGAGTGACGACACGTACTTCAGATCACCGTTTGCCGCGTGATGTAGCTGACAAGAAGTTGATAATAAACCTTTTATAGGTTATAGCTATTTTAACGTGGACTATTTCTGTAATAGTTTTTAATATTTATAACTTAGCGTACAGTCTATTATAGACTGATCAGTAGGGGCATGTATTTTTCGCGAAAATATCTGTACACTCATTAGACTGCAACAAGGTATACACGCACCTATGGTTCCTTCCTTGTGATTGGCGGCCGTCTGCGAGAGAAGTCGTTCCCTTGTTTAACCGAGCCACTCAGGACGCGTTTGCTTCCGCACTGAATCACTGTGATTGGTGTTGTTACAATCGATATGTACCTGGGAGAAACTCACCCAATCACGAAACACAGACGATGATATAGTGTTTTAACTTTCATAAATAGTCTCGAAATCTTTTCGCGAAATCTACATGCCCCTACTGATCAGCTATCAAAATGAAGTTTATTCTGGCAGCTAAATAATAATCAAATTACTACGCAAGTTTTTATTGTTATTACAGTATTGCTATGACAGTTTTTTTAGTCATGTGTTAATGATAAATTCAGTAGATAATATTTTGAGATTGCTTCAAAAATACGTGTTTATAATTTTTTTCTTGATTATTATTGTGAATAATTATTGTGTCAGTGCCCTGTAACGTCATGCAGATACCAGCAGTCATTATGCACAGCCTTAATTTGTCGCAGTGTCGAGCGGTAACGAGGTTCCACTGGTGCATTGCCATAATACAGCAAGACTGTTGTGATATTGTGATTTTGATACCTGTGAGTGTTATTCACGACTTGGAATTTGTTATTGTGAATAAATATGTGTTGGTAGCTCAACGCACCTCCTCCATCGTTACGAGTTTTGTCTCGAAACACCTCACCGTTGTCGGGTTTAAGACCACTTGAATGAGACCCTGGATTGCTCACCTCGGCGGGCAGTCTTGAGTGGAAGAATGTCTGAGTGGACCATCCCGTTCGAACACAAACACTGAGTAGCGGATTGCATTTACCATGACAAGTCTTCCACACGAAAGCCGGGTCGTCTGCCGTTACAATGGCCGCAAAATATTGAAATAATCTTCACTAGAGATAAAGTCGTAGACTTTCATGTAAACATCTCCACAACTACGAAATCTATAGGATTATTGTTTTTTTTGCTATTTTTTAAACAAATATTCATGATCATGTTAATTACATTCATACAGTAGATTTTACATTTTTTTTGAAGCCATACTTCTCTAATGAAAAAATGATTAGAGTAATTTTTTTACGATGACACGCACCATGCAACGAAATTTTCACATTATGGAAACAAATTCATAAAATAAAAGGCTACATACAAATAAAAATTATATATGTGCTTTTAAATCTTATACTTTAGTGTTTAATATTGAGTACTAGTCCACATACCTAATTAAAACCGTTTATTCACTGTAAATATTAATGATGATAATTGCGTTTATAAGCTATTTCAATTGTGTTTTCAAACGTATTTATGTAAGTGAGGTTAGGTTTCGCTTATTTAAACGCGTTACGAAAAAACGGTGAGAATAATTTTTTACGATGCGCGCGCAGATGCAACAAAAATTGACAAGATGAAAAAAGGATGCAAAAAAATAAAATTATATATGTGTTTTTAAATCATATACTTTAGTGATAGATATTGAATACTTGTCCATATAATTATAAAATATATTTTTTGTGAATATTAGTAATAGAAATTGTGTTTATAAATTTTTCAATTGTATTTTAAAGTGTTTATATGTTCCAGTATATAAAATATTTTGCATTATAAAAGATAAATTATTAAATTAATATTTAATAAATAATTAAAATTAATGAAATAGAAAAAAAAATATTCAGCAGATTTATTAAAATTCATTATTAACTAAAATTTATCACGATTATTTTGCTACATAAAATAATTTTTATACATGTGTTTACATTAATATTAAATACTGAGTGTTTATTTAAATTTTAATATTTGATTGCATTATAATATCACTCCAGTCCTTTTATTATTTTATTTCCATATTATTATTTGCATGCAAAATTAAAGTTAGTTTTTTGTTACGCAAAGTAAGTATAAATTCTAACACGCACACAATTGTATTTTTATTATCTGGATCGCAAAAAAAAAAACATAATTAGACACGACGCATTTTCTGCTAACATTTTCATTGAAAGAACAGCTATTGAAATACGAATTAAAATACATGTAATATTATTAGTGTATTATTCAATTAAAATGAATACATTTTTCTTCCTGGATTTCGTTTTCCCATCATGCATCCGTGGGTCTGTCGAATAGGCGTGATGATTTATTTAAGTGAGTGAAATAGAGTCCTTTTTTTGAATCACCACAAATCCTCGTTGGAGCACTTTGTAAAGAAACCCAAGTTTATGAAGTGCGGAATCGTTTTGTATGTTTTTCTGTTTTCCATATCTGGACGATCTGGTCGGATATCGGAATTGGAGTCCCGACAGATCGGTTTAACGTACCTCATGATATCTGCGTTGTAAACTGTAGTGCGTGTTATCATTGTGGACAAGATGCGTACAAAGATAGATAGATAGAGATAGAGAGAGAGAGAGAGAGAGAGAGAGAGAGAGAGAGGGAAACAAAAATTTATGTATGTGATAAAAGTGCTTCGGAAAACGTAAAGCAGAGAGAGGTCGGTGGAAAAAGAAGAGAATTTAATGCGTCAGATTTGTCTTCTCGCGAGATGTTATCTATGTTGAGGGCAGGGGAAAAAAAAAAAAAAAACCCCCAAAATATTTGGCTTTTAAAGTTTTCCGTCAGAATGGAGTGCGGGTCAAAGCTCATTTGTTTTTCCAACTCTTTTTTTCCTTCTAAATTCCTATTAAACTACATTAGCGAATTTCCTACGAACTGTTTAAATTAACTTTCCGTGCGATTTGTTGTGCGTTCCTGTGTGTGTTTTTTTTTTCATTAAATGCAACGAGTTTACAAACTGCCTAAATTCACAAACTTTGATGCGTCTGTTACTGCAAACATTGCTCAGTCACCCGCAAATATTTTTTTTTCCACTGGTTATTTAATATTATTATTTTTTTATCACACTCCAAAGTTTAATGTTCTTAAAAGTGCTTTGGTATACATATAGTTAACTATTAAACATGTCCTACTACTTATAAATCCACAATTTTGCTACTACGATTCTATTTAAAAAAAATCCCTTTCGGCACAGCCTACAGGCGTAGATAGATTTCGAAGTACCTATTTCTTCTAGAAATATTTTGCAAACTTCTATATAATTCTGGAAAATTTTAAGAACCTAATGTTCATACCATATTTTTCCAATATTACAAAATGATCGATTAAATATTTTCTTATTTTCCATGCAGCGAAAATATTAAGACTATTTTTAACTCATTGTCTACCATTGCATAACTTGGAACGAACTTCATATTATATGTCAAATAAGATAATTATATTATTGTTTTAACCTTTAAATTTATTTTTCATCTCTTGCACTAATAACGTGGTCGTATAAAAATTTTATTTGAACCAAGGTTTAAATTTAAAAATTAAGACGGTTTCAAATAAATTCTAATAAATTAGATACTAAGAAATTTGAAATTATTTAAAATTTCAACCCCTTTTTTTACGGTGATAATTATTTTCTCAAAAATTATTACAGAAAAAAAGCTTTAGATAAAAATTATAAGATTTACAAACAAATAGAACGGATTTGATAGTGTGCCTAGTAATGGAAATTTTTTTTTTTTTTGTCATTCAACCCCAGTTTAGTACACCTCTTGCAGTCAGTGTAGATCGTATAAAAATTATTTCAGACAAAAGTTGTATATAATAATGAAAGGTTTTACAATAAATTAGAACGAATTTGATAGTTTACATGGTACGATTTATTATGATTTTTTTTTAAATTATACCTTTGTTTTTTCAACCCCTTTCAGCAATGGCTCATCTTATTAAACATTACATCACCATAATTTCTCCCTTTAGATGTATTGGTGTTAAAAAAAATAAACAGATCTTGGTGGAAATCTTAAGATTTGAAAGCACTACAAACAATCAACATGCTTTTTGACGGACCAGCATTTATCTTGCATAATACGATTCCTGCTTGCCTCTGGGTGTCTGTAAATCAAAACATGTTTAAATTAATTGTATATTTGGAAAAGTAAACAGCAGCATTCCCCCCCCCCCCAGGCCAGAGACCTTGCAAAATAAACGAAATGCTGTTTATTCATATAACCACAAATACATTTGTCAGAGGATATGCCGGAAAGATGTTTCGTATCAGCAATGAGAAAGTTAGGTATATTTAGAAGAATTTATCATTATGAAGTTTGTGGAAACCATTCGCTTCTCGAGTCAGAATCACCAACTTCGACACCCTACTGGGAGCAAAAGTTACGTGTTTCAAAACCAAAGCACTCAAAACAACACACGTACTTATTACCTTGTTCTCCCGCCAAAGCGATGTCCAAATAATAAAGATGTAAAGTAAACAAATGTAAAGTTGGACGATGGTCAACGATGGTTTTGTTACCACTGGGGTGGTAACGGCGGCACCCGGTTACCTATGTTATGTTAACGGTATTTATTTGTTATGATTAATTAATCTAGATTTATTTATTTCTAGTAGCAGGTAATATTTTTTATTTTTTTCTTCCGAACTTTCCCGCGTTGGTGCGGTCTGGACGTACTGAGTTTGTGAAGTTGGTACCAGTGTGACTGACACCTTCGGGGTTTTTCGGTGGAATCGAGGATTGCCGAGTGAGGAGCCGCGAGCAGTGTGCGGCCGAAGTGGGCACATCGGGAAGTAAGGCAAACAACTGCATTATTCTCCACCATGAGAGTTTCCCCGGCTACAAGACATATTGAGAGTTAAATCGGACCTAGTTCTACGATACTCGTGTGCACTCAGTCACGGCGAAGAAACTGTCGTCTTTGGTTAACTTTCATTTACTATTCATTAACTTCAAGATAATAATAATAACTTTTTCGTGGGACAGATGAGAGATAATTAATGGTACCATAAGTATAATCAAGTAGCGCGCCGCGGTAATGTTACGTTGGTCAGATGGTCTCATCAGTGGACTGTTAGTTTCTTAATATAGTATTTTTTTTAAATGTATTACAATATTATTACTAGTTGCATGTATAGTATTACCTAGGAGTATGAGGATGGTAATATGCTTTTTCATTGATAGAGTTCGTAACGAAAAAGGTGCTCAAAGTATTTACGCAAATTAGGTAGGTATGCAAGTAATTGTTTTTAAAGTAAATGTTATTTTTTATTAAACACGATTTTTTTGTTAGATGTCGAGCCCCATAGTCTCCCATGCCACCTTATTACTTGTTGATGGTAACTGGATCCTACACCCACGCAACAGGGAAGGGCGACGTTGACTTTTTGGCTTTCCTGTAACAGTGGAGTGTGGAAGGTTTTTTGTAGACCCGCGGTGCTTGAGCTATAGGCCCGGGGCTACAGTTTATATTTTTATTAAGTTTTATTGTGCATTTAAGATATGCTTTCAATATGGTAATATGTACTTGCTACATAAAGTTTAGATTTAGTATTTAGTCGGTTCAGAAGCAATCCGGGTAGATAACCAATTCTTTCGGTGAATATTTTGAAAGTAGGCACTCTAAATATATTTGCCCAAGACCTTGCAATGCCCTGAGTATTACATTCTACAGCTTTCTAATAACATATTCTCTTTTAGGTTGATAAATTTGGATTGCGTTTATTAGGTTGGTATCACCAATATACCTATGCTATATTTGATATTATATGCCCGGGATATCGTGAGTAGTTTGTTGTCATATTGTTCTTTGTTTTAGAAAAAGAAGACTTCCACTTCCATATTTGGTTGGGATTAACTGGAGAGCAAACACACAACCACTCCTCCCTCCCCCCTTCTCCAAATCTTATCACTGTATCCGTCCCTGCCGTTAATAATAGACTACTTTAGAGAACTGTACATTTTGAGTCATATTTGGATACATATGCTCTACGTTTTGTATTCGTTACAATTGTACCTGTAAACATAAATAATGATTTTGTATGATTGTAACTCAGAAAAAAAACTACTTAGAAATATCTATACAAAATTGTTAAATTATGTAAATAAAATTTACTATTATTATGAGTACAGTGCTCTTAATTGCAGTTATTTATGAAATTGTACGAATACCTGTCAAAATATTTAAAAAAATATACTTGCATAGTATCACAGATATAACTAATATATCATGTGATTTGTAATTAAAACATTTTCTCTCGTGTGAACAATGTTTTTTTATATAGAATATGTTTTATGAAAAGTCTCCATAAGTTTCTGTTTCATAGTAAATTTCTACCTCATAAATGTCTGTATGTTAACTTTCAACAAACATACTGTATTGGATGTCTCCCACCAAAAAGTATCAGTCACTACGTGTAGTATCCCGTGAATTATACTGTGATAAAACACTGCGTACTAATGAACTGTTATCTGCCCTGGGATTTCCACGCACCGGAACTTAAAAATACAACAATTTTACAGCTCCCTGAGTAAAACATGCATATTTTTTTTTATTTCAAAACAAGCTTTGTGCTCTGCTGCTGTTTATAAAAAGATCCCTTATGACTGATTACACTGGTTGCCTGAAATGTTTTATTCATGCCGGCTTACGTCAGATTAAAGAAGACCACCGTGAAATATTTCACAGTGAATTTGCAGTTGAAATTAAAAATAACCCAACCAATCTCTAATTTTTCTCGCAAAATTCAAACATTATTTTTGGACACACAATGAAATATTTTCGTATTTTATGATAGAAAAATAATTATTTAACGGTGACTTATAGAAGAGTAATTTTTAAACAGTGAATCGCAGCAATAAAAGTGACATTATACTTACGGAATGTCTTTTGGAGTAAAAGATACTGCCAACTGTAAAATATTTCGTGATTTTTTTATATGGCTACAATGGACGCCACTTACGACTATTGCTTACTATCCATTATACGTATATAACTAGATACGTTTATGTGCTATACGTTTACTGGGCTGAGAAACATTTTGTTATCTTACATTTACAACACTATTAAAATTTTCTTCTTGAAGCGTTGATTTTAGTTAAGTTTTCTAGAGTAGTTCATTTTACGTATTTAAGAAAATATATATCTACTGTTTGTTCTTCATTAAAATTAATCATAGTGAATATGTATTTTTTATTGATAAGGTGGCTGAAGCATCTTAACAAATAATTATATACATAAACTACCATCGGTTATCGCACTGAGTCGTAAAATATGTTAGCAATAAAATTTACAATCTTATATATTATTTTCAGTAAATAAGTTAATACTCGTGCGTTGTCTGACCAAGCTCATTTTCAGAAAAAAAAAAAAAGTCTCTGAACTTCGTTTGCACATAAAGTTAACTAGTTGCATGCATTTCTCAAGTTCGAATCCAGGAAAATATGAATAGCCAATTTTAACGATTATTCTGGTGTATGAATTACCTAGGATACAAAATACTTTATTGCTAACGGCTATTTAATATCTGATGTTATCGATCGGAATATAAAAAAACTATTTTTTTTATTGAAAAGTATGGCCTAATTATACACACAATAAAAAAATCATAACAATATTTTCACACATAACACATTTAATTAAATTTGATTTCTTTAAAAAAAACTTGCAATTTTTTTTTCAGTACGCGAGACCTTAAATAAGAGAATAATTGTAATATTCTTTCATTAACAATAGGGGCAATATTATAATATTATTTGGGATCCGAGGCCTGGTTCCTGTGTCCATTTTGTGTGTAATGCGTTAATTACACCCGACATCTGATGTTGCGGTGGCCATATAGAATTATGTCATAATCGTTGCACTTTTCGTTACGGTTGCAATTCTCACCTTGACCATTGAATTTGATGTTGACCTTTGACTTTCACTTTTGACCTTTGACTTGACTTTTGATATTTTTCCTAGACCTTGATCTTTGATTTTGGCCTTGACCTTTAACTTTGAACTTTGACCTTTACTTTGACCAAGTAATGTCTAATGTCAGGTTTAAAGACCAGGCGTCTATGAACCACGAGGTCTTCTTTGTCAGTACTAAGAATGCAATTTGTCAAAGTAAAAATCAATGACAAACATACAGAACGAGTGTCTCCGATCCACGAGACACATTTATTTTTTTTTTCGATACTTGAAATACCTCTCAGACAAGTCATGTCCAATGCCTGGCCATGCGTTCCCGAAAATGAGGCTTTCTTCGCCGGTAATTGTTATATATTTCAAACAAGCCATGGCCTATTTTAAGCAAATAAGACAAGAGTCTCCGAACTGCTAGACCTACAATATGGATACAACCTATTAAAATAATAAAAGCTAATTAACTATGTTTTACGCTTACTATACGAAGGAACCTCTGAAAAAAATGTTTTACGCTTACTACAATACCAGCATGTTTTTATTCGTTACACATTTTGTCCTGACTTTGGCTGACTTTGCTAAGACAAAATTGGACAAAACAGTTGGACACGCTTTCGTCATCTAGGACACATATTAGACAAAAAGGATACTCATTAGTCAAAAATGACATAATCTGTACACACATTAAAAAAAGGACACACATTTGTCAATATGACACACAGTTGGACACAAATTACAAAAGGGACACAAAATGGACACACATCTGTTAAAAAGGACTCACATTGTACCAAAAGTACATACATTTGACATACATTCGTCAAAAATGACACACATTGAACACAAATAAATCAAAAACGACACACACTGGACACACATCCGACAAAAAAGGAACACACATTTGACCCACCTTCGACAAAAAGGATACACATTTGACAAAAGAGACGCACATTTGGACGCACATTCGAAAACAGAACACACATTCAAAAAGGGGCCCACATTTGTAAGCACATTCAACGAAAAAGTCGCACTTTTGGACGCACATTCACAAAAAAAAAAGAATGCACATTCACAAAAAAAAAAAAGGACTTACGTTTGAAAAAAAAGGACGTACAAACTGACGCATATTCAACGAAAAAACGCACACTTTGACGCACATTAATCTAAAAGGATCATAATTTGGACGTAACTAAACGAAAATGTCGCACATTTAGACGAACATACGTAAAATATTATCTCAGGATACGATCGGTAGGACACGTTAGGTGACGGCTCCATCTGGCTACAATATTTGGCTCCATCCAGCTACAACGGCATTTGGCTACATCTGGCTAAGAGCATTTGGCTATATTTTGTTACAACGACATTTGGCTACAACAGAATTTTGCTCGAATGCTGGAATGGCTTTATTATTAATCTCAATTTTGAAAGATTCATGTCCATTTAGTTCTGTGTTTCACCAAGAGATATCGCCACATGTTGTGTTGAGGTAAATATTATTAATTTTTTATGTGGGGTGCGGTATGCTCTCTCGCGATCGCAATAGAGGGAGAGCTTCACCAGACCTCAATGGGAAGGGAATTCGTCTTGCATGGTAGTGTATCCAAACAGTTTTAAGGCATAGTATTCTATTGAGTTGTGAAAGTTTTTGGCTGAATTCCACTGGATTAAAATATTATTACTTTTAATTTGCTATCAGTAATTCACCATTTCAACGAAACTCTGAATACAAATACATGTATTGTTACGAAAAAAAAAATGCACGCAGCGAGTGTTTTCTTACGAATAACCAGAAACACACCGAGAAAACCAAACAAATATTGTCAGGAAAAATAAGTAGCACACGTAGAAAAACAGATGGTGGCTGTGACATCAGAATTGATAAAAGGGGCTGTGATATAATCCCAGATGACGGACGTGTCAGAATTCACTATGGCGGAAGGTTCTACCCAACGAAAACTTCAACATATGTGAGTGGAGCACTCGATGCCAAAATGTCGGAATTCAAGATAGTGACTGAGATCAAAGGCCAAGGTCAAAGTTGAAGGTTAAGGTCAAAAGTCATTGCAAAAAGTCAAGATCAAAATGGCGACCGTAACGTTAAAGTACAACGGTGACGTAATTAAATATGGGGCCGCCGTGACGTCATATGGCGATCGGTCTTTGTCCCCTTACACACAATCCGGATTCATGATCCAGGATTCGGATGCCCGTTCATACACCTACTACTGGCAAGATAGGTTGTTTAAGTTACATTTTTTTTGCAATAGAGAACAGTTTTGAAGGATTAAACGTCTAAATATTGATTAGATTGATCCTATTAATTGAAACAACCTAGAGAAATATGAACCAACATATATTGAGATCTCACTTAATTTTTCTCATGTATCTATTCTTCTAGTTTCTAGCTATGAATACTGTAGGTTATAAGACAAAACTATTTCACCATCGGAAACTTCGCTGTGATCCATGTGTGCGAACGTCGAAATGTAAATTTTTTTTAAGGTTCAAACTTTCCAAATGTATTCTACAAGTAACTTAAAGAAAAACTGTGTTCGTCTTTGTTGCAGGTGAGTGCTTCTTTCGTGTGCTGTCGTGACCATGACGTAAGTTAATATGGTTTATCACGTTCTTCAGTAGCTGCCGTCCCAAGATGTTCAAGTAAGTCGTTAAAAAAATCTTTGTTGTAAAGAAAGAAGGTGTATACAAAAACGCTTTTATTCCTGGTTTACAGAAGAAGAAAAACGAAAAACCACGTCTCGTACCTTTTTTATTTTCTCCTAAATGCATTTCTGTAACTTACCTTGTAACATTAGTATACTTTATATATTTTTGGCATACTAAAGATATTTAAAAAAAAATATTTTTTATAAATACATCGTATTCAATTGATATTTGTGGGTTTGAAACTAAAATTTTGGCTGTAACCTTAACCCTTTCAGTCTATTCGTCAACTTAGTGGACTATTTAAATCGCATTGAAACGTGGAGTACCTTAAACGTGTGGGTTAATACATTCTAGTAGATATCTTAATTCATGGCTATGAATTAAATTTTTGTTTCGATTTAATTATTTTAAAATTATGATCATACACTAACATTACAATTAAAGTGTAAGAATATTATTACTACACAAAAAAAAGTTTGGTTACAATAAAAATAATTATAACTATGTATGTCTTAGGAATTGACAAAGTGTGACTGAAAGGGTTAAGACATTATGAATTTATTGAGGAACCAATACAAATAAAACCGTTTATGATAGTATGTAATTTTTTTATTATTTGAATTTAATTTTACGTTTGCTAATCCAACAGAAATAAGTATTAAAATTTTAAGACATCAAAACAATTGGGGGGGGGGGGGGGGGAGATTTAAAGGTGCATTTAAAAAGTTGGGGGTTTATGCTGGTGAATTTGATCGCAACTCCGTCAAAACGAATGCCAAAATAATAATGGAAATTTTACAGTAACTAGCTGTAGTACCCGGCGTTGCCAGGGCTGAACACATGGTGATATATTGTCTGCGAGTTAAAAGCAAAATGAATAGCGCTGTATGACAGTGCGGTGGACACAGAGAAATGACACACAATTACTGTTTGTATGTCTATGACCTATGATTTTCTGTTTACCCCATAGAAAAGAGAGGGAGGGATAGAAAGGCCACACACTGAATAAGAACGCTATTTGCAGCGCTGTTGTGGCCCTGCACAGTACTAACCGTATAAACATTGGTGGAAGAATGACCTAAGTAGCTATTTATGCTAAAACCACCTATGTTACAAGCTAGCATTACTATTGAAGTTTGCAATCACATCTACAGCATTAAGAGGGTGGAGAGTTTTCAGCTTCTCGACGTTTATTCTCTGTATCCATTCATTGTATACAGTTTCTTCGTAAACTGGGAAGCGGTGTCTAACAGCAAATTTATCATCGCAACCAGGCACACAGCATTTTCGTACACGTGGCGGCATTGTATTTTACTTAATACGTAATTTTATACTCAATTTAACAATCTTACCTCAATGAAAATATGACCACTAAATAATTGAATAAAAAAAACGCCAGATATTTTCCAGTTTCCACCTACGAAGCAATAAGCAAGTAGCACGCAAATAACCTTAAGTCCTAAACAAAAATACGAAAGAAAAATTGCCGCCATTACAAATGAGCCTTGGCAACGAATCGTAAACAAACATTGAGCAGTGAGCACACTAGCGCTCTTACGGCCGTGCACACAAACAAAACGTTGTTCAAGCATCTCTCTAATGAGTGCACATCCCGTGGTTTACCCATGGCGATCGGTTGTAAAAATTAAGTCTATGAATTTCTTTTTAAAAAAAGGGAGAGGGGATATATTTTAACACGAACATAGTTAAGACAGAGATCAAATATAAAAAATTTTCAGAGGTTAGAAAATCGTGTAAATGGAGAGATCATTATTGTTATAGTCAGTCTCAAATATTTATTTAATATAAATGCCAATGACAATGACTTCACGTTTAAACTATGTGTAGCTGTCAGTAAATATAAACTTCAACCACTTTATGTACAGTGTCATAACGAGGATAAAATGTCAATAGTAATGCATAAAAAGCTGGCTTGCCTAAGAAAACTGTTGAAACCAAAAAAGACATAGGCACAACGCAAGGAACTCAACGGAGGAATCGTCGAACTTAGGTAAACATACGTCTCAGCAATTACCTGGAGAGAATTTTGGAAGCAACGTGAATCCGAAATCAGGATTGCTGGAACAGGATTTCAATCCGGGATCTCGCAAAATAAGAGTTTCAATGTTTTTTAACATTGTCCCTCCTTGCTTGGTAGCAATGGTGAAGACGTTGGGAAAGGAATTGGAATGTTATAAAAAAACCTTTTGATTTAACACATGTTGGCATACGCTATTCCTGGTTTATGCTTATTGACATAAAAAGAAAATGAGAAAGAGAAAAAATTGTATTATATTTGTAAGTTTGGTTTAATTTTCTTGTTTATTGTTTTTATCAAGCTTAATTTTGTTAAATAATTTTTGTTTTATTATCAATCTAAGTGTTATTTTTAAACATTAACATGGTTAAGTGGAAGACAACTTCACCACATAAAATAACCGTGAGACCATCGTGAATGAAGTGGTTTTGAAAACCTATAGAGCTTATTAACAAACCTAGAAGGTACGAATAATATCAGTCGCTCACTTATGGCATGTAAGTAGTTTTAACGTTTGAAATTTTTTTTTTTATGTGAATACTGTCTATGCCTGCGCGTGCATTTCCGTAGAGGAGTTCTGTTGCTGCGGTCGGGGTTTCGAAGATAGGACACGCATACGAAGTGCTCCATTAAGGTGGTATCGTAAGATTGAAAACTAAAAAAAAAAAAATCATTTCCGAGAAACATCCACGGAATTAATTAACTTGAAAAAGACAAGAGCCTCGCTTCAGCTCTGAATACCGAACGAGACCGTCCCGGGCACCGAGGTACGTTTGGAAAATAGATGTTTTCTTCCCGATAGGAGCGCCCGAAGTCCGGGCTTGTTCGCCCGCCCGGCCAATTAAGAGCCGACCG
Organism: Bacillus rossius redtenbacheri; assembly: GCF_032445375.1. NCBI lineage: Eukaryota > Metazoa > Arthropoda > Insecta > Phasmatodea > Bacillidae > Bacillus > Bacillus rossius. Next base: position 4,692,018 of record NW_026962012.1, on the reverse strand, counting down.
GTATCTCCGCTAATCCTCGTCGCCTCCCGCGCCGCGCGGTCCCATCCCTGCGGCCAGGGCTTCAGTCCAATGACTCTCCGCGCTCGAGGATTCCTCTCTCTTGGTGGGGGGTGAGGGAGGGGGGGGGGGTGGAGTGGATAAATATTCTACCCGCGGTAGGGTGAGTGGGGAGGGATGTTGTGGAATTACAGGTCCCACGATGGCCACTGATAACCCCCGGCGGGGAGGTGGTTGGGGAGGGTGTAAAGGCAAGCTATAGTCTCGCGACACGCACGAAGCCGTGTGTGTTGGGGGGGGACGGGACATTGTCCTCGGGGTAAATACGAGTTCCCCCCTCGGATTCAAGGAAAAGGGGGGGGGATGGGGTGCGTTTTCAATTTCCTGCCCGGGCCACCGATGTCAAACTACCTCCCCCCCCCTCCAACAGGATCACCGCCACAGGGTAACCGCCACCTATGGCCGAACCTTTTGTTTGCCTCGCCTCGGCGTCCCCCGCTCCACCTGCTGGAGCAGCCACTCTCTCTGCGAGCTTGTCGGCGGTGTCCGTCCTGCCCTCCGGGAATCCCTAAATCCCTTCCCTTGCCAACCTGACGCAACGAACAATAAACAAGGCGCCGCGCCGGGGGCCGTAGCACGTGACGCCTGCTGCCCTTCCTCGCGTGATGCGCCGCACCCGGGCCCTTGCCAACCCCACACACTTACAAACAAGTCAGTTCTACTCCAGCGATGTTGAAAAAAAGTGGGCCGATTATGTTGGTACAGTTGGTATTTCGAATTTAAAAAAATACTGGTACACTCATACAATGAATTGCATGAATGCTGTAGAATTTGTTTTATGGATTAAGTATGATGTTATGCCGCCTAAATAATATTCAGACTTAAGATGAATTAAGGACTGGTTTAACACAAATAAACAAGTAATAAGACACTTTTACTGGCGCGCGAGATTTGAATTGAGCCACCAAACACAACCAACATTAAAAAATAGTAGTTTAAAATCTGATATCGTACCATAATCAAGCATAAATAATTTAATTTATTTTGGGAACAATAATTGTTATCGTCTGTGCAATACGGAATTGTAGATAAGTATAGAATCGATATTTTCCTAACACACGATCACTGAAAGAATGAAAATGAATTAGTAACCCTGAAGGCTTACAAATAACCAATTATGAAACGGCGAATGATAATTTTAACCGATGTTGGAATTGTTAGTTGCTCTGTGCGCTGCGCGGTTGGCTGCACTGGCGCTCTCTCGCGACTGCCGGTGGCGCCACCACCGACACGCGCGGGAACTGCGAAGCCCCAGGCGGTCGTGCGCAGTGCTCGCTCGAATAGCGCGATGGAGACGTTTTGTCGATTTCCCGAAACGCGCGTAACCTTACATTATCAACCACCCAATGTGAAATTTGATAGTAAAATAACTTAATTTTATAATTTTTTTTTTAAAAACGTAAAAATCTATTATGCTATTCTTACACCCACTACTATACTTAGTCTGTATGTTTACTTCACTCTGTACACTGTATGTACATACTGTACGTACCTGTGTACTGTACTTCAAAAATGTTGTAATATTTTACGTGTACGTTTTCCGGAATTATATTAATAGGCAGAAATTCAGTGTGTACTGCAAAGATCGTTAGTTTACACATATATTTATTACATGTAAGTAAATATACAAAAAAAATTATAAATCTAAAATGTTTTAGGTGACAAGATTTATAGACCATAGAATAGTTGCAAAACAATACTCTACAGTCCACACTCTTTGTGCAGGTCACGATGCACACAGTCTTTGATTCAAATCATTATGACAGTCTCTTTGAAATGACAGTTACATCAATTCATAACTACTGCATTTAATAATACAATTTAGACTCAATGATATCTATACAGAAGTTCTTGATAGTTAAATGGAGACATGTTGGGCACATGTGTAGCGCACAAAGGTCTTTATGAAAATATTAACTTATTCATAACTTGTTTTAGCACAACGCTTAAAAGTATTCACTGATAATTTATATGTTTTGCTCCTGCTAGATAGTTTCAGTGGTCACACGATAAACTTAAAAAAAAACTGAGTTAAAAATTCGTTAAAGTTAATACTCATAATCCGCAAATAATTATAAGTTTGTCGCAATTTTACAATTACTGGTTGACATTACTTGGGCGAGGGCGCAATTTAAACACTGTCGTATGCGTTGAATCTGTTTGTCTCTGATTGGCAATGGTACTTAGTGGTTGTGACTTACTGCGTCTATTTATCATATAAATTATCACTCCTTGGCGCAAAACGTTATAGTATTACCCTATCTATTTAAGTACACATATTTTATTTCAAGTGTTTAGCACCACGAAATGACTGGATGCTAAGCTGTATAGCTAGCACTTAAAGATTTTTCGTATAGCTTGTTATTTATATCATCAAGGTAGGGACACAATCAGAAGTCGGATCGTTATTTCAAATAGTTTGAGACTTTTTAAAATTTAAAATACTGGATTCTGATTGGTGTTCTTCTGCGCTAACGTCTCGTCGCCAGACGCAGCAGATACAGAACACGATCGTCAACAATATCATGAATGACAATGATAAAACGTCTTTAAAATTTAATAAAATCACACTGAGATAGTTTTTATTTATAATAAAACAGTAAATAAATAGTTAGCTGCCAAGTTAATAAGTCCTCAGAGGAGTGAGTCTTATTATTGCCGTTCAAATGGATCATCTTAAGTCATAGAGCCTAGGTTACTTAGAACTGTATTAGTTTGACTGACGACACCGTGTTTAGTAGAAATATAAAATATTGGAAGTGGTAAAAAATTAGTAGATGGTTGTTCATTTAACAACATCTGTGCAGGTGTTTCCGCAAACTATATAAAGACGAAATAATGACTTGTTTATGTAATTTAATCGTTTGGTACTGTTACTAAATGTATTGTAGACGTAACCAGTTTTTTTAGATTTTACATAATGTATTTTTTATATTACGCAATGTTTTATTAGTGTATTACTTAAGTTACCAAATAAATTTAATGTATTGCTCTGAGTGTTGTGATGCAGTCAATGCACTGTTAAATGTAGATACATAATAGTGAACAGCAAAACTAGTTAAATTATATTTTATTTTTATTTGTATCGGTGATTTATAATCTCTTGTAGATGCACTTTTGTAAAAAAAAAAAATTCTTAGACGTAGTAGTGAAAAAAAAAATATCGACCCACAGCTTATTGCAGCCAACAACTAGAAGGGTGTATGTTTAAATTTTTATGTATTGAATCAATGTGTTTTAAAGTCTATTAGACGGAAGATACATTTTCAACTAATTAAAAAAATAAAAACTTAAGTTTTAGTTAAAATACTTTGACTGATGGTAAAAAATGGGGAGCTGATGGAGATCCATGGATTGCCAAACGAAATCGGTTTCTTGCATCATTTATTTCACTGAAGAAGCTTTTCTAGTATAGTTTATAACCATTTTTTTTTGACGTGACAACGTCTAATAAATCGATGAACCCCGGCTGCACGCACGAAAAAGGATGACTCATTGTCCCGTTACGATTTGTCCCGTTACGCTCATTGTACGCTTGCGCCGCATCTATCTCTCTTACACTCGATTGGAACAACCATCGATTTGACTATTTCGAGGCACATTAAACTTGAAACACTCCCATTCGTTTCCTAATTTTCCTATCATCGTCCTATCCTTAACAGAATAACACAGATTGGAAGAAGTTAAATAGCAAACATGTATAAAAGTTATAGTTAAAATAATCTCTTCGTTAAAGTAATAAACATATTAGAATAAATGAGTGCAAATAAAAGTAAATTTATCAATTAAATTGTAGATTTAATTTCACTCCTTCTTTGTATCCATACAAAATAGTGATAATTCAATAAAAATGATTAAATTTTATTCATAAAAGTATGCAATCATTTCATCAATGTTTTGTTATGACTTCACGTTAAACTATTGTCCGTAAACCGACTTTACACACAACCAATTTTTTTTATTTAAATTTAATATTTGCTGACTTTTCATGCAGATGTGTTGTTCTGAAATCAAGAGGTTTTTTTGTAATAATCTACTTAAATTATTGTTTGTTTTACTAGCATTAATATCATTTGAACGAGGGGGTAGTAGCTGCAGTATACTATAAATTTAGCTGCCCTCCGCAAAAAAATTGCTTTAGCAAAGCTGACGATAGGATTGAACCCTAAGTTTTATTTTAGATAAAGTATAACTTTTTTTTTTTTTTTTCCACTGCTATGCGAGTCTGTCGAAGAAGCACGTTGAGCTAAACTCGTTATCGTGAGCGCATGTTCTTTGAAAGGAAGTAGTAGAGCGACCACAGAAGTTTCACTCGACGAAATGTTTCACGAAAAAATAAAAAGGGATAAAAGAAAGACAGAGCGCATGTAGAGCGAAGCTGTATTCCTGTGGGTCTAATGGACCCGTGTCGTTAAAGAAGTTCGCAGTAAGTGCGGTCTGAAGGGGGGATCTGATCTCCGACAAGGTGAGGAGAAATAGGTAGCGATAAGTCCGCACACGAGCGCGCCACGTGGTCGGAATTGGAACCAGCAGTCTCTTGACAAAACATTAAATGCGTATCTTATTCGTCTAGGGAAAAAGGCGCTCTTAGAGCGAGATCGTCTGGTACGTTTAGTATGTAAATTAAATAAAGTATGAATAATTTGCGGCCACAAAAATTCGCCATATTGGATTCAATCATTTATTTTTTGTGATAGCAATTACTAACTTACAATTGAAAATTCACCTTCTTAAAAACATAATACACATATTAAGAGATTTTCTGAGATCTTAAAACAGTGTCTAGTACCTTACATTTTTTTAAGTAGTTTTAGCCATTCTCAAAAACGAATTGGTACACAGAAGAAGAAAAAATTCTATCTTTAACATAAGATACCTTTGGAAAACATTTGTCCAGAAATAGTTTGTAATAATACAGGAAAGATTTTGTATCTTTGTACAACACTTGGCTATGGTTATTTTTGTAAACATGAAAAAATATACGGGTGCGTGTACTTATGTACGCGCGTGTGAAGTTATACTTCTTTTGCTTCATTAAAAATAGTTTTTAATTGCATGCAAATAATTAATTAAAATAAAATAATAAAAGGGCTGGAAAAAGATAGTCAACACTGTCAATAAAGTTCATTTTAAAATTAAAAAAATTAAATAAATAAAATTTAGAGAATAATAAAAATATATGACATAATTTGTACTAAATATTATAAGATTCTTAATTTTAAATATTTATTATTGATTATTTAATATTTTAAAAGAAAATAAATAAATTTAATAATAAATTCAACAATTTAATATTCACTTTTAATTTTTATCAAAAAGTTTTCATTAAATTTGTTTATTTATTTTTATAAATATTTATTATTTATTCAATTTAATGATAAATATTAAAAATTAATATTATAATTTGATGTCCGATTTTAATTTTTATCACAAATATTTTATTAAATGTTTTATTAAATTTATTATTCTTTATTTTGTAAATAATAAATATTTAACATTAATAATTTAATAATATTACTATTAATTATACTAAAAATTATAATATTTTAATTTTTATCAATAAATAATACATACGGATAGTTAACCTCAATTATATTGGAGCACTTGAAAAAGTATAAAAGCACAAATATTTTTACTAATATTTACGAATATGAAATAATATTAATCAAAATATTCAATTTAAATCACTACTGAATATAATTTATTAGCAAATATATAATTCGCACTTGTATGAAACTAAAACACGTGTTGTGAATGTAGAATCTAGAAACATGTGGACAAATATTATAAATATGAAAACAGTGATCAGAGGCGACGAGCGTGCCAACATGCGCGACTAATAGAGGTTCTATTTCTATTCTGTTGGTAGCTTTTTTTCGAGACTTAATGAGCTGTTTAGCGGGCAGCTTCAACCTGTTAATTTTGTGTTGCAGTGATGCGCGCGCATCTTAAAATTCCACTCTCATCATTTTTTCATAACGCGCCTAAAGAAGTATAACTTCAAAAATTTTCAAGATAAAACTGAGAAACCTTTAAAAAAATTGGAGCATAATTTCATCTATTAATTGATGTTTTGTTCATAATATTTTTTAAATCATGGGAAATATAATATAACATTCAATTATTGGACTCTGTTTTTTTATAATATCTCTATTAATCTGGAAAGTTATTCAGGGAACTGTCTACATATATCTTTTAACTGTTGGAAGTACTATTTTGCAGTACAGTTGTTTTCGTGTGAATGATCAAAAACACAGTGCAGAAAACACATTAACCGTTGATAACATTATATAAAAAAAATACGCATTGGTAGCGCTTGTAAACGAGGTTTACCTAATCGTAGCCGCTGACTTCGTAGACAAGCTTATCAATGCGGCGAGGGAATTGGAGGGGTATTGTTCCACCTCGTGCATGTCTTCTAGGTGAAGAGGACGAAGGTTTTCTCGACGCGAGAATCTCGGTCGAATATGGGTCCGCGGCTGAAGGGGATTGGTTGGTGGTGAAAGGGGGTGAAGAAAGGCTGCGCGGAATGGAACTATAATGCAGTGACTCACCGATGACTTCACCCCGGGGGCGCACTGTCACCGCCAGCCCCCCACTCGGCGCGCGCTACGTAGCAATCACCCGCCCCTCCTGAAGCAACCCCCATCCGTCCTCGTCGCAAGTGCTGCTGGGAAATGACGAAAACGCCTCGCGGGAACGGCGGAAAAAAAAAAAAAACACTCGCTCTCTTCTCTGCCACGAGTGGCTAGTTTCCAGAGACCGGAGCGGCAGAGAGGTAGGTACCGAAAGACGCCATATTGATCTCAACGGTTGTTATATCACAAAGATTTTCTGTCGTTTAATATTGAAAATGTCCCTTTGTTAAAGCATGTATCACACATTAAAAGCTCTTGGAACACCAAAACATAGTGACTATTACCAGTATTACTGCTAATAATAAAAGTTCGAGGCAAAACGTCTGTACATGGGATGAATTGATGGGGGAAAAAAAAAAAAAAAAAAAAAAAAAAAAAACTATTGGAAATGGCTATTATTGAGAACTCAAAAATGTATTTATTTATTAGGTCTGTTTTTCTATTTGTCTGCTTCTCTGACTGTCTGTTTGTCCGTTTGTTCCAGCATCAATCGAAAACTACTTTAACGGATTTTGATAAATTTTGTTTATTAGAAAGGTTTTTGGCTAACTAAAAAACTAGGCTATATAAACTTATAGAATTCCACGCTTAAAGGGATGTAAAGGTGGTAAATATGGTTTTAAGATAGTAAATAAGATTTCTCAATAAGTAGGTTTTTACGATAACAATTATATTTGGGAATTTAATTATGCGTAATGAATGATATTTGGTACCAATAATAAACATACCAAAACTAACAGTCACAAATTTTAAATTTTGGCAAATTCAACTGCTAAGGTGTGGAAAAGGGCTATGTTTTTAATATCAATAATTAGGTCTGTAAAACTTATAAAGCATAAGAAAAGATATCAGGCAATAATTATTAACATACGAAAACTACCCACCAACCATTTTTATATTTAGCAAAAGTTTACCTTTAAGGGGTGAAAATACGGTAAATATAGTTTTTAATAAATAAAAATATATCCCCGAATTTAATTAAGCGTAATAAATGGTTTTGGTTACCAATAACAAACATACGACAACTACCAACCACAATTTTTATATTTTGCTAAATACAAACCCTAAGAGGTGAAAAAGAATATATTTTAATATTTATAATTATATCCGTGAATTAAATTAAGCGTAATAAATGATTTTGGGTACGCATAATAAACATACGAAAACTACCAACCACAATAATTGTAACATTTTGCAAAATTCAAACTCAAATGTTGGTAAAAGGGGTTAGGTTTATTTTTAAAACAAAAAACCTACACTTCGAAATCAATTAGAAACAGTTGTAAGAAATGAAAAAAAAAATTACATCTAGAGTTATCTACGTAGGTATTGCTTATTTTTTCGTTTATTTAAATTCGCCTTTAGTGGATGTGCAAATGGGTTAAGTTTATATTTATTTTCAAAAATCGTTTCTCCGAAAGAAATACGTAAATAAAATTGTAAAAATAATAAACTAAAAATTATTACTTTTTACTAATTTACAAGATTCCGCCACTAAGGGCTGTAAAGAGGTTGGTTGGATTTAAAGGGAAAAAAAATTCATATTTCCGAATCCACTAGATCTAATGTTTAGAAATTGTGAATGAACCACAAGCACATATAATTACGAAATTTGTATTTCGTCGGTTAAGGGTATGAACAGGGATTAAGATTTTATTTTATCATAAAAATTAATATCTTTATAGCAAATAAACCTTTATGTAAGAAACGTAGCATGACTAACGTAAATAAATCGTTACGTAGAGTAGATACTTCTACCATTTTCGATATTTCACCCGAAAGTAATAAATCATATATCTAAGCAAATTACGATAAAGGTAATAAACTGATCAAGAATAACGTACAAAATTAATATAATGTTTTAACATATATAGTTTTTTTATACATTCGACCGCAAATGGAGTGAAGTGGCGTTAAATTTATTTGTATTATAATAGTCGTAACTCTGAAGCTAATCAAGCAGGATTCAAGTTATGTGGTATGATTTACAAACATGCGAAATCTGCATACTAATTTTTTTTAAAATTTACATCATTTAACGTTATAAAATAACATCTATTGATCAAAGCAAACTAAATTTAAATAATGGAAATGATACATAACCATGCCTCAAACTACCTTACATTCTCTTATTGAAAGTTCTCCGATATACCACTTCTTATGTTTTAACAGGTGTTAATATTATTAAAAAAATAATATAGTAATGGAATCCATTCAATTAGTATTTACACTCAATATAAATATAAGTTTATTATAATTATTTTGGAGTTCACATATGCTGAAAAAAGAAAAATAAATATGATGTGTTTGGTTTTTTTTTTTTTTTGTTTGTCTAACGGATATTGCCACATTTACTTAGTTCTGAATTTTTTTTTACATTAGTATCCGTGTAGGAAAATAGGAGGGGTAAAAAATTTGGGAATTTTGTTTAAGAAATACTAAGCCAACTAAGACTAAACTAATACCTTGAATGAGAATATTTTATATCTGTACTCTACATTTAAATAAATATGTGATTGTATCAAATATATTTAAATAATCGGAGGTGTTTGTTATATGATGATATTATTATTTAATTATTTTAAGCACAGCTTTAACCATAGTAAATGAAAGTGTTAGTGTTAACGATGGCATAAACTTATTTAAAATGAACTAGGTGGGTTTAAAAAAATTTCAATTGTCTACCTCATGAAGTGTAATATCACCAAGATAAATATATATTCTCGAACAGTCTTTAACAGCAGTTTTAAAATCGGATACTTAATAAATACTAAAAATTAAAAAGGCCTACGCATAACCACTTAAAAAATATAATTTTTCACAGGTTTTGTTAAAAAAATAAATCTTTTATGCATATAACAATTTATTGTGTCTATTTATTTAGTAAAAGTGTTTGTAATTAATCACATACTTTACTTTAAATGGTAATGTTTTAGCAATACTCTAAAACTGCACGACCGAAGCTGTGGGGTATTATCTAGTATTTAATAAATAAGTTGAAAAATAGGGGTGTGGAAAATTACAATACTAAAAGTTACAAACTAGAGCCTTTCATTTGTAAGAAACATAAAGGTATTTTAAAATATTGTAATATATGATTTTAGTTTGTGTCATAGAAATCTAAAAATATATTTGTAATCTTGACATAATTTTGGGACAGCTGTAAGAAAATCTAAGCTTGGTTTTGAACTTCGTTGATGCATATATCTGCATTTGTGTTGTCACGTGTTTTTTGTCCGTATGTTTATTTTTTTTCGTACGTTTGTGATAACAGTTTTTTTTATAGTAACTGGGTGTGTTATATGTATGTCATATTAATTATTTTTTGTTTATTTGTTTTAATCTGTTAATTCCCCTCAGCTGTTTGGATGGCACATAAAACAGACAATAAAAAATTACAAAAAATAAATTTAATACCCAAATAGCAATTACTTACTTCACAAGGCAAGATTTTTGTAGCACCCAGTCATTATTAACTTCAGGCATTCCATTAAATCGTATAGGAAGCTTTACCGAAACCATATTTTGAATATTAAAGACAATTATTATGACGTAAAAACGGTTGAAACCAAAATGGCGTCTTTCAGATTTGTATCGTTTCAGCTGAAATCTGTGGGCTGGGAGTTGGTGAAATAAACTTTTAGTAAATAACGAATGCAACACACGGACGGGGTATCTTCATCTGAAATAACATAATCTGGCAGCGGAAGGGGGGGGGGGGGGAGCTGGTAGGCTGAGGAAATATGGACGGGGGCAGCGACTCTTTTCATTATCTCGGCCGCGCCCTCGCTAAATAACTGCACCGCAGCGCGCTCCAGCGGCGGGCAAACAAATTTGAGCGCGCTATTTGTTTTTTTTCTCTTTTTTTTCGTTTAGCATAGGGCGTTATCGCGTACCGGACGTTCGCCAGAAACGACACATTAAACGCTGCGCTGTCCCCTCCCTCCGCCCTACTCTTCACTGCCTATCCTCTGCCCGGGTCTGCTTCCGTGTTCTTAAGCGGCACTTCGCATTCCAGGTCATTACTTTATATTTACGTTTAACACGGTTAAAATTTAGAAATTTTTCAGTGGCCGCACTACAAGATGAATATATATACTTTTTGCATAATCAGCTAGCAAAGTTGAATTTTTTAAACATTTCGGTATAGTATGGCTAAGGAGAACCAAATTGAATAAATAACTGCAAATATTTGGGTTTAAAGGCAATTCTGCGTGATAGGGATTAAATTTCAGAAATATTTATCTAAATTTTTTAGCCTTTTAAAATAATACTGATAGATAATAAGGATTTTAAAAGACAGGGTAGAACTATATATTTTTTTCTGAAATAAATTAAACGATGTTACATAGTAGCCAGTAAAATTGAATTTGAATATAATAAGGTTCCAGTTTCATTTCATTATCCGTATCCATACTGCACAAAAACAGTTAAAAATTAAATTTTTTCAGACTAAATATGCAAAAAAAAAAGTATCCATTTTGTGAAATTTCTGCCAGTCAATAAGCTGGAAAGTTGAACCGCCTGTAATCGGTAATATAAGCTAATGACCTGGAAGTTTACGTACTCTCTTAAAGAGAGTCGCTTAGTCGCTTCTCGTCGCGGCGTCCCGCGCGGCCCTGGCAGCTCAGTCGCGGAGGGAAACCCGCGGGCGGTGCTTGGTTCACTTTGAGAGGACCGCATCCTACCAGAGCCCATGTCGTACAACTGCCTTGTCCGTGATGAGACAGGACATGTGTAACGTCTTAGCTCTCGGTAAACGGCATTTGTTAATAGTAGAGACCTGCAAAATTCGCGGTTTCGATGGCCTTCAGGATAGACTGCACATTCCCCTGAACACTTGGGCAAATAACGCAAGTTCATTGGCTGCCAAATTGTGAGTCGTCTCATCTGGTTTGTCTGTGATTCGATCCTTTTTTGGTTGAGGGTTTATGATTGGCTGAGATTCGTCCAGATGAACAGTAAGCCAATAGCAAAATCATTATAAAAGTATATGTATTTGAATACTAACCTATCGCCGAATGAATCTGCGAATTTTTCCGGTCTCTAGTTAATAGTAATTAACGTGAATGGAGCGGAACAGAAACGTGTAATCCGGTGCTGCCATCTGTGGCGTATGGCGTAAATCATAGCTCACGTAGCCAACGTGAATCTTTATTGTATTAACTTTAGAGTATTTTAACAAGATGTGTGGTATTTTGATAAAATTCCTTGTCGAAATTCAGGTCCAAAGCCGTCAAGTCTTTTCGCTTTTACCGGAGCCGATTAATTTTATGATTTAACCTTTCGCTCTGCAAATGGAATGATTCAGTAGTCGACGTAGCTGCTCCTACAGAGAATTCTAGCGGCGGGTGCGGAAACCACGTGTGATTCGCGTCGAGAAATGTAGTTGAAAACACAATTAGTGCATATTTGTCAATCTTGGCTATATTTTAAAGAATTCTACGTAAAATTTCTTGTGCGGGTTTTATTATTATAAATGTGTTTCCGACATGAGAATACACGTATTTGCTCTTTACCGAGGTGAGGTATACAAATCTCTGGCGAGTACTAAAAGACTAACTCACATTTTTTTTCAACCCCTTCATTTAGTACCCGGTAAAGAGTGTTCTATAAAAGTGTTGATGAAGGATAGTGTCTAAGGACACAGCCAACGGTCTGGTTAGCTGAGCGAGGCGGGGGACCGAGGTGGTAGCTATGCCTCAACCTCTGGTCATAGACGGAGCCCTATCGCCTCTCCGTATTCACGCATACGGCTTATCCTTATCCACGCCCGTTTGGGCCCCGGGGCGGGAAAGCTAACGTTAAGAGCGTCGGGTTACAAAATAAAAATGAGAAGGAAACCCTTTGGAGGATGGATGTATGAAGAATTATATGCATATTTACAACCAAACATGTTTGTTGTAAAAGGAAGATAAAAACTACAGGTTAGTGATTAAAAAAGGTTACCTTTATTGTTTTAACGTATGTACACACAAAACATTGAGTATTTTCACCTAAGTAATTGTAATTTAAGATGTAGATAAATCCACGCAATTAAACCAAGTAGTCTAATAGAGTTTGGTTTCCCAGAAACACGAGTGAATAATTGTCCAAACTGTAGTTGTTTTTTTTTTAAATACGAGACAAAATTGTAAAATTACTTATCATTTTAACGGTGCACATATACGTTTCTCCAAGCAGACGACCAGCTGCTACGCAAAGGGATGCTATATTGTGCAATTTATTGCAAGCGGGCTTATTACGTAAATGAAGTTAATTTCTCGGGGTAGCGCGTAAATTGCTCTTCTTGGTTAAGCAACGCAAGGCGAAGCAGCAATATCCGTGATTAATGGTCAGTTTAATGGGTGCGAATGTCTCTTTTTATTTTCAGCGAGACTATTTCCGTGGCTCGTTTCACGGTCGTCCTCACGCGTGTAACGGCCGCTGCATTAAGAGTCGCCTCGCGCGGGAGGAGAGGAGGCTGGGGGACAGATCTGGCACTCGGGATGATAATCCCAGGGTGTCACCACACCGCGGTGCAAGCCATTCTCCCGCGACTCGGCAAACCACGGCAAAGAGCGAGCTCTACCTTCGGAAAGGAAGAATAACAAGTTAGCTTCTCCCGCGGGGCTTTTATTTACTTATTTACATCTTCCGTGTTGTTGTTATTCCGAGTAAATGTCAGTATCTTCGTTATGAGAATTTAAAAAAAAATCTATTTAATTTTTGCCCTAAAGAGGAATAATTCTCCACCCTATTGGATTTTAAAAAAAGAAATAAAGGCCACAGCTAGTCTTAAAGATATTAGCAGGGGCCAGAAAAATTATCATCTTGCTATAGATGCTATTTTTTGCTAATTTACACAGATGCTATTTTTTTTGCTAGTATCCAGAATAAATGACAGTTTAGCTAATTTTCAAAATAAATGCTTTTTCAAGCTAAATTAGTTTAACATGCCATTCACTTTTTAAAAAAAAATATCCTTTTTAGCTACATTTTTTTTTTGTAGTTTTAAAAATCGTTGTATAAATGTATATTCTTACACTTATAAAGAAACAACCCTTAATAGAGACTTTCATGTACCTGACTCACCTTATATACATACTTTCTGTTTATCTACGACATATGTGCATGATTAACAGGGGCAGGCATTTTTCGCGAAAAAAATCTGAATGTCTGTTAGACTGCAACAAGGTATACCCGCAACAGCGGTTTCTTTCTTGTGATTGACGGCCGTCTGCGAGAGAATTAGTTGCCTTATTTGACAGAGCCACTCGGGACGCGTTTGCTTCCGCACTGGATTACTGTGATTGGTGTTGTAACGAAATACGTGTACCTGAAAGAAACTCACCCAATCACGAAACACAGAAGATGGTACAGTGTGTTTTAACTTTCAGTAGGCCTAGGAATCTTTTCGCAAAATATGCATGCGCCTAATGGTTAATTATTAATTAAATAAATAATTTAAATTTTTGTTTGCCACTGAAGTCTTACCAGCAATTGAGTTAATACCCAAAAATAAAACTCGTCCACCATCTTTGCTGCAAATTTTCTTATCTCACAGACGAAAGATGTACCCATGGAATAAGATGAGAAACAAAACAAGCTCCACTTTCGGGCATTTTGCTGTAGCCGGAGGGTGTTACAATGTAAATATTAAGTTTGAAATAAGTTGCATTTAAAGAGTTATTTTCACGATAATAGTTGATATATTTTTTAAAAATAATAGATGATGATTTGGGGGGGGGAGGGGATATATGCTGATTTTTCCAGCCACTATGTATTAGTTGAGTCTCGATTAATCGAGCTTCGGTTAATCAAGTTTCTGTATTACCTGAGCCGACCAGAAACGATATTACGAGCAAAGACTGTTTGAACGTTTGCTTGAGGACCTAGACAATGATCTACTCGTTGTCGAAAGCCTAAATAAAATTAACCTTAAAGATGACATTTACTCGTTGGGTGAATCGTTGAGTCAAGTTAAATAATCTACACCGAAGGAAAGCTAAAAAAAACAATCACCCTGAAAAGTGTTGACAACAGAAAACAAACACGATTTTCTTATTTCATCCGTGTTATCCGAGACATTGATTATCCAAGGTTGTCGCGGTCCTCATTAACTCGGATAATCGAGACTTCTACAATACAGGACTTATATTTTGAACCGTGTTTGAGTCACAGCCTCGGCCTTTTTTAAGTATTGCAGCTAGTCACCCAAGTGAATAACAAAAAAACAGCTTTGTGTGGCCAGTGACACCTGATATGCAGTTGGCTGTATTTTACTCACATCGCGATCATAGTGCCCTGTGTGACTGTAGCTTTTGAGAGTAAAGAGAGATATATATTTTCATTGATTTTCTCCAGGTTTTACATGTTGAAGATTACTCATGAATTAATACTAGAATATTAAAGAGTATAAAAGCATCAAAATAAATAAATAGTCATGTATTTTAGTGTAAAAGGGGGGGATTTAATTTCGAGAAGAAATATTCATGCATCCGAACCAATTAAAACTAGAGTTAAAAAAGTGAGTATGTCTTACACACACAAAACTTCTGATTTTCTTTGCTTTACCGTGGGTAGCCACTACAGTATCACCTCGCCTAGTACACCTTAACTGCGCCATGGTTATCCTTAAGGGGGTAGTATAATACATTAATTTACTTCCAATATCTCGCATATTTGTACACGTTTTGAAATAAATTAATAATAACCATATTTAATTCTTTTCAAATTTTTTTTTACTAAATAACTCTTTATTTTAGGTTTTATTGAAATAATAGGCAACATTTTATGTCAATCTTAGCATGTACTGAAAGCATGAAATCATTTGTTATACGATTTGTATTAACCGTTCGTATTTAGCATTCGCCTTCAGTGTCCTTATTTTTATATCATTCATAAAGCAATAAAAATAGTTTTCCCCAGAATAACAGAAATCGGAGTTTTTTCTGGTTTTTGTGAAAAAAACAAAACAATTTCCTAATGATTTATGAATGCTATATTAAAAAAAATTTATATTCGAAGAAGTAGGCTACATATAAACTGTTAATCTAAAACTGTATACCACACGAATTCATGTTTTCAGTACATGTTTTCAGGACTGACATAATAAATTTTCCGTTCAAGTTCATAATAACAATAAATAAGGATTTTTTTAGGAGGAAAAACTTGTGTAACAATTAAGTATGTTTACAGTATGAATCTAGTTAAATAAATGTGCAAAAACCGAAAAAATTATAAGCAAATTAATTTAGGATACTACCCACTTATTGGGGATACCAACCAGTCTCCATGCCTACCAACACAAGCGTGGCGCTGTGTCATGCATGTGTACAGTAGCGATGGGCATATTTGTATTCTTAAATACCAATGTATTCGCAAAAAAATATTTTCTATGAATACGAACATATATTCGTATTTACAGATGTGAATACGAACATATCGGTATTTGCAGGTATGAATACTAATACGGCTGCATTCGTATTTTTAAACGAATATTCGTATTTTCGAACGAATATTCGTATTCGCGTATTCGTATTCTCAAGTATGTAGGGGAAAGTGTTGAACGTGGGAACATTTGCAGATTCTAGGAAGCGGGCTAAATCCATCACTAGGTTGTGCAGAATGACGCCATGTGTATCTGACAGCAGTACTGTCTCGTTTTACTGGAAATTGGGCGCTATGTTGCCGAAACATTTTTTGAAGCATCTAAAGTAAATATTTCATGCGTCTTTCTTCAGTTTTTTTTTTTTTTTTTTTTTACAGAAAACAAATTTGAGTTTGACTAAATCATCATTATATTGTTGAACTTACGGTGAGTAGATTCATACAATGTACCTAATAAGTTTAATTCTAACCACTAGCTTATGCCACCATATTTGTTAGTTTTCGCTACCTCTTGTATCTCGGCACACACATCATGTACCATTGAACATTTTTCCAGGTACGATGCTGTAATTTATTTGTTATAGATCGCTATGCCAGGAAGTAAGTGCGGCATTAAGCGGACCCCGATTGACCCAAATGCTATGAGAAATGCTTTAGAAGCGGTTTTGGCACCTCCTGAAACGAAAATATCAGTTAGAGAAGCCTGAAAAGTATACAATGTTAAATTGGGTACTCTACAAAGACAAATTTCGCAATTACAGTATTATGAGAGTGAAACTTTTCAATACAAACAGAACATTGACATAAGAAAAAAAAATCTGACGCTGAATTACATAAAATTGTAGCAAAAACGAACTACGTTTTATCTTTAAATCTTTGTCTGTAAAGTCGGTTTACGGACGATAATTTTGCGTGATAATGTCATAGGAAAACATTGATGAAAAATTGCATACTTTTTAATTTTAAAAAATGATTTACAGTTTTTTCAAATTTAATCTAAATAATTTGTTTAAATATAATCACGAACAATTAGTTATAGAAATAAACTGAAATCAAAGCAATGTCAATAAATTGTTAATTTGAAATAACGAAATTGGACAAATAAATCAAAAATTTTAAATTGCTGCTTTTAAAAAGCCCGCCTAAATCTGTTTGATATTATAGAAGATTTTCTCGCACGGTGGTTGGCCGGTTCTTGCACGCTCGGCTCAGGCGGAACGTGCGAGTCATGCTTTTTCGTGCGTGCAGCCGGCGTTCATCGATTTATAAGACGTTATCGCGTCAAGAAAAATGTGTGTACGAGTGTTAGCATACAAGTTTGCCTGTTCGAATGACAACAAATTTTTTTCCTGACAATTGGAATGAGTAGCAACTAGTTGGAGAAGAATGGGCGAGGGTAATAATTCATGAAGCGCCACACTGAATAACCTATTGGGACACCGAGACCCACTAGTCATAGCAGAGCTACAAGCTTCATGAAATCAGATGTTGGCGTATTTTTTAGATGATATTGAGAGCATTCATAATCTCTTTGGGCCCATTCCACCCGATCTCATTTGTAATTGTGACGAGACGGTTATGTCTGTCTACCTACAGTCCAAAATCCTGGGAAAATCGTAGCTCCAGAAGTAATGAACTATGCGCCGATGTTGGAACCTTTGGATGGAAAGCCTACATTTGTATTTGCAGAGGAAAATAAATACCTTTATTTTACACGAAAGAAGAATGATTGTTAAATTCAGCTGTTGTAAAGATCCTATATGCATTTGCTTGCAATTACAGGTTCTCTCAGGGCTATCGAGAGAAACCACCACTCCGTATTATTTAATATACAATTTTTCCAATCCCACGGCTAGACCAAATTGAATACTGTAAACGCCACTGTGGCTACAACTGTAAATGTGATGTAATTAACAATAGACTTGTATATTTCGTCCTGTTCCGGTAAAACCCAACCTGGGCCTGGGCTCTTGGGATTTCGCCAACCTCCTCCTCACCTCATGCTTGACATAAAACCCTCTAGATGGCCCTGTATATGCCAACGGAGACAAGCTTTTGTTTAGGTATGTTATTAGGCTTATGCTTTTATTTTGACGCAGAATATACTTGCAAAAACAAGTGATTAAATTATCCACCGCCTACTGCATTTGAACTCATACAAAGTGAAATGGAAATTATAACCCCTCCAAACACCCCCTACTGGTGCATGTTTTTGACAGGTGTGTCGTCATAAAAAGGCAATTTGGGGGACCAACTAATTATATTGCCGTGCATCCAGTGCATGCGGTCGGTATACGATGCCTTTTATAAAGCAATTATTCTGCTTTCGATCCCGCGTGGAGTTGATATGAATACGCATGTTGGTATTCGCACGCCATGACACCGAGTGCGAGAAGTGACTCGCTCGGAGGTTTCCATTCGCCAAACAGTGCTATTTAATTTTTTTTCTCTCGTAAGTTTGAAAAACTAGTAACATTGGTGTAATTTTACACAAATGTGCCAAAAAAAAAGTGCTACATGCTCCGGTAAAAAAAACGAGATTGTTATTTAAATAATTAACACGTTAAATTACACTTTTGGATGAATATATGATATTACACTTACAGTAAGTTTTAAATTAATCACTGTTCTGTTGTTTTGTCTGTAAACTGTATTTGTAAGCACACACATGCCATTGTAAAGGTGAAAATATATGTCAGTAAATTTACAACTACCAAAGAATTGAAAAACGAAATGTATTTAACAATTTATACTGACAAACCCCCATTTAATTAACATTAGGTTACGAAAGTGGTATTCCCATTACACAATAATAATTCAGTGTGCAAGATGTTAGAGAAGTTAAGACGTTAGACTAACAATCATGTCATGAGTTTGATACTCTGCTAATCCACTCACGTTGTTAAAAGTGTTTACTTGAACAAATAAAGGCGATAAAATTAAAAATCGCTCTAAAGTACAAATTGTATATTACAGTACAGAGGTACAAATTAACATGTTAGTGTAAATTACTCAAAGATGCAGTAAAATCTACTGCAAGTTATGTTATATTTATCATGCGTGCATATTTGAATTTATATATCTCGGAGTAAAACTACACCAAACATATTTATTAAAACCCTTAGAACCATTTACAGTTTGGATAGTTTTTGTACTTGACCACAAGAGTAAAGATACAACTAAATGTGTTGGTACAAAAATTACATTAAAATCGGCGTAGATTCTGCTGCCACATACATTTCGTGTAAGACGACACCTTTCTTCTTTTACAGTGTAGGGTTGATGATAATGATGATGATGATGATGATGATGGTGGTGGTGGTGGTGGTAGTGGTGGATGTGGTTAGTAGTAGTAGTAGTAGTAGTTAGTAGTAGTTTTTGTTGTTGTTGGGTGGTCAGCTCGGAAGCTGGGTTGAACCGCTGACACAGCCACGTGTTGATAGCCTTGGCCTACAGGGAAGAACTAGGCGAGGTGAATCTGCAATGGCTCGCAAATGCCTTCTGCAGTATGGCGAAAACAAATCCCCTACTTGTTCGGGAATTGAACCTGGGCACTAAGCCTCACGAGCCAGAAGCTCTAACCACTATTTTATTTTAAATTTTTTGGTTCGTTAGTAATTTTTTCATCACCATCTAGCAAACCATGCCTCCCTTTTCTTAGTTAAAATCTATACTCGTTGGTTTAATTGAACAGTTTTATTGACGTTTACATGTTTGTTGTGTATTTAGACGGTACATATTCGCACACACTCCTTGCCCAGGACTCGAACCCATATCCCTTCGCACCGACAGCCGTTGTGCAAGCAATTGCGCTACAGAAGGTAGTTGACGTTACTGAAGTAAGAGTATATTTATCAAAGATTATTTTCGTTTTTTTTATGCCATTGTATTATTAAGGCCGGAATGCTAAAAACTGTTTCATTTGAAGTTATATACGGTTGTTTGATACCTGGCGGTGGATGCACTGGACGGGGGAGCTACTCGCACTCACTACTCGCACTTACTACTTGCACTCACCACTCGCACTCACTAGTCACACTCACTACTCGCGTCACGACGGCAACCTTTTCAGCTGATCCGAACAAAACATCCTCTACGGTATCGTTGAAATGCACAAATGCCATTAAGATTATGAAAAAAAAAAAAAAAAAAAATTGCACAGCCTACAGGCGTAGGTAAATTTCGAAGTACCTATTTATTGTGGAAATATTTAGGAGACTTCTATAAACTTCTGGAACATTTTTAGAACTTAATGTACATAACATATTTATTTTCTCCAATATTACAAAAAGATTGATTAAATATTTGCTCATTTTCCACCCAGCAAAATTATACGAATATTTGTAACCAAATATGTATCCCGTATCAGCTTAGAACGAATGTCGTATTAAATGCCAACTAAGGTAATTATTTAATTTTTTTTTTACCTTCAACCACTATTTTTCATTTAATGCAGTTTTATTGGATTTGTTTTATTGCCGTTGTTAAACAGCATTTTTTTTGGTGCATTGCCAAATTTCCAAAGCTCCTGTTTCCGATGCCCCTCGCATGTTTTGCACATTACTGCTAGAATTAGACGGCCACTTGATATTTTAAGGAGCCAGCAAGGCGTCTTACGGTGTATCTCTCGGGCTTGGACGCAGTGGCTCGGCCGACTCATCTCATCGACGTGTCGCACAGCGCCGCCGTGGACGAGGTACCCTGGGTTCGTGGCCCGCGCCGCGCCTCCCAGTAATTTCATTTCCACTTCATTTCCGGTTATCGCGAGCGCTGGCCGAGTCCCCTCTCCTCCCCTCCTCTCCACCCGTGTTTTGTTCTTCCTGCCGTCCAGCCCGCCCGCCTGACCCAGTTACCTCCAGCGCCCCCGGACTACGAGGCCTGCGTTTTCATTGACCCCCGGTCCGTCCCGGACGCAACCGAAGTCCTGAGCTCGCACGTGCAACTTCGCGGTCCGGATGGGGAAAAAAACGAATACCTCCACATCTATCTATCTATACTATAATAAAACAGTAGTTTTTTTCTTCTGTCTGTCTGTCTGTCTGTTTGTACGCGGTGTTCTACAAAACTACTATACGAATTTTAATGGGGTTTTCAAGTTAACTTGAGCGTAGTAGAGAAAGAAATATAAGCTTTATTTCATCAAAATCGGCTCAAGGAAAGAAAAGAAATCTTAATTATATGACATACAATATAATCATTATAAGAAGCCATTAAGTTTTGATATTGTAAGGAACTAAGTAGAGAGTAAGAAAAAATAAAGATCCTGACAGTTTGTAGTGTCGCCATATTTGTTTCAATTTTCAATACCCTTTTTGTATATTACAATTTAAATTGCAGAAAAAAAATCATGTTTCATGGACACATAAATAGTGAGTGTGTGTCATTTCTCTATGTCCACGAGGTCTCGCCGCGTCAATATTCTCCTTGGGGCGAACCCATCCGCTTAATTAAATAAAATAAACAGCTTTTATCGTTGAATGAATTATTTCATGAAAATCTGCTCTCATAAAGACACTAATGAATCACCAACATGTTCGATAACAAGAAATTGTGATATGGCAAAAGTGTTACAAGATTGCTCTCTAATCGTTTGGGATGAATGCACGATGGCGAATAAAAAAAGCAGTTGAAGCTGTGGACAGGACACTACGGAACATTAGGCGCTCATGGGGAATGTCACACTAATCTTTTCTGGAGATTTTCGGCAAACTCTACCAGTTGTAAGTCGAGGGACTAGAGCCGATGAAATCAAAGCTTCACTGAAGAATTCTTACCTCTGGCCTCAAATAAAAAAACTGCAATTAACAATTAACATGAGAGCACAGCTGGGTGGTAATTCTCATGCGCAAGAATTTTCCGGTGTTCTATTAAAAGTTGGAGAAGGTGCCCTCCCTGAGCAACACGGTCAGGTGACGCTTCCAAAAATACTTGGCAGAGTCGTATCTTCGGAAGACGAACTCATACGTTCGGTATTCGGGGATCTGTCAAACATACAACATCAGGAACATACGTGGTTATGTGAACGTGCCATACTCACTCCAAGAAATGACCAAGCTGCTGCAATCAGTGAAAATTTTTTTAACGAATTGAATGGGGCTGAAGTGGTTTACACATCGTTTAACAGCGTCCTTAATCAGGACGACGCCACTAATTATCCAGTTGAGTTTTTGAGTTCTCTCACTGCAAGTGGTCTTCCTATTCACAAAATTGTTCTCAAAGTCGGTGTTCCATTAATGCTTCTGAGGAACTTTACTCCCCCAAAATAGTGCAATGTAACCCGACTTAAAGTAACTGCTCTACAACGAAATATAATCGAAGCTGAGATTCTTACTGGATGTGGCTCAGGTGAAACTCTTTTCATACCACGCATACCGATCATCCCGAATAACTTCCCGTTCGGGTTCAAGCGCACACAGTTTCCAATAGCAGTTTGTTTCGCGATGACAATAAATAAGTCTCAGGGTCAGAGCCTTAAGGGAGTTGGTGTCGACTAAAGGTCTGATTGTTTTTCCCACGGCCAGATGTATGTGGCTTGCTCGCGGTTCAATAATGGAGACAATCTTTACATTCTAGCTCAAGACGGGAAAACAGTAAATGTAGTTTACAAAGAAATTTTATGAAGTGTCTTCCCGACATTACATTTTAAAGTAGAAACATATTTACCCCAAATTTAGGTAGTAACATATTTTATTGCAAAGACTGAAATATAGGTGAGAAAAATTATCATTTGTGAACATAAGAAAACTACTACAACTGTATCAACTGTTATGTTATAATGTTCAAATTTCTAAATGGTGCAAGATAATACAAAATTCCATGCGGAAAAAGTCGTGGGCAGCAGCTACGTATAGTTATAGGTATAGGGCTATGCATGCTGATTTTTCATATACTGCATGGATGCGAACATGTAAGTATAATCTATCTATCTTACTATAATAAAATAGTAGTTCTTATTCTCTCCGTCTGTCTGTTTATACGCGGTGTTCTACACAACTACTATACGAATTTTAATGTGGTCTTGCGTATAACAGTCATTACTTAATTATTTGCCTTCAATGCAGTTACCTTATTTCACGTCCAGCGAAGCGGGCGGGTTCAGCTAGTCGTTAATAAATGCATCTTTTCTATTTTAAAAATTGGTTGTCTGTAAAGTCGGTTTACGGACGATAGTTTAACGTGACAACGTCATAACAAAACATTGATGAACTGATTGCATACTTTTATGAATAAAATTGAATCATTTTTATTGAATTATCACTATTTTGTATGGATACAAAGAAGAAGTGAAATGAAATCTAAAATTTAATTGATAAATTTACTTTTATTTGCACTCAGTAATTCAGATATGTTTATTAATTTAAAGAAGACATTATTTTAAGTATAACTTTTATATATGTTTGCTATTTAACTTCTTCCAATCTGTGTTATTCTGTTAAGGATAGGCCAATGATAGGAAAAGTAGGAAACGAATGGGAGTGTTTCGTTTTCGTGCGTGCAGCCGGCGTTCATCGATTTATTAGACGTTGTCACGTCAAAAAGACTCTGAACTAACCTATCCAAACTTTTGAGGTGTAACATCTTAGCTCGCGTTACACGGCATTTTGGTTGGAGTAACTTCGTGAATGGAACGGAAATGTGTAACCACGGTGCTGCCACCTGTGGGCGGATGGCGCGAACCAAAGTTCATAAATACAAAAGGAAACTTTATAGTATTAACTGTTAAGTGAATTTTAACAAGATATTTTTTTCAAGTTTTTTGCGCTTTTCTCGGAGCCGTTTTATTATATAGTTTAAATTTCGCTCTGGAAATCGATTCAATAGACGTCGCAGTTGCTCCGGCAACGAATTCTAGCGGCGGGTGCGTAAACTACGCATGATCCGCTTCCATAAATGAAGTTGTAAACACAATTTGTGTATGTTTATCACGCCCGGGGATTATTTACAGAATTATACGTTAAATTTCGTGTCCGAGTTTCGTATAAGTGTATTTGCAACATGAGAACAAACGAATTTGCTCTTACCGAGGTTATATGTTACACATCTCTGGCGAATACTTAAAGACTCCCTCACAATTTGTTTTTTAAATTTCAGTTACGAACACCATCACGGAATAAAAAGGGGAATGTACTTATGTGCGTGCGTTAGAAGTTATTCATCGTAGCCATTATTAAATAAAACATAGTTAACATCGAAATGAAGAGTTAGTCGTATCAAAGAGACCCAAATAAATGGGTAGATATCTTAACTTTATGTATGCTATAACACAATATTCTCTATTGATAATATTATAAATCAAACCTGAAATGGGAACAAAAAAACCAGCAGAAACTGTGTTGGCTGATTTCAGACATTAAAAAAAAACCTAGAAGTTCAATGCGCATGAACATATGTGTATCAATTTGTTTTCGTTTGAAAATAAACCACGTGCTACGTTTAACGTGTTACTGGGTTAAAAAACAAATGACAGAAGGAGCATGAATGCGAGTTATTCGTGCGTCTGACTCGGGGCCTGTGAACACGGGGTTTCCCCGGCTGCAAGAGTATGCTCTCCCGGGAGCACGGCTTCTGTAGTTCGACCTGCCGCCGCCAGCCGCGCTGCGTGTCTGCTCCTCAGGGTGTCCACAAGGAAAAAATATTTCGTACCAACTTAGGCGAGAAAAAAGTACTAGATTTGAAAAAATGTATTAAATTATAATTTGTTATGGTTTTAACAATTCAGGAAGTTATTATGGCATTGCAATGTTTGAACTCAAATATCACACCACACACACGTAAATTCCATAGTTTTTAAAAATAATTACGCTTAATAATAAAACATTAGAGTTACTGTAATATTATTAAATTGAAGAAAAAAGTACTAGATCTGAGCGTAAATGTACTAGACCACTAAAATACTTATAAAAGTACTAGATCTAGTACGTAAGTACTAACTGTGCACACCCTGCTGCTCCGTGGAACCTGGCGCGCGACCGCCGGCCCGCCTCGTCAGGGGTGTACATATGTGTGTCAGCGAGGCGGGACGCTCGCTGGTGCTTCTAGCACGGTATCGCCTCTGGACTGGCGCGCAGTCTTCTCGTCGTCACAGGATAACTGTGAATTTGAGCGGTGACCGTAACATTATATGGCCGAGAAATTAAGATAAAGGTGTAATGCAAGTTCCTTAAGAGCTTTCAAGAATCTGTACTGGTAGTATTATTTATAAATTATAAAATTTGTCCCATTAAAATAAGATAGGCTAATAATCAAGGATTTTCAAGATGGCGGACGTAACGAAAATTGCAACGTTCAGGGATTGGGGCTCTTGATTCCAAATGGCGAAAATCAAGATGGCGACTGAGATCAAAGGTCAACGTCAAGGCCAAAGTCAATGTCAATCTTAAGGTTTTAGCCATTTCAACTCTTCAAAAAAATACAGTTTAAAAACTTAATCTGAAATCAAAAGTACTCTTCGGCCCTCGGTGAACTCTTAAAATGCTTTTCGTGAGCAGACCCCAGCTCGGATATCTTGAGTAGTTTTGAAATCGCGTTGTTTTTTTCCCTGAAGCTCTGTGCACCGGGTGTGCGCGCGAGTAGGAAGGGCCCTTAACGCGAGGACGTGACGCTCTGGGCACGAGTTTCCGGACCACCCGGTGTCTCCAAGTCGCTGCAGGCAAACACCCGGGATCGTCCCCTACTATAGCCCTTAGCTGATCACTTTCCCGATACCACTGAACTCAGCCTTTTTGTACGACCGCTAAGCCCAAGTTATGAAACTAAGTTCTCCAAACATGACGGGCAAAATATTGTTAAGAGACTTAAAAATAATAATAAAAATAAACGTTTAATAAGAGCGGTTTTTTTTATCAAAGTCTGATCAGTTACCAATCTCGTCATTGGTGATAGATTTCTATAATACATAACCAAAAAAACTCGTATTCCTAATTCAATTTATTTTCTTTATCATAAAAAAAAGAAATAATATTCAATGTTACATACGCATATGTAACAAGAATCTGGTTACACGTGTCAGGCTGTGTGTAAATTATGTTAGTGACTGTCATAAAAATCAGTAAATAAGCATTCAGTTCATAAAACAATGGGTCAATATTAGACAAGTTTGTCACATTTTTAACCTGTCAGCTCTAAAGTTTTACTATAGGCTACATAAAAATCTAATGTAATTGTTGTGAAGATTTTGTAAACAAGTAAGATTTCATGAAACATTAACGTGTTGATTTGTTAACCTGATCGACATTTAACTTCTTCCTGTCAGCTTTAAAAGCTGAAACGTTTTCCAACCACTTAAATAAATATAATTGTAGAGTCGTGGCAATTAATGAAAGTCATTATATTCCAAACGATCGATTCCCGGTGCTAAACTGTAACATTTACAGGAGCGATCGAAATAATAGAAGTGGAGGAGTTGACCCGGCGATAGTTCTGTCACGATAGATTCTATTATAGTTTTTATATTCTCGTCATTCATGCACGATTCTGCCTTTCCTCTCCTCGTCTGGTAATCACGGCTCTTAAAGACGTTGAAAGGTAATGAGATGCTAATAGAGCATTTTCTAAATTAATTGGGGGGGGGGGGGGGGGGCAAAGGAGTAACCAAGAGAACATCCACTGGTCATGGAAATAACCACCATGTCTCCTACTTTTTAAGGATTCTGGTTTAGACACACAACGCGAGCGATAGTTTTGTCACGATAGTGCACACAACGCGAGCGATAGTTCTGTCACGATAGTGCACACCGGTTCCTCCCGAGTGCGAAGCTAAAGTTTCGCTGTCTCGACACACGCTCGGTGACACTAGTAAGAATAAACACAATATAAAAAAGCATTGAGAAAAAATTGGTTTTCTGTAAAGTCGGTTTACGGACGATAGTTTAACGTGACGTCATAAAAAAACATTGATGAAATGATTGCATACTTTAATGAATAAAATTGAATCGTTTTTATTGAATTATCACTATTTTGTATGGATACAAAGGAGTGAAATTAAATCTACAATTTAATTGATAAATTTACTTTTATTTGCACTCATTAATTCAAATATGTTTATTACTTTAACGAAGAGATTATTTTAACTATAACTTTTATACATGTTTGCTATTTAACTTCTTCCAATCTGTGTTATTCTGTTAAGGATAGGACGATGATAGGAAAAGTAAGAAACGTATGGGAGTGTTTCAAGTTTAATGTGCCTCGAAAAAGTCAAATCGATGGTTGTTCCAATCGAGTGGAAGAGATAGATGCGGCGCAAGCGTACAATGAGCGTAACGGGACACAGCGTAACGGGACAACGTGCGTTTGGGACACTTTTTCGTGCGTGCAGCCGGCGTACATAGATTTATTAGATGTTGTCACGTCAAAAAAATTACTGCTCTGCTTATTTTTGAAGTGAAACTGCTGCTCTGAGGGGCCAACAATATTCGAGCGTTATGAAAATTCCGATCGCACGAGGGGAACAATTAGGTACGTGGTGTGGGAACCGGTAGAGAGGAGAGTGCGTCAGCGGCGACGCCACTCCAACGCATGCGCTAGCGGTCGAAGGGGAAAACGGAAAAGGAAGTGGGATAGTTGCGTAGCGTAACATGCTATATGCTAGTTGTAACGGCCGGAAGGGGAGACGGCAGGGGAGAGGTATAAATGACGCATCAGTGATGCTACGGAATTCTCGTAACGCTGCTTGTGTTTGTCCACTCCTCAATTTATTCGTAACGGCTGACGATTGACGCTGCCGTATTTATTTTATTTTATTTAAAGAATCTACACTTTATTTATTCGCGTGGGAAAGAGTTATTAATTTGTGCAATTGAGTTTATAATTATCGTTCATTTTTATGTGGATAGTTTAATCGAAAATGAAAATAATTTATCTCAATTTATACCTAAAAAGCAAGACGTTTCACGCCTGTCGTGCGAATTCTCCACGCGCAAAAATTATTTTTATTATCCTCCAGTTCTGAGTTGCAATTAATTAAACATATTTTGACACATGATGTACTTGCGGGCCTTCGGTTGGTTAAATTAACCACCCTAGAAGTAAGGTGACTAATAGTGAAGAAATATTAAATGAAGGAATTTACAATAAAATTGTATCGTGTGATTATTACTATTTTGCTGACCTAACTTAAACTAAGTGTAGGCCTATTTGGTAGGAGGGGTTCGGGTTAGGGAGGGATTCGAGTGCGTCTCAAGCCGAAGTCATGGCGGGGATTAGTCATTTATCGTGTGCTTTGTTCGGGGGTTGGCGAATCATGCCAGCAATTCAAGCCGTGAATAACTCCTGTAGCTTATATCTAGATGAAAACTGTGTTTAGTTGATCCCAGTTAAAACCCTAAGCACAGACATGCGAGGTGCAATGGGCATGCATTAATACATGACCCAGAGGATGGTCTGGACGAAGAGTTGGTCGGGGCAGGAAAGAGTCTTCCGTGAGGAGGTCGTGGTCGCTTGGGAAAGTCGTCCTGACAGCCGTGTGTTTGGAGGCGCCGTGCTTGTGGGTTCATCGTGTGCTACGGTCGACGAACGCTTGAGAGGAACCAAAAACATCTTCGCGTGCCTTGTCTTCCATTTTCGGCGCCACAGAGCACCAACAACCTCACAGTCGCAGAAATCACATCAGGTGACCATTATGACGTTGGTGCGGTCGGTCCTTATTTTTTTTTTCATTGGCTGCGCGGGACTGCTGTCTAATATTGGCCACTCCGGGAGGTCGAAAATTTTCGCGTTGGGTCACGTCCGGTAACTGGCAGGTTCACTCCTCCCCCCCCCCCCCCCCCCCCTGCTACGGAGGACTGATTGCACAATTGTGCTCCGCCGTGACTCTGCACGAAGTTCGAACTTCCTTTTCTTTTTTTTTTTTTTGGCGTGTGCAGCCGCGGTGGCTGGGCTTGTGGACGCCTGGTTGCTCCGTGGCCGTCGCGTCCGTCCCCACCGACGACGGGAACGACGCCCCGGACCGCAAAGAAGAAATAAACTATGACCAGCTCCCGTTCCGTCGGCGGGACGTGCCTGCCTGCCACTTTTTTTTTTGGCACCGACAGTCTCGAAGTCATTCCTTACCTTCCAATACCCACCATCCTTCCCAGTTCCTTTCCGCGGACCTGCCTTGTTTGAAGGTCACGTTCCGATCACTACTTCCTCCCGACGGTGGGAGGAGGTTCGTTGCCCCCACAAGTCCGAGCACCTCCAGAAGGAATAACGGCGGTATTCGAAGTCGTTCGGGGCAAGGTTGCGAATAAGCACTGTGTAAGGTCTTGTGTGCATCCAGTGGGTCGTTCGTGTAGTCCCACCCGGTAGCTCCCTGCACGCCATTGGCTAGTGGTCGCCGCGCGGCGCAAAACTGTGGTGTCGGCGAGGTGCCGGGAGAGTCGGGAGGAGGCAGCCACGGAGAGAGGAGGGACTTGCACTCATGACGCCTTGCTCGCGGGTGGACCCACAGTCGCGCGACACGCGGTGTTTATGTTTAGGAGCAATCCTAATAAATGGGTTAAAGGTATGAAATGCGCGTGATTATTAACTCGCCTTCGGTTCCCGATAAACGGCACACCCCCCTCCCCTTGTCAGTTGGGGGCGGGCGGTACACCAGGGGCGGTAGCACTGTGCCGAGGCACGGTGACCAGGACCCGGCAACGGCAGCGAAGATCAGCCGTTACAATTTGGTGTCAGAAGTGGGATACCACCGCCTCGTTCTATCGTTTATCGGGTTTCAGGAAGTTGTGTTACGCGCATCCGCGCCGCGCTGTATAAGGAAAATGTCCGTGTTTCGGTTCGACAAAAGTTGTCGCAGGTACTAATGAATGCAAGTACTGTATACGGGCGTGGACGTGGCCGTGCAAGAGCCTGCGTTACCGTGCCGCGAGACAGCCGTCGCCGGTCGTCCCTGCTGTCGCGCCGCGTCTGCATCCGTCCGCCGCGCCGTGCAAGCTGGCTAACGCGTGCGCGCTCGGGTTGCATCCTGCCGCGCTACGCGAGACTCGCCGCGCTGCAGGGCTAGAGTCCAACCGCGCCCGGCTTCACCACGTGCGGTGCATCCGCGAACACCATGACCAGTTCATGCAGTCTGGATCTCAACATCGCTGGAATGAGGTGAGGTATTCTTTCCTGATATACTCTGCACTCTAGTTACCATGGCATCAACCGTGCAGCTGGAAGGCCGCGAGCTTGATCTGCAAGCCGCCCTGAATTTGTTAACATCCCGCCTTGAACACCTAGAGCACGAAAATTCGGAACTGAGGAGAAATGCCACAAGTACACCCGTGACTGTAAGTGAAAATAATCAGGAAATGTCTCAGTCTGTTTCTGCACCTGTTCGAAACTTCACTCTATTGCCCACGATCCCAATATTCAGTGGTAGGCCGGAAGATAATGTTAAAATATTTTTCATTAAAATCGAGCAAGCTGCCAAGGTGTGTGGCTGGTCTGAAAGTGAGATGCTCGCCTTCGTGAAACTCAGGCTCGCAGGTGAAGCTTTAGATTTTGTTCTTGCTGACAGTGCATGTCAAGAAGCTGCCGCCTTTGAAGAGCTTAAAAAACACCTTTTGGAACGTTTTGGCAGGAAGCAAACGACCCGTTTCTATCGCGAACAATTGAGCCGTCTCAAAATCTTTGACCATGAATCCATTGAACAGTTTGCTGACCGGATACGCAAAATAAATGCTAACACATATGAATTAGGTCCTAATGACGAAAGAAATGAAGCCATTAAACACGAGGCTGACCAGAGAGCTCTGGATGCTTTCCTGAATGGTTTAAAGGGTGAGGTAGGCAAGTTTACACGTATTTCTCGCCCACAAACTTTTAAAGAGGCCGTTGAGTCCGCGATTAATGTGGTTGAAGCAGATAAACGCCCTGGTAAAGAGCCCGAGAACACTGGTAAGTCGGTATTTGCCTTGAACCGAGAAGTGGGGAAATGCTTCTTCTGCAACAAGGTAGGTCACAAGCTGAAAGATTGCCGCAAGAGGGCGAAAGCATGCTTTGGTTGCGGGAAGTCAGGACACCTGGTAAGGGAGTGTCCTAACAAAGGGATGATGGCCCCTAAGCCAAACTCTCCTGTGCATGAAAAGGGTAAGTTAAACACTTACAGGACTGGACTAGCCACGAGTCCCAGTCCTCAGTGAAGTGTATACCCGCGACAGTGTCTGACAATGACTTAGAGGATTTGACAGTAGTTGTGAGTTATGGAGGTAGACCACTCAAGTTGTTAATAGATACTGGCGCTCAAGTATCACTTATGTGGCAACATGTTGTTGGAGATGCAGCTTTGACGAATCTTGGGAAGCCTAAATTTTGTATTTCAGGCCTTTCGGGTCACAAGCTAAAGAACTTGGGAGTCACGACTGTTACTGTACAGTTAGGTGAAATAGCCTATGAGATGATTGTACAAGTCGTCCAGAACAACTGCAAACGTTATGATGGGATTATCGGGCTAGATTTCTTGACACTTCACCGAGCAACTATAGATGTAGCAAAACAGAGTCTGACGCTGGGAAATAAAGTGTACTCCCTGGGTCAGCGATCTGATGGGCAGACAGTACGTGTAAAGGACTGTTACTTGGGATTGATCAACCCATCTGGTCCAGAACTACTTACACCGTCCCCAGTACATCTAGCAGCTGCCGAGAAATTACCGCCAGGTACAGGAAAACTTGTCCGTGTTATGGTCCCGCTCCTTAATGTTCGTAGAGGAGATAACTGTACCCTGTTATCAGAACCTGTTAAGGTTTGCGATGTGTTGAATAATCAGCATTGCTATGTGGCTATAAGCATTACTACAGTTAATGCTCAGGAAGGAAAAGTAGAAGCGCTAGTGAACATGGTAAACATGAGTCGTGCTGAGGTAGAAATTCCTCGAGGTACCCAGGTAGCAGTAGTAGAGCTGCTGAATAAAGAAGCTGTCCTGTCTTGTTCGTGTGATGAGGACAAATCAGTCGTTAGAGAAGACATAAATCAGGCGAAGTTTTCGCAAGATTTGAAATTATGTGGTCGAGTTAATGCTCACGAAGCAGAAATAGATTTTTCCAGTAAGTTAAGTCATTTGTCAGGTGAAGATGCACAGATGCTAAAGCCATTATTACAGAAGTACCAACATATTTTTAGAGAGAGAGAGAATCTGCCAGTAACACCTTTGGTACAACATCGTATTAATACAGGGAACCACAAGCCTATTTCCTTGAAACCTTACCGTGTGCCTTTTCAACAGCAACAGTTAGTGCAGAACATGGTGGAAGAACAGCTGCAGTCTGGATTTATAGTACCACGAGAGTCCGGAGATCCTCCTTGGGCTTTTCCTATTGTCATTGTTAAGAAGAAATCGGAAACTGGCGAGCCTAAATTTAGGTTTTGTGTCGACTATCGTTCCCTGAACTCACTGACTATCCCAGATGTATATCCATTGCCCAACATTGTGGAGACCCTAGATAATTTAGGACAGTGCAAAATTTTCTCAGTTGTGGATCTCACCAGCGGATACCACCAGATAGGGGTGCATCCTGATGATCAAGCCAAGACCTCTTTCATTACGACAACAGGTGTGTACAAATACACCCGGTTGCCGTATGGGTTGATTAATGGCCCTGCTACATTCCAGAAGCTCATGGACAGTGTTTTACGAGGCTTGACACCTTCACAGTGTATGGTGTACATTGACGATGTGATAATTTTCAGCAAAGACATGACGCAACACATAGAACGCCTGGACTCAGTTTTTGACAGATTAGACCGAGCCAATTTGTCACTGTCATTAGGAAAATGCCAATTTGCAGTAAAGGAAGTTAGATACTTAGGTCATGTGATAAGTTCCTCAGGAGTGAGACCTGACCCGAAACTTGTAGAGGCAGTACAGAGTTACCCCTGTCCCACCAACGTGAAGGAGCTACAAAAGTTCCTAGGTTCATGTAATTATTATCGGCGATTTATGAAGAATTTTGCTGTCATAGCGAAACCTCTGACCTGTTTGCTCAAAAAGGGTATGAAGTTTACCTGGACACAAGAGTGTGAACAATCCTTCCTAGCCCTGAAGCAGATGCTCATATCATCCCCATTTCTTACTTACCCTGATTTTAGTAAGCCTTTCATATTGGCCACCGATGCAAGTCAATTCGCCATTGATAGTGTTTTGTCACAGATGATAGATGGGGAGGAACACCCAGTAGCCTATGCATCTCGACAGCTAAATAGAGCTGAGATGAACTACTCAGTCACTGAGAAAGAGCTGTTAGCTGTTGTCTGGAGTGTTAAGCATTTTCGTTGTTATTTGGTTGGAAGCGAATTCACAATAGTCACAGACCATGCTGCACTTACTTGGATGTTAGGTCTTAAGGATCCTAGTGGCAGACTAATGAGGTGGTCTCTTCAGCTAAGTGAGTATAATTACAAAGTACAGCATCGCCCAGGTAGAAAACATGGTAATGCAGACTGTATGAGCCGGCGAGTGCGCAATGTAGATGCTAGTGCTGAAGAAAGTATGGCAGTCGAACAACTACAAGATGAGGAGTGCCAGGGATACAGGCAGCAGCCAAAGTTTGTCGAACGAAATGGTATCCTATTTAGAGAGACTCGTTTGGGGTTAAGGTTAGTTGTCCCAAAGTCCCAACAAACCAAGATCTTACAAGAGTGTCATGACTCCGTGTATGCTGGTCATCGAGGTAAGAAAGCTACCAACCGAAAAGTTGCTGAACGATATTGGTGGAACTTCCGGAAACTGGAAGACCTTTCCAGAGGTTAGGTCTAGATATTGTGGGACCAATGCCCAAAACTGCCAATGGTAACCGCTACATTTTGACAATAATTGATCACTTTTCCAGATATTTGGTAATGCGAGCTATTCCTGACGAAACAGCAGAAACCATAGCAAAAACTTTTGTGTTTGACTGGATTTTGAAATTTGGTGTGCCAGATGCCATTATCACGGATCAAGGAACTAATTTCCTTTCAGACCTAATGACACAATTATGCCAGTTGCTGCATGTAAAGAAGTTGAGAACCACTCCAGGGCATCCGCAAGGAAATGGGAGAACAGAACGTGTACATAGGACCATTGCTAAAATGATTAGCCATTATGTCAGTAACCGTCATGATGACTGGGATGTCTACTTGCCATATGTGTGTGCCGCATACAACAGCCAAGTGCACACCAGTACTCAGTTAAGCCCATACGAGGTAGTCCATGGAATGAAGATGTCCACTCCTTATGAGCACCTGACTGTACCTCCGTCAGTTGGCAACAGCCATGTCGCCGAGTTTGCAAGAAAACTGCGCGACGTGTGGAAAGCAGTGAAGCAGCGCAACCACACCGCATTCTTACAGCAAGCTACGCAGTACAACAAGAAGGCCGTGCCAGTGAAGTACAGGATTGGCGATCTCGTGTTCCTGAGCAACCCAGTATTAAAGAAGAACCAGGTGAAGAAATTTCAGCAAGCGTGGAAAGGCCCGTATCCAGTCATTGAGGTGTGTTCGCCAGTGACCCTCAAGCTGCAGCTGCCTTTCCGCTCTATCACCATTCACGTTAATCGAGTGAAGCCGTACACGGGTACAGCCATTCCACCTTCTGCGTCTGTCGACCACGACCGTCCGAGAGGAAGACCTCGGAAAGAACCACCAGCAGCACCTGCAGTCAAGAAGTTGCAACCTCCTGCTGCAGATGCCGTTGCTTTGCCAAGGCAACGCCAAGCAACATCGAAGGTGCCCTCCCGTAAGCCACCACCGTCATCGGTGAGACCACCCATCCCCTACAACCTGCGAAGACGTCAGTGAAATGATATCTGTGTGTGCTGTTCTGTGTAACATCTTTATCTTTTGTTTTGTCTTAGCAGTGGAAATCCAAGTGCGTCAGTCTAATGTAGGTATTGTGTTTGAACGTCATAGTGATGTAATCGTGTCAGACAGTGAGTACTTAGTTGTAGTTAATTTTAATATTTCTGCCTTATCTCAGGAGTGTAAGCTGTTAGGTGACATGTTAGACCTAGTTTATAGTATACACCAAAATGAGTCCCGGAATAATGATAGTAGTTATGACAATAATTTTTATCTTGCATTGTCCCAGTTGCGTGGTGCCTATGATTATTTCAAAGCAGAAGTTAATAGCTTCACCTATTTGCTTCCAGAGGACAGTACTCGAGTAAGGAAGAAAAGAGGATTGTTTAACCTAGGTGGTAAAGCTTTAAAAGCTATGTTCGGCACTGCAACTTCTGCTGATATTGAGCATTTGAGTAAGCTCCTCGATAATGTTGATTCGAATTCTAAGAGTCTAGCTTCTGATGTCTCTAATAATGTAATTCTTCTGAAACATCTAGAAAAGCGCATTGTAGATAACACCCAGATTGTTAGAAAAATCGCGACAGATTATGTTAGTCACTATGAGAATTGGTACCAGAATATTAGTAGTAATGTAGAAAAATTGTTGCAAAATGCATTTGTCATGCATTCTAGGATAGATCTGCAGGGTATATTGTTGCGTGCTAGCGAAGCACTTACTAATGCACGTTTTGAGTCTAGCAATTTACGTCAAGCTATTGAGAACAGCGTTAATCATAAGCTTAGTAGTGCACTCATTAAGCCAAGTATGTTTATAGACATTTTGACCTTGATAAGTGAATCATGCATCTAGTACGTAAGCCTGAGTCCAGTGTAGCTGATACTCTCAGTATTGTCAGTGTATGTTTAGTGGGTTTAATTAGTATTATGGTTGTTATCCTGTTTGTAGTGTTTAAAAGGTACTACTTGGCTAAACTAGTGAAAGACTGTTCCACAGACTTAAAAGAAGTGACTGCTTCAGAAGTAAAGGTTGTATGGCCCCATGCCAGAGAGCCAAGTGTGGCAGACCAATAGAACCATTGTTCATGTGTGGTACTTGTACTGTATGTCGTGTATTGTATGTTGGCGTGAGTGTCGCTGTGGGCTCCACTCTTCGAAGGGGAGAGTGATTGTAAGGTCTTGTGTGCATCCAGTGGGTCGTTCGTGTAGTCCCACCCGGTAGCTCCCTGCACGCCATTGGCTAGTGGTCGCCGCGCGGCGCAAAACTGTGGTGTCGGCGAGGTGCCGGGAGAGTCGGGAGGAGGCAGCCACGGAGAGAGGAGGGACTTGCACTCATGACGCCTTGCTCGCGGGTGGACCCACAGTCGCGCGACACGCGGTGTTTATGTTTAGGAGCAATCCTAATAAATGGGTTAAAGGTATGAAATGCGCGTGATTATTAACTCGCCTTCGGTTCCCGATAAACGGCACACCCCCCTCCCCTTGTCAGTTGGGGGCGGGCGGTACACCAGGGGCGGTAGCACTGTGCCGAGGCACGGTGACCAGGACCCGGCAACGGCAGCGAAGATCAGCCGTTACAACTGCCTTGTAAGGGACACAACGGTAAAACAAATCGCGGGTCGTATGTCCAAACCGAATCCCGGCAAG
The DNA here is from genome assembly GCF_032445375.1 of Bacillus rossius redtenbacheri. Classification (NCBI taxonomy): domain Eukaryota; kingdom Metazoa; phylum Arthropoda; class Insecta; order Phasmatodea; family Bacillidae; genus Bacillus; species Bacillus rossius. Next base: position 4,655,563 of record NW_026962012.1, on the reverse strand, counting down.
GAAACAAATCGGCAACAATTTTAATAAACAGCGCTCTGTGCGAGGTCAGAGACTGATTTCAGCGCATTCTAGCGGACGGTTTGCAACCATCGATGCAGTTGTTACGGCAAAAATCATTGAGGTAACAGCACCATCGCACAAAAATATAACCGCGCCTTTCTAATTTTCTTAAGCACTTTTTAAGTGGCGATTATTTCTTGTTATGAACATTAAAATGTACAATTTGTATTCCAGAATAGTTTAGCTATCATAAAGTATTATTTGGCACACCAACATGTGACTATGTACGAGTTAATGGCGCTAGACACGGGTCCGCCATCTGGACGAAATCAACAAAAAAGTGAGCTCTGCGCATGCGCGTAATTCGGGCAACATATCGGCAACGGATAGGACACCAAAATCCGTTCCCTACAAAATAAGGTACTGTCCGTGTCCTATCTATATGTTTAGGGTTCATGTGTACCGTATGGAACAACTAACGCTTATTTGCGGGTGTTGGAACACCGGTGTAAGTGATTTATTTTTTACCTCTTGTCTCTCGTTAGGGTGGTTTAGATGTCAGGTACATTTAGGTAGAGTCAAAATTAACCGAGTTAATAACCTCCGATAGGTAAAATTACGGATTTAATAACAATGTCGTTTTGGTTTTCAGCTGGCCCAGTTATATCGCTATTCCGGGTGATGTTTTCCCGGCTTTTATTCAGCGTAGATTCTTTCACGTCACTCCATGATTTGCCAAACTAGTAATTGGCTTCTTTGAGGTTAATTATCTTTAGGCTTTCGACAACCGTTAAATTATTGGCTAGGTCCTCAAGCAAATTTTTCAAATGTCTTTGCTGTTAATTGAGCTTTAGGTAGGCTCGGGTAACATGGAACCTCGGTTAATCGAGACTGAACTGTACTCACATGATCGTAGATAGATGGAAAAAAAATTTTTCTATAATTTTCTATAATATAAAAATACTTAATAACTGTATATTGTTTTGTGCAAATATATTGTAGGCGAATTTAGAATTATGAGATTTCTATAAGTGATAAACCAAATGGTATGATTGTGATGATCGGTTAGTAGAATACACTCAAACTTGATAATTTATTATTTTACTTTTTCAATACATGTCCATGCAACCATATATTTTTAGATTTTTTTTTCATTTCACACTGTCCATGCGAAAAAAAAACAGGTTTCTTTTTAACCAATCAAAACTCTCTTCGGTCGTCTAGAAGCAAATTGGTATTTTAAATAAAAAAACGAAATAATATAACAATTTTGAACACTTCATGCGTGTTAACACCTATGTGTCATCTGAAAGAAAAACGGTTACCTTCAAAGAACCTGCAAGTAATGTGCGGAACATTATTTAATTCAATAAAACGATGTATCGGTTACAGCGCAAAAATGTTTATATCGATTTTTTTTACATCGATTGGGCCCGTCAACGATTAATAGAAATTGAGATAATCAGAGTTGATGTGCACTACAGTACAAAAGCTTGACTTGGGAATGGACACTGCTAAAAATAAGATTCTCGCATTAGACTTACCACTCCGGTTAAATGGGCTCTTGGCATATATAAAATGTCTGCTTCTGACAAAAATAAAAGTTTAAATACACGTATTGGCCATAATAGAGATACGTGTGGCATGGCATCGTATGTCTCAAATTTACTAAACAATTTTAATCAGCAATGTAAACAGGTAAGTAGCTGTTGTGTCACGCTAAATTTTATTGTTGTGAAATTAAAGAAGCCAAAATCTCTTCACCCCAGTCTAGGTGTGAAAGTGCTTGATTAAAAAACTGAAGTTTGATCAAACTCATTAAACCTGCACAGAAGTGTGGAAGATCTGTTAGAAGTATGGTGTTTTTCATCACACTTGTTTTTATAATTTTTTTAAACACTAATGAAAAAATATCAATTTTAATTTGTTCTGTCGACTAGAGTAAGACAAGCTGTAATTTCGGTTGGTCATCTTGATGGCAATCCAATACAACTAAGAAAATAACTAACGTAACAAGTTAATGCTTGTATCATAACAAAAATTTAACTTCACAACTTATTTTTTTTCGATTATTTTCTGATAACACCAATGTCTCATTTGGACGGGTTTCTCGATCGCTAAGTTTCTCCAGCCGACATTTTTACGAGATCAGTTTTCGAATGTAGATACTAGTTACCTACCTAACGTACGAGTTCATATTCAGAATAAATCACTTAACACATAAATTTTTGTTAACATGTAGCAGATTGTTTTCTGAAAATAAACGTAATTTCCATATATACAGACCGTTGTTTTTAGAAGAGCCTGGATTCCGAATAGATAATATTTTCTTCAAAATTTTTTTTAAAATATATTTCCCAAATTGAATTATTTTCGAATATATGCTACCAAAATTTGAATAGACTGATTTTTTATCGTACCAAATTCCCCGAATATAAATTTTCTCGACGTATGCCAAAAGTTATTTTGGTGTGTAGGTTTCCCGAGTAACCGCGGGGGTTTTCGAAGCGACCAATATATATATTTTTTCTTCCCGAAACGACCCATTTCCGTGCTGCTGCCTTTTTTTTTTTTTTTTTTTCCTTTCGAGTCCGCCAATTTCCGTGGCCGCCAGTTTTTACCGCCGCTGCGTGACGTGTCGGGACGCCTGCCAGGGAGGAGCTGTGACTCCCCGGGGGACAGCTGTTGGGGGGGGGGGGGGGGGGGGGAGAACTTGGGACCGAGTTACCTCCCTCCTTCCCCTCCTCGACCGACCGCGTGTGTGTGTTCGGGGGCCGTCGCACGCGCTCGGCGGACCGTCAAGGGTCTCGGCCCTGCGCTCGGGAGAACCCTCCAAGGAGTCGGCCGGGAGGTTTGACGTTACCCACCTCCTTCCTTGGAAAACAACCCTCCCCATCCTCCTTCACCCGAAAAACCCTTCCTTTTTTCCGGGGAGTTTAACTCGATTCCTCGCGCCGAGGCGCTGTGTGCCGCCGAGGGGTTGGCGGGTGGAGGGGGGGATGGTTTGCCCCCGAGGAGGGGAGCGTCAAATGGGGCCACTTGGAAGCCCGCGCGCCTCGCGGTGTGTCGGGACCCTGCTCAGAGACGGCAGCCAGGGCCGCCAACCCAACACTCGGGGGGGAAGCCATCATTTCACAGACGAGAGAGCCACACCCGAAGTTCCCCGAACTTCATGCTCGCTTTTTTTCTCCGTTCTATCTCATTGTATAAAACGGTGTGGCATTGAATTTTGCGGTCGATTAGGATAGGTTAGCTACATTATAAATACTTTAAAACATTGTGGATGGTTGGTTATATTAGGTAAGTATAGCTACATGAAAAATACTGTAAAATCATTTTATGGTTGCTTAGCAAATGACTTTTTAATATGTAGCTATCCAGAGCTAGGAAACCTTTTACATGATTTCACAGTATCTTTAATGTAGCTATCCTAACCAAATCAATCGTCCACAATGTTTTAAAGTATTTATAATGTAGCTAACCTAACCTAATTGACCATTAGTTCTCATGAGCTACAATGAACAAAACAAAACCCGAAGATGCACGATCGGCGTTTGGCTCTCTCGTCTGTGAAAAGAAGGCTTCTCACACTCGGGAGGGACACCGATACCTACGCTGCTACACTGTTCAACTTTTTTTTTTTTTTGCTAAATGGAACTGAATCATGGAAAATGTCCGTTGCGTTCCAAGGTTACGATTCTTGTCCGGGCATTTATGCTTTGTACCAGTACCTACAATACTTGATGTTATTTGCAAAACCGTTCCCTGAAAATGCTTCCATTATTAACTGCACACAAATAACAATAAAAAAATTAAATCAAATTATTGAAAATTAGATTTTATTTTATATGTCTTGAAAATTTTATAAAACATCATTCAAAATTTAAAATATTGCGCCCGTTTTCATTTGTGAGACCAGAAATATTCATAATTACATATTTCCAAAAGTTTTTTTTTAATAACCATAGGAATGTGTTGTACAAAATTCCGATATTTTTCTTGTAGTTTTGCAACTATTTCTTGGTAACTGGTTTCCAAAGAAATATTTTTTTAAAAGTACAAAAAAATTGTTCTTTAATGAATATTTTTATTCTAGGCTTTGCAAGAGGATGAAATCATTTTTTTTAAATTATTTTTTAGTAGTTTGGAATACCATGAGAATTTTATTAATGTTGTTATATTAAGTTTAGTTGTATTGATACACTGTTAGAAGTTACAGTAAATTTACGCACTTTTCAACGAATAATCCACCTCAAAGTGTTCTTCGGATGGTCGTATAAACTACGCTGAGATCCGTCGTCATGGTTTAACGTTCCGTTGTAAGTAGGGTAAAGGGATACGTGAAACGAAGTGTGTCTTAGCTGTGAGCTTCACAATTTTTAAAGTTTTTTTTTTTTTAATTCTTCAAGATGATTTTCATGGATCATGTCCAAAGTAAAAAATCTTAGTTCTAGTAAATTTAGGAAGATTTATATGTAACTTACAGATATCACTGGATAATTTGTAACCTGTGTTCCACGTAAATTTAAGATAGATTTTACAGCGTACTTTAGTGTAATTTCATTACAAAATACGATACATCACGCCATATATATGTATGTATATAGATATAGTGTGGGTGTGTGTGTGATTGTTTAATATGCGTCAATACAGCAGCAAATATCACACATTAGTCTGGAATTTTTATTATTCAATGAGAGACAGTTTGAGTGAATACATTTATCAGTAATGATCACAGAGTCTGATGTAAAATACAATTTTATACAACCAGCGCAAATTTAATACGACATACAAAATTTAATAAGACGAAAACAGAATTTAATAACTAAATATACTTGCAACTGTTCAATGTCCCAAGTATACGAACGAAGGAAAGGAGTACGGTTGTTTCGTTTTCTCTGGCGCGAAAGCCATTTCAAACCTCCTAGCTAATTACTTGGAATTTTCTTTAATTAGTAGAAGGGCCCCAAAGTCCTTTCAGCGGAGAATGCGATTTTTTCCCTGTTTATTTTTCTAGGCTTTTATTTCGAGTACCCATTAAAAAAAAATAGCATCCTTAAAGGCTAAGTGTGCCCCATTAAAGGCTATTTACACTTTAATGCATATTCCGCTAAGAGTTTTATTCAAACATAGCGTGGGAAATTGCTGTAGGAGACAAAATTAATTCTTCTACCACAAACGAATAAAAACATTGCTTTGACCCGACAGAAGTTGAAAGACAGTGCTGAGAAAAATAATGTTTTTCAAGCTATAGGTATAAATTCACTGTGAGAGGTGTTAGCCATTCGTCAGTTGGTGTATGATGTAGTGGAGAGTGGAAATAAATATCCTTGAGCAGGGAGTTTGTGTTATACCAGCCACCCTCTCCGTTTATTACCGCAAATAACACATAGCAAATGAGTCTTGTAGAAATGTACAGAACAAACGAACGTTTCTGAAGTCAGCACTTGAACACTCGCATTCAAAGAAAACCAGACAGTACGAAAACATCGCCTCGAAAACTTATACTTTAAAATACATATTTGAACATTGTATGTCATAAATAAACATCAAGAACGAAAAAAAAAAAGTACTCCACAAACACTCAGAAAACACGCCATAATCAGCCAATCTCCAAAGTGAAATACATAGTCAGAACAAGGTAGCCTACTGTGTTTCTCTGTGCTGTCGTCCTTTTATGGCGAATATAACTGTATTTCATAAATTCTATGACTTATCACAGTATGTGTTACGATGAATAAATTGACTCAATCATACAATAGAAAAAAACATATGATAGAATTTAAGAGTAAAACATTTACCCTTAGTACCATAAATAGTGAAGTCGTAACACACTACATATTATTTAAAATTTCCTCATAAAAGTGAAAATTGTTGGTCACCAAATACTAAAATTAATTATTTACTATTTATTTTTAAAATATGATTTTAATGTCATGCCACTTGTCATAGGCCTGCAATGGAATCATTGAATCAGCAGACCAAATTTATGTAGAAATGGAAGCTTCAGGATATCTACAGGCATATCGTTACACAAGACTTATTACGTTCCATTTAGTATAGAATCTGTACGCGAGTCAACTACAGATTTTTGTTAGAAACATTGATCGTAGAATTCTATATTGAAACGATAGTGACAACATGCGTGCTGCTTGGATTTTTCTGCTACAGTTTTGGTAGACCTTACAACTTACTGTTATTTAGAATTATTTAAGAAGTACCGTAGAAAGTCACGTTATTTTTAGCTTGAAATTATATGACAATCCCAATGTATTAGGCTTAATTACTACCACATGTATTGCCTCTGAATCGTCAACTACAAAGCTTCATTCTGTTTTGCTTTTCTCCTGTGCTAATAAGAGTTTTTTTTTTCGCAAGCTCGTCTATGTTGATAGCACGTTTTTACCCCAATAATTGCTGCAAGTATTGGTTGAGGTTGCCCTACTGAGTCCAGCTAGAATGATTTATGGATTCAAGCCCAGAAGAAGACCATGGCTGTCCAAACTAACGTGCCAGGTTGGATTTTCATCGTGTTTCTAACCTTTCTCTGCATTAAGCCACACAATACTTTATTTGTCAGTAATTATGCCTCTGTGGAACTTTATTCTGATGCCCTCTAATATACTGTTAGTACGAAAATGGTATGATTATATGTAACATAAAAAGATAAAAATCGAGTAAGGTTTGTTATATTTAAAAAATACTTCTTGTAAGATAAATCTGTTAGAGGTGTATTTAGTATACAATAAAAATGCCAACTCCTATTTTAAACTTTCTAAAATTCTTAATGAAGATGTGACAAGAGCGTAATTTTGGCGTTATAAAATCAAATTAAGAAACTGAGTATCAGTAAGTAACGTGTAGATAGTCACGGAGTGTGTTTGCCCAGTTATTCAAGATTATACCGCTAAGCGGATGAAAAAATGTATTTTTCTTTCACGTCTCTCAATCTACTTAACGAGAGAAAATAAATTGGGCATGAAACCCCACAAAAATACGGCTATTTTGTGACTATTCGTTTACATATTTAATTTTCATTGCTGTTGAGGTAAAAGTGTTGTAAATTATTTTAATTTAAGATAAACATTAAGCATTTGATGATCGATTTGACACTTTATCTAAATTTAAAAAAAGTGGGAAGAATAAAATAAGGAAACTCAAATTACCCTTGAGTTGTAAAAACATGGGTAATTTTTGAGGTATGTTTCAGATAGTACATGTAGTAAGATACTTTTTCGATTTCATGAAATTCAATTGTTTTTACTTACAGGTAATTTTGAAGTTATGTTTAAAAAAACCTTCACATTTGTGATAAATGGATCCTAATAAGTTTTTATAACGTTTTAAATACCTGTTTTGGCATATTACATTGTTTGTAAGCAAAAATAATTATTTACACTATACAGTTTGCTGCACGTCTCCTGAATTGTTACGATCTAGAAACTATTTTTGCCCCACAGCCTTATCTGCATTTCTTACGGAGACGACAGTGTTTCCTTTTCGTTTCTCTCGCTTTATCGATAAAAAATTAATAAATAAAGGCTAGCACTGATTTCGGACTTGGCTGCCGAGTGTTTATTGGCTCCGAAAGAGGGAGAAGGCTCGTGGGGGACATCATCCACCCCGCAAAATTAGAACTAATCTTTCGGAGAAGTGGTAATTCGTAAAAGTGGTCATTCGGAGAAGTGGTCATTCGGAGAAATACTACACACCCTTTTGCTGATCTCCAATTTTTTTTAAAGTGATTTGCTAAAGGATACCAAAAAAGTGGGTGTGTTGCCTTCACGAACGTTAAAGGTGAAACTTCACGCATAGAGGTTAAAGAATGAGTGTAAAGATGGAGTGTAAGTGAAGCGGGTGAGCAAGTATGCACATTTATTCAAGTGCGCATTCATGCCAGTATGAAAACATGCAGTTGTGATTTAATGCAAATATGCTATCGAGCGCCCCACTCCCGATCCCCCTCTTGTATAGTTGCACTTCTCGTCACATCCGTCACGCTCTGACGGATTCGTCGTCTGGACTCGTCCCGCCCGCTGTAAAGAAGACGTCTGACGACGGTCACGCCCGCGCGCCGGGACTCGGTCTCCATGGCGACCCGGCTCCCGTGCACATGGCAGCCGTTCAATTAACGCGCGTGTCAACGAGCGAACACGCGACCCCTCCCCCCTCCCTTCCCGCCGTGCCGGAACAGCGGGTGCGCGATCAGACGGCGCTGTAATTTACTGCCGCGGCGAGCTGGCGGTACTTTGTCACCGGCACATGGCGAGGAACGAGCGTGCCTGGCTGTGCAGGGTGGGGGGGGGGGGGGGGGGGAAGCGGGGGGAAAAAAAGGGGTGGAAGGGGTGTTGTGGTGCGGAAAGCGCGTGGAGCTACTCCCATCTCTCTTCCCAATGCGCTACCCCCGCAGTAGTTTTTTTTCCCCTCTCACTTCTTCACCGGGGCGAAATGAGATGCCGGCTGCTAGCTGAACCGTTGGGATAAACTGGAGTTATCCAGATCACCTCGCACGCGATAAACATATCAACAAATTAAATTGCAATTATTTTACGAATAACATTGCTTTCATAATTTTAATGTTTTTTTTTTCACATTTTATTTATGATTTCACTTATACGATAATGAAAAAATTAACATGTTAAATTGTTTTCTCAGACAAAATATTTGCTAAATTCTATTTATTTCTCTGGTTACGCATTACAGCTACTGCTTATTTAGTGTCCACGACGGAATTACTACAGTATTTAATTTTAATTTTTGAACATATTTGGGAAATTTTTAATGCTATAATATAGGCCCTTATTTTGTGGCAGTTAAATAATGGCATATTTTCACGCTAAACACATATTCCAGTCATATTGTAAAATAAGAAGCCCATATGAATTTTCCTAAAATAAAAATAACTACATGAAATACTTGGCATATGAGATCGGGCCTTTAAGATTCGAGCAAATGCTAAGGTGGATAGGTAATCTCGATTTTAAATTTTGAATTAATTGTGTGTGTCTCGTGATTTTATTATTGAGTTAAGTAATTATTTTTAACAAGCCCCCTCTAATGAGCAATTATTATATCGCCTGTTTATTTTTAAATTCGCCCCATTTATCTGAAGTTAATTTTGTCACGTCGATAACCATTCTCTCAAAAGTATTAGATAGTTTTGTTTCAGTTATGTCAAGCGGGAAGCAATAGGTCGCACAGTCATTCCGACAAGACAGCGGTATTGGCACCACTCTTACCACTGGTCACAACTTCAGGCATAGCATGCTGACTAATAGCTGGGGACCGGAAAAATTCGAGGATTCAATGACCTCTAGGATAGCCTCCATTAACCTCTGTATTTCTCAAGTAAACACGCATGTTCATTGGGTACTAAATTGTGAGGCGTCTCCACTGGGTAGCTTGTGATTCGACGCTTCTTTGGTCGATAGTCTTTCATTGGCCCAGAGAGCTCCAGTTAAACTGTGAGCCAATAGCAGAACCAGCAGAATTGTACACATGTTTGAATTTCAGCCTATCATGAAATGAATTCGCGAATTTTCCGGTCTCTACTAATAGCTCTCTTGAAAAATCTTAAAGCTGCGGCAGTATCACGTCTTGCCGCCAGAAAGAAAATCTGTGTTTTTTTTTTTTTCCATGCTCATCAACTGCTCTATGTTAATATTTCCACTTCCCTCTGACCTTAATGTAAGTCTCGTCCATTCTCCAGTGCCTACTCGTTTGGCGCAGTGGAAGATGTAGCGCGCCGGTAGCCAGTTCGCTACCCGAGTAGCTCTCAACGTCGAAGGGGCCTGTCCCCAACGTCGAAGCAAAATGTTATTTATTCATTTGGCTTTGTTCGTGGTGCCTCGCCATCTTGCAATTTCGTATATTTTGATACTGCTTCAAATAAAGCTTCAATGCTAATATATTTTTTTTCTCTGGATTGACATGGCATGGGACTTAGCTATGGTTACTTGTTGAAGTCAACACTTGCGAACTGATGTGGTTATCGTGATAGCTGTAGTCACCCGCGATAAATAAGTTTTTTTTCCCTCTCACAGCGCTTACGGACTAGAGCCTGTTAGTAAATATGTGGTTGCCACAAGGTACAGAAAGTCTGGGAGATATTATTTATGCCTTGAAATGCCAAATATGTAATGAATAATTCAAAATTAGTAATAAAGCAAAAAAATATTAGTTAGGGCCTAATCCCCTTAAGGCTTTGGCCTTTATTACATAGTTTGTCACTGTCTTCAACTTCGTGGCTGATAACCCCATCACAATCATCTTCATCATCATCATCATACAAAAATATATATGGTGACAGAGACATTGAACTGGATAGTACAAAGCATCAATTTAACATCTAAAAAAGCACATTTAACATAAATTACCAATAAATTTGGAATAAATTAGGCTTAAACCCGTGCATGTGTGTGAATTAATTTTCCACGTCCACGGCCCCCTTGCCTAGCATCACCCCGGTGAGTTCTTTTTTTTGTAGTGACGTCGCAAAAGGAGGAGAAATCCCTTAATTGTGTGTGAGCGCGATGCTCGCTGGTGCTCCTAGCGCTGTATCGCCTCTAAACGCAAGGCTCTGAACTGGCGCGCAGTCTCCTCGTCATCCGCAGGACAGCTATGAAATTTGAGCGGTGACCGTATCATTATATTGCGGAGAAATGACGATAAAGGTGTAATGCAAGTTCGTTAAGTGCTTTCAAGAAACTGTATCGGTTGTTTTATGCCTAAATATTACTCTGAAAACAGGCCTTTTAGACATTTTCACTCTCCTAAAAAACACAGTTGAATAACTTAATTCGGGGGGGGGGGGGGGGGGGGGACTTTTTGGCCTTCGCGAATTCTCCACTCGGATATTTGATTTTCAAATCGGCTAGGTTTTTCCTGAAGCTCTGCGCACCGTGTTTGCGCCTGGGAAGGCGGGGCCTTTAATTACAAACAAAGGAACCGCGAGCGGAAATCCAAGTGATGTGGAACGGGGGTTGGTGAATTGGTGTGGAATGCGGAAGGGGCGAGCAGAAAAAAAAGGGTTGGAAAAGGGGGGGGGGGGGGAGGGGTGAGAAATTTAATTTTCTTGGCTTGTTGCGCTGAGTTATGGTCCGAACTTTTAACACCTCTTCGACCGCGGGGAATGCGCGTGAAACTGTGGGAATCTTCGTTCGCGTGCTGATAACACAAGCCACTACGATGTTTCCTACGTGGAAGCAGGTCTTTTATTTTTAAAATGAAAATTGTTTTACAGCCAATAGAATAATATCAGAATCACATGGTAACGGGAGTGAGTAGGTGACGGAGTTAAGGGCGCAGAGCTTCAGGTAAAACAACGCGATTTCAAAACTACTCAAAATATCCGAGTGGGGTCTGCTTACGAAAAGCATTTAAGAGTTTGCTGAGGGCCGAAAAGTACTTTTGCACTCGGATTAAGTTTTTAAATTGTAGTTTTAGAAGAGTTAAAATGGCTAAAACGCATGTTTTCAGAGTAATTTTTAGGCGTAAAACAACCAGTACCGATTCTTGAAAGCACTTAAGGGACTTGCATTACCCATTTATCATCATTTCTAGGCCATATAATGTTACTGTCACTGCTCAAATTTCACAGTTATCCTGTGACGACGAGAAGACTGCGCGCCAGTTCAGAGTCTTGCTCTTAGAGGCTATACCGCGCTAGACGCACCAGCGAGCGTCGCTCTTATCATCCCGCCTCACTAACACACATACACTCCTGACGAGGCGGGCCCCTTAACGTGTAACTAATGAAACGAATATTGCTCGATGGCACGAGGTTAAAAAAAAATTGATTTGAAACATCTTTACAGCTGGTTAAAGATGGCAGCAGCAGCAGCGAATGATTTCGTATATATTCCAATACTTTTGCGAACGTTTACATACTTTCGCAACTCTTAATTCACAGCTCTAAACTCTCAACTGTGAGGTTGGATCCGGTGTAAGCATTAGAGTTGTGACAATTTGTATAGACATTTCCAACAGGGTTATCCCACTAATATTATAAATGTGAAAGTTTGGATGGATGGATGGATGGATGGATGTTTGTTTGTTACTCAATCACGCCAGAACGGCTGAACGGATCTAGATGAAATTTGGTCTACAGTGAGCTCATAACCTGGATTAACACATAGACCACATATTAATATGAAATTCCATCCCTAAGGTAATAAAAAGTGATAATTTCATTTTATAACAGAAAAAATCATAGGTCATAGACATACAAATAGTGAGTGAGTGTCATTTCTCTATATCTGCCACACGATCATACTCATAGTAAGGTCTGGCAAATTCATATTTTTCTCCTTGGTGAGACCAGCCCGCTTAGTGGAGCTCGCAGCGGCTAGCAACATAAAGGCGCTAATAACAGTTTTGTTCTTAACTTCGTCAATAGATAGAGTTGACTTGAATTTTAAACGCACCATCGGTTTATGCGTTTGTCATGTCTTTAATTTTCGTTTGTTTGTGCCGTATGCGTTCCTATACCATTCATCCGATTTCGATGAAATTTTGGTGAGTAGTTATGCGCATGCCCGTGAAGGTTTCTGAGATGGTATAACTATTTTGCAATAGTTGGAGCATGAATCGTTTCAAAAAATGTGTTTATTTCATATTATATAGCGGCACTTCGTCTGTTTTTGTTGTATAAGTGCGCACGCATGACACAATTTATTTAAATTTAAAAGAGAGACAGAGACAGAGTGATATATATTTAGAGAGAGAGAGAGATAGAGAGAGACAGAGAGATAATTTGAGATAGGAGGTATAGAGAATGAAAATGGGTTAGATAAAGAGAGATATATAGATGTATAGAGCTATATAGAAATTTATATATAGAAGAGATAGAGATAGTGGAAGGTATATATGTATACATGTATACATAAATAGAGATAGATATATATTGATGTAGATAGAGATAAATATATACGTAATTATTTAGAGAGATGGATAGATGATTTGTATATGTATAACTACTTCAAACATATTACAAAACAAAACTGAATGAGGCATTGCAATGCATGCCGAGCATTAGCTAGATAATGGAATCTTTTCAATATTAGTAATCTCTTATTTTTCAGCTTTTTTCGATTGGTCTTTATAGAGTCTAGATTACATACAGACCACAAATTTTTAAATATATACAGGTAAATAACTATTCACTGGCAGAACAACGTCTGTCGGGATCTGAAAGTGATAAGGTAACCCGGGGGAAGATGCCACATTTAAGGGGTTTTAAACTCACAAATTTCGAATTACACATGAAAAAAAATTTAGCATTAGGATACTATTTTCGTTGTACATTTGTGTATGTCAGAAATGGACGAAAAGTCTCGTAAAAAAATTAATGGAAATAAAAATTAACCAAATGTTAAGGCCCGTATAAGTGGCATGTTCCCCCAATAGTAAGGGTAAGATGTCACTTGATACGGGGGAAAATGCCACCATCTGTAAACTAAACAGTGGTATTAAAAATATGATGAGTGTGTTAAGAAAAAGTAGTTATATTGGTTTTTATAGTAAATATAACCTACAGATTTACACAAAATAACACTTTGTTTACAAAACTATGTTGAAGAACATCATGGCATACCTAACACGTATCACAATGTAAATTTTGTCTGAACTACAATCTTCATGAAACTATTTTCTACATGCAACACATTGGATCCAGTCACACTTGGGACCTTTTTTAGCATAGAAGTACCTATTACATACTGCACAAAAATCATCACTACCATTGATATCATCTAGTTCACTGTCACTCTTACTATCTTGGCCAGTTTCGCCACTACACGAAGTCGACGAGCTCACTTTCCTCTTTCTTTTCCTTTGGGGAGCATGTTTGATCGTTTTCTCTTTGGCTTGTTGTTTCATCTTGTTTTTCATCTTGATATCCTTTTGAAGTTGTGATTTTCGCATGTCCATTAATTAGTTTTGCTGGTTGAATTCAGGACCAGTGCTGTTTGCTTCTTACGACCAGTTGGCTTAGGCATAGTAAGAACAGGAACAGGCGATATTTCTTCGAAGGAACTCATGCTGCTATCTTTATTTGTCGAATGTATTGACACATCATTGGCCGAATCAGTTGCCTCGTTTTCAGGAGCATAGGAGCAAGAAGCAGTTGTCGATGCAATAGGCATCGTGACATTTTCTGCAAGAGTAGAAGAATTTTCACTTGTAACAACTTTATCAGCATATGCTGCTGTATTCAGGTTGTTACCAGAAGCATTGTCTGATAGAGCAAAAGCGTGTGCAGGAATTTTTTGCGGGTTGTAAGGATAGATGCCACAAGCAGAAAATCCTGCACTACCATTGCCCATTGTTGCGGCTCGACTCCAAGCTGAATTTAACAATGTTCCAAATTGGAGACGTGTCAGTTTTCTGCCGGGGTTGCTGTAAATCCAAGTGTTTACGGCTTGCTGCCAAAATGTCTTCAAAGGTTTGAAAAACGACCGGTCTAAGGGTTGCAGATACTAGGTTGTGTGGCTTGGAAGGCAGATTTGTAGTATGTCGTTGTCTGCAGCGAAGTCCAGTACATCAACATCTGAGCAGTGGGAACTATGACCATACAAAACAAGCAACACTTTCCTGCTTCCTTTCGAGGCAAAAAAAAATGTATTTTTAACCAGTCAAAAAATATCTCAGTATTTACGCAAGCAGACATTTCATTCATTTTGATGTGTGAGCCAGGTGGCAGGCCATCTTCAAATTCAGGCTTCTTTCTTTTTCCTTTAAAAATGCTGTATGGGGGCAAGAAGATCCCTTCGGCATTGCAACAAGCAATTACGCTGATCATCTCACCTTTCTCTCCAGATGTAACATGGTGAACATCTCTGTTACCTTTGGTAGCTATCACTCGACCTGGATTATTGTTGATTTGAAGACCACACTCGCCCATGTTGTAAATCTTCCTTGGGGCACTGAGAAAGTCATTTTCTTCACAAACATGCAAAAGCACTTGAAAATAGTTGTCAACTTATTTACGACACATTCCAAGTCCACGTGCGATGGAGATACCCTGTGCCTTCCTAAGTGTTACTTCAGGTTGACGTTTCAAAAACAGTTGTAGCCAGTCGTATCCGGCTAATTTCGTTTCAGTGTGCTCCTTTAGTAACATTTCCAGCATCAATTCGTCTTTTCAATGTTCTGTAGGGTATGTGATAAAACTGGGACGCATCCCATACTTTCATTTTACCGTTTTTCACATCTTCAGAAGCAAAAAGTAAGTTTTCTTCCGACCAGGACGCAAGATCCGTTTTCCTCTCGTACCTGCGGGAAATAACCTGTTTGGGAAAATGTGTAGAATTAACAGCTTTGCTAAAAAGTAGTTAATGCACAGAAATAATATTGTTATCAACATGGAATTATAATACATTATCATGGGGGAAGATGCCACTTGACTTGGCATTTAACCCCACGTATTAGGGTAACACGCCACTGGCATTTCTTTTACTCCAATATTCTCAGCGGGAATCGCCACACTTCACTTAAAAGGCGTTAAAGAGTGTTGAATCTTCGTATACCACTAGTTTTATGCATAAATATAAATTAAATTTCTTACGTCTTACGAAATTGTAATAAAATATTATAAGATACGTACTCACCTTTCAATATCTTCAAATATTTAACCATAAAACGATGAAAAAGGGTCCTACACGCCGTGACTCCTCGTGGCTTCTTGTACACGTTCAGCACTGTCTCGCTACGCGGCTGGAGCTGATATCTGTGTTTTTGTTCGAAAATACGTCTGCCTCAGGCATCTTCCCCCGACAGGCATCTTCCCCCCGGTTACCTTATAGATTATTTTGCACACTTGCCATTCAAATCAAGAAGACAATTACTAACTACATCTGATTTCGAAAAAGGTCCCCTTCACCCTGTGTTCAGCCCGGGCAACGCCGGGTACTGCAGCTAGTGTATCATATTTTAGCTATCATAAACCCATTAATTCATTCGTAGTTTCCATTGAAGACATGGCCAAACACTAATAAATAAAGGTCTGTTTTCAACTCCTGATTACGCAAGTTTCAAAAATGTTAAGAGTTCCCCCCTAAAAATTTCCTGTCCCTTTTACCTCCGAAGTTTCATTTCTAACGCGCGTGGTGATCATGTTTTTTTGAAAGCGTTTAGCGTCGCACTGTTATGCATAGAGGATTTACAGGCTGCATCCTGTTTCAGGCCATTATTTTATATTTGCGTTAAACACTGTTAAACTTGTAGGCGTTCTAAGTGTTTATTGGTTTAACTTACAGAAAATTTATATATATATACATTCCATACCTTTGCATATTTAGTTGCCGAAGTTACATTTCAAACGTTTTTGGGGCATTCAAATAATTAGATTTAATTGCATTATAAAGCAAATATATATATTTTTTCATTTTAAAGCAATTAATTCTATTGGCTATTTCAATATCTGATATTAATTTCTTTCTGAAAAAAAAAAGTTATTTTGTATTACTTAGACGTCAAGGTTCCCACAAATGTAAAATTATTGAATGGTTAGGTAGAATAACAAAATTATATTTTTCTAACATAATTTGGAACCATAGCTTGAATCTTTCAATATCATTGCCTTAAACCTGAAAAGTTTATATACTAAAAGCCATTTATTTTTCCAATAGTGTACGCCCCGAAAACGCTAAAAATGTAACTAATATATCACTTTCAGCCCCCACGAAGTATTACGTCATTTTCATGACAATTTTTTTTATCCGGGACAATTTCTTCATATTTACCATTATATATAATTACATTTAGTTTTAAATATCGAATTTTATCGCAGACATGCTTATTGTTGCATGCCATTTGTAAATACATAAATAAATAAATAATTTGTAAATTTTATTTTAGCTAATTGTGTCTAATCACTCATGAGAAGTTACTTTTCAGGGTTTCCACAGCTCGGTAATAAATAACTAAAAATTACTTCTATGCTATAATTTTTGATCACTTTCTTTATGAAAATCTGTAATGAGCGAAAAACCAAAAATTTAATATGAAGGATGAAGCCGAATCTTAAGCAAACTTATTATGCAAAAAGTATACAATATACCTAGGCTATATATTTTTCATTTTGTGAAAGTTAAATCACTCAAAATGTCTAATATTTTAACGTGGTTTAACATAAATTTTAAAAATATATATGGTCTGAAACGGGAAGTACCCTCTTAAGGCGACAGTCCGTCCAAGTTTATAGTGATCTACAAGTATTCTTGGCTAACATATCGGTACTCTCATGAGCTTGAGCGTAACACGCTAGCTTGAACTTTATGAGCAGAATGAAAACCTGTTGTTGATAGTGTGAGATTAAGCCCATTTCCACCTTAATGGGTCCGTCAACAGACAAAATTTTCGGTACTGGGCTGACGAAAATCCACGAGACTTACATGAAAAACCGCTTCATAGCCCTAAGTAACAGATTGGTGGGCGGTGGGAAAATTAGGCGTATTTTATACCTATTTTTTTTTAAGAAAATGAGGTTACGTAACTGTTACATCTGAGCGTTACATTAATATGCTGAACACCTTTTCCATACAGAATTTACAAAGAAGACGTGTGAAGCTTCAAGATTTGTAACTTCAACAAGACGGGGCCACGACACACACCGCCAGAGCATCTATGACTGTTCTTCATCGCCTTTGCCTGTTTCCCAGCCGTCTCATTTCGAGGTCTGGTGACGTTTTATGGCCTCCTCGGTCCCCTGAATTGTCCGTATGAGATTTTTTTCTACGCGGATACCTAAAGCCACATGTTTACGAGGCCAAATATTGTACGTTAGATGAATTGATGGAAGAGATCCGTCAAGAAATCACTCGAACTAACAGAGACCTGCTGGAAAGAGTGAAGGCCAATTTTCTTGAACTTCAACAATGCATACATGCCCTGTGTAATTTTCGGTTCGTGAATATTTTAAAATGCTTTGTTCTAACATATTGTTACGTCCTATGTGGGGAGAACTGGGTTCGTAAGGGATAGCCCAATTAAGTTTTATTAATTACTAATATTTACATTACTAATGAATATTTGTACTTTAAAATGTTTTGATCACCAATCACTGGCACTTAAAAATGTTAATTCGCAAGTCACTCAATGTCTGTCTTGTTCCGCAGTTCGCACTCATCACTGGAGTCAGGCTCGACAGTGGTTCGCCCCTCACCTCGCGCCTGTCCTCATACAGCCTCGCGCCACTCAGTCACACTCTCACGGTCCCGTCGCTCCTCGACGCGCCACTCTCGAGGAAGTCTCTCACCCTCTTCGCCGATGTCGCACTTACCTTCCCTCGAGGAACTCTCCGAACTCTCGGAACTCCCGCGGAGGCCGGCGTCGCTGTTTAAGTACTAGAGGCGGCCTTCTCGAACCGACGAGAGCGGCCGTGATGAGTCACGTCAACCTGGGCCGACTGGACGCCCGAAACATCCAGAAAGGCGGCGTTTATTCACGCCACTCCGCACAGTGGCCTCGGGAAACCCGCAGAATTCCCAGGCCACTTAAAGTGTCAGTGACAGTAGTCCGAGGCTAGTAGGTGAGCGGGGAGCGGAGGGGTATGGGTAACGAGACCCTTTTAATCCGGCCGGGCACGCGTGGCATGCGTGACGTCAGCGCCCGTGCTGGGCCGCAGCCAGACTCGCTGGAAGGCTCGCTCAGGTACCTGGCACGTGTCACGGCCTTGCCTCCTAGCAACTATATAACAATATGTAGTTCTACCAATGAATTATTTTTTATAGCAAAAACTAACAATTTTATTATTATTTTAGAAACACTTTGTTCCTATGCCCCATCCTGTATAATGCCATTGAAGTCGTGTGGGCAAAACGTAAGGTGACAATACTTCGCAGATCAGCATTCCATTGCCGTAATTCAAGGAACGATACGAAGACTATGACAACATTAAAATATACTTTCACTTTTAAAAAAAAAATTAATATATTGTGTAGGAAGTAGCGTGTGTGCAAAAATAAAATACACTTGAAGGTATGGTGGTACACTTTGAAACAAATTTGGTATTTTTCATAAACATTTACTTCATAATCTATTAGTTATATTTTCACGTTCTTTAGGTTATTATATGAGAAATTAACGATTTTTTTTTTTTTAGATAAATGTAGGTGACATACGATTGCTTCATGGAAATAGTTTACCTGCCGTAAAAGTTAATAAACTTTAATGACAAATTTAGGAACGTTACGAAACATTTTTACAGTGTTTTCGTAAGCATTTGAAGCTTTAAGAAAATCGATATAATTATATAATGCGATTTTTTTTTTTAATTTGTTTAGCTTATGGGATGTTTTTATTTCCCGCTTTCATCTTCAGTCAAAGACTTCATTTCTTACGAAATTATGCCTTAATCAAGTCAGACGCGTATTTGCGATACAAAAATATTGATGAAAGAATACGTGTGCCCAGTTTTAATCTGATGTAGTCATTATGACAACATCTTGGTAACCTTTTATTTCCTGTTTTGCCCCACGTAGATTCCCAGTATGTTATTTCTTTGGGACGGCTTTCTTTGCCTCCGACTACAGAAACTAATCTCTTTAAGAACTCGAGAAAGTTCTAAGAATAAGTGCTTTCAACTTCTTTGCTCCTTTTCCCCCTTCCTTCTGTAATCTCTTTTCTGGGTCTCAATTCAGATTCATCTCTTTCTTTCTGTCTGTTTATCTTTGAAAAAACTTTGCTTGAATATAAATGGACCATTTATTCCCTTAAACCAAACTCAAGTGTATATTCTGAAATGGTTGCATACCAATAAAAGTTCTTAAAAGGAATACGTGTATTTTTTCTTGATGAACCTCTGCTTTATTTAATCATTAATGAATTTTTGATTCTTAAGTTTCGTGTGCCTTGCCTGTTAATTAGATTTTGGATGATTATTTCAATGATATACGAAGCTTCGCAGTAGGCCTATTTCTATAAGTTTGATTTAATTGTTCAAAGCTCACGCTAATAAAATATCACTTTAGTTATTGCCATTTTTTTACGTGAAATTTTTCCAAATTGTAAATTTCTCAAGGGTAAGAGAGAATACGATCATCAGTTAAAATAGACGGGCTCACCGCAGAAAGGTGAAGAGAAAAGATACTTCCCGAAATGTAACTACTTAGTTGTGTCTTCGTTGTGTTGTTCTCACCTGTGTAAATGCCAATATTCTCGCTACTGTGTTCTTCTTTGCATTTTTGTCCTCCATAGCTGTTCGTTTTTGTCATCAAATTCGCCTTTCTTTGTGCATCAATTTCATGGCTCATTAATTTGTTTTCCGTTTTGTTTTATACGTTTTACGTGCTTAATTTCTAGTTCGACATTTTTTGCGTAAATTATTTGGCTATTGATTATTATTTACGAAAACTAAGGTTTACTTATTTTCTGCTTTAGGTACATATTTAATTTGCCAGACTTGGTTTTCTACGACGGATAAATGTTTTGTAATTGTGTATTTTCATCATTGAATTACTTAACTACAATAATACAAACTTTCAAAAATCTATACAGGTTCCCCTTTATGGCATATTGATACGTGAAATGCAAGGATTAAATTAGACTGACCCTTAACGCCAGCTAAATATTTATAAACACCCTTTCATGATACACCAGCATCACGCTAATCAGAATTTTATATTTTAATTTCTACCTACCCACGGCCACCCAACAGATTGTAAGCGACAGTGTAGTTTTGGTAAGATATTAAATGACATTTTTTTGGTGGAATACTCGTTAGAACTCTGAAAGTAGTACATGACATCATCATGTAAGTTGTGATGCTGCCTCTAGCAAAGTAGGAAGATAATTAAGTCCGGATATAATGCCAGAAGCTATTCAGGAAGTCACTCGTGAGAGACATAAAAAACGTGAGCGACTCTTTCAGTAATCGCAAGAGATGTGTAACATTTTCCCTCGGCAACGAGCAAATTCGTGTGTTCTCATGTTTTAATACATTTATTATTAGAAACTCAAGCGATATTTAAATTATAATTATTTAAAATAAACCCCAAACCCTGAAAACCTCAGGTTATTATAGGTTTTTTTAAAAAAAAAAATTATTGGTTTACTAATTATATCCTAAAATATATACGATTACAATATTGTCACGATCCACCTTCAGAGGGGGGGCGAGAATCGTAGCTCTTTACATAGAAACAACTCGCTTGGCATCAACTAGTCTTAACTTCATAAAATACTTTACTGTACCTAGGATCATAGGTTCGTCATCCCGTACAGGATGTCTGGTGAGAGCTGAACTAAGGAGATTTTGCAAAATAACATAATACTAAATTAAAATTATTTTATTCTTAAAGTCAAATAATCAACATCATTCTTGACGAACATTTACACATCGGGATTAAAATTTAAAACAATACTCTTCTTTACTTCCTTAACGATTGAACGACCTTACAAGAGAGAGAATGAGAGAACTTCACTAAACACTTCCCTAGTCCTTCCGAATACCTCAAATCATAATTAATACTTAAAATTAAAACAAAGATAAGTCCATACTCACATTTTCCGAAAAGCCTTTCTTGATCGATTACTTTAAAAAAATAACGTAGGGGCCTCTCCTGCCCTTGAAATCCCGAACGAACATTACATTTTAAAAACTATGACGCGTGACCCCTGACGAGGGCCATAGCCTCCGCCCGAAAGCTTGACGACTACATTATGACCTAACTTAAATTAAACGACTCGTGGCCTCTGGCGTCGACCATAGCTTCCGCCCGAAAGCTTGAATTCCTACATCACGAACGAACTAACAACTCGTGACCACAGGTGAGACGCATAGCCTCCGCCTGAGTGAGCCTGAATTCCTACATCACGAACGAACTAACAACTCGTGACCACAGGTGAGACGCATAGCCTCCGCCTGAGTGAGCCCCGAGTCACCAATCACTTGCGCTTAAATTCGCGCGCCCTGCCGCGCCTAGCATAACAAAAGCTCGTTATTGAAGTCAAATTTACTAAACAACTAACTAGAACATCTGGGAAGACTACCCCCCCTCTACCCCAATGTGCAGGCCACACCGCGCGGCTTGTTACGACAGCGCGCCCCAGTAACTGCGGCCCGTGGCTGCGCCAGCGCGCGGCCAAACAAACAAACAAAATTCTGCAAGCCCGCAGCGCGCCGCGCCGGCCCCGTGCCCCAATTACATGGTCACGCCACTTGCGCTGACGAGTGAACAGAGCAGCCAGCCCAGAGTCCCGTCAGTAAAGTCCCTAAATTTGATTTCAACAACCCTGCAAAATTTCAACCCGCGACATAACCCTCCCCTCACAGAGCTCGAGCCCCATCGAGCTACCTCAAAATTACAAATTGTCTTTTTCCATTAAACCATAACTATAAATTCCTCATTTCACAAAAATAATAATTTTCTTAGTTCCTTGCTGTCTGAACATACATTTAGATTCTGCATAAGATTTATTTTAAAACAACAAGTATTCATAAAATTAAATGTAAAACTTTTATCTGGTTTGTTCTCACAGGAACCTTCAGAGGCTCGAGTTCTCAATTCTAAAAAAAATTGTTCTGTTAGTGAAGCTCTCTTTACAAATTAAATTAATGTTCTTAGTTTCTCAGTATTCGTTAAACAATGTGCAAATTCTTGATAATTATTATTATTTTTTTTTTTCAGTTTCCGTTTATTACCATACTTCTTTCGTTCTTCAAAAAAAATTAAGTGTCCTTACAGTGTTTCAATTAATTAAACTCTTATCTCGTGAAGGTTGGTGCAACTCCTCGAAGTCAGTGTTGTCGAGAAGAGTAGCTCCCTGGGCTGGCCATCAGCAAACACCACTCAACTCCAACAGCTACTGGACTGGCTTCCAGGGCAGCTCACAACTTCTCCACACATCTGCTTCGGAGTTGTGCCATCCTCATCACGAACAGATTACAATTCTGAAACATCATCAACAGGCATTACCATCACGCCTGACAAATACAAAACTAACTACTAAACTGCAATCGATGGGCAAGGATGCAAACACACAAAAAAATAAAATTAATTAATTCAACTGCTAACATAAAGTATCCCACCCTTAGCATAATCTAATCAGGCAAATAATTTGATAGGAAAAACTTAAGGAAGGGAAACATGACCTCCAATGATTTTCCCTAACTCTTGAGTCTTGATCTTCTCTATACAGCAAATAGTCCCCACGAAGTAACTGGGTTGAAGGTCAGTTCACATGACCCACCCATAACCTCTTCTACTCTTCTTTTCTTCTGGGGGCAACCACAATGCCCACCAATCTCTCTCCATGGTGCCGAACCAGCTATCCCATGAGAGTAAACAACGTAGTCAATAGAAGCGCAGAGGGGAAACACCAATCTCTGGCTTGTCGAGTCATAAAACTGCTTTATCTTCTTCTTCTTCTGAGTAAAAATATCTGACTAACCTTGCTTCTATTCTTCCAAACAGTAAAAGTTCATCAGGTATCTTCATAAAAAAACATTCTAACTAATAATAAGTCTTCTTTTTCTTCTTTTTTTTTTCTGTTAGATGTAATAGAAGGCCATGTTAGGGAGGTTATAGGGAAAAAGAGTGGCCAATTCCCACCCCATCACCCACCTAGATCATGACTAATTAACTTTTAAACTTTCTATTTCAAACAAATAAAAAAAAAACATTTTTTTTTTATTCAAACTTTTAAACTATAATTACTTTTACTTCATAACCTCAAAAGCTAATCAATAATTCTAAATGAAATTGTGATTTACTGCATCCTTGTTCCATCCGATCTGTTTGTTTATAACCTTTCTTGTAAAGTATAAAATTTTCAAACATTACTAATTCAAAACAAATTTACATTCTGGTGTCCTTTGAGTTACAATTAACTTTACTATTTCTTAGCTTGAAATAATTTAAGTTTTCAGAACTATTTCATTGTCTAATTCACAACACCTAAAAATCAACTCAAAACAACAAATCATCAAAATCAATAAGATCATCTGACCTACCTATCAGTACTGTGAACTTGAACTGTTCGTACACATTTATAATAAGCTATTGTATTTAAATTCCAACCTAAATAAGGTTTAAAAAAAACTACTAATCCCTCTGTAAATTAAGAAAATTAACTTTAAAAATTAAACTTAAGGTATTAGTTCTTTTTGACAGCTACCACAACTCACTAGTTCCATTACATTACTATAACCTAAAAAGTTCTGTAAATAATGTTTATAACAAAAAAAAACTCCAGTTACTGTCTTCCATAAAAAAAAATAAAACTTTACATGACCTTATTAATCTCCACTTGTAAGTCCATGGCTGCCAGCTTTCTCTTCTCTTGAATCTTCAGTCTTGGCTCTTGTTTCAGTGATCTTGTATCTTGTCTCTCGAACTCTTGTCATCTTGTAAACTGGACTGCTGCTCAGCTCATCTTAAGGAATCTGTAACAGTTTCAAAAATACATGTTAATTTAAATTACATAATTCCTGTTCTTTGGTCCTAAAAAAAAAATTGTATTATTAGTACACATTACCCTGAAACAACATTATTATTCATTGTTTATTACTTAAAAAAAATGCTTTACCATAAAATCCTTTTTTGTTCTTTTCATTAGGCCTATTTATTTTCCTTCTTCTTAATTAAATTCTGCTTCAAATGTTAATCCTAACTTAAGACCTACCATCTATTTATTATTCATTACCTACATTATTTATGTTACCCTAAAATTCCCATAAGTTTCTAATACTTCCTATCAAAGACATTCTCTCTCAAAAAAAATTTACTTATGACTCTTAACTTAACAAACTTAAAAAAAACTTTTACACTAGACTTAACTTATTATTCATTCTTAGTTACTAAATTTCTATATGTAAACTTTAGTACTTACAAACAAAAACTGCCTATTTCTCTCTACCTCTTAATCTCTTTCAATTATTACAATAATAATGTTACCTTGCATCTTTAAACTTTCTTCTTTTCAATTAAATTAGACATCTCATAACAATAAAAATTCTGCCTATACTCTTCTTATGGGTGTACAAACCAACAACAAAATTTCAAATTCTCAAGTTTCCTTATATTTAAATTATGCAATACAAATAACCTCTGTGGTGCCTGTACCCTTTAGGCCTACCACCTTCTCCTCTCACAGCATAACTCTTATTCCTCGGGGTCTGTATTCACTGTTCCAAATCAAATATCTCAAATAAATTAAAAACAAATTTATTATTTTAAGAAAACAAAAATTTACATTGAATTTACTATGGAGCCTGGAAATCTCAATGTCTCACAGCAGCTAACATGACTAAATCCCATGGAACCCCAGGTTTACATAACCTGTGCCCAAAAATTTAAGCATACCAGGCTTTCTCTGCACTGGTTTTACAGCATCACACACTATTTAGGGCCCCTGATCTGCCATCAGTCCCAAGGAGCTTTCCCACAACCCCTCTCTACACAAGCGCCTACCGCATTCCTCTCAATTGGCTATCGGTTTTACGGCATTCTTTTGGGATCCGACCATCAAGTTAGGGCTAATCGAACACTAAACCTCCATACTTCCAAACTAATGTAAATCAATTAAATTTTCTCTGTAATTTCTTAAAATCCAAATAAAAATTATTCAAACATGCCCAAGAAACTTTCAAAAAAAAAAAAATTCATAATCTTATCTTCAAACCCTTAAAATAAAAATAAATAGATTACTCTGTTTTCTCCTTAATAACTGTAAACTGTCAACAAATATCATGTCGTAAATTTTAACTATGCTTACTGACTCTTAATCATAAAATCTCATTCGTCCTAATTAATAAACAACCAATTTCCTTGAAATCTCACTGTATCTCTCATACTCAAACTCCACTGGCTGAATATCTCAATAAATTCAAAAACAATTATCTAAACTCTTAAAGAAATTCCTCCCCAATTATTCAAACTTCTTCACATTATTTTATTTCATTACTTAAAACACCTTACTCAAAAAAAATTAATTAATTATCTAGCTATCTTCCATTATTATTTATTTACCGAACAAAACTTTCTCCTAAATTAATTTAGTAAAATTCAATTTCACATTAGGCAAGTACACTAACTCTCTACAGCAATGTTTCTCATTTCCCTCCTTCCTAACTGAATCCAATCTTACTTAACCTCCAGGGAATTTACCTCACAAAATAACCAAATTCACTGTAGTGCCTATCTGCTATAGGCCCACTACACAGGGGGCTCTAACCCCACCAACAAACTTCATTGAAATGGTACCCTATCCCATACAGGATAGCCACTTCGGTACTACCATGGGGAACTCCTGCCCCAAACTACTCACAACTCTCAGGATTCTCCTGACCCTTAATTCCGTAGTCAGCCCATCTCCTATGGTCTGCGCTACAATTCCCTTTCTTCCCAGGGACACAACGCCTCACCTTAGGGTCCCTCGCCCTAATGAAAACATTAATTTTGTCTCTCTGTTCTTTTGGAGTAAATTCCCTCTACACACAAAATCTAGCCTTCCCAGTTTTCTCAATGCTTATCGATTTTATAGTGTACCTCCTTAATAATGTTTACAAATCCCAAAAAAATATTTTTAAAACCGAGGTAGAATTTAACTAACAAAAACATAAACAACTTACAACGAAACACTTCTAGCCTATACATCATACACTTCTTAAATTAAATTACTTACATACTGAAAGTTCCTCTTCTCCTAAAACACACTTAAATTTAAATGTATTTAACCAATAGTCTATTTTCTTATCGCTAAGTTACCGTACAGCTGATCAAAACAAGGTCACGGCCTGTCCACGTCTCCGTATGAGCCCGTGACGTCACCGAATTCCATCAGGTGCGCCAACCCTCGCTTGCGGTTCCTCCGTTCTCCGCTAGGTCTCAGCACCTCCCCGTCACGTGTTCATTCTGCCACGTCCACTGACGTGTCGTTCTGAAACAACTCTCAACATTTTTCTAATTAAAACAAAACATCACTATAAATTCTATAACTCTCTTTTACATAAACTCTCGTTTTCTCTTTAATTCCTTTCTAACGTTTATCCTTCCCTCGACTGATTTAATTCGTACGTCTCGTCTCCTACGCGCACGAAAACAAAACAAACTTCTCTTGAAAATAATTCCTATTTACGACAAAAAACTTTATTTTAAATTATAATTCTCTTAACCTACAATCTTAAAATGAACTTCAATTAAATTAAACCACTTGCATTATCTCTAATAAGCATTTAACTTATAACGTATTCTCCTCACGTAATAATCCCCGATATAAATCTACAATAAATTCAACGACTTAAAACAACTTATCACTATAAACTTTATCCTTACAAGTATCCTCAAATAAACATCTGTTACGTCAAAAAAAAAATCTCAAAGACTTCCTCCACTATAGACTAAAATTCCGTAATCCTCTCCTCAAGTAAACTCTTAATAACCTGCTATCAGAAGCTGAAACTAACTTAATAATAAACATAAAAATCTACCTCTCTCTCTCTCTCCAGAAATAGAACCTATCCGGCGAACTCTACCCTTTCTATCACGTGCACCTACCCGGCGCCTCCACCATTTCTGTCACGATCCACCTTCAGAGGGGGGGGCGAGAATCGTAGCTCTTTACATAGAAACAACTCGCTTGGCATCAACTAGTCTTAACTTCATAAAATACTTTACTGTACCTAGGATCATAGGTTCGTCATCCCGTACAGGATGTCTGGTGAGAGCTGAACTAAGGAGATTTTGCAAAATAACATAATACTAAATTAAAATTATTTTATTCTTAAAGTCAAATAATCAACATCATTCTTGACGAACATTTACACATCGGGATTAAAATTTAAAACAATACTCTTCTTTACTTCCTTAACGATTGAACGACCTTACAAGAGAGAGAATGAGAGAACTTCACTAAACACTTCCCTAGTCCTTCCGAATACCTCAAATCATAATTAATACTTAAAATTAAAACAAAGATAAGTCCATACTCACATTTTCCGAAAAGCCTTTCTTGATCGATTACTTTAAAAAAATAACGTAGGGGCCTCTCCTGCCCTTGAAATCCCGAACGAACATTACATTTTAAAAACTATGACGCGTGACCCCTGACGAGGGCCATAGCCTCCGCCCGAAAGCTTGACGACTACATTATGACCTAACTTAAATTAAACGACTCGTGGCCTCTGGCGTCGACCATAGCTTCCGCCCGAAAGCTTGAATTCCTACATCACGAACGAACTAACAACTCGTGACCACAGGTGAGACGCATAGCCTCCGCCTGAGTGAGCCTGAATTCCTACATCACGAACGAACTAACAACTCGTGACCACAGGTGAGACGCATAGCCTCCGCCTGAGTGAGCCCCGAGTCACCAATCACTTGCGCTTAAATTCGCGCGCCCTGCCGCGCCTAGCATAACAAAAGCTCGTTATTGAAGTCAAATTTACTAAACAACTAACTAGAACATCTGGGAAGACTACCCCCCCTCTACCCCAATGTGCAGGCCACACCGCGCGGCTTGTTACGACAGCGCGCCCCAGTAACTGCGGCCCGTGGCTGCGCCAGCGCGCGGCCAAACAAACAAACAAAATTCTGCAAGCCCGCAGCGCGCCGCGCCGGCCCCGTGCCCCAATTACATGGTCACGCCACTTGCGCTGACGAGTGAACAGAGCAGCCAGCCCAGAGTCCCGTCAGTAAAGTCCCTAAATTTGATTTCAACAACCCTGCAAAATTTCAACCCGCGACAATATACCTACATTTTCGTGCTAGGATTAAAATATATTTCGCCCTATTTGTTTCTAAGAAAACACAGTAACTTATACTAAATTGAGTTAACACCCACATAACCACTGAAAAATACTCTTTGTTTTATATATTTACTTTTACGTTTTGTACTGTTTGTAAAAGTCAGGTAAATATTCACAAATCAAATTTTTAACCTCACTTAATGCTTCATTTCCTGTATTTCCATAGCTGGTAAATACAAACAACTTTATTTTAATTGTCCAAAATTCGAAATATCTCTTTAATGGGATGTGGGATGAGACCTTGTCGAGTGGTAAGGGCCATGACTTGGCCAACTGCCTGTAGCACCTTCCTTTCGGAAGCGCGCGTCGATATATATCGACTGCACGTTGTTTGGCATGCTGCCAATTACTGCTGATTAACCGGCGGGTCGGACAAAGTGCTACCAACGCAGGC
Organism: Bacillus rossius redtenbacheri; assembly: GCF_032445375.1. Taxonomy (NCBI): domain Eukaryota; kingdom Metazoa; phylum Arthropoda; class Insecta; order Phasmatodea; family Bacillidae; genus Bacillus; species Bacillus rossius. The sequence goes on along the minus strand of NW_026962012.1, from coordinate 4,626,422 downwards.
ACCGGCCCCGCGATTGTCGGTTTAATGAAAAACACCGAGTGTTTTTTTTTTTTTTTTCGGGGGAAGGGGGGCCGCCACAGATATCGGTGAGGAGCGAAGACAGACGGACAGAGAGCAAGAGTGGATCAAGTAGCAGTACGGGAGAATTGGGAATTCTGTCACAAATCTACGTCGTATCTGTGCAACTCCAAGGCACGTTAAATATATTACGCGCAAGCCATCTCCGTTGCCATATTCTCTTTCCTAGGCAACGCGCGTGCATTATTATTGCAGCAACGATTATTTCGCGTATTTATTTTCTAGCAAGTAGACTCCAAGCACATACGCCATCTATTTTCACGTTGATGATCGGATTACTTGAGGCAGTAAAGAACAAGGAGAAGAAGTGGTTACCCAATCACAGGGTAACACGCCAAAGGATGTGATCTTGTTATCGACCACTGAGCATACCTAAAAGGCTTGATTATGCATAGACAAGTTGAGTCGTGCCTGGAGTGGAATGAATCTTTAAATAATCTTGGGTATGAATTATTATATGTAGCCTATAGCTAGGGGCATGCAGATTTCGCGAAAATATTTCGAGACTGGATGAAAGTTAAAACACTGTAGCATCGTCTGTATTTTTTTTTTGTGATTGGGTGAGTTTCTCCCAGGTACATATCGATTGTAATAACCCCAATCACAGTAATCCAGTGCGTAAGTAAACGCGTCCTGAGTGGTTCGGTCAAATATGGCAACTAATTCTCTCGCAGACGGCCAACAATCACAAGGAAGAAACCACAGTTACGAGTATACCTTGTTGCAGTTGTTTTCGCGTATTAAAACGAGTTGAGACAGGTGTAGCGACAGCGTTTAAGGTGGGCTTACTTTGAAAATTAAGAATTAAGTATTAGTGGTGTACTTAAGATATAACTATATACTAGTGGGATATATTATGATTGTCGAGTAGGAGATTTGACGGGTCGTGTGCAAATCATATTTTGGTTTAAGAACTAACAAAAATGGTTATATTTTTCCTTAAGGATTATGGGAAGCATCAGAACACATTATAATGTGTTGTTGGCGCGAAATGATGTTTACTTAAGGGAAAAAAAAGTTATGATACACAAAGTTTGTCTGAAAAGTTTTCGACTTCAACATAAAGATGGCAGCACTCGTCAAAAAAAAATTGGGGAATGTGTATGCTCATGCTTTGGAATATACTCTCTGAAATTTTAGCCATTTTGACGCGCAGTTATTTTTTAACAATCGTTTTCGTAAGTCTCTGAAAAACAGTTTTTTTTACAAAGGTGATGGATGGCCTTCTCATTCGCAAAAACTGTTGTCCGCCGAGCGCAACTTTTAGCGTAAGAAAAAAAAAAGTCAATTGAGTTTAGATCGATAAGTAAGGAGGGTGATCAAGCAGTTAAAATCGTAATTCGTAGATTTTCGCCATGGGCAACCGCTGGTTCATTGTCTTGGTGAAACAAATTTTTTTGTTTCTGAAAATGTGACCTTTTTCTGCAATTTCTGCCTTCAGCTTCCTAGAAAACAGTCACAACCACTTTCCCGGCCAAAAGAACGCTCTTTTTTTTTTTTTTTTTTGTGTGGAGCTATTCCCCCTTCCCAGTGTTTGGTGTCCCATACGTTCCTCGCCCATACGCCGATACAGCAATGTTTGAATTCAGCTGCCCCAAATATATCCCTGTGTCTCAGAGTCCCAGTGCACAGCGTTCAACTCGTCTTTAATTTTTGTAGGCATATTGTCTTTCAAAAACAAATAATATTCACTGATACTCAGTTTTACATTTTCACAAAAAAAAATTTGCATCAAATCACGCAAACGACAGTCAAAGAACAAATGCACTTCCAAAATGGCTGAAATTTCAGAGATTATATTCGAACGTATTAGCAAACACATTCCTTAGTTTCTGTTGACGAGTGCTGCCGTATTCATGTTGAGGTAGGACACTTTTCAGACAACTCTTGTAGTATGAAAGGAGCAAAAAATAAGTATTTACTAGATACTTGTGAAGAAACGACAAGATACTAAAAGAAAAACGCACAGAGTATTAAAAACAACTCTGTGGCAATCATTATTTAAGTTTATGATTTCGGAAATTGATAATTCTGATGTGTTTCTGGTTGATTTTTGTTTTTATACGAGAATATAAAAATGTATTTACATTTCATGAAGACATTTTTTAACTCTACAGCCATTTTATCGTGGCTTGGAATAGATTATATTAGCATTCATGAAATATTATTTATATTTTAAATAAAATATATTTATAAATTTTACGAAAACACAGAACACCATACATTACTTTTACATTTCTTTTACTTTACATACTTTACATTTTTACTTTTACATTTTTACATTACTTTCACATTTTATTACTTTTATTTATTACTTTTGTACGAATTCTGGGTAATCAACTGAATGTAGCAAATTGTAGGTTCAATCGTAGCCATGTGTGGTATTTTAAGTAGGTACATAACCAATTTTCCCGATAGATAAAAATGTTTCGTTGAACAAATTATCAGCCAGTAATGATTCTTGTAGTGTACTTCAAAATTTATACGATGCCTACAAACACTAAAATTCATCCTGTGTAACATAGCTGCAGTCTCGCCCGTTGTCACCGGTTGGAATCAACGATCACTAATTCAATCATAAACAGATTTACTTTAGCATGTGTGCTCATCGGCGTGCCGTTCACATCTATGATTCTTGAGTTTTCCAATCGTAAACCCACGTAAAGTCATAGTGAGTACGCGAGAAGAAGGGAATAATTTTAAATCACACAAGTGTGCAGAAAATACCTGCTGACAAAATTAGTGTTAGTAGGTGTGCCCAATTATATATATATATATATATATATATATATATATATATATATATAACTCGTTTTACGCTGTTTTCCGTTACGCACACTTAAAGGTTAATACGCGAAACCAACTTCACGCCGATAAAGCCCATATAGCGACGAAATAGCTACTGCAGATTGGTGTGTGTGTATACATATATGTGTGTGCGTTTGTGTGTTTGTAATAGTGGGTTTACAGAATGTATCGAAATTCATGATGCGTGTGTTAAGAGAGTGATGTAACGTAACTAGACAAGGTCAGGTCATACGAGCCTGCAACTCGAGCTATGAGCTAGAGGGCGCTTTCTAGAAACCATTGTGAACTGGTAGTTCACGGCAACCTCTCTTCGTTCGTGCTGCGGATCTCCGGAGAGAAGGACGGATGCTTGCGGGAGGAGGGGAGGCCGACATGAGTCACACGCACGGGCTCGCTGACGGCGATGCGAGGGACACGTGTGACGCCTGCTAGGGCGTACCCACAATTATGGTCCCGGGAGGACAAAATTAAATTTTGGTCTGGGGAGGACAAAATTAAATTTTCTGATACGATGTTGTTCATTTACTATTGGAATATTCAGTACATTTTGACATGTGGTTCAAAAACGTCCCGTTATCCATAGCACTGCAGTGAAATAATATTTTGGTAAGTTTGGAAAATTATGATTATGAATTAGGAGAACACATTAAAATGATCTAGGGTGCAGGGGAGTAGTAGATAATAGGGGCGCCGGGGACAGGCTTCAGGCTGTGGTGGTGGTGTCGGCGTCCGCCATCTTGGATTGTGACGTCACGACGGCAAAAATTCCTCAAAATTCCTCAAAAATGACTCAAAATGACTCAAAATTTCCCGTTTTCGAGGGAAAAATTCCCGTTTCGAGGAAAAATTAGGATTTCAAAAAACCACAAATGTCTTTTGCCTTAGAAAGAACACAAATTCCTAAAATAGGCTTAAGCATCCTTAACTCAAGCCTCAGTTAAGCCATTTCTAGGAATAATTATACCATGACCTTTGACCTTGACCCCGGCGGCCATCTTGGATCCGCCATCTTGGATGGCGTCATAGTGTTCTCGAAAATTTCGGTGACGTGTTTTCCGCCATATTGGTTGATGACGTCACCGTTGCAGTTTCCGTTACGGTCGCCATCTTTAACTTTTTTATTTATTATCCGATTTTAATGAAAAAAATTCCAAAATTCATCAAAAAATTAACGTATTTGAATTCTGTTTGATTATATCGATGTACGTCCTTGGTTCGATTCCCGGCGAAAGTAAACGGTCGATCCTTCCTCCATGAAAGCTACCTAGACTGATCTACCACCAATGCCAAGGTATATATCGTCAACTGGTATGACATCATGTCCGCCATCTTGTCTTCATCCACTGGAGACCACCATCTTGTTTTCGTCTGCTAGAGTGTGCCGATACCATGTAGTATAATTATCTGGTCACCATACTGTTGTCCTCAACTGTTGACATTGAACATTGACCTTGAACTTTGACCTTGACCTTTAACTTTGACCTTGACCATGAAATTTGACCTTTACCTTGAAATTTGATATTGACCTTGAAATTTCACCTTGAATTGAAATTTGACCTTGACATTGAAATTTGACCTTGACCTTGAAATTTGACTTTGTCCTTGAAATTTGACTTTGTCCTTGTCGAACATAATGGATCCGACATTTTATGTTCAGTACATGCTACCAGGAGCTACCACCTGCTGGAGTACACCATATTGTGTGTGTACTTGTATTATAGAGTACATTTCCATCTGGACAATTTTATTCTAACCCGCTACAGTGCAGTAATCATTTATTATGGAGGTGCCCCCCGCCATCTTGAAATTCGGCCGCCATCTTGAAATCATGTAATAATGTAGCTAGAAAAGCGGGAAAAAATCCAAAATTCATTAAATAAATTAGTAATCCATATAATGATTGATTGGATCGACTTAGGTCCTTGGTTCGATCCCTGGCCGATACAAAACAACTTTAATTTAAAAAAATACTAAAAAAGTGTTAGGTTTGAGAAAATAAAAACACCACAAGTTCTTTTAAAAAAATTTATTACTTAAATTCAATACACTACTACAAGTACAAAAAACACTGACAAATTACCAAAGCCTTGTGGATTCCTCGATTCAAACAGTCTTCTTATTGTACGTACTAAGCCTTTTACATGACTTTAAATGTCTATCCGATCCGTTCATCACCACAGCCAGAGACGGACTGAAGTTCATAGCACTTATATAGTCTCATTAGCCGGTACAACACATGAGTCAAATCAATAACCATGTTCATTATACGTCTCGGAGCATTTTTTATAATGACGATGTAAGCTATCGAGACGTGAAATTAGTTTATTGCACTTATTGCACTGAAATTGTATTCTTTGAACATTATTAGAACAACCGCTTCTTTCATGTCTGCAAGCATTTGAGGTGATAGTAAATGATGCACCACAGTTTTTGCACTGATGCGAAGTACGCTCTTCATTAATTGAAGTATTCAATGCTGATGAAACTTCAGCTGATGGTGGAACAGCACATATCGAAGTCTCCTCCAGTGTTGTCAGAGGCGTTGCCAACGGGATCTGCACCTTCTCCGTCGTAGCTGTCGTAAAGGTTCCCGTAGACGATGGTACAACCTCCGAGTTCGACGTTAAAGTCGGTAAAGATGACATTGAAGTCTCAAGAACAGGCAATTACGCGATTTATGCACCAGATTAAACAAACTAGGTGATCCTTACACCGCCGACGTCAGTAACAAACTGAGCGTCCTGCTGTCTAGGACTCGCTTATATACATTAACCGGTTTGAATAATACGCTAGTCAAATCAAGAACCATTTACAATAATACTAGAGTCAAAACAACACTAAATATAGAAGCACCATCAACAAAAAGGAAGCACATTTGGAAGCACCGACAACGAAAAGGCAGCACATTTGGAAGCACCGACAACGAAAAGGAAGCACATTTGGAAGCATCGACAACGAAAAGGCAGCACATTTGGAAGCACCGACAACGAAAAGGCAACACATTTAGAAGCACCGACAACGAAAAGGCAGCACATTTGGAAGCACCGACAACGAAAAGGAAGCACATTTGGAAGCACCGACAACGAAAAGGCAGCACATTTGGAAGCACCGACAACGAAAAGGCAGCACATTTGGAAGCACCGACAACGAAAAGGCAGCACATTTGGAGCATTTGGAGCCGTTTGGAGCATTTGGAAGCACCGACAACGAAAAGGCAGCACATTTGGAAGCACCGACAACGAAAAGGCAGCACATTTGAAGCACCGACTACGAAAAGGCAGCACATTTGACAGCACCGACAACGAAAAGACAGCACATTTGGAAGCACCGACTAAGAAAAGGAAGCACATTTAGCAGCACCGACAAAGAAAAGGCAGCACATTTGGGAGCACCGACAACGAAAAGGCAGCACATTTGGAAGCACCGACAACGAAAAGGCAGCACATTTGAAAGCACCGACAACGAAAAGGCAGCACATTTGGAGCATTTGGAGCCGTTTGGAGCATTTGGAAGCACCGACAACGAAAAGGCAGCACATTTGGAAGCACCGACAACGAAAAGGCAGCACATTTGGAAGAACCGACAACGAAAAAGCAGCACATTTGGAAGCACCGTGAACGAGAAAGGCAGCACATTTTGGAAGCACCATCGAATAAGGAAGCACATTTGAAAGCTCCATCAAAAAAAAGGCAAAAAGGAAGCACAATTTGCGAGATCTAAGTCTTAATTAGAAATCAGAATACAAGAAATAAAAACAATACATTTTTATAATTTAAATTATTTATTCCTTTACATTTTACAAAAGCAAGTAAAAAAAGCCATTATTGTATGTAGCCAGCTTTCCTCAGTTCCTTGAGTATGAAGGATATTTCTTTGATGCACGAATAGTTTCCTGCACAAAGAGAACAATGTAGAAGTCTTAGCCGGACAACCAATATGTTTGGATCTTTCCATGATGTGTAATAATTTTCTTCTACCACCATCTTCCTTGCACGTTTATAATAAATATTATGATCTCTGGTGTCTTCCCTTTTACCACCAACCTCAGGGTAACTTTCATTTTTGAGACGGTGATCATCACAAGCTTGATCAGATTTATTTAATATATCACGTCGTTTCCATCGTTTCGGTCTCAGGACACCACCACATTCTTCGATCTTGTCAGCTTTAGGTGCTTCATCATAGTCTATGTCTTTGTCAACAGCCTCAGAGTCACTGTAACAATCACTGTAGAAGGAATCGTCTTCACCCAATTTACCGTAAGAATTCGATGTTGATGATGTTGAAGTGTCTTCATCGTCTTCATGCTTCCTTTTTAGGAGTCCATCATTTCTACAAAGTAGGAAAGATCTACTTGAATTCGGCTGGAATATATTCTCACTTTTCACGTTAAGGATTCTTCCACTGTCTTCATTCTTCCATAAATCATCAACCTCCTTCAATTTAAGTTCTTTGTCGAGATCGGAAGAGCCAGGAAAATTATTGTTGTAATGTAGATCACTCTTCCTTAGTCTAGTAGCTTCATCGTTGTCCTCTAGCTTGTACGCAGGCTTGGCGTTACAAGTTCTGCCATGTCTTTTTAAGCTCTCTCTCCGCGTAAATGACTTGCTACATCGAACACAACTTATCATATTGCGTAGTGAATTTTTAACACAGTCATTCTTCTCGTGTTGTCTTTTATTCTTTCTCAAGATAAACTCTTTGCTGCAAAACTCACACCTATGTTCTTTCAATACAGCGTCAGATCCTAAATCGGAATTCATATTAGTTACCGAGACTAATGCCAGATGCAAACTAAGAGTTTAAATTAATAACCATTACTTAAATACAATTTTTTAAATATTTCGTCAGCGAGAGTTAATTTATCTTATGCAAAGGTACTTGCCGCAACTAGTTCCGCTTTTCAACATCAGATGATGTCACGTATTGCTTGCAGGTAAATAATATTTATTTCTTTTATGCAGGATGCGGGATGCTCACTATCGATCGCATAAGAAGGATAGCTACGATAGTCTCCAAGGAGAAGGAAGTTCGTCCTTCCTGCTAGTGCTTCTCAGATTTCTCACGGTCCACCCTCTTGGATTGCGACGTCACGGTGGCCATAATGGATGAGTGTGACCTTGAACTTTGACCGAAACCGCAGGAACGATCGCAAGCACACGGATTAACCATCAAAATATAAACAAGAATAATCGGGAGCACACGGATTAACCATCAAAATATTAACAAGAATAATCGAGAGCACACGGAGAAAACCTCCATAATATTGACAAAAATAATTAGAAGCACACGGAGAAAAACGGCACAAGTTTTCTTTGATATCATAAAATTTCTGGGTAAAAATGTTTTAAAAATAAAATAAAAAAAATAAAAAATAAATAAAAAAAATACATAAATATATTCTGCTAGCTTGTGAACTTCTCATTGTTGAACAAAGATAGAGTTCTAGTACAAGACAGAATTTTATGTATTTTTTTTATTTTTTTTATTTTATTTTTAAAAATCGTTTACCCTGAAATTTTATGATATGAAAGAAAACTTGTGCCGTTTTTCTCCGTGTGCTTCTGATTATTTTTGTCAATATTATGGTGGTTTTCTCCGTCTGCTCTCGATTATTCTTGTTAATATTTTGATGGTTAATCCGTGTGCTCCCGATTATTCTTGTTTATAATTTGATGGTTAATCCGTGTGCTTGCGATCGTTCCTGCGGTTTCGGTCAAAGTTCAAGGTCACACTCATCCATTATGGCCACCGTGACGTCGCAATCCAAGAGGGTGGACCGTGAGAAATCTGAGAAGCACTAGCAGGAAGGACGAACTTCCTTCTCCTTGGAGACTATCGTAGCTATCCTTCTTATGCGATCGATAGTGAGCATCCCGCATCCTGCATAAAAGAAATAAATATTATTTACCTGCAAGCAATACGTGACGTCATCTGATGTTGAAAAGCGGAACTAGTTGCGGCAAGTACCTTTGCATAAGATAAATTAACTCTCGCTGACGAAATATTTAAAAAATTGTATTTAAGTAATGGTTATTAATTTAAACTCTTAGTTTGCATCTGGCATTAGTCTCGGTAACTAATATGAATTCCGATTTAGGATCTGACGCTGTATCGAAAGAACATAGGTGTGAGTTTTGCAGCAAAGAGTTTATCTTGAGAAAGAATAAAAGACAACACGAGAAGAATGACTGTGTTAAAAATCCACTGCGCAATATGATAAGTTGTGTTCGATGTAGCAAGTCGTTTACGCGGAGAGAGAGCCTAAAAAGACATGGCAGAACTTGTAGCGCCAAGCCTGCGTACAAGCTAGAGGACAACGATGAATCTACTAGCCTAAGAAAGAGTGATCTGCATTACGACAATAATTTTGTTGGCTCTTCCGATCTCGACAAAGAACTTAAATTGAAGAAGGTTGATGATTTACGGAAGAATGAAGACAATGGAAGAATCCTTAACGTCAAAAGTGAGAATATATTCCAGCCGAATTCAAGTAGATCTTTCCAACTTTGTAAAAATGATGGACACCTAAAAAGGAAGCATGAATACGATGAAGACACTTCAACATCATCAACATCGAATTATTACGGTAAATTGGGTAAAGACGATTCCTTCTACGGTGATTGTTACAGTGACTCTGAGGCTGTTGACAAAGACATAGACTATGATAAAGCACCTAAAGCTGCCAAGATCGAAGAATGTGGCGGTGTCCTGAGACCGAAACGATGGAAACGCCGTGATATATTAAATAATTCTGATCAAGCTTGTGATGATCACCGTCTCAAACATGAAAGTTACCCTGAGGTTGGTGGTAAAACGGAAGACACCAGAGAAAATAATATTTATTATAAAGGTGCAAGTAAGATGGTGGTAGAAGAAAATTATTACACATCATGGAAAGATCCAAACATATTGGTTGTCCGGCTAAGACTTCTACATGGTTCGCTTTGTGCAGGAAACTATTCGTGCATCAAAGAAATATCCTTCATACTCAAGGAACTGAGGAAAGCTGGCTACATACAATAATGGCTTGTTTTACTTGCTTTTGTATAATGTAAAGAAATAAATAATTTAAATTATAAAAATGTATTGTTTTTATTTCTTGTATTCTGATTTCTAATTAAGACTTAGATCTCGCAAATTGTGCTTCCTTTTTGCCTTTTTTTTTTGATGGAGCTTTCAAATGTGCTTCTTTATTCGATGGTGCTTCCAAAATGTGCTGCCTTTTTCGTTCGCGGTGCTTCCAAATGTGCTGCCTTTTCGTTGTCGGTGCTTCCAAATGTGCTGCCTTTTCGTTGTCGGTGCTTCCAAATGTGCTGCCTTTTCGTTGTCGGTGCTTCCAAATGTGCTGCCTTTTCGTTGTCGGTGCTTCCAAATGTGCTGCCTTTTCGTTGTCGGTGCTTCCAAATGTGCTGCCTTTTCGTTGTCGGTGCTTCCAAATGTGCTGCCTTTTCGTTGTCGGTGCTTCCAAATGTACTGCCTTTTCGTTGTCGGTGCTTCCAAATGTGCTGCCTTTTCGTTGTCGGTGCTTCCAAATGTGCTGCCTTTTCGTTGTCGGTGCTCCCAAATGTGCTGCCTTTTCTTTGTCGGTGCTGCCAAATGTGCTTCCTTTTCTTAGTCGGTGCTTCTAAATATGCTGTCTTTTCGTTGTCGGTGCTGTCAAATGTGCTGCCTTTTCGTAGTCGGTGCTTCCAAATGTGCTGCCTTTTCGTAGTCGGTGCTTCCAAATGTGCTGCCTTTTCGTTGTCGGTGCTTCCAAATGTGTTGCCTTTTCGTTGCCGGTGCTTCCAAATGTGTTGCCTTTTCGTTGTCGGTGCTTCCAAATGTGCTGCCTTTTCGTTGTCGGTGCTTCCAAATGTGCTTCCTTTTCGTTGTCGGTGCTTCCAAATGTGCTGCCTTTTTGTTGTCGGTGTTTCCATATGTGCTTCCTTTTCGTTGTCGGTGCTTCCAAATGTGCTGCCTTTTCGTTGTCGGTGCTTCTAAATGTTTTGCCTTTTCGTTGTCGGTGCTTCCAAATGTGCTGCCTTTTCGTTGTCGATGCTTCCAAATGTGCTTCCTTTTCGTTGTCGGTGCTTCCAAATGTGCTGCCTTTTCGTTGTCGGTGCTTCCAAATGTGCTTCCTTTTTGTTGATGGTGCTTCCAAATTTAATGTTGTTTTGACTCTAGTATTATTGTAAATGGTTCTTGATTTGACTAGCGTATTATTCAAGCCGGTTAATGTATAATAGCGAGTCCTAGATAGCAGGACGCTCAGTTTGTTACTGACGTCGGCGGTGTAAGGATCACCTAGTTTGTTTAATCTGGTGCATAAGACGTGTAATTGGCTGTTCTTGAGACTTCGATGGCATCTTTACCGACTTTAACGTCGAACTTGGAGGTTGTACCATCGTCTACGGGTACCTTTACGACAGCTACGACGGAGAAGGTGCAGATCCCGTTGGCAACGCCTCTGACAACACTGGAGGAGACTTCGATATGTGCTGTTCCACCATCAGCTGAAGTTTCATCAGCATTGAATACTTCAATTAATGAAGAGCGTACTTCGCATCAGTGCAAAAACTGTGGTGCATCATTTACTATCACCTCAAATGCTTGCAGACATGAAAGAAGCGGTTGTTCTAATAATGTTCAAAGAATACAATTTCAGTGCAATAAGTGCAATAAACTAATTTCACGTCTCGATAGCTTACATCGTCATTATAAAAAATGCTCCGAGACGTATAATGAACATGGTTATTGATTTGACTCATGTGTTGTACCGGCTAATGAGACTAGATAAGTGCTATGAACTTCAGTCCGTCTCTGGCTGTGGTGATGAACGGATCGGATAGACATTTAAAGTCATGTAAAAGGCCTAGTCCGTACAATAAGAAGACTGTTTGAATCGAGGAATCCACAAGGCTTTGGTAATTTGTCAGTGTTTTTTGTACTTGTAGTAGTGTATTGAATTTAAGTAATAATTTTTTTTTAAAAGGACTTGTGGTGTTTTTATTTTCTCAAACCTAACACTTTTTTAGTATTTTTTAAAATTAAAGTTGTTTTGTATCGGCCAGGGGATCGAACCAAGGACCTTAGTCGATCCAATCAATCATTATATGGATTACTAATTTATTTAATGAATTTTGGATTTTTTCCCGCTTTTCTAGCTACATTATTACATGATTTCAAGATGGCGGCCGAATTTCAAGATGGCGGGGGGCACCTCCATATTAAATGATTACTGCACTGTTGCGGGTTAGAATAAAATTATCCAGATGGAAATGTACTCTATAATACAAGTACACACACAATATGGCGTACTCCAGCAGGTGGTAGCTCCTGGTAGCATGTACTGAACATAAAATGTCGGATCCATTATGTTTGACAAGGACAAAGACAAATTTCAAGGACAAAGTAAAATTTCAAGATCAAGGTCAAATTTCAAGGTCAAGGTCAAATTTCAATGTCAAGGTCAAATTTCAATGTCAAGGTCAAATTTCAATGTCAAGGTCAAATTTCAATTCAAGGTCAAATTTCAAGGTCAATATCAAATTTCAAGGTAAAGGTCAAATTTCATGGTCAAGGTCAAAGTTAAAGGTCAAGGTCAAAGTTCAAGGTCAATGTTCAATGTCAACAGTTGAGGACAACAGTATGGTGACCAGATAATTATACTACATGGTATCGGCACACTCTAGCAGACGAAAACAAGATGGTGGTCTCCAGTGGATGAAGACAAGATGGCGGACATGATGTCATACCAGTTGACGATATATACCTTGGTATTGGTGGTAGATCAGTCTAGGTAGCTTTCATGGAGGAAGGATCGACCGTTTACTTTCGCCGGGAATCGAACCAAGGACGTACATCGATATAATCAAACAGAATTCAAATACGTTAATTTTTTGATGAATTTTGGAATTTTTTTCATTAAAATCGGATAATAAATAAAAAAGTTAAAGATGGCGACCGTAACGGAAACTGCAACGGTGACGTCATCATCCAATATGGCGGAAAACACGTCACCGAAATTTTCGAGAACACTATGACGCCATCCAAGATGGCGGATCCAAGATGGCCGCCGGGGTCAAGGTCAAAGGTCATGGTATAATTATTCCTAGAAATGGCTTAACTGAGGCTTGAGTTAAGGATGCTTAAGCCTATTTTAGGAATTTGTGTTCTTTCTAAGGCAAAAGACATTTGTGGTTTTTTGAAATCCTAATTTTTCCTCGAAACGGGAATTTTTCCCTCGAAAACGGGAAATTTTGAGTCATTTTGAGTCATTTTTGAGGAATTTTGAGGAATTTTTGCCGTCGTGACGTCACAATCCAAGATGGCGGACGTCGACACCACCACCACAGCCTGAAGCCTGTCCCCGGCGCCCCTATTATATACTACTCAGGGGTATCCGCCAGTGGGAGCCTGCGTCACTGTTGGCGACCACAGTTTTGAGCAGTTGCTCTGATGTGGCATTTGTGCAGTCGCAAGTTATCCAATAAAACATTATCCTTAAATTCTTTGGGGGTGTCCCGTCATTCCGCCTCTATATGTATATATGTATATATATATATATATATATATATATATATATTGCTCTGTCTTGTTTCTCATCGTTTCATAACGCAGTACGTACCGCCCTCTATATCGTTTCACCGGTTGAGTTCCGAGGATATACTTATTGTATGGTAATTTTTTTCCTTGTCTGGCTGTCATTCCATCACCCATTAGCGTACGTAGGTACCTGCGAATTTTTAACTGTCCTGAATAAATATTAAGTTTGTTCAAATAACTCTTAATTTCAGTTATCATTATAGTTACTTTTTGCACTTGCCATAACTGCATATGGGGAAAACTTAAACAATAATAATATTATGCGAGATTTGATACACTTTTTAAAAACGTTAGAGTTGAGGTAGCGTTCACACAAAAAAAATAGTAGTGTGTGTGTATGGTGTATGTATGTGTATATATGTATATGTATATATATATGTGTGTGTGTGTGTGTGTGTGTGTGTGTGTGTGATTAATCATAAATAAACGCTTCTGAGAGATCACAGACTTTTCTACAAAGTTTTGAGATACCCCCTGAATTGTTATCAAGTGTACCCAATGAAGCCAAGATGCTATACATTTGTAGGTTTTTATAAAAAATGTGTATAAAATACGTTTTTAAAACCAGTTAAGAGTTTTTAAATTCGACTGGTCGGTTTGGATTTATTTATATACACGCAGGGTTGTTTGATTTTTACCCATCATTTTCAACCGAAATATTTATGAAAATAAATATGTACCTATGTTATCAGTTTCATTACTGTTACAAAGTATTTTGATATCCGCAAAATAAGATTTTCTAGTGAGGGTTTTTTTTGAATGAAAATTAAAACTGCATTGCTGTTCACCAAACGGACAAACACATCTATACTATTACCGGTTTCATCAGATGTAGGCTTCAGGCATGTAAAAGTTTTTTATTTAATTAAACGTGATTGGAAAAATAACCTTGTTTTCATTGTGCACACAATAAAATATCCGTCGGCAGTGTTTTTGCGAAGCTCATCGAAATTTTTGTTTTAGAATTATGAAAGTTATATCGAATGCTAACTACGTTTCAAAATTCATACCCTGATATACCTGCTGGACAGTATTTCAATACTAAATATAAAAGCCATCTACTTACTGGTCAATAGTATTTGTGGTACGAAAGTAATATAAAGTTGATTTCGTAAAGAGTACCAGAAATGTCGCTGGGAAGAGGGAGGAATGATGCCATTGGCTTTTTTCAAATTCATATTTCAATCTCCCTCAAAACAGCGTTTAGAAACAGCTACTCCAAGGTTTTATTTCTATTTGTTGCTTTTCGAGAAAGGGTGCATTTAAAGTGATTTAACTCAATGAGAAATTACTCTTACCTTCTGGTGCCCTTTTATTTATTATTACAGACATATGTAAATGAGATACATACATGTAGCTATATTTTGTTTATATGTTTAAATGAACTTTTCTAGGAGCTCATACAATACTTTGAAAGTACGAAAATATATAAAACAATATTTTTGCAGGGACAACCAAAACGACTCTTAAATCACTGCTTTCTATTGGCACATGATTCTATACAACTTCGGGATATTGGTTTCTAAACTTATTTTAGAAATATACATATAAGGTTGTATTTATTTAACACAGCAATCATACTTATGGTACGTACGCAGTATTCCTCGCAAAAGTGACTTTTTTTTTGTATTGTCAAGCTATTGCGCTGACAACTATAGTCCTCACATACGGGTATTAACCCAGTCTCCGGTGTTTAGGCCAGCGCATAGGGTAGATAAAGTTATAGTACAGATTTGGCTATCGATGCTATTGTGTCTTCGAAATTTTTCCTTCGTTGTCTCTCTACGAATCCGCAGATACATTAAACGCATTATATTATTAATACATAACATGTTAAAATGGTAGTCTTCTATATAGGTTTGAAATTTAGAGTTAGCAAGTGTATCAAACATTTTTGGGAGAGATAGGTAGGTATTTCTTTTGTTAGCTCGTGGATTAGCAGCTCAGAATTTATATTTAGGGCTCTGTAACATTTTATTTAGTTGACATAACGATGGAGGATATAAGAAAATCATATCAATGCTTGGTCTCCCGTCCTTGTGGTGTGTCAACACAGTAAACACAGTATAATTTACGAGTATCTCTCAAAAATTCCGACCACTAAATGAGATTTCTTGCAGCCAACAGCCCGTCACAAATAATTTATATATATATATATATATAATTTATAGTAAGATTCAGCATGAGCTAAATGTGAGAGAAAATTAAAATTTAATATATATCCGTCGAATCTAGAAGTAATAACAATTTGAGAGAATTTAATTTGAAAATATGTAACATAAATACTTCATTAAAAAAATTATGATTAATATACAGTGACGTGTACAGTTGTTTATTTCTCCAAGGTACCATTTAGCATATTGAAATTTAGGGGGGGGGGGGGGGGGATGCGAGTCTTTAAGTACTCGCCAGAGAGGTGTAACATTTAATTTCGTTGACGAGCAAATTCTTATGTTCCCATGTTGAAAATACACTTGTAATAAGAAACATGATTCACCTAAAGTAATGCTCTCTATAGTTTTAATGGTTTTAAAATATTTTATGACAGAAATATTTAAACAAAAAAACTCTTTTAAGAGAGTGCCTTAACGTAATTGAATACCAACCCGAGTGTTTCTTTAATACGTCCGCCTAAATGTTTCTTTGTCATTGCCACGGATGCGAAATGAAAATGTACAACTAAGAAGTTGATATCTACATTTGCTTTCGAGTCATTGTCGAGCATAATGTTCAATTATATCATTACATTTTTTTTCCGGAGGAGACGAAATTGCGTTTACAAACACACGCAAAGGAATAAAGCAAGGCTCACTAATTAATTTTACACTTTTTCCTGCATTGCATTGTTTATGCATTCGTCTGCAGCAATGACCTCACTACCGATAATATTTAGAAGAAAAAAATAGGCATATGTAAAAAGTTGTTCCTGAGTATACACATTCATCAGACTGTCTGGAACGACAGGGCCATCTCTGGTAGGACAGCCGACCTTCAGGAATGCCAGTCCTCGTGGCATCCACAGAGACCCTTTTCCACTTTAAAGCAGTAAACACAGAACTTATATATATATATATATATATATATATATATATATATATATATATATATATAGAGAGAGAGAGAGAGAGAGAGAGAGAAATTTAGACCGACGGAATCTACGCAGATTCTTTTGATCGCAAGGTAAACTGCAAAAATGTATAACTCTCTATGGCGTTGATGATTGGATCACAATCGTTTGCACAACCGGCACCCCCCCCCCCCCTCCCTCTTCGAATGTGGACCAGTCAACTACAAGCAAGCAGTACATTGCCCGAATCACATATACCGATTCAAAAGAGGTTCTACGATAAGGAATCAGCCAGTAGGAAAGCACAAGTGGGTGAAGTATTTATAGACTCAACATAAATTAATCCGCGAAATTTCAGGGTCGCTTCTGATATGCCAGTAATCAAATTCTTTTAATTAAATTATTCGACAAGAATATGGAAAAAAAATGGAAGTAGTAGTCTTCTTCGAGTACTACAATAGTTGTAAGTTTACGTTTACATTATTAGCTACGGTTGAATTTTATGTAATTGAGTTTAATCCACCCATGAATAAAAATGTTCGTTTTCTTGCGAAGAATTATCAAAATCAAATAGAAATATTTCACTGTAAGTGTAAAATATATAACAATTATTTTTAAGTTTCTTTACATAAATGATAAGAGAGAAGTGCACTGCGACAAACAAACATGTTAGTGATATTAAAGTTTTATGGCTATCGACAAGCTTTGTGGGTTATGACAGAACGATTTTGCTGTCACCTCACGTGGCGGAATTAAAAAAAAAAATAGTGTTGGACGCAGGTGCATGTTGCAGCGTAAGAAAAGAAGAGGAAAGTCAATACCGTCCCGCATAGTGAGCGTGGTTTCGAAGTGAGTCTTTCTTTGCAGATTACAGTGGTATCGCTGTCGGGCGAGGTGTTATTTTGACGGCCCGCAGTGAGGGGAGGGAAAGAAGGGAAGATGTTGGGAAAGGAGGGCGGGGCAAGGCAAACACTGGCTGGGAGATAGCGCGCCTCGGGCAAACAGCAAACAGTTTCTCGCAGACATGTGCTTCGACCCGACACCGCTAGTGTTAGTCTTAGCGCGCCTCCGAGACTGTCCATAAAGATACGTGTTCCCGTTTTCAAAAAATAGTAAAGTGAAGCCTCTTAGATCCGCCGCCATCAGGATCACATTCGTGCTGTATTAGCAATATATGCCTGATCATCGATCGTTAATGTTGGTGTAACACGAACAACGAAGAAAATTAAATAAACCAAAGACGAGTAACATCTAAATTCTAAATCTAATTTTTTTTTCTGTACTTTTATAAAATATCCCTTTGTAAACCGGTTTCCAAGAAATGGTTTCTAATACTACAAGAAAGATACGGGAACAATGTACAAAACATGGCTATTGTTATTTTTGCATATATGAAATACTTTTTTCCAGATAATACTAAATATTTTTTACGTAAATTGGCACATGATTTTATATTTTATGTGATTTTTCATTCAATTATAATTTTCGTAATACATAGAAAATACAATAAAATATTCAAAAAAATACTTTATTTTTTATTATGCTTATTAATGAGCGCAGTTAATACTGGAAAGCAGTTCAGGGTAGGGTTTACAATTAACTTATTTAACGGTTGGAGGTACTGGGACAACACGGAGCATGAATGCTTGGGCAGGAATCGGAACCCGGTATTACCGCGAACAATATTTTGTTAGTGATACGGTTGTTTTCATGTAAAAGTACAAATTTACATATATCTTTAATTTTACATGTATATCTGTCCCATTTTCCAAGTACTAATAATAATATTTGGTATTGTTTTCCAACCCGTATGTCGGTACCCTTCACCTGTCCTCCCAAATATGCTCCCTTTAATGGTATATTGGGAGTCGGCTTACAGATAAATTTAGCATTCCAGAGCAAGTAAAATTAAGACAGATGTCACGGGTTTACTCCCCCCTTTGATCAAGAAGGTGTTAGAGCTTCAGCTATGACCAGGGGCTAGGGCTACCCAGCATAGTCACCACCTCGGTCCTCTGCCTCACTCAGCTAACCAGACTGTTGGCTGTGTCCTTAGCCTTTAGACATCAGCTCTGACGGTGCCTACCCCGATCTGCCACATCACACTGGGACCCCTCAAAACACCCAGTGAACCCGTGGTCCGGTGGAGACACTTGAATTTAAGTCTACAATCCTACAGCATCAGTGCTCATCAGTGCTCGGTGGAGACATGTAATTTAGGTACACACATCATAGAATTCACCAATACACCCCCCAGGCATATGATCCCGTTAGAATGTGGTCCTGGTTAGGAGAAAGATGGATCTTTTACATACCTGACACTGTTGCCAGTGCCCAACATGGGTTCCGAGAACCGGGAAATAGATTCGCCATTTACAATTGCGGCATGTTACTGGAGAGCGCACGGCCCCGCCGACCCGCCCCCAGCTCCGCCGTAAACCCCCAGACCACCTACAGAGCTAGCCCCCCCTCTGTGGAGTCTGAGTAGAACCGTCACGGAACCATACAGACAGTGGAGACAGTGCGGGTCGCAGACTGGTGCGAGCTGCGAACGGCGAGGATCCGCGGGCGAACGGCGAGGTGACGTCAGCAGCCGAGGTGACGTCACCGCGCCCGAGCAAACAGCGGTGACGACGGCGACGAGGCACCGGGCCGCCGCGGCCAGGTTGTGCAAGAGCTGCAGTCCCGGTACCGCCATACCGCCTCTGCGCCGGAGAGGCCGAGCAGCCCGGCACACACACGACGACGACGACGACGACGACGACAAACAATAACACGTCACGTCCTAACTCTGGTACACGGACACCTCGTTCCTTGTGGTGTTGGCACTTTTTACCTTTACCTCCACCTGGGTGTACGGGGAAAAAAACATTTCCTGTTATAATGTTCGCAGGCTTTCACGGCAATTGTCTGAAGTAGTTTGGCGAATAATTCACCGACGTTTCGGTCGACATTGCGGTCGCCATCATCAGGGAGCATTTACCTACAGTACTTCAACATTTCATGTACTTTTACAAAAGAATCCTTTGAAAACCAGTTGCCAAGAAATAGTTGGTAATACTACAACAAAGATACTGTAACTTTGTACAACACATGGCTATGGACATCTTTGCAAATATGAAATAGGTATTTTTTTTTGCTTCAGATAATACTGAATATTTCTTACAAATATTTGCGCATAATTTATTTAATTTTAATTCATGTTTCATTCAATCATAATTTTCTAAAAAAAAAACTATAATCGAATATTTAATTATTTGACTTTATTTTGTTTTATTATGTGTATTAATGAGCGCACTTAATACTAGAAAGCTGTTCAGGGAATGGGTTACAGATAAATTTAACTATTGGTGGTACTGAGCATAAATTGCCGGGTGAGAATCTGAGCCCAGTATTACTGCTAACACTATTTTGTAGTGATGCAGTTGTTTTCATGTAAAAGTACAAATATATATATATATATATATATATATACTTTATTTCTCCTGGAATGAGTGCGCGACAAAAATAAACAACTGTACCAACAGTTTTCAATGAAAGATACAGGTTTAAAAAAAAATCGATCGTTTGGGATAGGGTAAATACTGCACAAACGAACCAACCCCAGAAAATTAACTTCTTTACTATATCCAACAAGTTAATTTATCCACTACCTGGCTGTTCAAACATATTAAATAAATTTGATAACCAACTCGGCGCCCTGCGTAAGTTCTGAGCATGGACCCTAGGAAAACTGGCACGCTTTGACGTAGCTGAAGTCTCTCCTTACTTCATGATCACCGTACTACACTGACCAGTCCCCGCAGGTTACTGAACGTTTGGAGTTTTTATTTTTCCTGTCGCGTATAGTTTATTGCAGGACGCGCGCGCCTCGTGACCAGACTGACTCATTTGTGTGGCTTCATAATCCAAGTGTGCGTCCTCACGTTTTTCCAGGCGTGTTTCAACTACTCTAATATTTTTTTGCAAATAGAACAGTAATATTAATGTGAAATTTTAGATTTTTCTACATTTGTACATTTACATGAAAACAACTAGTATATCACTACAAAATAGTGTTAGATGTATTACTAGGGTCGGTTTCTTACCAGACATTTATGCTTTGTGTCATCCCGGTACCTTCAATAGTAGAAGTTGTTTGTAAACAGTCCCTTGAATAGCGTACAGTATTAACTGCGCACATTATTAAGCATAATAAAACAAAATAAAGTCCACTTATAGAATATTCGAGGTTTAAAAAAATATGATTTAACGAAACATTAATTAAAATATAAATTACGTGCAATTTTTCGTAATAAATAATCAGTATTAACTCGAAAAAAGTATGATATATATGAAAAAATAACCATATCCATGTGTTGTACAAATTTAAAATATCTGTTTTTGTAGTTCATGGTCATTGGTTTCCAAGTGAATCTTTTGCAAAAATACAGATATTTTTTTCTGTGTAGTACACACTTTTTAAGACATGGAGATTTGTTACAGGTGCTGTAGGGAGCATTCAGACCTTTACATTTGAATAACTTTTATAAAAATACCAACAAAAAAATTACCGATATTATTTGTAGGTTATGTGATTCATGAATCTGTGTTTTAAAAATATCATCCCAGCATTCAGCTGACTATGTCGGGATGAGTTCTGAACCACTTTTCAAAAAACTGTATATCTTAACTTGAATAAAATATATATGTAAACACGTTATGATATTTTTAAAAATAAATTTCAAGAATCCCGGGTGATCATGATCATCGACATATCTTGCTTACGGGGCGAGGGTGTTGTTTCTATCCCAAACCTTGGCTTTCTTGTATAGGTATATGATCTCCTGGCCTAGTCGATAACCAAGAGTGTGATTTACAGTTTACCATAGCGTATGAGGTCCCGTCTTTTAGGACCACTGAAAAGTAATTCTAGTCATAACCTTTTTTACAAGCGTTATATTAGCTTCACCTGTATGTTTGTTTGTATGTTTGTAACCGACTCCTTTGGGTGCGATTTTGACCCACTTTAAACGGCCAGATTTCATTCAAACTTTGTAGATTTATCGAGGACCGATGACAATACACTAATTTGATAAGATTATTCGATTATTCAATTTGCAAAATAAGATTTTTGTCAATTTATATAATTTCATAAGAAAGTTCGCACATGAGCAAAATGGTTTTCTTTACAATGTGCGAACTCTTTTCTTTCAGTTTGTCTTTGGCGCGATATAAACAAAGCCTACTAAATATTGTGACTTTTAATTAAATGAAAAGTGAGAATGGGTTATGTTTATCGTGAGCAATATACTTTCTTGAAGAGAATATTATCTATATTTGTAAAAATATGAAAAAAAAACCTGACATAAGGGCTTTAAATGTTGTTTCTTTCGTTAAATATAGAAACACAATAACAACGTCTTTGTTTCATTTTACCAATTAACCCAGAGTGAAACATTATTATAAAACATTTTCTGCAAATATTTCACGAAACATGGAAAAATTGAGGTTTGATTTTGCTGTGAAACCAACAGCAGATAGGAAATCAAACACCATATGCATAACCTCATTAGCTACACCTGATGGGCAGATTTTTGAAATTCCACTCGAACACCAACTTGCAAATCTACACCAAGCAGTTACAAATACTCCAAACTATGCCAAGGTCAGTAAATCATTAAATAAAAGACATAAAACACGGAAAAGATGGCTAAGTTTGACATATGATATATCAAAAACATATTTGGATAGAGAGCAAAACTTACAGTTTAAGGATTTTTACCTGGAAGAAATTGAGGAAAAGAAAGTACTGAATCTATAGCTAGTGGATCAAATAAAAAATTGGAAAAACTGTTAGAAAAATTTCTTGAAGAAAAAAAACTATATCTGAAACTCAAAATTTAGGGAAAATTGCAAAAGATTTCACGATTGAAAAATTCACGGGCAGAAACTCAAATGCTTACCAGTGGATTAAAGATTTCAACAAAGAATGTGAACGTTTCCTAATCAAAGAAGACAAAAAGAAAATAGAAATTTTAAATCATTTCTTAGAATACTCCAGTGTAGTTTGGTACAACTGCATGCAAATGAAACTTACAGTGGAATCGGACTGGAACAAATGGGAGAAACTTTTTAGTGAGACATTTGCAAACAAAGGATGATCACTCATCAGATATGCTGAATTAGAATAAACATCAATGACTTCCCGAATATATTGATTTTCATAGCAGGATATTGAAATTATTGAGTAGGTGCTATAGTTCTTCAACACGCTATATTGGATATATATTTTAGAAGCAGCCAATATCTACTCAAATTCACTTTAATAGCAAAGTCATGTAATAAACAAAAAATTGAGCCACATGTAGAGACACTTCTGAGATAAAACAATATTTATCGATTTTATTTTAACTGCAGCCAATATCTATTCAAAACTTACTTTAATAGTAAATTGATGTAATAACTATCATGTTTTTTACATTGTTATAAAATTTCTTGCATACGTCGATAAAGAAGTATCACTTTAAATTATACATAAACCAAACTAAAAAGTAGAAAATAAATTTTAATAAATTTGAATTAAGAATAAAGTATTTTTTAATAAATATAAATTAATAATAGTGTATATAAGAAAAAATGTATTTTATTTAAAAAAAAAGCGTGGGGTGCATGGTGTCAATAGTTATAAATATTTCATTGACATATATGAGTAGAAGGATTATCATTTCGATAATATCTTAAAAAGCACCCCACGCTTTTTTTTTAAAATAAAATACATTTTTTTCTTATATACACTATTATTAATTTATATTTATTAAAAAAATTTACACTATTCTTAATTCAAATTTATTAAAATTTATTTTCTATTTTTTAGTTTGGTTTTTATATAAAGCGTGTTTTTTTAGTTTTTTAAACTATTATTTATTTCTTCTCACGTTTGTAACATTCTTTATTTACGTATTTACCATCATACTATTAGTTCCTTGACCTACAGTAAATTGTTTTTTGCGGTTTTATAACGATCTAGTCTAAAAAATTCAGGGTAATTAGAATTCATAAAAAATTTATGGGAAATTAGGGTGTCACCCCTAATTATTTCCATGGAATCATTTACGATAGTGACAAGTTTTGGAAAGGTTGTGATCTTTATTAAATTAATCACTATCGCGACACTTATTTCCCATTTGAAATAAATTATATATTACTATCAATAATAAATTTCCTGAGTCCCAATCTCAGAGGCGTATTACCAGCCATGTGAAGCAATTAAGATGATAAGTAGTAGGTATTTTTTCAACTTATTTTTTTTCGTAACTAACCTGATTTATCGCTTGAATTCTGACTCAGCCTTAATGTAGAAGTATTGCATGTAGCCACAAAATATTAAAGAAACTTTGCTGGCGAATGATGACCGTTGTACAGTAATTGTAACATTGGTACGCCTTTCCTGGCCGCTCATTTTGTTCCTCGCTGCTTGTTGGAAGACAGACAGACAGACAGAGAGAGAGAGAGAGAGAGAGAGAGAGAGAGAGAACGCAGAGAAACGGAGAGATTTATGGAGGTAAATCGTTTCTCCGGCTGCCACAAATCTCTCTAGGCGGTACGCACTTCGCATATCATCACGCCGCTAACCCTTTTAACAACTTAACCTTTCCCGTTCACTCAGTTCCTTCAGCTTTACCAACATATGGACCTAGCTCCAGTGCTGTTTGACTTTGCAGTTATCATAGAAGCAGGTAAGCAGTTTTAAGGTAGATTCCGAAGAAATACTAACTATTGTGCAGTTGTTACCATAGTGCGAATTCCGAAAAATATCTACCTATAATTATAATTGTTTCGTTTAATGATCTCTAGACTCCAAAATCGTCGTTAACTCGAACGTTTGTATAATTTGCATAAAAATCTTCCAGTCTTACACATTAAATGTAAAGAAGGAAAATCTTAATAGAGTTCGTTATTTGGAAAAATCAAATCAACGAAGTGAAAATTGTATTTTTTTTATATCTCTGAAGTTTATGTACTCATACATAAAACGTCTTTCTTTTGGCACATAAAAAATAACTTCTTTAGCAAAAATACTTTGGTTTACATAATATTCCTTCAAGTTAAAAAATATATGTCTCCAGCGGACTTGTTTTGAAACTTCAGTCTGTATAAGTAAATATTTAACCGAACAAGTGAAAAAAACTAACACAGTAGTTTGAATATATATAATCGAAGTCTGAGAAAACCTGTAAATTTATTCAGTTACAAACATTTCCCAGTTCCCAGTGATTTTATTGGAATGGAAATTGACTTGTAAAATTGACTGCCCCAGTTTATAACATCACTGACCTTCTACCGCTAGCCAGGGGCGCAAAATTAACGAGACTTCCTTCACTTAAATCATCTAAACATGTGTTATTTTTAGAGTTTTCGTTATTCTATTTTCTAATATTTGTACGCAGGCCGATAGTCCATGCACTGTTTGTAAACTGTAAAGGGCAAACATTCATCAGAGTAAAAATTAATGTCACATTACTTACGTTTATTGGAATAACATTAAAAATTAAATACAAAACACGTGACCTCCCATTATCCCGTAATATGATTTTTAGATATTTCTCGTTGGCTTCTAGCCCTTCAGTGCATAACAAATACATTGACACTATCTAAGCTAAAATTGACTATATAACGAGAATCGAGCAAGTCTCTACCAATGCATTTTTAATTTTTATTATTATTTACATATATTTTTTACTACTGTGAATATTGAAACTACATAGTTTGAACGGATGTAAACAACGTTCATCTTTATTATTCCGATACCAACTGAAAAGATCACCACACAAAGTCCTTTACAAGCGCACTGTTGATTGCAGTACCACACTGCAGTCTTGGTGCTTTTTGACTGTGGGTTTGAACAGTAATGTGCTGCGGGAATTGCATAAGGTTTTTTTAAATTCTTTTTAGCTGCATGGATTCTCTCGCGTAAACAAATATTCAAATAATATTTTCTCGCACAGAATTGAGATGCCAGGACTATGGATGTGTCAAGACCATCTGGCGATTAATATTTTGCCGGTGCCTAGAACAGTCTCTGGAAAATAAATTTTAACATAGCGGACTTAATATATTTTTTTTTTCAAAATCTTTTATTTTGAAAAAAAAAATACTACTTAACGCTTCAATAATTTACGTTAATATTATTGTGTGGACAAAAACTGGTGTGAAATTTTTAATTAGGACGAAACTATTTATGCAGTTTTATCTTGTATCTGACCTGGACACTATTGTTCGAATTCCTACGTAGAGTGTGAAATCCACTTGATTGTCTTTGCGCTTCGTTATTTCATATATTAGCCTATCACAGAAAGGAATACCATGGTCGACGTGTATTCGAATCCAGGATCATCGCATGCTATAATCTGGCGCAGTATCTTTCACTTGTCGCTACAGAAAATATAGATCCCATAGTTGAGTTTATTCCCTTCCCGTCCTATTCAACCCTTTCAACAGATCGACTGATACCTCCGCCAGCGCCGACCATACACACGCCGCAGGGACACTAATAATTCAGCTTACCCGGGAGGATTTTCTCTGGGGGGTTAGGTGGTGAGGGGGGTGGAAAAGGTTCGGAAGGGGAGTGAGGGGGACAGCATTTCAGTTCACAATTCATTCGGGCCCGAGCGCACTATCCAGTAATTCCTGACTGACAAAAGCGACCTAATGAAATCTGCGACGGATAAAACAAAGAACGATTAATCACGGCGTTGCGAGCCCTGTGTGTTCCACCATGCAACACTCGTGATACCCCTTCCCCCCCAATCTCACACCCATCTTCCTCTCTTAATACTTTGGTATTGTCTTGCCCATTGTTGGGACCGATCCCGTGAAGTTCCTTCTTTCCGTGACCCGGGTCGAAGGGGGAGGGAAAAAAAGAAAAAGAAACCATGTCTTTTATTTCAGAGTTTAATGTCGCCTTTTGTTCCCTGGGCCGAACAGTCCTCATGCTCGGTAATTGCAGAGCCGGGCTCAACTGGGTCTCCCACAGCGCGCGGAGTGTTCCAGACTGTTGTTATTCGAGCGCTCGGAACTCAAATTCGGGGAATAATATGCCTATCAACAGCCGCACGAAATCTAACTAGGACGTGGTGAGGTGTACAGCTTATCAAGTCGAGACCTCATTTACTCATCGGGGCTAGAAGTTTCATATCTAACTTATTATTTACTCAAAGAATTAATTAAGTCTTAGAAAGCCTCGCGTCTTTACACTGTAATTTTTTTTTTTTGTAAATGAAACTGAATTATTCGTGTAAAATCACTTATATGTTGTCAATTTGTACATTTGCATAAAAACAACTGCATCACTACAAAATATTGTTCGCAGTAATACTGGGTTCAGATTCTTACGCGGGCATTTATGTTCTGTGTTGTCCCAGTACCTCAAATAGTTGTTGTTTGTAAAGCGTTCCCTGAATAACTTAAAAAGTATTAACTGCGCTCATTAACAGGCATAATAATAAAAAAGTTCAGAATATTTTATTATCTTTTCCATTATTGAAAATAATTGTGCTTTAATAAAACATCAATTACAGTATAAAATTATGCGCCAATGTTCGTATTAAATACTCAGTATTATCTCGAAAAAACGTATTTAGTATATGCAAAAATATCCATAGCACATGTGTGTACACATGTGCCATGTGGGTGTCGAACCCAGAATCTTGAAAATGGGGAACCTGCCGTATGGGGTCGGGGCTGGTAAATATTCTCAAGGTACTGCCATTATCCTCCCCTCCCCCCTCCCCCAGACATTCATTCCGTCAACGTTCCATCTACACATCATCTCTGATCGTCTGTAACGACCCTGACGTCAACTAAACGTCAAGTCCAATTCATTAAGGCCCCCGACTACCCGTGCGTACATTATGAGAGTGCAGAGCTTAAAAAAAATAACGCGATTTAAAAATTTCTTACGATAACAGTGAGGTGTATGTATACGAAAAACGTTTGAAAATACGCGGAGGGCGTATAAGTAGCTCCATTTGCGCGTTTAGTTTTTAAATAGTATTTTTAGAAGAGAGAAAATGGCTAAAATAAGTGTTTTCAAAACAATTTTTAGGCATGGCCATACCTGGTGCAGAGCACTCAGGGGCCTTCCATTACACATTAATCTGCGCGCCAGTTCGTAGCCTTGCGCTTAGAGGCGACGCCGCGCTAGAAGAACCATTGGCCCGCTTCACTAACACAAATACGTCCCTGACTAGGCTGATCAGACTAGTGTCTTGTTTCTTCTCCGCCCTCCTGCACCGACGACACGCAGAGCACATCCGCGCCGCGGAAGCGAAGAGGGGAGAGGAACTGCCCCCCGTCTCACCCCTTCAACGACGTGTCTCCACGAAGCCGGAAGACGGCATGCCTCCCCCCCCTCCCCTCAACCGTCTCCTGGCTAGGGTCGTTTCCTTTGTGCCTGGCGGCAACAGCAGCGGTAACTCGGTTACCGCTCCTCGCTTCGCAAGACAATCTCGTCGCCGCGGGGTTTCTTCCTGAGAGGGCCGTCTCTCTCCAGGGACGCGGCTGTTATCTGCGGGAGCTCGCCGCCCCCGGCGTCCGACGCGGCGTCTGGCGGCGGGGAACCTAGTTACGGGAGGCGGCAGCGCAAACACGCTGGGAGGCGCGTATCCTCGGCCCGTGGGCCGGCCGGTGAGGCGAGGAGGGGGCGAAGAGAGAAGAAGAAATCTTCTGCTGCTGTGAACTTGGTTCGCGCGCGCGCGAGCAAGAACACTGCCTCGTATTCGAACCCAAAACCCTTTTTTTTCCGATACCAAGGCCAGGGACACGATTAAAGAAAAGCATTGAAATGTGAGTTTAAAGAAGAGCATTTTTTTTTTTTAAATGTTCTTGTGCTATTCTAGAGAGCTGCAAAATTCGCGGATTCATTCCGTGATATGCTACAATTCAAATAATTATACCTTAGCGCTGCTTCTGCAATTGGTTCACTGTTAATCTGGATTAATGAGGGCCAATTAGAGACCCTCGCTCAAAGAAGTGTCGAATCACAGACACTCAGTCGAGACGACTCACAAGTCAGCAGCCAATGAACAGGTGGCATTTGCCCGAGTGTGTAGAGTGTAGTAGAGTCTATCCTGGAGGTCATTGAATCCGCGAATTTTGCAGGTCTCTAAGTATTACATATCAAATTCACGCACATTTCACACAATTCTGATCGCCAAAGAAGATTCCTTGCAGCAAGGACAACAGGTACGTTTTCCAAGCCAATTTATAGCCTACGATTTATCCAATTTCAGAGTGTTCGACATGTGATAACAAATTTAATTAATGTTAAATTTTTTGTATTTGTAACATATATCTAGGAACATTCAATTTTCACGATACGATTTCGGGACGAGCTATGTAGTAAAACATTGTTGCGTTGTCTGTGATTGGTGGTCGGTTGAGCTTCACTCAGGTACTTGTCTACGCTTCCTGAATGGCCCGGCCAAACAGGGCAATGGATATATATGCAGACGGGCGCCAATGAAAAGTATCTGCTAGCGCGGGCATATGTGCTTGCAGTCTAATGAATTTTCATATCTTTTCGCAAAATATACATGCCCCTAGAAATAACAATTTTAGAGGTTCCTAAAGTTGAAAATAATGAAAATGAAATACTTTATGTCATTCTGTAAGTACCATGGAGAGGCTTGCAAAGTTTTATTTCTATGTTTATTGAAGGTTCGAGTTTGGTTACTGCTTCTGGGAAGGTGCATTCTACAATGACACGTAAATGGAGACAGACCCGTACGGATTAGCTCGGCAATGAGTACTTGGCTGTAGTTGTAGCCACGTTTTGTTTACGTTGTAAATACGTTGAAAATTATTTCAGGTACATGTCATATTATTACTTTGTATTTTATTTTTATTATACATGTACATTCTTCCGTGGTATGAACTCGAAGTATTATACTGTTTTTCTTTTAAATTAAATTAATACATCGTAACATTGAAAGGCAATCTCATTGGTTGCCATTTGTTACGTTTCTGTGCAGTGTGGAAGCAGCACACGCGGTAGTGAAATGTTCCGGGGGATCCGTCTCCCGTTTCCGTGCCACTGCAGAACGGGCCGTAAGTCTGGCAACGTTGCCAGCGCTAGTGATGACGCGTGGCTGCCAGGTGCGAGTCCGTTGTGACGTGTTCGCACTTCCCCCTCCCCCATCTTCATCACCCTCCCTGGACCACCACCTGCTTGCCATCTGCACAGCTGCAGGTGGCGCGCTTGGATCAGCGTGTTACAGGGGATTGACACTGTGTCGGTCGGAGATACAGCGAGATTTCCCACTCGCTGCGTGCTGCGTCAAACCTGTGCTATCAAAACCGGCATAACCTAAAGGGGTTAGTTTCCTAAATCATTCTTACTACTCTAATTTAAGATATTTTTTTGTCCTTCATTTGCATGTTGTATCCATTTACTTTGTGCATCAATCAG
Organism: Bacillus rossius redtenbacheri; assembly: GCF_032445375.1. Lineage (NCBI taxonomy): Eukaryota > Metazoa > Arthropoda > Insecta > Phasmatodea > Bacillidae > Bacillus > Bacillus rossius. The sequence continues at coordinate 4,596,432 of NW_026962012.1, read as the reverse complement.
AATATCTTCGGATATTATGTAATGTAGTATTTAGATGTTGTAATTAGATGTGAAATGTAGTATTTATTATATCAGTAGTGTAGTGTTGTGTCACATCCATTTCTTTTGGTTGTATTTCGTAATATTAATTTTATAAGGCTCAGTTGTTACCATCCAAAGATCGGACACTACCTTATGGCTTTTACTGTATTTTGTTTTTCTGAAAACCACAAAAAAACATAAACTTAACAACTAACATACACAATGTATTTTAGTACACTGTTATCTTAAATATACTTACAAGTATTAGAACTAATACTAAACAGTATTGTTAGTTAGAAAACTTTACTTTTTACATTACTAAAATCAAGACAATAGTGATCACCTAACTAAGAAATTACGCTGGTACTCAAAATTGCGAAATTACAAAGGTTTCTTAATGTTGTTTATGAATTAGTTTAATTAACGTTAGACGCTGATACTCAGTCAGAAGCAGAGGTCTTTCAATCCCAGTACATTACCTCTGGATATAGCTTTCAACTAGGTACCGCAGACTAAACTTCTGATCAAAACTTGCTGTTTCATCAATCTAGGTTCAGGCAGTCAAAAATATTTATATTATTTCAATTGTTGAACAGTTAAACTCACCCCGAAGATACCAAAATGTCAATGGCCATTAAAAAAAAACACCACTGCTTTTTATAAATACTTGAATATTTACGGAATAAAACTTCTGCCGCACAAACGTAATATCATAAATCTGTTAGGCTCTTTTGGCTTGAAACTTAAACAGTATTCAGCTCGGACAGATGCCTATTATATCCTTTTAAGACATAAAATGGACTAAGCCAAATCATAATGGTAGAAGAGCCTTCTTATTAATCTTTATCTCCTGGTTCACTATCACATAATTTTTAAAACAATTCCAGCCAATATCACGAGTTAACATACTATTTGAATATTGCGCCAAACAAACTTTCAACCAATGCGGTTGCTCATCTTAACTGGAGGCTAAAAAGATTTTTCCACATTACAGCTGGCACAATATCATCTCTAACCACGTACAGGTCTGGCAACAACTGCCTATCCTTTGCCTTGGCGTATCTCGTCGGCCCAGTGAAGCTCGCGGCGGCCTGCGAACTAACGGCGCTAGCAGTAGGTGTCCCCTTCATTAACATTGGATTAAATGGGAGTTTCATATAAAATTAGGTATATTAAAAAAACTGTTCCGTTTTATACGTCGGGTAATGTTTGAAGCTTTGTAGGGTTTTAATACATATTATCATTGCAAGATTCGTGCAATGGGAGTGCATGACTTGATGTAAGCTTTTGGACATACGCCATTGCTAAGCACACGTATTTCTGTAGAAGAAAACTACAAAAAACACAAATGACAAAAACACAAATTAAGCAAAAAATTGCTGTTGTCAGGATATAAACGCCACACAATAGGTACTCCACAACAGGAATATGGTCAACAAACAAAGAAAAACAAAAAAAAAGTGAACTAACAGAACGAAAAAAACCCACAAATGATGACAGCACAAAAATACCGAACCCAAACAATTTAATTCATAGCGATAACTTGTAACTTTGCCGCAATTGTCAGTTAAAGTTTTAATCGTAAAAATATACTATTTAACCGATAATTTTTCTTGGATTGTTAAGTCAGCGGCGTCATGTAGTGATAGTGTGTCTGGGCTGATAATCTGTGGGCTCGGATTCGATACTAGCTAGAACGGTTTTTTAAATTTTCATTTTAATATTTTTCACAAAATAAAACTATTAATTAGAGAAATTAAATATCTTTAAACAGTTAAATTACATAATCATGTGAGATTCTGAATAAAATAAACCTTTAGAAAAATTCTAGCAAGTAATGATCTCGCATCGTGCAGAGAATATAAAAAATATATAATTGGAACGACTTGACATAATCCGATGGGGTTTGTTTTGTCGGCTAGATATATGCATTGCAGAGTCCTGAATGTACAGAAATATTCAATACAGAAAACCTTATTTAAAAAATTGCTAACAGTTTTTCGTAAAATAATGGTTAAAAACAAATAAGAACAAGTATGAAAAAAATTGGTCTGTAATATTATTAAAATCACATAAGAAAAACCTGTATGGTAACCAAAAAGATTGAAACGAAATATAAATTCCAATTTTAACCTAATTTAAAATTATTTTTACATTTTACTATGCAATTGTAAAATAAAATGGTTGAAATGAAGCTAAAGTTTTTTTCATATATTTTTAACTTTATAGTTAATTTGATAAAAGTTCAAAATTCCCAGTATTAACAATGCAAACATATTTGTAGTAGTAATGGTAACCTGTCCAAATCTGGCATAATTTTTATGTTACTCATAGATATAACATGACCAACACTGAAGCGTTCACAATTCAATAATAAACAAGCTGAATGACACATAACTGGTAAAAATTAATCAGTATTTAAAATATATATTATAAAACTATAATTGTGTTTAAAATTTGGGGTCACTGCATGAAAATGTAGTGGAGCATAGATAGAACAAACATAGAGAAAATTTCCAATACTACTCAAAGTTTGAAAAAGTCATATATGTAGTGCAGTATTAAAAATATAAATAAATACTTTAATTGTTATAGCAACACACACTGTATGTTAACATATTTTTTAAAAATATATTTATAAATGATCAAAAAATTGTTTAAAAATGACATGTGCATACAACAGGTTAACTCAAAACTGTTTATATCTTGATTATATGACCCCAGTTTATGCTCTTAGTGATATTTTAAAGTTCCTTAAATCTTTAAAAAGCAACTGATTGAATCGATAAAGTTATTTATAGACGATAATAAATCGAAAAATTATGTATTTAATTTATATCACGGGAAAAAATATAAAACTATAAAAGCAAAATTAATAAGTAAACCACACTTTTAAATTTGTGACTAATGAGATGCTACTAAAATAGTTCAGAGCTAACATTTGATGTACCGTCGTCTTAAGTCTATGTGCATAATGTGCGACGTTTTTTACTGCTTATATTATTGAGAGTAAAATTTTGTGTTAAAGAAAGCACTCGACTTTACTGTTTACAAAAAGAGGGTTAACCTGAATTCGTCCGACAAACTTCAAAAGCAGGATCACCACAAAAAAAAATGTTGCAAACAAATATGTGACTTCAATGGTCTAAAGCGCTTCCCGATTGGGGGTAGCAACACGTCACAGAAATTTATTCTAAGAAAGGGCATTACCCCTAATTATTTCAATGAAATCCACGTAAGACATCATTACGTCATGCAGTGGTTGTAAAACTGGGTTAGATAAAGCATTATACATATTATACATATCTTAAAATATGTCACTCTTATTTGCAATAACTAAGTGTCTCAGCTCCAAATTCGGAGACGTAATTATGCCAGTCTTGGGAAGCACTTGAGACTTAAGACGTATCATGTTTTCAACTAATTTTTTTTCGTAATGAACATGCAGAAGAAGTGTCGTCCGTTCAAATATGTTCATGCTGTATACTTTGAGTTACTTTTTTCCGTACTTCGTACACGAAAGAATCGTTGTGATTACTGTTCATATTTTTGCATTTACTTAGTGCTCGTAGCTTTCATTTGAGTTTGGACTATAATAGCGGTACTTTGTTTATCTGTTGGTAAACTTTTAATTTTAATTTTTTTTTTGCAAAGAATGCAAATTGAAACGCGATAATTATCTTCCTCATGAAGACAGGATTAACGAGTCTGAAACAAAAGCATTTGGGCGTGGTTTTCTAAAATTATAAATTACCGAGTTCGTTTTACAAATTTACCGTTCAATTGCTATTTTGAACTCGTGTTATTCCAATTGAAAGTGGACACAATACAAACACAAAATGAAAAATATCAAGCAAAAAAACTATTGGAACATGGCCTGTGTTTAAATCTAAAAATACAAATTTTTTTTAGGAACAGTAGAGTTTTTACCATTCTGTGAAGAACTGATGGTGAAACATTTATTTCGTATTAAACGTAATGTTACAGAAGCGTATCTATCAATTTATTTAACGGAGGAAGAAGAAGGCTTTGTTATGTAAGGGTTCGGTGGGGGGGGGGGGGGGGGGGGGGGGTTGTGAAGTTGTTTGAAGCATAATGAGCTGAACTTTCATATCTAACAATATTAAGGTTTATTAATGTTTCCTTGAAAAATATCAGTAGGATTTTTCTTGTTTATTCTCGTGAAAGCTGCAATCCTGTTCTATATTATTAATCTGATGTTTTGTAGTTTTTTTTAACTTCAGAGTTTTCATATAGGGATTTACTTATATGATCCCTCTTTCCTGGCGTCTCCCATTTAGATTGCGCAAATATCAGCTTCGTTAGTTGAAGTGGAAAAATACCTGATTCATTAATTTGAATTTTTTGCGGACGTTTTATTTGGTGGTTATTTGATTTTCTGAACGTGCATGGTTCGTATCACTGTATTTAAAATTTCGTATTTATTTTTACACACGATTCTGCCATTCGTTTTTCGTGTCTGATTCCCTTCACTGATTGAAATCGTAGCTGCCTGTCTGCATAATAAACAAGGTTCGCGAAACTGTTTCTGCAGTGCAAACTCACTAAACAAGAGAACATTTTATTTACCAAACCATTGACTATTTTAAACCCACGGAGCTTGTAAAACATACATAACTCTGACTAAATTAATATTACTTTTATTGTCAAACCTGTATTTGCAATAAAATATTGTCCATCCTCTACCAATCAAACTGTCACAAATTAGTATATGATTCCTTGAATAACATCTGCAAATGAAAAGTTCCCTGTTTGGTGTAGCAGTAAATTTAAACAGCTCGGAGTGCAAATTAAACATTTGCAGCTGCCACAAAAAAAAATTACACAATTAGTGGAGTGCCCATTATGTTATCGTAGACTGCTGACATTTAGAAAAATGTTGAAAAATCAGTGCTAAAGAAGCCCTATATTACTTTCGCTGTCCAAAATGAAAAGTACATGCAGTTCGTAAATTAATTAGTAAATCTTTATACATATTTCAAATATACTTGAAGTTTTAAAATATTTATATTTGTTGTTAGATTTTCACTAGTGAGAATAATGAGTTTTTCAAATACACGTCGAACAATTCAGGGGAATTGAAAAACCATGGAGTTCCAAAGCTGGACTTTTCAATAGAGTTGACATCAAAATTATGGACTTTTCAATAAAGAATTTTCCTCTAATAAAAGAGCGGTTCTTCGTAGATCCAGATAACTGGATCTTTGTAGAAACCACATTGGAGTCCGACTTTGAAGCTCTGTGTTTCGTTGTAAACAAGTTAAACGAGATGAACTGGGGTGTATTAGGGAGGAGAGTGTTTTTATGTAGACGTAACAAGTTTAAGGTTTCGTTAATATTCTGTAATCATTCTTGAAGTAAGAAAAATGATTACACGTAAAACTACGAAGACAAGTGTAAATTGTTTCCAAGTTCCACGATTAATTTGAATAAAATGAATATATTTAATAATATATGTGAAAGTATTCAACAGCGTGGTTAACTGTTAAATTTACTTTTCATGATTCTTCGATTATATGTAAAATTGTTTGAAATATGTTAAAAAGTAACACTTTTTCGCGGAACTTGAAGATATTTGATCTTGTAGCACAAAGAAACTGTAATAAAATATTTATATAATATGTTAGTATTAAATAAACGTTTACGCTAGTGACTAATTTAAACAACTTATTTACGATTTTACTTCAAAAATTGGTGTTATTTCTCCTGAAGTTGCTGTCGTCTTGATAATGCGTTATTTGTGTTGTTTTTTTTCGAGCGTAGGTATTACCATTTTTTTAGTGTATGATCTAACTTTTAAACATTTAGTGCCGTAGCTCACTTTCCTGTCAACTGTGCCGCTACATCCTCGCCACGTAATTAGAACAACTTCTCGTTTACGATTTGGGGTGGGGGGGCAAGAACAAATGGAGAGTATTGTAATCTGTTAAAAAGGCTCAGTACCTGCAACAAAATGCTCTGAATTCAGAACATTACTAAACAATACTTTATAATTGTTCCATGTGTTGCCTCTAGCCCTATATTTACAGTTTGGGATGGCTGTAGGTGATAAATTCTCAGAGCATGAGTATGTTTTCACCTACTATTATATACATTTATTATATACAATTTTATTGAAAATAATTGGGTCACTTTAATAGCCTAAATTTTCTTGATTGTTTTTCGGGCTGTAGGGGATTTAAATCAAAACGTGTTTAATATAAATATAAGTATACATTTTAAAATTTCAAATGAATAAATTCCATACAAATATAATATATTCATATAATATACATTAATTAATATAATGTATTCTACTTCAACTGTTGTTATGGCACTTTTATGTGGACAAAAAAAAGTAAAATTCTTAGATTTTCTTGGTTACGGAGAAGTATGTAGCTATTGAATTGTTTAAATTTTTTTTGACAAAGGATTTCAAAGAATAAATGGAACTTTTAAAATTTAAATGATTACGCCCCCGGGTGGGCTTGAACCACCATCCTTTCGGTTAACAGCCGAACGCGCTAGCCGATTGCGCCACGGAGGCTTGATGTTAGTCGGTGAACTATATATACTATTACAATGGACTTCAACGAAATAAATATAAAAATGTTTATTTGCTACTCCCGTATAATTTTATGTGGCATTTGAATGTTAGTCATGAAATATTTTTAAAAAAGTTAATGCAAACAGTTATTTTCCTTTTTGAGTTCAGTGAGCGATTCTCATCGGGCCGTGTCAAGGTCATCTGCCAGATAAGGTGCTACCTGAAGGCAGATTTTAATGTGATAAGCAAGGCGTAGCAGTGAACAAAGCTCGATTTTATTTACACTAAATTCACGCTACAAAACTTTTACTGACTTGCGTGGCTTTGGGAGTTTTTCAAGTAAAATAAAAATAAATTAACTTAGTTCAAAAATAAGTTTACATTTTCATAGAGGTGTACTATTTTGTATAGAATGCTGTCAGTCAAAAAAGCGCGCAATGAATTTGGTATCATCGCAATCATCTTCTTTCTTGAACCATTCGAGTTTGATTCCGTATAATTTTAAGGTCTCTTCAAGTATTGGCTCGTACATCTGTGTGGCCATGATGATTCTGGTTAGACAGCAAGCTAAGTTAAAAAAAAAAAAGTAAGACTGCGAAAATGGAATGAATGGATTTTAACCTTCCTTGCTCATTTTAAACCCGAGTAACATTGTTTTGAAGTCCAGCTCATGATGCAAAAGTTTTTTTTTTTGCCGTCTTAAAACTCAACTTAAAATATAAAATGCTATCTGTGTTATAGGCCCTGAACAGGATAAAAGTTTCGGAAAGTGTACATTGATAAACATGACTTTTATAGTGTTAATTACATTTTTTTTTGAGATGATATATTTTCCACCGAGTGCTGGGAAGCTAACTGGGACCCCAACCCACGACCCGATGGCTGGAAGTTATGCGCACTGACTTCCAAAACTACCGAGTCAGACGTTCAGTAACTATAAAAATACTAGTTCTAATAAGGAGGTAACTGGGTATACATGTTCTCTCCCGAGGCCATATAACTTTAGAGTTGGCCCTTAAAACATTTTTTCTTTTACTAAAAACAAGCATATTTAACAAATTCCAAAGTTTTATGTGAGGCTTTTAGAGCTATTTTGAAATAGTTTATTGGCTACAAGCTTAGACGCTAGAAGTTATGTTTTGCCGTGAGTAATAATAAGTATTGGTTTGAATTTTAATTACCAATTTATCACGTGTTGCACTGTTGTCAACGTAAAATTAAAAAAAAATAATAATTTTCTAATCCGAATTTATTTTTTGCATTTGCTCAGCCGTCAACTGAAACGGTCGAAGTATTTTTTTTTAAATACTTATATGATTTTAAATTAAGTCAGTTTATTGTTTACGGTTTCGTTCATCCACATACAAATATTTGTAAGCTTATTTTTTCTTTTCACTTCACGTCCTCAATGAAATGGAATCGGTGGGCTTGAGTAAAAATAAAATGGAACCCGTGGTGCAATTTTCTGTAAACGCACAAGGGTAGCGGGTGGTTTGTAAGGGTTTTAGGGGGAAGTGGAAAGGGGTAAAAAATTTTCATCAGAAAACACGAGTCTCGCTTTCCACTCACGTCAGCATCACACGCTGCGTGTGTTGGTGAGGGGGATTTGGGGACGAGGAAGGCGGTAGGTTGGAGGGAAAATACGCACGAACCATGAGTTCCCTGGAGTGTTGGGGAGGGGGGAGAATCTTTAGCAACGTCTTGGTGCTCGCTTATAAAAATATTTCCATGTAAAAGAGTTGGGAGTGTTGCTCCAGGCGGGGCTTACCGACGTGTTCCCACTTCCTCTCTCCTCTCCCTTCTCTTCCGCAGTCAACCGCCACATCGAATCAAAGCCTGAATGCGTTTGGTCTTAGGGTTGTCCCGGGGGGGGGGGGGGGGGGGGGGGGAGGTTGTCACTGCAGAGCCGCACGAGTCAATTTTCCGCGCCGATAGACCCGCCCCCTGTCCCTCGAGCAGGCCCAAGCATCGCAGAATTCTTCATGTTATTCTATCTTTTTTTTTTTTTGCCTTGCGCAGAGTCCGCAGGGACAGCCGCGAGAAGTGAGAGGTCGAAATATTTTTGCTTTTGTTTCCATCCTTTGGGATCGGGTTCATGTCGGTGCTTTATATATTTATATAAAAACAATTTTTGTAATTTACGTTGTTTTTTTTTTTTAACGTAGTTGCCAGAATATTTTACTGCAGCCAAACATGTAAAACAATTTGCATTTGCTGATACATTTATTTGGAACTTGCAAAATTCGGTCTGTAAAATTTTCGGAAATTCTCGCGGAATATTAGCAGTAAATGCACACCTTGTCGACAAATTTGTCGAACGGATCCGAAACACGAATTTTTCGAATACGGAACTTTTCCGTGCTTAATTGTAGCTTCGGGGGCCAAGGGTGAACATTAATGAAACTACACTTGGTTTTTTTTTAGCATCTGAAGCCAGAATATGCTCATCTTCACTATTTTTGCCAACACAACAAGCACAAAAGCATGGTACCGACAATAGACAAATACATACTAGAAATTTTACAATAAAAACGGTTTATTCTAATTTAAATGAATTAACATGGTATTAATGAGCTTGGCTATTACTAGTTTCTTTGTTCTAGTTTCAATTCAAACGAAACTGATTATTTTTAACTTGATTTGTTTATAGAGCGTTATATATCCTATCATTAAAACGAAACTTTTGTTTGCATTACTACATCAAATACAAAAATGTGCAAAAAAATAGTTCAATAAGTTTAAATGAAATTTTGTATAGATTTAAGGATGTCTCTTGAAAAATTCTTTACCAGGAATTTCCTGAAAATATAGTCAAATGTTTTTCTATCGGTTAATTGCTTATATTTTACAGGAGTTCCCAATGTCAGTCAATAGACTACATAAAGCAGCTAAATTCTCCACTCCGAAAGATCAACGTGGCAAACTAACTTACCTACTACGTCGTGAACGGTTATTACTCGCCAAAATTTTGAAAAACTATGCATTGAGTCAGAGAATTTAAAATTTCAGAGGGTATTGTAGTAATGTGATGTTATCTTAAGGGCTCTGCCTACCTGGACACACACACGGCGTGAAGAGCTTCAGCAAACATCACGCTATTTGAAAACTGCTCGGATATCAGAGTGGAGTCTGTTTACAAAAATTACCATGTAACATTTTAAAACTAATTTTTTTTTTTAGAAGAGTGGACATGGCTAAAATGCGCGTTTTCAGAAAAAAAAATACTTGGAATGAAACACCTAGCACAGATTCTTGGAAGCACTCAAGGGACTTGTATTACACCTTTATATGTCCGTGTGTACGACGAGAAGACCGCGCTAGAAGCAAATACTGTAGAGGGAGAATACAGGACAGCTCTATACTAATAGCACAGCCGCGCGGGCGAAGAGCGTCAGCGCTGCTACCTAGCGGCTCGGCGTGATAACAGCACCCACGGCCATGCATTCCAAGGCTAAAATGTATTAAATTCAACTCGTCATTGCACCTAGACTAATCAACAGATTCTTTTGAAAAAAATTGTGTTGACCCTCGTATTCTTTGCGGCCATGCAGATGTAAATATATTTGCTGAAAAGTTAGTTGCTTTTGATGTAAAAAATAGTTAACAATGAACAGCATATTTTCAAGGAAAATTGAAGTAAAAATTTTCAAAGCATTCTATTGTTAATCCTCGTTCATTTAGGGAATTATCTAATGAATTAATTAAATTATCCAAATTTTTTAGCCACTAAATACTATTGATTTGCTATCGTTCAACAGCCTATTGGCTAAAAGTTTTTTTTATGAATATGTGCAATAAAATGAGTAGGCCTACAGTTGTTCATATAGTGTATAATAAGTATATAATAATTTAATGTACAGTTAACAGAGATTTGAGCACGATATTATGAAATTAAATAAAAATGGGCATTTAAATAATATTGAAAATTAAAGGGAGATGAAAAAATACATAATTTCAGTATGACATAAATATGCAGAAGTACATAGTGTTTGACACAATGTAAATAAACAATATAATCCTTAAATTAGAACTTACAATTGCACCATCTTAAGCTACCATAAATATTAAATATGTATTAATATCGCGTTACTTTAAAATAATAATATTTAAATAAATGCATTATTACAATGGTACCAGAGCTAGAACAAGTTTTACAAGATTCACTTCCATTGTAAATGAAAAAGGCAAATAATATACAAGAGACGAATATTCTTGTAAAATTTTATCCAGCTGTACCTAAATAGGTAGCAAGAAGTTTATTTCCCCCGATCATACTGTATAACCACTGCTATGCTAGATATTCCATACAATTTACATGTGCATGACTTTTTTTTTTGCTTTTTTGTTTTCTTTACTCCGGGTTCTCCCGCATTCATCGTTTACACCTTTTATAAACCAATTGATTATGACATTAAAATATTTGTTAACAAAAAGTTTGAAGCATTCGTCACACATTTCGATTTCAGTGGGTTTCTCAATCAATCTAATCATTTTTAATTTGACATTCCTGCAAGAAATATTCAAAATATTTACAAAACATTCATCAAAAATCGCACATATTATTGTCGACAACAACTGAATAGGCTTTTTAGGGTACAAAAATTTTGCATAATCATACTGTTTCATAGATATATGAATGCGATGCACTGATGCGGGAAGTGGGAAATATTACAACTCACGATAGTATGTTTTTCTAAGAGAAATATTTTGACTTGGGGAAAATTTTTACGTTCTATAAGGCAATAGAATTTAAAAAAAAATATTTAATAATAATTCCTTTCAATTCTGACCGTTACTCTTTGTACTTGAGCGAGTTTAGTTTCAGAGGTTTTCGTATGGCGCGGCCGTGGTCGCGGCAGCTAGGGGCAGTCATCACGCCGAGCCGCGAGAGCGCAGCACCGTCGGTTTCTCGCGAAAACAAGCGAGCTGTCCTGTATTCTCCCTCTACAGTATTTGCTAGAAGCACCAGCGAGCGTCGCGCCTATCATCCCGCCTCACCGACACAAATACACCCCTGACCAGGCGGGCTCCTTGGCATGCTCAGTGACATTCACTTTGATTGTTTTGTTTCCAGGTGAGTGCGAATCCCGTCCAGCCCGTGCGAACATGACTCGTCGTAGCAACCGAGAATCTGCTTGTCATCAGCTACAAGTAGGTAAGTTGATGATGATGTAGGCTAATCTCGGCTTTCGAAATCACGCCGCCTTCAAGTGCTCAAGTGTGTAGATGTTTATAATTTCTTTTTCTCTGCATTCCGGCGGGCGTCATCGGGGTCAAGAAGGTCCCTGATTGTGCCTGCTGGAATGTCGGACAGAGGAAAAACAGCTTCTGTCGGCTCTACCACTTTCCCCTCAGACAAGCGTTGGGATGGTTCTCTACCTCATGCCTTGGCCGGTTCGCTTTCGACAGCATGTTAAGAAAAATATATCACTACACTGTAAAATATTTTTTTTGTTGAATGCAACAGAAATATTATTGTAAAATCACAGATATTTGTAAATTAGAAAACGACTATTTCACTACAAAATAGTGTTCGCAGTAATACTGGGCTCGAATTCTCACCCAGGAATATATAATTTGTTTTTTCCCAGTACCTCCTATGGTTAAAGTTATTTGCAAACCGTTCCCTGATTAGCTTTCGCGTGTTAACTGCGCACATGATAAGCATTATCTTTTCCACAGTTAAAAAAAAAAAAAAAAAAAAAATATATATATATTCCTGAATGAAACATCATTTTGAATATAAAAATTATGCGCCAGTATTCGTAAGAAGTACTCAGTATTATCTCGAAAAGCGTATTTCTTATATGCAAAATAACCACAGCCACGTGTTGTAAAAAGTTACAATATCTTTCTTGTAGCATTACAGACTAGTTTTTGGCAACTGGTATCTAAATAATTCTTTTGTAAAAAAAACACAGAGGTTTTTTTTCTGTGTACCACCCATATGTTGCTCAAACTCGAAATTAAATCTTGCCTACAAGCCAGCGACAGTGAAAGCAAAAACATTTACTTTAAGCTAGTAATGCTTTGATGACATGATTTTGTTTGGTAATATATATATATATATATACACTCTTTTTATGGCTCATTTCAAGATATCTAGTAAGTAACCACCTAATTTTAGCGAATGGGTAATACATCAGGATTACATTCTTGCCTAAGAAATATAAACATATGCTCAAATGAGCTACATTGAAAAATAACTTAAGTAAGTATGATTAATTTAAAAAAAATTTGAATACTTAAATTTGCCCGATTAAAATTTTTTGCAACCATAGTCGTGAAAAAAAATTGTCCCGTAAAAGTACAGCATGTTTGATTTTATTTTGATTTTTGATCAATATTAGGGTATTAAGGTTATTCTAGATTGCGGAGAAAATTGTAGTTCCAGTATCTAATAATTTGGTGCAGTGAGGTGATATAAAAACTTTTGATAAAGTGCATTGAATTTAAAAACTGCAAAACATTTTTTTTTTTTTATTGAGAACCGTAGTTAATTTGCCTATCAACTATTCTCTGCTTGAAGTTGAGTTCTGGGACACATACAATAAAGGCTATATATAAACGTAGTACTGACCGTCTGACACGGTCAAAACTGTGAGCAGCTTTGCTTGTAGGATGAAGGATGCTTGCTCCGAGCTGAATTTCTGCAGTTTTAATGACAGCCCTTTTGCGTTTACAAATTTGGGGAAGTTTGTCAAAGGAGCCACTCTTCGAAAACATCGTTGAAAGCCCGATCAGTGTGTCTCATCGCAAAGCATGGCGAACTAACCCTCCGTTGTTGACAAGGCGAGGCTGTGAGCTGTTCATCTGGTCTTCGATGACTTTGTGCGATTCTTTTGAAACATTCACCTAGCATAATAGATGCATCATCTTATCAGGTACAACATCCCGCTCTCAAACAAACCTTGTTCTAGAACGTAGGCCTACTGTTAATAAGAGGAAACGTATTCCGCAAATACAAGCAAGTTATTTAAAAAAAAAAAGTAAAAATAAATTTTATGAAGCAAAATTACTTATTACGTATTCAAAATAAAATAAAAAGAGGTTTTCACCTGTATGCTAGATCAGTACTGATTCGTAAGCCCCAAAAAGTGATTGAATGAGGATGCAGCGTAGGCTATGTACTGTTATGTTTATTCAAAACACGTGTCTTATACTGTGTTACTAAACTTCAAAATCTTGCGTTTTCAAAAAGATAAGAATATTCTTTACTTTAACAGAAGTTTATATTGGAAACCAGTTGCCAAGAAATAGTTATTAGTGCCTAATAGTGACTCATATGACTCATACTACAAGAAAGATATTGTAACTTTGTATAATACATGGCGAGAGAACGGAAAGATTCGTGATTTTAATTGACCTAAAGGATGAATTCCATGATTCGATACTTCTCTTGTTGGAGGTTAATCATTGGCCCAGAGTCACTCAGATAAACTGTGGCCCAATTACTGAAGCAGCAAAAAGACTAAATATTTGGATTATAGCCTAGCGCGAAATTAATTCGCGAATTTTCCAGGTCTCCACACATTGCTGTGGCTATTTTTGCATAGACGATATTTATTTTTTCCCCAGATAATACTTAGTATTTCTCACGAAAAATGGCGCATAATTTTATATTTTAATTAATGTTTAATTCGTGCATGATTTTTTTTATGTTGTTCTATCATGATTATTATGCGTGCAGCTAATAATGGAAAGCTATTCAGAGAATGGTTTGCAAAATAACTTTAAACTATTGAAGCAACTGGGACAATTCCCGGGTAAAAATCCCAAACCTAGTATTACTTGCGAACACTATTTTGTAGTGATGAGAGTTTGTTGTTCATGTAAACGTACCTATTTTAAAATATCAGTAATTTTACATGCCTAGGGGCAGGCATTTTTCGCGAAAAGATCTGAACACTATTAGACCGCCACAAGGCATTTCCGCACCTGTGGTTTCTTCCTTGTGATTGTTGGCTGTCTGCGAGAGAAGTCGTTGCCTTATTTGAACCGAGCCACTCAAGACGCGTTTACGTCCGCACTGAAACACTGCGATTGGTGTTGTTACAATTGATATGTACCTGGTAGAAACGCACCCAATCCCGAAACACAGACGATGCTACAGTGTTTTAACTTTCATCTAGTCTCGAAATCTTTTCGCGAAATCTGCATGCCCCTATACATGCCTATTTGTGTTCCATGTACAAAAAAAAATACAGGGCGGTGACGGTACACGCCAAATTGGCATAATACGGAATTCTTCGTGAGTATGAAAAATAAACACACGAAAAAAAAATGCAGGTCGCGTGAGAGACGGGACGGCTAACGTGTCGCCCGCCCCTTCTCACTCGTCAGGCGCGGAGTTATCTCGTCAGCGCAGGAGGCTGCGGTTTATTTGCGCCTCTTCGTCAAGTGTCACCCCCCTCCACCCCTCTGTCCCTCTGTCCACGTGCTCCCGGACGATCGCCGCACGCCGACCAATCGCAGGCGCCTCCGTTCGACCGGACATCGGCTTGGATGGAATTAGCTTGCCGGCCGAGTGGGGGGTCCAAACGGAAATCCCAGCCGGTTCTTTTAATTGGATTTCCCGGGCTACTCGCGTTGCGCAGGGAGATGGGAAAAAAAAAAAAATTATTCTACGTCTGGCACCAAACAAATCCAAGCACACGCGCGAAATAAACTATTTGACGGACACATGCCGAAATTAGAGTTATTTTACTGCTTAAAAAATGGCTACTGCCTTCTGGTCGTATTGCTTGTGATTGTGCGCAATTTTGTAATTTAATTAGGTACTAGGGATTGCTAGGGTTATCGATTTTCTCGCGAAAAAAAAATGTGATCGCTCATTAGACTGCAATAATGCATGCTGCGCCACCGAATTGTTCCTTAGTAATTGGCGGCCGTCTGCAAGGGGCATGCATATTTCGCGAAAATATTCAGAAACTAGTTGAAAGTTAAAACAGTATGTTTGGTGATTGGATGAATTACTTTCAGCTGTATGCCAATTGTTTCAACAACAATCACAGTGATTCAGTGCGGAAGCAAACGCGTCCTGTGTGGCTCGGTCCAATAAGGCAACGGCTTCTCTCGCATACAAGGAAGACACCGCTTGTTGCAGTCTAATGAGCGTTTAGATTTTTTCGCGAAAAATGCCTGCCCCTAGCAATTGCCCTTTTTTGGCCGGGCCATTCAAGACGTTTTTGCTTCCGCACTGGATGGCTGTGATTGGTGTGCTGGCAGTGAACATGTACCTGAAATAAACCCAGCCAACTACGAAACACAAAACGACAGGTGGTCTGGAAAGATTTTCTCAAGAAATACTTGGCCCTAGCTAGGGATTGGAATATTTGCGTTTTCAATAACTTCTAGGTAGGATGTACTGGCAAATGACACACTGGAAAATGACAGCCTCTCATTGGCTTCTGACTTGTGAGACCTGTTAAATGGCACGCTTGTGATTCGAAACTTCCTTGGTTAAGGGTCTTTCATTGGCTCAGATTCACTGAGGTTAATTATGGCCCAATCACAAAAGCAGAAAAAAGGTAAACGTATTTGGATTCTAACATAATGCAAGATTAATCCGCAAATTTTTCCTATCTTTTAGTACGTATTATGTATTGGTCCTGCAAGGTGTACCAAAACTACATATGATCAAATGAGATCGCAGTTAAAGTGTAGTTATAATGTTATGCATTCCAGCTTTTGTCTAAATAATAACTGCGAATTTTGCAGTTCTCGATTAATGTATAAATTATCTTCTTAACTTTCAAAAATATGTTAACTCATAGATCGTTTGATAGGTAACATGGTCTATATCGTGATCGAGCTGCAACGAAATACAATGTAATGATTAATGAAACTATAAAAATTAAAATTGGTTGATGGTAAAAGTTCTCGTTTGCCACGTCTGATGCGAAACGTGAAAAACCAGCCCGGTTTATAAAATGATCGGAGTCATTTAACAATTTCCTGGACAGAATGTATGCACTAGTGCGATCACATCTATATTGTTCGCATTTGTGTAAAATACCTATTAATCGCCAAGATGTATAGCTGTCGTCCTTTATTATTTTATTTTGGGGGCAATAACATACGGATTTACACCATTTAATGTGAACACAATTGGCCGTCTGCCGAACAGATGGTTCACACCAGACTGTGACGATGATAATATACAGTTTTGTAGGTTTTTCGTGGCTTCTGTGCGGCTACGTTTTTCCATTACAACATTTGGTTACATCGCACATGAAGTGTTGCTCCCACTGAGGAAGTGCAATTCCAGCGTCACATAGTCTGCACGAATTATCAGACACTTTAGATACAGATATAAATCACAAGCTAATTTGATTTTTTTTCTTTTTATCATTACTGTTATTTAAGGGCACTTTCTGAAATATTAAAACAACAAGTTCCTTGCATTTTTGGTTCGGTAGCTTATATTTTCAACAGATATTCACTAAGTGTAATATAATGGGATTAATAAGTCGCGCAATTATTTGCAATTTATTATTATCACTTGCGCGTTTTTTACACTTCTTATATTACACTTAGTGAATATATGTTAAAAATACTAGTGACAGAATAAAAAATACAAAGGAGGGATCGTGTTAAAATTTCAGAAATAGCCCTTACAAAATAGCGATAAAAAATTAATGATTTAAAATTAAAACTCCATCTCAGAAGCCATGTTGGTTATTTCATTTTCTAGTAACTGGTTTTATTTGAAGGCTTTTCCTGTAAATATATTACTATCGCGCTCTTGCTTTTTATATTTTGTCTCAAATTATTGACACAGATAATTACTAAAGATTATCTAATAGCGGTGAAAAGTTACGCGAGTGTTTATAGTTACGCTCGCTTGCTCTATAACGTTTAGTAAATATCTGGTGAAATATTTGTGTCCCAAAAACGAGTGTAAGAGGAATATTGGAATAAATTCACCGCAAAACTCCTTACGTAACGGTAACAAAAATAAATTTTATGTTTTTTTTACAAAAGATTCCTTTGGAAACAAGTTGCCGAGAATTAGTTTGTAACACTACAAGAAATATATTGTAAGTTTGTTCAAAACATGTCTGTGGTTATTTTTGCATAAATAAAATACGTTTTTCAAGATAATACTGAGTATTTATTACGAAAATTGGCACATAATTTTATATTTGATATTATATTTCAGTTAGCATTATTTTTTTTTAACTATGGAAAAGATAATAGAATTTTGGACTTTAATTGGTTTTATTATGCTTACTAATGCGCTTATTTAATACTGGAAAGCTATTCAGAGAACGGTGTACAAATAACTTTAACTGTAGGAGGTACTGGGACATCACAAAGCATAAAAGCTAGGGTAAGAATCCGAACCTACAGAGAGCAGCGAACACTATTTCTTAGTGATACAGATGTTTTCATGTAAATGTAAAAATTTACAAATATGTACCTGTATTATTAACATGAATCGTTCTGTTACATTCACAAAATAAAATTACAGTATAATGCCAGATAATGAAATAACTGATCGGCTTGCGAGCCCGAGCAGCAAGTGTTCTATAGTTCCATTTTGAGTGAGAAAAACACAATTTTTCCCATGTAATCCTTTTTAAACATTATTATAGAATGGTGACGAGATGTTTCTGACTAGTTAAAACCACACGTAAAATAATTTATGTAGTATTTTATTAACTATATTTTATTTTGGAACGATTATAAATATATTTATAATGAAAGAAACATATTACTCTGCGTATGATTTTTCAGTTATATGGAAAATAACTACTTGAAAATAAAACCATCATCAAAATATTGTTATATACGGGCACGGTCACAGAATTGAATTTTATTCTTCTTAAAAAAATAAATACTTATTTGTGAGTAGAATCTGCGAATTTTCCAATCACTTCCTTTGATATCTATAAATGATTATTTATTTATTGCGAAGATATTTTGGGTCATGATAGTTGAAAAAAACACCGTTAATGTTGTCGTACTCTTTGATTGGAAGAATTATTTTTGACAAAACATTATTAACTCAGTCAAGTAATCATGGTTGCTCTGTAAAGCAAGAGTTGCGTTCTCGTTGGTTCATTCAAGAGCCACACAAATTTCTTCCACCGAACAGACAATTAGATAATACAGTTTGCAGACATAAAAAGGTGGGCAGAAAAAAACAATATCTTTATTTGTTACTCATATATAGTGCTGCGGGTAAGTTTCCTCCTACAATACGAAGAGAAACGACGTACAAATTTGAAAATCGTTTGACGTATCCCGTCGCGTACATTAAAATATTGTTTTTATTTTAATATATTTTGAATTTTTTCTTTCGTGGTCATTGTTTAAACTACGTTGGGGAGCATCGCCATTTTCTTGGACGAGGTTTAAGCCCAAAAATACAAGAAGTAGTAGGTTAACATTTATAATCTATAAAATAGTACAATTTTTAAGTAATATTAAAATATAGAAAAAATTCAAATGTCGGTTTGTCGGTTTTTATAAACTTTTAGTTCGGTGTGAAGCTGGAAGAAGCCATCCGACGTTGTTTTGCTTATTAGGTACTATAGGAGGCAACTGTTACGCACTCTAGCAGTTCAAAAAAAAAAGTTATATTTTTCAATACACCCTAATAAACAAAGCTTATTGTAGTCTCACAAACAGTCAAATTTTCTTCCATCATATCACCATCACTTGGGACCCTGTAATTTAATAGTTATACAGAATGACTCTAAAATAAAAATAAGTAAATGTCAAAACTCTGGGTACAAAAAGTACGTAGACGAGGCAAACAGGTAGATGAACACTGGTCCAAAATTGCTTCGATTTATCGCCAGAGCAATTACGGTGAATCTACAGTGAGATAAACTGGATCCCTGCTTTGTGAAATTAAATATCCGCTATATTCTCGATTAATCATAATTTTGGTGTGTTATGTACCATGCACACGATCGCCGATATGGCATTCCATATAACTGGGATCCAGTGTATCTAGCTGTACCCTGTAATGGCCCTAGAGATAAACTTCAAAAGCATTTCCCGGGCCTAGGTTAATTAATATTTCTGCCTTATACACACCCTGCGTATGTATTCACTGTTTGGATGTGAAATTTATTCAGCCTGTTTCGAAATTTGTGGTAGATACAAAGCTAGACAAGCAAAATCACCACAGAACAAAGGATGCTCGGAACTCAAGCGGTGAAACGCTTGAAGGCATTGCGGAATGTGTTACGAAACTATGAGAGACAAAAAAGAGACGGATGACTTTAGGCATAAATTTTATTCATAAACTTTCAACTGGGTGATTCCATGTTAATTCAACAAATTCCCTTCGATTTCAATTAAACTTTGGCTGAAGGATTTCGAATGTTTTAAAGGAAGCTGTATAAAATTTCAATGGCCTAACTTAAATGGTTACGGCAACCAGAACCCAGTGTGTAGATGGTTGTGGACAGCACAGAAGTGATGTATATGTCCTACAGCTGTGCACTTAAGGAAGACAACGTGCAGAATTTTGGAATTCTGGACAATATTTCTGTGAAAAATGTTGAATTGCCTTATTTGAAAAGATGGCTATGGTAGATTATTTACAGTTGGCATCTGAAATTAACGAAAGATCTCTTCAACTTATGCCGCAAATTTGAAATATTTGGCACAATTTTATTTTCATCAAAATTCCCTAATCTAAACTTTGTTTTATTCATCTTGTTCAAATCTTTCCTACTTGAGTTCCGGTACGCTTTCCCAGCGCTGCAACCGAATAGCCCGGCGTTATTTCACCAGCTAGCTATTAGACATAATTTTTCTTCCCAACTCGGGCCACGAACGCGACCAGTAACAGTGTCCGACTTCGTGACCGAGAGTGCTTTTCTCAGCGTCCTCCCAGGGCAGCCCCTTCCTTCTTTACCACGAGCCTCAGCCTCGCCACTCGGCGAGCTGGGATCGAGGTCATCTCGCTGGCCAACGAAAGGCCTTCTTTCGCCATCTCGTGGCGAAGAGGCCAACTACTTCGCTTTAGTTCAGCGAGGCCTCTACCGGCCGCCACCACTCCTTTCTCAAGTTCCCTTTTAGCCCGACAGAGCGCGAACCAGCTGGGACCATAAGTTCCAGGCTTATGCTAGTCCCTCTTGCGGAACTTTAGAGAAACTAACCCCAAGTCTGTTTTCTCTGTGCTCCGACGGAGCGCGTTGCTTTCAGCGCGAGTGACCTCCGATGCCCCTTAAGTTAGGCTACCAGCAACCTTGGTTATTTTTCTTTTGGTTGGCACAATCTCCAGCCAATCAGAGGCCAGTTCCACCACTTCCTAGGCCTCCGCGCCCCTAGCCCAAGTTTTAGCTACATGCAGCTCTATGGAGTGATTGATTCATCCTTTTGTCGTCACTGTGGTCGCATCTCTCCGGTACTTCTCGCCCGCGACTCCATTCGGAAGCAGTAGCCTGGGAGTGATCTCTAAGTTTTATTTTTTATTTTCTATTTTGCTAGTCGCGGTAGTTCGGATTATTAGGTAATCTCGTAGCATGACTCGCGCGTGGCTAACGCGAGCACTCATGCAGCTTCAAAGGGAGTGATTTTCATCATTCCACCCTCAGAATGGTAAGTGGAAAATTCTACCCCCTTTTGCCTATAGTTGGCTCCCTACTTTAAATTTTGCCCTGAATTCTCGATTCCTGTTGCTTATCTACTTAATTTCTATTGTATTCCAATGGGGTCCAAGAGTTCAGGTTTTTCTCCGGACCAAGCCCATCACGAAATTCAACTAAATTTACACGCTGGCTTCTTACATGGACATGAATTCTACGCGTCTCACCCGCTTCTAGTCGCCGCCAGTGAACAGTCAACGATCAGATATTGTGAAATCAGAATATACATAGTCCCGCACTGGTTGGGCTAACAAACATTTCAACTTCCTAATAAAATTTATTTATGGTATTTTTTGTGAAAACATCATTGTTAAATTTGTACAATGTATAATCTATTTGTAATGTAGTCACTGAATGTCAGCAAGTTCTTGTGTTCACGCAGAAGTGTGTGGGTTACGTGCTGGTAAAAAAAACCCTGATATGATTAGATTATGACCAGGGTTGGCAAAAACCTGGGCTTTTAAAAACAAATCAACCCATGTTTTCAGATTTGTTTTACTTTAACTGGTGGGTTTTTTCCCCTAAAGACTGTGAAAGTTTTTTTAGGTTTTCTGAAACTGTTTTTAAAAATAAAATTGTTTATATTAAGTCCATTGAAAACCTTCTGTTTTGGTGTCTACACTCTTACTATTACTTTTATGAATTTCTAAGGGGTTAGTTAATAAAAGCTGAAGTCAGCCTATGTACTCTAATGCATGTACGTACTTTTTATGTCTCATGTTTTTGCAATTTAAATAAATATTGAAAAAAAAAACTAATTGGGTCATGAACTGGGATTTTTTTCCAACTGGACTTTATGGAAAAAGCCCAGCCCAAACCCCGCGGGTGGGGTACATGGCTGCCAACCCTCGATGCTTTCGGGGCGGTAGCTAGCGAGGTGGGAAGCCTACGATTCACTCATCCTTCTGGACATACCTGAATACTCACGTTGGCAAGCCTTCTTTCAACAGACGAGAGACCCAAACACCCGATCTTGCATCTTCGGTTTTTTTGTTCATTGTAAATAAATATACAACTAATGATAACTAATGGTCAATTAGGTTAGGTTAGCTACATTATAAATACTTTAAAACATTGTGGACGGTTGATTTGGTTAGGATAGCTACATTAAAAATACTTTGAAATCATGTAAACGGTTTCCTAGCGCTGGATAGCTACATATTAAAAAGTTATTTGCTAAGCAACCATAAAATGATTTTACATTATTTTTAATGTAGCTATACTTACCTAATATAACCAACCATCCACAATGTTTTAAAGTATTTATAATTACTTCTTGCTAATTTTAAGAATGACATCTTATAAGTTAAACCCGCGCATTTGGAGAATAAATGCCCGCGATTTTTTTCCCCCCCAAATAATTACGCCTGTTATGGTACGGAAAAAAAAAGCGAGCGTGAACTTGGGGAACATCGGGCTTGGCTCTCTCGTCTGTGAAAAGAAGGCTTGCCAACGTGAGTATTCGGGTATGTCCAGAAGGAAGAGTGAATCGTAGGCTTCTCTAGCGAGGTGGTACCGCAGAGCAGCGCCGCGCCGGGCGGACGTGTGAACCCAGCCTCGCGCGAGGGCCTGGTTCACCCGCGCGCAGGAACCCTCCGGCGGTTCCCGCGGGCGCCGACGGGTGACAGACAGAAGCTGCCAACCCCACGCCGCTCCACCCTTGAAATTGAATTTACTCGATGCTCCTCCGCGCCAAACTCTCGCGGCAGCCCCTCTTCGACCCCAATTCCCTCTCCCGTAACGCCATCACTTAAAGCACGGACCCCACACCCAACCCGACTAACCTTCAAAACATCTCCTTCCTCCGCCTGCAAACCCCCCTCCACCCGTATACGTGCGGTCTTCGCTTTGAGTTCGACCTGCCTTCCATTACCTTTCGCGCAGTTGAAGCTGTCCTCTCTCTCTCGAGGACCAAGTTGGGCGTGAACCGCGTTCCGAAAACGTTATCTCGTTTGCCGAGCCTCGGAGCGCAGGAAGTTCCACCTCCCCCGGAGAGGGGTACCTGCGCTCTGATGCGATCACCCGACACGCAACTCCACGTCGTGCGCGCGTGGAGCTTCTCTTGGGCGACCTCCGCCTCTCGTGGCTTGCTTTCACGCTCATGGGGACATTTCGGAACCGACCTTTCGTGGATGACTTATTGCTAGAGACCTGCAAAATTCGCGGTCTCTATGGCCTTCAGGATAGACTGCACATACCCCTGTACGCTCGGGCGAATAACGCAAGTTCATTGGCTGACGACTTGTAAGTCGTCTCAGCTGGTTTGTCTGTGATTCGATCCTTCTTTGGTTGAGGGTTTATAACTGGTTGAGATTCGTCCAGATGAACAGTAAGCCAATAGCAAAATTATCTAATAGGTATGTGCGTTTGAATTCTAGCCTATCACCGAATGAATCCGCGATTTTGGCAGGTCTCTACTTATTGCTAGGGGTAGGCATTTTTCGCGAATAAATCTGAACGCATATTAGACTGCAACAAGGTATACGCGCACCGGCGGTTTCTTCCTTGTGATTGGCGGCCGTCTACGAGAGAAGCAGTTGCCTTATTTCGCTGAGCCACTAAGGACGCATTTTCTTCCGCAATGAATTACTGTGATTGGTGTTAACAATCGTCATGTACCTGAAAGAAACTCACCCAATCACGAAACACAGACGATGCTACAGTGTTTTAACTTTCATCTAGTCTCGGAATCTTTTCGCGAAATATGCATGGCCCTACTTATTGCTCGTAACTGCATTACGTCTAAAGAAACGGTCTCTTCTGCACATATATCTTCGTCGTTGACCTACACAGAAAAAAATAAGGTGTTCTTTTACAAAAGATTCCTTTGGAAACCAGTTGCCAAGAAATTTTTTAATACTTATATATATATATGTATAAATTGGATGTTGGAATGTATGTATGACGTTGATGAACTACGACACCATTTGACCGATCGCCGTGAAAGTTGGTACATCGATGTATATATATTTTTCCATGGAAAAGGGTTGTATGCTTTCCAGTTTTTTTTGTAACTCTCCGCTAGATGGCGCTGCAGCTTAGAATTAAACTTGAACCGTCACAAGTTTATATGAATAAGTGCGTATATTTTCAAAACGGCATCTTCTATCAGGATAATTAGACAGAAGAATAAGACACTCGAATGCAATTTTTTGCTCCAGCATCCTTCAACGTAGACGATGACAGAAAAATAAAAAGTCGCGGCATTTATGGTTTTATTGCTAGCGGAAAATTTTGCCATGGAATTAATATGGCAGCCAATCCGAAACAGAATGTTCAAGGAAAATTCATACGACCCCATGTACTTTTTTATGTCCTGATGATGGGATTATTGAGGGAATAAATAATGCTGTTATTTCTACCAATATTATTTATATTTTGCATGCAAATAAAAGTTTACAATAATTCCATATTAAGTGTTTGCACAATGTGTTCATTTTTTTTAGTTACTCATAATAAAATAAATAATTTTTTTTGTAGCTTTACAGATTTCCATGCACGTACTAATTCAATTAGACTTACTAGCGAAGCTCGGACATCCATACGGGCTATTGATTTCATTAAATGACTAATGAAATCAACAAATGACTGGAAGCAAGTCAAGGTCCAGACGCATTTCTCTGCTGGCGCATCCGTCAGACCTCCGTCTCTGACGACCTGGATGTGGACACGTCGCACTCCGGAGCGGAACCCAGGACTCCTGCCGCCGACGGACCTGGCGAGCATGGCTCCTTCAGAGTCGAAGCACTGCCCTCAGAGTTGAAGCACGGCCTCGTTTCATGAACATGGTTCGACCACATTTTCTGTTGCACCATTTTGTTTGGAGCGCTGAGCGAAGATCACTGGGAACTTCGAGATGAACCAGCAGTCGTGGTGGTTCATAACATTGATCTCGGATCACATGGCGTGTGGATTCATGTCTGGAATATTTATTAACAATTTATACTCTAGAATAATTTCCCAATTTCAGATCATATTTAGATATATAATATAATAATATAATTCTGTCGTTTCTATCGTTAAAATCATTTGTCAAGTGAAATACTAAAACATTTTTAAACATTTTGTTTCGTCATAAATACTTTCCCAATTTTCATATTTCGAACTTCTTCGTTTCGTTATAAACTTTAAATACCACGGCGTTTTATTTCAGTCGTTATTAGAAATCACCAGGTATAAGTCAGCATCAGCATGAGCTGCTATTTTGTTGCGACGGCATTTGATCGCCGTGTCGAAAAACTGACTGTGGGGGATGAATGTCGATCTAGCCCACCAATAGAAATGCACCGAACGTTTCTGCAACACTCTTGCCGTGGGTGCCGCAGATGGAGGATGCACGAAATTCGAGTCACGAAGGCGAATACCTGTAGTCCCAGGATGCGTTAACGCAATCAAAGCTGCCAAGTGCTCGTGTATATTTACTGCTGCAGAAGTCCAGTCTTGGAATTACGGAGTCGAAAATTGATTTATTACGGAAACAAGACACGCTTAATAACAGTGTCAGGTCGTACGATAAATCTCACGTATGTAGCCGGTTGGTTGTTGCTGAAATTACGACACGATAAATAAGGTAGAATCCTGTTTGATTCAATCCAGTTAATTTTATTAGATGTGCTGTGAACACGAATTTACCTTCCAAGAGAGTGATAAATGCAAACCTGCGATGCTTTGCCTTATCAAATGTTAATGTGAAGGTAGATATTTTGTAGTGTTATAAGCACATATGAACTCGTTTTTTAATATTAATTTTTTTTTCCTAACTATGTTACTTTTAACCCGTTAAATTGATGAATAAGCTCATTGTAGTAGTAGTTTGTCAATTGTTTTCGAGAGAAATAGTTAACTGGCATTAACTTTATCGCTTTTTTTGGCGTGACAACGTCTAATAAATCGATGAACGCCGGCTTCACGCACGAAAAAGGATGACTAATTGTCCCATTACGCTGTGTCCCGTTACGCTCATTGTACCGCATCTATCTCTCTTCCACTCGATTGGAACAACCATCGATTTGACTTTTTCGAGGCACATTAAACTTGAAACACTCCCATTCGTTTCCTACTTTTCCTATCATCGTCCTATCCTTAACAGAATAACACAGATTGGAAGAAGTTAAATAGCAAACATGTATAAAAGTTATAGTTAAAATAATCTCTTCGTTAAAGTAATAAACATATTTGAATTAATGAGTGCAAATAAAAGTAAATTTATCAATTCAATTGTAGATTTCATTTGACTCCTTCTTTGTATCCATTCAAAATAGTGATAATTCGATAAAAATAATTCAATTTTATTCATGAAAGTATGCAATCGTTTCATCAATGTTTTGTTATGACGTTGTCACGTTAAACTATCGTCCGTGAACCGACTTTACAGACAACCAGTTTTGTGTGCGTGTGTGTTTTATTGATGCGCCTGCAAGTCGGCGGCGCAAGGTCGAGATGAAGGATCGAGGGAACAGGGGCGCGGGTCGAAGGGCAGAACGCCGCGACCGGCCGCGAGTGTCGGCGGGCGGGAGAACATGCGCCCCACTCCTCCGTCTGGTCCCGCCGCGCGGCGAGTCGAGTGCAGACGCTTGTACTCGCATGCGAATTGCTCTCGTCTCGTCAAACCACCGGCTCCCAGGGTATCGACTTTTCCCCTTCCCCGCTCGACACCTATGTTCCCCCCCCCCCTTCCCGGAGCTCTTCAGAGTTATACACCCCGACGCTTGAAAGTACCTACTTCGTGGTGATAAAATCCACCACCGCCTCGACATAAATATCTGTCCGCTTTCCGGGAAGTTATACGCGACTATAACTACTCCACTGTCACTTGCTGGAATCGGAACTTCCCTCACGCTATTTTTTATTATAAATTATTAAAAGAGTATTTTATACATCGTGAAAAATACGAATACTTAATTGACTTACAGATGTAATAATAATTCCGATAATGCACTGAAATAACAGCTTTCTTTGGACACCGCACAACTATTTTGTGACTGTTCAACCGATCAACCAGATGTTTTGCGTTGACCAAAAACAATTTTTTGTAGTGTTCAAAAATGTGTTTTCTTTATACCGACCAAACGATTTTGCTGTCACGGGCGTTGCTCATAATTTATGAGCACTAAATCAGCGTCAGGTTTCAGAGACCGTTTTTCTTTTCTTTGGAGTATTTTCTAAAGTGTGCCAGTGAATAGCTTTGGGACTAAAACCACATTTTTTGCCTTCATAAACGGCTCCTGTGGTAAATGTTAATGAATTATTTATTAGAGAAAACCGCGCGCTGTATTTTAATAACATCAAACCACTAAGACCATCATTTATGATTATATAATATCAATGTTATCTTTTTCACCTGTTTGCAATAAAAGTTTAGCTGATCTTTGGGAAGTTTCGTTTTAAATTTTAATATACATTTAGTCCATTGAAAAGTTACATTTGGGGTTGCGTTTGTCAGAGGACGCAATTTTATTTTTTAGATATGAAGGGGGGGGGGGGGGGTGGTTAGTGTAAAGTTAAAATCCAAGTTTGTGGGGTTGCAACCCTTGTCCCACGGCCGCCATCTTGGAAAAAGAGGTGCAAATGGTGTTTACGGTTTATCTGCTAAACTATAGGTCGCACAAAAAAAATTCAACATTTTTTGTTGCAAATAAAATTATCTACAACTTTTGTCCAGTAACGTTTGGTCGTAGAAACATAAATAAAAAAGTTATAAGCGAAAGTCCATAAACATTTGAGGAAAAAAATATATATTTGTCGATATAACTTTTTTCTAATTATTTTACAAAAAAAATATATCAGACCATTTTATAGATGGTGTTTTAAGGAAAACATTTTATTATAAACTTTTTTAAATTTATTTATTAGTTAAGGTTTTACAGCGCTGCGAAACGAATACTATTCTTCAGTATTCATAACTATACATAAATATTAATGATTTGCCATAATTTCTAATCATCTTGTTATTTGTTTTATGATAATCTTTTTAATTATTGATAACGCAAAAAAATGTAATGTTTCATTGGACTAATTGAACTTCAGTAATTCATTAGCTAGCTGACCCACTTTGAGCTTGAGATTTGGTTTATTGGAATCTAGGAGTCAAGAATTTCTACCCCCTTAGTGACATTTCAACTTCAACCACCGCTGCGACGACAGCGTGTGCAGCAACCCAGTGAGAACACTAGATGATGGTAATTAGGTTACGCTTTACCTTGCGCGAATAACAATTTCAATTAGAGGAGTTTCTCAAGCGCGAATGTAGGTCAGCATCCCTGCTCCCAGACAGGTGGGTGTTTCCGAGCGCATGAGTAGCTGCAGCTCACTGAGGTTCGTTCTGAATGCAGTAACTCCAGGCCGGAGAACAAAACACGAGAAATGCATGACTTCTTTTTCATTATTTTTATGTTCCCTGCCAGGAAGCCAATTCCCGTTATGTACGAGCGTCGAGTTGACCCACTTTCAGGAGCACAAGACGTCCAAGTATTTCACAACTCATTTTAATATATTTGTGCAAAATATGACCACGCCTTTCAAACTTCTGAGCTGCTAGTAAATTTATTAATGAAATTAATAAGCTTATTACTATTCCTCTTTTATTTTTATAACATGCAACGATTTGTTTTTTACGTTTTCTGTGTATGTAAGCAACATCCTTTCTTCAAAATTTACATCTGCGTTTCCATCCAGAGAAATGGAAATCGGTTATTGCTTGAACTATATTGTGGCTTATATCTTTCTTCCTTTATTTAAATTTACATCTCACAATTTAAAATTGCCAAAAAATTGGATCACACCTTCATACCTAGATGTAAAACAAAGCAAAAAAATGTTTGTTTTTAATTCAAATCTTGAGCATAAAGAAATAAATTTTAGAACGATTACAAGACGCGTGTTCAAGTTATAACGCCAATCATAATTGTTTAATGAAAGCAGAGCTAAAAATATATATTTTTTTCTTTCTTTACGGAATGCTATTACTTTCAATTTGGGTACATTTATGGTTATTTGTTATGTAAATATTTCATGCACGGAGTAATTGTTGTTACGGGTGTAACTGTGACGTCCGTAACGTTTTCCTTACTCTCCCGGACGTGTCTAGTTCTGTTTACCCCCATCGGCTACTGTACCAGTATTATACATCTATATTGCAGCAATGTTATTAATGTATAACCGCATCTTTAGCTGAGCCGCTACGTCCAGGAACCGTCCAATGGGTTCGGAAGAGGTGTGACGTCACAGCGGGCGCCCGGAACTCTGCAACATTGTAGGCAGACATTTAGGAAGTTACCTCATACCACTTAATGCTAAATGTGTATTCATGTAGTTGGTTTGTTGGTAAAGGCCCAGCATAATGATTTCTCTTTAAATTATTCAATGCAATAGGGAATTTTGATTTAATACAATTTTTTTACATCATTGTGTTCGTTTATTGTTATTACTGCGTTGTCCAGATTGTTGTCTGTCTGCATTTACTGTTCTTGTTGAAACTGTCTCGTCGTTGTTGGCCTAGTGTGTTAGTCTGTGCTGTTATTTCTTCATGATTAAATTCCTTCCACGGAGTTCTTGTATTGTCTTATATTTTTTAGTTTGAATGTGTTCGTCTGTGATGTCGTCGTTGCGTTGCCCATACTACCTGTTAGGTTTCATCGTTGGGTTAAACTGTTCGACATTAGCTGATTCAGGCTTCTTCTCTGTGGGTTTGTGTTTTCATTTTTATATCTAATTTTTCATTCTTGAAATTTTTTTTCTATTAAAATCAGTGCCTAACTGCAATGGTTCTGTCCAAAAATTGTATTTAAATCAATAATGATTTTTTTTTATTCTTTTGTAAACCAACCTGTAACTTGTTTTAAATCTTAAAGGCAATCTTATAATCATTTATTGTTTTTAAGTCTTTAATCCTGTTAGTTTTCCCTTCTAGTTTCGAGTGCACATGAAGTTAAGAACTACAAGAGCTGTAATTACATATGATATGCTGTTGCACGTTCGTACTACTGGCTAGACTGGTTAGGTTAGGTATTGTTACAATAGCTATATTACTCAAGATGTCAACAATGTATAGCATTCAACACACACAGCTCTATGCAGATTGTTTTTTTCTAATTCGCAACCAAAAACAATGGAGTCTATCCTGAATGTAAAATATTAATGTGAGAAAATAAACTAAATAATATATAAGTTTAGATTTCAAAATAAAATACTTTATATATTACTTGAAATTAAATCGCATAGATGATTTCACAGCTCGTGTAACGGAAAATGGCAATAGGAAAATACTCTGTATGAAATATACAAATTTTCAATTAAATAAAATAATCTAATGGAATATATCTTTTAAGCAATAATTTAAATCATGTCTGCTTTATTCTACTGCTGGATAAAGTGCGAGAAATTATGCAGGGCACATCTGATACACAACAGTTTATTGCGTAGTTTTCGCATACACATTTAACAGGAACAGCTCAAAATGTAAATACAACTTACAACATAATAATTTAAATGTGGGTTTGGTTTTAGCCGGCTGGAGTGATCAATGGGAACACAATATCTTAAGTCCTGGACCACTGGATCTATAAGTTTCATCTCTTTATGATTTCAATAATTTATTTAAAATGTAAAAAAAAATGTTACTTTATAATTTCAATACTATGTGCAATTCCGTAAGGTATTGGCCAGTCTATCTAGCTTTATTGCTCACTATGGCTTCTGCTAACCATCTTTATTGTATTGGATTCTTCTCTAGATAGCTATTTATTTAACTACGTGTTCATATCGTGACCGTTTTCAGTTCAAAACGTTCAAAACATCAAAGTTTTTAAATCATAGGTCCAGACGTAACAGACGCACAAAAAGTAAATGAAAGAAGCTAAGTCATTAAATAATGCATTTTTTTAACAAAGATTACTGACAATGTTCAAACTTTCAATAAAACAATGTAAACTATTTCGTTACTCCTTAGAGGGTCACGGCAATTAATACGGAAGAGGGACACTGATCAAATCAAAAACTATGTGAATCACTAGAGACAAAAAAATCCATCACAAAACTACCGTCGAATTCAGAAATGTCAAATAAAATAATAATTAAATAGTTTGTATAACATATTTGCGTATGTTTCTGCATAAGATTCATAATACCTACGTTTCCCCTTCTATTTTCGATTGCACATTGGGTTAAGAACTATAGCAGCTAGCTCTTACTATTGATTGTAGGCCAACCAATAACCACTTTGCGTTCTTCCACAAACGTTTGCTTATGATGGTGTCTTTAACGCTGATTTAAATTGCGAGGTAAGATAAGAAAATGTATAGAATATTAACACATTCTATACAGTCTTTTTCTTTGAAAAAAAAAATTCTTTCTATTAAAAAAAAGTTCTTAAATTCAACTAGTGAATTCTGCTTTAATGCAGTGTAATTTTATTTCGAATCTGTTGAAATTCTTCCATTTTTAATCTTATAGAGCTGGGTGGCATTCGAATATTTATTATTCTGTAGTTTGCAGTATATTTTAATAAATGAAGATAGTTTATTTAGGGTTTTCTGTATTAATTTTTCCTACATTAATTAAACTAATTGCAGAATTACCAGTCAACATAAGTTTTAGTTATTAAAATTGTCCTGATTCAGTCTAAAGCGTATTGGCAATGAATCCGTAGCAGTGGCAACAGATTAAAAAAAAAAAGTTATTCTTTAATGCTTGGAAACCTCTCTTGGGGCGTAACCGTAACGGGCTTAAATCACGTCTGAAAACGGCAGCGCTGCATCTCTTGAAAGTGGGCTGTTTATATTTGTCTCCCCCCCCCCCCTCCTTGCTCCGCGGCGCTGAAGGACGGGAGGAGGAATTGGCGGAGGTGCGAGTGTCATGTTGGTATTTTTGCCATTAAGGTTTGCGAACATTCCCCCCCTCCACCACCCTCCGCGGTTGGTCCTTGCCAAAATATTTGCCTGGCATGTTACAGCGAGGGGCTGCGAACGGGCAGAAAGGAGACCTGGTGGAGGACGAGCAGAAAGGAGACGGGAAAAAAGTGGGGATGGGAAAAAAAATAGAGAGAGAGAGAGAGAGAGTAAATAAAGAGTCCACGGGGGGGGGGGGGGGGTTGACAGGGGAGGAGGAAAGGTTTCGCAGGCGCGCACGCGGGGGCTATTTTACTTTCAAATGTTCTCTGAAGCCATCCGAACCAGTCCCAACCCCTCCCCGACCCGGCCGTGGAAATAAAAAAAAAAGGGGGGGGGGGAAGATAAACATTCCAATTTGGGACGTATTCCAGGCGGCGCGAGCAGGGCGCCCCTGGCGGCGGCGGCAGAAAACGTAGCCTCGCATACGCGACAACTGCTAGCGCGTGCGAGGCTACGTTTCCGCCCGCGCCAGCTGCGCAGCAGACGTGTTTGAAACCCATCACCGAACGGCTTATTTCCCAAAATAACGTGCTATGATGTTCATGTATGATTTATAACTAAGATTATAAATTATGATGTGTTAATGAGATTGGTGAAGCAAGACATAGAGGGTTTTGGTTATTTTATATCATTTAATAAGAATCGTTACGGTTACATTCGGTGAATGTAACGAATCAATACGTGGACTTCTTGGAGTGTGTGTCCTTCCGCGCCGTCGTGAACAGCTGCCGGCGGAGGTGAGGCGTCCAGGGCTGGACTTGCTCGGCGCCGGGCGTCGCTCCTGGGGCGGACCACCGGGACCTGGTGGAACCCCGAGGAGGGCGCGCCGTCTCGCAGTCTCGTAGTCTCGCAGTCTCTGCACCGAGGACTGTCACCGGCCTCACTCGCCCTTGGCACTGGCACACACTCCCCGCGGGTGGTCTGCACTGTGGCGTGAGCCAGGGGCGCAACAACAAGGGGGGGGGGGCAAGGGTTTTTTGCCCCCCCCCCCCCCACCCTCACCCCCTCTGGAACCTTGAAGTGGGGGCAAACAGGGGCAAAGAAAGTGCTGTGTAATCAGTGGCGGATTTACCAGTAGGCTGAGTAGGCTTGAGCCTAGGGCGGCAGATTTTTGGGGCGGCAAATTTGGGGACCGATTTTTTTTTTTGCTACCTCATAGAAATCAAAAATATTTCTGCATGACGGTTTTCTGTTTTCTGATGTTTTACAAATAGAAGTCTGCAACAAATTTTGCCGATGACTTTCCCCTCTCCCTTGTCATTGTACGTTCCGTGAATCCGTGTAGCAAACTTCCATATTCCAGAGTAAAACAGCTAGTTCGCTAGTCAGTAAATGCGAATTTTAATGGACAAGGCCTCGGTTGGCACTACACGCCCAAGACAACTATGGTCCCGGGAAAAATGTGACTACCCAAGGTCAGAAGGGCCCCTCCGCCCTCCCTCCGCCGCTATCCCTTCCGCCAGACTGTCCCCTCCCTTCTCCTAGTCCGCCTCAAGGGTCGAACCGCGTCATGTCGCGGGTGGGGCGGCAATTAGAGCTGTTACCTCGGGAGTCGGGACCACAGTTGTCTTACGCGTGTATTGCATAACGAATTGATATTTCTACGTAGGTGTGTCGTGTGGACTGTTATTTTTCGAAGTGTTTCGTGAATTGTATCATTGTATGAATATTTTCACAGCACCGGTAAGTAAAAACTTTTTATAATCATAATACATTATAATAAAGCATCTGTAACGATAACGAATAAATTTATTGAAAAAGCCCTGCAATAATATTTTTCATTTTGAAGCTTGGAACATGGTCACGTTAAATTTAGAACATTTTCATATTAACTATAAATAGTATTCTAAAAGATTGCTCATGGTTATCTTGTCATTTTGTCTTTTTCAATGAAGCAAACATCAAAAAATAGAAATAATAATTCACAATAAACAATTCATCGGAAACCATGCAAAGAAATTTTAATTTTTTCGTGATAGCATTAAAAAAATACGTTTTTACGTTAACTATTTATTATGTGAATTCTGAATGAAGGATAGGGGTGAGCAGGGTAACGTGGCCATCCTAAGATAAAACGATACATAAATTGTATATTGTAATTAAAATCAAAATATAAAATAACCCTTCAATAATATAGTTTTCGTACAATCAAAACACCATTAAAATGTAAATATTGGAGCGACTCATGTTTGTTTTTTGTTTGCCCGTCGCACTAATCGGGTAAATGATATGACATTTTTTTTTTCATTTTTCTTTTATCTTAAGGAAACTAAATCACGGGATACCATTTCCGGCCACCTGCACTTGTTTGTGAAATATGAGCCGTCCTTGAGATACTGCCACCTTATCTGCCAAGCCTCTCCTGCTGGCAAATTTTTGTGTAAGGTCGTTCCCCACACGAAAACAACACACACATTGCAAAACACGTTAGAAATTTACAGTGTAGATTAAAAAAAAAATGTAAAATGTTCAATAGTTTGTTTTATTATTTAGTAATACATAAATAGAGCTAAGTATATACAGTTCGGGCAAAGTGAACATGCGGTGGTGGCTGGCCACTTTGCCCTCTGAGACGCCATTACAAAAAAACTAGCAAAAAAAAAGACATCTTCTACAGTTATTAATATGTGGTATTAAAGTTTAAAACATGCTAATTTGGATAGGCTATATTAAATAATTATGGCATTACTGTGTATTTAATAATGATCAACAGTAATTATTACTTACCTTACATGTTACATCAGAAATAGTAAAACCAGTAAAACCTTAATAAAACAAATAACTTTCACTGCAAACAGACCGGGTGCTCTCAGAACACTAATGGCGTCTCTTACAAATGTTTCACATCCTCGCTACCAAACTTCATCACTCTCCAGCTGAGTAACAGCCAATGGCCACTTTGCTCGCTCTGGCTACGTTACCCTGCCCTCCCCTATCACTGCTTGTGTACGAAAAATAAACTTGTTAATTTAATCCTTTCCATTTCAGTTCCTGAAGAAAAAATTGTGAAAATGAGTGATGGGAGAAAGCGACTTAGTGGAGCGGAGTACAAAAAGAAGGCCAAAATAAAAAAAGAAGAACAAGAGCAAATTATACGAAAAACCACAAAAATTGACAGTTTTTTTAAAAATGAAAATTGGGTCGAAAAAACGGGAACTTCAACAATTCAATCTGGAAAGGATGAAACGGACTTTAATTCTGCTGCCCAACTGTCATCTGTTGAACTATCGACTAAAGAAAAAACTGATGATTATGTTCTTGACGACGAGTGCTCCAAAATTGAAGATGCCTCTCAGACCGAATCGTTAAATGATGACCAAAAGCAAACAACTGTAGATCAAAACAAAGATCCAGCTTTATGGGAAATTAACGATACTTTAAGGGAAATTATTGCAAGATGCGGCTTTTATCAAAACAAGTCTTCTGACTTCTCTAAAAGTGGAAAACTATATGCTGATCAACGTCGTTTCTTGCCAGTGAGTATCTTTCAAAGAAAAATGAAAAACAATGAAGTGAAGGACCGAAATTGGCTGGTTTACTCTGAAAGTAAGAGTTCCGTATATTTCGGACCATGTTTAGCATTCGGTCCATTGGAGAATAAAACTCAGTTCGAGAACGAAGGATTTAATGACTGGAAAAATGCAGAACACCGAGTAGCTCA
Organism: Bacillus rossius redtenbacheri; assembly: GCF_032445375.1. Classification (NCBI taxonomy): domain Eukaryota; kingdom Metazoa; phylum Arthropoda; class Insecta; order Phasmatodea; family Bacillidae; genus Bacillus; species Bacillus rossius. The sequence continues at coordinate 4,560,702 of NW_026962012.1, read as the reverse complement.
GCATGAAAACTCTGCGCGTCATAAATCCAGTATCCTTAGTCTGAAAGCTAGAAGTGCGATTGATGGTCGAATCGACAATTTACTGCATTTGCAAATTGATGAAGAAATTACTTATTGGAGAAATGTTCTGAAAAGGGTTGTTGCTGTAGTGAAGCGGCTGTGTTCAAGAGGTCTCGCTTTTAGAGGAAAAAGTGAAAAGTTCGGTGATCCACACAACGGAAATTATTTTATGATTCTGGAACTGTTAGCTGAGTTTGATCCTTTCTTAGCCAGTCATATTGAACGATTTGGGAATCAAGGATCCGGAAGTACCAGTTACTTATCGAAGACCGTTTGTGATGAATTTATACTTTTGATGTGCCATAAAGTCTTGAAGCAAATTGGAGACGAGATAAGAAGGGAGAAATACTTTTCCTTAATCATCGATTCAACACCGGATATAGCACATGTGGACCAGCTCACCTTCGTGATTCGGTATGTTTTAGAAACAGGAGAACCCTGTGAAAGATTCCTCAAGTTTTTGCCCTCAGTGGGACATAAAGCTGAAGAAATGTTTGCTGCCATTACTTCGGAACTAAAAACCTTGGGGTTGAACATTGAAGACTGCCGTGGACAATCGTATGACAATGCCGCAAATATGTCTGGCATATACAATGGCTTACAGGCTAAAATTCAAAGTCAAGCACCGTTTGCTTTTTTCGTTCCTTGCTCTGCCCATTCTTTAAATTTAGTGGCAACTGCGACTGCTGAATCTTGCACAGAAGCTTGTCGATTCTTCATGTTGCTCCAAGAAATATACGTTTTTTTTTCAAGTTCAACACAACGCTGGAAGATATTGATGACTGAAGTCGGAGAAGGCAAAACAGTCAAGAGAGTAAACCTCACACGTTGGTCAGCTAGAGAGGATGCATGCAGAAGTTTGAGAGATTCGTGGCACGAAGTCATTAAAGCTTTGGAAACAATCAGGAATGACTGCACCGAAAAGCCTGTCACAAGAAATGAAGCAATGGGAATTCTTTCAAAATTAAAAAAACTGGAAACAGCGTTAATGGTTGTTGTGTGGAATGTTTTTTTGGAAAGAATAAACAAAGTAAATGTTCAAATCCAGGCTTCTACCGTAGATTTGATTACTGTAGCCGATCTTTATGAATCTCTTCGCAAGTTTTTCGTAGAGCAACGAGAAAACTTCAAGTATTTCGAAGAAATGGCAATGGAATTAAGTGCGTCGAAGCAGTACACAAAAGACTTGGGAAAAAGACAACTGAAAAGAAAAAAATTTGCTGATGAAACACCCGATGAAGAAATGAGTATGACAGCGAGTGATACTAGCGATACTTTCAGGGTTAATACATTTCTCGTCATCATTGATAGACTCGTATCCGAATTAGAAAAAAGGAAGAAGGCATACGACAATTTCAATGAAAAATTTTCATTTCTGACCAAAATGAGCGAGTTATCATTATCAACCCTTACGAAAAAGGCTCTGTCCTTAGAAAAAATGTATCCTAATGATTTAGAGACTGAGTTGGTTCAAGAATGCATACATTTTCAAAGCCACATATCTTCGCAAAGCATTCTGGTAAAACCAGATTTTACATCATTACAGAGTCTATCTTCGTTTCTGCGAAAACAAAGTTTGCAGAACGTTTATCCGAACTTGGACATAGCCCTTCGTATGGCCTTATGTACACCAGCGACAAATTGTTCGGGTGAGAGAAGTTTTTCTTGTCTAAAAAGGGTAAAAAATTATCTGAGATCGACCTTGAGCCAAGAAAAATTAAACGCTTTAGCACTTTTGTGCATAGAGTCGGAATTAATGAACAATATTACTTACGACGATATAATCGATGATTTTGCCAACAAAAAATCGCGCAAAAAGGGATTGTAACGAACTTAATCTAGGACATGAAAATTGTAGAGGCAAGGGCGGCAAAAACTTTGCAGCCTATACCTGGAAAATTTGTAAATCCGCCACTGTGTGTAATCAATTTTTAGATAATAAAACTGCTTAAATAGCACCATTTTCCACCTTGAAATGCAAATTTTTTTTTCCGGGGGAGTACTCCCGGACCACCCACTTCAATAGGGGGGATCGATGATTCTTTATAAAAAGGTATATTGCCCCTCCTTTGGAAATTTAGTTGTTGCGCCCCTGGTGTGAGCCCCTCATGACAATGTGTTGCGGTGGACGCTGCGGGTAGGTTTGTTGAGTTAAAATTTTTCTTTTGGTCATACCGTAGGGCCATACATATTTCGCGAAACGATTCCGAGACTATAGCCCGTCCCACTCTTATATTGCAGTACACGGCTTATGGCGCGCGCTGTTGCCAAATCTCTAACACATTACGAATTTCAGGAGATGCGTGTCTTTGTAATTTGGATAGAACAAGAAGCATTTTAAGAAATCATATCGTAATTTATAATATTTTATACTATTATACATATAAATTTGTAATAATGCCACTTTTATGTAAATTTCAAATAAAAACTACCTATTGCAGACGAAATGTTCTTATAGTTTTCTTTTCTGTTCTAAAAATCCCATATATATATACCTATATAATTATATATATATATATCACATTTTCATGGGCCCGATAAATGCCGTATTTTTGGACAAGTCATGTCCAAAATGATAAATAAAATACGGTAATGGAAATTCTCGGTCGAGTAAGTTATGGGAAAAATCCGAACAATTGGTTCGAAATGGGGAAGATTTTTTGAAAAACAGAAAAATCGCAACAACTCCCATAATATGAATAATATCGAATCCGTTTTAACGTATGATAACTCGGATTACCTAATGCCGAAAAATGTTTTCTAAATACATTTTTGATACGACCAGCCATAACTGCATGGGTTCGAAAAAAATTTCACCGGACAAAAAAACGTAACTGCCTTAGTAGACACATTATCAAATCTGTTTAAATTGTTTGTAGTAATATCATAATTATTTTCCAAAACTTTGTCTAAAACAATGTTTGATAAGATGCTTGGTGAGAAGGATAGAAAAGTAATTCAAAATTTTGTACCATGATCGCTATTAAATTCCTTCGTATTTATTTCATACATTTTAAATATTATGTTCAAGAATCGATTATAATATTTTTTGTTGACTAAGGAAGCCATGTATTTGAAATTGCTTGTAGGACAGAACCCCACTTATCTAAACACACGGCCCTGTTTCCTCTTACGACGGCAGCGTGCGCTCTTGTACTGATAAGACACATCTTTAACAGCTATTTCCACGGAAACTGTAGAAGCAATTGAGATGGCGCTGCTTTTAAAAACTAATTCAATTCATTGTGAACATTTTTCTCGCTTTCGTCCCCCATCTATCTTTAATAGAAAAAAAATTTTCCGCGGGTCAACTTTTTGATGTGTCAGTTTGTGAGAAAATGCATTTCAATATATTAAAAAAATTATTTAAGTGAAACCTGTACAGTTTTTGTCTTAACATTTGTTCGGTGGCGTCCTAAGGCATTAATTTACTAATAAAAAAAATCTGAATGAAATACACATGTAGGTTTTTTTTTTATGTGAAACATATCGGAATACTTCAAAACAGTTCGCAGCGAATAAGTTATGTTTTTTTAATTTTTTCGGACACTTAAAGTATTGTTAAGTATTCAAAATAAGCATTTCCTGATGCGTATTTTGATTCTATACAATATGAAAAAAAGCTTGGTCCAAAAATTAAAATTTTAAATTTCGTTTGATATTTGGCAACAACGCACGAAGAAACAAGGACAGTGCTAACGGCAATCGGCGTGTGTTAGAGAGAGAGAGAGAGAGAGAGAGAATGCGCCCATTTACTTCCATGCTGCAATCTAAGAGTGGGATGCTCTATAGCTGAAAGCCGAAACACTAGCATCGTCTGTGTTTCGTGATTGGGTGGGTTTCTGTAAGGTACATGTCGACAGTCACAGAACCAATCACAGTAAATTCATTGCGAAAACCAAAGCGTCCTGAGTGGCTCGGTCGAATGGGGCAACGGCTTCTCTCGCAGACGGCCGCCAATCACAAGGAAGAAACCGCTTGTGCGGGTATACCTTGTTGCAGTCTAATAGGCGTTCACATGTTTTCGCGAAAATTGCCTGCCCTTAGTCCTACCTCATACGCAATTGCCGGTTGTACTGTATATCATAAATAGACCTCAATGACGGACAAAAAGACTAATACGAACACACACACACACAAAAAGGCCCAATCCAGCCGATGCCAAAACTCACATGCATAGATTGCAGACAGTATTCCGTGGAAGGAATCAGTCAGCACAGACCGAACACATTGGGCTGACAACGACGAGGCAGTTGCAAAAATAACAGCAAATAAAAGTAGCTTGGCTTCTGGGTTGTAGCCGCGTCCTTGACGAATAATTCACCGAATTTTCGGTCCACGTTGCAGTCGCCATCATCAGGGAGCAATCACCTACTGCAGTAGGTAACTGTAGCTGTAGTTGTAGGTGATTGTAATTGCAGTAGGTAACTGTAACTGTAACTCAGTAGGTAACTGTTCCCTGATGATGGCGACTGCAACGTCGACCGAAACGTCGGTGAATTATTCGCAAGGATGGGGCTGCAACTAAAAAGCCAAGCTACTTCAGACAATGGCCTCGAAAGCCTGCTATCAATTTTAACAGTAAATAAAAGACAAAAGCCTGCCTAGGACAAATCAGTGAAAAACAGATGAACCAAACTTTGATACCAAACAGATAAATCTAGGCAACACAACGACTACAGCACGAACTAACACCCTAGACACAGCATTTGTGTGTGACGTTTCGGGAACTGAGATTGGTTCCAGTCCTCAGGCACAATTTGTTTTGTGTGTGTTTGCGTATTCTTCTTTTTTGTCCGTTACTGAGGACTATCCATGACTATAGAGACCTGCAAAATTCGCGGATTCATTTGGTGATAGACTAGAATTCAAACACATATACCTATTAGATAATTTTGCTATTGGCTTACTGTTCATCTGGACGAATCTCAACCAGTTATAAACCCTCAACCAAAGAAGGATCGAATCACAGACAAACCAGCTGAGACGACTTACAAGTCGGCAGCCAATGAACTTGCGTTATTTGCCCGAGTGTACAGGGGTATGTGCAGTCTATCCTGAAGGCCATCGAAACCGCGAATTTAGCAGGTCTCTAGCCATGACATTCTGTGTAGCCTAACCAGCAATGACACATATCCAAATAAACATTTTAAATCAATCTTCCCCAGTGCAAGAATAATTAATAGAATATTTTGTTGAGGTTATAAAACCTCGTATAACCTTAATTGTCCAAATTTCACTTCAGTTAATATCGGTACTTCATAAGTGGTGAATGATTATCGTTTGTGCTTAGTAAACAAAGGCACGTACCAGTGTTTACAATCTGATTTTGACAGCTGTGATGACAAATCGTGTCAGTTTTAAACTCGTACGCACAAGATAAGAATCAGTTAATATATACGTACATGTAAATCATAGACAAAGAGTTATCTATGCCTCCATCACTGCCGTTTGAGGTCAAGATGAAACAGCTAAGAGTGGTTTCTTCTAAAGATACTTTTTTAATAATTTTTCAAAACAGTTTTTAGGTCTTTTTAAATGTAGTTCTTTAAATGTGTTGCAGGTAGCTTAAAAGGTTTTAAATTAACACACACACGTGCGCCCATCTATATAGGTGAATGTATGAATAAGTGTATATATGTTTACATGTAGGTATGTATCTATATGTATGTATTTAAGAACGTAAGTTTGTAAGTAAATATGTATGTACATAAGTTTAATTTCATTTCCATTATTTTATTGTCAAGTTTTCTTTAACCTCTGTGTACATTTTACTCATTGGTGTTTTGAAATACTTTAGACTCAATGGGAAGGATTGAAATTGTTTTATTTTGATATTTTTGCATATAATGTGAAAATAGATTATTAATGGTCTTAATATAATTTTTTTAATATTTGGTCATTTTTTATGTTATAATAATAGTAAAATTTGTGTCTATATGTATTTGCAACTTGTTATTTCGTAGGCGTCATATAGAGATGAATTTTTAATATATATTTATAAAATTTTAAAGGTTTTCTAAGAATATTAATGACGAAGATGAACCCTCCCTAGTTGATGGTGAATAAAGGCTCTGCCGATATTATCGGCAATTTTCAGCGTTTATCACGGCCATCGGGGCTGGAAGCTAATTTAGGAAACGGCGAAAAGAGACAGTGAACTGAGATAGCAAGTCAGGATCTGACGATCTCTGATTATAGGCCTCGCAAACGTAATTTAAATTCTGTGAAATTTAGTTTGTGAGCTCATCAAGCTATCTCGGCTGACTGAGCTTAAGCCCAAGTGAAGCCGACGATAAGATTATTCGTAAGCCGTGCTCTAGAGCTGAAACTCTCTTCATTTGATAACTTAATAGCTTACAAACTATTCGAGTGAAATATAATAACATTTGAAAATACTTTACTGTCAACATTGAAATACTGCATCTTTGTATGACTAATTTAAGATGTCCTGTTCATAAGATGGCTTGCTCTTCATCCTAAGACTTAGCCGTCAAAGTATTAAAAATTTTTAGGTTCCTTAAATGTTTATTAATTTTATTTTAAACAGTTTCTAATCTGAAACAATTATACATACTTTTGAACCATTATATTTTTTTAATATCAAGAATATGGATATTTATTTATTTCATCCAATTGTGTCTATGTTATTTTGAGTGCCTTATATTAATTTATCTGAAGATTTTTTTGTGAACATGTTACCAGTTTTCTTTGCGTTAAGGCCAAATGTGTGTGTGTTTGTTTGTTTTGTTTTGGAAAGCCAAATTATATTGATAATTTTTTTATGATTCTTACACAGTTGAGTTTTTTTTTTTTTACAATATCTTGAATTGTGACACAATTTTATGTTTCAAACTATTCATATTGTTTTTTTTTTTTTTTTTAAGTAAATAATAAGTATTTGTGATTGATTCACACAACTCACAGATACAAGTACTCTGTAGTGCGCCCACCTTACTTGATTAGTTAAACAATCTGTAGCATAGAGAGTTCGTTTAAAAAAAAATTGAAAACTAGTTACACATGTCTGTAAAATAAAATTTATGTAGTCATGCATGTAAGTATGTGTACATATATTACGACCTTAGAATTGTTATTTATATACACGTACATATTTTAAGAGAAACGTGTGGTGAAAATAAGTAGAAACGTAGAAGCTTCGAGTTTGTTGTTTCGTGCTGGGTCTATTATGTGATGTATTTCGTTGGCCTGTGCCAGCGGTCGGCAGACTGCGGTTCGCGAGCCGCATGCGGCTTTTTTCATGGGATTTTGCGGCTCTGCAACTCTTTGCGCTGCTACAGAACGAAAAAAAAGGCCCAACAAATCAAATGGACCAATCACAAAGCATGTCCTCATCGCTCATCCTGTGTTCGCACCCAACCACCCCACCGCCACCGCCACCGCACAAGTGATTTTTTAAAAATAATTAATTAAAATAATTTAGGTTTTCTTGTTTAATCAGTGGACCTCTTTTAATGACTACTATGTATATATTTTTTAAAATTTACTTGTTTTTTTAAGTAGCCTTTATTCTTGAGAGTTTATTTTAAATTTGTGAATGAAATATTTTGATTTTTTTATTGTCTTCAAATTCCATGTAGATAGTTACAGCTCTCTAAAAAAATTGTAGAATCTGTTTACGTATTATTTGTCTCATCTCACTCGAAAGCCTGCTGACCCCTGCTATACGACTGTACGCCATTTCCGCCAGCTTGGCTTGGCAACTGGAGGTAAACTAACGGGATTTCTGTACCTTTGTGGTAGTCCGACAGGTTTAAGGAAACATTTTAGTGAATCTAAACCATCATTTTGTTTGCAAGATACATTGGTAAAAGGATTTTGTATAAGACATGCTTATCTTCCTATTGGCTAAGGCTGTACCCACACGTCGTGAATTAAAGTTATACTATTTCTCATAAGTTTACTAAGTTTACACACTGCCAGTTTTTTTAATGGAACGGAAATATCCATGTAAAATTACAGATATTTGTAAAGTTGTACATTTGTATAAAAACAACTGTATCATTACAAAATAGTAATGGCAGTAGTACCTACTGGGTTCTAATTCTTACCCGGTTATTTATGAGTTGTGTAGTCCCAGTACCTCCAATAGTGAAATTAATTTGTAAACCGTTCCCTGAATAGCTTACCATTATTAACTGAACACATTAATATTTATTTTAAAATATCAAATCCAATTATTGAATATTCGATTATCTATTCCATGGTTTAAATATTTATGCTTGAATGAAACATAAATATATAATTATGCGCTAATTTTCGTAAAATAAATACTCAGTGTTATCTAGAAATAACGTTTTTTATATATCATGTATACCATTTCCATGTGTTGTACAAATTTACAATATCTTGCTTGTAGTATTACAAACTATTTCTTGGCCACTGTTTCCAAAGGAATAATTTGTTAAAGTACATAATTTATTTTCTGTGCAAGTTTGGATGTGTGCCTACACAATGAATATAAACATCGCGACCTTTTTAACTTCCATTTTGCACTCGTTTTACGATTTCCGTTGTTTGTTTTCGTACACCACTTTTGACACGCCCACAAAAGCTTCTAATTTTTTCACTGTTATGCAAGTAATGAAAAAAAAAAAGCCCAAGATTCGATGAACCATTATATAGTACGAAATGCACGCAGAGCGATGTATGTTGAATCTTGCGTCCAATCGAGATGTGCCATACATACCAATAAGAGCATTTTACGTAACGATGTCACGACTTTATTGTCTCAAATTTTACATTTATCGACGAAAGTAAGATTGTTTATCCAGGTACCCATTTTCCAAATGTCTCTTACACAGCAACACTTGATGTTCGTTTACGAACACCGACAAACACGTGAAGTTGTTCACAAACACTTTTGAAAGAAGAAGAAAAAAACAAAGTTAGGAAGCTGTAAGAAGATTCACAAGTAAGCAGCCAGTGAACACGTGACATTTGCGCAAGAATGTGGACAGAGGTGGCCTATGACTTTGCGAGACCTCGAGCTATTTACTTTCGTGGCAGCCCTACCCCGGAAAATTATAAAAAATAACTGTCTCAAAATCAAAATTTCAAGCCAACCCGGAATTTAAATCCGTCGATCGTTTTGCTGTTTTATCTTTTCTTACCTGGTAACTTATCTTCCGGTCAGTTTTATAAATGCTCAAGATCAAATTCCTGTTAAATCGCTTAATTATACGTGGCAGTAAAAAATTTGAACGTTTTTCTAAAATTAAATCATGAATTGAAATTAGTATTGACCAGCATTTTAATATACATGCTAATACAATTTTAATTTCCCATTACCCATTAATGTCCATATTTTAAGAGGACGCCAGACAAGCATGAAAAATAAAAACGAAAAACGCAGGGGACTGTGGACTTGTGGAGTCCATCCTAGAGGCCAATGAAACAGAAAACTTTTTCAGCCCTCAAAAATAGAGATTTGATATGTGCTCGTTCTTTTTTAATAAGCTTGCATTTTGATGCGGTACGTATTTAAGCGAACTAGTCGCGAAATTTTAAACATTCACAAACTTGCTAAAATATATATTTGTAGCTTCGAAAACGTGTCACGTGTTTTTTTTTTTTTTTTTTTTAAGTTTTGTGGCGAATGAGACTTCAAAGTAGCCGTCACAAATTATTTTTTACTGCATTGTTTGCGCGCGAGGTTTGCCTCGCCATTAGTCCATGGTTCTCTCGCAGCACCAACCTGACGGCAACAAATTCCGTCCATCGCCGCTGGTCATTTGTTAATGGCTGTCTTCGGACGCCGGTCAGGGCTTCCCCCGTAGGCGTCTGTCTGTCAGGTCGAGCGAGCAGTCCGACGGCTGACAAGGAAAACAATATTGTTTTCTTTTTTGTAGCAGGGCGTATTCATTTCACAAAGTGCCAAAGTAATGGAAGGGATTTTAAGCTGTTTCCGAAAAAAATAATTGCGGTATGAAATCCATCACAGTGAAAAATTACAAGAAGCGAATATCCTCCATAGGTCTAACTTCTCACACAGAGAAAAGGTTTTGGGAGCTAAAAATAATTTACAGCCCTGGGAATAACTGCACAAGTAAACATGTGACGACAAATGTGTAATCTAAGTTAATATAACATTAAGATCTTTATTTTTATTGGTTTGTAAAATTCAGCTTAAAACCAAGATTATTGTTGAGTTGACTTTATGCTTTCTCAAGAAAGGTTTTGTGCAATGACATGTGGTTGGATTTGTTTATCGTTTTCGGTTCAATCATCTTTCGATATGTAACTCTCCATTCTCATAGTGTTTCATTCTCCATCTCAATTTTTTTTAGTGTGATCTTTTGAAAAAAGGGTTTACAGTGAGTGAGTCCAAAATGTTTAAATGTTGTCTAGGCGTGTAATTGGTTTGATATCAATGTATGTATAATATCAAGCCCAAAGGATCGTATAAGCCCAGTCAATAGTAGAACCAATCTGTGAGGAATAAAGGTTCTAGTATCTTTCCAATGTGGCAGCGCTACCTGTCCATCTGAACCATAACATAAAATTCACAGAATTCAGAGACACTCGGTGCGGGGTTAATATTTAATTCCCCTCCCTGTATAGCCCTCAGGATTAGCTTATGAAATAAATATTTGTGGACGCCAAGATAATTTTCTTCTCATTTATCAATCGCTCAGGCAGACACATGTGTTATTATCTTGATTTTATAAGTACTTGATTTTGACGTTTATGGTTACAGGTGGTTTGAAATAAAAATTGTCTATGTTAAAGCATTAGTAATATGGCCACGATTATTTAGCAGATTCTTTTCACTCCAGGCTTGACTCAACTTACGTTGTATACATTCAACCCTTTTTAGAATTTTCATTGGTTCAAAACAGGTCACATCCTTTGGTTGGTTTCACGTGATTGGTTAAACACTTCTAGTTTATAACTGGGTGCCAAGAGCACTAACCATATTCATATGTGCTGCATATTTATAGTTTTTTTTATAATAAAAACTTAGCCCGAATAATTTGAAATGACATAAATCACGAAAAAAAATTTTCTTCACTTATAAATTTTTTAAAACTATAGCTAGGACGCATAATGGAAAATAAAGTGCATATTAAATACGTCGCCTGCTAGTAGCGTTTGGCTTGAGCTGCTTTAAAAAAAATATATATGATTACAGAAAAAAGGGGAAGTAAAATGACAAAACCACGCAAAAATTAATTTGAAAGTAAATTCTTTGATTACCTTGTATGTAGGTATAATTTCAAGGTCTAAGTGTTTTAAAACTCCTTTAAATGAATTCAAGTTAAGGAAACTGCGATCTTGGAGTAATAAGTGTACTTTTTTTAATGATACATTATTTGTTGAAACAGCTGAACAGCATCAGTGTGTTTGAAATGTTCAATTGCACTGGGGTTGTGTGTGCCGCCTGGTTGGTATGCGGGGTGTCGGGTCCACCCCCAGAGCCCCCTGAAGCCCCGAGGACGTGTCCCGGCTGAAAGTGCCGTGTTGTAATGGGAGGCACGCGCCCGCACCGCACCGCGCACCGCCCGGCTCGCAGGGCGCCGCGGAGTGCACTCCGCCGGGCGCTGGGTTCACCGGCGTGCGCTCCCGCCGCTGGCAAGTGGATACGCCATTTCACCGCGACTTGGAGTGGTTTGACTAGCAGCTACGGCGAGAGCCTGAGGTGACCCACCCCGGAACCATCGTCAACCCCCCTCGCCACCTCAAACCATTCGGCCTGACCTGTGGTCCGACTCGAAGGAATTCCCCGTTACAAGAGTATCACCAGGGACTTCTCAGGAACCCAGAGAGCCTGATGTGGTCTGGCCCAATTACATACAACCTCCATCTAGCAGTTCAGGCTAGTACCGGGGCTGTCTCGCCGTGCCACGCAACACCCTCGAATTTGACGATTCTTTAAAGTAGTGCCATTTCTCTCTGTCAGCACTCCAAGTAAACAGCTTCATGTGCTTGTCAAAATTCGCCAACAAACATGATGTGTAGAGGCCCGGAAACTTGGCCAATTCGTTTGGCGTCAGGCTGAAATTCAAAGCCTTGCATTTGCTGTACCAACGTATGCTTTCCCATTGGTAGTGTTTAAATGTTTATATAGGGTTTATGTAGTATTTATATAGTTTTTCTAAGTGAGAACCTTTTTGTTCTCGTTAATCGGCACTACCCGATTGGTTTACGTCTCCCCAACCTGGGCATCGTTGGTGTGACGTCTGGTTGTTTTTATTATTATTAGTTGATTTTGATTTGACTGTTACTGCTACCAAATTATAATGAAATTTATATTCATATTATAAAATTATTTGTTTATGTAAGTAAAATGCTTTACTGGAAACGTGTCAGGATAAACCAGCCTCACAACAGAATACACCTCATCAATAATAATAACGTAAGTCCAGAGGAACTTAGCTTAATAAATGATAACAACATACGTATCTTCATCTATTAGTGGTGATATATTTAGTTAGAAAATACATAAGCTAAACAAAATAAACAATGACTCATCTAAAGATGTAAACAAAAAAGTCATAAAATTCTCATTAAAATTGAATATTTGCTATCAATAGTAAACCTAGGGTTCACCCAAATTACAGGCTAATAATGTTAAAAATTACTTGATATTAGTTATTTAGTTTTTATAACATTTAAAAAAAAGGTTATATCCTTAATTAAGATTTTACTAATTGAGTCTATAACTTTAAATGTAGACTAAAAACTTCTTCAAGAACAAAACAAAACATTATACTAAAATACTTAATTTAAGTAATTAAAGTCTTTTTGGAAACATTAGGTAATTAAAATCTTTTGCCCAACATTAGGCGACGAAAGTCTGTTTCATTTGTAAGCGTTAGGTGACGAAACGTTTGGACGACAAGCAATAATAAAAATGCATTAAAAAAAAAAGGAATGGACTTAGCTGATGATGAGAAATATCCGTGACAGGTTCAAGACGAAAACTCGTACAGCAGCCGGCGCAGAACCATGCTTCCAGGGCCGACAAGGACGTAGATTCAATTAAATATATTTTAGAAGCCAGGTTAAAGAATAACCCAAAACGTGAAGAACGTAAATAACTTGAAGAGGATCCAAAACGTTAACCTCCTGCAACATAAGGTTGGAGAAAAACAAATATTAAATCTAAAAAGGCAACAACAAATAAAAAAACTCTACTCTCACTCTCTCTCATGCTTTCTCGTGACTTACCGAAATCGGAGGCTGAAGAAATTTACACTGAACTTCACTTCATCTTGGAAAACCAAATAAAAACACCACTTCTATAATTCTACGTGAGATGTCTAAAAAAAATATATATAGTGCTAATGAGTACAGCAATCAACCACCATCACTGACTGGAGCCATCTTGGCGAATGCCGAGAACAACGGACGAAGCGGGTAAGTAATTATGAAACAATGGAGCATCGGAAGCTTACCGAACTGCCACCAGGTTGCGTGGACGGTACCAAAAAAATGCTCCAGGAAAAAAAATGGTCTAGAGTACAGATTTTTTATATGAAATCACGTGAAGAAGCGAGGAGAAACTGCAAGCAACTGCTGACAATCACGTGGACAGCACGCCGGGACACGGCGGACAGGCGGGCGTTACTAAAAACTCTTAGGCTAGCGCAGGACATCCGGCGAAGAAATGGAAGGCTTTGACTGAAGCCAAACGAAAAATAGCATTGTGTCCTTAATGGAATATAATACAAAATTTAAAGTAAATATCATTAATAAAATTAAATAAAAAAACTAAATTAAGTTTAAAATGTAATAAAACACAAGCAAACATTATAAGACTCAATATAAAATAATTATTAGGTAAAGAAAACAAAAATATTTTTACTATTTTACGAGTGCCGAAACATTAAACGGCACATTGGCTTACGGTCGTAGAGGGACGTTAACAAATAACTGACGTCCAATCATGAACACAGTGCAAGAGTACGAATATTTGCATATTCGCATATTTCCGTGCCTCTAATCATGCGGTTCTTTGCAAGTGTCTGTTGTGAAATTTGTGGTAAAATGAATACTTTGGTAAACTGTCCAAATTTGAGTAAACGTTAAGTCGTACAGACTAGTTTGTGTCTGGGACGACTTTGGTATTCTTAAACACCTGGGCACGCATACGGTATGCAGAGCTTCAGAAAAAAAAATCACGCAATTTGAAAACTCCTGACGATACCCGCGTGAGGCCTGTTTACGAAAAATATCTCACGATTGGGGAAATGGGGCTTCGTAGGAACAGCCCAATTAATTTCATACAGATTTATTTGTACTAATATTTACATTACTAATTAACTAACTACACTTAATGTTTGTTCACAAATCACTAAATATCTGTCCAGTGCACAGTTTACTATTATCACTGGAGCTAGGCTCGACAGGGGTTCGCCCCTTAACTCGCGCCTGTCCACGCACAGTCTCGCGCCACTCGGTCTCACTCGCGCGGTCCCGTCGCTCCGCGCCTGCGCCGGTCTCCGAACTCGCACTTCGCTTCTTGGATCTCTACCGCCGTGGAGGCCGGCGTCGCCGCTTTTATACCCGTGGCTGTCTTTCTGGAACCGACTGGAATGGTGGTGACGTGTCACGTCATCCCGGGCCTACGCTCGAAGCGTCCAGAACATCGGCGCTTATTCACGACATTCCACGCGGCGGACTCTGTAAGCCCACGGAATAGTCTCAGGCCACTCAGGGATAGATAACAGCGCTGAGGAAGGAGGGCGCGGGGGCCGGGGGATGGCGAGGCCGGGCAGTTGTAATCTCCAAAGGCATGCGTGCCTGACGTCAGTGGCAGTGCGGAGAATACAGGCCGCTGAGGTACCTGGCGCGTGCAGCGCCCTTGTCTCCCGCGTTCGTAACAATATTAAAAAATACATTGAGGCGAATAAGTAGTCATGTTTCCGTCTTTAGTTTTTACGCTGTATTTTTAGGAGAGTAATTTCTAGACATGAAAAGCCCAGTAAATATTTTTTTAAATCACTTGTTGACTTTCATTACACCTTTATCTTGATTTTTCCGCTATATACTGTTACGGTTACTCTAAAATATCATAGTTGCCTTATGCACGACGTGAAGACTACGCGCCAAGCATTGCGCTTAAAGGCTTTACTGCGCTAGAAGCACCAAAGTGCGTGAAACATACCCCACCTCACTAACACAATATCCCCCTGACTAGGCGGGTGCCTTCAGGCTTGGTCTCACACGCCATGTTTGTTGTTTAATTTTATGGTTATTGCCATTTTATGGACTATTTATTACTGTAAATTTATAACGATAGCCTTTATACATCTGCTGTTTGTTTGAAAAGCTTATCACCAGATATTTACTCAATTATTTTCATTTTTAACCTTAAACTGCCACGCACGTGAAAATAATTACGAACATTTGCATTAACTGCTGTAATTATACCAGTTTTATATATATTTTTTTATTTTTTAACCAAATGCCATAATCTAATATGGCTTTATATTCCACGGGTTATTTTTCAATTTCATTGAAAATCACGTGCAAAGTTGGGTGTTTTCGTCGGTTTTAAAACATATTTATTATTACTTTTCCTGAAAAATATATCTATAATTTTTTAAGTTGTGATTATTTCTTGATATGATTATTATAGTGTACAGAATTTATTACAGGATAGTTTCGATATCATAAAGTTTCATTTGGCACACCAACACGCTTGGTACGCCCCCCGATCACAAAAATGACTTAATACGAGTTAATGGCGCCAAACGCGGGTCCGCCAAATGGACGAATTAAAAAAAAAAAAAAGTGAGCTCTGCGCATTTGCAGAATTCCAGCAACAGATCGGCAATGGATAGGACACCAAACCCCGTTTAAATACAATAAGGGACTAGCAGTGTCTTATCGTGCACTAGTAATACGGTTAGGGTACAGTTGTAGCATATTCTTGGAATACCGGCTTTTAACGTTAAATAAATATTCGTTTGCTGACAGGAAATCCTTTGATGAGTAGGCATTAAAGCATGTGTGGTTACAGACGGAGGACTTAATTTAGCAGTGTAATTAAAAAGTGTTCAGATTGTAGTGCACGGGAAAGCCTATAAGTCTAGACATCGCCTGTCTTGTTTTTCTGAGTGTTGGCTGTGTGGTGTTGGCAATGCGAGGTTTTACTTTGACGGAAATAACACCCCGTAGTCAAGCGCAGATATAGGATTTTAGGGCGTTATTTAGCCACTTTTCACATACATTTCAAACAACCAATAAAATAACTTCTCACGTTCATATCTTTATATATATATATTTCTTGTGTGCGTGTGTATGTCACTGAACTCCTCCTAGACGGCTGGACCGATTTTTATGACATTTTTTGTGTGAGTTCACGGGGATTCGAGGATGGTTTATATTCACAATTTGGTCCACTGGAAAATGTTTATTTAATTAATTTTTTATTTATAAATTGTTGCTGATCTTTGAATGGTTTAGGTTTACAGTATATATATGTGTGTGTTGTGTATTTATTTATGTGTTGTTGTTAATCTTTGGATGGATTTTATGAATTGTTGTTATTACATTAAAATTAAAATAGAATTGGTTATTGAGATTATTATATTATTATTTATTGAAATAACATTTTAAATTGTAATTAAAAATATTTGTGAGGTGCAGTATTGAAGTGAGTATTTTACATGATTTTTCGTGATTTTAATTATATATACACGTGAATTCAATACCAATCAACTTAACCTCCAAATTTAAATTGTCAGTTCTCATTTTATTCTACATATTAAAATGTAATAAAAAATATACATTGTGCAAAATATGTAAGGTGCAGTATCAAAGTGAGTATTTAACACGATTTTTCATTACTTTTAATTATGTATAGACGTCCATTCAATAACAATCAACTTAACCTACTTTTTTAAATTGTTAGTTCTCATTTTATTCTATGCAACTTATGACGTATTGATGTCTCTTTGAAAATAAAAATATAAGTTTGTAAAATAAATTATAACATTTATATAATTTAAATTACTTATAGTAATTATAGTTTAAAGTATATTTAAAATTGAAGTTTTGTATTTTTTAATTTATAGTTTTTTTTAAATTATGATTTTTGGATTTACAACAGTAGTATATAAATGGGGCTACTGGGACTGGCTTCTGGCTGTGGATGGTGCGGATTGTGATTGTCTGTCCGCCATCTTGGATTTTGACGTCACGGCAGCCATCTTGGACGAGCGTAACGGGACACAGCGTAACGGGACATAACGTAACGGGACATAACATAACGGGACAAGTAGATCACGGCGGCCATTTTGGATCCGCCATTTTGGATCCGCCATCTTGGATGACGTCATTTTGTTATCTCGAACATTCCAGCATTTTGTTTTCCGCCATCTTGGATTATGACGTCACCGTTGAAATTTCCGTTACGTCCGCCATCTTTAACTTTTTTATTTATTATCCGATTTTAATGAATTTTTTTTTTTAAATTTATAAAAAAATTCAATTAATAAAATTTTAATATATATTTTTTTAAAAATTGAACTTTTTAGACACGGAGGTCAGAGTCCTCGGTTCGAACCCGACAGAGGCAAAAAAATTAAAAAATGGCGACCGATCCTTCCCCCTAGGTGACTGCAAGCAGACTGACCCCCACCACTTATGTCAATGCACATATACCATCAGGTAGTATGACGTCATGTCCGCCATCTTGAAATTGAGACGCCATCTTGGAAATCTTTATTTATTATCCGATTTTAATGAAAAAAATTCCAAAATTCATCAAAAAATTAACGTATTTGAATTCTGTTTGATAATATCGATGTACGTCCTTGGTTCGATTCCCGTCGAGAGTAAACAGTCGATCCTTCCTCCATGAAAGCTACCTAGACTGATCTATCACCACCAATACCAAGGTATATATATCGTCAACTGGTATGACATCATTTCCGCCATCTTGTCTTCATCCACTGGAGACCACCATCTTGTTTTCGTCTGCTAGAGTGTGCCGATATCATGTAGTATAATTACCACACCTTTGACCTCGACCTTGAAATTTGACCTTGACCTTGAAATTTGACCTTGAAATTTGACCTTGAAATTTGACCTTGACCTTGAACTTTGACCTTGACCTTGAAATTTGACCTTGACCTTGAAATTTTACCTTGAACTTTGACCTTGACCTTGAACTTTGACCTTGACCTTGAAATTTGACCTTGACCTTGAAATTTGACTTTGACCTTGAAATTTGACTTTGTCCTTGAAATTTGACTTTTTCCTTGTCGACCATCATGGATCCGTCATTTTATGTTTAGTACATGCTACCAGGAACTACCACCTGCTGGAGTACTCCATCTTGTGCGTGTACTCGTATTATAGAGTACATTTCCATTTGGATAATTTTATTCTAACCCGCTACAGTGCAGTAATCATTTATTACCGAGGTGCCCCCGCCATCTTGAAATTCGGCCGCCATCTTGAAATCATGTAATAATGTAGCTAGAAAAGCAGGAAAAAATCCAAAATTCATCAAAAAAATCACTCATTAATTTACATATTGATTTGATCCGCTCCAGTCCTTGGTTCGACCCTCGATCGTTACAATAATGTTTAATTTTATGAAAAAAATAATAACTTCAATAAACCATGTTCAACATTCTTAAAGAGACTTTAAATCCTCTACTACCATAATCCTATAAGCCATCAAGACCACCATATTGGAAATTCGTAATTGTAATGCTAGAGATTCGGGAAAAAGTTCAATATTCATTAAATAAATTCGTAATCTATATACTGATTGATTAGATCGACTAAGGTCCTTGGTTCGATCCCTGGCCGATACAAAACAACTTTAATTTCAAAAAAGTACCAGAAAAATGTAAGGTTCGAGAAATAAAACACCACAAAGTCTTTTACAAACATAATATTTACTACACAATTTCTATCCTACTACAGGATCACTTGTGAAAGACAGCAATCTTATTAACATTTAGCTTTGCATAGACGTGCAACGACTACTTCTTAGCTCCAACAGCTCCAAATGCTCCAACAGCTCCAAATGCCCCAACAGCCTCCAAATGCTACAACAGCCTCCAAATGGCTCCAACAGCTCCAAATGCTTCAACTACCTTTTCTTTCAACAGCTCCAATGATATTGGGCTACAATGCTACGAGTCTAAGAGACAACGAGGCTACAAGGCTACGAGTCTAAAAGGATCTAGCTGGTTCCTAGTTATACATGGCTGAGAGACTGCATGACTAAAAGACCGCATGGCTACGAAACTACATGTCTATGAAGCTACATGGATACAAGTCTACTCGGCTCCAACACGCAATGTACACACAGTACAAACACAGGAAAACGAAAAGTACACACAGTAAAACGAAACGTACACACAGGAAAGCGGAACGTACACACAGTACACACAGGAAACGGAACATACACACAGGAAAACGGAATGTACACACAGGAAAACGAAATGTACAAACAGGAAAACGAAAGTACACACAGGAAAACGAAAAGTACACACAGGAAAACGAAATGTACACACGGGAAATCGGAACGTACACACAGTACACACAGGAAACGGAATGTACACACAGGAAAACGGAACGTACACACAGTACACACAGGAAAACGGAACGTACACACAGGAAAATGTAATGTACACACAGGAAAATGTAATGTACACACAGGAAAACGAAAAGTACACACAGGAAAACGAAAAGTACAAACAGGAAAACGAAATGTACAAACAGGAAAACGAAATGTACAAACAGGAAAACGAAAAGTACAAACAGGAAAAGTACAAACAGGAAAACGAAATGTACAAACAGGAAAACGAAATGTACACACAGGAAAACTAAATGTACAATCAGGAAAACGAAATGTACAAACAGGATAACGAAATGTACAAACAGGAAAACAAAATGTACAAACAGGAAAACGAAATGTACACACAGGAAAACTAAATGTACAATCAGGAAAACGAAATGTACAAACAGGAAAACGAAATGTACAAACAGGAAAACGAAATGTACAAACAGGAAAACGAAATGTACAAACAGGAAAACTAAATGTACACACAGGAAAACGAAATGTACAAACAGGAAAACGAAATGTACAAACAGGAAAACGAAATGTACAAACAGGAAAACGAAATGTACACACAGGAAATCGGAACGTACACACAGTACACACAGGAAACGGAATGATCACACATACAGTAGCGGAAACACAGGCTTATTTGGAAATCAGGATACAAGAAATAAATCATACTTTTTTAAAATATAAATAATTCATTTTATTTTTCATTAGTACACACATGACAGTTAATCAAATGATTATTGTATGTAGCCAGCGTTCCGAAGTTCTTACAGTATGGACGATACTTCCACGATATGCGAGTAGTTTCCTCTACGAACAGATGCCACCATCAGTCTTAGCCGGTCAACCAATATTTTTGGATCTTTCCATGATGTGGAATCAATCTCTTCTGCCACCATCTTCATTGCTTGTTTATTATAAATATTATGATCTCTGGTGTCTTCCGTTTTAACACCATCCTCAGGGTTACTTTCATCATCTAGCCAGCGATCATCACAAGCTTGATCAGATTTATTTATTATAACACGACGTTTCCATCGCTTCGGTCTCAGGACACCACCACATTTTCCTGTGTGTACATTACATTTTCCTGTGTGTACTGTGTGTACGTTCCGTTTTCCTGTGTGTACTGTGTGTACGTTCCGTTTTCCTGTGTGTACATTCCGTTTCCTGTGTGTACTGTGTGTACGTTCCGATTTCCCGTGTGTACATTTCGTTTTCCTGTGTGTACTTTTCGTTTTCCTGTGTGTACTTTCGTTTTCCTGTTTGTACATTTCGTTTTCCTGTGTGTACATTCCGTTTTCCTGTGTGTATGTTCCGTTTCCTGTGTGTACTGTGTGTACGTTCCGCTTTCCTGTGTGTACGTTTCGTTTTACTGTGTGTACTTTTCGTTTTCCTGTGTTTGTACTGTGTGTACATTGCGTGTTGGAGCCGAGTAGACTTGTATCCATGTAGCTTCATAGACATGTAGTTTCGTAGCCATGCGGTCTTTTAGTCATGCAGTCTCTCAGCCATGTATAACTCGGAACCAGCTAGATCCTTTTAGACTCGTAGCCTTGTAGCCTCGTTGTCTCTTAGACTCGTAGCATTGTAGCCCAATATCATTGGAGCTGTTGAAAGAAAAGGTAGTTGAAGCATTTGGAGCTGTTGGAGCCATTTGGAGGCTGTTGTAGCATTTGGAGGCTGTTGGGGCATTTGGAGCTGTTGGAGCATTTGGAGCTGTTGGAGCTAAGAAGTAGTCGTTGCACGTCTATGCAAAGCTAAATGTTAATAAGATTGCTGTCTTTCACAAGTGATCCTGTAGTAGGATAGAAATTGTGTAGTAAATATTATGTTTGTAAAAGACTTTGTGGTGTTTTATTTCTCGAACCTTACATTTTTCTGGTACTTTTTTGAAATTAAAGTTGTTTTGTATCGGCCAGGGATCGAACCAAGGACCTTAGTCGATCTAATCAATCAGTATATAGATTACGAATTTATTTAATGAATATTGAACTTTTTCCCGAATCTCTAGCATTACAATTACGAATTTCCAATATGGTGGTCTTGATGGCTTATAGGATGATGGTAGTAGAGGATTTAAAGTCTCTTTAAGAATGTTGAACATGGTTTATTGAAGTTATTATTTTTTTCATAAAATTAAACATTATTGTAACGATCGAGGGTCGAACCAAGGACTGGAGCGGATCAAATCAATATGTAAATTAATGAGTGATTTTTTTGATGAATTTTGGATTTTTTCCTGCTTTTCTAGCTACATTATTACATGATTTCAAGATGGCGGCCGAATTTCAAGATGGCGGGGGCACCTCGGTAATAAATGATTACTGCACTGTAGCGGGTTAGAATAAAATTATCCAAATGGAAATGTACTCTATAATACGAGTACACGCACAAGATGGAGTACTCCAGCAGGTGGTAGTTCCTGGTAGCATGTACTAAACATAAAATGACGGATCCATGATGGTCGACAAGGAAAAAGTCAAATTTCAAGGACAAAGTCAAATTTCAAGGTCAAAGTCAAATTTCAAGGTCAAGGTCAAATTTCAAGGTCAAAGTTCAAGGTCAAGGTCAAAGTTCAAGGTCAAAGTTCAAGGTCAAGGTAAAATTTCAAGGTCAAGGTCAAATTTCAAGGTCAAGGTCAAAGTTCAAGGTCAAGGTCAAATTTCAAGGTCAAATTTCAAGGTCAAGGTCAAATTTCAAGGTCGAGGTCAAAGGTGTGGTAATTATACTACATGATATCGGCACACTCTAGCAGACGAAAACAAGATGGTGGTCTCCAGTGGATGAAGACAAGATGGCGGAAATGATGTCATACCAGTTGACGATATATATACCTTGGTATTGGTGGTGATAGATCAGTCTAGGTAGCTTTCATGGAGGAAGGATCGACTGTTTACTCTCGACGGGAATCGAACCAAGGACGTACATCGATATTATCAAACAGAATTCAAATACGTTAATTTTTTGATGAATTTTGGAATTTTTTTCATTAAAATCGGATACTAAATAAAGATTTCCAAGATGGCGTCTCAATTTCAAGATGGCGGACATGACGTCATACTACCTGATGGTATATGTGCATTGACATAAGTGGTGGGGGTCAGTCTGCTTGCAGTCACCTAGGGGGAAGGATCGGTCGCCATTTTTTAATTTTTTTTGCCTCTGTCGGGTTCGAACCGAGGACTCTGACCTCCGTGTCTAAAAAGTTCAATTTTTAAAAAAATATATATTAAAATTTTATTAATTGAATTTTTTTATAAATTTAAAAAAAAAATTCATTAAAATCGGATAATAAATAAAAAAGTTAAAGATGGCGGACGTAACGGAAATTTCAACGGTGACGTCATAATCCAAGATGGCGGAAAACAAAATGCTGGAATGTTCGAGATAACAAAATGACGTCATCCAAGATGGCGGATCCAAGATGGCGGATCCAAAATGGCCGCCGTGATCTACTTGTCCCGTTATGTTATGTCCCGTTACGTTATGTCCCGTTACGCTGTGTCCCGTTACGCTCGTCCAAGATGGCTGCCGTGACGTCAAAATCCAAGATGGCGGACAGACAATCACAATCCGCACCATCCACAGCCAGAAGCCAGTCCCAGTAGCCCCATTTATATACTACTTACAACGTTTGAACAGGACACTGTCTGTCGGGTCCACTTTAAAGTGTGTGTTCAGGTGGATTTAAAAATTGTTTAGATTCACAATTCAAGCCGATAAATAATATTTGTAATTAATTAATTAATTAATTAAATTTATGTTGTTGATGAACGTTCGATGTTTTACATAGGATCCCGTCGGAAGCGCTGTGGTCGCGTTATCGAATATTCAAAAATATTTTTCAGTTCGACCCGGCAGATGGTGCTGCGATTATATTCAGGGAAATTTCCTGTAAATTTTCAAATTTAAAACGTTTGAACAAAACAACGTCTGTTGGGTCTGCTAGTATTGCTATAAAAGAAAAAAAATACGGAACATTTTTGTCAGTGTTTTAAACCTTTAATCACAGAAAACTAAACAAATTATAATTTACTTCGTGAAACGATAATGAAAAATCAGATCTTAACTCATAAGTATGGCATACGGATTAGTGTCATAAGTTGATTACTCAGAAATTTGTGTATTTGTTTTTATAAAATGAGGTGTTTCAGTGTCAATTATTTCCAGTCTTAAAATTCTACTTCTTAGCATTGTGATAATGTCATAGTAATGCACATAAAAGCATGGAAAGAGCATTAATCTTTTTTTTGGATATATGTTTAAGCAATTTAAGTGTTCTTAATTGCATTTAAGAGAGAGAGAGAAGAAATGCTGCAAATAAAACTATATAATTTGTTTATTAATAAACACTTTTTAGGACACAACGTAACATATTTATTATCATACTATGTGTAGATCTATTGCCATTAAATATTTTGACATAATAGTTTTAACTAATGCTGGGCTTTTTTTCACTTTGTTATTTATGTTTGGCTGAGATATTGTTTTATATTACACCATAAATATATCCGCAAGCGGAATGTGCCGAAGTTGTGAATCGTGCAATTTTTTCCCAGGAGTTGTATCAGAAACGGCATAAATGATGTAACCTGTAACTGTAAGTCGATGGCATATGTGAATAGCGTTGAGAAGGAGATGGCATTGTGGTTGTAGTCGAGAAATCGATGCAATTTACAAAACGTTATTTGGAATTTATAGTGTCATTTAACGCGTGTACATCAGTTCCGTGTTTGTAACGGCATTACTGTTTCGTGTGTGCTAATTGAGAATTGTGACGTCACTAATGTAATAACTGGTAGGGGTTTGCACTTGACTTTGTGGAGCAAAATGTACATTTCATTTCATTCAAGTAATAAGTATTAAAAACTTTCAACTAAAACAGTTTTCCTATAGTAAAAGGTTGAAAATTTCCATTGGAGTATTTCAAAACGCATTACACTAGAAATAACAAAGTTTACATGTCACAAAATATTTTCTCTTAAACTTTTTATTTGCATACGATAAAAATAGCTTTAAAACCACTTCTTTTAATCATGTCGAGACCAAAATAAAATTAAAAACACATTATCTCAACTAGACCGATAGATTCTTGATAAGGCATTCCAGAGTAAAATGGATTACAGCCGACACCTCTCTCAGGTTGTGTTGTTATAATAGTTGGAAAATAAATTTCAGAGTAGATGAGTAGTATTATTGCCTTCAGATGAAATAAATTTCAGAGTAGATGAGTAGTATTATTGCCTTCAGATGAATACCACATTAAATTTTTATATATTTTTTGTGGTTTTCAATTGTTTATATTATAGTAAATTTATTGAAACCATCATGAAAATAAAACGTCAAATTTGCAACTTCACTGTGGCCTGATATGAAATTTCTGGAAACGAATTTTCCTCCGTATTTTAAAACTACAGACGGAAAATTCCCATGCGCTTAACCAACCTCCATGATTTTAGTGTCAGCCATCTTCGGCGCGAGCCAAAGGGGAAACTTTACAGTATTGGCTATTCACTGAATTTTAACAAGATGGACTGTATTTTAATAAAATTCCTTGGTGAACATTAGGTATAAAGCTGGAGTTTATTATTTGATTTCAAGTCTTCTTCAGTTTTATCGGAGCCGTTTCATTTATAGTTTAACATTTCACTCTACAAATCGATTGATTTTATAGTCAACGTAGCTGCTCTCGCAACGAATTCTAGCGGCGGGTGCGGAAACTACGTGTGATTCACGTACATAAATGTGGTAAAAACATAATTTTCTTATATTTATCACGCTCAGCATTAATTTAAAGAATTCTATGTTAATTTTCGTGTCCGAGTTTCGTATTATAAGTGTACTCGGAAAAATGAGAACACATGTATTTACTCGTTACCGAGGTTAGATGTTACACATCCCTGGCGAGTACTTGAAAGACTCGCTCATATAATTTTTTCTCGTTGTATAACCACAAAATAGCTCGTTCGTTTTGCGTTTTAGATATTTGTACCACACATAATTTTAAATTGAAGTATAAAAATGACAAACAAACCCCGGAAATAGAATAATAAACTTAGAATCTTAAAAATCATATTCTGCATGATGAAAAGTCTATAATATTCACAAATTTTTCACACGCTTGCTTATCCGAACACTATAGAAAAATATTAATTATGATGGATTGCTGACTTTTGTTAGTGTTCAAGTCTAAACAAACAAAGTTTTCTTAGCTTGTTTGTACCCGGTGCAGCAGCCATAAAGAAAATATTTTTTTTAACCATGCCACTTTATAAAAAATTATGAACGTTAAAATAATGTCGTTATTCAATGACAGTCTTGTAAAATTCAAAAAATTCTTCATTTTTTTTTGTAAGTTTCTGGAAATGATATACAAGAAATTTTCCGTAAGTATGCAGATTTTTTTCATAAAGGCGTTTTTTCTCTCCCCCAACTCCTTTCTGCCACCATGGAGAGAAATTGTATTTAAAAATAAAAATTTTCATTATTAGTCAGGAACCTTAATTAGGCATAGGTATTGTATAGAAAATTTCCAAAAGAATACCTTAGGTAATAAAAACCTAAAGTGAAATAATTTGATCATGAATTCGATAGTTTTTGTGTCATGGCAATATTGGTGGTTTATGATTGGAAATTTCATAATATAATGAAACGTCTGAAGTAATAATCAATTGTTATAAACATTGCTCCGTAAATAAATTGTGTTTCAGTAATAATTCATTATTTTAAACATATTATCGCGAGTCACTCTTTTACAGTTTCAGAAAATTTATAACCTGTCTGTTATGCGTTATCATGAAAAATATGTACATTCCAAATTGCATGGAGCTCTTTCTTTACCTTGCACTGCTGATTCGGCGTTACATAGCAGCAGAGCTTATTAAATACAACATTATAATATAACATCCAGCTAGTCTTACCCAGAAAGTAGGTGGGGCGGGACCATACACAATTTCAAAGTCTATAAAAATATTATGGGTGTGGTATATATTGGAGGTTATATATATATATATATATCTTTATAAATATATTTCTTGTGTGCGTGTGTATGTCACTGAACTCCTCCTAGACGGCTGGACCGATTTTGATGAAATTTTGTGTGAGAGTTCACGGGGATTCGAGGATGGTTTAGATTCACAATTGGATATTTTATCTCGATTCTGAGTTAAGAAAAACTAAAAACTAAAAACTAAAAACAAAAAAAAAAAAAAAAAAAAAAACGCTTTAAAAGCAAAAATTGCAACGCATTATTAGAAGCCATTAAGTTTTGCTATTGTAGGAACTAAGTAGAGAGTAAGAAAAAAATAAAGATCCTGACAGTTTATAGCGTCGCCATATTTGTTTCAATTTTCAATACCCTTTTTGTATATTACAATTTAAATTGCAGAAAAAAAATAATGTTTCATAGCCACACAAATAGTGAGGATGGTTTAGATTCACAATTGGATATTTTATCTCGATTCTGAGTTAATAAAAACTAAAAAAACACGCTTTAAAAGCAAAAAATGCAACGCATTATTAGAAGCCATTAAGTTTTGCTATTGTAAGGAACTAAGTAGAGAGTAAGAAAAAAATAAAGATCCTGACAGTTTATAGTGTCGCCATATTTGTTTCAATTTTCAATACCTTTTTTGTATATTACAATTTAAATTGCAGAAATAAATCATGTTACATAGCCACACAAATAGTGAGTGTGTGTCATTTCTCTATGTCCACGAGGTCTCGCCGCGTCAATTTTCTCCTTGGAGCGAACCCGTCCGCTTAGTTAAATAAACAGCTTTTATCGTTGAATGATTTCATGATTTATTTAATGAAAATATGCTCTCATAAAAAAATTAGATAAACATTCAATAGGTGTCTTTCTCTCACACTCTCTCTCTCTCTGAAATGTATGTAGCTTGCTCGCGGGTCAGTAATGCAGACAATCTTTACATTCTAGCTCGAGACGGAAAAAACAGTAAATGTGGTTTACAAAGACATTTTATGAAGTGTCTTCCCGTCTTTACATTTGAAAGTAGAAACATATTTACTCAAAATTTAGGTAGTAACATATTTTTATTGCAAAGACTGAAAAAGAGGTGAGAAAAATTATCATTTGTGAACATAAGAAAACTACTACAACTGTATCAACTGTTATGTTATAATGTTTAAATTTCTAAATGGTGCAAGATAATACAAAATTCCATGCGGAAAAAGTCGTGGGCAGCAGATACGTATAGTTATAGGTGTGGGGCTATGCATGCTGATTTTTCATATACTGCATGGATGCGAACATGTAAGAATAATCTATCTTACTATAATAAAACAGTACTTTTTCTGTCTGTCTGTTTGTACGCGATTTTGATGAAATTTTGTGTGTGAGTTCACGGGGATTCGAGGATGGTTTAGATTCACAATTGGATATTTTATCTCGATTCTGAGTTAAGAAAAACTAAAAATACACGCTTTAAAAGCAAAAAAACTAAGCATTGTTGATAATTAACCTCCATGGCAACGGGCTTTTGCATTGTTGTTGCCTTCTGCGTAACCATGGGAAAGGTTTTTGGTAACGGCAGTGGCGTGCCCAAGAGGAGGGGTATGTATAATGAGAAGATACAAAATGTCTAGCGTAGAAATACTTACCGCCATATCCATATCTCACAAAAAGTACATTTGGGCAGGACTATGTCTGTCGGGTCCGCTAGAAAGATATATAGAGAGATAGAGATATAAATAGAAAGATAGAGAGAGTTATAGAGATATACATAGAGAGATAGAGAATTAGAGAGATAAAGAGAGATGCTTAGTATACGTTTAAAAAATTACAAAAAAAAATTGATTGAGGCATTGCAACGCATGCCGGGCATTATCTAGTGTGTGTATATATATATATATATATATATATATATATATATATATATAGTGGTATATATGTGGAGTTATTTTAGTACTAATTACACAAAACAACGCTGGAACAGCATACATATTTTTAACTAATTATTTTTAATAAAGCTCACGTTTTGTACAGGCTTATCAGCTTCATTATAAAAAAACTGACTATTACTGAACATTAAACTAATTTACGTCTTAGTTAAACTATTGGTAAAACTATCTTGTTTTATTAGATGAAAATATTTAATTATATGCCAATAGCATTTTTTTTATTTTCACTTACAATATGGGCTTTAAATTAATAGTACTATGATATAGAAGAATTAATAGGATGTTCTTTGCATTAGAACGCTGCAGTATTTTACCAGCTTACACTGAATCTTTGTTTATTTTAAGTCTAAACTTCTCGTTTACACTTCTCTTCCTTTCTTGCTCCCTCTCTGCCCTTAGCTTCAGTGCGTTTTGTCTGAACTGTACTAATATTTAACATTTTCATTTATTGATTTACTGTGTGTCAACTTATGTGTGGTCCCTGTGTTTAAGTCTGCACATCTGAAACCAAGTTCACAGTCCATGTAACGGTGGCCAAGTCCACCGTGAGATACGTAATGTTGGCTATCTTTGCAAATACTTTTATATGTCACCCAAAAGTTATCATATTGTCATAACTAATTAGCTTGACTGCTTTGATTATTTTTATTACTCATTTTCGGTACGGCTATTAAACTATATTTTGTTCTTGAGAGTAGATTCTCGGACACGATTCTTATAGTTAATGGGGAAGATTTGAAACTGTCACAAAGAACATAGACGATACCTAAGAAATTTTACTGAAATAAATATACGACTTGATTAAACTATTGTATAAATGCAAGTATTAAAAAAATATCTGATTTCAAGATTTTTATGCGTATTAAAAATTGTATTTTGAAGAAATTCTTTAAAAACTAAAACTTATCTTAGTGAGAGGTAGTAGCTTGACTGCCATAATATGTTCCTGACTTAACGAGTGTTTTCTTTAATATATATTTTTTAATAATTTGGTTTACTTTCCATTATTCAATTTGAACTCATAATAAAAAATGGTAAGCGTTTATAAAAAAATGTTATCAATATTATAAATGTAAATTTAGTAGTTTCAAGAACGTACGGGCCAATTTATTTTTTAACTCTAGCAAGAATTTAGACATTTAGGGCATATATATACACACGGTAAACAGTTTTTAATTAACAAGTTTTTTTGTAATATTTGGCGTGAATTGTTCATTTTTAAGGTTATCTATAAATCTCTAATAATTATATTTTCCTCGAACCCTAATTAACTGAAGTTTTCATGAGTTTAGATAAACCTAAATTTATAGGCAATTATGATTGATATTCTAAACTTAAAAGTTTAACATAGTTAATTAGTTCAATCGGTTAGTTCAAACGGTTTTCCACGTGGTTCCGTTATTGCTAGAGTTGAAAAATATATTTTCCATTAAGGTACCTGAACTAATTAAATAAACCCTTGCAGGATTCATCAAACCTTTTAAAATAAATTAACCATATTTAGATTATGTATTCAATATAAATCATGAGCGTGAACACTTAAATCATACGGAACATAGTAATTATGGAACCTACCTCGTTTAGTATAAAAATGTAATTTAAATAGTGGATGTGGTAGTTATATTTGTGGTTCTTTGTGCACGTGAGACATTCCGGCGCGGAAGAAAGGCGAATACAGTTGTCTGGCGAACAGACACGTCTCGGCGAATGTGTGTCTCCCCGCGGCTTCTTTATGCGCTCCTGTCTCAGAGGAGACACGGTTCTTCCAACCCGGCTGCGGTTTTCACTCCCGCGATTCATATGGGCCGCAGCAGCTGGAAGATATTGCTCTCTTTCCCCTGACATCGTCTTCGCCGCGCATCATCCCTTCATCCCTTCCCTTCCTTCTCCTCCAGCATCCCCTCTCCAGACCTTGGCAATCTACCCCGCGACGAGCGAGCCAGAGTGGCACAAGTCACCGAGAGAACAATCGCGCACTGCTGATTGCACTGCAACCTCAGATTTGAAGCCGCCGCAATACATTTGTTGAGAATGATTTTATATTGACAAAGAAACTTAAGTTTTCAAAAAATAAGTTTTATGAACTACTTTGGCTTCTAGGTTGAAGTCATGTCAACGGAAATGATGGTGTACTCGACGTGTTGGCATGCCTTGTTGCATCCACCTTCCAGAGCGCCAAACAACATCGCTCTTGAAGATGGCTGCAGCAAGGTGTGCCGAAACGTCTGGCACATCATCATTACCAGAGACGTGGCTTCAACTCAGAGGACAAGAAATAGTTTATGTCTCCCGCCACGATGGACTACGATCTAGTTTAATACTTGCAACGAATTTTTCTCGCAAGGGGTCATCCGCTATAGTGTCTGTGACGGCGGACGTTAAAACCTACATCCACGTCTTACGGTTCAGATTTATTATTTCTATTTCATGATTCAACAAACACCAAATATGCACACTATCTGATTAACTTGTTGGTGTTGGATATAACAGGTGCTGATCGTGGTTGGCCAAAACTACTAGGCAATTAATTTGTATCGTCGATAGCATTAACTGTTTGTGGTGACTTGTTACTTCTTTGCAGCCGCCCGCGAGAAGTAATTAAAAAACTATTCATGGCGGTTACATAATGAAGTCAGTTTATTGATACCAGAGAGTAACAACCTTTATAAAGTTAGAAACAGAAATCTTGAATCGCTACGATTGTTTCTGATTTTGTATCTGTAATATGTAACAAAAAACTCATTATGGGATTTCTACACACCTCACACTCTTATGGTAATCTACGATTCTTTCTGATTTTGTTTCTGTAGAAAATTTAAATGAGAATTTTAAGCTTCTCTGGGAACATTTCAAGTCTTTGAGATTTTTTGGGGAATAAATCCGGAAATGTTCCCTCAAAACGGAAATTTTTTCCTCGAAAATTTAACTTTTTACTGTTCAGATTGTTTGGAGATTTGGCGAAAGTGTTTTCCTAAAAACTGGAAATTTATTCATTTAACGAATGTTCGGCAAATTTTGACGAATTTGTAGTCGTTTTTGTCAATTTGTGGCAAATTTTTAAGGTCAAGGTTATCCAAGATGGTCGCCGTGACGTCACAATGCAATTTGGCGGACCACATCCTCAATACTCGCATCGGTGCGAGTAGCCGGAACCACTTTTATAAATTACTTTTTGTTATTAACTTTATGGGCTGTACACTTTTTATTTATTGTAGAGACAACTTTAAATTTGATTTATTTTTATTATATTTATTCACTTATTTGTAAGCAGTTAATATCGACTATAAAATAAACATTTGCATTATTTCTTTCAACTGCCATAAGAATACACTTACTAAATATATGGTGATATAATTTGTGACGAAGCAAAAAACGCAAGAGATCTATCGTGATAAATTACAGTAATATTTCTTGAATGACAGTATCAAAAGACAAGAAATTGATATAACCAACATGGCGAGTTAGAGCGGGATTTAAAATGAATTTATAGCCGTATTCTTGTATAATTTTTTTTTTTTGTAATTCATTAAATTCAGCTTAATATACACACGAAAAATTCCAGATACGTCTTAAACTATTAGAGTTTGGTGATAGTTAAATGTTTCTAATTTATAGGCTAATCGCCGGGATGATATAATAAACTTCACAAACAGACAACTAAAACTGTAATTATACTCACACCAGTCCACGAAGGTTGACTGCATGAAGTTACCAACAAAGCGGCAAGTCGAGCCAAATAATTTTATACAAAAACTTAATTTAAAAATTTTAGAAATATTTTAAAACGCAGGATCACAATTTGAAAAAAATTGATGTATTGGGATTAGTTTTGTTGTGATATTGATATGACAGTTCGTGAAACCTGGAATTAGTACTGTTGTTATTTTGTAATACAGACTGATCTCTTGTTAAGCCAGTTCGGAAAACTTTTGCTGTTAACAGCGATCGTATACGTTTTCTTGCTTGGTATAGTTTTATTCCAATATGTTTGTACAGTTTACTGACACATTGTGTTCTATTTTGACAATGGATTTTTTTTATCTACATCCGACGTTAATACCTGCTCCTCCCCCAGCTGAAAATTGGAAACCAAGAGGAATAATCTAGCAGCGTGTCTTGTAGGTACAGACATTGTTCTACTTAACGTCACCAAACAAACTGTTGTGCGATGGTCTGTAGATTCGAATGTCAGGTACGTCAGCAATCAACATGAGAAAGATAAATAATTTTTTTTTAAATTTATTTATAGGATGGAGATATGATATAACCCCCATAATTAAGCACCCGAACAACATTATCGTAATAAATTAACCAATAACAAAAAAAGCGTGTATGCCCGAGGACAGAATTTCACAATACATAAATTAAATGTGAGCGAGTCTTTCAGTACTCGTAATTGATGTGTAAACATGTAACCTCGGTAACGAGCAAAGTCACGTGTTCTCATGTTGCAAATACACTTATAGTACGACAATTTCATACGAAATTTAAAGTAGAATATTTTAAAATAATGCCGAGGATGATAAATATACTTAAATTGTATTTTTTTCAATTACATTTCATGAGTTAATCACACGCAGTTTCCGCACCCACCGCTAGAATTCGCTGCCGGAGCAGCTACGTCGAATATCGAATCATTTGATTTGCAGAGCGAAAGGTTAAACTATATAATGAAACAGCTGCAACAAAAGCGAAAAAGTCTTGAAAAAATACTAAACCCCTATTTGGACTTGATTTTCGACAAAGAATATTATTAAAAAATACCGCCCCATCTTGTTCAAATATATCAAATAGTTAATACCATAAAGTTTCCCTTTGATTCTGTGAAGTTTGGTTCACATCATCCGCCACAGATGGCCGCACCGTGGTTGTTACACATTTCCGTTTCATGTAACTTCCATTTCATTCACGAAATTACACCTACACATTTCCGTAATACCGAGTGGTAAGATGTTTACACATCAAAAAATAATTCTCGTTCCACAGATCGCAGCGTATAAATGAACGTCGCCACAGCGGGAAGCCGGCCAGTTGAAACCGAGGAATGAGGGAAAGCCACGTTGCCACGGCCCCGTGGATCAAGGTTGGCTGACCTGATCCACCCCTGGATTTCCGCCAGTTCCGATGCTCGGCGCTCGCCTATCGAATTCCAAGGTGGCCCCGAATCGACGCGAGCATTTATTTATTTTCGTCCTCCCCCATTCAGCAACACATGCTTCCCCGCTATCTTCCATTCGTCTCCACAGCGACATCTGCTCCGCTTCAAGCCAACTCTTCCTCCGTCTTATCACGTGCTGTTCAACTGTGTGGCGCAGTCAGCTGTCTTGAAGCCGAACTAGCACACGCCCAGGTCGTGTCTCATTAATGGGGCTGTTGCCTAAATTATTTTTTAGTATAAAATTTTTTGTTTTGTACATGAAGGGTTTTATTAACGTAGTTAATGTTGAGTTAATGGGTCTTATAAACTTGAAGGCCAATTTATATCTCAACCCTAGCATTAACTAAGGTCTTTAACCGTTTTGAATTGACCGTTCGTTTATCGCCTTTGAAGTTTTCATCCTTACTACTTAATAAAAAAAAATTATTAAGATTGCATTGAATTTGGGATTTTTTTTAATTTTGAGAACTAAAAAAAGCTCTACGACATGCATAATTTTTGCAAAATGGAGTTAGGGTAAGCCGCAACTACCAGTTGCCTCGAAAATATAACCTTGTATAAACCTTAAATATAATTTATAAATCAAACACGTGACCTTTCAGTGAGCTCCTAACGAATTTCGTTGAACACGATGGTATGAACAGCATAATAAACCTTATCAGCTCAAACGTGCTATCACCTAGGTGATACTTAACTTTTGCGAGTAAAACACGTGTGTTTAATAACAAATGATGATAAGGTGAATAAATTTTGTTTCGGAAGAATTCTCCAGTTCCAGTTAACGTAGTTTATACTGTACGAACGGACAAATCGAACTTAAGTCAGGAATTAATTAGTCCTGACTAAAAGCTGATGAGAGAGTCCACTCCAATGTCGCTTTCAACACGCTGATATAATCGAAGCGCGGGTTTTTATTAGCTTATGGCCGTAAGCTTATCCTCGCGTTAAATGATCGCATATGAAAGAGATGTGCAAACAGTGTTAATGTGACGCAGTTCCACGGTGGGTTTTACAAGGATTACCGCCTGTTGCTGCGCTGACGGACGTAAACTAATACCCATCAGTCTCTCGAAGCTTCGAAATCCTGAACACAGGTTTCAGAGTTACTGTCTTTGGTTTGAACAGTGATTGCTGCTCCACATAATTTAAATGAAATAGAAAATGAATTCGCAATTTTTCTACGGTAGTCGAACGAAAATTCTACTTAAACTTGTAGTTACAATTCACCAGTCCCCGAATCAGTTCGACACAACTCTTATGATATCCTGTTGTTCTCAGCTAGACTTTCTTCTACCCACGACTAGCACATTCTACATATTTATTTTTCAAATGTAGCTAATAAATAACTGGTCTTCCTTATAAATGTGATCAGGAATAAAATTGTGTACATATTATCACTTAAATCATTAGTTAATTCTAATTGAATGCGGTGGTGGACTTTAAAATTCACAACGTGTAACGTCACCCATAAAAAACATTTAGTATACTTAGTTTCTGGAACACCAGTTATATCAATACTAATTAGCTACACACACAAAAGTAAAAACCTCATCTTTGCATAGCACAGTTTGGCTCACATCCGGAGGTCTCTGAGCCAATGAGATACCCTCAACCAAATAAGTGAAACTTGCTCACATGCTAGCAGCCAATGAAAGGTGCAATTCGCTCGGATACACAGAAAATATTCCTATGGAAATCAGTTGCCGAGAAATAGTTAGTAATACTACAAGACAGATATTGTAACTTTGTACAACACAGACTATGGTTATTTCTGCATATATTAAACACTTTTCGATATAATACTTATTATTTCTTACGAAAATTGGCGCATAACTTTATATTTTAATTTATGTTTCATTTAAGCATTAATTTTTTTAACCTTGGAAAATGTAATCAAATATTCAACAATTTGACTTTTTTTGTTTCATCATGCTTATTGACGTGCGCAGAGAATCCTGGAGAGGTATTCAGGGAGCGGTTCACAAATAACTTTAACTATTCGAGGTACTGAAACAACTCGAAGCATAAATGGACGGGTAAGTATCTGAACCCAGTATTACTGCGAACACTATTTTATAGTGATACAGATTTTTTTATGTAAGTGTACAAATTTACAAATAATATATGTAATTTCATGAATATTCTTTTTTGTTTACAAAATAAATTACAGTTTACGCAGAGAACTGTAGATCGTATCCTAGAGGTCACTGACCCGCGAATGCTTTTTTTTTTTTCCTGATTCTTGGTCATTACAGACGGTGCACATTGAACAAAAAAAAACACAGGCAACGCAGGGAAATTTTGGGAACACTTTCCCATAATTTTTCTTTATGATGAGGAAATATTGAAGCAGGCTTCTAGCCTGGGTCCTCTCGAATGCGAGCACAACGTGTTACCGTTGCACCATCCACCAGGAATTATCTTTGAAAGATTTGTGCAATGGGAGTGCATGACTTGATGTAAGTTTTTGGACATACGCCATTGCTAAGCACTTTTTCTGTAGAAGAAAACTAAAAACTAAAAAATAATAAAAATACCAAAAAGACAAAAAACGCAAATTAAGCAAAAATTGCTGTTGTCAACAGGATATAAACACCACAAAATATTCCGTAACAGGAATATGGTTTTAGTTTTCTTCTACAAAAAAAGTGCTTAACAATGGCGTATGTCCAAAAACTTACATCAAGTCATCCACCAGGAGCGCAGCTTCTCGAAGTCATCATGAATCGGGGTCAGTTCTACTTCCCGCTCCCGAGGCTCGGACCAGTGGCGCGGGTCGCTGCACGGCGGCTGCCCCCCCCCCCCTCCCCATGTACACCCTTCTCGACGCTCACGCAATCACCGGAGTTAATTCCGGCGAGTTAATTGGGTCGTGAACGGGAAGATGACCCGGGCCGGCGGAGTGACGTCGAGCAGGGCTGCGGGCGCCCGTGATCTCGGAGGCGCGGTGATGGAGACGGGAAATAGAGCGGGATGATGCGCTCCTGAGGATGCGTGTTCCAACATACCTACCGGTCCCGACATCTTCGAGACGATAACATGCGACTGTATATTAGAACAGGGATGTCGGGTGAAGAATTCGACCAAATCCTGTAGCAGTAGTGGTGAAATTCGCTCTTTTAAAGGGCCGTATATAATTTTTTTTTAAAATTATCCTAAGGTTTGTACACATTTTATGTATTAATATAATTTTTTTTCAACATTTTTAATAAAATATTTTAATTGTATAATAACCAATAGATGTGAATACATTTCGTGTCAAGGTACATCGCAAAACACCGTAGTTTTTTTTCTTGTAGTTATTGGCTGTGGTCGGCGAGAGGTGTTTTCCCGCACTTGACGGGGCCAATGGGAATGTGGATACCGTACTGCTGCACGCACACGATTCGCCATTACTCTAAGAAAAAGTTACAGTGTTTTGTGACATACCTTGACACGAAATGTATTCGCGAAATACAGGTGTCCCTACCAATAGATACAATATGTGGAATGTGATGAAGATACAGAAAATAAATCTCTTGAGTATAGTGTATAACGATTTACGTAAAAATAAAAATCCTTTGAATATAATAATAACTACGCAAAAAAAAGAAGAAAACACGTGAACAAGCCTTTAAGTACTTGCCTGAGACGTGTAACATCCAACCTCGGTGACGATCAAATTCATATGTCCTCATGTTGCAAGTACATTCATGATACGAAACTCGAACACGAGACTTAAGGGGATTGGTGCAGGACAAAAAACAGTCATTCGTCAGAATTTGTTGGAAATGAGCTTAAGCGTTTCATAAATGCTTGTTTATTACTACTGTATGGCCAGCCAGCACGTATATAAGCTAGCGGGTGAGATTTGGCAGGTTAGTGGCGAGAGAGCTTCTGTGAGGGGAGGTTGTCGAATGTTGCAGCTCTGAGGCCTGCCATCTAGCGGGAATCTTTCGAAGGTCTTACACAATATCGCCTTTCTCTCTCTATCTCTCTCTCCAACACGGACACCCAACCAGCTCTTATCGCTTCCCATCTTGCCTTATCCTTCATTCTCGGATCAGGTAGCCGCCCTTCCCCGCGTAGACTTTCGTGTTACTCCAGGAAACCAAGACAACCTGTGAACAATTTGTCCAAAGCTGAATTTTTGTACTGTGGTAGAGTTGACTATGCTTAATAACATACCGAAAGTTTACCACTGTAGACCTTGTGCGTTATCACCGAAAATTTGCATTTAAGTCCTAGGTGACAGCAACTTGCATCAGTCCATTAAAATGCTACCCATTTATACAGTTTTTAATTTAGACTGTCCATAAACTTACCAAAATAATCTAGAAACTTTAATACACCCATTAATGTTAGAAAAAACTTAAATTTTTAGTATATATGATATAAAGCGATTAATTCACGACATTTTTTTTTTTATCTTTGCCACCCAGATAAAAATACGATTTACACCGATTTGAAGAGCCCAATGCGAAAAAATGTCTAAATACATGTTTTTAATTATACTTTTAGCTTTAATATAGTATATTTATAAAGAGTCTAGCATATTTAGTTGCCTCATTAAAGCTGCCCGAGCGTTGCAGTGTACTGCGGCCGTACTGATCTTTCACGGCCGGCGGGCTTTGAAACACGCTGCGTACTGCGACACTCAATAAACTTGGTCTTATTTAAGGATTACTTAAAATATATTTAATGCATATGATAGGGTGTATTCATGTTACATCTATTGAGATATACATATTATTTTTTTATATATGAATGATTTTTGATACAATAAAATTAACAATAAACAATTTCTGCTTGGAACTTGTAAATCAAAATTCTAGAGGACCTCTGATTTTATATATGTGTGTTCGTATTTTGTTACAAAAATTTTATTATTAAAAATTATTTTTTATTTCTAATACATTATATTATTTTAGATCAGAACTGTGCAAAATTTTAATGTAGCCTATATTATAATATATATATATATATATTTAATTGTATGAAATTATTTTACTATATAACAATTGAAGAAAACGATACACCGTTAATGTGCTTGTTGAGTTTTGTCACTTTTATAACATAATTCGGATGATAATATTATTTTTTTCCAGAAAATAAATAATACATAAGTTGTGTTGTAAAATGTATTGATAGAATTACATATTTAGTAATTTTTTTTCTAAGTTAATTCATTGGAGTGCTGCGCCTAGCTTACTTCGTTGAATTGCTAGTGGCAAAGAGCGTTGGTGGATGTTTTTGCAAGAGTTTGACCGTATTTTATGACCCCAGCTGTGAGAGGGTGTTCGTCCCAGAAATCCTAACGGTCAAGGAAAATAGCCTTTCCCTGTAGTCACGTACGGGTCTGCTACTCGCGCAATATCGTCAGTTTATCACAACTTTCCGGGAAGTTCTATTGTTGTTATTTATTTATAATTTAGAAATTAAAGAGTCGATCATACTAACATTTTTACCTAAGCAAATTGCATCCTGGAAGATTTTTATCTACGTTTGCAGCAAAAATCACTTGCAGTTAGGAAACTTTTATTCTTTCAGAGTAAAATTCAGTCTGGAATTACCATACATTAAAAACCTTAGTTTTCTGGAGCAAAAAACGTCCCAGCACGAGCGACTTTAACACTGCTGCACCACACACTACGCAGCTTGAAATACATCAGTGGTCAGACTATTGTACCAGACACTCAAAATATACACATTTAAACCTTAAAAAAAAAACACAGACAATATTTATGAAGTGATTTTGACGTTACGCTCAACATATTTATGTAACATGTAGTCAAATTTCTATAAAAAAATATATTTATTTCTTACCTTTTAACAATTAAAATTACCAATTTAATAATAGGACGTTTTAACTTTGAGGTGTTTATCACAGTTACCATGTAGGACATTATTTTATATAACTTTGGTGCCATAATGAGAACCGACTTAAAAAAGTATTAAAGTTATTAAATTTACGAAACATTTTTGTGGATCATTGTAGAAATTATCATTAAGGACTCAACTGCTCATTTATTGGTGTGATCACAAGGTTTCATCGGTAAACTTTTGACGTGTTACTAAGAAATGTTCATTCTACTACTGTAAAAAAATTTTTCTTTGGGATAATTTTCCATGTATTAAAAATTTTTGTTTCTTAACAGCGAAATTCGTCTCGACCCGAACCTACTTCGACAACCTCGCAGTAGTATACACTACGCGGCTCGGATCGCTTTAGTGGTCAGACTAATTGTATGAGACACTTAAAAAATATACCAATTTAAAGATGAATAAATATGCAACAACGATTACTTTAAGCGATTTCCACGTTGGGCTCTTTAAGTTTATGTAAGATGTATTTATATTTCCTTAAAATTGAATGAAAGTGAATTCGTTAACTTTAATGATTTAAAAGGTCTATTTTATAGAAACATGTTAAACTTTGTGCTTTTTATCACTATCCTCAGATAGGGCAATGTTTCTAGATTATTTTGGGTTCCATACTGAGGTCTATTCCATAAACTGCATTTGCAATATCCATTATTGTGGATCGTTGCAAAAAAATTTAATTTTGGAATTAACTACTCGTTTTCGGTGTGACACACAAGGTTTGCGGCAGTACTTACACTTTTGACGTGTTACTAAGAAATGTTCATTATACTACTGTACAAATTTCGGCTTTGGGATAATTTTCTATGTATTAAAAACCTTTGTTTCTTCACAGCGAAATTCGTCCCGACCCGAGCCTACTTCTGCAACCTCGCAGTAGTATACACTACGCGGCTCGGATCGCTTTAGTGGTCAGATACATTGTACCAGGCTCTCAACAAATAAACTAATTTAAAATTTAAGAACTAAATCGTGATCGTAAATTGGCCGCCATGGTGATTTGCGAATTTATGGAGAAATAAAAGCAGTTAAAATCTTATGTAGTTTCCAAGAGACATTATTACATCACCAATCATCTTAAGTAACAGGTTTACAAAATTTCAACATATTCATTAACTAGTCAGTTTTTTTTCAAATGTGTTAGTATTAACAATCTGGACCATATCTAGTCGGTGAGGTCTGTATTGTTACAGACTATCTGTATTCCGGTATTTGGATTTTGAAGCTACTTAATGATTCGCTTTCAATGTCTATTAAAATATACCTAATGCTAATTGCAGGAATATTTCTACTCGATTTCAAAATTATAATTCCTGAACATTTGTAGCGGACACATTTCAATGTAACACTCACTGATTTTCGAGTTGTGTTGAGGTTTCGCATGCCACTTCGTGTACACGAGATGGCCCCTGCTCTGGTAACAATGAGTAGGGACACCTGTATTTCGCGAATACATTTCGTGTCAAGGTATTTCACAAAATACTGTAGCTTTTTATAAGAGGAAAGGCAAATTGTGAGGGTGCAGCAGTACTGTGACCACATTCTCATTGGCCTCGTCAAGAGCGGGACGACACCTCTCACCGCTCTCAGCCAATAACCACAGGAGAAAAGCTACAGTATTTTGTGAAATACCTTGACACGAAATGTATTCTCGAAATACAGGTGTCCCTAACAATGAGTCATCACAACCGGTGCCGTCTGTACGAGCGTCTTCACAAGTTATCCTGAAATATGTTCTTAAATATTAATTCAAGTGAATTCTTAAAATCCTACACACCTTATCTTAAGTGTCGTAAGTGAATCGTTATATTTTGTAAATCCATATAATATAGGAGCCACCATGGCGCGAAGCGATGGACGCGATACGAATATTTTTTTTTACCAACCACTACATCAGTAAATATTTGTGGTTTCCATTCGCTATGAATTCAAGCGTGGCATGTAACATTTGTACTGCTTCTTCAATTCGGCCACAGTTAAATGGGAGGCTCTGAATCCCTGAAAACTCCTCAACAAAATCAACGATGAATCACAGGCATTATAACAAACAGTTGTCACAAGTCAAGTAGCCAATGAGCAGGTGACATTTTTCGAGTCCGTAGAGGATTGACTATCGTACAGGTCATTAACAACACGCCCTTACGCGCATGGTTAATACCCGCATGAGTAGAGCAGAGGTGCCCACCTCTCCCCCCCCCCCCCCAAACACTATGACTCCCCCCCCCCCCCAAACTAATTATGCCCCCCCCCCCGAATTTTTTTATGCCATTTTCTAAATGATTTACTCAATTATTTTATAATATTATACTTTTTTAGTATTATATTTTATCACATTTTGCATTAATTAAAACTGATTTTCTAATAATAGTTTTGGTAATATCAGGTAATATTTCCATCCTGAACCGACAGATGCCAAACTGCTTTTTTTGAGGAAAGTGCGGGGTTGCCAATTTGATTTACAAGATCCCTTTCATTTATCAAAGCACCAGAATCGTATTTTCACATTAGAAGCTATAATTATGTAAATAATATATACATTTTTCTCGTCTTTTAACCCCCCCCCCCCTGAAATATTAATGACGCAGTCTGCGTCGTTACCCCCCCTTGTGGGCACCCCTGAGTAGAGTGTAAAGGCGTAAGCATGATACACATCTGGTCCTCATCTAACCGCGCACACTTAGATTTAACTCAGGATAGGGTGAAAAATGTTTACTAATTTTGCAGTCCTAACAGTCACCAACGAAACGCCAGCAAAATAAATAAATAAGGCCACGAATATTGTTCGTGAATGAAGGCGAAGCTGATACTTTGGAAACGTTACCAGCATATATTAAATAATGTTTAACTATTATTTACGTAGCTTACTTCTTAAAACTGCATTCATGTAAACTGATTTTGTGTGAGACTATGTTGAGTGTTTTCTGCTACACTTATTTTTCTGAAAAAAAGTATATTGTGGCTTAATAAACTTGTTAACATTGATGCCTGTCATAAAAAAAATTCAAACGTAATCATACGGATACATGTTGAGTATAGTTTATGAATGGTTCACGCATTGCTGGAAAAAAAAAAAGCATGTTTACAATTTTACACATCTTTATGTTGTCGCATCGCGTCCATCGCGTTGTACATACGCAACTCTGAAAAATAAATGTATGGTAAAAAAGCTATAATAAAATAATCTCTTATCTTTCTTTATTCTTTTTTCTAAGCGCTCTAATGGCTTTCGATAGTTTTGTTCTTTTGTGTACTATGCTTGGTGGAGGTTTCTTCGGCATTTTATTCCTGAATAAATCTCACGCTTACAACAAAAAACATCTAGCTAAATCACTGTGCTAAATAATAACAGAGAATAACCATTCAATTATACGCCGAGCTAGACCAAACACGTTCTCTTATCTACTGAAAATGAGTACGTTGACCTTCATATCAGTTTCGCGCGAAATCCCGTCTCCCCTTCGTAAACAGCAGACAGCTGAGGCAGGGTGGGAACGAGAGAAAACACTGGCTGCAAACAGTTCGGGAAACTGTCGCAAGGTGTCACTACTGTCCAGCGCGCTCCATAATTTCTCGTATCCGAGCTTGCACGCTGCTCAAACTTCTACAGTTACGTTTTTACTTTAGGTCCGACTGCAATAAGCTAAAGACTAAAATAAAGTCAATCATTCAGCCGACAGATATATTGGCGTTTGAATTACAAATGAAAACGCGAATGTTATTAAATTCGCAAATGAATATCACGCAATTTCGTAGCAGCTCATTTATTAAAATTCAAATTGTAAATACGT
The DNA here is from genome assembly GCF_032445375.1 of Bacillus rossius redtenbacheri. NCBI lineage: Eukaryota > Metazoa > Arthropoda > Insecta > Phasmatodea > Bacillidae > Bacillus > Bacillus rossius. The sequence goes on along the minus strand of NW_026962012.1, from coordinate 4,517,345 downwards.
TAAATTAATAATGATTACAGATAAAATAATGGTCACAGTCATATCTCCCGTGTCTGAAAATTTATCTGCGAAAGTTTTACCACTGAATTCTTTATAGTTTATTAATAAAGCTTGAATTAAAGAAATTCCCGAAAATCAGCAATAACTTAATTAAAATAAAAAAATAAAAAAAATAATTTTACACCAGAATGGTTCAAATCTTCTCTAGAAGCTGAATCATTAACAAATATATTGTTTTTTTTAATACGATGCTGGTGCACCAATCCCCTTAACGAAGAATTCGTTGAAATAATGACGAGCTTGATAAATACATGCAAATAGTGTTTTCTACTACATTCCTGGGCGCGAATCTCGCGTAGTTTCCGCACCCGCCGCTAGAATACGCTGCCGGAGCAGCTACGTCGAAAGTTGAATCATTCGATTTGCAGAGCGAAATTTTAAACTGTATAATGAAAAATGGCTCCGATAAAAGCTAAAAAAGGATTTGAAAAAAAAAAACCAACCCTGTTTGTGAACCTACTTTTTGACAAGGAATTTTTATCAAAATACTGACAGAATTACTGACAATTTATTACGAAAATTGGCACATATTTTTTTTTTTTTTGATGTTTCATTCAAGAATAATTTATTATTGTTAATGGAACAGAAACATTCGTGTAAAATTACTTATATTTGTAAATTTCATCATGTACATGAAAAAACTGCATCACTACAAAATATGCCATGTGTTGTCCCAGTACCTCCAGTAGTTAAAATTATTTGTAAACCGTTCCCTGAGTAGCTTTCCAGTATTAACTGCGCACATAATAAGCATGAAACAAAATAAAATCCAGTTATTGAAAATTTTATTATATTTTCCAATGTTTAATAAAAAATTATGTTTAGATTAAACATCAATTAAAATATAAAGTTTTATGCACCAATTTTCGTAATAAATACTCAATATTATCTCGAAAAACGTAGTTCATATATGCAGAAATAACCATAGCCATGTGTTGTACAAAGTTACAAATATCTTTCTTGTAGTATTACAAACTGTTTCTCGGCAACTGATTTCCAAAGGAATCTTTTCTAAAAAGTACAGAAAATTTATTTTCTGTGTTCCAAGCGAATTGCACCTTTCTTGACTGCTAACCTGTGAGAAAGTTTCACTTATTTGGTTGAGGGTATCTCATTGGCTCAGAGACCCCCGGATAATATTTGAGCCAACAGCAAGGTCAGCACCAAAAATAATAAGTTACGTATTTCAATATAGGATGTTCGTATAGTAAATCCGCTAAATTTTCTGGTCTCTTGTAATTACATCGTCGTTTATGAAACGCTAATACCACACACACACAGACACACACACACAAATAAATAAATATATATCACATAAGTAAGATACAACTTAAGTAAGATACAACAAAATAAAACCCAATTATTTAATAATCGATTACCTTTTCCAGGTTAGTAAAAAAGATATACTTGAATTAAATATCGTAACATATGAAATTATACGCCAATTTTCATAAGAAACACTCAGTACCTATTATCTCGAAAAAAAATATTATATATACATATATGCAAAAATAACCACAGCAATGTGTTTTTCCAAAAATACAGTACCTTTCTTGTAGTATTACGGACAACTTATTTCTTCGCAACTGATTTCCAAAGAAATCCTTCGTAAAGTACAATTTATTTCTGTGCAAAGCCTCCGCACTGCGAGACCCGCTGTGGCAGTCTTGGCTGTTGCACACCCCTGTGTCGTCCCGACGAGAAGCAGTTCTGCTCTCCGCCGACCTCGACACGGACGTACCCGGGCGAGGACGATGATGTGGACGTTCGCCCATCGGTCCGTTACTTTTGTTTTTTGTCTCCGCTTTCGAGATTTCAGTTTTCCGATGGGCCGGCGGCGTCTGCCGAGTCCTTGCGCGCCCCCTGCGGCTTTGCCGATACTTGTTTCCCCGGATGCCGCGACCGAAAGGAGATTTTCTTTTTTTCTTTTCTCGGTCCTTGCCCTCTCTCTCTCTCTCTCTCTCTGTTTCCCTCTTTCCGCCGCGCGCTGGGGAATTATTGGTTATGGATCAGACGTTTGGTGGTCCCTCCCACCAGCTCTCCGTCTCGTCTTTAGAGTCCTTCCAGCCGGGGACTTGCAGCGACGGATCGGTCGGGGAGTCGAACCTCCGGCGCAGACCCCCAGATTTATCGAGGGGGCAGCGGGGCTGTCTCGGCTGGAGGGTCGGGGCGGGGGGAGTGTCTCCCGCCTGGCTCGTTCCAGGCCGGACTGGAGCCCTGCTCTCCCCGTGTCGTCGACGGCGCAGCCTCTCCCGGGGGTCGTAACTGCCCTGTCCGTGCTGCTCTGTGGGGCGGTCCGCTCGGGGCGACTGAATTGCTCTCCCTTGGAAGGGCAGCCCTAGGTTTAGGTTAGGTTAGGTCACTTTACAAACTAACCACTGTCAGAAAAAAATCCTGATGGGCTGCCCTTCCAAGGGGCAAGTTTTCAGGATTATTTAAACACTTAAAGAAACATGTTTTAAGAAATTGGATGGGCTGCCCTTCCAGTCGCTGTACAAACAAACCATTGCCAGAAAAATACCGAAGGGCTGCCCTTCCAAAGGGCAACAATTCAGCTCCCCCGTTCGCTCCACGACCGAGAGCGATTCATCTGAGCGCGACTGGATAATACCCCAGTAGTTTAGGCTCATCCTGTCAGTTACAGCGTTAAAAAAAAAAAAAAATACATTTTCATATCAACTGGAGATAATCGTCTTTCAGTGCTCGCCAATGATGTGAAACGTCTAACCTTGGAAACGAGCAAATGCGTGCGTTCTCACTCATAATACGAGACTCGGACCTAGGACAGGAGTTCAATTCTTCAAAATAATACCGAACGTGATCAATATACGCAAATTGTGGTTTCAACTAAACGTATAGTTTCTGGAATTCGCTGCCGGAGCAGCTACGTCAACTATCGAATCATTCGATTTGCAGAGCGTAATTTTAAACTGTATAACATCTCCAATACTTAAAAAAAAAAAAATCCCAACCCCGGCTTTGAACCCGATTTTCGATAAGGAATTTAATTAAGATACTGCCTATCTTGTTAAAATTTAACATATAATACTATAAAGCTTTCCTTTGGCTTTGTAGAATTTGGTTCGCGCCATCCGCCACAGATGGCAGCACCGTGGTTACACATTTCAGTTCCATTCTACTCCCTTTCAATACGAAATTACTCCTACCAAATGCCGTGTACCGAGAGCTAAGATGTTACACATATAAATAATAAGTCTACAGCAACAACACTCTTCTTGCTTCCGTCTGCACCTTGTTAACAACGGAACACGAACGAAGAAGTCCTAATACTGTGCAGTTTCAACGAAGACCCAGTAACTTAAGACTATGAAGAAAAAAAACCCTTTATTTTTTTAGGCGCATTCTTCGCTCAAATGTACATGAATTTTCTTTAATTTCTTAGTACTGACAGCACTTATAAATGCAAATTATGATAAATTAAATACCACCTATTTTTTTTTTTAAAAAAAAGGGGGGGGGGGGCGTTGTCTGAAGTCGGTTTACGGACGTTAATTTTACGTGATAACGTCATAAGAAAACATTGATGAAAAATTGCATACTTTTTAATTTTCAAATATTATTTACAGTTTTTGCAAATTTAATGTAAATAATTTGTTTAAATATTATCACGAACAATTAGTTGTAGAAATAAACTGAAATCAAGTCAATGTCAATAAATTGTTTTAAATTGCTGCTTTTGAAAAGCCCGCCTTAACCTGTTTGATATTATAGAAAATTTTCTCGCACGGTGGTTGGCTGGTTCTTGCACGCCCGGCTCAGGTGGAACGTGACAATGAGTCATGCTTTTTCGTGCGTGCAGCCGGCGTTCATTGATTTATAAGACGTTATCACGTCAAAAAATCTCGATTAGTACATTTGTAAGGCTTCACTTCAACGTAGACGCAATTCGGGAGGACGGAAAATAATTAAATAAATAAATTAATAAAATAGTTTTTATTTTTCACCACGAAAACTGGGATACGCGCGGCTGCTACCGGAGTCCAGAACTTACACACTCGAATATTTTACTTAATCCGAAGTTCATTTCTAGAAGTATCTTACTATCAATGTACTCAGTCCGTCATCGCTACAGGGATACTGTTTCGTTCGTCGGGGTTTTCCACGTCAGTCAACTGCCTGGCCCGCCGCCACACGTAGGCGCGGGTAACGGGCGAAGCTTGCCGATACGTCTGTGTGTATTTACATATGTGTGTATGATGAGAGAAAGATTTAACTGACAGCTGGTCTGGAAAACTTTTCGCAAAAAAAATACATGGCCTTAGTTATCATATACCTATAGTGTGTGTTTCGTGGTTGGCTGGGTTTATTTCAGGTACATGTGTACTGTCAGCACAACAAACACAGCCATCCAGTGCGGAAGCAAACGCGTCCTGAATGGCCCGGCCAAATAGGCGTAATTGCTTCTCTTGCAGACGGCCGCCAGTTACAAGGGAACACTCGCTATCCCAAGCACACCTCGTTGCAGTCCAATGAGCGATCAGGTTTTTTTTTAGCAAAAAAAATACTTGCACCTAATGATATTAATAACACATCGCGAGTACCTGTCGTAGCGCCTCCTTCACCGACGAACCTGATTTCCTCCTCCCCGCCGCCGGACTGGGCTCACCCCCTCTCCCGTCCACCAGCCAATCACGGCCCTGCGCTACCTTCTCCTTCCCTGGCACCAGCAGAACGGCCAAGGTGCCGAGATCGCGGATGTATTTATCTTTTAAAGACACTTACATTTGACATTGAATTTTTCACGTGGAAATTTGGAATTTATACATTTTATCATTAAAATATTATAGATAGTTTTAAAATATAACTTTTGATGTTTAAATATCTTATCTCTCGGTATACTGCATTTAATAGGAGTAAATTCGTGAAAATGGAACGTAAAGGGGGTGAGATGATTGGCACACTGGTGACTGTCAAGACTTGCTTGTGTGCCACCCATTTTTTTTTTTTTTTTTTTTAAAAAAAGGTAGTACAGTGGTGGAGCGAACGCTTGTTAAACTCAAGTGACGGTGGTTCGAATCTAGTCACTGGAAAATGTTTTTTACTGTTTAATAACATAATATTTTATTATAATATTATTGAATCAGTTCAATAATGTTTAGGTTTTTTTTGTGGTAATTATTTACAGACTTATTTCAGTTGTTTAAGCAAAAACAAGTATACAAATATATTCTTAAGCGTTATATTATGTGTTTTAAAATGTTTCAGGTTAATATTTTAGTAATTATATAGAAAACAACCACTAATTTGAGCGTAAACTTTGAAGTATTAACTGTTTGATAAATTTTTAACGAGATAGACAGTATTTTAGTAAAATTCCTTGTCGAAAATCAGGTCCAAAGCCGGGTCTTAGGATTTTTTTAAAAGTCTTTTACGCTTTATATCGGAACCGTTTCTAATAATTTAAAATTTCCGTTTGTTTCGTGCTGCCATCTGGGGGGGGGGGGGACGTTAGCAAGCAACGTTTACTATTCAGGCAGCGAATTATAGCGGCGGGCGCAGAAAATAAGTGTGTGATTTGAGTCTAGCAACTTGGTACGTACTAGAAAAGCGAATATTTAATTGATGAAAATATTTAATACGGTAGGCATTATTTTAAAGAAATCTACTTTAAATTTCGTGTCCGAAATTCCTTTTATAAGTTTTTGCAACATGAACATCATGAGAACACATGAATTGCTCGTTACCTAGATTATATATTTGGACATTTAAAAAGATCCCTGAATAATTTACAACCAGAGTTCGTAATTTTAAAGTGAAAAATTTTAACAGTATCTTTTAATCATCCATGAAAAAGTTGAAAATACCATTTTTTACTAAGTAAACACGTTATTGCACTGTTAATGAAACGTGTTTCGTATGTTGGAGAAACGTTTTACAAAACTGACACTGTCCTAATAGGGTTGTTCCCACATCTCAAACTATCAAAATATACAAAACATTCCATTCGTTTTGGCTTTCGTTTCTTAATAAGCCCCCTCATGAATGCCCTGAGTCAAACTACGACAACGTTTGAAATACTATGGTGCTGAAGGTGCATAAAAATTAGTCATAATAAATAGTTCATTACGCAGATTTAATATTCTTAATTTTTTCATTTATCATGTGTTTAATTAGAGAGGCGGAAAACAAAATTCTTCAAATAATTGAATTTTAGGTAAAGTAAATTTTTATTGCGTTTCTCTAAAATCCATCGTAGGCTATTAATTTATTTTCTTCGAACGGAATGCAAACAGAAAGAAAATGTTTTGCTGCGAATAGGGCTAAGTAAATGTACAAGTGGTTTTAATCTTATTTTATTTTTTAAAGATAATTAATTTCTGTTTTTATTATTTTGTTTGTAAAGATCAGCGAGAAAAAAAATAATTTTACTAACACTTTTAAGTTTTTGAGCTTAATTGATCACGTAATGACTCAACGTTTTATTACAAGAGCAAAATAAGAAACCAGAATGTGACAACGCCTTAATTATTTTTAAAGAAACGGTGATATTTAAAACAGGCGGTAATATTTAAAACAGGAGCAGTCAGTATTTAAATAACTACAAAAATTTGTGTGCCATCATGTTCTTGCATTTGGTGTACGAAAACAAACGTATTATTCCACTAGTAATTTTAAAGAGGGATCGACATTTTTTTTTCCCATTGCCAATATTCAAATTACCCTTGTTCCTGCATAGAATTACCTTTGAACTTAACTCCTCGTCAGAATACGCGAAGCGAAATTCACACGGTTCCTGAAATAGCTATTTTCCCCTGGAAATCCGAGCGCAAATCATTTTTAAATCTTCCCTGCGTGGTATGGGTTTCCACGATATCGCGACCATTCAGAGGAGTAATATTTTTTTTTTTTTTGTAATTATGTGTAAACTTAAACCAGGTTTGAACTTCTATGAACTATTTCGCGTAATATAAATCCTGCATTAAAGTTTCTCTCTACAAACAATTTTCTGTAATTTAACTTAATTAAATTAAATGGAAATTATTGTAATTCATCGTATTCGTTAACAATGATCTTATTATATCTGTGGATTTATAATATTAATTTCAGTGATTAAAGTTAACTTAATAACTGTTTTTTCTTCATTAATTTAAGTTTCGAAGAGTTCCAAAGTTCAACGTGTTTGTTTGTTTGTTTAATTTTTTGTTATTATTTTTGTTTCATTGAAATCCTTACTAATCGGATATTTATATGTTGTTGATTTTAGTATAATATATATTCTACACGTTACCATAGCTATTTGTTAAATGTTACACAAAAATATTATTAACAATATTACCTGATGACACCACACTCCCTATAATATCTTTAGTCCAATTTGTTAAAATTTGTTTTTAAATTCATACAATTAGTAAAAAGAAGTGATTTAAACCAATAATTTAGATCTAGAGTGAACTGTGAACGAATTCACACGCGCGAATTAAACATGCAGCTGACCCCGACAGCAGTCCAGTCTACGACTAAATAGTCTTTTTTTTTCGTGTAGCTTTTCTAAAATGTAACATTTCTCGGCACTCATGAAATTTGTTTGCGGACACTGGCAACCACTGTTGGTTGTTTACAGACACCGTTATAGTTTAACAGTGGCAGAATTAATATTTTTGAGAATTGTCAAGTTTGAGAAAAGTTGCATTACAAGAACTATGTTTATTATTATTTTTACGGTGACTTATTCTAACCATATTTGTGACTATTGCGCCTGTCACTCTCGTGTTTTATCTATTTTTTTGCGTTGTTTCATTCTTGCTGGAAAAAAGGTTTTAGACTCTTTTCGTGTGATGCTCCCACACCGAGAGAAAGGTTTGTTTGCCACAGCAAAATATTTGTTCATGTATGAGGAAATACATTTATTTTGTTGATTCAAACAAATATTTTGCTGTTGGAAAGATTTTGTTGATCCAGAAAAATGGTTTGGTCAGTTTAACTGTATATTTTGTTAGGTGTAATGAATCAATTTTGTTACTCACAAAATTTAGTTTGGCCAACAAAATATTTTGTTACAGGAAGTAAATATTTGTTTCGCCATATATAAACAAATATTTGTTTGATTCAAACCAACCTTTTTCTCCGTGCAAAAGGACCAAAGGAGTTTCACGATCTCCAGGAGCCGCCGGTAGACCACACGTGCGCCGGACTCCGCCATCGCCTCGTCGACACTTGTGGCATTCGCGGGCGATCACCTGTGCAGACCGGAGGCGGTCGTACTTCACTGAGTCGCCTGCTCTCTGGCGGCCAGGCCACCGCCAGGCGCTACTCCCCCCCTCCCCCCGAGGGACCGGGAGATCATGTCAAAGTTTCAAACATGCGAAATGCGTGCAGCTACATCGCTAACAGGACGAAACTTCAGGCGAGATTCTGAGGCGAGGTAGTTACGATAATGTGCACGGAGAAAAAAAAAACACCTGCTTTAACGAAATGTTATATTTGTTTTCATATGCATTTGGTTTGTTTAGTATTTGCATTCTTATAAAATATGAGCGAAAAAATGTAGCTGTGAAAATGAACAAATTTTAGTAACTAAAATCAAAGTTTTAAAAGTTAATTTTGTCTAGTTTTTTTCTCTATAAAATACAAACCAAAACTAGCAATAAAAATACCAAAAAGCAAAATTTTGGTTGCTTCATTCTGACATTAGATAACCGATCTCACAAGTTATAGGTTTTTCTTTTGTTTTGTTACCAGCCTGCACAATTTTTTGTAACTTCCGAGTATATTTTGCCATTTTTATACACCGCTAGTAAATTAAAGGTGCTAAAATAAACTTATCATTTTAATTACATTACTGTGAAGAAAAGCACCGGATAAAGTGCAAAGTTATTTTTGCGCCATGCTTTAGCATACTTCGAAAAATTCGTCTATTATTCTGATACAAGCTAATTGAGTCTTAGTGCCGCACAAGCACTCTCAAAAGTTTGAAATTATTAGGGCTTAAAACATCTATCCATTCCTTTAACTTTACTCTCACCTACCTATGAAGCGGAAGTATATAGATAAACAAAAATTGATATATTCAATCATTTTTGTGCTAGTATTGATAACGACTTTATCGTGGGGGTATTGTTACTTCACTGTCACTTAATTAAGTTGTTCGATTAGTAAGTATCGCCTTGATTGCTGTCACTAGTGATGCATCACAGGAATACACAGCTGAAGAAAATTGTGTGTATTTTGACGGGAGTTCCACATGTTTATTGCGTGGCATTTAAATGTCTTCGCGATAAAGAGACCGCAATAACGTGCAATGCGCGCAAAACATTTTAACTTTGTCATCGATTGGAAATCAGGTATTCTGGATTGGTATTGTAATCATCACCCTATAAACTTTCCAGTTGGACGTTTAGTACGATTGTGTTCTTTACCAGTTTGCGTTCAAATGTTTTGTGGGGTAGTTCAGTAAAAAAAAAAAAAAAAAAAAAAAAACATTCGACGGAACTGCTGTGTTCTGAAAAACCCGAGGGACCAGGAGTTCGAGGATCTTCGTTGGCGGTGATCATGTGGTAAGGATCGTGGGTTCAACCCAACACCCTGGCTTTGGAGGTCCTTTTGACGTAAAAAAGAAAAGAAAAAATAACGTAAAACTCGTGACGTGCGACACGTGACGACGAAAATACGTCTTTCCCAGTATATGCTCTCTGGCTTGACTCCATTTCTCGGGGAGGGTTGTTTTGTAGCGGTACCCGGTGGGAACCACCTCCTCTCCCCCCTTCTACTTTCCTGCGAGAGATAAGAGGAAGCTGTTTATCACACGGGTGCTTTTCTCAGTCCCTCTCACACACTCTTCCTCTTCCTTCTTTTCCCACACGTGCGTGTTTCCACCGCTGAGCTATATCTCCTCCCTTCCCTAGACTTTATTTGCAGTTTCGACTGAAGATTTTGAAGCCGGATTGGGTCCCCTCCTCCGTAGAGTCCTGCGGGTTTTCCCGACTCTTTTATTGGCGCCCCCCTTTTCTCCTGGAGGATTACGTGGCGCCCTGATCCGCCGACCAGCGCGGCCAGAGGACGTCCCCCCCTCCCCTCCACCTAGCAGGAGGTCGGGCCGGCTGCCGGGAGATAAGGGTCCCTGGCCGCCGTGCGTTCTGGAGGCGTCACTCGGGTGTGGCCACTAAGCCCGTGCTACAGCTGGCGGGTCCATTCTCTGTCCCCTCTGACGTCACCCAGGCGCTCAGGGGCTGTCGCTCAACTACACACATCTTCTTTTTAAACGGAGCAGAACTAAATCAATCTAAAATTACAGATATTCGTACATCTGTACTTCTGCAACCGTATCACGACAATAATGATACTGGTTCTGGATTCTTACCCGGGAATTAATTATTTTATGTTGTCCCAGTATGTACCTCCAATAGTTAAAAGTTATTTGTAAACCGTGCCCTGAATAACATTCCAGTATTAACTACGCACGTAATAAGCAGGATAAAACAAAAATTAATTCAAATTGTTGAATATTCTATTTTTTTTATGGTTTGAAAAAAAATATGTTGAATGAAACACCAATAATACTCAGTATTATCTAGATCAAGGCATCTCATACATATGCAAAAATAACCATAGCCATGTGTTGTACAAATTTACATTATCTTTATTTTAGTAATACAAACTATTTCTTGAAAACTGGTTTCGAAATGAATCTTTTGTAAAAGTAAAGAAAAATGTACCTATATGCATGGTCGTATAAATCCCAAGGGTTCAAAAAAGGAGGGGAGGGGGGGACTCTCTCGCAATTGCAAAATCGTAACTGTGAAACGGAAATGATTGAAGTACCACCGGAAATTATACAAATTTTCGCCTCTCCTTTTACGTATATTAAAAAAACTGACTTAATATGCACGTTAATTTACACACGATTTCAATATTCTTAACATCTACCCACTGTTAAAATTTCATCAAATATACGGAATATACGTAGAATGCACCTCAGGTAAGCGCAATGTTCTTAGTTGACTTTACCTTTGCATAACTGCATTGGTTTTCGACTTACCGTTCTGCGTTCCGTTGTAGGATGAATATTTTGACGTAGATATAAAAACGTTTTTAAGGTTTTTGTTTATACCCCGAGATAATTCTTTAGGATTCATGTTCTGAGCAATTTTAATGAGTTTCAATAATTTTTGAAGACGTACGTAAATTTACGAACATTTCTGGTTGATTTGTATTCTGTGTTCTTCGTAAATTTAAAGCGGGAATTGTAAACAGCGCATTTGTTTGACTTGCTTTTATTTGTAAACGTTTATAATATTTTTTTTTACTAACTAAACTATTCGAGAGATTTAAGGATGACATTTACGTAGTAACAGTATTTGGATCACTTTACGAACTGCACAGTCGATCATTAAGCGTTGCCCCGTGAAAGTATATCGGGACATAGCAATCACTGCACGGTAGAGACCAGTGTTTTGCGTCCTTCCTCTGGCACGAGTCGTGGTTTGCGAGGCGTGTGTGACGGTGAGCGGGTGTCTCGGTGTGACGCAAGCAGCCCACAGGCAGCCGAGGTCATGCAGCGATGTACCATTGGAAACTCAGTTATCAACTATAGGTATCACTTATAAAACTGCAAGGCACAGCTCTGTACCATATTTAATTTCGCACAAAGCTTTGCCTTGAAGTTCTACAATTGATATCATTGTTTCCAAGGAATTTTCTTTGTAAAAGTACAAAAAAATAATTTTCAGATCATGATGCCATAATTTTGTTTCCTCCAAGTTATGTTTAAACTTAAGCCCTTGAGATTTTTTCCCCCTTTATTGCTACAATTGGTATTATTCCTACTTTTGTAGTGTTTCTTGTGTATGCTACTAATAACATGTGCATACAGTATATATTCCTGGTGTCTATATGACTAGCAATGGGGTCATTAGCGACGTATTAATTTTACTCTATAATAATCATGGGATAAACAGTTCAATAATTTATATTCCGATCTCACTGATTACTTTCATGGTTTACTGGAGTGACTAGTGTCTTCCTTGCCTTAAAAACATAGGTACTTGGCGAAATATTATTAATATAACAATAAAAAATCTAGTTCTGGTCGTTTAATGACAAGGTGTAAAATGTTATATATTAATTAACACATCGGCCAAAAAATATACTCAGTATAGACATAATTACCTCACTATTCCTTTAACACTTCTGAACACTATCATTCATTGACACTTTTTTATGATTCCATACAATCAGTTTATTAAAATATCTGGTTTGAGATTGCTAAAAATTTATGGTGGACACAGTTATCACACAAAAGTCTATACCAGAAACGTGTATAGTGTATACGTGTACAATAGGCACCAAATATTTTTATTAAAAATCCTGTTTTCTCAGGGATAATATAGATACTAATGTTTTATCCTCGCGACTCTGCATCAGTAGGCAGAGTACCACTAATTTATCTCTTTCACAAGATGTTCGGAACCACATCTATGCATATGTTTCGTCTAATATAGAATCCAAAATGGTAATCGTACTTAGCTTCCTTTAAATAGTTCTGAATCTGTAATATGTACCTATATATAGTCCTTTTATTGTGACCTCCAATGTAACCAGCGATATTAACATCAGCTAAAACCAGTTAGACAGTATGCGGGTCGAGAAATTATATTTAACACTCAACCAGCCGTATACTATTGCTTAGCAAGTTTTTTACTTGTTATGAGTCTTGGAAGCCGAAAAATAACTTCGTTTATCTCACTTCCTTCATGCAGTGATACACGATGCGAATCGTATATTCCGAATTACTGTATAAAGATACGTGTTAAATATTAATTCAGATCCTAAACCAGCTATATCTTATGATTTACAGCCATGATATACAAATTATGCTGAGCCTTTAATATTATAATCCTTCTTAAACAAATGGCTTAGATTCTCTCTTTTTTTTTTACAGATTTTATAATACTACAGTGGTAAACAAATATGAACAAACTTTTAAAATTGGCTCTGCCAAGGACAGATTCAACTTGGTGCTCTCAATTAACACTAAATAAAAATAGTTACGATATTACACATATAGGTATAACATGAAAAGGGTAATTTTAAATTTTGATTAATTATAATACTTATAAAAAGTGTGTTTTAGATAGTAAATAATATAAGGAGTAATAAAAATTTGGCATTGAAAATGCTGTGTTCAAAACTACTAGTCATTATCCAAAGAGCAAAATAACATAGAATAAACCAACTTTAATGCGGAGATGCTATCTTCCCAGTCTATGGAATTTGGTACATAAATTAAATAATACTTAATATAATATTTTCAACCTAACCTGAACTATATGTCATCGTACACCCTGCTTTGTTATTTAGTGACTGAACCCTTTTTAGTGTGTACCGGTTCAATTGTAATGACAGTTTCAACAACCTACCAACCACACTGAGATAAAAGTATTTTTCTACGAACTACATTTCGGTATTGACATAGAATATGTTTATATATGTATATAGGTATAGTTATGTGTTTTTGGAATGTTCTGTGTACCTACATATTATTATTTTCTTCATTCAAAAAATTTTTGGTTTCTGCTATGCTTTTATTGTAAACCCGTTTGTGAACAAGTCCCCTTATTTTTTTCTTGGCAAATTTTTTTTTTTCTCCTTACACGTTCGTGTTTATTTCGGGTCACAAGATAGGTAAGTAAGCGTAATGTCAGCGCACTGTGGCCATACGCGTGCCGGGTAACCATGGTGATCAAAATCGCAAACATTCGCCCTCGTCTATAGTGGAGCCCGTGGCGCCTTATTATCCGCACGTTCCTCCAGTTTCATCAACACGTTGTTGTTGCAACAATGTTCGCATGATCAAGCCGTTGTTGTAGTGCGTGTAATAGTTCCATTAAACTTGCTTCGCCCGAACCCACGCTAACCCAAACAACCTCCGGTTCCAATTACCTCGCAATATCACGGCTGTATTTCATTGTTATAAATGCATTGTTTTGGTCCGTGTTCAGGGCATGTTTTTGGTGTTAATGGTCTCCCGTACGCCTTCAGTTATTTCTGTGCGATTTTTTTATTCACGACAAGACTTATAGCGCAAATATGTTTAATGTCTTTACTGTTGATTTGAACGTATTAGAGTTGTACAGTTCAAGAACAAGCGAGATTACATTCACTGTTAATGGGATAATATGAACTATATTATTTTCGTAGATGGGTAATTCTTTTTTGCAACGCGTTGCGCATGAATGCTTATTAAACCTGAAAAACACTTAAAACAGCTAATATCCACTTTTATAAATTTTACTAATTTGGAATCTGTCCCTCATGGTACACAGATTTTGAGTTATCTCATCTATGGTAGTTCACGCGTGGGAACGAATTACTACTGGAACACACGTTACGTTCACATAATTCGTTTAACTCGTTAAAAAAAACAACATATTTTTTCTATGTAAGCTGGTTTGTGGTGCTTTTTTTTTTTTTTTTTTTGAGAAAACCCATATTTGATTAATGATACAAAATATGCACTAAGTGCTAAAATCTCACAGTATAGTTTTTTATAAAAAAAATTACGTACATGGTTAGAGAGAGGTAGCCTAAATGACGCGTAGACAAAGCTAATCTGAAAATTTTGAAAACCTTTTCCAATTACGTTGTCAGTCGATTAAGTGTTAGGATATGTTTTTAGTTGAAATTTGGGCAAATATGTACAGGAATAACTATCATAAAAACTATTTCAAATGTTCAGATTACTTAAAAGTAACTTTTTTATAACCATTATATGTATATTACAATAAATCAGTAATACATTAAAAAAAATTGCTTCTTTTTTTCTGTTCCTGGCCATTTCAAGTCAAAATCATAGCTCGCCGTGGTTTATATTTCATGAGGCTGAAATGTGGGACGAAATGTCAACAACACATGTGTCCGCTCTTCGCACAGCTTGACTGATGACGTGCGTCACACATGTTCAAGTGTCATTAGCCCGCGCCAGATTAGTCGCGGCTGAGTGGGAGCCATTCGCCGACTGCAGACTAATCGAACTGTCGCAACTGCTTCGTAATAATTTTATAAATATTCTTCTTACAAATATTTTTACGCTAAGGTTGATGTAAATGTTCACATAATATTTATGGTGAGCTGTCGTTTGGATATTTCAACCCCGACTTCCTAAATCTGAGACGAGATTTTCACGAGGAACGCAATGCTGTTAAAATATTTTCTCGGATTAATATCACAAGATTTATGAGAAACCAAAAATAAAATTTATGATTTCGTTATTTTTGTAATAAAATAAAATTTTTAATCATAAGTGACAACTATGTATTTAAAAAAAAGGGGGGGGGGGTTTGTCTGTAAAGTCGATTTACAGACGATAATTTTACGTAAAAAGTCATAAGAAAACATTTATGAAAAATTGCATAACTTTTAATTTTAAAATATTATTTACAGTTTTTGCAAATGTAATTTAAATAATTTGTTTAAATATAATCACGAACAATTAATTAAAAAGCCCGCCTTACGTCAAAAAAAAATCATTTAGTATTGGTATAGCTTTGTAACTTGGAGTTTGACACCATCTCTCAGAATGTAACTATCCCCTACATGTAAATATTGATAAAATTAATTTTTTGATGGAAATAGTTTTAAAAGGCCATTCTAGAAATACTGCATTTTTTTTGGCTGAAATGTGTTATATTTAATTTAGAGACTTCTCTTGCTCGTAATGAATACTATTTTAAGCTGCACTTCAGGAAGCGGACCACTCGTCCACTCTAAGGCATTACGCAATTCTTCTTTCCATTCACTACAATTAACAACACTGCAAATATATCAGATGTGTACTTACGTCTTTCAGGTTGACATTTATTTACTTAAGTGTATGTAAAATAAAAGAAGCTCTGTCTTGCAATTTTAAAAGTGTTATTATCATTGGCTACTGAGTTACCAAGGATTTTCCTTGTAAAAAGTACCAACATGTTTTTACAATTTACGAAATGAATAGGTGTCCTGATATTAAGCAACTTACTTTCAAACATATAATTGCTATATTATCGAAAATGGCTTACTTAAACACATTAATTTGTAACGTGATTTGTAATAGATCGTTAGGCAAATTGTTGTTCTCCACGGATTATCGAAATTACTAACCGAAATAATTTATGGTCTCTATTTTCAAATTTATATTCAAAGCTAACAAAAAAAAAACATTTCTGCATGATATTAAGTGTTCAGAATTTTGTTATGAAAATCCAAATATATTCAGGTTCTCATGTTCATTTAAAAGTAATTTCTAGTACACGTTTGAATTGTTATCTACAGAGGAATCACCTCAAGCACTCCGCTTCGTCATGAATCATGTTAAGTGACAGAGAGCACGCATTTCTCTTATCAGGACTGCCAACCCACTGCGGGAGGGTAAAAATAATCCTCCAGCGGCGTCCACGAGGCACGAGGCGCTTGTCTCGCGAGGGTGTGTTGGCAACCCTTGAAGGTCTGCCACCAGCCCCGGCAATGTTGCCACGTGTACGGACATTTCCTTTCCCGTGCCGAAGTTCACTGCCGAGAACGGCAAAGAGATAAAATTGGCACACCTTTACTAAAGTAAACTATTATGAGTGTGTTATTTATACGAATGGTTATTAATCAAAAGCAACTCCTAGAACACTTAATACATATCTTGCTAATAATATACACGAGTGTGAAATGTCACAACTACTAACAATTTATCTTCAAGGTATCAAAAACACTACACAATTTATTTAATTTTATTATTTTTGTTTAGTATTGTGAAAAAAAGACTCGAAACAAATAATTCACACATACGGAAAAAATAATATCAAATATTTAGATATCGAATTTTTGACTCTGAAATATAATCTAGGTGACCTAGCGGGTCGTGAAGTTTGGCTTCTGATACAAAAAATATTAAATTTTTGTTTGTTCCAAAATAGACCTCACCAAATATATGGCTGCGGAGGCAGAATTATTTTGTAGCCTTATCAGAACTATTTGTTAGCAAAAAAAACAGTGTTTTGCTGCCACTAATTAAGCAATTTATGTAAATTAATTTAATTTAACACAAAATATTCGTTAAGGCTTTATCTACGAAGATATTTTTGTGCAGTTCACAAAACATTTCCTCTCCCCCCTTCACCCTCCAAGGCCGATATGTTTTTTTTCCCCCAGAGTACCTCGGAAACCAGGCAGGGATCTGTTCCGTAGGCCTTGCTGAGCTCTTGTTCCTCTGTGGGTGGTGACCAGCAGGTGTGGGGAGCAGATGTTCCTGAAGGAGACGGGGAGATGGGTTGCCTGGTCCTCACTGAGATGTGAAAAAAAAATAAAGGGCGCGGGTTTCCGGTGCGAATGGGAGGCTGCAGCCACAAAGGACCGTTCAAGACGTGAAGGAGGCGGCGGCCACTCGCTCCACAGCTAGCTCGCTCGTTCAACTAGCTCGTGCTAGTGCCTGAGCTCACAGCTCACGACAAGGAACTAGCTCACAGCACTCGCTTACTCCGTTCTTTGAATGATTCCTGCAGTGGCTCGCAACTGTTTCGTCTTGGGAAGCCCACTGCTCTATAATATATTTTTTTGTAAATAAAATAGAAATATTCGTTTAAAAAAATACAGATTTTTTTTGTAAATTCGTACGTTTACAAGAAAACCACTGTATCACTACAAAATAGTGTTCGCGGTTTTCCTGGGTTCGGAGTCTTACGCTGGCATTTATGCTTTGTGTTGTCCCACTACCTAAGTTATTTGTAAACCGTTCCCTGCATAGCTTTCCAGTATTAACCGCGCGCATAAATAAGCACAAAAAACAAAATGAAGTCCAATCATTGAAAAACCCACTATATTTTCCATGGTTTAAAATAAAAATTATGCTGCCTCAAATTTCGTGTCTGTAACTAGTTTTCATGTTTCGTGAATTGCTGGTGTCGTATATCCAATCACTGTGTGACTTCGAGCTGAATCTATTTCTTCGAGAAATTCAATTTTCCCAATATTTACTTTTTTACCTCTTGTTTGATGAGCTTTGGAAATATGATTTATTGTTACAAAAAAACTTAACCCATTTTTCACCCCTTTAAAGGCAGATTTTTTGGATATGGCATAGAAAAGTTTCCCGATTTAGTATGTTTATTATACAAATACTATTCCTTAACATCAGCTTTATTATTTATTAACTAAACATAATCACTTAGATGCGAGCGAAAGCTTGTGCCAGGTCCACAAGTGAACAAGGCACACGTACGAGTCACTGCCCTGCCTTGCTCTTCGTGCCAGTTCGCGGTGTCTTCCTCCCGGACGTGAGTCGCGAGAACTGAGCTCATCTGCCCGACACAGGCACGTGGGACGAACAACAGTGTGGTTGCCGGGCACTCGAGTGCACCGAGTGCACCGAGATGATCACTGTTTAAAAAAGTGTAATTTCACGTCGATATAGGTGGCAGCAGTATCTCCTCTGAAGTAGGTGTATTCGTACCACACAGGTCTTTGTAAGGACACCATTTTGTTGTACAATAACACCAACGAACTAGGTGTAAATTAACCCATCAGTGACACGTGATTTAACCACGCAGAATTAAAAATAACGTTTTCACTCTTCTAATAATTTTACACTATTTGAATGATAAGTTCTACTAATTTCAACGTAAGTTTTCGCGTAATTTACGTAACTATGCATTGTATGCATGTGTAAAATTATATTTGCTAGTGTAAAACAACACCTTTATTGCATGTGTATAATTACACTGTTTGAGTGTTTTTATCATTCATCAAGTGAAATTATACATTCTTTACATATGTAATTATGCTATTTGAAATATGTAATTCTGCAGGTATACCGTTATAACATATACAGAAAGCAATAGCTAAGCGCCAATAAATTTAAGAATATGGCCGTGAATTTACGAATATTTTTTTTGGATAGTTATAGATCACTACACTACTTGAAATATTTAACAGTGTAAATATTTAACAGCGTAGTCTCCCCTGCGTCGAGCGAACACTTCAGCATCTGTGGCTCGGAGCGGAACTCATGCATTCGTTTCGCAATTACCTGCCAGTTCCGTGCCATCTCTCTCTGTCTCTGTTTCTCTCTCCCTCTCTCTCTCGCGACAAGCAGAAGGAAGCTGTGTAACCTGTTGAAAGGGTATGATGGAAATAAAAATTCATAACGAGACTAATTCACGGACCGGAATTGAGTTCGTTGTAACTGCTCCCAAGAAGTGAAATTTTACTGAAAATTTATGAAACCTTCTACACATTTATCAGTGGAGTTATATTGTTTTTTTGTTATACGGTTTGTGGTTGTGACTAGTTTTACCGTGAATTCCACTATTATAGTCATATGTTTAGGTTGAAGCTTTGCTGATATATTAGTCGGCGGAAACTCGTTAGCAAAATCATCAGCAATTTTTGACATGACAACGTCTAATAAATCGATGAACGCCGGCTGCACGCACGAAAAAGTGTCCCGTTAAGCACGTTGTCCCGTTACGCTGTGTCCCGTTACACTCATTGCACGCTTGCGCCGCATCTATCTCCCACTCGATTGGAACAACCATCGATTTGACTTTTTCGAGGCACATTAAACTTGAAACACTCCCATTCGTTTCCTACTTTTCCTATCATCGTCCTATCCTTAACAGAATAACACAGATTGGAAGAAGTTAAATAGCAAACATGTATAAAAGTTATAGTTAAAATAATCTCTTCGTTAAAGTAATAAACATATTTGAATTAATGAGTGCAAATAAAAGTAAATTTATAAAATAAATTATAGATTTCATTTCACTCCTTCTTTGTATCCATACAAAACAGTGATAATTCAATAAAAATGATTCAATTTTATTCATAAAAGTATGCAATCATTTCATAAATGATTTGTTATGACGTTTTCACTTTAAACTATCGTCCGTAAACCGACTTTACAGACAACCAATTTTTTTTATCGTCTCCTCCTCGGCGCTGCTGACCCGTGTTGGCCTGCAGCGTTAGAAATTATAGATTTACAGGATATTCGTTGAAGAGTGCTCTTCAAGTAAACAAAGGTTTCTCCGTAGTTTCGTATGACTTCCGAGTAAAAACAGGGTAATCATGCACGGAGAAGTAAGTAAAGTAAAATAAGTAGAGACCGGAAAAATTCGCGGATTCATTTCGCGATAGGCTAGAATCCAAACTAGTTCAACTTCTTGCTGCTTCAGTGATTGGACTACAGATTACCTTAATGACTCTAAGCCAATGAAAAATCCTCAACAAAAGAAACAGCGAATCACAAGCATTCCAGTTGACAGGTGTCACGGATTAGTAGCCAATTCAGCAGGTGTAATCTGCACAAGTACATAGAGGATCGTGGAGTCTAACCTAGATGTCATTGAACCCGCGGATTTTTCCAGTCCCTAAAAATAAGTCATTGAAGGTTTTGTGAGTTCATGTACAAAATAACTATTTCGTTTACAAATACATGTAGATACCCTTAAAGTTACCAGTGTCCCCCGGATAATGAGTGACCCTTGTTTATCGTAAATTGAAGGTGAACATTTTTTTTTTTAAGTTGCCGGAAGCCCACGAATATCGCATGACGTCACCGCACAGATCAAAAGGCGCGAAGAAACCGAGTAAATAAAACGCAATTACGGGAAGCAAAAACCACTCCGCTGCCTAGTATGCTCATAATTACAGGTCTGCTACGACTCTCATTAATTGCGGTTGTTTGGAACGCAGTGTCGTTTTCCGGTCGCGCGCCAAGTGGTCGCGGTTTTAATTACGTGGTTGGATTGCGTTTGTAGTGAGTTTACGACAACAGGGTTTCAAACGATAAACAACGTGGGGGAGAAACTAATTGTCGAGACCGTGACCAAGTTTTGTGAGATGTAGTTTCGGGCCACACCCGCTGGGTTGTAGCTTTCACACGCCATGTTGATTTTTTTACCTCGTGTTTATGTCATTAAATTTATAAAAAAAAATTGATTGTCTGTAAAGTCGGTTTACGGACGATAGTTTAACGTGACAACGTCATAACAAAACATTGATGAAATTATTGCATACGTTTATGAATAAAATTGAATCATTTTTAATTAATTATCACTATTTTGTATGGATAAAAAGAAGGAGTGACATGACATATACAATTTAATTGATAAATTTACTTTTATTTGCACTCATTAATTCAAATATGTTTATTACTTTAACGAACAGATTATTTTAACTATAACTTTTATACAATGTTTGCTATTTAACTTCTTCCGATCTGTGTTATTCTGTTAAGGATAGGACGATGACAGGAAAAGTAGGAAACGAATGGGAGTGCTTCAAGTTTAATGTGCCTCGAAAAAGTCAAATCGATGGTTTTTTCAATCGAGTGGAAGAGAGATAGATGCGGCGCAAGCGTACAATGAGCGTTACGGGACACTTTTTCGTGCGTGCAGCCGGCATTCATCGATTTATTAGACGTCACGTCAAAAAAAAAATTATATAATTTTACCTTGAAAACTCTTTTTAATTTCATGTTCTGCCACAAATATAATCAACAGATATTTAATTAGTGTATCATCATTGATGTGAAATGTCGCGCGGTCTTCGTAATTAACATTACTTGCGCGACGTTTTAGACCCATGATAATATACTAATGAAATATGTGTTGAAAATATTTGTTTCAGAACAACAAATTCTAGAGAGGTATCAAATTACAATTCTATAAATACGTATCCCTTAAATAAAAGTAAAAAAAAAAACGAGAAACCGACATGGTGTGTGTATGAAATCAAGCCTTAAGATATTTGAAGGATGAACAAAACTTCTAAACACCTGTTAAATGTACAGAAAAATTACTTTTCTTCTTCTTCCAACTTGCATGTTTACTTTGTTTAAAACAGAACACGAAACTCAGCAGTCAGAATGCAGAACATTTTGTATGAAAATCCGTGATATCGAACTACAAAAAACACTTCGTGTATTTTGGGTGCATTCTTCGTTGAAAAGTGCATGAACTTACTATGATTGCAGTAACCACTTGCAAATAAAATTTATTCAATTTCATGTTTGTATCAAATGATTATTTAGTTTCCCTTGAAAATAACTAGCCTGGCAAATGTTCGTCGCGTGTATGCTTCTTGTATGCACGTGTGTAGGCCGAAGCGCACGGACGTATATGCTCGGTTGAAAGTTATGTCCTTATTTAAAAGTAACATCGAACCAGGAGGTTCCTCAGTGACCTCGACTGCGTCGCATCGCACTCGTGTGGCTTGGGTCGCATGGTTCGATCCCTCCCGCCCTCGAATCCATTAGCACAGACTCTGTTTCTCTCTGTGGGATAGTGTCATAATGTGATGCAAGTGCTGCATGTTATCGTCGCAATTGTTTTTGCAAAGTTGCCAGAGAAAGTTTGCCAGGAGCTAGGGAAGAGGGAAGTTTATATTTTTCACGTTGGCATATATTGTACTAGCAGAATCTGACAGATGTTGTTCGGCCATGGTTTATTTATTTACCTATATATATATATATAATAGCTGGGTTGTATGTAATCTAGAATCTATGAAATTATATTCCAAAATACTAATCACAGTCACAATCACTATTTGTTGTTATTGAGGATTAAGGAAAGTTATATATATATATATATATATATATATATATATATATATATATATATATATATATACTAATTTTTGTAGCTGCAGTACCCGGCGTTATCCCGGCTGAACACAGGGTGATATATTGTTCGCCAGTTAAAAGCAAAATGGATAGTGCTTTATGGCGGTGTGAGGGACTTAACAGAAATGACACATAATTTGCTGTTTGTATGTCTATGAACCATGATTTTTCTGTTTACCCACGGCGATCAGTCGAACGATTTAGAAGTTGATGCGCTGCAGCGCCATGTTGTGGCGAGATACAAAAAAAACTGGATAGCATAAAAGACTTCACCATGAAAAAAAAACCACTTCGATGTGCCAGCTTTCTTGGCGATCGGTCAAACGTTGTCGGAGTTTATCAAAGTCATACTTAACATCCTATTTTATAAATATATATATATATTTGTTTTAGGTGGGTAATTAATATGTGTAGCCTATAAGTATATCTACCCATTTATCTCCAAATTTATGTTAAATTTATGGCTATTGTCCTCTTGCATAGTTTTAAAATTTAAAACATAATCCAAAATTTTAACGAAACAAAAGCTTTCTTCCCATGAGATAGTTGTGTGTGGAGGGGAGGGGGGTTTCTTCCTGGATACGTCAATGTGTCCGCAGCGAACAGAATCCGAACCACAATACGCCTCGGTGTAGTGAAGGCTCGCTGGAACGGCAGTATGTTCCTCCGTGACACGACAGAACCACGAGGCCTCCGTGCGGCCTTTGAATATATATACTGTATAGAAGTCGCCAGCCCAGGTTAAAATTTATAATACGGTTTTGAGGTAGTTGTTTAATTCACCGCCGCAATCGCCACCATCTCTAGGGCATCGACTTGTGGTGGTCCCTATCGGACAAGTGTCCAACTCTTCAAACACCCCTTCCCCCTCCCGTTGAACGACCTTGAGCTGCAGTGAATGATTGGTGGGGGGTGCGGGGAATGACAGCGGGCGACAGTGCTGCACTCTAACGTGTAAATAACAACTAAGACGATACAGGGCGTTACGGCAGCGCACTGCAGCGGTGAAGTTCCCAAGCTGCTTATCATACGCTTCTGAAAAACGTAGAGTAAATCCTATCCACTCGCGACTTCTATACAGTATATATATTCAAAGGTGCGGCTGAGGACGAACCGAAACAGACAGGCAGGGACAGCGGGGCTGCAGTTCCCGACCCCCCCCCCCCCTTTTTTTTTTAACTCTGTCCGCCTCGTCACTGAACTGTTTACTGACCGAGCATCCGACATTCATTTCGGGATTTCTTCGCACGATTCCAGGACTTGTGATCAAAGCTAGACGGGATATTAATGATATAAATTGTATTTTTAAACTTTTTTCAAGTGTATTTTAAAATACATTTAAATATTTGGGGTCATGTGGCCGTATGTATCATTATTTGCATTAATTTTTTTAATTTTCATTGTTATTTCATAGATAATTAAACTTAAAAAATTAGAATAAAAATTCAGCATATTTAATGATTTGTAATAATTAAACAATTTCTCAATTATTTCACTTAATCAAATGTTTAATTTTAATATCCCGCTACACTGTGTCAATTAACTTATATTTGTACATCTACGTAAAAACAAACTGTATCACTACAAAACTGTGTTCGCAGTTATACTGGATTCGGATTCTTACCCGAGCATTTATGCTTTGTGCTATCCCAGTTACACCAATAAGTTGAAGTCATTTGTAAACCGTTTCCTTAATATATTTACTGTACGAACTGCTTACATAATGGGAAAAACAAAATCTCCAATTATTGAATATTCGATTATCATTTATATGGATAAAAAAAATTGCGTTTGAATTATGCATAAATTAAAATATATAATATTCGCCAAATTTCGTTAAGAAATACTCAGAATTATCTCGAAACAAGTATTTCATATATGCAAAAAAAAGATAGCTACGTGTTCTACATTTTTTTTTTTTTTCAAATTGGTTTTCAAAGAAACCAAGAAAAGTACAGATAATATTTCTTTTGTGTATAAATTATTACGGAACTCGAACCTAGAATCCCACGCTGCGGGAGGGGTCGTTACCACAACGCCGAAATACCACAACGCCGAACGTACAATAACGCCGAATACCATAACGCCGAATGCCAAATTGACCGCAACGCCGACAGCTAGAAAACTGCCGAAATACAGTAACACCGAAAAATGTTGCTGCGGGGAGCCACAGGAGCAAAATAAAAAAAAAACAACTGAATGAATTTGTGTGCTAACCTTACCTAACCTAACCTTTGTGGCAGTCATGCAATGCCATTTTTCGGCGTTTGATGTATTTCGGCATTGTGGCACACATCAGTTTTCTAGTTGTAGGCGTTGTAGTCAATTTGGCATTCGGCGTTATTGTACGTTCGGCGTTGTGGTGCGTCCCCCTCTGCGGAAGGAATGCCTCGGACGTTGCCGATCGTGAGGGGAAGGAGGTAAGTACATCTCGCGAACTCCCTCCGCCTCTTTGTTCGCTCTGCGCCGTGGTGCCTCTTCAAGTCAGACGAGCTCTCCGGGAACACGTGGCGCGCGCATCCTGCCGGCCCGGCTGCTAATTATAAATCGGACGCGGCTCGCTTCCTTGTAGTGGTCTCCCTGTCTGCCTGTCGCTCCTGTGCCTTCTCCCCCCTCTGCGATCCCCCCCGCACACCTCCTGCACGCTCTCTCCCGCCTCGCGCGTGTAAACACAACTTCCTGTGGTGGCCGCCACGTGTGGCGTGCGTCTGGCTGCAGCGGAAAAAAAAAATTATATACGTGTATTTCACGTCAAATACATCCGCTATTTCAAAAAGCCGTGAAGAAAAAATATATATAGAGTACAGAACACCCATTATCTGTTGAAATTATTTGTTACAGAACAACAAATAAAACCGAGGTGTCGTATTGAGATTGCATTTCTAACCCTCAGTATTAATAATGTCGAGGAAAAAATCATCACGGTGTGTGATATCGAGTTTAAAAACAAACCTTAAAACAGGTGAGCGAGTCTTTTAAGTGCTCGCCAGAGATGTGTAACATCTAACCTCGGTAGCGAGCAAATTCTCATGTGTTCTCATTCTTCAAATACACTTATAATACGAAACTCGGACACGAAATTTAACGTATAATTCTTTAAAATAATGCTGAGCGTGATAGATGTACACAAATTGTGTTTACAACTTCATTTCTGGAAGCGGATCATGCGTAGTTTACGTACCCGCCGCTAGAATTCGCTGCCGGAACAGCTACATCGACTATTGTGTCATTTGATTAAAAGACCACAATTTTAAACTATAAAATGAAACGGCTCCGGTGAAAGTTAAAAAAGATTTGAAAAAAAAAACTAAACCCCGGCTTTGGACTTGATATGATTATTGACAAGAAACTTTATTAAAACACGGGCTATCTTGTTAAAATTCATTAAACAGTTAAACTTTAAAAAATTCCCCTTGGTTTAGTGAACTTTAGTTAGTGCCATCCGCTACAGATGGCGCACCGTGGTCACACTTTTCCGTTCCATGCGAACTTCCGTTCCATTTACGAAATTACTCCTGCCAAATGCCGTGTCCCGGGAGCTATGATGTTACACATCAACAATAAAGTACACATTGCAGGTTCACACTGGATTTTCCTAATTGATACAAAAATGGTTATGAGACGAGAGAAGAAAAAAACACGCAAAGAGTCTTAAAGGAGTCGGACCCTACTTTATTCGCTATTCTCCCTCTCTCTCCACCATTGTTTTCCCCACTCCTGAGAACACTCTCTGAAGAGGCATCGCCCCACCGGCTGTGAAGAAGTCCCGACTGGCTGAAGCAGCACCATCGCCGCGATTGCAGCCTCTCGTTGGGGTGGGGGGGGGGGGGGGGGGACAATAATTACGCGCCGCCGCTTGACTGCCAGGGACTGAGTGAAACCATGGGTAAGATAATCGAATATTCAACCATTTGACTTTATTTTGTTGTTAACATGTTTACATATTATGTTCGCAGTTAATACTGGAAAGCTATTCAGTGAACAGTTTACAAATAACTTTTAACTATTGGAGGTACTAGGACAACACAGCGCATAAATGCCTTGGTGAAAATCCAAACGCGGTACTTCTGCGAAAACAATTTTGTATTGATACAGTTTTTTTTGTGTAAATGTATATTAATATTTCTGTTACATTAAAAAAAAAAAATTACCGTGTGTGATACGTAAAACTGTTGTCCATCAATGTATGTGTGGATGTATCGACTTCCTAGCGATTATGTCCTGGAAGACTCGGCCGTACTTCCCTGAGAGACGATGGAAGGAAGTTCCGGTGCCGTTTGTCTATTGCGCGCGAGACTTGTTTCCCTTCCCTCATTTATCCGGTTCCTCTTCACCATCTTCCCCCTTCCTCCTTCCCCTTTCTCCCTTCCACCTTCCTCCTTCCTCCTTCCCCCTTCCTACTTCCTCCTTCCCCCTTCTACACCCCTCATCCACCCTTCAGCGAGCCATCGCATCGCTCGCTGCTGACGCGCAGCTGTGCTGCAAAGGGCAGTCTCCCGCGACGTCCAGCCTAGCTGAAGGTACGGGCAAAGGAGGCCCATTACGTCCCGTTCAGAAACCGTGATGTGGAAGTAGTTAAAATACGCGCTTTAGCAGAAACATCCACTTCTAAATGAAGAGAAACTACGAGCTTTAAGCACGGTCTCACAATGCGAGAAGGGGTGTTTCATTTTATGTTTTGTCTCAAGTTTTTTTTAACAGAAATCACCGAAATATTACATAATAAAGGGAAAAGTCACGCAATTTGTCATTATTAGCATCACTTCAGTAGTACAACTCAAAAATAACGCGCAGAAAATAAAGGCTGAAAAATTTTGGGCCTAACAACAACAACAACAACAAACACAAAATAGCTATCGAATGAATGAAAATAACAGAAATATGCCTAAATAAATTGTAGGCAATGACAGTAATATGAATTAACCAACTTGTCGTCTGAAACCATGGGATCCCGAATGTTCTCACTGTAGTTTTTCACAAAAGTTATTTTCGCGCTCTAAAGGGTCACGCAAGATATCACAATTATGAACGGTCTCGTATTTATTTACCACTGTTGGATTCAATTTATTGGATATCTGTTAAATAAAGTCGAGACAAAGCATAAAATTCAAAAAGAAAAGGCCTTTAAAATATTGTAATTACAAGAAAGTTAAATTACTAGAATGGAGTGTGCACAGAAAAAAAACTATTTCTGTACATTAACAAAATATTTTTTTGGAAACCAGTTGCCAAGAAAATGTTTTTAATACTACAAGAAAGATATTGCAACTTTGAACTATACATAGCATGGTATAGTATTTGCATATATAAAATCAGTTTTTCGTGATAATACTAAATATTTCTTACGATAATACCACACAATTTATATTTAAATTGGTGATTCATTCAAGCATAATTTTTAAACCATAAAAATATAATTGAATATTTAATAATTAAACTTTATTTTTTTATTATGCTAATTAATTTTATGCGGCTGGTACTGGAAAGCTATTTAGGGAACGATTTTCAAATAACATATTGGAAGTAATGGGTCTACACAAAGTAAAAATATCCAGGTAAGAATCCGATCCCAGTGTTACTGCGAACGCTATTGAAGTGATACATTTGTTTTCATGTAAATTTACAAAAAATACAAATACCTGTAATTTTACACAAATATTTCTGGTATTTCTGTTTCATTTACAAAAAAATGACAGTATTAAAATTAATATCTAATACATTAATTTCGTGTCATTATGATAGTAAATATAAGTACAGAAAGACTGGGTTTACATTCAAAAATTATGTTCATAGGCCAGATAAATAAATGATATACATTAGATCATATTTATGACACAACACGTTCCCAACAATGTGGTTATTTTGTTATATGTATACATTTTTAATCAAGGTCAGTCAAGAGAGCAGTCTGTTTGGTTTTTTCTCTAGTTTAAGTTACAAATATTGCTATATCATATGGAAATATGTATGCATTTTTTAAAATTAGACACAGCCAATGTAATCAGAAATAATTAAGTTTTATAGTAGCGAAATAATTATCAGAATATGCCCAGTAGATTTCAAGATTAGTTCTAGCAAATACATAAACTCACAGTCTCTCTTTATGATAATTTTATAGAGTATTACTATTATTGGCACAAATCATTCGTAAACTTATTGGTAAGAAGGTAGACCTAAATCACATACGTTTGCTCCACTTAAATGGTACAATCTTAGTCCTCTTGACACATCCTTGGCTGTACCAGTGTTAACCCAATAATGTGCTACATTGTATTTTTTTTTGTAAATGGAATAAATATATTCATGTAAACTTACATATGTTTGTAAATCTATTATAATTACACGAAAATAACTCTTTTATCACTACAAAATAGTGTTCGCAGTAATAATAGGTTCAGATTCTTACCCGGGCATTCATGCTTTGTGTTGTCCCAGTGTCTCCAATAGTTAATTTTGCTTGTAAACCGTTTCCTGGATAGCTTTCCAGAATTAACTGCGCTCATTAATAAGTAAAAAAGTACAATAATTGAATATTCAATTTTTCTTTCATAGTTTAGGAAAATTATGCCTGAATGAAACATAAATTAAAATATAAAATTATGCACCAAATTCCGTAAGAAAACTTTGTATTATCTCGAAAAACGTATTTCATATATGCAAAAATAACCATAGCCATATTTTGTAAAGTTACAAGTTACATGTTAATATTACAAACTATTTCTAGACAAGTGGTTTCCAACGGAATATTTTGTAAAAATACAGAAAAAATGTTTTCTGTGTACCCAGTTTAAAAAAAATGTAAAGCCTCTTTCTTAGTACTTACCAATGACCACTTTGAGTGTCTTGATACTGTACAGAACACTGTAATATACCCTGGAGTTAATACAATCTGCAAAATGATCGTGTCTCTACTATTTTTGTGCTCGGTAGTCTCGTGTTCATGCTAAAACTTCTGCGATTATATTCTCGAGGGAGTTTAAATGTAATTTCGTAAGATAAACAAACAGTGGTTGACCTCAAAGCGGCATTAACTTCACCAGTTGTACAACTTACAGTTGGCAACTACATCTCTCTTTAAATTAGCGGTTTACAAACTTTTTTTTTAGCGACGGAGCCCTTTTTGAAGCAAAAATTTCTCGTGGAACCCCCTATGCAAAGTTTAGTGTTTTAGTTTTATCTATCAATTGTTCCACGAGGCATATGAAAGGCTATTATTGTACGTGAAGCATGGAGAGTAATTTTTACATGCTTGTTAAGGGGAAAATAGTAAAAACGGAGACAATGCTATTCATTATTTAAGTCTACAATATTATTTAACAACTACCACGGACAGAGCCGCTGAAAATCAATCGAACTCCCCAGTGTTCTGGGGAACGCGCAGTTTCAAAAACGTGTGAGAGGGGCGTAAATAGTTTGTTTCTGCCCATTCTCGTAATGCTTCCATCTGGAAATATCAGAGAAAAAAAAAGTATTTTAGCTAAACATCAATGTTTGGTATAAATGCAAGTACGAACTTTCAGCAAATTATCTTGGGAATATTTATTGTACCATTTGTCTTATCAATGAATGCATATGTTCCTGTCAGTCAGGTATAGTTTTCCTTTATTACATTTTGGTACCTACATGTTTAGCGTCTTACTAACTTCTAGCTTTTGACTGGTAGGGAGGTTCGCGATTTCCGCTACGCCCGTAAATTCATAAAGCCTATTTCCTATAAATCAATAGCCCAGTAACACCCGAACTTGTGGTTTATCACCACATTAATCATCATATGTAGAAGGAATTTTACAACTTCGCAGTTTTAAAATACGTATTTGAGTTTTAAAACCCTTGGGAGAAACGCCGAGGGAATTTGTGGGCGTTTGCGAACAACTAGATTTGAGCCCAACTGGGTTCAACTCTTGTTTCCCTTAAAAGACACCTGTTTTGCACTTACATAACTCGGAACTTAATAAGTACATAAAAAAAATTGTTTTCCAGCAGTGTTTAGACGCTGTGTTTTAGTGGCTTGAACGCTCGCCTCCCATCGGGACGGCTGGTGTTCGATTCCCGGCGGGGTCCAACTCGTATTTTCGCAAGTGGGAAACATGGCGGACGCTGCCGTGGCCTGCGGGTTTTCTCGGGGTACTCCCGTTTCCACAACTAATCCATTCCGTCACTGCTCCACACCCCATCTCATCTCACCTCAGGCATTCTCCAGGCCGGCCGGAACGACAGGTCTGTCCCTCGGGTAGGGCAGCCGGCTCCTAGGAGTGTCAGCCCCCTTCCATCCATGCAGACCCTGCCTCAGGCGGGAAACTGCATATCGATTTTCTTTTTCATTCACTGCAGTAGAATCTGTTATAACTGAGATTCATTTAACCGAGGTTTCGTAGTTCAGTAGTGAATGCAAAAAAAAAAAAAAGGAAACGCTTTGCTCTTTCTCTGGAGGATAAGAAAAATGATATTAAACATTTGGATCAGGGTGGAAAAAAAAAACAGTGGTAAGTGATGGAGGTGTTGGTTAACTGACTGAAGGCGACTGAAGGAACAAAAAAGCATGCCACTTCCAATCAAATAAATGATAAACAAGTAGTAAATAATATGTAAACAATGAAAAATTATGATGTTTTGATGGTTTCAGCAGTTGAATAAAAATACAGTCCGTTATCTAATCCGATGTTACCGGCTAAAGTCTTGGAGATTTTGAGGGTTTTCAAGATGGAGGATAATAATTTACTGCTAGATCGCTGGAAGAATCAATTTGGCGTAAGTCATTCAAGAATTTCAGGTGAGATTTTGTCGGCTGATTCAAGTGCAGTTGATTCATTCGTAAGTAAATATAATGGAATAAATTCCAAATGAAGTCCGCAGATGTTAATAGTTGAGATGAAACGGGAATCATTTTTAAAATGTCACAGAGCAAGACCATAAAATAGTGTCTTTTGATAGTATTATTGTATACATTGTGAAACACCCATTATTATTTCACGGGAGAAACAATTTGTAGCAGTGGTCACTATTAATAACAAGGCTTTCTATTAATCATGTCCTATGGTCAAACAGAGCCAACATTTTTTATACTCAAAGATAATAAAATAAAATTTTTTGACAAAAATTGTTTAAGCTAACATGACGTCTTTCAGTTACGGTAACTTAAAAGTTTGAATAGAAATTATCGCATAATGAAATACAATATAAAAATTAATTTTCGAAAATTTCATTCCAAATTAATCGTTACAAAAATTGAAACTTTAAGTACATTAAAAAAATCCCTTTTTATTATAAAGTTGTTTCTAAATATTTGTGCTTTTTGGGGATATCCGGCAGTAAAGCACGCTGAAACAAGGACAGCCTAATAGTAGATATCGCGCTTTGGGAAGAGAGAGTCATTGCCCATTTATATGTACACGCTGTACTGTGTGCTAAACAGCTCCCACAATGATAAATACAATAATATTTAAGTGTTTTGAGACAGCTAAACGAATCTAAAACAAATGTTTGAAATTTTTTAAAATTTAAATACTCTTATATTGTTACTAATCGTAATAAATGTAAAGTTGAACCACGGTAAATTTTCATTTAATTTTAATTTAAATGAGTTTATTTGGAAGAAAAATAACCAGAATACATGTAAGGTGTTTTATGTTCTTTGGCCCTCCCCCTTTTTTTTCCGTGTATTTGAGCTCCTTCTTGCCCGCACCTATCTCACACTCTTCATTGTCTCGTCCATACGTTTGCATGTCAGATGCTGTACACGCTATCCTTGATGTGTACTTATTATACAAACGTGTACAGATTGGGTATGCATGGCCACGCGTTCAGGAACCTTCATATAGCTGTGAAGATTCCCTACGATACTGAATTTTACTGATACATAGTACATGTATTCTTCATAGCTGTTCCTGAAGAAAAATTCTTGTTTGTCGCTTTATAAGTTTTGTTTACGGCTTAAATGTTCGTCGACTCCCAAAGCCCACATATTGTCGAACTACTGTATGTATGTACTTTAACTCGTCGGTAGTGTGTTTAGCTGTTCAATTTTTTTTTGTAATTTTTACTTACTTTGGGCTATTTGCTTGATATTTTTCGATAAATGTGATAGTAAATATTTCCAACTTTATCTCGTCGGTAGTGTGTTTAGCTATTCAATTTTTTTTTGTAACTTTTACCTACTTCGGGCTATTTGCTTGATATTTTTCGATAAATGTGATGGTAAAAATTTCCAACAATCTTTATTGGTCTCTCCCCTCTACCTCTTTTTCCAGAAACCCCGATTTTCATCGGAAACGAATGTTGGCAGTAAAATCACGGATGCACATTATTTGTGTGGTAAAATTGTTATTGTAGTTTGCGTTCCACCGCCGGCATTCGTGCTGAAAGCAAATCAGGATTATTCCGTGTTTATCCCTTAATGCCAGAATAAAAGGGCATACTTTAAAAAAAGTACGAGGTGATTTAAAAAAAGACTCCGCACGTGTGCGAGAAATGAGAAGGGGGAAAAAAAATATATACGTCAGTCTTGGGGCTCTGTGAGCAGGTGCTCTGCAAATGTTTATGAGTAAAATTATAAGATTAAATAGTTGGGAATAAAGGCTGTCGCAAGATGACGAGCATGTCGAGAGCTCAAACGAGCCGTGCAGAGGAAGCGCGGGGCTTGCTGACCTCCGGCATGCCGTGGGCTCGAGATAACGATGCACCTCGCGGCGCAGGACGCACCCGAGAACTGCTCCAAGTCCCCCCGCCTTACCCGGGTCCACACACGGTGCGCAGAGCTTCAGGATAAACAACGTCATTTGAAAACTGCTCAAGATATCCGAGTGGGGTCTGTACACGAAAAACGACAAGTAGTTTGGTTTCCGGATCACGTTTTTAAACTTGTTAAAAAGGCTAAGATGCGTGTTTTCAGAGAAACTATTAGGCATAATCGATTCTTGAAAGCACTCTCATTACACCTTTATCTTCATTTCTCAGCAATATAATGTTACGGTCACCGCTCAGATTTCATAGTCGTCCTATGCACG
Organism: Bacillus rossius redtenbacheri; assembly: GCF_032445375.1. NCBI lineage: Eukaryota > Metazoa > Arthropoda > Insecta > Phasmatodea > Bacillidae > Bacillus > Bacillus rossius. The sequence goes on along the minus strand of NW_026962012.1, from coordinate 4,483,676 downwards.
AAGATGAGACTGTGCGCCAGTTCAGAGTCTTGCGCTTAGAGGCGATCCCGCGATAGAAGCACTAGCGAGCATCGCGCTTATCGTCCGGCTTCACTTACACACACACACATACACACACACACATACACACACACACCTGGCGAGATGGGCCCCTTAGGGGTGTTTTGGTTCATCCTCCCTACGCCCCAATTTGGCACCGAGTGATAGCCACCTCTTCAGTAGCCCCGTGTAAGTACCAGTTTGTTTTATGAGAAACGAATATCAAATAGAATGTTTAATATATTCGTGAAGTTGAATTGAATAGCTAGGTGAAACTGTATTACAATTATTTTATAAAATACCGGATTGAAGTAAAAAAATCGTTTAGCGAATGTAATGATTGAACTGATTCCGTGTTTAACCGATTGGATCATATAAAAATCATGTAATAATAATGACAAAATAACCATGCAATAGCCTATATTAATATAGCGCAATTATAAAAGATATTTTTATGTAACTAACTTCGTTCAAGCAACACATATGTGACACAAAAAAATTTAAAGATATTTTTATGAGCAAATCTTAGGCTTCCAATGTTGTAAAGCTTTCCAACAAACGCGAAGCTTCACATCAGACGCGAAGTTTTGCATCAGAACAGAAGCTTCAAATAAAACGATTAGTAAATTTCCTGGCGAAGTCAAATCGAATATTAAAAAGAGTTTCGTTTATTGGCTTAGTCGAAGCTTCACATAGGCCTGCTCTTCTGGAATTTGAAACATAGGCTTGTGTCGCACTGCTTCGGTGATTACAAGTGCTGTTACAAGGTGGCATAACCTTTTGAAGAAGGTAATTTTAAATTTAAATGTTACGAAAAGCGCCCCAGTGTGTATGGTGGTTATGTCTAAAGTGAAAGTACAGTTGTTTTCAAATCTATATAATGATAATTTCTGTTTCTGGCATGAATGTTTGTCGTTGATCACCAAACAGAGTTTTCCCCCGGATTAACTCTCTACATATAAAAGAAAGATGCAAACATAGAAAAAAGCTTTTTAATCACAATTATAACTGCATATATAATGCTTACGATAAAACATAAGGGGAAACTATTACATACTCTGTGTTTTTTCCCTCAAATATTTCCATTACATGTACGTCCGTGTTAGTTATTACAAGGGACCCACAAAAAAAATCTTATTATTTGGCAGCAGTCATGACTCCAAACTGCTACACACTTCAACGTCCTGAGCTATTTGATCATGGGGTGTTCCGCACGCCTGAAGGACTAGAAGCAAGTACAGTTTTGCAAGAAATTCGTAACACAGCCGCTTGCTAACAGGAAAGACGGCACAACGTGACGTCCGGATCATGATGTCGGAAAATAGCGCGAATCGTACAAGTCTCTAATGATTAAGTCGAAAGTGTGTGTGATACGTGGACACACGGAAATTTCGCGGATTCTTTTGGTCGTAAATTCAACTGCAAACAGGTATATCTCTCCATTGCTTTGTTGATTGGATCACCAGTGTTTTGACACTCCCCTCAACTACCAGCCAGCAGTGGAGAAACAGGATCACAGCGATACATTTATCCATCAGCCATGTGGTTAGAATATTAATAGAACTGTGAATGTTAGACTGTAATGAAATGAATCCACGAAATTTCCGTGTCTCTGGTGATACGTTGGGAAAGTGTCTTGTGTTTGAGCGAGGAATTTGTCTGCTTACTGAGCAAGAAGGACACAAGTCACCAACTATGCCAGTGCCTGCAATTTAGAAACTGTGAGTGAGGTCACAGGTAAGTCCTGCAGTAAACAGGCAAGTACTGTTCAGTATAATAGGGCCTAGGCGCAGGAAAAAAACTAAGTCACCGCCTTAAGTCACGACCTTAATTGCTGAAGCTCTCGCCAAACCACTGATTCTAGGAACAGATTTCCTTACCCAAATTGGAGTCGTCGTAGATTTGCATGGTTGGACTCTAACCGCAAGTGATGGCACCACATAAAAGCTGACAGATGACAAGCCGAAGTAAGTACCTTCGTAATAACACGTCGGGACAGTTTGCCAAGGCAGATTATGACTGCCCGGCTGAGAGACAGCATGGCAGCAGCAGTTACTGCACGTACTGGCCCTAACATCAGGAGACGTCGCCTCCAGCTGGGAGAGCTCCTGTAGTTGTCGCACTGCAAGCACATCCCAAACATCTTCGCCGGCAAATATCCCCGGCCTTACCTCGCGGGTGTCGCAGGTTTTACGGCCGAAGAGGTTTCCCCGGCGGCTGAAACTGCAACCCCCAGCTAATGGAAGGGAAGCCCCCTTCAAGGGAAGTCTGATCCCGCTCCGTCCCAGCTTAGTTGGGGGGGGGGGGGGGGGGCAGAAAGGCTGGCGAACCCTTCCGCGAAGCGTCTTTGTCCACGCAAGCCCCGACGTAACTGTGTTTACTCGCTGAGCTACACCGCGGCTCGCGCGCCCGGCATTAAGTTTCAATTACCGCGAGACAGGCACGCTTTTCTTTCCCCCTCTCCCCTTGTCACTTTCCCGGCCGCTCTGTGTGCTACAGGTTACCGTGTCGTGCTGTTTATAAAGCCCACGATTATTTCGCGGATACACTGTACACTTGAAGCTCTTGCGCGAGGCGTATTCATAACATAAAGGCCATTAAAAAAATTCCGGGTAAGCTGTGTTTTTTTTTAGTACAGCCTCAATTGCGCTGAACGGGAATTTTGTGTATGAAATAAATAAAATAATTTAACAAAATCGATGTTGCTTTAATTTATGACGTGGATTCGATGGACGTCTTACTTGACGGTCGGGCGGCTACGCCAGAAAAATCGCGACACCAAAAATTGCTACACGAAAACCGCGGCAAACTCGGCACATCGTTCTCAACCATTGGCTCAACTGACTCCACATCGACACCAGAATCATCAGAGAGCATAGCCACGTCCATTACCAAACAATTTTGTGCATTCCCGTTGCTTCTCGCGAGGCAGCCGGCTGAGGCTACTCTTTCGGGGGCTCGTGTTGTCCAACTGGTTCATTTCTCTCGGCCACTTTTTGCCTCATTCGATACCTGCGACACTCCTCTGCATTTGTAATTGCTTCTGCTCGGGCGACTTTCGCTTGCTTTCTTTCTTTTCTCCGACATAACCTGTTTTCGCTTAGGCGTTTTGCTATTAATGGCTCCAAAACCAAAGTTAGTAACTTTATAGTTATTCCACTCGACTAGTACCACTCAGTGCTCACTCACCAGCAAATTAAAGTTAAAAATCACGCAAATCGGTGTATTACTACCGAAGTTACAGCTCTCATTGAATTAAATTCGACGCTCCCCACCAACGCTCATTACGTCATCACTGCAAATGTTAACCGGTGTGAGTCATACGTAACGACCACAAGGAAAGTCTGCTTTGCTAAGATATAATTTACTTTAACTCTGTATCTTATCGTAGTTTACGAGTTTTAGGCGGTGTCGAATTCTCACCCGAAGTGACATCCAACCCAGAGATCAAAGACATTCATATTCCTGTCGGAAATTCATGTCAGAAATAAACTCATGACAAAAAGGTTTTCACTGACAGTTTCAGTTTACTAAATATCTACTTTACTTTTCCGCATAATAATCGTCCAGTTCTTAAGCACTTTGCGTAACGCTGCACCAGTTCGCCGCCCGGGAACTACACCAGTTGACGACGGCAGTCTTGAGTTCCTCGTCGTCAGCTTGACGGCGGACGGGTAGCAGTCGCCCACGAAGCGGCGGCGGCCAGGTCTTCAAGGACAGTCCAGCGAACTGCAGACATCCGCGACAGCAGCCAGTCCCTCGGCGCACCGAGGCGAGCAGGCACAGTGGCACAGTGCAGACGAGACGTGCATCTGCTTCACGTCGCTGATTGGACTGCAGTGCTCTTGACACGCCCTTCACGACCCTGAGCCAGTTACAGACCACGAGAAGAAGTGGTCGTCCAATCGCGTCCAACCCTTCAAAACACGTGATCTCGTTATCGACCAATGAGCTTTGTAAAAAAAAAAATTACTTGATTACACGTAGGGAAGTTTAGAACCTATTGCTTGGAGTGAAATAAATCCAAAAAGTATTCGATTTTTTAGCTTTATATTATCTTGTTGTGCTATTTCACATTTTTCGTGCAGTACGAAACATTAGTTTTTAAAGTAAAACTACGCTCTAAACCTTAATTTCATTAAAAAAAAAATATTTTCTACGGTAAGTATTAGCGGCTAATTAAATCATCTATAAAACAATCCGTGCGGTTAGAATAGGTTCAGCAACTGCCATTTGTCATGTAAATACACTGGTCAGCTTAAAACTTAGAGCAAGTTTATGCAAAAATCGGTAATGTTGGTTTTTAAATGAAGTATAAGTACACAGTTAGACACTAACACTTTGGGAAAACATCTACCGAGTAACAAAATATACTCTGTCCAAGATGTTATGTGACTTTCTGGGCATATTTTGCAAGAAACGGAATACCTCTAAAAGAAAAGTATTAACAAGTAATTGAAAGAACCATACTGTGTGAGGCTGTGCCTCAATGCGTACTTATATTTCTACACGATACTGGTCGAATAACCGACTTGTTTTAAATATTGTAAAAACTATTCAGCTAAATTAAACCCATGAAGACACAGAAGCTGGTTTTCGCTCTTTACCCGAGAATACTGATTTGTGATATAACAAAAAATCGTATTTGAAAAAATTCGTAAAATATAGGTACTGTTAACTAATACGTGGGCTCACAGTTACTCTGAATTTGGCGAATATTTAAATACTATATTTATATTTAAATACATGAACTGTGTTATAAAAAGAAACTAGGAATTTTCGCGGAGTCATTAGTCTAAAATTCACAGTTCTGTGTATACCTACTCTGCCCGCATACGCTTTCGTATTGGCTGATTCCTCACTGTAGACCTTTCCCTTCTTCTGAATGGATCGATGTGATTCGTTCACTCGACTGCTGGATGATAGTTGACTGGTCCCCAGTCGTAGAGGGGAGTTCCCAAACAATTGTGACCAATAGTCAAACCAATGAAGATGTATAGATGTTGGCAGTTTACCTTGCAACCAAAAAAGAATTGCGAAATTTCCGTGTTTTTTGTTCTAAACTCTATTCCCCGATAAAGTTCATGTACTTCTATTCCACTGGTTCGTCATACGTGCAAAGCAATAAATGTCGCCTTTTGGCAAACCTCTTTTTTTTTTTTTTGCTAGAAGTAATTGCAGGTGTGCGTGGCGTGTTTACACAGCCCCGGGCGCTCCTGTTTCATTAGGCAAATGGCGGCGCACGCGGTAATTCGCAGGGAGAGAGCAGGGAAACACCCAGGCCACTGAGAACAGCTCATCTTGTTAGCAGCTGTGCAGTTAGCGTACAGAGTGTGTGTGATGTTTTTAGTAGCAGCGGTAGTAGTGCGTGCGATGCTGTTTCCCGCTCGTCGAATGTACTGAACTAATGACGGATTTAATAAATTAACTACGCATAATTTTTTTTCCCAACTTTTTATCCGTTTAATTTTTACTAGCGACGAAGTGAAGGCGCTGACCACCTTGTCCTACACCTAACCACAACAAAATAAAATAAATTACTTTTAATAATAAAATAATACCTTAATCTTAGAATAATACTGAAAGACAGCGTTTTCAAAATACCAAATTAAGAACATAATTTTCATTAAAAAATCTGAATAAAAGAAATATTTTCATAAATAAAAAGATATAATTTTTTTTAAATTTAGGCCATAACTACTGGCCTTATTTTCTTTACAGGGAAAATTTGAACACTTACAAATAACTTTAAACAAATAAGAAAAAAAATGGCTGACATAATGAAACTTATTTAACGAAAGATCGCTACTTCCAATCGTTCCTTTTTTTTTCCAATGTGAAAATGGTCTAACATCTCGTGAACATCGAAACATTAAAAACGGATGGAAGATGAGATGGGGATATGTGAAAGCGGTGGAATGCATGCACAAGGTAAACTAAACAGGAAGAACCCGAGAAAACACGTCTGCTCGCAGGAACGCCCGCCACATTTTCAACTGGGTAGAAGTCCGGGTTTTGATTCCGCTGCAAACCGAGCCCGTTTCGATCCTAATGGAGTGATGATAGGCAGGTGATCCTTCCACACTACCATCTAGCCCGCTCCTCCTCCCCCCTCGACCACAAGATTCACTGACTAAATTGTATAATATGAAATATATTTTTGTCCACTGCAATATCATTTAATGGATAGTGGTATGCAGTAGAATCATTAAAATCTTGCTGTGTAAAAAATTGTAAATGTTTGTGTCAACTTTTGACATCCGTACAGAGCCACAAATGTGTTAAAATAATTTAAAATATAATTTTTGCAATAATTTTTACAGCACTTGTGTTTTAACTTTCAGTAGGTCTCGGAATCTTTTCGCGAAATATGCATGCCTCTATAAAAAAACTTAATTATATACAGGTGGAGTGAGTCGAGCTTGAAGTGAAATGAATCTTTGACATAAAGGTTGCCGTAATTATAAGTAGAAAACTGCAAAATTCGCGTTATTTTTTTGACCGGTATGAACTCCACATTCTTGTACACAAATAAGTCGGTGTATATTTAGAGACCCGGAAAATTTCGCGGATTCGTCTGGCCTCAGGGTAGAATTCAGTCATAAGTGTGCTCTACCAATGTTTTGGTTCCCATTGTTTAATTTCTTAGCGATAACACTTTTATACTTGTTAATTGGCACTATATGATTAGCTTACTTTTCTCCTAGCTGGCCATCGTTAGACGTAAAGGGACGGGAACAAATAACTGCGGTCCAATCATGAACACAGTGCGAGAGAGTAAAATTTTGCATTTTAACATGCGACTTAATTCCGTATCTCCATGTATATTATCTTTTGCTGCTGGCACATATTACCTTCCGGTCTGATTTCATGTGATTGGATCGTTCAAATTTTCTAATAACATTAATAATGGTTTCTTTCTTTTTCGGCGCATGTAATATTTACATATGGTCCGATCAGAACGCAGTTAAAGAGAATCAAGATTTTCATTCGGAACCTCCGAACAATAACGACTATTTGGTAAGTCCTCTATTTATACACAGATGAAATTGTTATCTACTTTTAGAAGAGATTCCTTTGGAAACCAGTTGTCGAGTAATAGTTTGCAATACTTCAAGAAATGTGTTGTAACTTTGTACAACACATGGCTATGGTTAGGAGCACGCATATTTCGAGAAAAAAAGATTCCGAGACCTATTTAAATTTAAAGCACTGTACTATTGTCTGTGTTTCGTGATTGGCTGAATGTTTTTTTCCAGATACACGTATTTCCTTACAACACCAATCACATTAATCCAGTGCGGAAGCAAACGCATACTGAGTGGCCCGGTAAGATAATGCAACGACTTCTCTCGCAGGCGGCCGCCAATCACAAGGAAGAAACCGCTATTGCGGGTATACCTTGTTGCATTTAATAAGCGTTCAGATTTGTTCGCAAAAAAAGGCCTCCCCAGCTATGGTTCTTTTTGCAAGTATGAGATACGTTTTTCGAGATAATATTCACTATTTCTATTGAGAATTGGCGCTGTTTTTATAATTAAAATGATATTTCATTCAAACATAAATATTAGAAAAATAGGAAACATAATAGAATACTCAATAATTGGACTGAATTTTGTTTTATTATGCTTATTTATGTGCGCAGTTAATATTGCCAAGCTACTCAGGGAACGGTTTATAAATAACTTTAACTATTGGAGGCTCCGAGACAACACACAGCATAAATTCCCGGGTAATAATCTGAACCCTTTATTACTGCGAACACAGTTGTTTTAATGTAAATGTTAAAAAATTACAATATCTGTAATTTTACATTAATATTTCTTTTCCATTAATTTGTAGGGGCAGGCATTTTTTTGCGAAAAAATCTGAATGCCTATTAGACTGCAACAAGTTATACTCACACCAGCGGTTTCTTCCTTGTGATTGATGGCCGTCTGCGAGTTAAGTCGTTGCCTTATTTGAACCGAGCCATTCATCACGCGTTTGCTTCCGCACTGGATTACTATGATTAGTATTGTAACGTAATACATGTACCTGAAAGAAACTCACCCAATCACAAAACACAGGCGATGGTACAGTGTTTTAACTTTCAGAAGTCTCGGAATCTTTTCGCGAAATATGCATGCCTCTAGTTGATGTTTTTTTAGGCCTGCAGTTGCTACAAATGGCAAACGTTTCCCAAGTGTTCGTGGTCCGAATGGTCGCCAGACAGGTTCTGTAAATCCTCCACCGCACAGTGGGAGATTTGGCCGAAAACGTGGTCAAAATGCAAATCGCGAACTTAAAATCCCGACCAAACTGGCAATGTGGTAGTAATGTTAGATCATCCCTGCATGTGAAACCGGATATGGCAATGAGAAATTCCCATATCCTGAGGTTTCACGGCAGTTGACAAGTGAGGGTCGAGTGCGTTGGGCGGACCTAACTATGTTGAAGATAATTCCATGCTGTGCTAAAGTGAATGTCGCGGCCGTAAAAATTGATATTTTTGAGTTCTGTAAAATGGATGCAATTCCTGGAGATATGGCGTCTATATCGCTGCCTTATGTTGTTATATATAAAGCTGTAATGTTTTTTTGTTTTATTTTCTAAAGCTACTTTGTGAACATAATGAAAATTTAGTTTTATCATATTACATCGAGGCTTTTAGTTGGGTATGCCACATTATGCACCTTTCTTTCGAAATAGAGCGTTTAGTTTATTGTTTTAGTAATACGAATTTACAATAACTAGCTGCTAATATGTGCTACCCTTTGTGTACGATATTTTTTCCTTCATTGCTGCACTGGTGGCGACTCCCTGAGGCTACGGCGGGTCTAAGCCGACCCATCATTGTCGACAATGTGCATAGCCCGTCTAATACCAGATGCCTTTTTTGTTATTCCTTCATAAGCTTCACTAATTGTCAGTTCATTCTCGACATCGTCATCGATGTCTGTTAAAGTCTGGAGAAGTTTACTAGTGGTGGTCTAGCCTTTCATAAATCTTTGATGAAAACCACATGTAGTGTTGGTATAGTGAGATTTTTTATTGATACGGAATTTTTTAATACTGGTAAGAAACAAATATAAAGTCCTTCAAAGTTGTTCACTAAGAAGGACAATTGTTTTAGATTTTCCAGCTGTATAATAACCATATAATGATGGGTGGGTACACACAAACCCATAAGGAATTTATTAAGTTTATGTCTTGTGTTGTTTTACAATTCAATGATTGTTATCTAATGAGATGAAGAAACTTTCTAAATTAGTTCACGAGACTGTATGGAATGATGGGATGGAAGAAATGGCAACAATTGAGAAATAAGAGCGAAGTTTAACAGCCTAGGTCTTCAGTGCCAGTGACTGTGATTTGGGGTAGAATCGAAGCATGAATGGAATACAACAGTGAAATGGGAAGCACTCCGAGAAAACTAGCTCTTCTAGGGCCAAGTCAGTTACATTTCCCCTCTTAAGAAATTCCGGATCGACCATAACCAAGAATGAATCCCGCGAATAAGACATTATTCCTAAGAGTATACTGTTGCGAACGCAAATGAGCACTGAACAAAGAACTTGTAAACGAATTCACCAAAAACAACACAATGTAATGAACAATTTTTGACATCTTAATTATGGTAGAATTTTGTTGACTATTTCTTTGGAATTTTCTTTTTTCACTATAACAGAATGGCATAAAAATATCAGTGCATTTTATTACACTATTGTAATTATATTCAACAAAATGGTATTAATAATTTCTGAATATTATGTTTTTAATATTCCAAATTGTTTTTAATCTATGTTACTATATTCATACAGAAAATAATCCAAGAAAGGACTCCATTACTGCGAACCAATTTCCCTCTTTCCCCGATGTGAACTTTTTTACCCACCCAATGATTTTAATAAGCGCCATTGCAGTGCAGTTATGCAAAATTTTCATTTTAGGATCAGGAGAAGAAGAACTGGCATATACTAGGAGGGAGCTATTCTTGATGCTGAAGGGCTTCTTAACTACAGATACAAGAACTAGTCTGGAACACCTACAGAAAGTGTTGTCCGAGAAACGGGGTTGCATTATAACAATACCTGCGAGTGCAAGGCCTGCTTTGTCCACGTTTTTTTCTAAGCTAAACACTAAATGGAAAGAATCTTCAAAAAACATTTACTATTTTCTGAATAAAAATCAAGCATGGCTCAACAAGAACATTTGTATTCCGGTAAGTATCCCCAGTTCTGGAGAGTCGGCAAAGAAACGTGGATGCCCTTCTGTGGAATTTTGTTCAAGTAGTGAACGAACGAAACGAAGGAGAACAGAGCAACTACGTACAAATGTAGACATGTCGATGTTGTCTTATGCCACTCAGATGAGCCTTCGTTCGTCTGGTAATATAGATGCTGCCAACATAGTAAAAGACATAACCACAACTACCCCAACAAGAGCTTCGAAATATCGGAAGCGTTATATAGTATGCAAGTCGAGAAGACAATATCTGCAGATGAGGCTTTGTCTACAATGGTTGAAGCTTAATTGAGTAGGCATCAATACAGTGTATTTAGATCAACAGCGCGAAAACACAACTGCAAATTGTATCCCAGTTATGAAGCAGTAAGGGAAGCGAAATCGAGGTGTTGTGCACCGCGTACGAGTATCACAGTTACTGAGAAAAGTGCAGAAGTGAAGTTTCAAAGTCTGTTAGATCACATCTGTCAACGTATTTTACTAGTCCAAGAAGTGATACAAAGTTTACATCCCAACGATGTGCGTGCATTAAGTTTAATTTGTAAATGGGAATGTGATGGGAGCTCGGGACACAGTGAGTACAAGCAAAGATTCAACAACGATTCTGATTCGGATGAAAATGTGTTCTTAACGTCTTTTGTACCATTGCAAATTGTTTCTTCTGAACTGAAATCTCGGGACGAAATTGTTATATGGAAGAATCCGAGGCCTTCATCTCCCAGGTTTTGTAGGCCAATCAGACTGCAGTTTCTCCATGAAAACACTGAATGCATTGTAAGAGAAAAATACTATATCGAGCAGCAAATTGAATCACTTGTTCCACTGACTGTAACAATAAATGGGAATGAGATATCTGTTACATACAAAATGTTATTTACCATGATGAGCAATTTTCAATAAAATTACAAACATTTAATATGCATATTATAGACTACAAATTATATGTATTTTTTTGGTTATTTTAGCCTATATAAAATGAACGGCCATTAACTAATCGATTTTAACATTAAATTCGTAATCAGCGACCTCTAAAACCCCTATAATGGAGTTTGTATGACATAACATTGGTTTTTGTATTTTTGACCACGTTTTCGGGCAAATCTCCCACTGTGCACCGGCCGCCAGTCACTAACTAACGAGCGACCCAGGGCGACGGACGGGGCTGAAGGTCTCTCTTTGAATAAAACATCCAGGTGCGAGACCCAGCGACGTGAGCCGGCTCTCTCAGGCCGGCGATTGGGCGCGCGGACAGGCCCTTCCACCTGATTGGCTCGCGGCGTCCCGCGGGACTCGCAGCCCAACTGGCAGGCGCCTGCTGGACCCAGCCTCCGGCGAGGACCCGGACAGACGTCAGGGCGGGGCTGAAGGCAGAAGCGTCCTCTGCGCGGAAAATAACAAAGAATATGTATGTTGGTTCAGGGATGGTGATTTATCCCAAGGTTTTTTTTAATAGATTCAATAGATAGGGGCATGCATATTTCGCGAAAATATTTCGAGACTAGATGAAAGTTAAAACACTGTAGAACCGTCTGTGTTTCGTGGTTGGGTGAGTTTCTCCCAGATACATATCGATTGTAACAACACCAATCACTAGAGACCTGCAAAATTCGCGGATTCATTCGATGATAGGCTAGAATTGAAACACATATACCTCTTAGATAATTTTGTTATTGGCTTACTGTTCATCTGGAAGAATCTCAACCAGTTATAAACCCTCAACCAAAGAAGGGTCGAATCACAGACAAACCAGATGAGACGACTTACAAGTCGGCAGCCAATGAACTTGCGTTATTTGTCCGAGTGTACAGGGGTATGTGCAGTCTATCCTGAAGGCCATCGAAACCGCGAATTTTGCAGGTCTCTACCAATCACAGTGATTCAGTGTGGAAGTAAACGCGTCCTGAGTGGCTCGGTCAAATAAGGCAATGAATTCTCTCGCAGTCGGCCGCCAATCACAAGGAAGAAACCACAGGTGTGGTGATACCTTGTTGCAGTCTAATAAGTGTTCAGATATTTTCGCGAAAAATGCCTGCCCCTATCAATAGATTAATTTCATGTCTGAAAAATTTAATTTAGTAGAGATATATACAATTTTCGTGTTATTATTTGTAGGGCCTACCAAAATTAGTTTATGCACGCCCCCAAAGAACAAAAAAAAAAACAATAACAAAATTTAAATGACCCAGTCACGAGTAATACAGCCGGAAGGTAAAATATGGCAGCAGCCATTGGATAAAAAAAAAAAAACCAATTTTTTTGTACACGAGATTTTGGAGTTCATTATGATGCCACGAAATGAACATGATTTCGCAGGTCTCTATTAGTAAGATACCCTATCAATTCGCGATTTATTTGACCAACAGAATGGACTCGGAACATCTCTAATTCATTTGAATTTTGTGATTTGGAGCCTCGATAATTTGACACGATCCACATCATAGTTTTAATCATACTTGCACAGAACAAGTCCCGGTGTGGCTTCTAGTAGGAAAATCAGCCAGGGAACAAGCTGGTAAAATAAACCGCGAAATATTGTTAATTACCTTACTGGCTCTGTCTGACGAAAGAAGCTTACGTTGGCTCTTGAAGAGACCAATTAGAAGGAAGATACTTGATAAGATAACGTCAGCGGTTCGTTCGAAAATAATTTCGTTTCGTCGAAAATATATTCTTCAGCCAAAATACGCCCGAAGAGGTTACGGGTTTTTGTACACTATATTGACACCCAAGATTTTTCTCATGAGTACTCATGTCTTAACATAAGACAATGATTTTAATGGCCTACTAATCAGTACACATATTAAATACCTACATCACAGCCATAAATTGAGATAAAAAAAAAATTGCCGCAGGCCTAGTAGCCGATATCAACGGAACTTGGAACTTTACAATTCTTAAAAAATAAATTCATATTTCTCATGCCAAAATCATGACACCACACTATTCAAAACACAACGAAAAGCGTAAAACGATTTTAGTGTCTTTGAAATTGAACTACAGGCCTGTTTTTTCGGCTCGTGAGCATGAGTCCAACTAGAGCCACGATAATTTCAATGATTCATTGGGTAGCGAGTAGACTTGAAGCACAGATACACGTGTTTCACGTTGGTGACTGGACCACAGTGCTTGACGCCCTTGACGACCCTGAGCCAATTGTAAACAAGGAAAAGAAGTGGTTACCCAATTACGTGTAACCCTCCAAACGATTCGACTTTTTATCGTTCAATGAGTATTCTAAGAATGATAGATAGTCTGTAGGCATGTTGGGTTCATACTGGAGTGAAATATGTCTGCGAATTAATCATAGCTCTACCCATTACTTTAAAATTTTTAAAAATCTGATTTTAAACATGGCACTTGCGTTTGTTTACATACAGCATTTTATTAAATTCTAATTAAACATTATTTGTAATTAGTGTTTCGCTTTTTTTTTAATAATCTTACCATGACTAACTTGTCTAGTGGCCAGCTTTTTCCCCCTCAAATTTTGAGGTGTGTGTTGACGTATCACCATTTTATAAGGTTTTTTTAAAAATAATTAATTTACAATTTATACACGTCATTAGACTTTCAAAAATAAATAAACATATTTTCGGCCATAATTCATATCAGAATAAACATAGTTTAAAATAAACATAATTTTCATTAATAAAATGTCTTGGTCATGGCTTTTGAATTCTAGGAAAAACTTGCTTATTCGTTTGAAGTCCACGTCGGGAGTTATGAAGTTGGATGTGGACGCGAAAGGCCACGGAAAATCGACCTTATAACTTCTCGCTAGAGTCCTGGCGGCCGTGAGCTCAATTGAGGCGATCCGTGGGTTTCATTTCAACGCCAGGGGCAACTCTTATTAATCTACGATTAGCGAGCAAGTGGCCAAATTGTTCGGAGCCTGCTTTAGCCTCGGAGGTCTCGAACACATTAAGGCCCCATGTTTATCGTTCATTTACCTCACACAAACATGCCCTAGCTATATTCTGAATTAATTATCATAATGATAGTCTAAAATAAGTCCTAAGCATCGGATTTATAAATTTCTATAATAGAACGTGAATACATTTTTTTTAAATAGGTCATTTTCATGTCGCAGCTTTTAACGGACCTGTCGGGTTGCTCAAATTATTCCAAAAAATGCACACGAACGAATGTATTCTGAGAGTAGAGCGAATATTAGGTACACAGGGAAAATTTTTTTATTATGTAGTATGCGTTCATACTGTTTATACGTATATATGTGCTACTTGTATGTGATGCTGTTATACATAAATGGAGCACCACGCTCTAAGTGTCCTTTAGTATTATATGCAAGAAATGTAACAGATACATCTCTCTTTGTATAGGCATATGTTAACTAGTGTGCGTAATTGAAAATTATATCTTTGAAAACATAAAAGCATCTAGGATTTTACTCCTACCAGGCGTAAACATCAAAGAATAATTAAACTATGAAAGAAATTGTATGAAAGATTTTATATATTACTAGCTAATAAATATCGCGCAATTATAGAGTATTGCTAAAAAAATTTACCATTGAAAGTAAATAATATAATTTATTCAAAACATTTTTATTAAATAAATACACAATGCATTGTTAGGTCCATAAAAGTTTCATATAACAAATCCGTTTAAATAGTGATATTTTAAGTGGTTATGCTTAGGCCTTATTAATTTTTAATATAGATTTAGTATCCGATTTTAAAACTTCTGTTCTAGAGTATTCGAGGATAGATTTTTACCTTGATGAAATCACAATTACCTCCTTTTCATTTCATGAGATAGACAGTCTAAAACACTGGTGAACACGCTCCTATTTCATTTTAACTAAGTTTATGCCATCGTTTAAAATAAAAATTTCATTTAATGGTTAGAGCAATGCTTAGAATAATTAATTAATTTCACCTTATTACGAACACCTAAATTATTTAAGGATATTTTGATTCAAAAGCAATTTTATTTGAAATGAAGAGTACAGATATTAAATTTTTTATCCAACGTATAGTTTATTCTTAGTTATGTTTAGTATTACTTAAACGAATACCACAAATATTTTACCCCTCTTTCCTTTTCCCACACGGATGCCAATGTAAAAATTCAGAACGAAGTAAATATGGCAATATCCGTTTACCTAACAAAAACCAAAATTATTCTGTTTTTTTTTTCTTTTTACCGCAGTTGGAAACTCCGAGATAATTGTAATAAACTTGTATTTATATTGAGTTTAAATTTATCTTGTCAATACTGATTTAATGAATATTTTAAATAATATTAATCCCTGTTACAACCTAAAAAAAATGATATTTCGGAGAACGTTGAATAAGAAAAGGTAGCTTACTGTATGTTAATTTATCATTTCAAATATCTTAAACTAATAAGTTTGATTTGATCATAAGATATATTTTTTAATGTTTAAACCATATTTACAATGTTGCACCTTATAAAAAGTACAACTTCAGCAATTTATAAAAAATAGTGGGTAGATTTTGCATATTTGTAACTCATATCATATAACTTACATCCCGATTGATAGCTTCAGCGATACAAATTTTATATTAATTTTTTTCCCCTATTTTTCACCACTTTTGCTTCGAATAAAGAAAAATGGTAAAATTTAAAATATTCTATTAAATAATAAAAAAAATATGTTATTCTCTGCTTAGTTTTTTACCTTAATTTTAATTTGCTTAGATATATAATTTACTTCTATAAAAAATAACGTCTCCCCGTTTCACTCCCTCTGGGGTCGAATATCGAAAGATGGAAACAGTGTTCTACGAAATTAATTATTTATGCTAAGTTTCAAATTTCCTCCCTTTTTTTAAGTAGATATGCATTTTTTATGATAAAACAAAACGTACGCCCTATTCACACCCTTAAAAGACGAAAACCGGAAAATTAAAAAAAAAAAAAATACAATTCATAACTCTATATGCTTGTTGTTCATTCTTAATTTCTAACCCTTAGGTCTAATAGTTTCGGAAATATGCCTTTTTTCCCCCTATAAACAGAACTTTACCTCAGTACATCTCTTAGGTACGGAATCTTGCTAGTTTATTATTTTTACCATTTAGTTTACGTCTTACTTAATTACGAAGATACGATTTTTTTTAATGAAGGAAAACTTACTTTGTTTTCAACCCTATTAAAAGACGAACTGAAATAAACAAAAAAAAAAGCAGTGCGTAAATCTAGATACAAGTTTTTTTTAGTTTCTTACTTTTAGTTTTAAGTGATTTGGAAGGGTTATTACAGTTGAAATGTACAATAGATTACATAGGATCTGATCAGAGTAGAATTACTGTTTGTAATTTCATAGCATAATAATGTAAGAATCATAAAATATCAATATCAGTTCAAATCAACAAACACATTTTGGAAATAAAAAAATTACAATTCATCACTGTGCTGATGTTCCGGCACAATAGGAACTAAATTTCAGTTTCAACAACCCAAATGGTTGGTTTGCTTTTTAATAATGACATAAAATATCCTATTGTGTGATCTTTGTCTTTAAAGAAGACCAAATTGCAATAAAACCACACAAACAATGTATTGTTTTGACCTAGAAACTTTCGAAACCAAAATGAAGTCAGTGTCTTTATGTCTCTTCAGCATATACAACAACCAATTTTAGAATGAACTCTGTTCCGGCATTTTCATCACCTTTTAGAAAGTTCCTAATGTTTTGGAAATTTAATCCATGATGTGTGAACACTGAAATCGATATCCGTATTTTTAGACTTCACGGAGCCGTCAATGCTATTTCCTATGGCTGTAGATTAGTTCACACAGCTTAGGCAGACTCGAATGTCTTGACTCTGTAAATCGTGTAAAAACCGTACACGTAATTTTAAAATGCTAATAATATTCGTGATTTACTGACGTATATTCGAGTACAAATTCAAAGTGATTTACTGAAAGGCTCCTTTGAGTAATGAAAAGATTGCTGCGTGTGAAATTATATTTTTCGAGTTCAAATACAAACCATTTTGCAGTTACCTCGTCATCAGGACGAACCTTTAATTTTTTCGAAAGGCTGTTTTTTTTTTTAATAAAAATATAAATACAATTAATTGTTTAGAGTGGTAATTCCGGTTTTGAGTTACAAATTCACGGGACGTACGTTGATTCGGAATTAGTAATTTTCCGAAAGCGTTACGGAGATTTATATTTTTGTTTTATGTACCTTTCCTTTTCCGTATATCAACTGATTTTTCTAAGCGTGTGCGCCAGTGAAATTAATTATTTCGACACTTTTAAGTTTGCAACGAAAAAAACTGTTGAAATACACGTGTCACGACACATTACAACTAACCTAAGAAGTTAACGGCGACGGGACCTTTGAGTTTACAGCGGCTCGGAAACACTTCGACTACCGCCATTCGTCGGCGTGATGGTATCGAACCCACGACCCTCAACACATCATGGCAACCGAGGAGAGAGAGAAAGAGAGGGAGACACACGCACACACACACACACAGAGAGAGAGAGAGAGAGAGAGAGAGAGAGAGAGAGCACGCCAAAGGTGTAACACTTCAGTATTCGCTGGAGGTGCAGTTTTATTTGTAAGCTCTGTCAAAATAACCTGAGATTTTTTTTTATATCGGCACAATTTCACTGAGTTTAGCCTTCGGCTTTCTTGGATCCAGTATTTTAACATTAAAGTACATAGTTCGATGCAGGCGATTTTTTTTTTTGTCTTTGGGCTTCATTTTTGCGTTAGAATGCACCGTTGGAATTGTGTTAGCTTATTAGTTTCGGCAAGATATCCAGCCACTTATAATTCCCGATTGTTGTAAAATTTCCCCCATTCGTTGAACTAGGGAAGAAGGGAGTTCAAAGTTCACTCTGGGAATACCCGCATCAAGTTTTTCACGGACGATAGGGTTATATCGTGAGTAAAATGTTCAGATTTGTCTAAATAAAACATGGTTCTGTCATGTTCATTAATACACCATAGTAAACAATGTATGCAATGTAAACCATGAAGTTCGAAACATCTAGGTAATATAAATATATATGCATGCAATAAATGGTAAACTTCATAATTTACTAAATGTTTTCTGTACAAAATAGTTTTTTATTCGTTTATTTCTTTACATCATTTCCGTTTTACAGTTATAATTTCGCAAGCCCAAGCGGGCCCCCACAGTGAGAGAATATACACCCATGCAGCACGCCGTTCCGCGCTTTGCGCTTAGAGGTGAAGGTTCACTTGGTAAATGTGCCAGTGTCGCCCTTAACTCTCCTCCTTGCTTTTGTGCAAGAAGCTTGCACGATAGTTCAATGAACGCGGCTACCTATTAAAAAAAAAGTTATTTTCTCGTAAAAATTTTTATTCGGAGTTCCTAAATACTTGATTTCTCTCAGAATTTTTTTCTGGTAACTTTAAATCACTCATTGCGTACGTTCGCACGATTTGCCTTGATAGGCGGAACGGAGACCATTTCGTCATTGTCACAAATTTGGTGATTTCAGTTTTTTTTTTTTTTTTTCATTAGACGATTATGATTTTTGTAAGTTTCATACGGAGCATTAATGAAGAAATTTACATTTTAAATAAAATACAATTTTTCATTAATTTCCTTCACCAATACATTCCGTCGCTGTTCCATACCCAATCTCATCTCACCTCACGCAGTATTCAGGCTGTCGGAAGGGCAAGTCTGTACCTTGGGTAGGGCAGCCTGAGGTGGGATTCTACGTGTATATTTTCATTTTCATCATTATTTTAAAAATAAATATTTTTTAAACTTTATTAACGGGGAAAATAATTTAAGCGTAAATGGTATATTGGCCGTTATAAATTGGATAGTTTCTCGGTGCGGAATTATTTTCAGAACAACTTGGAAGTTAGATTTTTAGTCAATTAATAATTTACGTTTGCCCGGCGGTGCGAGCAAACCATTCAACTATTTGTGTGAAGTTATGACAACTTAATTAAAAAAAGCCAATTAAATTTTCCCTCAGTATTACATCATTTCGCAGTTTGCAAGGATAGCGCGCAATATTTCCATCGCATTCGACACGGAATTATAATTACGTACATTTAGAGTGAAAGAAGAAATGATGCTCGTGTACATGTGCGCCCGCGCAGTATGGGGTCGACACAATGTGGAATGCACCCACGTGTTAGGGGGACCGGGGTCCTCCTCGGGAAATATTAAAAAACTAGCATTAAATTGTTAATTTTTTAAGGTTTTTCAGTCTATTTTCACCACAAATAACAATATAACTGCTAACATTCTCTATTTATCCTAAACGAATCATTTTTTATTACTTTAATTAATAGCCAAATAATTTATAATGTATATATCATTTTCACACAACTCAAGAATATGCCTATTTTTTTAATTGTTTGAGTGTTCTGCCTGATGTTTTGTCATTTAAGTAAAAAAGAAGCAAACGTAATACAAAAAAATGAAGTTTTTTTTCAACTTTTAATCAATGTCATCATCACAAGTTATTTTTATACAAAATGAAGTCTTCTCTTTTGGCTTGAGTTAAAGTCATCAATTACTTTGGAAATGTCTATATCAACACTCCTTTCGAGCTAATGGGACAACCTCTTTATGCCGATCGTATTCCTGGTGTATGTTTTCAACCGCCACAAGCTAGAAAAATACCTCTCACGGGATGCTGGGTTCATTGGTATTGTAAACAACAAACTGTAAAGTTCAAAAAGTAGAGGGAACACGGTTTTAAAGACTTCTCAACAATAATGTCACTTCTTTCTTGGATATTTTTGTTTTTTTGTCTCTTCCATATATTAAAAGCACCTCAGTTCAGCCAGTCAAAAGTGTAATATTTGTACACTACCTTACACTTTCTATATCTATGTCAGTTACAAATAAATCTTTGCTTAAATGGTTGAATACATGTAAATTGTTTTCTTGAAGTAGGCTTCTATCTCCTGGTTTAGGATGTCAATAACTGGCCAAAAGACTGAAACTTTGTAATACTGCTCTACAGATTCAAATGAACTTGACTTCTTCCTCCTTTAACAAAGCATTGGTTTATCTACCACTGTCAGGGTCTGTCTGTGCAATTTCTTGTAGAGTCACGAGAGTGGTTTCAAAAGTATCTGACAAAGAACGCACTGCTTCAACACTGCAACCTCATATGGTATCACTTTAAAACTTCAATGTTGCTGCTCCACCACTAAAATTTTTTTCACTTTTTTGAATGTTTTCAAAAACAACATGTCGTTTTGTTGATTTTTCGATAAATTTGTAAAGACGTTGAATTACAAATAACGTGTTTATTATTGAAGTCACGCTTGTGCAACAGCTTACAATGCACATTATATATATATATATATTATATATATATATATACATTGCAGTGAATGTACTTTGCCGTTGGGGCTTCTTCCATAATTCTAGCTGACACTTCTTTACATGGGCCCTCATGTTCGAGGCCTTATCACAGCACTGAGTACGCAGATTTTTAATGTTCAGATCCAGTTTTTAAGTTCATTTGCCAGTGTTTCGTCGTAAGTTTTTGTAGCACGATAAAACACAATAAATAACTCACGAACTTCTAACTTGTCATTTTAATGCCTCAAGAAAATAGCAACTTGTTCATGCTTCGCTATGTTTTGAGTCTCATCAGCTATAATGACAAAATCATTGGCCTTTATGAGAAACAACAAATCCCCAAAGACATTTTCTTATAATTTTTTTAAGCTTAAATCTGAGTCTAATGTTTTCTTACCAATAAATACCACACAATTACAAGTTTGCATTTTAAAAAAAATGTATAATACTAATTGTAATTATGTAACATTGAGTTTTTTTTAAGTTTACTGAAAGTTTGCATTTTTTTTAAATGAAGGGTTACTCAAATAACGGATTAAATTATAATTGACTATAAACTAGTTAGTAAACCCATTTAAGTTGTTATGGATCACAAATAAAACAATTTCCGGTAATTATAAACTATCATTCAGATGAAAAAAATATTAGCATAGGAGTTTAAAATTATTTTCTACAGTAATAACATAGTATATTTTTATGGTTTTATTAACATAATTTATCTTTCTTGTAAACCTCCCTTTAAAACTTTTTTCAGGAGTTTCAAAACGTTTTATCGATGAAAGTTTATGCTGGTGAAACCTGATTTGTAAAAACTACCACAAAATACATATTAAAATAAAATATTTTTGAGTAACGCAGAAAGTATGTTTTGGCTCCATCATATTAATATGACTCTTTTTTATTATTTTCAACAAGTTAAACGCAATGTGTTACAAATTTGAGCTTAAAACATGCATTTATCATAGTGAAAATTTAATAAACATTAAAAACATAATTTACTCACTTTCGCAATCTATGATCACGTACTATTATAATGATTTAAACCAGCCACATGCACATTATTATTGCCTTTTTTCCTTCGTCTTCCCTGATGCAGTTTTAAAAAATAATTAGAATTAGAATTTTCAGTATTGCTATTGTAATAATTAAGAAAATTATTTTTTTATGGTAGTTAGTAACCATTTCATGTGCAGGCATTGCAAAAATTCTGGGTCGTTATGTGCTCAATTAGTCGTTTTGGCTACTAATGAAAAAACCATGGTTATTAAATATTTTCCTTTTTAAATGAGTTTTTGTGTTGACAATTATTAGATGGTGGAAACTCTTTGAAATATTATTATTGAACTGTTACTATGCATTTTATATTATTTTTAGAACTGGCATTCATTTGAATTTGTGGCGGTCATCGAAAAATACTTATTCCACTCGAACGTGTTTAAAAAACAGCATTTTCGATTAGTTTAATTTTTAAATGGCAGAAATGTTATATATTTGTGAACGTCTGTGAATTTAAATAAAAACAAATTACGTTTGAAAAATACTATATTGTTTAGTAACGGGAACAGGTAAACTAATTTTTTCATCATGTAATTTCGTTCTAAAATGGTGTATGGTTTGTATGAAGATCGGCGCGGTTTGTGAAAACGCGAATTTTTAATACTAAAGAACTGACGCAATGCTGATGCTACTTTTTCTTATGTGACACGCAAGAGGCATTCCATCGACATTTCTTCATGTTGAATATAGTTGGGGCGTGTAAAGTTTCCTAGCCTGTGCCTTCTCTTGAACTCACTACATGCTGGCGCGATGATACATTTCTAAGTAAACCCTTTTAATTTATCTCAGTCAGAAGAGAAATAATAAGAAAAAAATTGAGCCAGTGGAATTTCATATTCTCGAAATGAACCCACTTTTTTATTTTGTTACTGCCAGCCTCGCCGAGATTTGCGTGCCTCTCTTTACGTCCTTTCTCTGGACCATCCCTTCTGCTTCGCAAAAAAAAAAAAACAATTAAGAGTAAAAAAATACTCTGTTCGTAATTTACTTTTAGACTACAGCCAGTAGCGATGCCGAAAGGTTGACCTATCTGTCGTTATCATTTAGGGTTTTTATACCGTTCTCTGCGTCGTATGATGATAGCTGTTTTCTCTTTCACGACCGCCCTATTCCTGCGACATTGGATTACATTACCACAGTAAATATTTGTTTTTTTTTTTAGACTTGTGTAAAGTGTTTTTAGATTATTATAACTTTCTTCCTAAGGTAAATGTTGTTACTGGTGAAGAATTTATTCTAACAGCACCGTCTTAAATTGACACAGTCATTTCAAAAAATTATTATTTTTTATAAAATAATTTCTCAAAATGAAGTAATGCTAAATATGAATAGGTAATTCACTTAATATATTAAATATTTTTGTTAATTTTTCTCTCAAACTCAGTGTAACAAGAAACAAGCCAGCACAACAATTGAAACGAGAGTCGACTCTGTCGCACCTGTGTTTTCGTACCATGTGCGTCTCTGCCTGAGGACAGAAGCAGATAGCAGTTCCCGAAACGTCCCTTGTTTCTGTTTTGGAAAACTATTGTGTTTGTTTCGTCTTTTCGTTTTTGTTGTGTTTTTGTCTCGTTTCAACTGTTGTGCTGAATTTTTTGGGGGTTCAATTCATCATTTGTGGGTTTTTTTTTTTTTCGTTCTCTTAGTCCATTTTTCTTGGTTTGTTGACCATATTCCTGTCATGGAATATTATGTGGTAGGGAAGGACGGGGCAAGTTGACGAGCGGGGCAAGATGACGAATGACTTATTTCCACGTCATGGCACTAGATAGCACCACCTAACAGACACTACTAGCGCTCCACACTGGTGGGCACTAAAGAATCGCACAGTGAAGCCGCTGCCACCATTTAGTTGTTTGTTAGATGATGTTCGTACATTTGGTCTGACGTATTGTAATTTTCAAGAACTTCGAAGTAATATCTCATGGACAAACAGGTAAGATATTTGGATATTCAATGCCACACATTATTACCTTAGACTATATACTTTTCTTAACCACTATATATTGTTAACCTTTTATTTTTTTTCCTAGCGAAAAAATCCAATACTAATAACATTGCTGATCGGGGCAAGTTGACTGGGGCAAGATGACGACTCGTCATCTTGCCCCAAGTGCTTTATACGGTTTTTGTGGTATCCACATACAACTCTTTTATAACTTTTGTTTGATTTTCTGAGCTTTATAATCTCATAAGCAAAATGCAAGTGTCATTACAAGCTCACCCATGAAAGCGATTCTGGTTCAGAGGAGAGCTCAGAGGATAGAACAAGAACGTTTGAAGCAACAAAGACAAGAGTCTAGAGAAGCCAAAAAAGGAACTGTTACTAAGAAACTGAAGCTCGATTCTCGAGAAAAATCCAAGAAGCTCCAACTTTCGACAGGCATGACTTCAGCTCAAATATCCGAAGTGCAGTGTCCAGTGTGTGATGAGATTTATGTCAATCCTCCATCAGAAGACTGGATCGAGTGTTGCAAATGCCACACATGGCGGCACGAGGACTGCTCGAACTTTGAAGGAGGAAAATTTGTGTGCGATTATTGTTTATAAAACACCAACTCTGAATTAGTTATGTAAGTTAACTATTAATTGTAATTTTCAACAAACCAAGCCTTTAATAACATGCCTTATATGTAAAAACGCATGTAACAATGTAAAATTAGTTAGTTTACAGTAGTTTGCATTCTAAGAATAAATATGTTTAAACTTGTGTCAAAAATGTCATCTTACCCCGTAGTCAAAGTCATCTTGCCCCGGTAACGGGGCAAGATGGCACATTTGCATTATATTTTTAAAAGGGCAGAATTTTTGAGATAATATAGAAATATAGATTTTTTTCATGTAGTTACACCACGACAAAAGACTATTCTAATAGTGTCTGGAAAGAAGGAAATCGTATTTCCAAAATTAAAATTATAAAAAATGGTGAACTCTTAACATCGCCAACTTGCCCCGTCCTCCCCTATATATATCCTGTTGACAACAGCAATTTTTGCTTAGTTTGTGTTTTTTGTCTTTTGGTTTTTTTGTAGTTTTCTTCTACATACATACATGTGCTTAGCAATGGCGTATGTCCAAAAGCTTACATCAAGTCAGTGTGAACTAGCTTGCGAAGTTCACTTATTAAGAATATTTATCACATTTTAGTTTATCTGATTAGTTTTTAAAGTACTGGAAAGACCATGTGTTCCAGGCTACTGTACTTGGGTATTCATGTAATGATTTCGGAATTGTGTTTATTTTAGAATGTTATTAATGTAATTAATTCAATATAAATAAAATAAATTTAACTGGCCAAATAAGTTGAACTCATTTTTATTTATTTCATTTAACTGTTAGCTGTTATTTCATGTAGAAGTGTTGTTATTAGTATTTTTTACATAATAATTAGGATTATTTTATTCTTAGTTTTACAGATGGATCTATGATTTAACTGGTCTCTAATTAGTTCGCTGACATACACACGCCTAACTTAAATACAAATTATTTACCGCCAGATATTTCAAAAGAAATTATCACTCTAAAAAAATTATAGATATTTGTAAACAATATTTTCAATTCCGGGCTAAAACAGTACATAATTACTAAAAAATTTTACATTATATCTTAACTCGTCTACGACTTTAAGCATGTCAGAGAGGTGTAGAGGGAATAGCGACCACAACAGGGTTCCATTGGACTCTGTGTGAAGTAAAACTTAAAAGTCCTTTAGATAGTAATTCTTATGTATGTACATACGATTAATATGTCTAAAGAAGAATCGGCGATCTCTACTGCAAATTTCTTCATTGTATGCTCATCCAACCAAAATTAAACAAAAGCACACCGTTTAGAAAAAATAAACATAATCCTTCATTAACAATAATGAAATTCTGGTAATGGCGCTTTCACGCCAATATATTACTTTACTAACGCATCGAGAAAATAAAACTAGCTTTAGTCTTATAACTTGATTTTAATTGTTATATTTTAATTTGTTGCAACTCAAAACATAAATTAATGTAATATTTAATTATATACAGATGTACATTCAAAATAATTTTGCGATTTCACTTATTTAACTTATTGCTACATGTATTTTGGCTACCGTCAGCTTTTTGTTAACGTGCGGAAGAAAGGTACATATGAGCTGCAAGTTAATTTAAAACAGTTAATCTAAATATGTTAATTTAATCACGAAACAACCACGAGAAACACGTACCTTGACAACTCCTCTGCTTGGCAAATGCATTTTAATGTTCATGTACACTTAGAATGCACATTTGCAGGTGGTTCGGAAGCTCAATGTAAACATTTCTAGAGATATGCCTACTTATTCATGGGAAATGAGGTATAGTTCACGTGAGCCTCTTGTACCTGGCTCAGTGCATAAGTTTGATACTAATGCCAGTTAAAATCAGTTTTGTAAATATAATTTGTGGAAAATATTTACATCTTTCTAAAACTAGTGACAAATATCTTACATGTAATTTTTTTTGTGGCCAGCGTGGGTCTCGACAGAGGCTTCGCATACTCTCACTCCCACACACCAATCCTCTTGTTTGGTCCGGTTGTTCCTGGCGACAGTCAGTTGCAGTGCGATTCCTCGCCGGAAGCACTGTGCTTGCATCTGCGTGGACGAAGTACTGCCTACGCCCAGCCTTGGTGCTTTGGGTTTCGAAAACTTGCGTCTTGGACAGTGGCAACAAGATAAATATTTTCGTTCTTACGGTCATAAATATTTTGATGACTGGTTGTTTATATTATTATTTAGTTGATTACTTGTTACTGCTACCAAATTATAATGAAATAAATATTGATATTATAAAATTATTTGTTTATGTAAGTAGAATGCTTGACTGGAAACGTGTCAGGATAAACCAGCCTCACAACAGAATACACCTCATCAATTATAATTACGTAAGTCCAGAGGAACTTAGTTTAGTAAATGACAACAACATACGTATCTTCATCTATTAGTGGTGATATATTTAGTTATAAAATACATTTAAAGCTAAACAAAAAAACAATGACTCATCTTAAGAGGTAAATAAAAGTCATAAAATTATCATTAAAATAGAATATTTGTTATCAATAGTAAACCTAGGGTGCACCCAAATTACAGGCTAATAATGTTAAAAAATACTTTATATTAGTTATTTAGTTTTTATAATAAATTTAAATATCATGTTATATCCATAATTAGGATTTTACTAATTGAGTCTATAACTTTAAATGTAGATTAAAAACTTATTCAGGCACAAAACAAAACATATTACAAAGATACTTCATTTAAGTAATTAAAGTCCTTTTTTGGAAACATTAGGTAATTAAAATCTTTTGCCCAACATTAGGCGACGAAAGTCTTTTTCATTTGTAAGCGTTAGGTGACGAAACGTTTGGACGACGAGCAATAATAAAAATTCATTAAAAAAAATAATGGACTTAGCTGAAGATGAGAAATATCCGTGACAGGTTCAAGACGGAAACTTGTACAGCAGCCGGCGCAGAACCATGCTGCCCGGGCCGACAAGGACGTAGATTCAAATAATAATTTTAGAAGGTAGGTTAAAGAATTAACCAAAACGTAAAGAACTTGAAGAGGATCCAAAACGTTAACCTCCTAAATCGGAGGCTGAAGAAATTTACACTGAACTTCACGTCATATTGTAGAACCAAATAAAAACACCACTTCTACGTGAGATGTCTACCAAAAAAAAAAAACTATGGTGCGAAAAAATATATTAATCAACCACCATCACTGACTGGAGCCATCTTGGCGAATGCCGAGAACAACGGACGAAGCGGGTAAGTAATTCTAAAACAATGGAGCATCGGAAGCTTACCGAACTGCCACCAGGTTGCGTGGACGGTACTAAAAAAATGCTCCAGGAAAAAAAAATGGTCTAGAGTACAGACTTTTTATATGAAATCACGTGAAGAAGCGAGGAGAAACTGCAAGCAACTGCTGACAATCACGTGGACAGCACGCCGGGACACGGCGGACAGGCGGGCGTTACTAAAAACTCTTAGGCTAGCACAGAACATCCGGCGAACTAATGGAAGGTTTTGACTGAAGCCAAACGAAAAAAATAGAATTGTGTGCTTAATGGAAAATAATACAAAAATTTAAAGTAAATATCATTAATAAAATTAAATTTAAAAAAAAACTAAATTACGTTTAAAATGTAATTAAACACAAGGAAACATTATAAGACTCAATATAAAATAATTATTAGGTACAGAAAACAAAAATATTTTTACTATTTTACGAGTGCCGAAACATGAAACGGCACAATATTTAGTACATCGGAATCAGACACACATGTTATCGGGATACGCTTTGTTTTTTTTGTTTTCTTTCATTCGTCCATTAGGTGCCACTTTTTTTTATTTTGAAGTAGGGAAGGAGATGTTAGTAAAATTGTATTGATGGCGTGGAGAAACTCCTTACCAAAAAACACTTTCCTCATAATTATTGTAGATATATTAAAAATATGTTAGACATGTATTTAGGACAAATACCATTTATAAAATAGATTTTTATGGGTGAGTACCTACATTAGAAATTAAACTGTAGGCTAAGTGTTTTTAGCAGGGTTTCGAAACTACCTTTTCAAAGTTTGTTCAGGGTTAATTGCCTGTTTTCTTAGCAGGCGAATAATCAAATCCACAAAAGACGCCTTTTATTTCCCCAGCCGCGAAATTTTGTCGTTAACTTCCCATTAGCAAAGTTTGAAAAAAAAAAAATATTATTTCAATTTTAATTCACTGTAGCTGTGTAAGGGACGGACGGAATTCACAACCCGTTTCAATTTTACGAACAAATTTATACGCTTTATTAAAACCATTTTCCAATCTCAGAAAGAGATTCACTCGAATTAATTTTGTGTTATCAAGTACGCTTCTTTAAATATCAACACGGTCATTGTTTTAAGAATTACCTAAGCAGTTTTGATAACGGCATGGCTAATTTTCACAAGGCTGTAGGTAGAGACAGAAAATTTCTGGCAGTCATTTAATGGCTGGTTGAACTGCAAACTATTATTAATTTTTGTTTTATAACATCTTAGCTCACGGTAATGGGCTTTAGGTGGGTGTAATTTCGTGAATAGAACGGAAGTTACTATGCCCGGCAGATATCTTGGCGTCTGAGCTCCCTAGTCCTGTCTGTTGGGGAGGGGAGTGCGAAGAGGAAGCGATACCCTATTGTCAAGGTCAGCCACCAGGTTTGTACTAGCAGAACAGAATACATTCGGCGCGTGACTTCCTACACTACGTAAGTCTGTATCCACGCCCGTGGGGGCCCCAGGGCGGTAAGGCCTTTTGGCTAAGAGCGCTGGGTTACCAAACCAAAAGTGAGAAATCCTATGAATTGTACTTGTATTACATAAGTGTAACATTGTGTAAATTGCAGTGGTTGTGCTCGAATATTTGTACTCATCTGTCAGGAAAAGTAACAAACTATTATCTAAACCTGCAACGTTTTACTTTGTCCCATTAAAATTACTTACGGTGTCTGCTAATTATTATGCTAACCAAAATTAATTGAAATGTTAACTCAGTTACTAGCGAAAACCAGACACGATTTATTTTGGAAAACTAGGTCACTTAGAATGTAAAATAAATTTAAAACTATGCTTCTCAATTCATTGTGTTCTCAAAGTTAATTAAAACAAAAGTCTTACAAGAAAAAGCAAACGACCAAAACATTGCGCAATTGTATCTCTCCGCGCGAAAGCTATCTCACAGTTGATGACGCAGGAGCCAGTCTAGCCCTTATCGTTCTCCGGTTTCCGTACCTAAAACGTTCCATTTAGCGCTGGATGTACATTTAAGTAAACATGGAGCTTGTTATGTTATATTTGCTGCTTTAACTTCATGTCAGTCGTTTAGGAAACACCTGACTACCAACGTTAATGGCATTTAAAAAATGCTTGTGTATGTGTGGCTTTATATTTTAATGCACCTATAATCGATTATTTATTATAAATGTAAATACAATTTGCATTGTACTTCCACTTTATAATGCATATTATAACCTTCAAAACCTCATATATATTATATGATTTGTTTAATGTAAGTGTGAAGTTCTCATTCCGTGATAATTGATTGTATTAGATGACGAAAAAAAAAAATAAGTTAAAATTAATTACTATTATTACTATTCTTATTACTTTCTCTAGGTACTCCCGTTTTCCCCGTTCTGTCATTTCGTCAACGCTTCATACTCATCATTTCTCCACAATAGGCTATCAAGACCTTATTTGTTAATAGCCGCCCAACTCACACACACCCTAACTGCCCAAATATTTTACTCCACTATACACTACGTAACAGTAACGTAGTAAAGATATATTTCCATTGTTTATTAAATACTTCAAATAGCTGTTTTTTTCTGGCGTAGTCTGTGGGTCTTGTCGTTCTTCGCTGACTTTACGAATCCTGACTAAGGACCGTTCACTCACACCCGTGTACTTAGCTGCTCTTGCCGTCTGTCTCTCTAAAGGCTCGAGCAGACATTTATTTTTCGCTTCTTCATCACAAAACTGCATCACGGTTTTTATTATTTCCCGCTCTCCGCTATGTATCACTTTACCGCGCCTCTGCGAGCTGCCACCTTTGCCTTCCATTTTAGGGTATACACTGAAGGGCGATATTTTCCTAACAGCCACTACACGGCTTTCGGCTACGTGTCGCCTGCTTACCCCCTCTTCTTTCTCCGGTCCCGCTGTCCCCGCACCCCCGCGCTGAGAGACGCCAAGATAACTGCCGGCCACAGTACATGGAAAATAAATGTATAAGCCGGTGCTGCCGACCGTGGCGGATGTCGCCGACCAAAGTTCACAAATCCTTAGAGAAACTTTATAGTTGTAACTGTTGAATAAATTGTATCAATATTGGCAGTATTTAAAAAAAATTCCTAGTCGAAAACTAGGTACATTGGCTGGGTTTAGTATTTTTCCAATAATTTTTCTCTATATCGGACCCGTTTCAGCATACAGAAAAATTTTGCTCTGCAAATCGAATGATTCGATAGTCGACGTAGCTACTCCGGCAAATAATTCTAGGGGCGGGTATGGAAACTACGTGTGATTCGCGTCAATAAATGTAATTGAAAACGTTTTACGTATATTAAAGTTATACTTCTAATCCGACTTCCAACAAGGTTGCGTTAAACGTTTAATGCTACCATGGAGAATAACACTACCATGGAGAATTATTTGCATGCAATTAAAAACTATTTTTTAATAATGCCAAAGAAGTATAACTTCTCACGCGCGTACCTAAGTACACGCACCCATTTTTTTAATCATGTTCGGCATTATCAAAATGATTTTAAGTTGAATTCCGTGTCCGAGTTTTGTATTATACGTGCATTTGCAACATTAGAACACGTGAATTTGCTTGTTACCGAGGTTAGGTGTTACACATCTCTGGCGAGTACAGTAGACGCAACATAACTCCAAGCCTGTGTGACGGTTAGAAAATCGATGTATGTGAGTCACGACATTGGGGAAGGCAGACGTGGCGCGGCATCGAGCGATAATGCGTAACTTGATAACAGGGGCTACACGCTACTGCACAGAGTGAAAACTTAGTCCTTCGGTGAAATCCGACAAATACATTCGTTAACACATCCGTGGTACTTACTAAACGTTTTCGTTCACAGTTTGTATCTGAGGTTTGTGTGCATGTAGTGTATCACTTTTGTTCAGAGCCAGTGTTACATATGTACATAGTGCAGTACTTCAGTAAAGTACAACTTTATACTTAAAAAGCCTCCAGTGTTGTCAAAAGTTAAGAGTAAAAAACTGCACTCGCAGGCGCGGGAAATCGTCTATAACGTTCTGCAGTTTATGGAAAATGAAGCGCGATTGCAGGAACCCTCCATTTCACTAGAGAAAGCACAGCTGAGAACAGCTAAGGCGACGGGTGTGTCTCGCACGACTGTACAAACAATTAAAAGGGAGGCTAAGAGGAATGAAGCTGATGAAGGAACATCTTTCGAGACGCCCAACAAGAAGCGAAAGAAAACATGTAAACACGAACCTGACACCTTTGATGAAGCTGTGGTACGACGTACTGTGTAGAATTTTTACTTACTTGAAAAACGTGTGCCGACTGTCGAAACTGTACGACGTAAACTAAAGAATGACATAAATTACCAAGGTAGCAATACAACCTTAAGGACGACTTTGAAGAAGCTGGGATTCAGGTGGCAGAAAACCCAATCGCAGCGCTTACTTTTAATAGAAAAATCAGTTATTCGGCAAAAACGTATAGAATATCTCAAGAGTATGCGTCAATATAGAAACGATGAACGCATAATTATATACATGGATGAGTAATACACATTGTCGTCTCATGTAAAAAATAAAATGTGGAGTTACATGTCCTCAAATGGTTTACTAGTGCCTGTCGCGAAGGGTCAAAGATTAATAATGATTCACGCAGGTGGCGAAAAGGGTTTTATCCCAAATGCTCTTGCAATGTGGAAGTCGCACCAGGCAACAGGGGATTATCACAAAAACATGAATAAAGATAATTATGAAAAATGGCTCACCGAACAATTAATACCAAATCTTCCACCAAACAGTGTTGTTGTGATAGATAATACTCCCTATCAAAATGTAATATTAAATAAAACGCCTACCTCCAGCTCGACATAATTGGAAATACAGCAGTGGTTAAGTAAGGAGAATATTTCCTTTACTAGCGGCATGCTCAAACCAAACTTGTATAACCTCATAAAGAAGCACAAACCTTCGCAAGTGCAGTACTCGGCAGACAGACTATTGGTAAATAGTGGCCACACATTACTTCGTCTGCCCCCTTATCTTCCGGATTTGAATCCGATAGAAAGCATATGGGCTAAAGTTAAAGGAGAAGTCGCTTCAAGAAATGTTACTTGCAATTTGGCAAATGTAAAAAAAAAAAAAAAAAAAAAAAAAAAAACTTTGCGAGGAGATATTTAACCGAATGGGTCCAGAAGATTGGATATCGATTTTCAATCACGTCAAGACACTCGAGAACGAATACTGGGATAAGGATGTGCGTTTTGACATTGAAATTGATAAAGCGATTGTTCAGTTAGGTGATGCAAACAGTGACAGCAGTGACGTTTACACATCAGACTCTACGGATGGAACAGTCAGTGGCGTTGAAGAACTGAGGTAGTGCTTGGAACGTCAGTGGTAAGTGGTCAATGTTTTCTGCTTTGCTCTACCTGCTGTGAAAGGTCGCCGTATCTGCTTATACCCCCTCCTCATCCACCCGACCCCCCACACGTGTTGCAGTCCCTACTTCTTATGTGTGACGTAGCTCAAGCTCGAAGTTATATTGCACCTAGTGTACCGAAAGACTCGTTTTGTCTTGACGTTTTAATTCGGGCCATAGTTGTTTTTACACGTACTAAAGGAGTTTAGAACAACAATTGAACGGTCGCATCATGATCAAGAAATTCAGTACATTATAGAAGAAAGTAGATGAACAGTTGATTACGATTCCAGAGAACACAGGGCCATCTGTTGGTGCCTGTAAGCCATTGAATTCGCGAAGTTTCCGAGTATCTATATTTACAGGTATTTATATTAACTCATTCCATTCTGCATATGCTTAAAATTCTCTTACGGGAAATTAGTTTTATAAACTGTTAATATAAAAATGCAAATAATGCAAGCGTTCTCGTTTGAAGTGGTGGGAAGTTCGTGTGACATCAAACTGGATCCTTGGTGAGTGCTTTATTTCTGTCTGGGTGGGCCGTCACCTTGACTGCTCGGCTTTTGTCTTTGATCTCCTAACAGATAGGTGCCTTCCTTCTCTCTCTCTCTCTCTCTCTCTCCTACTCTCTCCTACTCTCATTCACACGATCTCTCTCTAAACCTCCCCTTTCAACTTATAGTTCGTTTTTGACGACGTTGGCTGGTCCAAGCAAGCGACGTTTGACTAAAAAAAGAAAACCGATGCTGTGGTGGCACTGGGTGAGTGTATCGTACTCGACGCATGTATCAAAGGTACCACATTTAAGGTAGTTAACACTCTTCAGACGAGTATTGGCTAAGAGGGGTAGGGTGGAAGGCAAGAGGAATGTAATTTAGATAGGGGTGGACTGCGTCTCCAAAGATGCCAAAGAAGAGATCAGTGAAGAATCAGGAAGCATTAGACACCAGACAGAAGTTGGGTTGAAAATAAAAATACGTCTACTTTACAAAATTTTCTTATTGATGTCAAATAAGTTAATGTAGGTTAATCTTCTCGTCGATAAGGTAACTAAAGATAGGCGGGAGGACAAACAACGAGAAGTAGCAGGAAAATAATGCAGAGGTGGATTATATGGGAGAATCACGAGGGAAAAAAGACGAAAACGTACCCGTCTCACGGCAACGTCCGCCACGTTTAACACTTGCAAAAAATAATCAGGTTTCGACCCCACCGGGAATCGGCTTGGCGGTTTATTTTCTGCCTTTTTTTGTAAACTTAAAAGCCAAACAATGGAAAAGTAATTTAATCCAGAACGACTCCTGCTTGCTTAGCTTTTAAATATGACCTAGTATCACACACTCAAATTACCCCTTTTGTTACACCTTTAGTCGTCGGATTTCGAAAAAAGAAAAACACCCTACGTAACTCTCCATGTATCTATTATATGCTCAGTTTCTTACAATTCGATTTAATATAATGGGTTGTATTTTCTTTATAAAATTAACCTAATCTAGTTTCGCCCTGTTAGGAGTGGAATTTCAAAATAGGCCTAATGTAAAAATAACATTATTTGGTAGGCTTTGTACGTTCTTAAGGAGCTTCGGGGATTTTTTTTTATCATAAAACAATATTATAGCCTATTTTCTTCCCCTTTAGGGTTGGGAGATCAATATATTATAAAGAGGAGGTGGTATTTATTGTATATTTATTATTCCTCTTCAATATATTTCCTCCTATTTGGTTTCCAACTTAAAGAAATGTAATTTCACACACACACATATAGTCTATATGTTAACCCAGCATTTAGACTACCTTTGGTTCAATTTTAATTGATATCCATTCGAACAGTTTTTGCATGATAATAAAAATATATAGATATGTATTTGTTATTTATAATATATACATAATGTTATGTTTATTTATGTGTATATAACTAATTCTATCTTTAATTTGAGCTTATCTTCTTTTTTTTTCAGGTGAGTCCAACTCAAGAAACTTGCGACATTTACGGACTGCTAGAGACGCTTTTGTGAGGTAAAATAAGACTTTCACAGCTAAACTTTTATTTTTAAACTTTCACTTTACGTTTGCAATACGAAAGTCTGATAACATAAAAATTTGCCTGCTAAGAGTATCCGCGCCATCACAATAAATACTTCGATGCGACATTTGAGGATGAAAATTTGTCGAGTATCACTTTGATTTTCAGTCACACAGTTGGATACGAAAGTGCTTACAATGAATAACAGGACTTTTAAACTATAGATTCCGATACATTTATATTGCTAAGTATCAGTACTTAGTTATTTTGAGTGCCCAGTTCGGCCTTATTGCTCTGACAAAGATGCCTTAGCATTCACGACCATCGATCACACTAACGTAAGCCTCATGAAACCACAAATACTTTGATAATTAAGGCATGTAAAGAGTGGTGCACTTATCGGATGGTGTTAACGTGAAGAGTAGTGTTGCTAATTCATGTATTAAAAATATCAAATTTTTCTTAAATGTTAAATTCCAGTGTTATATGATTTTATCATTTGAGTGAAAAATAATAATTGTTATATAGACGTACTGCAGACGTTATGAACAACAAAATGGTTAAAATGGTACAGTTAATTACAAGCCCCCCAGAACTCCAGTGCAGGTGGACCTGTGTTCCAATCCCGGACACAAACATGGACGTGTGCAAGTGTAGGATTAGGTGTTAAGTATGGGCAATTTTAGATGGTGAGTAGCCAAACTGAATTAACACAGAAATAAAAGTTGATACACCACATTACTTTAAAATGATACGAAGTTCACATAAATTAAATAACTTTGTCTATTAAATGTAAAGAATTAGATACGTAAACCTTTACTGAAAAAAAATATATACAATAAAAACAACTAGGTAATGTTTATAAAAATTATTTTTTATTTTGTAACAAATAATTTATTCTGAATATCCCGGAAAATTAAAAAAAGCAAAAAGTGTTTGATTAAAAAAAAGAGAGAATATGTAACTGTCTGCTACATCACAAGGAAATTCATACGACAATTAGGGGTTTAAAAATGCATTTTGGTTTTTAAAATTCGTATTGGTAGTAGTGTAACAAAAAGACGGTGCCAAAAAGTAAAATTCAAATTTGAAACCACGTCAGCACCAGCGAAATCGAAACCGCGCAATCGATCTAATATAATTTGTTTCCCAATGGACAATGCTTAGAAAGAGCATGTAAGTTTATTTATTATCTTCAATATCTTGGGGTCTTGTTTACATACATTAAATTTAATATGTATATTTAAGATTTAAGTAATTGTTTTAATACTTAACCGAGACATTAATGACAATTATATGTTAATAAGAATACAAACTATAGGGATAGTAATAAAATCTTAACTTTTTAGAAAAAAAATTGTTTAAATATAAAATTATAAAATCTTGGTTCTAATTATAAACTCATTTCTTTCCCCATTCCACAGATTTTTTCACGGCAATTAGTCTACAGGCATAAATAGGCCCAGTAAAAAATAATAATTATAACAAACTATATCACTTTGTCACTCCCCTTTATCCGGAAAATTTCGGGTAGCGATTCCAAAATAGGCTCGTCACAATCGCTAGTGGCATATTTTAAGCGAGCGTAGAGTTTCGGTGTGCATAAAACGAACTTATTGAAGACCCTGGAAGGGGTGAAAAGTAACGCACATTAAGTCTCGAGTTATGTCTGTCGTATTCTCGTTCGGGTGGAATACTTAAAGGGTTTCCCCTAAGCCAGGCGAGAAATGTGTTAAACCTGCTCTGATGCAGGCTACTTAAGGGGGTAGTATGAAAATTATTTTTCTTCTAATATTATGTGTTTTTGCACATTATTAAAAATTATTTTATAATATAACCTTTTTTAATAGTTTATAAAAAGTTTTTTCCAACTTAACGAGTTCTTATTTTTTTTCTTGCTGCATGGCAAAGTTTTGTTAGTGCTACAGTTTTAAATTAACCGTTTGTATGTAGCCTTCGTTATTTTTAGAATATCATTAATTAATTAATAAAATTGTTTTTTTCCCAAACCCCTGAAGAACTAAGGTTTCTATAATTTAGGGAAAATCTTATTTATATTGAATTAATAAATACTAGATATACTAAAAATAAACAGTTCGACTGCGAAGCGTACTTTCAAACAGGTAATCCAACAATGTATTCCACGTGATGATTTCATGTATTCAGTTCATGCTACGACTGACATAAAAATTTGCTATTAAGTTGATAAATATCATCAAATAATGACTTCTTTAGTAGAAAAAAAACTTTTATATAAATTAAATACGGTTGTACTATTTTTTTAATTAATGTGCAAAACCATTAAACATTAAAACAAACATAATTAAAGCCTTAAGGCTTGTCCCTCACCCCATGTCGTATTTATATTTTGTCCGTTTCAGATTTTTTGAATAAATATTAAGTAGGAGTAAATATACATAGATAAAATGAACATTTAGTGATATGAATATGACGAAATTAATTTAACATAAAAAAAACTATATCGAATGCACAGACAATTTTACAAATGTTAGATATCTAGCGAAATTCTTGTAAAACCCCAAACAATCTGTTGGGATTGCAACGGAAACGGAAACAGGGTCGTGAACAGAGAGGGTCGTCGAACCAGCGAAAAATTCCCGGTGCTCTAGTCATGGAAGTTACAATCGCCCGGAAAGGCGGATGAAAACACGAGTTTCGTCTGAAGAGGCTGAGGGAGAGCGCGGCCTTAAGCCTCGGACAATGAGCCGGGAAGTGATGGATCGCGAACCCTATTACCCCCCCCCCCCCCTCCCTCCCATAGAGCCACCTTAATAACCCCCCGATGGCGTGCGTGGGACGCGCCAAAGCCCCACTCGAGGGGGGTTGGGCGCCCGAGGAGGGCTTCAGTCGAGGGGGTGGAGAGCAATTACCGAGGCATCGTGGTGCGTCGCGTCGCTGAGGACCTCAAAGAGAACACGGCGATCTCCCGAGCCCGTCAACTGCCTGCTGCTCCCCAGCCTCCCAGCTGCTCCGCTGTCCCTGGCGGAGCGACAGAGAGAGGAAGTCACTGAAATTCTGGCGAATATCTAGGGGCATGCATATTTCGCGAAAAGACTCGGAGACCTACTGAAAGTTAAAACACTGTAGCATCGCCTGTGTTTCGTGATTGGGTGAGTTTCTTTTAGGTACACTAGAGACCCGGAAATTTCGCAGATTCTTCTGGCTTCAGAGTAGAATGTAAGGTAATAGGTATGCTCAACCCATGTTCGCTTTCCCATTGGTTGATTTCTTAGCGAGGGCATGTTTATCCTTGTTAATCGGCACTACCCGATTCGCCTACTTCTCTCCTAGCTGGGCGTCGTTGGCTCACGGTCTCGGAGGGGCGTGTCCAAATAACTGCGGTACAATCATGAACACAGTGCGAGAGTGTGAAGGTTTGCATTCTAACTTGCGACTAAATGAATGCGCGAAATTTCCGTGTCTCTAAGGTACACGTATTTCGTTACAACTCCAACCACAGTAATCCAGTGCGGAAGCAAACGCGTCCTGAGTGGCTCGGGTCAAACAAGGCAACGACGTCTCTCGCAGACGGCACGACAAACGAGGTCATTGGAGAGACAAGGCAACTAAATGCAACAATGCAGGCATTTTGGGCTACACACGCCTTTTCGACAAGCGAGGTCATTGGATAGAGAAGGCAAAGGGATCGGCCATGGCCGTAAGGTTAATTCCAACAGATTGGGAAGATCAGTTCTGGCACATGAAAATATTTTGCTGCCAGATAAAGGGACTTTTTTCATCGACCCGGAAATTTCGCGGATTATTTTTGTCTATCTAAAATTAACAGTTACCTATTTGTATACTTTACCCACACATTATATTGGCTGATTCCTTACTGCAGAACCACCCCCCTTCTTTTGATTGGCTCATGTGATTCGGTCTCTCTACTGTTAACTGGTAGTTGACTGGTCCACAATCGTGGAGGGGAGTGTCCAAACCATTGTGATCCAATCATCAAAGCAATTTAGAGGTGTATGTGTTTGCAGTTAACCTTGCGACCAAAAAAATTTGTGAAATTGACGTGTCTCTAGTGATGTTATTTATCGGCAGCATTCG
This sequence comes from Bacillus rossius redtenbacheri, assembly GCF_032445375.1. Lineage (NCBI taxonomy): Eukaryota > Metazoa > Arthropoda > Insecta > Phasmatodea > Bacillidae > Bacillus > Bacillus rossius. The sequence goes on along the minus strand of NW_026962012.1, from coordinate 4,444,736 downwards.
TAATTTGTTTGCTGTGTCTGTACTTTATTAAAAATCTACATATAAATTAATATAGGTTCACTTATTGAATTTTTTGAGTAAATTAATATAATAGTCTTAGAACTGAATTACAATTTTTATTAAAACTCCTTTCATTATATTATCACTTTATGTAACATTTATTTTTAGATATACCTAGTCACTTAAAATACGCGAACTAGATCTATCTAGTAATGATTCAGTGCAATAAAAAAAAGCTTAATAACTTGACGACTCGCAGAAAATACTAAATAAGTATGAGACAAGGGCTGCTGATAACAATCTTCAGTAGCATTCAAAAACTAAGCTAATAAAACGACCAAGAAGATATTTTGAATTTTATTCTGAATTCGAAACATCCAAGGAAAAACTGACTGGCTGCACCGTAAAACTAACTATTTAACTTATTTGATTAAAAAATTCATGTTTTATTTTATCAGCTAAATATATATGTTAACTATTGTGTGTTATGTTAATTCGGGGGAATAAAAAAACACCACATTTTATTGATTATAATTTTTTAAAAAATTGTTTGACAGAAAATTCTGACTCATAACAGATTCGGGTAATTACATTTTTGGTTCATATGCATCATTCCTTCGTGGATATCTGGATTTCAAACGGAAACCTCTGTGCTTAATGCCGTTAAAGTTTCGTGCCGTGTCGCGGAAATGAAATACGTCGCGATGTTAACTCGAGTGCTCATTTATCATCGACAGTAATACGCCCTTTTGACAAATTGCCCCGTAATGTCATCTCGGCGGCCAGCTGTCATAAGAACTATTTCCGACTTTTTTTTTTACTTTCCCGTTGCGAAAATTTCCTCCTCTCCCTCCATCCCCCTTGCTGCCTAGCTCTAAACGTTTCTTCCTTCCATCCATCCATCGTGCTGCTTGGCTGTCTTGTTCTCTTCTCCCGTCCGCCAGCGCAAGAACTTCCGACATGATAGTAATTAGGCGAGATAGAGATAAGAGCCGAAGGAGGGTGGAGGGAGGGGTTAAATGCGATACGTCCCTCGAGAAGAAACATCCCCCCGCGCTAGGAACTGGGAATGGATGGAACACGACTGTGTTGGGGAGAGTGGGGGAAGGGGGGGGGGGGGGCGAAATGGCCACCGAGAGAAGTTGCTGAGAGAGCCTCGAGCTATCATCTGCCCCTCGTAACGTCGGGAGGGAACCTCGTTTATGTAAGACACGCCCTTCAATGTTCGGAATCACAATAGCGCAGACAGACGCGATGCCATAGCAGAATATCGCATGTTTGTGAACGTGTTGTTTTCAACCGCGCGGCAAACGAAGTGTCTCTTCATATTCTCTTTGCGCTACGTATACGGCAGCCATCAATGTTTGCGAGTTTTGTTTTAAATGACCTGTCCAAAAAAAATGGTTTCAGTCGTATTTCATAAACTGTTAAAATGTTTCACTTTAAATTTTTCGTAGAACGCTGATAACAAATTATCCAGGAATCTTCTGTAATTTACATAAATTTTGTATACCAGCAAAATATTCAAAACTTGTTCAAACTCCTGGAAAATCACTTTTATTTCTTCTACCAGTGTTATTTACCTTACAAAACAAAACTCGGGAGTTGAAATACGGCCCAGTCTCTACGAACATTAGTTATATGAAACTACGAAGAACTCTTATGTAGTTTACTTGAGGTGAATTCTTCGATAAAAAGATCCGTAAATCTACTGTAATTTCTAGGAGTGTATTTATTAAAATAAATGATTTAATTTAATTTTCTGAAAGATTTCGCGGACGAATTAAGCGTACAAATTAAAAAAAAAAATCACGATTAATGATTGTATTACCAACGCACCAGTTTACCTATCATCGGAGAACAAAATAATGACGTTTGTTTAGGAAACCTCGCGCACATGTTTGCTAAATTAAAAATTGATCTAAAGTACACTTTGTTCTTTAACAATTAAGCTTGAACATATTTTCGTTAGTACAAATTAACATGTTCAATGTTATTGTAAATTTACTTAACGATGCAGTATAAGTAACTGACATTTTTGGTAAATATACATATGCACGCAAATGTAAATTTATTTATCACGAAGTAAACATACACTTAACAGCTGTGTCTTATTTACCAAACCATAGCAATTGTACTTGTATAATTTTGATAGTAATTTTTACTTGAGCACTAGAGAAACTACACAAACATATGCAGGTGTAAAACTGCACTAACATTGGAGGATACTCTGTTCACGCATACATTTAGTGTAAAAGAAACATTTTTTTTTTGCCGTATTCATGGATCGACGTAGAAACCCATCGTTAATTAAGGTGTTTTTTTTTTCATTGAGAAGTCTGTAGATTAAGTGATTTCTAACAGTGTGTTAACAAACAACTTTCTTTTTCGCAATTTGTTCATTCTACCCAACAGATGATATGCCTGTGAGATGTTCTCATAGGCACGCGCCTAAAACTCTTAAAACTCAAAAGTTAAAGAAAAAAACCAAGATCTTATGTATGCTAGTATGGATTAATAATGTTTTGAAGTATGACCTTTTTTTTTGTACTTGCGCTACGTTTAGATTATTGAACTAGCTTTATTAGCGTTACGTGGTATCCCAGCTAAGAATGTCGACGAAGGTTCTTCCGAGAAAAACAGCCAGATTAAGTGTATTTTTTATGTATTGTCCCGAAAACATGCATTGTAATCGCTAGTCCATGTCTATATTCATAAATGAAACAAAGTCCTTGTCTGTATTCATAAATTAATCAAAAAGTATTAAAAAAACTGTAAAAGAAAGGAAAAAAAGTACATGGAAGAATGTAGTAAATAAAAGTAGGATATTAAATTGACTTATATTACAACTAGACACAAGTAACAGAGGCAAAGCAGATTTTAAATCATCAGAAGAAAAATACCTCTTCCTTTTTTTTTGTCTGCTAGGGAAAAATGATACCGCGTTTCTTTGTTCATTCCGAAGCTCTGCCTCGCTGGACATTCTGTGCCCGCCGGCGCGACGTATGACAATACCTTTGTTCGAAACGCGGTTCTCCACGGTAGAGAGCCTTTTCAACCTCGCGTTACCGACCACTGCTGAAGAAAGAATCGCGTATCTTCTGAACAAACAATCCGTGGCCGTCCTCAAATTTGCGGGACTCTGGGTCATTCACTTTTGTGAGGCTGTAATATATATATATTTTGGGGGGGGGGGGCTGTCTAGAAGGGTATGGAATATCATGTAGTATCAGTGTTTGCCTATGTATTTGTTTTTGTTTAAAAAAATCATCGTTATTTTCCTTATAATAGTTATGGTGAGTTTCGAGCAAATTTTCGGGAAATCGAAGGGGAAGGGGGGGGGGGGAACTCTTTAAACCAACCTGGAACATAGATTTCGATGATGGTTTTGCTAACTTGTCGTGAGAGATCTTTATTTTTATTTCCCTGATTAATTATACTTGGGTTAGTTCAGTGAATTATAAGGATTCAATTCCCGTGAAAACGCAATAAAACTTTCGAGCGATTTTTGAAAGCATGAAATTACAGGTTGATCAGTTTGAAAATGCCCAGCGAGGCCCCGAATCGTCCGAGCCTGGAGCCATCCCTGAAACAATGAATAGGAAAATGTTGAAATAATAAACTCAATTTTTGTGAGGAACAGGCCAAATTATTGAAGTTTAAATACAGCGAAATTCAGCTTTTCAGTTATAAAATATCGCATCAGCCTCGTTTGTCAACAAATTCTGACCACCTATTTATTCATATGAATAAAAATGTCTACTTGGATGAAGGAGGGGGGAGGGGGGGGGGGCAGTAATTCGGGGATAAGTAGACTCAGCCTCTCACTGTAGCTTCTCCTCAAACCACTCCAAGTCGCAATGAAATGGCTTATCCACTTCCCTGCGTGTCTAGGGAGTCCGTGTCGGTGGCGAATCAGCTCTCGCGGAAGATGCAGCAGTTTAATGACGTCATTGTCTCCACTTACCCTTCAGTGGCCGTAAAGAAGTTTTCACTTGGAAAGTGCTGGTCCGATTCTGCGTGTTAATTGGTAGCCCGGGGTCGGTTTAGCGTACAGCTGGGGGGAAATGTGATAAATTCCTTCGCGGTATTTATGTGTAGCGATTAGGATTTCCCCGTTGCTCTTCCGACCTCGGCCGTGAATCAGGCCCGGGGGATGTACTGGACCGCGGCGACGCTCCAACTCGACACACAAGCGCAGCTCGCACTCTCTGTTTGCCGCGTCAGCGAAGCAATCACCGGCGGCGCGCGGGGAACTGTTTGCGCGCGGCGTGCACACACACGCGCGTGCCCAGCGCGGCTTAATGACTCCCCGCGCAGCGCCGCCGACTCCTGGGAGGACGCTACAGCGGCCCCCCGCGTGCACGGGACGGGAGCGTGTTCCGCTGCATTTGCATTCGGAATCGATTGAAGAATTTCCATGTCAAATGAGCTCACTGTTTTTGGGCAGATGCGTGCAACGCTCATTTACAAGTACAAATCTCATTGCGGTTGGGTTTTTTTTTTTTTTTTTTTTTTACTGATTTAAATACGCAAGCCAGGATTTATTTATTTTGACGACTTACTCTAACAAGGAATTTTTTTTGCGAGTGTGCCAGTTGCAGTTTGGGTAACAGTTATAATTCGTACTAGCTTCGCTCACGATAATTTTAAAATAGTGCCGATATTGCACCTAACTTTGTACAAAAAAATTAACCTATGTGATAAATTCTAAACTTTTTCTTTTACTAAAGCGTTGGACACAAAATAATCAGGTGAATATAATATTTCATCCATTTCAAAACCATTCTGGGTTAATTTTTCGAAATTAGTAGTGCGTAAATTCTTTATATTAATGATACAGCTTGCAAATGCTGATTTTATAACTTCCGTTATAGAATATATACTAGGTGAAATATTTACGTGAAAAAAACGCACTTGCCTTCTTTTCAATTAATAAGGGACCGTATTTCAAAAATAGTGAAATACGCATTTTATTAATTCTAATATAAGTTGAGCCATGTTTCATATTTACTCTTTTATTTTATTTGGCATTATGCATATCAAAACTTCTTCCTTGTAAAACTCATCACGAATAATTTTTCTGTAATATTTGTAAAACAATTTCATCTTTATTTCAATTGTAAAAATACATATATCAAATCTTTTATTTTAATTTTTTTTTGCCATAGTTGTAGTTAGTCTTAATAAAACGAAATTTTCAGGATTTTTTCCCCCTCTCTTCCCAAAAAAAATGGAACTAAAACGAAATATTTTAAATTTCGATGTAAAATATGTTGGGTCAGATTGGAAAGTCAAAAATCCCGATTAAGTTCATTCAGTGATATAATTTAATTAAATAAAAACAATCACATCCCTTATTTACCAAATCAAGTGTGTAGTTAAAAAAAACATATAGGCTAGGCTCCTAATTAGAGGCATGTAATTATCGCCAAAAAAATCTGACCGGTCATTAGACTGCAATAAAGTAGGGGAAGGCGGGGTAACTGGACGCAGTGGGTAATGGTACGCAGGTCAGTATCTGGCATAAGAAGAGGAGACGCACGCGGGAGCGCCGGTGCTACCATGCTGCGAAAGGGGTCACTTCGTTCTAGTCGAGTTGCAATGGCGTGTGGCTGAAGTTATGTCGGATATGCGTGTTTTTTAAATCCGAAATTTTTCCAATAAAATCCTGCATTAATTGCATTCGAGGTAAGGGAAAAACTGTGTACTTTTGTAGAATTTTAGATGTTTATAAATAATTAGTGGTGTTTTTGCTATAATTTAACGCGGTAAGGGCTTGTACTTTGTGATCGTTTCAACTGTGACTGTCAGTAAACTGACATGGCGTCGTTTGGGGTATTCGTACGCAGGTATGCGTACCAGTTCCCCATTTGCGTTTCATTCACCCGTGCGAAATTTGGTAACTGTTATGTTTAAATGGATCATATTAATGGTTTTGTGCATTATGAAAATATCAAACAAATATGTATACTAATTTCCCCAGTTACAAAACCATCGACATCAAGGACTGCAGGGACCAGGAAGGCGCCGACACGAAAACGGCGTTCAGAAATTCTAACAGCCACACCAAGAAAAAATAGTGCTGGAAGAAGTGGAAACAAAGAGGAAAAATAAAAGGAAACACAAGCTGAACATGATACAGGGAAGCTAAAAAAATGAAAAAGAAGAAAACAAAGACAAATATTTTCAGCGATTCGTCCGTTTCTTCTAGCGAAGACAAAGGAAATACAAAAGATCTTTGTCAAGATGATGACATTGAAGATTTGGATATGGTGGCTTCATCTTTCCAACAAAAATAGTACTAATGAAATCTGTATGTTTTGTAGAGAGTTTGGTAAGGACAGAGAACTGTGGTACCGTACCGCTGTGGCAGGTGTTCGGGCTGGGTCCATTCAGACTGTAGTACTGCAGAAAATCATTCAAATTTTGAATGCGATTTTCGTCAAGTAAAAGTTTAATTATTTCAATAACTTTAATGTTGAAATAGTCTACTTCTTTGTCAAATAAAAAACTGTGATTAGTTATTTTGATGAAAATTTAATTTTTCCATATATTTGCAACTATGGTTTGTTAGTGTGTAAGTGTGTCAGCTCTCCCTATTTGTTCATTTACAATGCAAATTATGAGTAAGCTACGTTATAAACTATAAATAATTTCATTCAAATACCTACAAAAATATTTAAAAAATACTTAACTACAAGCTTGAATTTGAGGCTATGAAAAATAAAAAAACCTGTAGATAAATATCAAATAATGTATGTATTTAATTTGAAAAGAAAATAAAATTTTATGTCCCTGTATAGTTTGTTATTTAGGTACATTTTCATATTTAAAAAAAATTATATTTCCATTCAGGGAATATTCGGGAAAATGTTTATGCACCAGAATTGGCATAGAGGGTAATAGTACACAACATAAATTTAGTGCGTACGATTACCCCCTCAAGTCGGGTAATCGTACGCAATACATATTTTAATAGTTTAAGTAAAAAACCACACTTCCCTTTTAAACAAAGTACCAATACTCGGCAATATTTAAACTGACTTAATGTCGCTTTGCTACAAATTAATTACATTGATTTTTAAACTTTATTAACAGAAATATAATGTGTCAAAGTTAAGTGCGTGCAGTTACCCCGCCTTCCCCTACGTTTGAGCTAGCGATTGTTCCCTTGTAACTGGCGGCCGTCTGCAAGAGAAGCCATCGCCCTGTTTGGCCGGGCCATTCAGGACGAGTTTGCTTCCGCACTGGCCATATACCGAAATAAACCCAGGCAACCACCAAACACAGACAGTGTTAACAAAGTTTTAACACACAGCTTGTCTGAGAATTTTTTTTTTGAGGAAAAAAATGCTAGGCCCTAATTATAACGCTCGGAACTCAACCGATGAAGCGCTAGAAGGCGCGGCTCAAACGATTTTTCGTGTCTCGATTTTTTTCCTGTATGCTCGTGTGAAGGGCTTTTGCCTACGTTTGGAAGTACCTTCGATTCAGATGCAGACATTGCGTGTGCTTGGTCCGTGCGATACATTCCCCGGTGTTTCAGCCAACGTACGGCGGTCATTACATCGACGGCGTGAAGCCTGCGTTGAATTGGCAGCCGCAGGTTTCGAGCAGATGTTGTTGACGTGAGAATTGTGTGCTCGGAAGTTGTTGTTGGCGTCCCGTCATCCGTCTCTTTTCGCCTTGTTTCTCGTCGTTCCGTGACACAGCACGTACCGCCCTCTAGCGGCTTGCCGGTCGAGCATCCTGTGAGTTGAGCTTGTCTGGTTGTGTTCTATCACCCACTAGCGTATGTACCACAAATTAGTAAACTCTCTGTAAGTTATAGTTAGAGACCGGAAAAATTCGCGAATTCATTTCGCGATAAGCTAAAATACAAATCGTTATACCTCAGTGCTGCCTCTGCTATTGGTTCACAACTCACCTGGATGACTATGGGCCTATGAGAAACACCCGACCAAAGCTTTATCGAATCACAGGCTGCTACGTTGGGACGTCTCACAAGACAGCAGCCAATGAGTGGGTGGCATTTGACCGAGTGTACGTAAAACTGTGTAGTTCATCCTACAGGTCACTGAGCCCGCGAATTTTTCCGGTCCCTAGTTATAGTGGGTAAAAATTTATTTAAAAAAATTATTTTCAACTTCTGCGTAATTAACTAAATATGTAATCCATACTGATAATTTATGTCAGCATCTGGAGTTTACCGATGAATACGTCATTTTTTTTACTGTTTTTTGCAAAGGGTTCTACGATCCTTAAGCACAGGTTCGCAGCAAAGTTCAATGAAAGACCGGTAAATTTACATTTGTTACGTGCGGGCGAGTAGGCCATAATGCTCACCTACCCGCTTCGTTTCTTTGTTTCAATTTTTTATTCCTACAACACTGGTAAACAATATTTAACAGGGCGCATCTTTGCCTCTGTTGCTCGAGCGCATGGATCTTTCTCTTTATAGTAACAACTTGAGAAAGTGGCGCGCGGCAGTGAGGTTTAAAGCGTGGAAACCTCATATTGTTTTGGATTTGATAAATAACTTCCCTCCCACATTTACGATTTTTTATTAGAAAAACACTAGAATTAATGTTGAAAATAAAAACTTTACGAACTTAACTCTATGATTATTCCTCTGTTTCCATAACGAGCAAGAATGTATCATCTACATAAACTTTAATTTTGGTTTCACTGAATTGAAAATTAAAACAGGGAATAAATTGGTGAACGCTGTGAGACACTTAAAATTACATATTGAGATCAACAGTTCAGTTACACCTCACAGATGAACTAGTTTATGCATTTAATTGATTGATAAGAAAGTACTTGTTAGGTTACACAATAATAGATTGTTAACAGATCAAAGTATTATTCGAATGATTCTCAAATTGCTTGCTTAAAGCTATCATACCACACAACTGTTCTGAATTGCAATCCCCATTCGCAAAACATATCGATTCTTATATTTTATTTACCTGTTGATTTTTCTGCTGCTGCACGACTCGCGTTCGGCCATCTTTAAAGCCAATGCTGAACTGGCCAATCACATGATAGCATAGAATATATGTCGTCCTAAAGTACTTGCAAAACATGTTTAGTATGAATGATAAATAACGTAATCAGTTGCAATTAAGTAGTTGAAACTGCCGTGTGTCCGTGGTCTCAGAGCGAATGTTCAGTCACATTCAGCGGATGTATGCCTGTAAACTCTAACCGTGATAAAACACCCCTGGAATGTACAATCACGTTTACCTTTCGCTGAACACTATGGAATACATTGCTTAAAATTTACATTCTATATCCTTCCGCTGGATGGCAAATTAACACATTGTTCCCATTATGCACGCGTGTTTTATGACATGAAACTATAAAAATGCCACGCTTATAAATGTGTTAATTTTAAACCTAAGCTTACTCTGATGTTCATGAAAGGTAAGAGATATATTTCAGTGGTCAACTATTTTTCTAAGTTTTACTTTCAGTTAGATTTAAGGTGTAGAACTTTAGCTTTCCTTTACTTGCCTCCAACTGGACAGTGTGCAAACCTAGCTATGCGTACATGCATGCAGTGGATGTCAGAAGTGTTCGGATAAGCCCGAGTAGACTATATACAACATGAGCCGCGCCATATTTTGGGGGAGATGTTGCCTGCAGCAGTTAATCCCCGAGTTGTTGCTGATCATGGGAAAGGGGGGTAGTAGTGGAGGGTATGGGACGACTAGATTGTTTAGACAAAGCAAGCTTGTCGGGTTTCTTGGGTGGTCTGATCTTCCCGGGTGGTAGATCACATAAAAGGCACGGATGTTAGGGCGTAAATCAGTTAAATGGGGGAGGGACTTAGTGTATACGGTAGTAAACGCGATCATCACCACGCGCTATGAGTCGTAAACAATCTCCCGTCTCAGCTGTAGTTGTTGTTCTTTGGAGGTGTTTTTTTTTCCAGCTGAAATTGCTAGGTGATTTGAGAAACTATAATGCATTCGCAATTTCAGAGCATTTACCTGTCAGAGAAAATCAACACCTAAGTTTCATATAAACGAATTTGCACAAAAGATGCAAACCGAGGCGAAGGTTAGTAGTTATTGCTAACACATAGTACAAGCAAATGCTAAAGACCTGGAAAATTAGTAAGTCAGTGTCGTTTGTCAGTTGTCTGCCGCCAAATTTCATCTTTCCGTCGGATTGTACGTGATTGGGTCGTTTAAAGGTCGTTGTGTTGATATTGATTTCTTTTCCCTTCGGGGCCTGTCAAATCTATAATTTCGGTCCAGTGACAACGCATTCCAGCCACTCAACAAATAATAACGTGAATTTCCTATGTGTCTGCCACTAACTCAAGGTAGAGTTTACTTCAAGGGCAGCCCTAAGTGGTAAGATGTACCGCGAAAATTTATGATCTCTGACTCAAATGTTTCCCTCTTTTCAAAACCCCTGGCGTATTCTTAATAAACTCCGGGAATTTCGCGGATTCGTCTGACGACAGTTTCATGTATTCTACCCACATATGATTTCCGATTGGCTTTAAAACCTCCCCTCTGTCCTCCGTACTGCTGGCTGGTAGTTGACTCGACCATGGTCGCGGGTGTAGGCAAGGGAAGAGGGGGGGGGGGGTGTTGTACACACAACTGTGATCAAACCATCAAATAGAGAGAGAGATGTATGTTTGCAGACCAAAGGAATCGGTGGAATTCCCGTGTCTGTGCGTATGCGGTGAGTTCGTCGTTAGTTTGACATCCCTCCCGCTGCGTTCGCAATGCTCCTCGCGACAGCTCATGGAGTCTTGCCGGGAACCTTCTCGAAGGAGTCGGGGAGCGCGCTGCGGTCGACCCTCGGTGTCACGCTGCGAACATTTTTTTTTTTGTAAATGGAGCTGAAGTTATTACGTAAATTTACGGATTATTCGTGAAAATGTACTTTCCCACGAAAGCAACTGTGTCGCTACAAAAAAAAAATATTTAAACGTATTACTCCTGGATTCGGATTCTCACGTGTGCATTTATGCTTTGTGTTGTCCCAGTTCCTTCATTAGTTAAAGTTATTTGTAAAATTTTCCTGAATAGCTTTCCAGTATTAACTGCGCACATTAATAAACAATAAATAAGATACATTTTTGTATATAGATTTAGCTTTTTTCGTGTTCTTTTTTTTAAAATATGCTTGAATGAAAAATGAATACAAATATAAAATTATGCGCCAATATTCGTAAGAAATACTAATTATTATCTCGAAAAATCGTCGGTCATGTGTTGCACAAAGTTACGATTTCTTTCTTGTAGCATTACCAACTATTTATTGGCCACTGGTTTCTAAAGGAATCTTTTGTAAAAGTACAGATAATTGTTTCTGTGTACTGCAAGTAAGTTTTCCTTGTGAAAATATTTCTCTGCAGTCTCCTTGGATGACACGTTTGGGAAAACCATGTATGTGTTTATGGGGGATTTTTTCTTCAACGACCCATCTTGCAGTATTTATTAAAATTTCGCATATACACACGACCTATTTTATGCAAACACTCAAAACAATTTAAATTTACACAGGAGTACGGGAGAGAATGTTTTTAATATATCAGGAGCTTTCCATTCAAAATTTTAAAGCATAGCTATTATACGTATTATTTATTATTCAAGGGTTAGTTTTCATGACGTAATGGGTAAAGACAAAAAAAATATATTTTACATGTGTTTTAAAGCTAAAATTAACGCTAGCAACAAAATAAAAAATCTGACTGTTTACTGCTGCTGTTTGCTGGTTTATTATCACTTGTAATAAAGTTACCCAACCTTTAAACAGAAGCCACTAGTTTCCGCTGTGCTTATAAAAATACAAAATACAGACACTTTTTTTTTCTTTCTAAAATCGTAAAAGTATGGTTCTTCCATTTCCTAGTGAAGTAAACTTGTTAACCGTTGTGGGTACGTGCACTATATAATTTTGCTTTTCTGTTAATAAATTTCAACTTCTTCTTGATCCTAACTGAATTTCTGAGTTCGTTTTCATGTTCATGTTTTCTTGGTGCGTGAGCATTAATCACAGCTTTTGTAACTAGAGCTTTAAGTGTTGTAACCCCCCTTGCCACAGAGGGGAAATTTAACTTATGGTATTTCGAAGCGGGAAACTTGAGAACGGTAACATAGTAGCTACGAGTAATTCTCCGCGCGCTCCGCGGAGCGTGCGAATTCCCGGAGAAACAGCTTTACAGCAAAGAGGAATGGGAGCTCGTATTTTCCCTTCCTCTCTGATTTTGGTGCTACATTTTCCGCATTTCCTTCGAGTGCTACTGACGCAATAACGTGCACTTGGTTTATCTTAGGGTCAAATAATTAGCTGGGAACAGTCAGAAACTGGGACGATACAAGATGACTTTGTTCATGCGTTGTGTTTCCTCTTGGAATTTATCATGAATAACATCGACTCGCGTTGCAGAGACATTGCAATGTCTGAGGAAGTTAAATGTTTGGTTTCGGTAATGAATCTTGAGATTTGTGTGCTGTGCGGTTTGCAACTATACTGCTTAGGTTGTACTTTGATTTTAACAAGAAATGTTTTCATTATATTCTTTTACTTAAATCTTTATTAATCTGACCATAATTTTTTTTAAAGAGAACTTTTACCTCAATTATTTATTCTATAGAATCCCAAATTCTACAGTTCTTAAACATCAATAAAAATAACTATCAACTTCAAAGATGTAAGCATATTTTAAAAAAGTCTTCAAAGAGCATATTTACAAAATTCAAAATATCATCAAAATATTCCCAGTGACATAAACCTAAGTTTCCAAAATACGAAAATTTTCAAAGTTATTCGCTTAAAGCTCAACTTTCTGAGATATAAGCCTTTTTAGTAATTATAAGCATAATAAGTTGTAAGGCGACCAAGGCGCAGATGAAAAAAAAGATGAATATCACAAACACATGATAACAGTGGAACAAGTAAAAGAATACCTACCACTTGTACTATTTTTAAGAAAGGTTAAATTAGAGAAAAGTTTCATGACACCGAGCTGCCGACTGTGGAGTGTTGCGTCTGTGCAGCTGAAGGCACGGCAACGTGGCTTCAGCTAGCGCGTGTGGCCGGAGTGTGCAGCTGAAGGCACGGCAACGTGGCTTCAGCGTACGCGTGTGGCCGGTGTGTGCAGCTGAAGGCACAGCAGCGTGGCTTCAGCTAGCGCGTGTGGCCGGCGTGTGCAGCTGAAGGCACGGCAGCGTGGCTTCAACTAGCGCGTGTGGCTGGCGTGTGCAGCTGTAGGCACGGCAGCGTGGCTTCAGCTAGCGCGTTTGGCCGGCGTGTGCAGCTGAAGGCACGGCAACGTGGCTTCAGCGTACGCGTGTGGCCGGTGTGTGCAGCTGAAGGCACGGCAGCGTGGCTTCAACTAGCGCGTGTGGCTGGCGTGTGCAGCTGTAGGCACGGCAGCGTGGCTTCAGCTAGCGCGTTTGGCCGGCGTGTGCAGCTGAAGGCACGGCAACGTGGCTTCAGCGTACGCGTGTGGCCGGTGTGTGCAGCTGAAGGCACGGCAGCGTGGCTTCAGCTAGCGCGTGTGGCCGGCGTGTGCAGCTGAAGGCACGGCAGCGTGGCTTCAACTAGCGCGTGTGGCTGGCGTGTGCAGCTGTAGGCACGGCAGCGTGGCTTCAGCTAGCGCGTTTGGCCGGCGTGTGCAGCTGAAGGCACGGCAACGTGGCTTCAGCGTACGCGTGTGGCCGGTGTGTGCAGCTGAAGGCACGGCAGCGTGGCTTCAACTAGCGCGTGTGGCTGGCGTGTGCAGCTGTAGGCACGGCAGCGTGGCTTCAGCTAGCGCGTTTGGCCGGCGTGTGCAGCTGAAGGCACGGCAACGTGGCTTCAGCGTACGCGTGTGGCCGGTGTGTGCAGCTGAAGGCACGGCAGCGTGGCTTCAGCTAGCGCGTTTGGCCGGCGTGTGCAGCTGAAGGCACGGCAGCGTGGCTTCAGCGTGCGCGTGTGGCCGGCGTGTGCAACTGTAGGCACGGTAGCGTGGCTTCAGCTAGCGCGTGTGGCCGGCGTGTGTAGCTGAAGGCACGGCAGCGTGGCTTCAACTAGAGCGTGTGGCCGGCGTGTGCAGCTGTAGGCACGGCAGCGTGGCTTCAGCTAGCGCGTTTGGCCGGCGTGTGCAGCTGAATGCACGGGAGCATGGCTTCAGCGTACGCGTGTGGCCGGTGTGTGCAGCTGAAGGCACGGCAGCGTGGCTTCAGCTAGCGCGTTTGGCCGGCGTGTGCAGCTGAAGGCACGGCAGCGTGGCTTCAGCGTGCGCGTGTGGCCGGCGTGTGCAACTGTAGGCACGGTAGCGTGGCTTCAGCTAGCGCGTGTGGCCGGCGTGTGCAGCTGAAGGCACGGCAGCGTGGCTTCAACTAGAGCGTGTGGCCTGCGTGTGTAGCTGTAGGCACGGCAGCGTGGCTTCAGCTAGCGCGTGTGGCCGGCGTGTGCAGCTGAAGGCACGGCAGCGTGGCTTCAACTAGCGCGTGTGGCTGGCGTGTGCAGCTGTAGGCACGGCAGCGTGGCTTCAGCTAGCGCGTGTGGCCGGCGTGTGCAGCTGAAGGCACGGCAGCGTGGCATCAGCTAGCGCGTTTGGCCGGCGTGTGCAGAGCTGAAGGCACGGCAGCGTGGCTTCAGTGTGCGCGTTTGGCCGATGTGTGCAGCCAGCCCACTACATTTTCAATGCATCTCGTATTCACGTAAAGAAGCTCTCGGCTATGTAGAGTGGATTTTATTATTCACACCCTGTTAAATATTTTCCTATCCTTTCTCTCACGAACGTCACAGCCGTTTGAGGTCGAACTTGTTAAAGTTAGCGATGATATGAAAATGTGTGTGGAGGTTTGGCACAACTGCGATGTTAACTGTATACTACTATTGTTCCCTGTTCGAAGATAATAATAACATTTAAGGGAATTTGAAAACTGATATTCCTTTTTTTTCGTCAATTTGAGTAGGAATATGATAGGTATATGATGTAGTAACAGAGAAGAAAAAGTATTAGTACTAACGCATTATTTATTTGATACTATTGCAGAAATTATTCAAAATAATTTCGTCAAAAGAGGTTCTACCTCTAGCATAGTCCGTGTGTTAAGCAACCGTTTTCCACGTCTACGAACATTTCTTTTAATAACTATTTCATACATCTTTATCTTTCAGTTTGTCTCATAGTTTACTGAACTTATGTTTTAAAATATTGTTCTTCATAAATTTTGTGGAAATGTTTGGATAGTTATGAAACGAATGTGTGTATATATATATGTATATATGTATATATGTGTGTGTGTGTATATATATATATATATATATATATAGAGAGAGAGAGAGAGAGAGAGAGTTCAACTTGTATTCCAGAGACCAGAAAAATATATGCTAAAACAATCAATACACAGTAATATTTTTATAAATTAAACAGAAATATTCATTAAAATTATAGATATTTGTAAATTTGTACATGTATATGAAAACGACTGACTGTATCTTTACAAAATGGGTTACGCAGTAATACTGGGTTCGGATTCTTGTCCGAGTATTTATGCTTTGTGATGTCCCAGTACCTACATTAGTTAAAGTTATTTCGAAACTGTTCGCTGAACATATTTCTAGTATCAACTCCGCTCATTAATAAGCATAATAATACAAAAATAAGTTCAATTATTTAATATTGTGCTGTCGTTTCCATGGTTTGAAAAAAAATTATGCTTGAATCAAAAATGAATTCAAATATAAAATTATGCTTCAATTTTCGTTAGAAATACACAATATTATCTGAGAAAACGTATTTCATGTAATGCAAACATAAGCATAGACATGTGTTGTAAAAAGTTACAAAATCTTTCTTGTAGTACTACAAACTATTTCTTGGCAACTGGTTTCCAAAGAATTCTTTTGTAAAAGTACGCAAAAATTATTTTCTGTCTATATTATCACCACTTTGTGGAGCGAGGTAGCGTTGTCTATTAGAGATGGGATTCACATACTGGGTAACCCGGGTGCGAATTACGAACGGGCCACCGCGATATCATTTTTACGCGGTTTTCCATTACCATTTCCCTTACTTACTTTCACTTACCATCTGCATAATATCCTTCAATTTTTATGTTATTTAAAACATTATTGAAATTGGGAATATTGATTTAAAACATTTTCACATCCTCAAAAAAAAAATGGACATAAAATACTCAAACACACGGAGAACCACCTCTAAATAAAGTTTGATTTGCTGATGTAAAATTCCTAGACAACACAGAGAATTCCGGGAAAGGAATTATCATGTGAAAAATATTACAGCACGGACGACAGTGGACTGACAATGACGAGACAGTTGCAACAACTGCATGTAATATTCCTTACGCTCTATAAAAGAACATAATCAGATAAATTTTAAATATCTTGAGAATTTAGGTGTACCTAATATTGCCCACGAGCAGTTTGAAATTTAATCTATCTCTTGCGACTATCCCATCTATGGATGACTTATGTGCATACCTGAGACCAGTCTTGTGGAGTTCTCATATAAATTCGAGAGTTTCTATCGAAATGATGTCTACTGAAAAACATTGATAACCGCGCCATGTTCAGTACAATTGCCATTTGAATAAAGCGTTTTGTGATAAATCCCCTCATACCGTTTAGATATCAGACTAGCTAAGCAGTACCTTATCATGAGCTTGGTAAAGCCCGTTTGTTTAGCACGGTTTTTCTTATAGAATGGAACCATTTGTGATTGGTCATTGGATTGTATTTCACACAGTTGTTGCCATCCAGTAAACCTCGAAGTCTGAGACAAAACATCTGATTCCTGGATAATAATGTGATATTTTGCCTTGCTTATTCAGAATCGCTGTTACTCGGTGTTAATTTTTGTTTAGATTTATTAAGTCTTCATTTTCGATACACATCATTGTACAATACTCATTTTGTGAAGAGACTGTACTGAATATTATTCGCACTTAACTTTCAATGTGTCTTGTAACTCAGAACCATTAAGTTTATGTGATTTAACTACCAATTTGCTGTGCAGGCTGCCATAACCTTGGAGTCTTTTTCTTCTTAAGCTTTCGAACTCATTAATTTTAGTTTCTTAAGTGGTAATTGAGTCACAAATTGATATGATTTATATTAAGTCGTACCAAGTACCCAATGATGTTAAAAAAATGATGTAAAACATCTTGCTGACCTATTTTCATAAGACGTTCTACGAATGAATGATGCACTATTTCTCATTAAATGTTTTTTATCCTTTTTTTTTTATTCCTTAGCTTTAACATCGCAAATTCGCTTAAGAATCCCATATTAAAATAATAGAGCAAATGGCAATTTCAATATAAGTAAACAGATTAGCTTAGTAAACAGGTGTTTTTAAAACTATAATACTTACTGTCACAAATTAGAACCTTTCACTAAAAAGAAAATTATTCACAAAGATATATTAAAACTACATGTATTATAAAAAATGATTTTATATGTTTTGTTGATACTATTAAAAATTTATTTGTCATAATGTTGAGTAAGCGGGATGTAAAAAATAAAAAAAAATAAAAAGATTGCTTTTATAAGTTTTTTTTCACATCTGTTTGTCTGTCTGTGTATTGTGTTGCCACGTCTAGTGTCACTTTATGTACTTATATCTTAAATTGTATGTTGATTTTAAATATTTTGTGCAATTTGTTTGTTTTTGCTTGTTAATGTATGTTTTTGTTTTGTTTTTTGTGTCATCCTGTAAATGGCCTCCAGCTGTAGTATGGTAGTAAAACCAAGCCAAATATATAAATAAATAAATGAATTTTATAGGTATCATTCTCGCGCATGCGTCATTCAGTTTCAAAATGATGAAATTACTCGATGATATTTCGAGAGAACAGCAGCATGTCCTAGTCCGGCTGAGACAGAAACCCAAATAATCTTTTTTACAGTTTGTACTGGGGCACTGATGTAACGATGGAATTGGTGCATTAATAGATCTTGGTGGCGATGGTTTTGAGAAATAAAAATAGTTTTAAGGTAATTATAACTGGAAATTATTTTTTTAATTATCCTTGGTATCTTATTTAATGAATTTCTCTTGTAATTAAGTAAATAAGTCGTGCATCGTGCTGGCAATAACTACCTGATTTCTTCCATTAGGCCAACTTTTTTTTTACCGCGGAAGATACTTTTTTTTGCAGTGTTTTTATTCGACCCGCCCTAAGTTTACAGCAACAGTTATTTTTAAGACACAAACGAAACAGAATATTGTTCCCTGTGATTTAAAAAAAATTACGATTAAAATACAAAAACAAAAGTAGTGTTGCTGTGTCATGGACATAGCCATGTGTTGTACGGGAATACGTGTACGTAACAGGTAATATTTTCTTTACAAAATATAGAATACGCTATTTTATGAATGTTATAAACATGTTTTTTTTATTTTAACAACATATATATATATATATTCACTGTAACTATTTTACACTAATGTTTTATATATGCAATCGATAGTTTTGACGGGAGCTGACGATTGAAACCTAAACGAACGTCGTAGCTTCTAAGAGTCAAAAGTTATACTAGATGGAAATTTCAAAACGCAGCAAAATGACCTCAAAATGGCGTCGCTTCCCCCTCCACCGCGCGCGATGCGTCACAGTCCTCACATAGCGTAACGATTTCTCTGTTCCTTTAGCTATCCAGTGGTGTAATTAAATGTTCGATAGAGATGATAGATATGTAACTGCTACACCAGGGGCGCAAGAACTAAATTTCCAAAAGGGGGGCATATACCTTTTTATAGAGAATCATCGATCCCCCCAATTGAAGCGACCCCCAGGAAAATTTGTATTTCAAGGTGGAAAATGGTGCTATTTAAGCAGTTTTATCATCTAAAAATTGATTACACAGCACTTTCTGCCCCCGTTTGCCCCCACTTCAAGGTCTCAGAGGGGGGCCAAATACCCTTGCCCCCCCCCCCTGTTGTTGCGCCCCTGTGCTACACCAAACTGTATCCCCAAATTTTGTTATCATTCGTTTTTTGAATTGCCTCCCACTATGGAAGCAAATTTTAAAGACGTATTGACGTCAAAAAAAATCGTTCGGAAACGCTTCCTGAAAGAACTGCGTGAGGCGAAGCGGCGTTCGCTCCCAGTTGACGCGATGGCACAGTGACCCGCGGCAAGTTCAGAACGAGCGCTTGGATCCGGGGCAAACTCGGAAGTGCAAACGAGGAGGAATGGCTTCGCGCGACTTCTAGTGCCTCCGTTCCAATTGCCACTATACACTGGTGCTTGGGTTTACGAGGCTGTTTGCGGCGTCGACTGTTATCCGAGAGGGTTCGGAACTTCAGCAAGTGCATCCAAACAGCCCTCTCTTGATGGCCCATAAAGCTATCATGGAAGTAAAACACAGAGAAACACGAACAAGAAGCACACCCCATGGTATTTTATATTGGTTGGTAAGAGTTTTAGCAGTCTATTAGATATAACTAGTGACTCGTAAAATTCGAAGATTTAAGATATTATTGCGATGTGTCTGATTCTGCCTCGCAGTTAATGTGGGGGACACTGAGTAAGTGAGAAACCTTCAACCAGAGGGTCTCACTAGTATGTAGAGGATTATCAAGTGTATCTTAGAGATCACTGAACCCTTTAAAAATTTTTAAGTTTTATCACAGAATACTTAAAAAAAAAAGCCGATGCGAAACTACATTGCTTAACGCGGACTCCACCCGGCCGAAATGGAAATGGCCAGCAAGATGGAAAAACGCAATTTACCAATCAGTTTTCAGAGGAACAGGCTTTGACGGCAGTCTCAACCCATGGGAGATCTTAGACAGCGTTTAGCCGTCAATCAATGCCACTCTTTTGTGGCTGACCGAGTACGCCTGCACCTGCACCGCAATTTCACTTCTTCAAGATTATATATTCCGTGACTCCCCCCTTCCGAAATCCAAGGGTAAACCTAAGAAATCTTTAATTCAAACCAACAAATGGAAAGAATTCGAGAGCAAACAGCAGGCAAAGAGGTTTTATCCCCCCCCCCCCCCCCAAACCCTTTTTTCCTTCGTAAGCTCATGTCTGTGACGTCATCGCGACAATAATGGCGGACGTAAGACAAAAGCTCCGATTATAAAAATATTAAGTTTCCATCGCGTAACGGGAGCGATGTTAATCGACATGAGCGTCAGAATGTAGTTTTTGAAAGATGGCTAGGCTGGTTAGTGCATTTGTAATACTAAAATTATTATTCACGAGTTTTTAAAGTATTTTTTTAGTAAATTTGTCCTGTGAACTATATATATATATATATATATATATATATAAATAATATATATTGTTAACACACACTATTTTTTTCCGAATGAATGTTTAATCTGAAATAAAGATATTTATCCAAACACATTGATAAGGAAATAAATTAAAATATGTCTGTCGTTGGTTTGGTTCGTAGTAATGGCAGGTTACTTTTGATGTATAATAGTTTAATTTTCTTTGCCGCACGGGTAAAAAAATCTTCATGTTCATAATCACGTGATATTTTTCTGTCGCGTCGCGCCAGTCTCGCTATTGTGATTCCACCACAAAGTTTTATTTTTTTGCCAACAGACTTAGGAATAAAACAGGCAGTTATATTACTCTTATTAAAAATAACTGTATATGAGTGTTTTTATTCCGCTGGACATTGTCGACGTTTCAAGGCTCTGCGCACACCACGACGGTTGACGAGAAACACAAACAGAAAATTAATACTTGATTGTAATACATTCAGACCCTTTTTAATATTCTCTACATCACTTATTTGGCAAACCAGCACTGATCCCACATTCATTGTACGTAAGGCACTCATGTTTCACATATTTTGTTTAGTTTTATATTTACAAGAGATGTACGTGGATGCTTTAAAATTGTAGTTGTTTATTGTTTAAAGAATAAACATAGTTTTCAAACTTTTACACTTGAATGTTGATAATTTCGGGCTTTTGTATAACATGTTTTTTATTAATTATCCATGTTTTCCTAGTTACTTATATTTGACGTGATCTGTACCGTCTGCACAACAAAAATAACATCACGAAAGCGATAAATCAATTACTGAATGTGTGTTGTCCCGAATGTCGCTTGAAATAGGAATTGATATTTTAGTAAAAACCACAATAATCTCTCGTTTGAAAATTTTGTTTTTGTTAATTGATCTCTGAAATTTAACACGTAAAATAAAATAATATGTAAAATAATTTGCAACATCCAAAACATATCCAGTTTTGCCACACTGAATTTGTTACATGTCAGTAGCTTTCAACACTCTTAGCTTGGACTGTACAGGAAATGATCCTGTGTTGCACGCACCCACTGCAGTGTTTCTCTCCCGGACAGCAATCCGGTGTCTGACCTTGAAGATTAGTTACAAAAAAACATGTCAAGTATCAAGGGACAGAGTTTATATAACTATATCAAATGCATTGATATTTATATCACATTTCTATGGACATGATAACTGCCATAACTTTGAAAAAATCAATTCAAAACCTATTTATAAAATGTGGTTATGGAAAATCTCGATCGATTTCGTTAATGGGCGTAATCCCATAATCCCACCAAAAAGGTAGACATGGGAAAGGTTTTTTGAAAAATATCACATCGTTTGAATGTATTATCACTTGTAACAGTAATACAAAATAACTTTTGTCCAAATACATTTTTTATATAACCAACCATGAAAAGGTGTGAAAAAACAATGGCTGGATGACAAAAAAAATAATATCTCCCTTAGTAGGCACACCGTCGAATCCGTTCAAATTGTTTGTAAATCTTATAATTTTTTATCTAAAACGCTTGTCTAGAACAATTTTTGATAAAAAAGATTGTAAAGGTGATTTAAGTTAAAAATTATTTCCGTACCATGTACACTATAATTCCGTTTTTATTTCTTGTAAAACCTTAAAATATTATCCACAACTTTCGTCCGAAATAATTTGTATACGATCAACCATTACTGCAAAGGGTGGAAAATAACAGCGGTTGAAGGACAAAAAATATTACTAACTCACTTAGTAAGTACAATATTAAATCCGTTCAAAATGTTTGTGAACCTCATAAATGTTATCTAAAACTTTCGTCTGAAACAATTTTGGATACAATCATCCATTGCTGCAAAGGGTGAAACAGGGGTTAAACTACAAGAAAATTCATAACTCCCTCCGTAATCACACCATAAAATCCGTTCCGATTGTTTGTAAATCCTATGAGTTAGAAAACTATTAGGTTTTAATACAAATGAGTATTTAACCCTGCTACCAAAATTATATACCATTTTCTAACTAATACTATACAATAGCAAAAAATAATAATTACAGGCAACAGTGATGGTATATGTATAAATAATTAGAACAAAAAATGTTTTTTTTGTTTCAAGTTCTATGAACTATTTCAAGAATTTTGTGTTTTTTTTTTTTTTTTTTCATTTGCTGCCATGAACATTCCAGCCACATGTTTTGTCAAATAGTTAATTTTTATTAATACTATTTTTGTTTGTTTTCACATTTACATACATGTATTTCATTAATGAACTATTTTATCTACATAAAGTGTTTTCAATGGCGAAAATTTGTGAACTTACGTGTTATCTCTTTAATTTATCTTGTACTACATTTTCATCCTGTTATAATGATGGTCGGTCACTGACCCCATCCACATCCACAACCCAGGCGCAGGACATACTATTATAAATGTACTACTAATGTAAAAAAAGAAAATTAATGATAATATTAAAAGTTGAGTCTAGACAGGAGTTAATGAATCAGCGAAATAATCATCGCTCTACTCGTAAATGGAACTACGACTTTATTGTCAACACGATCTAACAAGTATCGTTTCTGGACACCGAGAGCTCACCATTTATTAGCTACACTGTAAATTAATTATGCAATTTTTTTTAGCAATGCTTTTAATATAAGTGTAAAATTTGCAATGAAACGTGTTAAATATTATTTGTGTATGCGAACTAAAGCTTTTTGGTTCCTTTGCATAATTAGAAACATTTGTGTAAAATTACATACGCCCTGTTTTTTTATATTTTTATTACACTGAAAACGTTCATAATTGCTGAACATTTAAACGTGAATTTTATGTTTTTAGTGTATCTACAAGTAGCTGTACCACAAAGAAATGGAAAACCTGCGTAGAATTTTTCTAATCCATTCAATAAAAGTCAACATATTTCGGAATTTTTGGGGAAAGAAACGGTGAGAACCTGAGCGAAACAAAAAAAAAAAAATAATGTTTGATCCCTGGGCGGTGTCTCGAAAATACTTTTTTTTTTTGTTCCTACACTTCATTTGAACGCCCGGCCCACATCGGCGTGGACGCTATTCTTCTCTGGGCGCCTGTAACTTCCACGATCAGTATGGATTCCGCCGCCCTGGTGCCCTACCCCCGGCCGCTATTATTCTCCAGCTCGCCGGCAAGTTTGCATTCCTGCGGAGTTTCACGAGTCAGTTATTACGTTGCTGCGTCCACGATAACGGCGAGGGGGTGGTGTGGAAAAAAACCCGCCAGCGCTCCAGAAAAAGAATGTGCACAGTTTTTTTATTCCCTCCAGTCAACGCCATCAGGGCTGTGTTCGTCAATATCGCCGCGTCTGTTGTGATTTAATAAGTTTTTTTTTCTTCTTCTTTTCGGATGCCCCTCGGCGTATCCTGGATAAACATCGAACCTTAAATTGATCAGTATCCATGCTCGCAGAGGGTGGGCATCTCGTTTGTGAAGAGAAAAAAAAAGTTAGTGACGTGAAAATTTTACGCAAGGAACACATAGTCCAAGTGCGTGTATTTGTTGTGGTGGTAACACTGTCTTCCTCCGTCAGGATGTTTCAAAAGAGCAGTGTAATTTACGTGTAGTGTACGTGTAGTGTACGTTACAAGACGCAGACAACAATTAATTGTATTAATCCCTTTCAAAAAATTCCTAATTGGTAACATTTACATTTCTGTGGTGTTATGGAAGAGAGGGTTAAATCAAAAACCATCAAATTTTAAGATAGGTGGAAGAAAGTCAAGCATTATTTGAAGGATATGCCTTTTGACACTTTATATGGTTTGTAGTTTTTTGTTGCCTGTATAAAATAACAATAATTAATAATATAACGACTAATATTTTATCGTGAAAATAAAATTTGACTTTTTTTGGCCCCTAATGGAAATTCAAAAAATTTGTCTCAAACCTCTATTCCTAATCCCGGATATTTTTTTTCCGAGATTACGTAATTACATTACCAAAAATTTCACATGATATTTATTTTCCCTGGGTAGATGAGTGGGGTACTAATGAGGAAGCATTAACCGATTCAATTTAGAGGATATAATCAACGTCTTTGTCAGAAACAAGGAAACTTAGTGAAAGCTTGCGAATTAACTCATTCTAATTATTTACGTCCCCTATGAATTATTCACAAAAGGTTGTAGTACATTTACATAATGTGTTTAATTGCGTTTCGTTACAAAGTGTAATTATTTTAGCCAAGTACTCTATTGAACTGTACCTTTATGCATATTGTTACGAACGTGAGCAAGGCCGCGACACGTGCATGTGCACAGCTGACTGACATCATGTGGCGGCGCAACATGTGACGTTCTGCGCGCACCTGGGTCACCGCTTCCCCTCCCTCCAGCCCTCAGCTCCCCGCGCGGCGCTGATAGTTTGATATCCGAAACCTGCCAGGTGCGGAGTTACGCGAGCCGCCGACACGTGTTTCGAGAGATTTCTGCCGTCGGGTCGGCGCGGAATGACGCGACTGGCCCCAGCCGCGCTCGTGAATTAGAGAAAGCGCCTGGCCTGATATATAAGACGAGGACGCCGACCTCAGAGGACAGAGAGAGAGAGAGAGAGAGAGAGTTCAGCCGGGAGTTTTCCTGCGGCGGAGTTTCCGGGGCGATAATGCCGCGGGTGCGGCAGAGTGGCGAAATCCTTGGACGAAGGTTCCAGGGCAGTGAGTGAGTCAGTTCAGTGGAGTCGGGAGTTCTCCCGCGGCGGAGTTTCCGGGCGATAAAGCGGCGAAGTCCCTGGACGAAGGTTCCAGGGCGATAGTGTTGCGGGCTCGGCGGAGTGCGGCGACGGAGTCCCGCGGCGGAGATCCTCGAGGGGTGCTGCGGCTAGAGTTGCGCCAGAGGTGCGGCCCAGCGAGGTGTGCGGTGTGTGGAAACGAGTGACTGGGGAAGCAACATTATTTTAAGTGCAATTGATTATTTGCCATTTTATAAGATTAATTGTAAGTGACGTAAGTAGTGGCCATCAATAAAACTGTGTAGTGTAATAAAATCTTTAATTGGGCTATCCTTTACGAACCCGGTAAATCGCAACAATATAGTATTAATCTATAATCTAAACAAGTATTTTTGCATGTGGCAATAAATATACATCACTCGGTTTTTAAGCAGCATTTATAGTCTCTTCACGTCTAAATGTATTAAAGACTTCATCCGGAAGTTGGCCGACTGTTGTTTACGGGTTGGTGTCCACTTGAAAGTGAAAGAGGTCTGTTGAGTTGTCGAAAACCTGTTCAGCATTAGCGGACTGCCAATATGGCCGATTAATTTCGTGAACAACAGTTCTTTCTAGAAAATTAACTAATAAACCCGGATGGTATGAGCTATTTCATCATCCCCCATTGAGAGACAAGTGGCAGCAAGAATTTTTCTACTGTCGGTATACATTGTTAGAAACTACAGAAAATTTATGGATTTTTGAACGTAAAATTAACCTGAAAAAACGACTGCAACTTCGAGTTTAGTAATTCGTTGTAAACAGGATAATCACAAGCGTGGAAGGAAAAAAAATAATGTTTATTTCCATATAATCAAAAAAATTCTGAATGTTTCTTTTAGTATAATAAGATTATTGTTGATTCATATTTAAAATAAGTTAACTCAGTACCATAGATTTTAGAAGATGAACCGTAAAATTACGAAGATCCCTGGATAAATTTTACGCAGATTTCTTCGTTAATTTAAGGTGAAAAATTGTAATAGTGTATAATAATGGATTTGTGCATGTCTATATAGCCTATATACATACGTGTGTGTAGGTGTGTGTGTTTATGTATGTGTTTAAGTTTGCTTTGTCATCGAATGAATCTAAGAAAAATATTTTAACCTAACACTATCATACATAATTTACATGCATGTAAGCATACTTTCGTCTGTTTTTTCACCGATTAAATCTAAGAAAATGATTTGAACCTAATCCAGTAAACCATAATTCACATGCACAGGACCACTATTTTATATACCAGCAGCAGTAAAATTCTTGCTGTCACTTGTCTCCCAGTGGGGAATGGAGGGTGTCAGCAGTGAAATAGCTCATACCATCCGGGGTTCTTACTTGGTTTTTCACCCAAGAATTTTAGTTTACAGAATGATCTGTCCATGTTAGCAGTCCGCTAATGATTGAAGTATAGTCCTCTCTAGACTATTCATTCATTGCAAGTATTTCTTCCTTTTGCTTGCTATAGTTGGTCGCATTGGTAACTTCTTCGCTGTTTATCTTTCATTCAAGTCTTATTATAATTGCATCCGCAGAATATCCGTGAAAGCCAACAAACCCCGCGGACTAGTCTATTATTCCATTTCCAGTTATTCAGAAATTGACTCATCACTATATTCTTTTCACTACCATCTCATCTTTCTCCATTCTTCAGTATGAAACAGAGCATATTTATTTTTCATTAATGTGTTGTTGATTGGTCTGCACATTCTTCTCTTTTGACGATTCTGTCGATGCAGTATTCAGGATACCAGACCATCAAATTATATAACTGTGTTTGGTACTGCTGTGGTTTATTTCAAAAGCAGGAATGATATATATTTTTTTTAAATATAACACTCAAATACATGAGCACAGTAAGTATATATCTAACGAATCCATGACAACATTCCTATATTGGTTTAGGTAAAAAAATTTAAATGACAGAAAATTCACGACGTTTGTATGGTAAATTTCCCCTACATTTTATAAGATTAACTAACCTTCTACAGTGAAAGAAGCAGTGTTATTGACACTACATATATTACCAATAAAAAGGTGATATTCCAGACCCGGATTTAAATCAATAATTTCTAAATTTATAACTATTAACATTTTTATTTTTATTTTAGCGAATGTATTATTGAACTAATGAAAATTACTTCATTAAATGCGTGAAATACATTACAAAATACCCATTATTATTAAAAAGGCTTTTTTTTATGAAAAGTTAATTATTTATTATTTCACCAATCGGAGATACCCATTGGCTGTTACCACTTATTAATCTTAGATTACAAAATAAAATTAATTATTGACGGTTACATATTCGATAAATTGATACCCACATTAAAAGCATTATTTCAATCGTTATTTTGGTGCTTCACGACTCTTCTGAAATCAACCAAGTCGTGAGAATTTTTTTTTCTAACTCTAATCATGCTGGGCATCAACCACGAAGGAAGGGTTGCATACAATCGTGTTATCTGTTTGGGGATTGGCCATCAGTGGCTGTAATTGTCGTCATGACCAAATTCCCTATCTTATCTATAGACTTGTACCTATTACCTAAGATGCGCCCATGTTAGACTTGCAGACACGAAGAAACCCTGGATCCGGTCATGCAGGCTGCAAATATTGCGTGCATTAAAGCAATCTGGACGAATATAGGACAGAAGGATGGTCCGGTAGAAATTTTGGATGGGCATAAATTGTACCATGCAAGAGTTGGGGATCTTGGAACATTCTTAAAAGGCTTGATTAGGTTTATATAGGCAAGATGAGTTCTAACCATAGAGGAAAACTGGGGAAAAGCATCGAAAATGTACATAGACTATGCGTTTATAAAGGGTTGTTTGTATTTTAAAGCGCTTTCCCATTGTAAATAATTTATAATGCCACGCATTACTAGTGACGAAGAAAATAATTTCCCTGCTCGCAATAAAGGGAAAAAATGCACAAAAAAAAGGTAAAATATTAAATCCGTACTTCACAAATATTTATAGCCGTTTGTACTTGTTTAGAAACCTTTATAGACGTAGGGGAGGACGGGGCAAGTTGACGAGCGGGGCAAGACGACGAATGACTTAGTTCCACGTCATGTTATTAGATAGCACCACCTAACAGACACTACTAGCGCTGCACACTGGTGGGCACTAAAGAATCGCACAGTGAAGCCGCTGCCACCATTTAGTTGTTTGTTAGATGATGTTCGTACATTTGGTCTGACGTATTGTAATTTTCAAGAACTTCGAAGTAATATCTCATGGACAAACAGGTAAGATATTTGGTTATTCAATGCCACACATTATTACCTTAGACAATATACTTTTCTTAACCACTATATATTGTTAACCTTTTATATTTTTTCCTAGCGAAAAAATCCAATACTAATAACATTGCTGATCGGGGCAAGTTGACTGGGGCAAGATGACGACTCGTCATCTTGCCCCAAGTGCTTTTTTACAGTTGTTTTTTAATTGTTCATGCCCTACAGGCTTTCATTAAACAAAAATTCTAATTAAAAAGAATTTAGCCTACCTAATTGTATTTTCTTCCTAGGAAATGCCTATTCATGGTGGAAGATTTCGAGAAGTTTTCACTGAAGAGCAGCAAGAATATTTAAGGAACTACTCGACAGCAATGGATAACATGTTTTTTTTGGGATGACAAAGCAGCAATGTAGAAAACGTGTGTTTTACTTTGCAGAATATAGTGGAATTTCGCATCCGTTCAATGTGGAGACCAGGATGGCAGGTGAGGATTGGTTGGCTAGTTTTATGAAAAAATGTAAGTTCAGTTTTCGGAGACCAGAGGAAACATCCATTGCCAGAGCAATGGGCTTTAACAAGCCAAATGTTGACAAGTTTTTCTTAATTTTGAAATAAGTGCGGGAAAAACATAGATTTCCAGCTTCTGCCATTTACAATGAAGATGAATCTGCACTTTCCACAGTATCTAATAGGCTACCAAAGGTTATTTCACCCACAGGAAGTAAGAGTGTTTCCAAGATCGTTTCGGCAGAGAGAGGAAGAAATGTTACTATTATTTGTTGCATTAATGCTTGCGGATATTACCTGCCCCCTTTTTTGGTTTTCGCAAGAAAACGGATGCGACCTGAACTTGTGGAAAGAGCCCCTCCGGGAACCGTTGGACATTGCAGTGATAATGGTTGGAGCAATGGAGAAATATTTGTGTTGTTTTTGAAACATTTCGAACTACATGTGAAACCAACCAGTGAATTTCACGTGCTGTTGCTTGTTGACAACCATAAAACACACGTAACACTGGAGGCTATAAACTTTTGCCGGGAAAATCACATCGTTATGGTCGGATTTCCACCCCACGCTACCCATCGTCTTCAAATGCTGGATGTTTCCTTTTTTGGGCCATTAAAAACATATTACAGTCAAGCTTGTGACAACTTAATGGTCACTAATCCAGGGCGAGTCATAACTGACAAAAAAAATTGGTGAGCTACTAAGCACTGCTTATTTAAAAGCAGCTACAGTCAGTAATGCAGTCAATGTGTTCCGAGAATGTGGAATTGAGCCTTATTATCCCCTTGTGTTTACTGAGCATGATTTAGCAGAAGCGAACCCCACCGATCATGATCTTGCTATGGAAAAAGCAGTTAATGAACATCAGGCAGAGAAAACTGAAGAACCAGGACCTTCAAGAAATGCTACTTCCATTGAGCCAGGACCATTAAGAAATGCTACTCCCATTGAGCCAGGACTTTCAAGAAATGCTACTCTCATTAAGATAGGGCCTATAACAAATGCTACTCCTGTTGAGCCAAAACTGTGCCGAAGTGTTTTCGATTTCAAACCATTGCCTAAAGAAAGATCATATGTGAGAAAAAGGATAAGTCATAAGCAATGTGCAAGTGTCATCACAAGCTGACCCATGAAAGCGATGCTGGTTCAGAGAAAAGCTCAGAGGATAGAACAAGAACGTTTGAAGCAATAAAGACATGAGTCTCGAGATGCAAAAAAAGGAACTGTTACTAAGAAACTGAAGTTCGATTCTCGAGAAAAATCCAAGAAGCTCCAACTTTCGCCAGGCATGACTTCAGCTCAAATATCCGAAGTGCAGTGTCTTGTGTGTGATAAGATTTATGTCGACCCTCCATCAGAAGATTGGATCGAGTGTTGCAAATGCCACATATGGTGGCATGAGGACTGCTCGAACTTTGAAGGAGGAAAATTTATTTGCGATTATTGTTTATAAAAACACCAACTCTGAATTAGTTATGTAAGTTAACTATTAATTGTAATTTTCAACAAACCGAGCCTTTAATAATATGCCATATATGTAAAAAAAGCATGTAACAATGTTAAATTAGTTAATTTACATTAGTTTGCATTCTAAGAATAAATATGTTTAAACTTGTGCAGAAATGTCATCTTACCCCGTAGTCAAAGTCATCTTGCCCCGGTAACGGGGCAAGATGGCACATTTGCATTATATTTTTAAAAGGGCAGAATTTTGGAGATAATATAGAAATATAGATTTTTCCATGTAGTTACACCACGACAAAAGACTACTCTAATCGTGTGTGGAAAGAAGGAAATCGTATTTCCAAAATCAAAATTATAAAAAATGACGAACTCTTAACATCGCCAACTTGCCCCGTCCTCCCCTATGTCGTTCGTCATGACATTATTCAATTTGTGAACGGTGTTTTGCTTTAGTAACTTAAGTAAGTGTTTTCCAAACAGTTGGTGCAGTTCTGCAGCAAGAGACAGACATACATTCCAATAACTCATTCATAAACACTAAAAAAAATTTTTTTTGGTAGCGCTTCGTTACATATAGGCCTAGTGTGAGTTTGAATTCGACATTCAAACTTTGGCTGCAAGTTCATCACGACAAAAACATTTTAAAGTCATCTATACGACTTAATAGCCTAAAGTGCTTTCCAAGGCTGGTATACGTATTTTAAGTTGGAGCTGAACAACAAATAATAGATAAAGTATTTATGATGGAACACTGACCGTCGAGATTATTTTTAATTAATCGAAGTTCTACTACCATCTCGAATTTTGTTGCTGTCACAAAATTATTTAATTTAAATATTGGGGTAGTAACATGTCACAAAAATATGTGGAAAATAAACGTGTTCCTCACAATTATTCCAATGAAACAATTCTGCAACAGCGACAAATTTCGCGGTGGTTGTATAACTTCATTCAAATAAGTATAATCTAGACGCCCAGTGTTCCATGTGAAATACTTAATTATTATTTACAATAAAATTGTTTGGATTCAACTTCGAAGACGTAAGTATACCAGTCTTGGGGAAGTACTTCAGACCATAGGTTGTATCGATGCTTTCAACTTGTTTTGTCGTGACGAACCTGCAGCCCAGGTTTGTCGGTCGAATTGAGACTCATCCTGTATAATGGAAGTTTGTGACAGAAAATGTTACAGGAAGTTTTCCATGCATCCATTGTATCTCTTCTAAATGTGCTAATAAAAAAGTCAAATTTACAGGAAATGTATTGTTACGATTTACTGCGGGTTCGTAAAGGATAGCCCAATTAAATATTTTATTACACACATAATTTTATTTAGTGACTTATGTCACTTACAATTAATTTTATAAAATTGTCAAATAATCAATTGCACTTAAAAATGTTGCTTCACCAGTCAGTCGTTTCTTACAATCCACACACCTCGCTGGGCCGCACCTCTAGCGCAACTCTCGCCGCAGCGCCCCTCGTGAATCTCCGCCGCGGGACTCCGTCGCCGCACTCCGCCGCCGCCGAGGCACTTGCCTTCGCCGAGATCCCACTGGACGCCTCGCTCGGAACTTCGCTTGGAACTCCGCCGCGCCCGCGACACTATAACCCGAACTGAACTCTTCGCCCTGGAACCTTTGTCCAGGCACTTCGCCGCTCTATCGCCCGGAAACTCCGCTGCGGGAAAACTCCCGACTCCACTGAACTCACTCACTCCCTGCCCTGGAACCTTCGTCCAAGGACTTCGCCACTCTGCCGCACCCGCGGTACTATCGCCCCGGAACTCCGCCCCGGGAGAGCTCCCGCCTGAACTCTGAACTGACTCTCTCTCTGAATTCCACTCCCTCACCTGAGGCCGACGTCCTCTTTTTATATATCAGCCGCCATTTCTGGAACTCACAAGTGCGGCCGGAGCCAGTCGCGTCATTCCGCGCCGACACGACGGCAGAAATCTCTCGAAACACGTGTCGGGGGCTCGCGTAACTCCACAGCTGTCAGGAGTCAGTTACGTGTCAAAGGCAGGGCGCCGCGCGGGGAGGGGTGGGAAGGAGGGGGGAAAGCGACAATCCTTGTTATCTTCCAGGCGCGCGCGGCGCATATCATGTTGCGGCATCCGCCAGCCAACTCTACACCTGCACGTGTCCCGGTCTTGCTCACGTTCGTAATAGTATGTATTTGAAATATATTTCCTATTTAATTATTTATGTTAATAACTTCCATTACCAGAGATCTGGCCATTTTTTTTTTTCTGGTACCAGGATGACCTCTACAAAAATAAACCGGGTAATATTGTCCATTGCTTGCTGCCACTTCTCGCCTTCCTGACTTCCTGACGGGGTCGACGAGGGAAATCAAGGGCCGGGGGGTAAATAATTTGTTTGGGTTCCTCCCTATTATTTCATGTACAACTTTTCAAACAACACAATTTAAAAAAAAAAACTAAAAACTCGTAAATGTTACCGTGGTCACAGCTGTAAATGTGAGCGCATAACTTGGAATGTTTTCCATGAATTACTTTAACAATAGACGGGTAAAACCAAGCATTAAAAAATAATCTGGAAACTCACCTCCCCCCTCCCTTTCCCTTCCCCCATGCTTCCAGATTGCATGAGATCAGATCTTTCTAATAGTGTAATGTTGCTTGTCCTTCGGGGCGTGTTTAACTAAACTACATGTGGTCCAACGAGAACGCAGTTGAGTTTTATAATCTTGTTACATTCCAGCTTGCATCCATGCCAATCATGCAGGTCTCTATCCATTTCTTAATCAACAAAATTACCAAAATGTCTTACAATGTGTGAAAAAAAAAAAAAATTTCTGGGGGGAAGGGAAATGCGGTCACGATTTTTGCCTCTAATACTAAACTGACGTTAGAACACAAGAAATGAACATATCGTAGCGTATGACAAGCACAGGCGGAGAGGACAGCGAAACCCAGGACAGCTACTGAAATAACAGAA
The DNA here is from genome assembly GCF_032445375.1 of Bacillus rossius redtenbacheri. NCBI lineage: Eukaryota > Metazoa > Arthropoda > Insecta > Phasmatodea > Bacillidae > Bacillus > Bacillus rossius. Next base: position 4,411,556 of record NW_026962012.1, on the reverse strand, counting down.
AGAAAAAAAAATAAACATAACACATTTTACCTTTGTGAGTAGGTAAATATAGTAGGTCCTGGGGCAGGGGAGGGGGGAGGGGGATCCGGGGATCCGGCGGCAATCTTTGATTACTTCATTTCCGGCGGCCATCTTGGATTACGTTACTTCCGGCGGCCATCTTGGATTACGTCACTTCCGGCGGCCATCTTGGATGACGTCACTTCCGGCAACCATTTTGTTCTTATCCGCCATTTTGTTTTCTAGAACATTCCGCCATTTTGAGTTTCGTCCACCATCTTGAAAATCTTTATTTATTATCCGATTTTAATGGAAAAAAAAATTTAAAATTTATAAAAAAATTAAATAATCAAAATTTTAAAATAAAATTAAAAAATGTTATTTAATAAAATTTTAATTAAAAACCTACGCATCGAACACCCCACTCCTCTAAATTACAAATACATCATCTAGCACCCCCACCCCTCTGTTACAATAACATCGTCATCGAACACCCCACTCATTCCTGTTACAATTTTTCGTTACATCCACCATCTTGGAAAATCATAATTATTAACTTAGAAAATCAGGAAAAAATATATACACCATCGTTGTCTGCTGGAGGCAGCCATCTTATTTAGTGGAGACTGCCATCTTGATTTCATATGATGGGTGTCATCATCGGTTGTAGGTTTATAATGTATGTTAGTGTATGTAAGGTCGAGTTACAATTCTCTACCAACATTGTTATGAACCTTATAGACCAAAATCCACAGAATCCACAAAATCCACAAAATCCACAAAATCCACAAAATCCACAGTCATTTTGCTGTTTTAACCGACATTTTTTCTTAAAGTCTTATCACTTATAGGTTTTAACTAAAATATATGTTATCAATACTATCGTTGTGGATGCGTTAGTTAAAGTAATGATAATTTAAAAAAAAACCTTTATTACTCCATCTTAGCGGACGAGAAATTTTTCAGAGTCCTAACTCACAAGTAATAATCTCTTCTCATGTTTGCGTACACATGTTTTAAAAGCTGCACGGAAGCAGATATCTTAATGTTTGTGTATAATTACATTTCACTTTTATAAACAGGTCCGTGTTTGCGTACTCGTGTTTAAAAGCTGCATGGAAGCAGATATTTTAATGTTTGTGTATAATTACATTTCACCATTCTGTAAGACATTTATAAGTATCAGTACCTCGTCGGATATAGATTCTATATTAAAAATAATAAACAATATGTAGGTAAAATTGTATTTATTAAATTAAGAACATATTTTACACATCAAAAATTGGGCAAAAACAGAAACAACACATAAAAAAACGGAAACTTTACAACAAAAATGAAAACTATACATCAAAAACATAATCTATATAACAAAAATGAAAACTATACAGCAAAAACATAAACTGTACAACAAAATGAAAACTATAAAACGAAAAAAAAACAACAGAAAAACTATAAAATTAATGGAAACAACAACCAAACTATTTACAGAAAAAAAATTATTCATCGCATCCAACATATCCGTGGGGGACCGTGCGGATACCATCTTCGCAGATCAACCGTTTGTCGTCCTCCCACGTTATGGCCAGCTTATTGCTGTACTCAGTATAGAGTATGTGCTGACGGGAGCGAATTGCTCTAACGCCTGCCCTCATTGTGCGGTGGTCTTGCAGGGCATCCAGGTAGTCATCGAATGTTATGTGGTTTTTGACCACACATCGCTGGATGCCCTTGGCCTTTTTCTCGCTCTTACCACCACACCTGTAGGCGTAGAGTTTGGCCCGTAGGCTTACAAACTCCTCCATCACTTCCCCCCACATTCATCTTTGAATTTACCGACAACTTTCTTGTTGATGGGGGAGAAGCATGGGTGGTCGGAAGGGTAGCAGCTGGTGTCGAATTTAGCCATCAGTGTAGGGTTGGCTTTGAGGTCTGAGTAAAAGTCTGCTGTCTGGATCTCATACACAAAACTGTCTGTATCCATATACATCATGTGAATATTGTCATGGTAACGGGGTTTCATGGTATTGTAGTGGAAGTCGTACATGAGAGTCTTTGAAAGATCTAGTACGGCCAGTCCGGCATAGATCGGCTTGTCGAAAATGATGGTCTCGTGATTAAGGTGGACTAGAGACAAATTCGGTTCGTACATTGTACGGTCCTTGAAGGATGGACGACACACCAACTTCTTGAACCTCTTCTCAGAGCACACCAACTCCATTTTGAGCCTCCGCCTTTTATTTTCCATCAGTTTACCAAATGTCGAGTTCACAGCGAGCTTAAAGAACTCCTTCTCGAACTCGTTGGCTGCTGCTTTCCGCTTGTTGGTATTCAGCCGAATATAGGGCTCCAACCATGCCGACTGCTCAAACTGTAGGACTCGGTGTATCTTAGTCACTCTCAACCCATGAGATACTGCTTGCTGTAGGTTTTTGTAGTGGACAATGTAGTGCTCTTTATTTTCAAGTGTTGTCATCAGCTTTGATTGATTTGAGCCGGGCGGACACTGATTTACGGGGAGAAATGGCAGGTCTTTATGACTTTCGTGGAGCTCGGGAGGGTACTCCACATCACACTCAATAATGTAGCCTGTAGGAGAATCATCTGGAACAGACACGACATCAATTGATGTGTCTGCCCATTGGAAATGTCGAATCGGAAGCGGCAGAGACATCGCCCACCCGTACAAGTTATTTGCATCAATATACTCCAGGAATGTGGATGGCTTGGATGCATCATATGTCTCAGGTATGTAGGAGTTATTGGCTACGCAATGACGTTTAATGCTTTGCGCTACTCCCCCCCTAATACCAGCCTCCACAAACATGTACATATCATAATCGGTAAGAAGCTCTAGCTGTACACCTGTGGTTCGAAGCATTGCATCGAAAGCGAACCCTGGACAAGAAATATAGTGAGACGGATCTAGGCTGTATGTCTCCAAACAGATGGAACGGAAATTCTCGAATACATCCGCCAAAATCAGAACATCCGTCTTTAGGTACAAGTCAGCGTACTCCCCCAAAGTAGCACACTGAAACTTGTCCCAGACTTTCACTGCATGAGCGTACTCCATCTCTGAGATCATGGAATCAGTCAGACTATTGTAGAAATCGCCGATAGGCGGAAGACTAATATCATCTAGTCGAGCAAAAGAATCCACAAAATCATACGGGAAGACACCCTTGCGGGTAACCAACTCCAACTCATCAGGCGCGAAAAACTCAGCAGTACTGACAAACTTGTCTGCCGGCAAGAACTCAGCGAGCGAAGCAAGACCCCGACTCATGAAACGGAACGTATCGACAAACTGAATGCTGAACTTATCATACAACTTCTTGGAAAAAGTTATCAGCTTCTCCTCTGAATTCGGGATTATGAAGATGTCTTTACTGTCGTACCCCAACTTCCTGATAATGAAGTTCTGGTCGTACGTCAGGTTGTGGAAGAACACAATCAACTTTTTTGGTCTGCGCCTGAGAAGGTTGCAGTCATTACATGCAGGCCCCAGATATTCACCGGTAAAGTGATTGTGATCACGAACTTTCTTGGCAGTTCCTCCGAACTTTCCTGCACAGTAGCAACACACTCTTGCTTGCAGAAAAGCAGTGTTCTGTGCATGTGTGAGCGGAGTCATAGGAACAGACGTAGAAAATATTTTTTGTACATCATGACCAATCTCCACAATGCGTGAGATGAACTTATCCTCTGCGTCACAACCGCGATACAATTCAGGCTCTGATGGAAGTGCTGAAGTGAGGTGTACAGGAATGATGGTGTTATCAGCTTTCACATAAATGCAGTAGCTGTATGCTTTATGCTTTTGATACTGCAGTGTGTATGCTTCATCAGGATTCGGGTGGCATGTATGGATTTTCTCCAGAATAGCTTCAAAGTCGCAATATACCACGATGGGCATCTTATCAGCATGGTGGAAGTTTTTGAACTGCAGAACAGGTGGCTGCCCATTTTGATCGGGGAATGGCATTTCCATTCGAACAGCAGCATGCTGTTTGCAGAGCTCACTGTGTTTTTCCAAACACTGAAGACCAGTGAGCCCACTAACCCTATCCTGATCATCATAATGCTTGAAGCATCTTTTGCAGACATGAATTCGTTGCTCGTGTGTAGTGATTTGGGACCGAACCAGGGCAGAAAAATTTTTAATGTATGTGAAATGGGACGAATCGTCATTAACCAAGAGCAGAAGATCGAAATGAAGTTCTTTTTCTTCAGGAGCGACTCGTGCAGGTACAACATTCAGATTCTCGTCGATGCTGTAAATGTTGATGGAGACTCCAGGGTTCTGCTTTTCGAACAGCGGTATTTGCCTGATTGGAGTAGGAAACTCTATGTTCGTGAAGTTGAATTTCTCTTCCAAGTCATGGTATCGCTGGTTGACACGCTCAGGATTCCACCCTTCCACGTACTTCACAAGAATAGACCACTTAAAACACATGTGGTCTTCGAGGTTTTGTGGATTTATCACCGCATGTCTTGACTCGATGGTGGTAGGCAGTGAGATGTAGGAGCTGGCACGGAGTGGATCGAGCTTGTTTATGCGAAGTTGAAGTCGCTTAACGGCCGACAAAGTCCATCCGGACCCTTTTCCCATGTAGTCTTCCTCCTCCTTGCAGATCTTAGAGATGGACCCAGTAACTGCTTCCTCCACCTCATGAACTGTGTAGAGGGGCACATTAACGGTTTTGAACGCTCTCTTGTCTTCGCTAACATCCACAGGTTTTTCGTAATCACACTCAAGCACGATGTTGAATTTGAGTGGACCGTTCTCCTCTATCTCCTCTACAAGTTGGCTCATTATTTTTGCCTCGATGGAGTTCAGGTACGAGCAGATATCCTTGGCAGTACTTGATGTGTTTTCTGCCACGTACGTCTTCAAGTTGCCCTTGAAACCCACTTCGGCGGTGATGAAACCGTGGGCATTGGCCAAACCAGCCCCGGTCACCACCTTTGTTCGGCTGGTCGAAGGCTTGGGCGCAACTGCAGGCTTAACTGCTAATATCCTCTGCTTCTTTGTCGGAGGTGGAGCAGGCCCCTTGCATACCTTCATGTGGGCTTTTAACTTATCAGCCCTGGCGAACTCCTTAGCGCAGTTCTCGCAGGAATGCACTATGCGGTTTGCGTTAAGACCGCAAGCCGACTTCTCATGTCGTCTAGCAAAATCAGCACGGGCGAAGGCCTTGTAGCAGAAGCTACACCGCATTCCAGATGTAGCGACAGCTCCAGTGCATGATGCAAGGTGCTGCTGCATCTTATCGCTGCGTGCGACCATCTTTCCACATAGGTGGCACTGCTGGTGGTCACGATGCTGGTTCTCAGCACACTGACGCTCGTGCCGGTAGCGGTTGTTGCCTGCCGTGAATGTAGCAGAGCAGAAACGGCATTTCTGAATGGTAGATGCCATCATCACGACAATCGGTAGACTGGTCAAACGTACGGAACACGCAACGGTAGCTCGACGCACGGAGAACTATAACAAAAGAATTAAGAATACAATGTAGCTAGATGTTAACACGAAAAAGTTGCAAACATAACCTCAAAACTCTAGCCCTCAAGCTTACTAACCTAAACTGATAGCAATGTAACTAAATAAAAAAGTTACAAACATAACCTCAAAACTCTAGCCCTCAAGCTTACTAACCTAAACTGATAGCAATGTTACTAAATAAAAAAAGTTGCAAACATAACCTCAAAACTCTAGCCCTCAAGCTTACTAACCTAAACTACTAGCAATGTTACTAAATAAAAAAGTTGCAAACATAACCTCAAAGCTACTCCTTCATGTACAATCCTAAAAATGGTAGGATATTTAAAGTACTGATAAAAATTAAAGCTGAAAAATATTCAATGTTAACTAAGAATAATTGATTACATAACCTCAAAAATACTCTAATGCACATCCCAAAAATGCTAGAATATTTAAAGTACTGATAAAAGTTTAAACTGACAAATTTCTGGTTACCTGCATATAAGTGCACAGAGAAAAAACAAGCTAGCTGATAACCTACAAAAAGCTGAGAAACACGCAATGTTAACGAAACATGTAACATACCTCAGAAAACGATGAAGTGTAGCTGTAGAACACGAAGTAGCGTTGGCGGTAGAAATCGTGGTAGCAGAGAAACTCATACACGAACTAGCTCACTCAAACTCTAAGAACACACTGAAGCTCCGACAGCTAATCCTGTCCTTTTATAGCCTCGGACCTGATTGTTCTTGGAAAAACCATTAGGAACAGAGTATTTCTGTTGTATCCGCCAATAGGAATGTAGTACATGGAAGTACCATTGTCTTCGGAAAAACCCGGCATGACTCATGTGCATGTCGTAGCAGGTCTGTGAGGGGTGGGGGTAGAAATGTAACCTGACAGCCAAACATGGGAAACCACTCTCGGGTAAAACCACTAATGACCTAGGTGATTAGAGATTAGGGCGCGAGGCACTGCCTGCATCGTGACTCATCACTCAGGAATGTCGTCTCGCAGTGCCGAGGGGACCCAAACAATAGACTTGACCATGCATGTTATAAAAGGTACATTAGTCCGCGACTTTGTGGCACCATGAGGCGCTCAGGAATGTCTGAGCCTGCCACAAACACCTCGTCAAAGTGTCATCACGAAGCAATCTAGCTGCAGTCATGACGCACGTGCTACAACAGGCCCGTTAGTCACCGACTTCGTGGCGCCAAGCTGACACTCGGGTAGACAGGTAGCTAAATGATAATACTATTAATGCAATGAAATAAAAAAAAATTGGATATGTTTAATAAATTTATTTGAAAGTAAGAACACATTACAAAACTAAAACATAAAAAATTTATTCTACATTTATTATGACCAACATTCGTTTAAAATTTTTTAGCATTTCATTGCGAACACTCTGTTGAATATCCACAGTATGACACATTTTGCGGATGTTCCAGGAACCAACCCTTTTCACAACCATTTAAGGAGACATTCCTTAAGCTCTCTTTTCATTGGTCAAATAAAACATCTCCCTCTCTTCCCCTTTTACAATGATGCTGCTTCAACATCACGCTAAAATTCTGTAAGACCAAAAAAAAATTACTTTGCTTAAACCTTACGGTAGAAATTTCATCCTAGGATGCTGTTACTGCATCTAGAAATTAAAAATTATATTATCTCATACAGGTTTTATTTACATGTTAGACTTAACCATCCTACCACACACATGCACACACTTACACACACATGCGTGCGCATGCGTGCACTGAGATGAAATACATACCTGCCCACATAAGCTACTTTAATTTACAAAGGCAACATATTAAAACACATAATATTTAAATTTTGTGTAGATTGGATGGTACCAGAAACCATACTGCAAAACGAGTGGACAACACTCCAGTCTTTACTAGGATTGCCTATGGAACGTCCTTGTTGCCTTCAACGACTCAGAATTAATACTTTTATCCATCAAAAAACAACAACAGTTTAACTAAGCTAAAATACACCCCACATCCCTCAAAAAATTGTTATTACACAATACATTATTTACATTGCAGGAGACCGTGCATACAAAGTGCGCAGCTTCAGGTTAGAAATATTGATTAAAATAACTGCTAAAGATGCTAATTTGTTTATGGAAAAATTGGACATGAAATACAGACACTTGGCTATTTACACACACATACATACATACACCCTGCATTGCTTCAGAAGGAAGTACGATATTTTGAAAACTACTCAAGACTTACATCTGTGTATGAAAAGGAGCTAAAAATTAAAATTTTTTCAAAGTTAATTTTAGAGATGAAACATCATGTGCAAGTCCTTGCATGCGAGAACATTTTATTACGCAATTATCTTCATTTTTCCCAAACCATAGGTCTGATGTCTGGATACCACACAAATCTCATACTTAACATATGCACTATGAGATGACTGCACGCCAGTCCAAGCCCCCTGCGCTTAGAGACGAAACTGCACTAGAAGCGCTAGCAAGCATTGCAATTATCTCGCTTCACTTATGCAGATTCACCTCTGACTAGGTGGACCTCCTGAAACAGTAAACATAGTCCAGTGAAACACATTAAAATAATGCATTTCAAAATAATTGAATAATATAAAACACTACATATTTATAGAAAATCACCACGCAACTGACAGCCCTTTCAATCACAATTCTGCGAATGCTATCACAGAATGCTATATTTAGAAAGAAAGGATCATTCATTCCTTCATTATGGAACACAGTAATACATCAAATGAAGAAAAACAAAAAAGGCACACACTTCGTTCTTAGACTCGTGCTGCCTCCTTGACAGAAAGAAAAGATTTTACACATAAAATAGTATATATTTCTTTTCCAGCGATGAAGCTGTACTAATATCACCTTGACAAGCTTAGATGATCTAGGGAGAGACAAAGTAAATATATTAACAAAAAAAGTCGACTATAAAACAGTTACAAACAAAATAAATAATATACCTTCGATTACATATTTTGCTCAATGTAATAAATGAGAGAACACAAACATTTGCTTAAATCACTATTTATCAATTTTAAACTCTCGTGTACATCAGGAAAAAATATATAGTATCAGTCATTATTAGTTGTAATGTAAAAAAATGCAAAACAGTTTCTTGGTGGGATGTGGAATGCTCACTCACGATCGAAAAAAGGAGGGGCTTCGCTGTAACTCAAGGGGAGAGGGAAACCATCTTCAAAGTTGACGTTTCTCATATATTTGGATATATAGTAATCAAGCAAGTAATAACATTTGGGGGTATAATCTCCGTCTGATTAAAGTTTATTTGCTAACATGAATTCACAAATTAAACGAATCTCTGAGTACATTTGCTTATCTTTTATAGAAAAAGATGCACAGATTGATTGTTTTATCATGAATAACCAGGAGCACACTAAAAAAAAACCAGGAGCACACTTAAAAAAAACCAACGGAATTCTCGCCAATAATAACCAACAGCACACGAACAATAGAAAAAAAAAGATTTGTCAGTAATAACATGCAGCATGCGGAGAAAATCACCAAAATATTGTCAAGAATAACCATCAACACATGTAGAATACCAATAAAGACCTGACATGAAAAAGGCTGAAATGCACGGAGAAAATCATCAAATTCTTGTCAGATAAAAAAAGCAGAAGCACATGAAAAAAAAAGCACATGTAGAAATCTATCGAAATTTCATGCGAAAAAAATACGAGCACTCAGAGAAAACCATCAGGGAGAAGATGTTTAAAAACATCATGAATTATCAATTTTTATTTAAAAAGTTCAAATTAAATCCTGCTAGAACTCTCATGTTGCTTAAGCAAAGAGTTCACAAGCTGACTTGTGCTAGAACTCTCATGTTGCTTAAGCAAAGAGTTCACAAGCTGACTTGTGCCAGAACTCTCAAGTTGCTTAAGCAAAGAGTTCACAAGCTGACTTGTGCTAGAACTCTCATGTTGCTTAAGCAAAGAGTTCACAAGCTGACTTGTGCCAGAACTCTCAAGTTGCTTAAGCAAAGAGTTCACAAACTGACTTGTGCCAGAACTCTCAAGTTGCTTAAGCAAAGAGTTCACAAGCTGACTTGTGCCAGAACTCTCAAGTTGCTTAAGCAAAGAGATCTAGCAGGATTTAATTTGAACTTTTTAAATAAAAATTGATAATTCATGATGTTTTTAAACATCTTCTCCCTGATGGTTTTCTCTGAGTGCTCGTATTTTTTTCGCATGAAATTTCGATAGATTTCTACATGTGCTTTTTTTTTCATGTGCTTCTGCTTTTTTTATCTGACAAGAATTTGATGATTTTCTCCGTGCATTTCAGCCTTTTTCATGTCAGGTCTTTATTGGTATTCTACATGTGTTGATGGTTATTCTTGACAATATTTTGGTGATTTTCTCCGCATGCTGCATGTTATTACTGACAAATCTTTTTTTTTCTATTGTTCATGTGCTGTTGGTTATTATTGGCGAGAATTCCGTTGGTTTTTTTTAAGTGTGCTCCTGGTTTTTTTTTAGTGTGCTCCTGGTTATTCATGATAAAACAATCAATCTGTGCATCTTTTTCTATAAAAGATAAGCAAATGTACTCAGAGATTCGTTTAATTTGTGAATTCATGTTAGCAAATAAACTTTAATCAGACGGAGATTATACCCCCAAATGTTATTACTTGCTTGATTACTATATATCCAAATATATGAGAAACGTCAACTTTGAAGATGGTTTCCCTCTCCCCTTGAGTTACAGCGAAGCCCCTCCTTTTTTCGATCGTGAGTGAGCATTCCACATCCCACCAAGAAACTGTTTTACATTTTTTTACATTACAACTAATAATGACTGATACTATATATTTTTTCCTGATGTACACGAGAGTTTAAAATTGATAAATAGTGATTTAAGCCAATGTTTGTGTTCTCTCATTTATTACATTGAGCAAAATATGTAATCGAAGGTATATTATTTATTTTGTTTGTAACTGTTTTATAGTCGACTTTTTTTGTTAATATATTTACTTTGTCTCTCCCTAGATCATCTAAGCTTGTCAAGGTGATATTAGTACAGCTTCATCGCTGGAAAAGAAATATATACTATTTTATGTGTAAAATCTTTTCTTTCTGTCAAGGAGGCAGCACGAGTCTAAGAACGAAGTGTGTGCCTTTTTTGTTTTTCTTCATTTGATGTATTACTGTGTTCCATAATGAAGGAATGAATGATCCTTTCTTTCTAAATATAGCATTCTGTGATAGCATTCGCAGAATTGTGATTGAAAGGGCTGTCAGTTGCGTGGTGATTTTCTATAAATATGTAGTGTTTTATATTATTCAATTATTTTGAAATGCATTATTTTAATGTGTTTCACTGGACTATGTTTACTGTTTCAGGAGGTCCACCTAGTCAGAGGTGAATCTGCATAAGTGAAGCGAGATAATTGCAATGCTTGCTAGCGCTTCTAGTGCAGTTTCGTCTCTAAGCGCAGGGGGCTTGGACTGGCGTGCAGTCATCTCATAGTGCATATGTTAAGTATGAGATTTGTGTGGTATCCAGACATCAGACCTATGGTTTGGGAAAAATGAAGATAATTGCGTAATAAAATGTTCTCGCATGCAAGGACTTGCACATGATGTTTCATCTCTAAAATTAACTTTGAAAAAATTTTAATTTTTAGCTCCTTTTCATACACAGATGTAAGTCTTGAGTAGTTTTCAAAATATCGTACTTCCTTCTGAAGCAATGCAGGGTGTATGTATGTATGTGTGTGTAAATAGCCAAGTGTCTGTATTTCATGTCCAATTTTTCCATAAACAAATTAGCATCTTTAGCAGTTATTTTAATCAATATTTCTAACCTGAAGCTGCGCACTTCGTATGCACGGTCTCCTGCAATGTAAATAATGTATTGTGTAATAACAATTTTTTGAGGGATGTGGGGTGTATTTTAGCTTAGTTAAACTGTTGTTGTTTTTTGATGGATAAAAGTATTAATTCTGAGTCGTTGAAGGCAACAAGGACGTTCCATAGGCAATCCTAGTAAAGACTGGAGTGTTGTCCACTCGTTTTGCAGTATGGTTTCTGGTACCATCCAATCTACACAAAATTTAAATATTATGTGTTTTAATATGTTGCCTTTGTAAATTAAAGTAGCTTATGTGGGCAGGTATGTATTTCATCTCAGTGCACGCATGCGCACGCATGTGTGTGTAAGTGTGTGCATGTGTGTGGTAGGATGGTTAAGTCTAACATGTAAATAAAACCTGTATGAGATAATATAATTTTTAATTTCTAGATGCAGTAACAGCATCCTAGGATGAAATTTCTACCGTAAGGTTTAAGCAAAGTAATTTTTTTTTGGTCTTACAGAATTTTAGCGTGATGTTGAAGCAGCATCATTGTAAAAGGGGAAGAGAGGGAGATGTTTTATTTGACCAATGAAAAGAGAGCTTAAGGAATGTCTCCTTAAATGGTTGTGAAAAGGGTTGGTTCCTGGAACATCCGCAAAATGTGTCATACTGTGGATATTCAACAGAGTGTTCGCAATGAAATGCTAAAAAATTTTAAACGAATGTTGGTCATAATAAATGTAGAATAAATTTTTTATGTTTTAGTTTTGTAATGTGTTCTTACTTTCAAATAAATTTATTAAACATATCCAATTTTTTTTTATTTCATTGCATTAATAGTATTATCATTTAGCTACCTGTCTACCCGAGTGTCAGCTTGGCGCCACGAAGTCGGTGACTAACGGGCCTGTTGTAGCACGTGCGTCATGACTGCAGCTAGATTGCTTCGTGATGACACTTTGACGAGGTGTTTGTGGCAGGCTCAGACATTCCTGAGCGCCTCATGGTGCCACAAAGTCGCGGACTAATGTACCTTTTATAACATGCATGGTCAAGTCTATTGTTTGGGTCCCCTCGGCACTGCGAGACGACATTCCTGAGTGATGAGTCACGATGCAGGCAGTGCCTCGCGCCCTAATCTCTAATCACCTAGGTCATTAGTGGTTTTACCCGAGAGTGGTTTCCCATGTTTGGCTGTCAGGTTACATTTCTACCCCCACCCCTCACAGACCTGCTACGACATGCACATGAGTCATGCCGGGTTTTTCCGAAGACAATGGTACTTCCATGTACTACATTCCTATTGGCGGATACAACAGAAATACTCTGTTCCTAATGGTTTTTCCAAGAACAATCAGGTCCGAGGCTATAAAAGGACAGGATTAGCTGTCGGAGCTTCAGTGTGTTCTTAGAGTTTGAGTGAGCTAGTTCGTGTATGAGTTTCTCTGCTACCACGATTTCTACCGCCAACGCTACTTCGTGTTCTACAGCTACACTTCATCGTTTTCTGAGGTATGTTACATGTTTCGTTAACATTGCGTGTTTCTCAGCTTTTTGTAGGTTATCAGCTAGCTTGTTTTTTCTCTGTGCACTTATATGCAGGTAACCAGAAATTTGTCAGTTTAAACTTTTATCAGTACTTTAAATATTCTAGCATTTTTGGGATGTGCATTAGAGTATTTTTGAGGTTATGTAATCAATTATTCTTAGTTAACATTGAATATTTTTCAGCTTTAATTTTTATCAGTACTTTAAATATCCTACCATTTTTAGGATTGTACATGAAGGAGTAGCTTTGAGGTTATGTTTGCAACTTTTTTATTTAGTAACATTGCTAGTAGTTTAGGTTAGTAAGCTTGAGGGCTAGAGTTTTGAGGTTATGTTTGCAACTTTTTTTATTTAGTAACATTGCTATCAGTTTAGGTTAGTAAGCTTGAGGGCTAGAGTTTTGAGGTTATGTTTGTAACTTTTTTATTTAGTTACATTGCTATCAGTTTAGGTTAGTAAGCTTGAGGGCTAGAGTTTTGAGGTTATGTTTGCAACTTTTTCGTGTTAACATCTAGCTACATTGTATTCTTAATTCTTTTGTTATAGTTCTCCGTGCGTCGAGCTACCGTTGCGTGTTCCGTACGTTTGACCAGTCTACCGATTGTCGTGATGATGGCATCTACCATTCAGAAATGCCGTTTCTGCTCTGCTACATTCACGGCAGGCAACAACCGCTACCGGCACGAGCGTCAGTGTGCTGAGAACCAGCATCGTGACCACCAGCAGTGCCACCTATGTGGAAAGATGGTCGCACGCAGCGATAAGATGCAGCAGCACCTTGCATCATGCACTGGAGCTGTCGCTACATCTGGAATGCGGTGTAGCTTCTGCTACAAGGCCTTCGCCCGTGCTGATTTTGCTAGACGACATGAGAAGTCGGCTTGCGGTCTTAACGCAAACCGCATAGTGCATTCCTGCGAGAACTGCGCTAAGGAGTTCGCCAGGGCTGATAAGTTAAAAGCCCACATGAAGGTATGCAAGGGGCCTGCTCCACCTCCGACAAAGAAGCAGAGGATATTAGCAGTTAAGCCTGCAGTTGCGCCCAAGCCTTCGACCAGCCGAACAAAGGTGGTGACCGGGGCTGGTTTGGCCAATGCCCACGGTTTCATCACCGCCGAAGTGGGTTTCAAGGGCAACTTGAAGACGTACGTGGCAGAAAACACATCAAGTACTGCCAAGGATATCTGCTCGTACCTGAACTCCATCGAGGCAAAAATAATGAGCCAACTTGTAGAGGAGATAGAGGAGAACGGTCCACTCAAATTCAACATCGTGCTTGAGTGTGATTACGAAAAACCTGTGGATGTTAGCGAAGACAAGAGAGCGTTCAAAACCGTTAATGTGCCCCTCTACACAGTTCATGAGGTGGAGGAAGCAGTTACTGGGTCCATCTCTAAGATCTGCAAGGAGGAGGAAGACTACATGGGAAAAGGGTCCGGATGGACTTTGTCGGCCGTTAAGCGACTTCAACTTCGCATAAACAAGCTCGATCCACTCCGTGCCAGCTCCTACATCTCACTGCCTACCACCATCGAGTCAAGACATGCGGTGATAAATCCACAAAACCTCGAAGACCACATGTGTTTTAAGTGGTCTATTCTTGTGAAGTACGTGGAAGGGTGGAATCCTGAGCGTGTCAACCAGCGATACCATGACTTGGAAGAGAAATTCAACTTCACGAACATAGAGTTTCCTACTCCAATCAGGCAAATACCGCTGTTCGAAAAGCAGAACCCTGGAGTCTCCATCAACATTTACAGCATCGACGAGAATCTGAATGTTGTACCTGCACGAGTCGCTCCTGAAGAAAAAGAACTTCATTTCGATCTTCTGCTCTTGGTTAATGACGATTCGTCCCATTTCACATACATTAAAAATTTTTCTGCCCTGGTTCGGTCCCAAATCACTACACACGAGCAACGAATTCATGTCTGCAAAAGATGCTTCAAGCATTATGATGATCAGGATAGGGTTAGTGGGCTCACTGGTCTTCAGTGTTTGGAAAAACACAGTGAGCTCTGCAAACAGCATGCTGCTGTTCGAATGGAAATGCCATTCCCCGATCAAAATGGGCAGCCACCTGTTCTGCAGTTCAAAAACTTCCACCATGCTGATAAGATGCCCATCGTGGTATATTGCGACTTTGAAGCTATTCTGGAGAAAATCCATACATGCCACCCGAATCCTGATGAAGCATACACACTGCAGTATCAAAAGCATAAAGCATACAGCTACTGCATTTATGTGAAAGCTGATAACACCATCATTCCTGTACACCTCACTTCAGCACTTCCATCAGAGCCTGAATTGTATCGCGGTTGTGACGCAGAGGATAAGTTCATCTCACGCATTGTGGAGATTGGTCATGATGTACAAAAAATATTTTCTACGTCTGTTCCTATGACTCCGCTCACACATGCACAGAACACTGCTTTTCTGCAAGCAAGAGTGTGTTGCTACTGTGCAGGAAAGTTCGGAGGAACTGCCAAGAAAGTTCGTGATCACAATCACTTTACCGGTGAATATCTGGGGCCTGCATGTAATGACTGCAACCTTCTCAGGCGCAGACCAAAAAAGTTGATTGTGTTCTTCCACAACCTGACGTACGACCAGAACTTCATTATCAGGAAGTTGGGGTACGACAGTAAAGACATCTTCATAATCCCGAATTCAGAGGAGAAGCTGATAACTTTTTCCAAGAAGTTGTATGATAAGTTCAGCATTCAGTTTGTCGATACGTTCCGTTTCATGAGTCGGGGTCTTGCTTCGCTCGCTGAGTTCTTGCCGGCAGACAAGTTTGTCAGTACTGCTGAGTTTTTCGCGCCTGATGAGTTGGAGTTGGTTACCCGCAAGGGTGTCTTCCCGTATGATTTTGTGGATTCTTTTGCTCGACTAGATGATATTAGTCTTCCGCCTATCGGCGATTTCTACAATAGTCTGACTGATTCCATGATCTCAGAGATGGAGTACGCTCATGCAGTGAAAGTCTGGGACAAGTTTCAGTGTGCTACTTTGGGGGAGTACGCTGACTTGTACCTAAAGACGGATGTTCTGATTTTGGCGGATGTATTCGAGAATTTCCGTTCCATCTGTTTGGAGACATACAGCCTAGATCCGTCTCACTATATTTCTTGTCCAGGGTTCGCTTTCGATGCAATGCTTCGAACCACAGGTGTACAGCTAGAGCTTCTTACCGATTATGATATGTACATGTTTGTGGAGGCTGGTATTAGGGGGGGAGTAGCGCAAAGCATTAAACGTCATTGCGTAGCCAATAACTCCTACATACCTGAGACATATGATGCATCCAAGCCATCCACATTCCTGGAGTATATTGATGCAAATAACTTGTACGGGTGGGCGATGTCTCTGCCGCTTCCGATTCGACATTTCCAATGGGCAGACACATCAATTGATGTCGTGTCTGTTCCAGATGATTCTCCTACAGGCTACATTATTGAGTGTGATGTGGAGTACCCTCCCGAGCTCCACGAAAGTCATAAAGACCTGCCATTTCTCCCCGTAAATCAGTGTCCGCCCGGCTCAAATCAATCAAAGCTGATGACAACACTTGAAAATAAAGAGCACTACATTGTCCACTACAAAAACCTACAGCAAGCAGTATCTCATGGGTTGAGAGTGACTAAGATACACCGAGTCCTACAGTTTGAGCAGTCGGCATGGTTGGAGCCCTATATTCGGCTGAATACCAACAAGCGGAAAGCAGCAGCCAACGAGTTCGAGAAGGAGTTCTTTAAGCTCGCTGTGAACTCGACATTTGGTAAACTGATGGAAAATAAAAGGCGGAGGCTCAAAATGGAGTTGGTGTGCTCTGAGAAGAGGTTCAAGAAGTTGGTGTGTCGTCCATCCTTCAAGGACCGTACAATGTACGAACCGAATTTGTCTCTAGTCCACCTTAATCACGAGACCATCATTTTCGACAAGCCGATCTATGCCGGACTGGCCGTACTAGATCTTTCAAAGACTCTCATGTACGACTTCCACTACAATACCATGAAACCCCGTTACCATGACAATATTCACATGATGTATATGGATACAGACAGTTTTGTGTATGAGATCCAGACAGCAGACTTTTACTCAGACCTCAAAGCCAACCCTACACTGATGGCTAAATTCGACACCAGCTGCTACCCTTCCGACCACCCATGCTTCTCCCCCATCAACAAGAAAGTTGTCGGTAAATTCAAAGATGAATGTGGGGGGGAAGTGATGGAGGAGTTTGTAAGCCTACGGGCCAAACTCTACGCCTACAGGTGTGGTGGTAAGAGCGAGAAAAAGGCCAAGGGCATCCAGCGATGTGTGGTCAAAAACCACATAACATTCGATGACTACCTGGATGCCCTGCAAGACCACCGCACAATGAGGGCAGGCGTTAGAGCAATTCGCTCCCGTCAGCACATACTCTATACTGAGTACAGCAATAAGCTGGCCATAACGTGGGAGGACGACAAACGGTTGATCTGCGAAGATGGTATCCGCACGGTCCCCCACGGATATGTTGGATGCGATGAATAATTTTTTTTCTGTAAATAGTTTGGTTGTTGTTTCCATTAATTTTATAGTTTTTCTGTTGTTTTTTTTTCGTTTTATAGTTTTCATTTTGTTGTACAGTTTATGTTTTTGCTGTATAGTTTTCATTTTTGTTATATAGATTATGTTTTTGATGTATAGTTTTCATTTTTGTTGTAAAGTTTCCGTTTTTTTATGTGTTGTTTCTGTTTTTGCCCAATTTTTGATGTGTAAAATATGTTCTTAATTTAATAAATACAATTTTACCTACATATTGTTTATTATTTTTAATATAGAATCTATATCCGACGAGGTACTGATACTTATAAATGTCTTACAGAATGGTGAAATGTAATTATACACAAACATTAAAATATCTGCTTCCATGCAGCTTTTAAACACGAGTACGCAAACACGGACCTGTTTATAAAAGTGAAATGTAATTATACACAAACATTAAGATATCTGCTTCCGTGCAGCTTTTAAAACATGTGTACGCAAACATGAGAAGAGATTATTACTTGTGAGTTAGGACTCTGAAAAATTTCTCGTCCGCTAAGATGGAGTAATAAAGGTTTTTTTTTAAATTATCATTACTTTAACTAACGCATCCACAACGATAGTATTGATAACATATATTTTAGTTAAAACCTATAAGTGATAAGACTTTAAGAAAAAATGTCGGTTAAAACAGCAAAATGACTGTGGATTTTGTGGATTTTGTGGATTTTGTGGATTTTGTGGATTCTGTGGATTTTGGTCTATAAGGTTCATAACAATGTTGGTAGAGAATTGTAACTCGACCTTACATACACTAACATACATTATAAACCTACAACCGATGATGACACCCATCATATGAAATCAAGATGGCAGTCTCCACTAAATAAGATGGCTGCCTCCAGCAGACAACGATGGTGTATATATTTTTTCCTGATTTTCTAAGTTAATAATTATGATTTTCCAAGATGGTGGATGTAACGAAAAATTGTAACAGGAATGAGTGGGGTGTTCGATGACGATGTTATTGTAACAGAGGGGTGGGGGTGCTAGATGATGTATTTGTAATTTAGAGGAGTGGGGTGTTCGATGCGTAGGTTTTTAATTAAAATTTTATTAAATAACATTTTTTAATTTTATTTTAAAATTTTGATTATTTAATTTTTTTATAAATTTTAAATTTTTTTTTCCATTAAAATCGGATAATAAATAAAGATTTTCAAGATGGTGGACGAAACTCAAAATGGCGGAATGTTCTAGAAAACAAAATGGCGGATAAGAACAAAATGGTTGCCGGAAGTGACGTCATCCAAGATGGCCGCCGGAAGTGACGTAATCCAAGATGGCCGCCGGAAGTAACGTAATCCAAGATGGCCGCCGGAAATGAAGTAATCAAAGATTGCCGCCGGATCCCCGGATCCCCCTCCCCCCTCCCCTGCCCCAGGACCTACTATATTTACCTACTTTTGTGACATTCTGTTATGTACATATCTAAAAAGGAGGTAAATGGCTGACTTTTACGCGTGTCTTAAAGGACAGCCATAATCAATGCCGGCCGGACATGCGTGATGGTTAGTGGCAGGCATTTTTCGCGAATATATCTGAACACTTATTAGACTGCAACGAGATATATACCCACACCAGTGGTTTCTTCCTTGTGATTGGCGGCCGTCTGCGAGAGAAGTCGTTGCCTTATTTGACCGAGCCATTCAAGACGCGTTAATTCCACACTGAATCACTGTGATTGGTGTTGTTACAATCGATATGTACCTGGGAGAAACTCACCCAATCACGAAACACAGAGGATGATATAGTGTTTTAACATTCATCTAGTCTCGAAATCTCTTCGCGAAATTTGCATGCCCCTAGTGATGGATCGCTGAAGTAGCGACACACCTCCGGACGGCTAGGAGTCGGGCGCTGCTTCGCGGATACACGGGTGCCCGCGTGTCAGCGGGATCCCGTAGCGACGTGACAGGTCGAGGTGAGCGCCGGCCAGTGCTCGGGTGACAAGGACCTCGAGAGCGGAGCTGACTGGTTGGCGACACGTCTCCGCCGCGACGAAGCAAGAGCATCCGAGCTTGTGCTGGCGATGACAAGCAGATTCTCGGTTGCTACGACGAGTCATGTTCGCACGGGCTGGACGGGATCCGCACTCACCTGGAAACAAAACAATCAAAGTGAATGTCACTGATAACCATAATATACTATCGTGCGCATGTCAAGGGACCCGCTAGGTCAGGGGTGTATCTGTGTTGGTGAGGCGGGATGATAGGAGTGACGCTCGCTGGTGCTTCTATAGAGCATCCCACTCTTAGATTGCAGTATGGAAGTAAATGGGCGCATTCTCTCTCTCTCTCTAACACACGCCGATTGCCGTTAGCACTGTCCTTGTTTCTTCGTGCGTTGGTGCCAAATATCAAACGAAATTTAAAATTTTAATTTTTGGACCAAGCTTTTTTTCATATTGTATAGAATCAAAATACGCATCAGGCAATGCTTATTTTGAATTCTTAACAATATTTTAAGTGTCCGAAAAAATTAAAAAACATAACTTATTCGCTGCGAACTGTTTTGAAGTATTCCGATATGTTTCACATCAAAAAAAGAAAACCTACATGTGTATTTCATTCAGATTTTTTTTTTAGTAAATTAATGCCTTAGGACGCCACCGAACAAATGTTAAGACAAAAACTGTACAGGTTTCACTTAAATAATTTTTTTAATATATTGAAATGCATTTTCTCACAAACTGACACATCAAAAAGTTTACCCGCGGAAAAAAATTTATCTATTAAAGATAGATGGGGGACGAAAGCGAGAAAAATGTTCACAATGAATTGAATTAGTTTTTAAAAGCAGCTCCATCTCAATTGCTTCTACAGTTTCCGTGGAAATAGCTGTTAAAGATGTGTCTTATCAGTACAAGAGCGCGCGCTGCCGTCGTAAGAGGGAACAGGGTCGTGTGTTTAGATAAGTGGGGTTCTGTCCTACAAGCAATTTCAAATACATGGCTTCCTTAGTCAACAAAAAATATTATAATCGATTCTTGAACATAATATTTAAAATGTATGAAATAAATACGAAGGAATTTAATAGCGATCATGGTACAAAATTTTGAATTATTTTTCTATCCTTCTCACCAAGCATCTTATCAAACATTGTTTTAGACAAAGTTTTGGAAAATAATTATGATATTATTACAAACAATTTAAACAGATTTGATAAGGTGTCTACTAAGGCAGTTACGTTTTTTTGTCCGGTGAAAACTTTTTTCGAACCCATGCAGTTATGGCTGGTCGTATCAAAAATGTATTTAGAAAACATGTTTCGGCATTAGGTAATCCGAGTTATCATACGTTAAAACGGATTCGATATTATTCATATTATGGGAGTTGTTGCGATTTTTCTGTTTTTCAAAAAATCTTCCCCATTTCGAACCAATTGTTCGGATTTTTCCCATAACTTACTCGACCGAGAACTACCATTACCGTATTTTATTTATCATTTTGGACATGACTTGTCCAAAAATACGGCATTTATCGGGCCCATGAAAATGTGATATATATATATATATATATATATATATATGGGATTTTTAGAACAGAAAAGAAAACTATAAGAAAATTTCGTCTACAATAGGTAGTTTTTATTTGGAATTTACATAAAAGTGGCATTATTACAAATTTATATGTGTAATAGTATAAAATATTATAAATTACGAAATGATTTCTTAAAATGCTTCTTGTTCGATCCAAATTACAAAGACACGCATCTCCTGAAATTCGTAATGTGTTAAAGATTTGGCAACAGCGCGCGCCATAAGCCGTGTACTGCAATCTAAGAGTGGGACGGGCTAGCGCGCGGTCTTCTGGTCGAGCGTTGACCAACTCTGGGATCTGAAAGACAACCATTTCTTTATACGGCGG
The DNA here is from genome assembly GCF_032445375.1 of Bacillus rossius redtenbacheri. Classification (NCBI taxonomy): domain Eukaryota; kingdom Metazoa; phylum Arthropoda; class Insecta; order Phasmatodea; family Bacillidae; genus Bacillus; species Bacillus rossius. Next base: position 4,390,218 of record NW_026962012.1, on the reverse strand, counting down.
AGAAACGAACACAACGGTGTAGTGCAAGTCCCTCGAGTGCTTTCAGCAATCTGAACTGGATGTTCCATTCCTAAATATTTTTCCGAAAGCACGCGTTTCAACCATTTTCACTATTCCCAAAAACGCTCTTTCGGAGCGAAATACGGAAACAGAAATACTCAAATGCCCTCGGCGCAATTTTATATTATTTTCGTAAAAAAACATCGCTGGGATAACTTTGAGCAGTTTATAAATCGTGGGAACACTTAAGTTACTACAGCAAAACACCGTTCACAAATCAAATGTCATGACGAACGACATACGTCTATAAGGTTTACTCTCTTGCTCTATAAAGTTACTAAACAACTCGGCTCTAAATATTTGTGAAGAACGGCATTCGTATTTTACTTTTTTTCCCTTTCTTTTTTTCTTTATTGCCCGCAGGGAAATTATTTTACTCGTCACTAGTAATGCGTGGCATGAGAAATTTCTGATGCTTTGTACACCGTGTGTGAGATCCGGTAGGTGGTGCCTTTAACAGATCAAAAATGCATGGTATGTACGCGTATGCATGCATGTTTGTATGCATACATGGCATGTATGCGTGTATGTATGAACTAGATTCCACGCATGCAGCATTTCTTTCCTTTGTTCTCCTACCATAATATGGCTGCGTGCATATTCGAATTGGTTAATCAGCTTTTCACTTGTCGGAGCGGACGAACAATTTTTTTCTTGCAGATACCGGCGACCGATCGTTGTGATGAGCGTGATGGCTGGAGAGAGATAGAGAGAGAGAGAGAGAGAGAGAGAAAGAGAGAGAGAGAGAGAGGAAAAAAGCGGGGGGGATCTGACAAAACGTTGGATTGTATCGGGCAACCTCGCATCCCCCACCCGTCCCCCTACCACCCACTTTGTCAATTTTGCCGCCCGTTCAATTGGCAGCTCGGCTTATTGGTGTCAACCATTTCCGCGATATTCGATCGCTGAATGTGAGCGTGTGAATGCATTCTTGAGTATGTGTGTGTGTGAATGTGTGTATGCGTGCGTGCTCACCTATGAATGAACGATGCGTCAGTCGACACGCGAGGTCTAATGCGTGTTTGTAAAATGACTCTTTAATACAGCATTCAAAATAGATCAGGCTTAACAATGGTTCATTGATGTGTATGTGTGTATATATATGTGTGTGTATATGAATGTGTGTGTATGTTGGTGTGTGCATGTGTGTGTATATTTATAAGGTGAATGTCATGGTTTTTTGACGTGATAACGTCTTATAAATCGATGAACGCCAGTTGCACGCACGAAAAAGCATGACTCATTGTCACGTTCCGCCTGAGCCGAGCGTGCAAGAACCGGCCAACCACAGTGCGAGAAAATCTTCTATAATATCAAACAGGTTAAGGCGGGCTTTTTAAAAGCAGCAGTTAAAAAAATTATATATGACGTTATCATGTAAAATTATCGTCCGTAAACCGACTTTACAGACAACCCCCTTTTTGTTCTGAAATAGAAGTTCGCGTACACCGTCCTCTGTGAAGAATAAAACTTTGCTGCAGAGTGGAGAGTACGAGGAGTGACGTGGTTTTGTTTTTATTTTTATAATAGTTTTTTTTTTTGCAATATCTAATTATTATTTGTAGAAAGTTTACATTCAAAATGAACCTTCTCCGGGACTGTTGAGATGTTTATGAAATGTGCAGTGCAACAGCGTGGGTTCTGTTTGAAAGCGACACCGTGCCAGCCCTTCTGAGCCGCGCGCAAGAGCGCCTAAAGGGCGGGACTCGAGGGCAGCGCACGGCTGACCGCGGTCTCCTCAGAGCAGCGGCGCCTCGGACACTCGTCTGCACACTCGGTGTCCACGAACCACTTCAATCCTGCCGGGGATTCGCTCGGCCCCACGAGCGAGACGCGTTATAGCGTGGAGACCCTGCCTTAACGATAATACATAAAAAAAAAAAACCTAGTGGTTAGCTATTGATAGGGACAGGAAAAATTCGCGGGTTCAATGCCCTGTAGGATGAACTCCATAGTTATACGTACACTCGGTCAAATGTCACCCACTCATTGGCTGCTGTCTTGTGAGACGTCCCAACGTAGCAGCCTGTGATTCGATAAAGCTTTGGTTTGGTGTTTCTAATTGGCCCATAGTCATCCAGGTGAGTTGCGAGCCAATAGCAGAGGCAGCACTGAGGTATAACTATTTGTATTTTAGCCTATCGCGAAATGAATTCGCGAATTTTTCCGGTCTCTAGCTATTGATAGTGTTAAGTTTACTCCAGGATATAAACACGTTGCCTTTATATAATCAAGCTCTTTTGCATATTTCGAGAAAATATTCCGAGACCTACTGAAAGTTAAAACACTGTATCATCGTCTGTGTTTCGTGATTGGGTGAGTTTCTTTCAGGGACACGTATTTTGTTACAACACCAATCGCAGTAATCCAGTGCGGAAGCAAACTCGTCGTGAGTGGCTCGGTCAAAAAAGGCAATGACTTCTCTCGCAGACGGCCGCCAATCACAAGGCAGAAACTGATGGTGTGGGTATACTTTTTTGCAGTATAATAGGCGTTCAGATTTTTTTCGCGAAAAATAATGCCTGCCCTTACTCATTAGTAGAGACCTGTAAAATTCGCGGATTCATTTCGCGATAGGATAGAGTCCAAATACTTTTGACATTATTTTGCTTCAGTGATTGGGCCACAGTTTATCTGAAGGACTCTGGGCCAATGAAAAATCTTTAACAGAAGAATTAGCGAACCACGATCATTCCAGTCAACAGGTGTTACGAGTCGGTAACCAATCAGCAGATGTAATTTGGACGAGTGCATAGAGGATCATGGAGACTATCCTTTAGGGATTTGAAATCGCGGATTTTACAGGTCTCTACTCATTGGTCATTGGTAGGTGCGAAAAGTCTCAATGCCCATTAGACTGCAATGTGGTTATGCCCGTGTCAGCCCTTTCCTTCCTTGTAGTTGGCGACCGTCTGTGAGAGAAGTCATTGCCTCATTTGACAGGGCCATTCAGGACGCGTTTGCTTCCGAGATGAATTATTGTGATTGGTGTGCTGACAGTAGACATGCACCTGAAATAAATTAGACCAGTCATGAAACACCGACGATGCCACAGTGTTTTTAACCCTCGGCTAGACCCGAAATCCTTTTTACGAAAAAAAATGCATGGCCCTCCCTACTCACTGGTCGATGGCAAGGTCACTTCCTTGGTGGGTCACCACTTCTTCTCCTTGTGTGTAACTGGCTCAGAGTCGTCAGGGGCACTGCTGTCCAATCACCGACGTGAAGCAATTGTATGTGTTCTTCAAGTCGATGAACCTCGTAATAATTAGGGGCATGCAAATTTCGCGAAAAGATTTCAAAACTAGATAAAAGTTAAAATACTGTAGTACCGTCTGTGTTTCGTGATTGGGTGAGTTTCTCTCAGGTACATATCGATTGTAACAACACCAATCACAGTGATTCAGTGCGGAAGTAAACGCGTCCTGAGTGGCTCGGTCAAATAAGGCAACGACTTCTCTCGCAGACGGCCGCCAATCACAAGGAAGGAACCACAGGTGCGGGTATACCTTGTTGCAGTCTAATAAGTGTTCAGATCTTTTCGCGAAAAATGCATGCCCCTATTCATGAATTAATTGAATGTGCAAATTTGTTACGGGTGTAGTTGTGGACTTCCACACCAGGAAGGTGGAAAGATGGGTTTGTGGGAATGTGGGAAGGTGGGAAGGTAAGGAGGGCCAAACTTGGCCCGAGACGTCTGTCCTGCCGGTTGCTGGCGGTCCCGCTGTGGCCAGGGGAAGGGGGGCTCAGCCAGAATGAGCCGTCGAGGTCAGAGGAGACGTCAGGCTGAAGGATGCGTGCGGGGTGGGTCCAGCGGGAGCACAGCATCTCGCCTCCTCCGGCGGCAGGAGGTGTCTAGGTCCACCCCCTCGCAGACAGATCGCTCTGGTTTGCTCGCCTCGGCCGTCTCCTCGCCTCCTGCTGGGCTGTGACGCGGACTCACGCCGGTCGCAATGGTTGCGTTCCGTTTCGCGCGCCTGGCGGTGCGCGACCTTCAAGGGCGGTTTCCTAAATTATTATGCCTTCATATTTTTTTTGGAAACTTTTTCACGTTCATTTAAATTGTAGCAAAATACAACTTTAGCTTATAGTTTCTAAAATTATTTATTAATTATAATTTTTTTGTTAAATAGTTTTAAGACCCTAAGAAAGTATTTTTTTTTTCAATTTTGGCATTAATTGAGAACATGCGATCACGTGGAAATTAATTTTAAATTAACCAATTGTTTGTAGCCTTTATCGTATATCACAAATCAACAAAAATGTTATTTTACAAAACCCTGAAAAAAATTAAGCTTTCTGGGATTGCGGGATTTCATCCGTTTATAAATGATGTTATAAGTTTTACTATTAAAGCTATATACGAATTGTCAGTTCGTAATCGTAAAACGCGTTGAAACAAGAAATTTCCTTTAAGTTTAAAAATATCATTAAAAACCATAAGAATTTATACAATCATTTATAAACAATTTAACTTTAATAGATTACTAATTTATTTAAAATCACGAGTAGAAACACGAAATTACAAAAGCTAAATATTTTAGGATACTAGATTTTATATATATATATATATATATATATATATATATATACGACCTAGGGAAAGATTTATAACCATCCTGCTTAGCATGGCATCGATTTAGGTATAGAAATCTTAAAATTTTTAAAACTGCATAGATTATTTTCACGTTTGCAAGTACAAAACTTTCTTACCAAAAAACATTGTATTACAGTGCTGCAAGCAATACATTGTATACGATCGCCCTAAAGTTTATAACCTAAGAAAACTATTATTGTGTGCCGCAATCCGACACTGGCCAACAACATGGATACGATGACTATAACCACTACGCCACCAAAAATACACTGTCATTTTACTTTCAAAGTATCTGTTAGTAGGTATTCACTTTTCTAAATTCATAAGCATTGTGGCTCATGTTATAACGAACTCTATTGAAAATCATTTGTACTTTCTTAAAAAGGAATATGAATTTTATGTGGAGAATGTAATTTTTTTTTGCTACGGAAATACCATTTGATTACCTGTAAAACAAAATACTGAAATTTTATTATTTCTAACTTTTCTTTACGAAAGTGGTTTAAATTGTAATCGACAACTTAACAAATGCAAGTGTATGATATAAATAAGACATAGAAAATTATATGAAATAATTATTTCAACATACATTTTCCTGGTTAAACCAATGTCAAAATAACATTATGCCCATATTCATAGATATTTTTATCCAACCGAAGCTTTGTTGAAATTATCATAAAGCTACAAAACTTTCTGTCGTTCACGCATAATATTAATACTTTGTAAACAATTTTATCCAACATTGTAGAAGTAATGCTTGCTCACCTACTTTAAGTAAAGTTGTCTGCATGTATCAAGATTTACGTAATGAGAATAAAAGTGCCAATTTACAGCAGAATTTATTTGAAGATCAGTTATTAAAAGAATGCGGAGTATAATACTGCCTATTTTCATAAATAGAAACTGTAGTCTCCCAATTACATTTCCCTGATTGAACAATTTCAGACACTTGCATTCCAAAAAAAAAAAAGGGGGGATTGCAAAGGAAATGGGATGAAATGTTCTGCTTTTTAAATTTATGAGCTTGAATATTTGTTTCCTCTAAGATAACAGCTTTAAGAGCTATGAATATTTTATGCGTCTTATATTAAAAATTGTAAAATAAATTTTGTATTACTTTTGCTCAAATTTTTTTTTATCTTTAAAGTAGGTATCTACTTATTTAATTCGGTTCACAGCTTTGTTTTATTATCTAATGGATAACTGTTAGCTAGCATAAAATCAAACAATTTTTTTTTTAATATTTTCGTGGCTTTCCGTCATAAGGGCTGTGGTAGGGTAAAGGGTCCAGAAAACTTACTGCATATTCATGCTGTTTTCATTGCAGTGTTTTATTCTGCTCTATCCGTCACATTTATTCAATTGCTTTTATTATTTTTCTGGTATTTTTTTCCATTTTGTATAACTTTTTCATTATCTTGAGTTGCCAATATCGGAAAAATTTTGATTTATCACTTCCCTTAAGTACCTTTTTGAGAAAACGTATGGTTTCTATTGGAATATTTAATGATATAAGTAAGCTGACTGTCCGTTTAGTCAGAGTTTTCCAGAAAAATTTATGGTCTGTTTATGAGGGGGGAAAATATGGGAATGTCTTCCCTAAGTTTAATTTTTGACAAACATTTTCCGTTGTGATAATTTTATTTTTTGGTGTGGATGGTAATCCACGAAGACAGAGGCACGCAGAAGTTTTCTCTACAAAGTCCCGCCTGTTGGTTGCCCCTCTAACCCCTCCACCTCCACACAAAACACTACTCCCCTAAACAATAAAATAAGCACTAGGGAACCTGGAATTCATTCCCATTCTCTGGAACAAAGTTTTCGCGACAACCCAAGTCTCCACTCGAAAAATTGAAATCAAGACACCCCACTGCAGAAGTTCTCTCAATTTGTGGGGGGGGGGGGGGGGGGTGCTGGTTACGAATGAACGAGGAGAGGAGGAGGAGGAGGAGAAGAAGAAGTTCGACTTGGAAAACAGCGGCACCAACTTTGCAAATGAAACTCCCTTCATCCCCCGCCGAAACTTGAGTGCATAGTTTGTCTCGGGTTGGTTCTTGAAGGAAAGGGGGGTCGTGTATTCCTTCCTTCCTCCGCCGCTGTATCTCAACAGCCGGGTGCTGCAGCGTGAAGCCCTTCAGCGGAGTGACGCGCCGCTGTGCCTGGAATAACTACCCCTCCCCACCACCACCACCCACCAGCTAGAGTGCTGCTGCCTGCGGGAAGCCGTGCGAAGCTTCTGCAGCGGCCCAGAACAGTTTCTAGTGCATGACATCACTAGGTACTAGTGAGTTGCCAACTGATGCTGTCATGGCGCCGCTTCACAGGCGCCGCCCGTTAACCTCTATTATCTGTATTAAACTGTTCGGTTTTGGAAGGGGTGTTGTAAGAAATGACTTGGAAGAGGGTTGGTGTGAGCCGAGCGGCCGTGGTGGTTAGTGGGGTGCCCTATCCATGGGGGCAGGGGTGTTTTTTTTTTTTTGTGGAATCGAGGGTGTGGAATAATTGTTATGGTGTGATGATATGTGGCGTGGTTTGGCGGGGCCCTGATGAGGGGTGTGTGAGAAAGAAATGAGGGGGGGGGGGGATCGACCAATGTTCCAGACGTGGCCAGCAAGGTGCCCGGGAGAGGGGCCGTCACCTTGGAGACATGTCTCCCTGTCTCCCTCGCAGTGGCCCGCTGGTTGAGGGCGGTCGTATCTTTGCTTCTGCCGTCTTCTCGGGGAAACACTTGGCGAAGCAACCGGCCTCAAGAGTACAGCGCGACCTATTTCCCTAGTCAGGGGTGTATCTGTCAGTGAGGCGGGATGCTGGTGCTTCCAGCGCGGTGTCTAGGCCGTGGACTAGAGCAGTCTCCTCGTCGTGCATGAGGCGACTATGATATTTGAGCGGTAACCATAACAGTAGATGACGTAGAAATGAAGATAAAGGTGTAATCCAAGGCCCTTGAGTGCTCTGCCGGGCGTTTCAAGTCTAAAATTTTCACTCTCTTAACGATACCGTTAAAAACGAAATACGTCCTCAGCGAAATCTTAATATTTTTTTTTTCGCAAACAACGGACATTACTCGGACATGTTGAGCTGTTTCGACGCGCCATTTACAACCAGCTTGAGATTTATTAAGTGTTTTACTGCGAATTGTTTTCATTGCATTATTTGTATGGGATTTATGTAGCCCGGCAGTTTTTTTCAAGCCTTTTGAATCGTGAGAAAAAGTAATTTGCAAAAAAAAAAAAAATTAAAATTTGAAATTTTAAGGAACTTCCTGTTTTTGCCTGAATGAGACTCTTTGGAATAATGGCAGCCTTAAGGCTGTTTAGCTGGTGCTCCTGAAGTTTATATAATTTGAGCTTCGGTACAAGTTTTTAGTCCTTGGCTGCTGCTAATTAACAAAACCAAATATTTTACGCTGATTTGTTAAATGATAGTTTCTTGCGATAATCTTGTAATTTGCGTTGATTTTGAGTATTAGAAGCAGTGGTAGAACCCATGTCTCGTGTGTGAGTAGGCCATTTTGGAAATTCTAATACTTCTAATAATATACATACAAGATTCACCAACCTAAGAAGTCCTCAGTGGACGTGACAGCTGAGGGATTCCTTCCATCAGCGAAAGTAATTGATAGTCTGGATTATCTTAGTGCAGCTGGACTCACATTTCGGTGATTCTAGTTTCGGTTTCCCGTGTTTTTTTTCCCCGAAAACAACTGCAGTTGATTACTGGGATTGGTCCTTGCTCGTGGCCCTTTCCTGTCCCATTATCTTTGGTCCGCTCCGTGTGTTCATCGTCTGTGAAGACCTCGCTATGAACAAGACTTCAATCCCGAATACTAACAAATATATGTTTTTTTCTTCCCAGAAATTAATTACTAAAAAAATATTTTGAAAAAGGGTTTAGTTTAGCTGAAAGACTCTGTCCATAGCTAGAGCCAGATTAGTTTGCGAAATAATTTCACTCCAAACTAGACTATATATAGGTGTGTGTGTGTGTGTGTGTGCTTTATAATCAGGACTCAAAGGCGTTTCAAGAGCGCTGTAGTACGATCATTAACGTGAAATAAATACATGTGTGATTCAAGTCTACTTTGCTCCTTAATAAATCCGTTAAATAATCGTGGCTTTAGCGCTAATTAGATAATTAAAAACGCATTCTCTTCGTTATAAAATGGCTATTCATGTACCGTTTCTACGTCTGAGCACAACCTTTTGTATAGCTGCGCTGTACAGCCCACGTACCTGAAAAATAAAAGGTTGTGTTACTGGGATTATTAACGTCTCTAAATTATTATGCTAGCAAAATTTATGTCAGAAGGCTTTAAAGTGAATTCAGCTAAACTAATGGCTTTAAAATTATTTTTCTTCTAATATTTCGTGTTTTTGCAATAATTTTAATTAACCATATTTAATTGTTTTGAAAGGGGTTTTTCAACTAAGCAATTCCTTATTTTATGGTTTCCCTTATGAACATAAGGGTAAATGTCTTATGTCATCCAAGCATTTATTGAAAACATGAAATCTATTAGTATATATTTTTGGATTAAACGTTCGTATGCAGTCCTCGTCGTAAAACTCTTAGTTTTTTTACTGTATCATTTATATATCAATCAAAAGTAGGTTTTCCCAAAACCCTGAAAAATCAGGTTTCAATTGTTTTGAGTAATCCAATTTTTTAAATTTAATTTATGATATACTAAAAATTAAATAATTTTAAGAGAAGGTTACATACGAAGGGTACCTACATCCAAAACTTTATACCACATGAGTCATTGGTTTTAGTACATGTTAGGACTCTCATAAAAATTGCCTATAAGTTTATAAAATCCATAATAAGAAGCAAAGTAATTTGGGATGCTACCCCCCTTAAATAATTTTTTTTTTTTTTCGGTCATGTCATTTAGAACAGGGGTAAGCCAGGTTGTGCTTCAGCGGTGAGAAATGATCGTCGAAAGTTTTTCTCAGGCGTTAAGGACACTTTGGACGCACTACACGTACCTACCATACAGAAGGTAAACAAACCCGAGGCACGGATACACATCGAACCCACGGCCTCCCTGTCGTCGGAAAATGCAAATGGCTGCCGTAAAAACCGATAAATCACTCCGGTATCTGAAATGCAAACTAAAGAGCGAAACGCTGATAAATCGAGGATGGCGTCATATGGGAAAATGAAGAAGGGATGGGGGAAAATAGGGAAGTTGGGGGTGGGGGGGGGGAAGGTTTGTGCGTGTTTTGTGTTTTAAAGCAGGCAACGTCACGCAGCATCGATATTTGCCTTTTTCGAACTCGAAACACCGGAGCTCTTCCCCCCCCCCTTTCCCCTCGCCAGTCGTATCGGGCACTGAATTTCCAGTCGCGTTGTGTGTATTAATTAGCGCGGGTGTTGTCCCGTCCCTTCCCTGGGATGGTTTTGTGCGGGAGTGGGTGGTGTGGAGGGAGGAAGGGGGAAGCGTTGGCCAGGAAAACAGGGTCAGTCCGGCAACAGCGAGGGGTCCGCACACGCTTGTTTTATTGGCGTTCCCGGACCGGCGACCATCGGGCGAGGACAAGTCCCCGGGCGCATATCTGGGATGCGCCAAGCCGCCCCGTTCCGGAACCAGAGCGCGCTCCTGTGTAATCCTGTTACGCTGTGCCTCCGACTCCTCGCCGCCTCGGGTCCCGGGATCTGGGCCGACAGACGCGACCCTACCCCCAGGAGCAGCTCTGCTTCACAATAAGAAGTGTTATCCCCCCTCTCCCTCGCGGCCCCCAGCAGGTCTCGGCAGATCGCGCACGTGCGCTCTGGACGGCGGCCCCTGGGGCCAGGGCATGGCCACTCCCGGGGGCAGCTGCTGTCTGGAGCCAACTACGAGCTGTTCCACATGGAGAACACGGCAATTCTCTAGCACCTCTCTCTCTACGTTTCTCCCGTGCTGACAGTTAAGTTCTCAACATACAATTCCTCTCGTCTCACTTACAAGCAAGAAATCGTGGAATTTTTAGGGCTGTATTCCAAGACACAAAAATAAGGGTTTAGGTGTTGAATATGCAATACCTGTACCCTAACCATATTCCAAGTGCACGATATGACACAGCCAGTCCCTTATTTTTAGGGCACTGATTTTTGGTGTCCTATCTGCTGCCGATTTGATCCATAACTTTATATATATATATTTTCCTTTTTAATGAACTTTAACGGAACTTTTACGATTACAATTTCCCCCCTAATATCTTAAAAAACAGCAAACATAAATACGGCCAAAAATTCATCGTTTATTCATGTACAACCAAAATTAAATATTTTCATTCACATCATAATTCCATGGTTTAAAAAAATAAGCTGAAATTACAATGGATTCCACGAAGTACAACTGTTTATAGCCTCGCACAAGTCCTCGTTTATTAAAACGGCTGCCGATCTGATTCCTAACAGGGCTTCAGTTAGGACACGTTTTGGAATATGACCCGAGAGTTAGGGTATGGCAGTTACCCAACAAGGCAGTGCATATTCGCTACCTTATTCAAACATCTTGGAATACCGCCCTTAGTGTTTCATTTCAGTCAAGATGCTCCTTCGAAGGGAATGTACGTAGTAACTCTAGGGTTAAAAAAAATATATATTATTATTTTTTGTTCGTCCACAGTTCCTCGCGTAGGTATGTCCGCATAATATTTCTGACTGTGTGGTGATATTCAGTAGTGGCGTGTCATTGTTTTTTTTTTAACGGTTAGTATATGTTGTAAGCAAGTATAAGCGATTTCCGCGATGAAGGGTTTATTTATACCGAGTGGTGTTTTTTTATAGTTTTATGCTTAATTTTTTATAGTTAACTTTTAACTAGTTTTTTCTCTGTTTATAGGAAGGTGTTAATTTAGATTACTGGAAATGGATGCCGTTATCGCTGCGAGTTCGGGCTTACGAGATGAATTGGTACAATTATTTTCAATTAACCCTTAAGTGGCTCCCCATTGGGAGGGGTGGGGGGAGCGGACGATGCATAGGTATGTGCGCTAGCCCTCAGGGCTGGTTTGCTATTATCGATTAGTTATGTTGTTGGACCGCTTATGCGGAGATATGCCTGTAGTTGTCTCGGTCACGACTTGCGTCTTGTGTTCGCTACACATTTTGTTATTGGATCCAAACATTTGAAGCTCATGGGTTCGCATCTAGGTGAAGGATATATGTGACGGGTTCTTAATAATGTTCTTTTTATGAGTAAGCTGAGCAATATGATACTTATTGTGTGGTTTTGATATGCGTTTCTTGTGATGTTGATAACAAAGTTCATTTTTTTTGTTGCTACTGTTTTGGCTCTTATTTGAATATATGGTGATCAATATACTTTTGTTTAGGTAATGACTGTCCATGTCCTACATTTTAAAAGTTCTTAGTTTCACGTCTACCTAATATGTCTATTCACATGTATGCCATTATGGTTTTTTTCGGATAGCAAGTATTTTATTTTTTTTTCGAGATTTCGGGTTATAATATCCTTGAGACATATTAATATCAATTAAATTTCGTACCCCCTTATGTAATAAGTAATAATATTTTGACTTCTCTCACTTACTGCATCTGTATTTTTGTTAAACTTCTGGTTACCTTAGAGCATGCATTTCAAAGCATTCTCCACTCTCCAGACCGGTAGGTTTTATATAGCAAATGTGTATATTTGCTTGGGGGGGGGGGGGAAGGTTTATATGCCGAATGTTTATGCTATGTGTAGTGTTAAAGCGTGATAGTATATATATGATTTTTTTTCTGTGTGTGTTGTGAAGCTGTGATAGGCTCGCCTTGTAAAGGGAAGGATACACTTATTTTATAGTCATGTCTGTAGCTGGTACGCGTTGCCGCAATTATTACGTGCGGTTGAGGGTTTGATTCAGAGACGTATGGCCTGTTTACAGAATTTATTGTTTTTCTTTTCACCAAGAATAATTAAATTGTGCTTTAAGGTTTTTGTTTTATCTAAATCTCGCCTAGACAGTGACCTTCTTCTTGTTTCGAAGGTCTAGTGTGCAAAGTTTCAACTCAGTTGGATAAATGAAGCGAGGGAGTATAGAAGACGAACACAAAAACATTCATTTTTTAAATATAAGAAGAAAAACAAGATTAGTTTTTTTCGTACGTGTGATTTGCTACACTGAAAGAAAGTTTTGTATATTTTACATGGAAAATCCTTGGAAACCCTGTTGCCAAGGATATTACTTGTAAAACTACAAGGCAGAGCTTTGTACCATGTGCTATTTTGCAAGGCTCCGCCTTGTAGTTTTGCAAGAAATATCGTTGGCAACAGGGTTTCCAAGAATTTCCCTTGTAAAAGTACAATTTTTTTTTAGAGTGTATGGTAGTGTTCCTATGATGGTCGGGATTTGCGGCAATCGTGGGCGGGTCTTCGCCTGCACTGAACGTCGTTCTGTAAGCAAACATTGCTGAAATTGCTGTTGCGAACATGTTTGAAGTAGGGTGTAAACAGTATGCCGCAGGGAGAGTTGTAGACATCGTTATAAGTGGTGCTTGCGAGGGGCGAATCCATCGTCTTTTAGAGTGCTGAAGTGGTGGTTGCGTGGGGCGTATCCATCCTCTTTGAGAGTGCTGGAGAAAACTGGGTTAAGGATTTCGTTTTACATTAATGTTTTAAACATACTTTTTTATGTATGTTATTTACTTAGCAACCGTGGGGATGAAGATATTGGTGTCGTGGTGGAGACACATGTTGGCAAGAAGTGAAACTACTTGGAACATGCGTAATTTTTAAGTAGAAAATTAACTCTCACTGATGGATTATTTAAAGTCCTATTCAAGTATTTGCCTCAATTCAAAAGTCTCAGTGTGCATCTGGTATTAGTCGCAGCGGCTAATATGGATCCTACAATGTTCTCGAAAGGTCACCGGTTTATTTATTGCGGCTGGGAGTTAAACTTGAGAAAAAATGCCAAGCGTCATGAGAGGAGCAAGTGTATTTTGGGTCCTTACAAAAACACATTTAGATGCAGTCTGTGTCAGAAATCCTGTTGTCGAAGATATTTTATGAATAAACATCGCAATATCTGTACAACCAAGCTAACTCATGATAACGAGGATAAGTCCGCAACACCAAGGAACTGGAATGAAAGCCAGATGTGAGAAGACTAAAATTATATCGAAGAACGTGAAAATGCTCATTCTAACAACATTATCCCATATCACGCTAATGATTTGGAATTGAAAGTTAACGAAAAAAGAGGTAGCATCTTCTTGGGAAATATAAATGTGTGTGTATATATATATATGCCTATATATATGCCCCCCTCTCTCTCTCTCTCTCTCTCTCTCTCTATATATATATATATATTCACACCAAATTCAGTCCTCTCTACGTGTCTCCCTCCTTATCTCTCTCCCTGTATTTATCTCTCTGTCTCTTCCTGAATCTCTCTCCGTCTCTCTCTCCCGGTATCTCTCTCCCTGTCTCTGTCTGATAATGTCCCGGAGAACGCCCGCCGCTGTTACTTCTCCCGTGCTTGCGAACACGGATCCGCCTCGCGGGAAAGTTTCCGTTATTAGATCTAGAATTCTTTTTATCCGTGGATTCATTCGTGGCGGATGCTGCAGCGGTGAGCTCGTCGTCGCATCTCATGGGCCGAGAGGAATGAAGGGGAAGGGGAAGGGGTGGGGTTTCCACGAATCCAATTCCCTCGTAATTTAATAACCTGGCGGCTTGAATCTGGTTATTCGCGGTACACAGATTTTCGAAATTTCATAAAGGATTGGGTATGTCAGCAAGTAAGGAAGCGTGCCTATTCCCACTTAATGAACGTTAGACATAGAAACGCAGTAGGTGGAATTTTTCAAAATGTCAATGTAGATTTGAGAAGCATTTTTCTTACTCTGTAAGAAAATATTTAATAGTTTTCTGTTATTTTAGACGCCAATATACCCAGGAATCAAATATTATTAGTAACCAATGTTTTTTATAATTTCAGGGTTTGTGTTGGTTTCGCCTCTAAAGACATTGTCACGCTAAACAAATGTGTTTTACAACAACTTTTGAGGGACAATATTGGACAATTCTCCATCAAATAATGTTAGACAGCTCACTTCAAACTTGTTTTAAAATATTTAACACTATTAGATTGTATTGTTGGACTAAGCTATCTTGAATTTTTTATATTATAATTTTATTTAATATTTTCAATAATGTGTCGCAGTGATGGATGGAAAATTTGGATTTATTATTAATTTTGGGTATTTCTTAAATTTCAAAATATCTGGAAAAAATTCGCACATAGGTAATACTCGTTGCATAGTACAACTTATGTTCTGCGATCTTTGAGGGTCATTGTGTGGTATGGACCCAAAGAAAAGTCCGGAAATGGGCTTAACTGTTATGCTTATGTGTTTTATTGTGAATCCACAAAGTTTTAAGTGTATCAGTTTGAATTGATACTATAAACAATAAACAGAGCTACAGTTCTTTTGTTTAGACGCAGTCCAGGGTATGGTCAAACCATATATGGAAGTCAGTTGACATATTGTTTACTTTTTATATAAACTATATTTATGTGAACATGAAATGTCACTATTCTTAATTTAATTCATTTTGGTTCAGACATTAACTGATTACTAATTTCTAAATGGTTTTAATTTTATAACTTATTTAAATAATGACGTCACTGGCATGGTATTTTTACCTGTAATGTGAATGAAACGGTAATTAATCAAAAAGTTCCTTCCAGGCCGGCGTCCATATTTTATGTTATAAAGCAACGTTACGAAATAATTCGGCTTATAGATGTATACAGCTAGGAATCCGTTATTTTAAAACGGATTATAACTGGCCTGGAAACCAAGTTGTTAAATAAATAGGAAAATATCAAACGATATCTTAAGTAGGAGTGAATTATATGTGTGTGTAAATGCAGCTATTAGGGTAAGCCTGCCGAACACCTATGACATAGTGACGCCAAGTCGATTACACGCAAATACGTATTCTAGTAGACATGAACTGTTGTAAATCGAAATTTGTGGACGATGATAAATTTATTTACTGTAAACTTTTATTTAAATTACCACATATGAATAGAACTTTTATATGGTAATAAGTAAAAAGTCCCTACAGTTTTTGGAAAACCAGTGGTCCTTCGAAATATTTCATGCTAAACAAACCCTTGAGGTACAGTCCGAGTGCAAATGTTACGTACTGCAATTATTGTTTGTACCCACAAATAATTTTATATGACTTTCGGTGAGAAAACCTTTGCCAAACGTAGTTGTGTCCTACCTAATTCCCGCACTTGTTCCGTATGACTGATAACACTAAAGTAGCCTAAATGTGTGGGATATGCATATAATGCACTTATAGTAAGTAGTTAATACAAATACAATTTATATAATTTCAACAATATTCTAATATTGTGTATTAAATTTTTACGTGAATATTAAACGAATTTGTACGAGTAAAAGTGTATTGTCTTGGTTTATGTTTAAATTTATCCCACTAGAGATGATATTTTAGATACTAAATATTACGTTAAAAACAAAAATTACCAATTATTACATTATTTATGTAGCGGTAGCATATTGCACTTATTAATATACCGAGCATATACCTTACGATAAGTCTTATGCACAGTACATTATGGACAAATTATTTTATAAAAAAAAATTCTTACATAGGCTATAGCGTTTATAATGACTTTATTTAAGTCGAGTAGTGTGAAAATGGGGCTCCTGTAACTGGCTTAGGCTGTGGTGCCGAGTGCCGACAGCCATTTTTGATTGATACGTCACGGCGGCCATCTTGGATGACCTTGAATTTGACCTTTGACCTTCATAATTTGCCAACATTTACCCAAAATTCGCCAAAATTTCCATTTATTTGGAAAAAAATTCCGCCAAAAAATCTCAAAAAATTTCACAATTCAAAAATTAGGATTTCGAAAAACCTCTAAAGTCATTTTGCCTTAGAAAGAACTCAAAATCTTAAAAGCGGCTTAAAAGTCCTAAGAGCTAGCCGCTATAAGCCACCGAGGTCATGACCTTGAAAATTAGGATTCCATGGCAGCCATTTTGAATCATGTCGTCACCGTTGCAACTTCCGTTACGCCCGTCATCTTGAAAATCTTTATTTATTATTCGATTTTAATGGAAAAATATATTAAATTTATAAAAAAACATTAATAAATAAAATTTTAATAAAAATATTTTTAAAAAACATACATTTAATGCATGGAGCTCGGAGTCCTCGGTTCGAACCCGGTGAAGGCAAAAAAATAAAAATGGCGTCCAATCCTTCCCTCACGGTGGCTGCAGGCAGACTGACCCCCCCACCACTTATGTCAAAGTATATATATCGTCACCTAGTATGATGTCATGACTGCCATCTTGGAATTCCGTAATTTTTATGTTAGAAAAATGGGAAAATTTTTAAAAAACATTAAAAAAATTAACTAATCAATTTGGATTATAAAAATTTAGTAAAATATTACTTACAAACCACTATTGCACATATCGATACGGTCGCCATCTTGGATTATATAAATGTTGCATGTTTCGTTACGTCCGCCATCTTGATTGAGGACGATGTCATCGTTACACTTTACGTTACGACCGCCATGTTGGATCCTATTAATGTTGCATGTTTCGTTACGGTTGCCATCTTGGAATCGTGTAATTATTTAGCTAGAAATTCGGGAAAAATTCCAAAATTCACCGAAAAAATCACACATTACTTTACATATTGAATCGATATTTGGTTCGATCAATGAACGAAGCTAAAAATAAATATAATAAAAAACCAGAAAAGTGTCAGGTTCGAGAAATGAAACACCGAAAGTTCTATCGCAAACATAATATTTATGACATAATTTCTATTCTACTACAGGATCACTTGCGAAAGCCAGCAATCTTATAAACATTTAGCCCTGCATAGGCGTGAAACGGCTAATTCTTAGCTCCAATCAATGCTTCAACAGCTCTAAATGCTCCAACAGCTCCAACGGCTCCAACAGCTCCAAAGTTCCAACAGCTCCATCAGCTCCAAATGCTCCAACAGCTCCAAATTCTCCAATAGCTTCAATGCTCCAACAGCTCCAACACCTCCAAATCCTAATTTTTGAATTGTGGAATTTTTGAGATTTTTTGGCAGAATGTTTTTCCACAAAAAAATTGAATTTTTGGCGAATTTTGAGAAATTTTGGCAAATTTTGGTATATTTTGAGGGTCAAAGATCAAGGTCAATTTTAGGTCACGGTCATCCAAGATGGCCGCCGGTACGTTACAATCCAAGATGGCGGTCGGCACTCGGCACCACAGCCAGAAGCCAGTTACAGGAGCCCCATTTACACACTAAGTCGCTTTACGTTTATATACTCTTTAATTGCCAATATAAATATTCCTTGAGACGGAAACGCAAGCCATTTCTATGTTTGCTGGGAACTATCCTGATTTGTTTATGCCACCAAAACTCAACAAATATTAAAATCATTCATATATATAACATATTTTATGGGAACTAAAGTCATCCAAATTGTTAAATAAACATGGCTGTGCTAGTAATGTTTTCGGTATTATAACCCACCCTCCATTTGTATGGGACCAAATTTATTTTAGGGCATTGGAAGCGAAAGTTTGACCTGAGATAGGGCTTTAAGCGACTTTACGAGGTATGTGCACAGTCCAGCTTCCGAACTGCTTTCGGCCATCTTCATCGATAAGCTATTGTAAAGAACAATGCTCAATGAAAATTACCAGTTTTGAGTACCTTTGTGCATTAAAAACTGAAGGTTCCTCAACTCAAAAACATTTTCTATAAGGCATAAGAATGTTAACGAATTACATTATTATAAAAGAAAATACGTAATAAATTTTAAACTAAAGAAAATTTACGTTAGTCACTATAAGAATTTCCAGATTACTGTTTGTAAAATAATTTATCAGATCTTAGTTTAATTTTGTCTTCATTCCGAGAACAAACATTTCAAGGAGTATTTATTTTCGAAAACCTTGCTGCTTCGTTCCTTGTTGTTCACGTCCATGCTACACAGATCGAGTTTGTAATTATAATTAATTTTCATTTTTTTGACTGCGTATATACCACTGTTTTTTTGTTTTTTTTTGCCGGCCAGCAGCAATGATTACTACCAATAATTAAACCCAAAAGTTTTAAACGGTTATGCCGCCTACTTAAAGGTTGTCTGGAATTATAATTTTATATTTTTTCCTCCCGTATTAGAATACATATGTGTTCGAATTTTAACTTGCTGTGATAGAATATAAAGTTTTTTTTTTCGTGAGTGTAATAATTAAATATTATTCTGCGAATAAGTAGAACATTATCATTCTGTAAAACTTGTCTCAAAAATTGAAAACGGTCAAGTTTTGGCAAGCCACGTGACACTGCATTTGACTGCGCCGTCAGTTGGGAAAACACCGCCAACGTCTTGGCGCCCTGTCTGGGTTCCTGGGGAGTGGAATGGCTGTCGGTGGGCGAGGGGGGGAGTGGTTAAAGGCTTGTCGGGAAGGGGGGGGGAAGAGGAGCTGCTAAGCGCAGCGTTAAATCCGCGCGGAATTGGCACTGCCTTCCAGGAATCTTGTTATTTATAGCTGATCCTCTCTCTCACTCACTCCTTCCAGCTCCGGCGCTGCTTTTAGCTCATGCGAGGGAGGCTACCCCCTCCCCCCGCCCACGCGGGGGTTATTCACCGCCGCCCCAAGCCAGACGAGTCACTTACTGGGGAAGGGGAGGGGGGTGTATAAGGGGAGCCTCTCAAAAGCTTGCCTCTGTCGGAATCCCTGCCGTCGTCGCTCCAAGCCGAGAGAATTGAATTGGTCTAATTAGTACATTCCTCGACTGCTTACAAAGTAAAAAAAAAAACTGAACATTTACAAAAGTTATACACAGAAAAATACTTCTCTTTACTTTTTTCAAAAGATTCATTCCTTTGTAAACCAGTTGCCAAGGAATAGTTTGTAATACTGCAAGGAACAACACATGGCTATAGTTATTTTTCCATACATGAAATACGTTTTTTCGGGATAGTATTCAGTCGATGTTTCATTCAAACATCTATGTTTTGTTTTGAACCATGGAAAACATAACTGAATATTCAACAGTTTGACTTAATTTTTGTTGTATTATGCTTATAATTTCCGCAGCTGACACTGCAAAGCTATTCAGGGAACGAATTACAAATAACTTTAACTATTGGAGGTACTGGGACAACACATAGCAAGTTATATAATGAGTAGAGACTTGCAAAATTCGCGGATTCATTCGGTGATAGGCTAGAATTCAAACACATATACCTATTAGATAATTTTGCTATTGGCTTACTGTTCATCTGGACGAATCTCAACCAGTTATAAACCCTCAACCAAAGAAGGATCGAATCACAGACAAACCAGCTGAGACGACTTACAAGTCGGCAGCCAATGAACTTGCGTTATTTGCCCGAGTGTACAGGGGTATGTGCAGTCTATCCTGAAGGCCATCGACACCGCGAATTTTGCAGGTATCTAGTAATGAGACGGTAATTTCATGTAAATGTACAAATATTTCTAATTTTATAAGAGTGTATATAAATTTTCTAGAAACTACTTGGTAGTTAAAATTGTCTTGTTTTTTTTTACAAAATCTAATAAAAAAACATTTCTACAGGGTGTCTTAAAAACACGCAATTTCTTCGATTTAATTTCCTTCCTGTTCCCGACTATTTGCGGTAGTATATTTGCAACACTTATGATGGTTTTAACTTAGTTCGACTATGCGCTGAATGTTTGGACGCAGTAAAAATAAACCCGCTTTTGGTCGGCACAGAGTATTTTGTATTTTCCCTGCCAGATAATTTGTAACGACGATTAGATTATTTTGTAGCAAACACGGAACTGTTTGTACTACACTATTTACCATGAAACGGAATCGCTCTATGTAGCCTATGTAATTAACACGCAATTTACGAGAGTCGTCAGCTTTACTTAGCATGGATTTAACTTTAGAACCAAAACGTTTTTTTCTAAAAAATATATATTTTGATACGTATCAGAGTGTTAAAAGTTTCCTCGCCGATATATTACAGAGTAATAATAAATAAACTGCGATATAATCGTTACATATATTACTTTTATATTAATATTATAACTGTAACACCTAATTTAAATAAAAAATAAAACTATTATACAAAAATCCAGATTACTCGTTACTATTATACTTCAATTGCATAATTATGGATAAACAAAACATTTGCATGACGTAACGCACTTGTATGTTGAATGGAGAATTGCATATTAAGTAGCACCTGTAAGTAGGTATGTACTCTCAAAAGAAACTTTACTTCCCGTCTCATAAATGTGAACCTTTACGCATCATAAATGTTTCCTAGTCTATTTTACAAAAGTCTTAATCATTTAAAGCTGTTAAAATACCCAGTTCCGTGAATCAAATTTGAATCCGATTTCATTAATTGTGTTGTTATTATTACTAATTAATTAATTTGAAACAGATTTCATTAATTGTGTTATTATTACTAATTAATTTACGTATATTACATTATGTTGAAAAAAATTAAATTTTGATGCAAGCTATACCTACTCAATGTCGTTTGAGCCATAACAAAGAATGTAAAATATGCAACAGTGATGCTTACGTAAGTAATTTGCCTAATTTGCCTTTGTTTCATTCCAGGTAAGTGACGTGTCTGTCATTACGTCATCGTCCTCCAGCTCACGACGGCACGAATACTGCTGCGGTAATTGTAAAGGTAAGACCCAGAGTTAGTGCGAGTTAGCCTACTCTAGGGGCATTTTATCCCTCTTCACACTCACCAAATGAAAACATTTAATTGCTCTGTCATCTCAATTTCGCGAAAAATTCGTCCGGCTAGCTGGAAAGTCAGGTATTTCCCTTAGACCATAGTGAAAGGTAGGTAAGCCACATCCCGCCATGCTTATAAAGGTGGTTTCCGTCCAACACCAGCGCCACCCAGCTGTCGATTTGTTACTCTGAATTAATACTTATTTATTGTTAAACTTTTTTGACTTAACGTTTGTATCCAAAGATATCATGTTCTCATGAAAATCAAATTTGAAGATTTGACTTTTAAACTTTTGGCTGCATTTGAAATAAATATCATAACCTACTTGAATGTAACCTACATGTGGCGAATAATAGTTATAATAAAAATATATATAACACATACGAAGACATAGTTGCCGATACTATTTTCCTTTGTTAATAAAATAAGTGTTTACACTTTTTTTGCACGTTATATTAAAACACAGCTTAAATTAATTTTTCTTTGAATACTATGTACAAGCTGACATGCATCGAAATATAAACAAATGAAAGGTTGCCATGTCGGAACACACTGTTGGATACGCAAGCTTTCACGAAATGCATGCGTAAGCGTCAAACGTTAAATTGTATTTGCCTTGCTGGTAGTGAAGGAGCAACACGCATGTATGCTTGGCATCTGACAGCATGATGGCATTGCTGTTGCAGCGCGCGGCTTCTTATGCCCCGAGCTTTAGTATTGTGCATTGTGACGGTGTCGGAGGACATGCTGTTTGTGTGAGGGCGAAGCGATTGCAATTGGCGAGCGGCTCCGTTTGTGTGCGGGAATGCATTTAGCTAGGCAGTTATGTGCAACATCGCACGATATTTAAAGCAGTCATAGTAGCCGAGAAACGAGAAACTGTCTACGTTTATAATCTCGTCCAGAGAAGTAGTGTAAAATAGGAGCTGCGGGGACAGTGTATTTACTATAGCACTTATTTGTTTACAGTGTGTGACGTTTACCCTGGTGACTATCGAAGGGTCTGTGTGGCGTCGCTTCTACATTCAAGATATAAAACTATATATATATATATATATATATATATATATATATATATATATCGGGATAAGCTGAGTCGAGACACGGCCGCAAATTTTTAAAATGAATTTCCATATAAATGAGGAGATAAAAAACAGCAGTTCCAATCATTTTTTTTAAATTTCAAGATGAGTGTTATTTTTTACAGCAACAGTTTATATTTATAACAATAAGTAATATGCTTGCACTCGTACTAAGTCGGGTGATGTCCGTAATCTTAGCTTTCTTCCTCTCCCTGCAGTCGGGTCCGTTTGGCACCTTTTTGAAATCCTCACAAGCTGTTCTTCCATATAATGGTCGTTTCTTGCAATTTGAATTATATCAATTCGCCATATGCGTATACGTTGTGATTTTTTCTCTCACTATTCTTCGTAATTTCTTCTCACAGTTGTTACACAGTAGACTTTATTTGAAAACTTTTCAAACGTCTTTTAAATAGTTCTCTATGTTTGAAACAAATTAATTAATTTTATTTGATTCTAATGTGTTGACGCGTGTGTCCAATGTCTGCTCTCAAATAGTACACAAGTCATCCGGAATCGAACGTTCGAGAAATTTGCCTATTACTCGTAGTGACCTTTAAATATACAAAAAAAAAATTGGCCATAATGAAGCATACGTAAACCATTTCCCTACACACACATATGCAAAACTCGTTGGAATGTATTAATCCCTGTTTAAATATTATAACGTCTCAAAATCTATCCCATTTTCGTTACACTTCACTTTTCAAACCGGCATTCCGATACATAATGTCAAAATACCTTGTCTTGAAATTTTCTGATACTTCCAGTGATGATGTTCTGATGCCATCATCACATTGCATGTCCTCTGGAAGGAAGCCGTAACAGTTGATCCTCTGGTGGACCGGAGCGAAGTCACACTCGAGAGCGTTATCTGTGCAGCAGCGATCCTTGGCTCTGGCTCCTCCGAATGTAAACAAGAGACAAGCGGCGTTATCCATGACCTCCGACCTCTCGCCCAGACCACACGGCTGCCCTGTGAACCAAGGAGTCTCCACGGCAAGTGGCGTCACCACACTTCCAGGAGGGAACTATGGACGATCAGTCTAATTTTACTTAACAAATCTAACACTGCACCATAAGCTATTCACAATGGAGCAGTTTTAAACGGAAGCTATAGGAACCAAGAGTTTCTGTATTAAATTAACAGTTTTCATGCCATAATAATTTTTTTATCGTTTAACATTTTAAATTTGTGTTCGTCAAGGCAGAGGTAACACATTAAGAGAATGTTAAACGCCATGGATTAATGTATATTGACAATCTTATTTCAGTTGTAATCAATCCGAAAAATAAATACCTACAATACTAAATGCTGTTGTATCCACAAGGGAAACTTTTTATTTTAGCCACCAAGGGAATTTCACTTTATTATATACAATGCTTTAACAAAGCCAAGCTTCGAAAGTTTAATATTAGAAAGTAGTTATTTTCTAAACACAATTGAAACCAATATGGCGTCTTTTTAATTCCATTCATCCCCCTTAACAGTTTTTTTTAATACATACATAACGGTTTTTTAGAAGTTTTTCACCCATTTTGTTCTCTAGAGGCACTATTTTATTTTAATTGTTGCCAGTAATTATAACATAGGAAAAACAATAATTTTCATTATAAAAATAAGTTATTCTTAAATTTTTAACATAAATACTATATGTTTCATGCGAATGTACATATAATAATAAAAGTTATAGTTTTTATTAAAAACTTTATAATAACTGTAATTTCTGACCTTTTTTACTTTATATATTTAATATCATATTATGAAATTTAAAACAATATATTATTATTCTTAAATTAAGCTTATAAAACAATATATGTATCGAAATGTAATTGTTTTATTGCTTTTTGTATAATCATGTCATTTGGTACTATTAATTCCTTGGTTTGCGAGCCTTGTATTCTGTTATGCATAGCCTAAGTCGAACTGCAACGTTAAGAAAATCGGGAACACACACTGGTTCCCACCCAAATTAGAATACACTACACCTTCCCCCCGTCTCTCGAGGTGGTATAAAAAGATGTAGCACGCATGCGCAGGAGTTGTAATCGCACCCACAAGTTGAACTATTTTATTGTAGCAACTTGATTACTATCACCGGCAACGAAAATGCCAAGTTACTCTTCTGGCTGCAGAATATATTGATTTGACAGGATTTTATGTCGCACGGTTACAGGTTATCCACATTCTGAAAAATCAGCGGAATTAGGAAAAGTCAGGGAATCAGCTTGCAATCTTGGGCAAATCATGGAAATTATCCAGTCATGGTATTTTGAGGGAAAATTTCATGATCCAATCTACAATCACTCAAACAAGAAAATGCTTTATTTTTTCAGATGGTGTTTTATTTCATAGTCATACACAATATATAATGGTGTATGCAGGGTTATGTTTGAGCTAGGCTTGATATGGGAATGGTAGTGAATGAAAAATCTTTTTTTTTCTTTCAGAAAAATCGCAAAAAAAAAAAATAATAAATTGTCAGGGAAATGTGTAATTTTTGTTGTGGAAAGTACACGAAAAATCAGGGATATTTTATTACAGTCTGTTTTGAACATCTTGGTGTGCCATCGCTCAGCCAATGTACGGTACAAATTTAAACTGTTTAACTTTTATTTTTTTGTTGGCAAATTGGACGTCACGTCTGCTCTAATTTTTGTAACTTCCTTATATTATATATATATATATATATAATGTAAGGTGCTTCATTTTTGTTGTTTAAATTATGTAATAACTTCTTTAGGTTAAATTTTGTGTGTAGTGCCTCAAGACTGGAAGACAAATAAAATAACTATAAACGAATTTTGAAACAAATTCGTAAAAATTTTAAATAATAATAATATATATTAAGGTATTATGCAATATTGGCTTAGAAACAGAGCCTGTATTTGTAAAGTATCTGCTAACAGTTTAAAATCTTGTGATGTTATCTACTACCACAACAATGTAAATGTGATTTTCTCTCTTTAAAGTAACTGCATTATATATTTTAATTTTAGTCTTTGTGGGGCCCCCACACAAAATAAATAAAGAACTTGTGGTAAGGTTAAATGGTAACGAATAATACTCGAACTCTGAATTCACTTTTGTTTGTGTGATATCTTGTTCTATGAAATAAACTGTGGCTTGACCACCGAATTTATGTAGTTTTTTTTTGGTAAATTTGCATACAATTGTTTTAACGAAAAGTTGGTTAATAAGTATTTCCCAAATGTTAAGTTGGCACACTGGATCC
The DNA here is from genome assembly GCF_032445375.1 of Bacillus rossius redtenbacheri. Taxonomy (NCBI): domain Eukaryota; kingdom Metazoa; phylum Arthropoda; class Insecta; order Phasmatodea; family Bacillidae; genus Bacillus; species Bacillus rossius. The sequence goes on along the minus strand of NW_026962012.1, from coordinate 4,364,477 downwards.
GAACACTGTGTCAGCTACGACTGCGCCTGTCTTTAAGGTGCTGGATTTTATGCCAACTAATCGCTGGCGAGGGCTGAATCGCCACAGAACCCGGGCTCCCATAGGGAAACGAATCCGTCATTTCAACGCAACTTGGAGGTGTTTTCAAAGGAGCTACAGTGAGACCCATCCTAGCATCGCTGCCATTCATCCCCTCCCTCTCCTTGAACTGTGGTTGACTCAAGGGAATCCCCATCCTAAGAATACCACGAGGCGATTAACCGAGTCTTACCACATCTCTGTGACTCCTCAGACAACCCAGAAGGCCTGTGATCTGGCCCGAGGTGCACCCAGCCTCTACCAGCTGACCAGGCTGGCACCGGGGCTGTATCGCCCTTCAGCCGGGCGGGACCCCTCCAGAAGTACTGTGAGCCACCAGCTAGTGCGACCCGGGCCGGCAGAGGAGACCTCAGCGGGGAGTCCCAGCGTCAACAAGGGTCGCCCCACTCTACCGCCTGGATGTTCCACGCACTTGCTTGCACGGTCTGTTAGCCCGTGAGCCAGCCACGGTCCGGGACGCAGTCCGGGCGGTGCTCACGAACTTGAGTCTCCCTGCCGCGGTGTTGGAACACACCCCCGCGGCTCTCGCTACACGAGCGAGTCGCCTCGGCGGTCACCGCCACGTCACTTCCTGTTGTGGAGTTTTCAGAAAAGTTACAGCCCAAGTAACGAATCCCGAGTCGTCATTAAGTTGTGAAAAACGTGTTGGCGGCTTTTGCGGGTTTGATTTTTCGAAGAGTTCGTATCAGCGCTGAAACAAATTAGACTTGTAATTGCGCTGGGAACGAACCGATGACACAACCCACAATCCCCCTTCCTACAATTCCCCTCCCTCCCGACAATCCCCTCAAACCAGCAGGGATGGAACTTGCGACCTAATCTCCCGTGTACCGCGGGAAGGGCGTGATAAATGTCCGCTGCAGTTATGCTAAACAGACAGCGCACCTCTGCAACACACCGCTCGGGCTGAAACAGGGCGGCAGGCGCGTCGCTGTCGGATATTGAACGCGCCGGTCGAGAGTCGACCTGGTGGAGCGAGAACGCCCTTCCCCTTCAGGAAGCCGGCGCCCGTGTGTTTCGGCGAACGTCACACGCATCCAAGCGTGTTGCTATATTCACGGACTCCACTAGCCAGTTGTTCCGGTAGCGCCAGCCATTGTTCTGGCAGTGCCGGCGAGCGCTGATAGACCGTGGCGTGACCTGCTGTGCAGAACCTTGTGTGGGCCTTGGCTGTGTGTCATCCAGTGCGAGGCTAGGCAGTATCATGTGCGAGGCTAGACCAAGCAGCACCCTTCGCTAGTCTACGCCGAGCAGCCGCCTGGCGAGGCTAGATAGAGCAGCACCATGTGATGCTAGATCGAGCGAAACCCTGAACAACTCTAGGTTTAGCTGCAACCTGTGCAATTCTAGGTTGAGGAGCATCCTGTGCGAAGCTATATCGTGCAGAACCCTGTGTGAGGCTAGCCAATTAGCACCCTGTACGATGCAAAACCGGGAAGCACCTTGTGCGAGAGTAAACCGAGAAGCACCTTATGTGAGGCTATACCGAGAATCATCCTGTGCTAGACCGAACAGCAACATGTGTGAGTCTACACCGAACAGTGCCATGTGTGAGACTACACAAAGCAGGCTATATTAAGCAACACCCTTAACGAGGCTATACCAAGCAGCATCATGTGCGAGACTAGACCGAGAAACACTTCGTGCATTTCTAGGCTGAGCAAATAACTGTGTGCTACTGGATCGAACACCACCATGTGCGAGGCTAGAGAAAGAAGCACCCTATACGAGGCTTGAAGAATAACTGACAACATTAATATTTCAGAAGCTGTGGAGGTTGTACAGTATCGGATAAATAATATTTTGGTATTCAACCCAATACATGCTATCTTTAAAACATATTTTGAGGGGGTCGTGTAAAATATAAATCATCTCGTGCTGGATAACTGCATAGGCCATTTTATAAAATGTTCTAAACAATATTTGGTTATTCAAAAACGAATTTATTTTTAAGTAACATCAAAAATTAATTGTAAATTGATTTTTTTGAAGTGTTTTAAATACAGGAATAAATTGAATGATATATATTAATCTCAACATTTTATTGGCCAATGAAAAATCTAATTAGGAGAACCTGCATATGATTGGCTGGCAATATAGTCAGTAGGCCTCTCGTGATTGTGTACCTAGAACCGTGGCAGTGAATAAGAGGTACAATTGGATCCCTGTCTTGTAGAAAGCCATATTTGCCAGATAAACAAGAATCTTTACATATGGGGTATTGGGTACTATGCTCTTGATCGCCGATACATAACCTCACATAACAGGATCCGGAGTATCTCTTTGTACGTGGTAACGGCTTTAGTGATAAAATGAAACATTTCTGGATGTATGTTCATTGATACTTAAGCCTCCTCTACTTGTCCTGTTCACAGTTTTGACACGTAATTTAGATAAATGTTGTACATTTCACAACAATGTAAAGTAAAATATACACTTCTCTATTTATACTATGAATAATATTTGGCTGCAGTTATGCTATCAGGAATAAAAACTACAAAAAATACTTTTATGTTCTATAGCACTATCGGTAAGCCTTGCGAACAAAGTTTTACATAGTTGCATAGTTTGGCATCATTACATTAATTTTATTATTGTTTTTACTATTCAAGGTAGCTGACTAGTATTAACACTTTCAGACTAGTAAACTATGCTGTGGTTAATGTACTGACTAAAATGTTTTAATTTTTTTTATATTTCTTTTTTAACTTATTTAGTCAATTTATTTTTATTCCTACAATTATTATTCTGCACGATAAGAATGCTTGAGATTTCTTATTTTCACTCATATATTAATTACCAAATACATCTAAGAAAGGTCGACAGTTTTGTATGCAGTGCAAACAAATGTATTTAAGAAGAAGGAAGGTTGCTGCTCGTATAAATAGGAGTACTTTTTGACAGATTAAAATATCGTTAGAAGTGGTAGTCATTTCTTCTCGATCGAACGCATCTGTGGCCTGGGTCTCTACTTCCTGGCTTCTGGGGGTTGAGGTCGCGTCCTTGTATTATATTGTAGTGCCCGGCGTTTCCGCGTGCCTTCTGACACGTGCATGGGTGGCTAGCCTCATGCGCAAGTCCGGGTGAATCAGGCTGACACTCGCGCAGGCATGTCAACGTGTGGTCGTGTCGGGGTCGGCCGCATGCGCCTCTTTTCATAGCATGTTACGGCTCTACACTCACAGCGCTGCCACAGCACGAAAAAAAAGCAGAACCTGCGCGCTCGCACCCTACAATCGCACCACCCGCCACCGCACTAATTACAGTGTAAACTCTATATAACGACACTTAACGGACTGAGCATTTTTCGGCTTTATAGAGAGTGGTCGTTAATGGAGAGAAATAAAAGATATCATTTTACTATTCTATAATAATATGTATCTACTAATATAGTGCACAGTTTACACACGAACATTAATATTCCTACAAATAACGACACTCATTGCTAGGGGAAGGCATTTTTCGCGAATAAATATGAACGCATATTAGACTGCAACGAGGTATACGGGCACCAGCGCCTTCTTCCTTGTGGTTGGCTGCCGTCCGCGAGAGAAGTCGTTGCCTTATTTGACCGAGCCACTCAGGACGCGTTTGCTTCCGCTCTGAATGACTGTGATTGGTGTTTTAACAATCGTCATGTACCTGAAAGAAACTCACCCAATCACGAAACACAGACGATGCTACAGTGTTTTAACTTTCAGCTGGTCTCGGAATCTTTTCGCGAAATATGCATGGCTCTACTCATTGCATATAGTTTATCTTCGTCTGATGTTTTTTGCTGCTCCAATATTTTAATTGTATTTTATTATGTATTCTTCTGATATCTTGAGATACTTATGGATCACCTTGATTATATAAAAAGTATTTTTGTAATAGTTTCGCTGCATCAAGTGCTTAATAAAACCTTTTCGTCAATACACAAAGATTTTCACTTACTCGCCATGTTAACAGTTCGAAAGTCTGTAAGCAACTGCGAAAATGATAACGTGTAACAACTTGACAAAAGTCTAGTGACCGAGGTAAACATGTGCAAGTTTATCATACAAAAACAAAATACAAAATTTCTTAGAATCTCCGGTACGTCAGTCGAAGTAAACACGTGCTAGATAATACAACAACAAAACAGCAAACAAAAGAACGTACACAGCTACAGTTATTATCAACTTCGGAAACTTAGAAAGTACTGCTTAATGATTTATAATGCCGTATTGTTGTTAAATTGAGTGAGCGTGATGCTATATAGAGTGTATTATTGTAAAGAAAAACAAGGTAAACCAACCAAAGTCAAGCTATTTCGTCGTTTTAAGGGGCTTGTCGTTAAATAGAGTAACGTTATAAAGAGTTTACACGTAATTGAAATAATTTAGGTTTTCTTGTTTTATCAGTAGAGATTTACTAATAACTACCACATTTTTTTACATACGTGTTTCTTCCCCCCTAAGTAGCCTTTATATTTAAGACTTTATGTTGAATTTGGGAATAAAATATTTTGATTTTATCTCGGTTTTTTATCTTCTTAAAATTCCATGTAGATACAGAGAAAATACACGTTGTGGCTCTCTAAAAAAAATAGGAGAATCTGGTTTCTTAATATTTGGCTCATCTCAGTCGAAAGACTGCCGACTCCTGGTGTAAGAGAAAGAACACGGATTAGAACTCTATTGGCCGCGCTAGGTACCGAAACTGCGTTCCCAAGCAGTCGGTAAAAGACAGGGTGAGCCAATATTTCGTACAAAATTGTCAATCGTGGTGAAAGTAGTTGGGTTGGGTACCTGGAAAATAATTACAATTGTACTAGTGCTAGAATTCTAGATAAGCTGGCAAGCGAGTCATTGTCAAATATATTTATTTTACTTTATTTTGAGAATTATAGTTAGGTTTAAATTTTGTCATTTTTATTTGTTGTGGGGTTTTATATGATTTATTTATAAACCTTTATTTTCAAGCCTGGATCACCAGTGGGATCTAGGGCAGACATTCTGCATGTTCTTGCGTTGACAGAGGAAGCTAGTGGCAGCGTACCTCCGAGCCATGGTAGTTTTGTCAAAACCTGCTCGGAACCGTTGCGGACCGTCGGGAGAACATTTTGGTACCGCGTGGCTCCACACATGAACGTGAATAAAATTTTAATATTTTGGGGGAATTTGAATTTGTTTCCTGGAGTTCGTCGTGTGAGCTTCATTCTTCCTATATATATATATATATATATATATATATATATATATATATATATATATATATATATATATAAAGGTCACTGACCACCTATTTACCGGGAGAAACGCTATGCCGTAAGGAAGACACCACATTCCTCGCCCCATGGACTGGCTAGAGAACTGCGAAGTTGGACAGTGCTGCAGCAAAGCGGGAAAATTATAAATTTGCTGCTTGTGAGAATTGTAATAATTTTAGGCGGGTGCCCTTTTTTCCCCCTGGTTCTAGATGAACTTAAAGCAACTGGATTGACTGCAACGGGGTTAGTAAAAAGTGGGAAAATTATTTTGTGCTATTTTATATATTTTCATCGATGTGTGGTAGGTGTGGTGACTCTTTAGACTCGCAGACCATGGACCAATATACGCCTTCCTTTACCGGAAGCGGGGACCGAGCCTGCGGAGGGGACGGTACCCATTGACCCACGGCTGGCTCCGTGTGTACCCAGGCAGGCGGGGCAATGCTGCAGATAGCTACTTGCAGTCAGCTGCCTGGGTGTGAGGGGCGCCCTAGATGTCCAATCCACCCTCTAGGAGCCGAGTGGCCTCTTCCTCCGGCCTGAATGTGCCTTGGACAGATTATTCCGACCTTATGGCCGGCATTCTCACGTTCCCTTCCCACATATGCGCCCTAATAGAGCAGGGTGGGAGTAGCATTCCAGTTCGCTTTTCATAAACATTCCAGAGCTTTTTAAAAACAGAACTGCTAGGGATCGCTCCCTTTTGTTGATCGGGAGGGTATTAGAGCTTCGGCAATGGCCAGCAGCTTGTGTCACCGTCTTAGCCCCTTACCTCACTCAGCTAACCAGACAGTTGGCTGTGTCCTGAGCCCTAACACTTCATCAGCACTGCTGGCGCCTTGAAAGGACAGCGGCCACGACTTGGGTAGGTACCTCCGCCCCTCTGTCGCCCCGAAGGTCGACCATACGCGACAGGGCACTCTCCTCTTCTGCACTTGCTGCGGCTGCTTCCATACAGCTGGCTGCGTGTTGTCCCGCCTCTGTGCGTGTCTGCTTCGCTACCCAGGAGGCGGCGGCGAGATCGTGGGGGCGGCGGTCATGTCTTCACTATCCGAGTAGCTTCGTCTATACTACTGGAGTCTGGCTCTCCCTGTAGCAGTCCTCCACCAGGGGTTCCGTAAGAGTCCAGCGGCTGCGACACCTGCTCCGCAGCGGACTGTGTGGCCTGGTGGCAGCGGCAAGTCGAGGACATCCGGTGGGGATGAACTCGGGGCGTGGAGCGGCGGTCCCGCGCGCAGGGGACGAACGCGCGTGTTCGCGTCATGAAGCGGAATCACATTCCGAAACAATACAAAAGAATGAAACAATGCCGGACGAACTCGGCGGGCCTCCCCTGTTGCGCGGTGCGCGCGCTGTTATCGCGCCATTATGCTCGGCCTGTCTTTGTCCGCGGCGGTTTCCACGGGACGACGCGATTCTGCCAGGAGCAAAAGCGAATGAAACGTATGTTTTTTTTACAAACAACAAATAAAGAGACCCTCTGGCATGATGTTGGATTTTCTCTGACATAAAATAAACAATGTCTAGAGACCGGAAAAATTCGCGGGTTCACTGACCTTCAGGATAGACTCCAATATCCTCTACACACTCGGGCAAATGCCACCTGTACATTGGCTGTTGACTTGTGAGTCAGCTCGAGTGGGTGGCCTGTGATTCGACACTTCTATGAGTGAGGGTCTCTAATTGGCCCCCAAGTCCTCCAGATTAACAGTGAACCAATGGCAGAAACAGCACTAAGGTTTAATCATTTGAATTTTAGCATAACACGAAATGAATCCGTGAATTTTTCATTTCTCTAATAATGTCACGTTCACTTGCACCAACAGCAAAGTTTGTAGTTTCTCAAAGAAATTAATTTCTAGATACCCGTAAATATTCGCGGGTTCATTTGGCGTCAGGCTAAAATTCACAGTTCTATGTATACTTACTTACACACTTACTGTAGACCCTCCACTTCTTTTGAATGGATAAGCGCAGGCATTTTTCGCGAGAAAAAAAAATCTGAATGCCTATTAGTAGAGACCCGTGAATTTCGCGGATTCAATGACCTCCAGGATAGACTCCAATATCCACTACACACTCAGGCAAATGCCAACTGTTCATTGGCTGTTGACTTGTGAGTCGTCTCGACTGGGTGGCCTGTGATTCGACATTTCTATGAGTGAGGGTCTCTAATTGGCCCTCAGTCCTCCAGATTAACAGAGAACCAATGACAGAAGCAGCACTAAGGTATAATTATTTGAATTTTAGCATAACACGAAATGAGTCCGCGAAATTCACGGGTCTCTACCTATTAGACTGCAACAAGGTACAGTTCTGTCTTGTGATTGGCGGACGTCTGCGAGATTCGTTGCTTTATCTGACCGAGCCACTCAGGACGCGTTTGCTTCCGCACTGGATTACTGTGATTGGTGTTTTAACGTAATACGTGTACCTGGAAGAAAATCACCCAATCACGGAACACAGACGATGTTACAGTGTTTTAACTTTCAGTAGGTCTCGGAATCTTTTCGCGAAATATGCATGCCCCTATGAATGGATCGATATGATCCGGTCACTGTACTGGTAGCTGGTAGTTGCCTAGGTTCACAGTCGCAGAGGGGAGTGAGTCCAAACAATTGTTATCCAATCTTCAGATCAGTGGAGAGGTATACGTGTTTGCAGTTTACCTTGTGACGAAAAGAATCAGCAAAATTTACGTTTGTCTAATAATTTCAGTAGACTTGCAAGTTTTTTTTTTGAAGTGACAATGTCTAATAAATCGATGAACGCCGGCTGCACGCACGAAAAAGTGTCCCGTAACGCACATTGTCCCACTACGGATGTGTCCCGTTACGCTCATTGTACGCATGCGCCGTATCTCTCTTCCACTCGATTGGAACAACAATCGATTTGACTTTTCAATCATGTTTTCGTCGTTTGAATTATTAATATTATATAATTTAACGATCGTCCACCGATTTTCAGCACAATCGGTACGGTTATTTAAAAGTAATGTTGAATTTTGAAATACGTTTTTAACGAACAATGGTGTTTTACAGTTACACATAATAATTAAAATTACACCCGGGATCTTTTGCACAATGTTTTAAAAATATTGTAACACATTATAAATAAGTTTGGTGTATTTGTTATAAAATCGTATTATAAAAACGAAATAATATTATTCCCCTACGGTGCTGCTATCTACGGTGACGGACGCGAACCGAACGAATCGTGCTCTCTATCAGCTGCCGCGGGAATCAGGCACTCGTTAATACATATTTTCCTTGGTTTATCGTGATGGGCGTTATTATTAATGAATTATAAATAAAATTTCGTGCCCGGGGCCACAATTTCATATCATTATGAGCACTGGAAGATATAAAAACGTAAAATATTCTCGACGAATTTTAATCTGTGGTTTTGATTGCTTATTACAACAACAATTTCGGCAATAAAGGTTAATTATTCTTGCATTTAAAAAATCTGATTATTAGTATAATTTCTTTATTCTTTTATTATTAAAAAAGTAGAATTTGTCGGCGAGTGCAGTAATAATAGGTTATGTTAGATATTTGATTACAGTTTATTTATATGAAAACTTGTTCATAATTATATTTAAACGAAAAGTTAATGTGGTTTTCATTGCTTATATTACAAGAGCAATTTCGGCAATAAAGGTTAATTATTCTTGCATTTTAAAAATCTGATTACTAGTATAATTTTAAGTATTTATTCTTTTATTATTAAAAAAAAGTAGCATCTGTCGGCGAGTGCAGTAATAATAGGTTATGTTACAATTGACTAAAAAATTATGGTGTTTCATATAATTGATAATAGATACTTGATTACATATTATTTATATGAAAACTTGTTCATAATTATATTTAAACTTTATAGTTAAACGCCAGTTTTTAAAATTAATTACAAGTCATCTACACGTGAACTGTTTCGTCGACTGTTTATAAAGTGAAGTGAAAAGTTAATGTGGTATTCATTGCTTATTACAACAACAATTTCGGCAATAAAATGTAATTATTCTTGCATTTTAAAAATCTGATTACTTGTATAATTTCAAGTATTTATTCTTTTATTATTAAAATGATTCAATTTTATTCATAAAAGTATGCAAACATTTCATCAATGTTTTGTTACGAAGTCACGTTAAACTCTCGTCCGTAAACCGACTTTACAGACAACCGATTTTTATTTTTTTTTTATTTTTTCAATAGTTTGCAGAACAGTGAGGTCTCGTGAAAAATAAATTAAACTTATGCCTACACTATGTTATAGGATTTTAACTTTCCACCTCAACTTTTCAATTAATTTGCACGAAAAAAAAATCAAATAAAAAAAAGCGTATTACCTTTGTTGGCTCCATTTGTATGTGTTCACCCGGTACCAAACTGTGTTCATGCTCTAGCCCTCTAGGGGATAAATTTTAAAATGTCATACAATTATACACAGAGTTTTATTCATAATACAACTTCATACATTTCACATCGACGGGTATTAAGGATTAAGGTAAAATATTCTAATTAATTATATTATATAGCTTTCGGTCGGCTTGAACAGTGAAGTATTATTAAGATATTCAAATGCGCGTTTATGAGTTTCTTTAAATTGACACTGAATTAATTGCAAAAGTAAATGATAGCAGTGTGCAAACGTCATCACTTCTTGAAGGGTAGGACTGGAATGAGGTTAATTACGGGGTGCAATTTTCCTTACGTCACTGTATTTATTATATCTGCAATATTCGCGTTATTATTTAGTGATAGTACTGCAAAAGCTTATACTTTAAATAACACAAATTATTGGCTGACGTTATAGAAAGTCCTGGTGGATAAAGAAAAAAAAGTAGGATTGCTTGAAAAACACGTAATCGAATCGGGTGTAACCATGATATTGGGTAAAAATTGTAGCAGCATTCAATGAAAAAATAACATCGACTTGTTTACGAACAAGAGTGATGCAGTGTAGCCGGGTACCAGACAAAAGCGAAAATTAAGGCACGTCTCTAGCCAATAACCTTCACCCTTCGCCCCTTCCGTAAAAAAAACATAGTGCACACATAATTAAATGAAGTGCCTAGAGTTGATTACAGCAACTGGCTTATACAAATGGTTTCCCCTGTGAAGTCATTGGTGTTTAGTAGGGGCATGCATTTTTCGCGAAAAGATCTGAACACTTATTAGACTGCAAAAAGGTACACCCGCCCCTGTGGTTTCTTCCTTGTGATTGGCGGCCGTCTGCGAGAGAAGTCGTTGCCTTATTTGACCGAGCCAATCAGGACGCGTTTACTTCCGCACTGGATTATCGTGATTGTTGTTGTTACGAAATACGTGTACCTGAAAGAAACTCACCCAATCACGAAACACAGGCGATGCTACAGTGTTTTAACTTTCAGCTAGTCTCGAAATCTTTTCGCGAAATCTGCATGCCCCTAGTGTTTAGTTTTGAATTTAATATGTCAACGGACACTATTTTATGATGTCAGAAAATTTCTTTACGTGGGATTTTCGTTTATGGAAGGAAAATTTGCAGTATAACACGATGAACAAAAATTGTTATGGCGAGGAAACTGTTAGAACCGAGATGGCGTCTGTCTTTTTCCTACCTCTCATAATTTCCCGCTCTCCAAGCCCGTAGCGGCTGGAATCACAACTATGGAACTCGTGTGTTTCGTTATTTACGACCAACTTCATCGGTAGTGCGGCGATATTGAAAGCGCCAGTACGACTTTTATTTGTAAATCCGTTCAGTACTAAAGTAGTTGAGGGCCCTCTATATGGTCTTTCGGTTCGTTTAAGGAACGTGTGCGTAACAACCATGCGACGTATAAACCTTGCGTTTTCAATTTTTAACTGACGATCAAACCTATGCCACAAACTCCACATCAGAAATATATTCAACCACCATAAAATTATTTATCTCCCTTCATAGCTACATCCTTTTAGAGGACGGTATTCGGGAGTGAAAAAAAATTGGAAAACAAGTTATTTTTAATGTCAGTTTTCTCCCAACTATTATGAATACTTATGTACTCTCTATTCACTAGAGAGCTCTTATTATATCCAAAAAAATAAAATACACGTTTATTAATATTTTAAAATTATATATTACCAATAGTAGACCTATACTATTACAAAATTCACGTATCGGTTGAATAGATTCAAAAAGATATTTATCTACTCTAAAAATCAAAGCGGCCATATTTATAACTATGAATGAAATATTACAAAAAAATTGCTTGTTTAGTTTTAAATACGTATAATGAATTCAAAATTTATATGATTAAAATTTTTTTTTATTGAAATCATTTCGGCAGTTAATGCCGGAACAATAAAAAAAAGTACAGTTGATTATTCTGAGAACTTTTTTCTTTGTAAAATTTTTTCACCCTTAGTGATTTCGTTATTAGCAAAGATGTCAACATTTTGCGTAGGGTTATTTTATGAACACCAGCTCGAGGTACTTGATCTTGACAATGCTTGTGTTCAAGGTTTTTGACTTGTGATGTTTTTTTAGATTGTAATAAATTCTGTAATTATTTTCTCGAGAAAAAAAAAATGATGAAGGTAAGAGGTTGCGTGTTCCTTAGACACTAATCTCAAACGTCACTCACCGGCGGATGATGAGTCACCGCGCGCAGGTCGCGATAGAGCTGTCCCGGGATCGCACGCACGTCGTGATGCATCGCCACCCACTGGCCGCAGTGCGCAGGAAACAGGCAGAGTTTCCAGCGTGTGCTTTCAACATAATGTTCATGTGCTCGCTTGTTCATTACCTGCTGAGAAGTATCAGAGAATAATTTTTGCAGGTTACGAACAGTTGGATGCCTACGGCCTCCGGAAATAAAACTATGACATTTGCTTTTATTGCGTGCTCACGTTTTGGCTTGATGGTCCTCCAGTTTTCTGTGAGTAGTCTAGAATCTCTTGGCAAATACCATAGATCTTAATATCGGACACTCAGTCTGTTTAACTGGAAGAACCTCGGCGACTATCTTGCATTTGGCGAATTGAAATATCCTCTTCGGTTTATTATGAAAATCTCGAGCTCGTTTTTTTTTTTACAGCTACCGATGTCATCCTTTATAAATGAGGGTCAGTGGTGGTTATGAAATAAACTTCCTTGTACAGGTTGTCCCATAACTCAACGTTAAGGCGAGAACAGTTGATAGGCCAGTAAATTACGGTTCTGAATTTTAACAAAAATTCAAAATGTTTTAAAAGGTTTTTAAATCCCCTTCCTGCATCAAATTATTAGATACTGTGTCTAAAAATTTTGCTTCGCAATCATAAATTACCCCACTACTGATAACTTAGAAAATAAAATAAAAAAATCTTATACTTTAAGGGAAAAAAAATATTTTGGAAAACTAGCCGCGAAAAAATTTTTAATATAATAAAATTGAATAGTAATATTGTAATAAAATACTTTTAAAACTTAGTAAGTTTTTTGAAAATATGGCTGGTTAAAGCAAATTACTTGCTATGTTAGCAAAGTAATTTTTGATGCAGAGTGAATATTCATAGTTACCCGATTTAAAATATTTGCCTCATAAGTCCTTCAAACATTTTTTCCCTAAAATTATAGAATGTTTGATTCTATTTTGAATTGTTATCAATAGTACGGTTATTTATTATTACTTAGCAAAATGTGTTCGTCACTGTATTTAATAATTTGGTGCAGGATAAGGATTTATAAGCCTTTGAAAAAAGCCAACAATTCGAAAACTAGGATACTTTTTGAATTTAGATTTTTTGATTCAGAACCGTGATTAATTAGTTTCAACTGTTGCCGGCTCTACGTTCAGTTATGGGACATCCTGTGTACAGGTGATTTCAAAGTACGTAACACATGCATTGGGCCCTGATAGAATGTAACTGGACAAGTACGAGTCACTATGCAATGTGTGCTAGGAACTCAAATCAATGAAGCGCTAGAGGGCGCTTTCCAGCAAACTAAATACACGCGCAGTTCACAGGAACGATCGTCACTTGTGATGTGTATCTCCAACGAGCTAGATGCGTGCGTGGACCAATGGAAGGCCGACATGTGGGCTTGCAGACGGCGATGCAATCGAAACCCAAGGATTTTACAGAGAATATTTTCAAACAAGACGCGTATGAAGCTTGAATCCTTGCTGGCAGCCGCAGTTTTCAGAAGTTATTGTGACGTGTGGCTTTTTTTAATTGAAAGTTTGTTGGGGAAAAAAAACATTTTCTTTAAATTTATCAGTGTCCAGTGTTCTGTCATTCCATCTACTTCTGTTTTACATAACACATCATTTTGCGAAGTTACATATTTTTGGCCTCAACATGGAACGGCTTGTTCGCAAAAAGACGTAGAATTCTGGTGCGATCCGAGCACAAGAGGATGTTTACTCTCGAAGATAGCAGCTGATGAAAGTATGATTTAGGATTCGTGAAAGCACAGTGCCATGAAGTCTAGCCTGCAAGTCGTTGAACCCACCATGATTCCGGGTCCCACTTGCATAAAGGAACGTTTTCCTACGAGCGTCTAGTGTAAGTGATGATCGCCAGCGATGATCGCGCCCCGATGAACTCTAGCTTCAATCGAGGAAGTGTTTTCGTCCAAGTGTGTGTGTTGTAACAGCGTTTATATTCCCGAATTTTTTAATACCGGAGAATTTCTGGTGGTCTGTTTCAGTCACGTGCTATAGTAACAATGACTTTTTTTTTAAGGCTGCGAATGACGATTTACTGTGAACGTATAAATCATTAAACAAAGATAGGAATCACGTACACTCCTTATTTTCAGCTAGAACTAATGACGGATTCTACAAAAACTTGTGATCAATCATCTGTACGCAGATAAAAACCAATTCACTGAATTCATGCGACTATCTCCAGTACAGGTCAAGTTTGTGTTCAATTTAATCCAAGAAGACATCAAATGACATCATATAACAGACACATGCTCCCTAGCAAATAAAAAAAATTATGACTGGAAACTGAGTGGAAACTTAAGACAAAATGCAGTTCATTAAAAAAATATATATTATTTATCTTGTAGCAAACATGTCATGATTTTTGTTTTCTAGAATGTACAGTTATGATACAGGGTACTTTTAAATATATTTTATAATAAGCGATCTATTCTACTAAGGACACTTTGTTGAGTTTTCAACGAGCGTGTCGTCTTCTTCTGGAGGAAAATATGATTTTTCTTTGTAAGACGTTTTGAGAGAGAATGCCTTACTACTTGAATGGACGCTGGCGACTGGCAACTTTTTTTTCCTGTCCGCGACCGGAAATGATGGCTGGGCCCGCGACAGACGCTGGTAACGTCGACAACCAACGCTCGGAGGAAAACACAATCATCGCTCTTTGTTCCCGTGTCTTCGGGAAACGAAATCCAACCAAGGATGGGGTGGGGGGGGGGGGGGGAGGGTTGTCACCGAGGTCGCCGTTTCGCAGGTCTCTGGATCCAACCATAAATTATTCTCTTCCCCCCAGGGTTCTAGCCGGGACCACACTTCGTACTTTCTTGGGAGACACGCCCCGCGACGGATCCGAAACTGTTGTTCCCAGGGGATTAAGAGGGTGGACAGGAGGTGGCGCAGTTCAAAATTCATTCTCAGTGGTATTCTCCAGAATAGCGGCTTCTGGGAAATAAGGTAAATAATAGTAAAAGTAAGGTCGGTTAGGTTTTCTTCATCTAGAGTTTACATTAAAAAACCCTGTATTATAAGTAAATATTAAGTATTATTTTTAAATATAGTTAACTGTTACTATTATTCTCCTGTTTTTGACGTGAAAACGTCTATTCGCTCGTTACAGTGATAGTCGGTCGTACATTCTTGTGTGTAAAAAATACCGTCAGCTTTTAATCGCTAATAACCACGATATTAATAATGCGTCAAAAGTGGTTGAGCCCACAACGGACAGGTCATGTCTGTACGTGTTTGTCTCGCATTAATTGTCATGCTTGTGACGTCAGCGTACCATTGTAGACGAATGCGCGTGATTTCATCTATTCTGTGACCATTATACTAATCTGCGTAACCATCTTATTCAAGAGGTTGACAACTGGATTACATATTAATACAAAACACTTGTTATGAATTTATCTCGACGTTTTCACAAAAAATCTACGTTAAAATTCTCTGTTTTTTTTTTCCTACGGCCGCTAATACCTTCTCGGCTCGTACAACGGAGAGGCGCTTTCCGCGAGACATAATCCCATACTCATACAGGTTGTATCTAAAGTGCACAATGAAACTGTTAGTGCCGCACGTGTAGAGTAGGAGAAATGTCAAGGGACATAGCTCCGTAAATTCCACTGTTCATCGGTGCAGCCTTTGTCGCGTAGAAGGTGATGTACTGGATCCCTGTTACGTGGAATTACATATCGGCAAAGTAAAACAACTAGACATACGTGTTTTGAGTTGTGTACTGTGCACATCACACACATTCGCTGGTGTGTGTATATATATGTATGTACATATATACATACGTGTGTGTATATATATGTATGTATGTATGTATGTATGTATGTATGTATGTATGTATGTATGTATGTATGTACTTATATACAGAAATTTTGGGAAAGAAATGTTTTGTTAGAATAAGTACATCTATAAATATAAAAGGATAATCGTAAGTTAGAGAGTTAATTTTGATTAATGCATTCCTATTTCACTTACATGCATTTCAAACACCAAATCGTTTTGTACACGCTCCTTAAATCTTGGAGGCCCGGTCATTGTAGCGGGCAGCTCACGGCCTTGCATGTTCTCGCCTCGGGGCTAATTGTTTATCCACTCTTCTCCTAATTGAATTCATCAGAGCACCGGCGGGACACATTAATCCACTTCCGGAGCGAATGGCCGCAGGCAGATGGAACGGTTTAGTGTTTTCCGTGCGTTTCGCCAAGCCCGGGGATTTAAAAATATATATATATATATGCGTGAGAGGAGTCCATCACCGGAAAACATTCCGCCATGTTTCTCTGAACCGAAAACACTTTTGTTTTGCCTGGAAAATTAATCCTAGTAATAAAAAAAAGGATTTGCGGGTTTGAGCGGATCACGGGGCGTTGTAAGCATGGATCAGAGAGGAAGGTCTGAATCAAAAACTACACGCGGGTAGCGAATCAACGAGGAGAAACGGAAATGCGCAATTAAAAACTTCCGCAGACGTTGAGATATGTTCTTTACACCGTGCTCCATTGTTTATTCTACCGGTTATTAAAAGTTTATGAATGGCTGTGGAAGCGTGGTGGAGGAACTCTTTCCCGCTTGTCTTTTAATGATCTTTTTTAAAAATGATGATATGGAAAATACCCTTTCAGAAGTGAAATTTTGGTTCAGATCCAAAGTTTTAAAAAGCTACTTGTTTTGTTTTATTATTTCCACTCAGTGCCATTGTTTGTGATTCGTGATATAAACAGACGTGAAAATTATTTTTGTATACAAATAATGCTTTTTTTTATCACCAAGAATTGTTTGACGTAAACTAATTAAAATAAACTTGGATAATGGTACATTCTGTAAATAAAAACAACGCTATTCGAGATTTCAGGAATACGTTTTATACCCTTTTAAAAGCACTCAAAAATTCTCGGACAAAAAAAAACAGTAATACTTCAAGCATTAGATTCGGCAACTCATAAAACTCTACTTTGTACCGTAATAATTTAGCTTGTTGTTACAGAAATACAGGTCCTATGCAGCAAGACTACACGATAGCTCAGTGACATGTGAAAGAATTATAGCATGACCTGTCCTGGCTTTTCTTTTTCTTCTGTCGCTGAAGCATCGCGTGTCGACAATGAGGCCGGCAGAGACAAGCAGTGACACGGACAAGCATCAGGTACACCCCTCCATTCCTGGATCCAAGCACAAGACAAGTCAGAGCGAGAAAATTATAGCCACCTAGCTAAATAACGTTACAGAGATATTAGTTTAATTTAGAAGAGTTACTGTAATCCTTAGTGATATTATTCCCTCCCCATTATAGCCTCACGTGCCTCACACACAGAAGCCTCAGGAATTGTGTTACTGTAAGCCCGTCTGTCTTACAAACTTGATACGTGTTTCATGTATTTAATTATATATATACATATATATGTATATATGCTGTGTATTGATGACTTATTTTAACAAAATCATCAAATAATTATTTTAAGAAAAAGCATTAAAAAATTAAATAAAAACCAAAATATAAAATATTTAGTTTTCTTTTCTCAAGAAAAAAATTCACTTAAATTTCCATGTGTAAAATTTGGATTTCTAAAAGTCTACTAATTGCTGAGCTTGTTTTTTAATTTGACAGTCAATCATGTTTTCAAATTGAATTATAAATGAATTTACTCATAAAAAATAATATAATGGCTGTACTCGACAAAATCCTGGCTACGGCCTGCAAGGTTGGAGCGAAATGCAGTGGTAAGGCGCTGGACTCCTTCCAGAGGACCCGGGCTGGATAGTGGGGTTTCGCCGACGTCACTCCAGAAGAGAGCTGGGATGGTACCTCACAATCTCTTACGTCTGATACCTTTCCGTAAATCCCTAGTTTTTAATTGTGCTGGGTGTAAATCATTAAATAAAAACGGCTAATTTACACGTTGACTGTGTAGTTTTTTTTTTTTTTTTTTTTTTTTACACAAATGCTCAGTTTTTAGAATATCAACCTACATTTTGTGTCAAATTCCATGGTTTTGTGGTAATTTTGCACACGGAATGTTGCCTAGCTGTTTTATTATAAAAAAGGAACGTGTTATTTTACTTGGTGTTAAATCTTTAGAATATAAACTTACATTTGGTGTAAAATTACACTATGTAGTAGTAATTTTGCACAAGAAATGTGTAAAAATATACAAACTGTTTGTGTTTTTTTCCCGAACAACACGAAAAAAAAATTGTACAAAAAAATTCACTACCACCGAATATGTTATTTTACAAAACATTTTTACGGCGTATGTCGACCGTCTCTCGTGGCCTCGCTGTCGGCGAAATGTTCAACGCAAGTAAAGAATAAATGATACAGACAAGAAATATTGGGGCGGGAACAGGCCACGGCATGTAGAAAGGAACTATCCCAGGGTTTCCTGTGGGATTTCGGGAACCGAAATTCAGACTGGCATGAAAGGGAAGATTACCTTAAAGAAATGAGTTTTTTTTACAAGTTTAGTAAGGGAAAATTACTTACCACGTAATGTAATTGTAAAATTTCAGTGTGAATGTGCAGGACAATTCCGTGAACAGCAAGGAAAATACACTGGTTACAAAAAAAAATAACAATTTAACTACCATATGTTCGTTCTCATACACGAGAAATTACTGCTAGTATTTTTTTTAAATATAATTTTAAAATGTGACTTTTTTTCGCATTTATTATTTAGTAGCTGGAAGGTATGAGCATTCGATAGTTAATTTATTTTACAGACGCAGCTTGAACGATGAAGTCTATAGAGGACAATAGATTTCGTTTCTTTCTGTTTTTAACTTTATTCATCCACTTCATATTACAGTTCTGAGAGCTAGTGCAACGGCAGATGCAACAGGATGCTCACAGTTGACTCAGTGACACCTTGTGAAGCCGCAGGAAGCAGCCTGCATTGTGTGGCATATCGCAACCATTAGTTCAGACATTCTCTGAGGAAAAGAGTGGCTTAAGTGAACACAGAAATGACATGCATGTGTGGTATCATCAAAGATATTGTTGACTTGAAAAAAAGTCCATACTTTTATTTTCCCGAGCAAACAAAGTCTCAGTGATCAACTAGCCTTAGGTTTTTACAAAAAAAAAAAATATTTTCATGAAAATAAGACATAATTATTTTGTGGGTAAGTAAGCATTTTTCTCGTCGTAAGTCCACAAGGGTTCGTCTTAAAGTGTGGTAAATTTGGTAGTGTGTATGTCAAACAAATTGACTAATGTGTGTTAAAGCCTATACCTTCAGTCTGAATTGATGTGCAATCAAACCGCACCACGTAAAGTATTTTATGTTCCACAAACATTTTTTAAATTATTGTTTGTCCTTCGCTGCCGTATTTTGAAACGCGCTGGGGCTTGTAACGCCATCACCAACTCGTACTATATGTGCTCATAAATATCAACTTAGCAAAGAATTATTATTTATGTGTCCTTTGGCGTCCTTTTTTTGTTTGTTCGCATTCATTTAATCCGCCAAATGCTATCCGCTTACACGCGTTGTTTCGCTAACGAAGCACGTAAAAATAAACGCTTTAATTGTGTACTCAGTGCGTTGATGAGAATACGTGAGTAGCATTTCATGCATATGATACATTTTTACATTGTTTGTAAGATAAGTTTACAGAAACTCAAGTTCTGTTAGCAGAGAGTTCAGCAGACAAGCATTATGGTTTGTATATAGTTTTGAAGGATTATTCACTGTGACTAAAAATAATTTTTTAATGTTAATAAAATATATACTAGAAAATATGCTGTAATGTTTTCATAACTTCCTTCAGTAAACCATGCATGGGATTAATAATAAACCTTTCGTGGAACCAAAACCAATAATATTCCTGGTAAGAGATCGACAAGCTTAAAAACTGTTACCTACATAACAACGACGAATTTAAATACAGTAATCAATCTAAAACGAACAAACATAATTTAAAACATCACCAAAAACTTGTGGGAAAGTTTGCAAAAAGGTGGTCTTGACATCATTAAATAATTCTGAAAAATAATAATAGTTAGGATAATTTTTATTTCCAAGCACAAATTACAAAACGGCCCCTGCAACTTATTTAGTGAAACAATGCCTGATTCATTCATAAAAGTTAAATAAATATTCCCGCTGTCATTTCAACCCCGCGGGAGATTTGCAGGATCGTTGCTAATCTCGCCAGATCCCGCGTAGGTGTCTTCTATTATACAGAATTCAATAATCGAACTAAGTTATTAATAAACATACAAGAATAAACAAATGGTAGTACTATTAGTAGTTCTGGTTAGTAAAATTATTTTAAATAGTTTTGTTTATTATTAAATTGCAAAACACATCACACACCTACTCATAAAGATTATAAATTTAATTAAAAATGTATTTTTAATAATCAATTCATTACTTTTTTTTGGAAAAATTATCTTAAAAAACAAATGGCATCTATTGTGTCATATTTCAGTCTACTTCTTAAAGAACTACATTTGTAACCAGCATCAGGAAATGCTCTTTACGCCTCTACACTTGTTGGTTTGAACATCAATAAATAGCCGCGCATCAAAGTCAAGTATTTTCCTTTCCCTCCATCAGTTTCGTATGCCCCCATTTCTTTTTTTAATAAATTTTTTTTCTCAAAAAAAAGAATTCTAGTTCCTGTTTGTTGAGTGTAGTCTTCATTGTCTTGCTACATCTGCTTTTCTAGTTCTCCTTGCAAGTGGTAGAACGTTGGCTTATTTTCAAAAATTGAGTACTCATTACGCATTTTGATTTTTCATCGCGTTTAGACGTTTTTCAAATAATGCCAGTAGCATTTTTTTTTTTCATTATTCTCACCAATATTATTCTGGCGTGGTTTTGAAAGATACATAGGCTACTTGAATAGTACATACAATTAAAAAATAAAGGTTTGGTTTTGTACCCGAATTAATGTAACACACCTTACGTGAATGGCTAAGAAAACATTTCTATAAAGGTACCACAGTAAAATGAAATTGTCTTTGAATTAAGGTAAAGGCAGTCATTATGTAAACGTACGTAAACATAAGTATATTTAACTTACACGACGACGGATTAGGGGCATGCAGATTTCGCGAAAAGATTTCGAGACTAGATGAAAGTTAAAACACTGTAGCATCGTCTGTGTTTCGTGATTGGGTGAGTTTCTCCCAGGTACGTATCGATTGTAACAACACCAATCACAGTGATTCAGTGGGGAAGCAAACGCGTCCCGAGTGGCTCTGTCAAATAAGGCAACTAATTCTCTCGCAGACGGCCGCCAAGCACAAGTTAGAAACCACAAGTGCGGGTATACCTTGTTGCAGTCTAATAGGCGTTCAGATCTTTTCGCGAAAAATGCGCGCCCCTACGGATTGCCCACCGAACCACACCTCTGTTGACGCGAGTCGAATGCAGACTGACGAGTGAGACGGCGCGGCGGTGCTTGACAGGCGCGAAGCGACGGAGCGGCAACGTCGCGCTCAGCGGTTGGGCGGGCGGCAGATCTGACTGGGTTCCGCGCGATTTCACGACGGATTCACGACTCTGAGTGATCCCGGGACTCCAAATGATCCTGGATCTTTCGGGATGGCGGTGATCCCCCACTTTTGGCTGGATTGCGATCCCTGCTCGTCACACAGACCTCAGCCACACCCTCGTGTGACCCTCGTCGATTCATTCATCCCTCCCCCCCCCCCCCCCCTAAGGGGCGTATCTGTGTCGGCGACGCTGGCTGGTGCTTCTGAACCGGCGCGCAGTCTTCTCGTAACTATGGGATTTGAGCCGTGACCACAACAATAGTTCGCGAATATATGAAGATAAATATGTAATGCAAGTCGCTTTCAAGAATCTGTGACGAGTGTTTCTTTCAAAAAAAAAATTTTTTTTAACTCGCGTTTCAGCTATTTTCACTTTTATAAAAAAAATACAATTTATAAACAACTCACCCTCCTTCAGGATATTCTTAAACGCTTTTCGCCAACAGACACCACCCGCATATCTCGACCAGTTTGCAAATCGCGTGAAGCTCTGCGCCCCGGGTAGGCGGGGGCCTCAAGGGAAGGTGCGTGGATAACACGCTCTCCACAGTGATTGGGAGGAGAGTGACCTTGTAGGTGCCGGATTCGGTAATTATTTAGAAAAGAAGCGCACCCAGAAAAAAAATCTCCAAAAATTGCTTATTGTGCTGCCTAATATTTTTAAAAATTATTCAGTACAATGGCCAAAGTATAATTGTATTATTTTATTATCTTAGAAATTAATAGAGGAATATGATTTCCACAATGATGAATATTTGAAACAATACGTTCACGTGTTATGTGTGGTTGTAAGTTTTTGCAAATAATTTTTTTTAACGTTTCTTCGTATTTCGTAGTAGGTATTTGTAACTGTTTGATTTCATTTATCTTTCTAAATTTAGGTTTTTGTACGTTGCTGATTCTTACCATAAAAAATTATATTTGGGTTAGGTAAACCACATGAATAGTACGTATTTAATACATAAGAATACGTAATTAATGTAGCTGAATTACACTAACCGTCTGTTCACACATATGTTTAGTAATTGAAATATTGCTAAATTATTCGTACGTAGTCATAAAAACGGTAAGTTACTTGAAAAATCGCAATGCTATGGTACGTAATGATTTTAAAAATACGTCAGAAAGTAAAAAGTTAAATTTTTGTATTCTTATTTCGTCCCTCTGCATGATAATTTCCATGGATTAAACTCCTCCGATTTCTAACATGTAACACAGGTAGGACTGGCAATTCCTCTGGTTCAGGTGCCGGGAGGAAAGGTCTGCACGTGAGAGTCATCGCGTGTTCCGCGAGACCTGCAGCCTGTCGTGGCCGGCGAGACGCGATGGGCGCGCGCGTGTCCGCTAGCGACGAGGATAAAGGTTGCGTCTCCCGGGGGAAGTCCTCGGTGTGCGTGCGGCGAGGGTCCTGGGTTCGATCCCAACACCGCGGCATCATTCAAATTTACTAATAGGACTGTTCGGAGTCCATTTTAATCGTCATGCTAAGCCCCCAGTGCATAGACGAGCGACGTAAAACCCTATCATTAATTATGTTTAAACATCGCGAAACATTTTTTGGTCAACAGAGCTTACAAAACATGTACTTACTGCGTGCGATATTTTAACACGACATAGCTATTTTCCGACGAATCACTAACGTTCCATGATGCAAGAAAAATTCTGGTGTACTAGTAATTTTAGACGATCTTTCTCCAAGAATTTTTTTTAAGTGATATTAAAACTAAGAGGATGTTGTAAGAGGTCGAGGTTCTGACACCAAATGTAAGGGTCCGAGCTTATAATAATGTTATTCGTGATGGTTGCCGATATGTTCTTTCAAACATTTTAAAGTAACGAAAGTTCTGATACTACCAGTGTTAAACTGGACTTAAAAAGCACGAGGGAAAAGGGATGCTGGGTAGGGATAGAAGGGAAGGGGAAAGGAGAAATGAGGGTGCAGGGTTCGTGATATTCGCACTTGTCGCCTGCCTGGTTTGTGGGGAGTTAGCCATAGTGGCCTTCAATTAATACACTGGCAGGTATATATCTAAGGAACTTGCTATTTATTGGTCGTCTCTGCATGCTCAGCCCTGTATAAGAAGTCTAGTCGCTGTAAGCTATACTCCACCCGAGGATCCAACCTAGGACCCGCCGTACTGCGTACTACGGTAAGGCTCTACAATTCGTCTTAGTTGCTTCACGCATTTCTAGTCCTCTAAGTAACGTAGCAATACTGCACTGGACTGCCATCGGCTCTCTCCACACATACCCTCGTGTCCTTGCATAACGCCATGTACTCTCTTTGAACCGCCTTCACCTCTGTCGCAATGCATCGCGGTGCAAACGGAATCGCTAGGGCGGCGAGTCACGGCGCGCGGTCAAAGCACAAAGACTTGCTGACTCGACAATTGCGCAAGGCCGGTGGTTCCACCGAGTTTAAACGAAACAATTCCTTTAAAAATTATATTCCATTACAGGGATTATTTTATGTTGTTTCACATTTCAAATGGTTTCTATTACTAAATCTTGTATGTTTTCCTTGGCGAGACAGATGAACGTTGATAGAACGCGTGCGGAACGCGTACAACAATTACACGCTTCTTTTTAATTCGTGCATTCTCGCGATGAACGATCATAACGTCCACGAACCACTGGGGGGAAACGGGCAGACATCCAGAGGCGATAGCCACACGAAGTACATCTAGGGGCGGGGCCGATCGTGACGTCATCGGTGAGCGCTGTCGGCACTCGTGACGCGTCGTGAGGTTGGCAGACCTGATGGCGGTATGCAACTCTCCCACTCTCGGAGGCACCTGGTGCTGATGGCCGGGCCGCACGCGGAGATTGCAACAACAGCTTTCCCCCTTCCCTCCTTTCCATGCAACACTTACCGCAAACCCTTCACCATTCTGGTCACAAGCATCCCAAACAAACCACCGGAATCTAGGTCCGGGAATGGGAGCAAGCAAGCAGTATAGTCTGTATCACGTTACTAGTCTCAAGTATTACAGTTCTCAAAAGTAGTACCAATAGTCTACGCATATAAAGCTAACAAAAAAACGGGAGCCTACTCTGTTCGTCTGTGCTGTTGTTATTGTGTTGTCCAGAATATCTGTTTAGTCGCATCGCCTGTGCGTCTCTGATTTGCCATATGTATTTTTAAAAAAATATCTTTATTTGCTTTTTACATGCTTTATATTAGCTTCACCTGTATGTTTGTTTGTCTGTCCGTCTGTAACTCTTTCGACTAAGAGTGAGTAGATCATCACTGTAAAATGTCCCACTAATTTCTTAACGTTCGTTAGCCGAGCGGTCTAAGGCGCGCGATTTCTGTGACGTCAGCTTTCAGATTTAGCGTTCGTGGGTTCTACTCCCGGCCACGCCGAAAAAAGAAAATGTTTTTTTTTTTTTTTTTTTTTCCCGGTAAATTCTAAGATTATATCCATACATCTAACTGTAAATGATTCGGAGAGACTTTACCATTTCTTTGTGACGTTGCAACTCCAAATAGTTATCTCAGATGGTAATAGGTAGTGTCGGTAACTCATTTCCCTATGATAATTATACATAAATATAGTTTAAAAAACTAAAAAAACATGCTTTTAAAGAATATCGAACTAAAAAGTTAAAAATAAATATAGTTTAAAAAAACTAAAGAAACATGCTTTTAAAGATTATCAAACTAAAAAGTTAAAAATAATTTTAAAATTTAATATATGACAATAGTATATAAGCAATACTATTATAAACGAGAAAAAAGCATGAGGCGCTTAATATACAAAAAATATGGCACAAAGCGCCTCAAGCTTTTTTCTCGTTTATACTAGTATTGCTTATATACTATTGTCATATATTAAATTTTAAAATTATTTTTTACTTTTTAGTTTGATAATCTTTAAAAGCATGTTTCTTTAGTTTTTTAAACTATATTTATTTGCAACTGTCTCGTCGTTGTGAGACCACTATGTCCGTCTGTGTAGTAGTATTGTATGTGCTGTCTGTGTTAAACTCTTGACATCGGCAGTTTTGAGCCTTTTTTTCTGCGTGCTTGCATATTCATCTTGTCCGTTATTGAGGTTTCTTATGAGAGACAGTTTAACCAGCAATGATGTACAATACTATTCCATATTGCTGGAAGCTTTCAGACAACGAGTCTGCGTTTACTTCTGCCACTGTCGTTCTATCAACAGTGTCCGTAAACAAACAATGGACAGTTGGGAAGTGGGACCCGCTGGCACTAGCTGTTGAGATGTGGCTAATTTGAGACAAGCTGCATTACACAGGCTATAGCGGTCAGAAGAAGGGCTTACTGTCAGTTGGGCGCACCTGCACGATGTCTATAAGGGCGAAAATGGCCAACGAATCACATGCCTTTCTCGCCTAATATAATCTATACACTTAACTGGCTTAGACACTGTTAGAAATTATAGTAAGTGAACGACGGACTTTTTTGAGGAAGAAATTTCCTGGGAAAAAAGAAGAGTTGTTCGTAATTGGTTTCATGAGTTTTTATGCCTAAACAATTATTTTATCGGTTTGTTTTGAAAAGTTGCTGTCTTTAAGGAAAAAATTATGCATAAAGAGATTTACTAATGTCATAAAACAGTGTGATAACCGTTGTAGTCATTTACTAAAAATGAATTCAATACTAAACGCCTGTAACTTCACAACAACAGTGTCACTATTTACGTCATAAATTCCATGAAATGATATACTATACTTTAACGAAGCCAAATTTTTCTAAATTAATTGATACAAAATAGTTGTGGCTTAAAAACTGTTGAAACCAAGATTGCGTCTTTGGTTATTATATTTCGCCTTTGAAAACGCTTGTGAAAACATACCCCTCAAATATTTTCACTGTCCAAAAATATTCGTTTAAAATTATTCTTTTACAGGCACGTTTTATATCTCTTAAAATCTATTTCGTAATCACACCCATTTCTGAAATCTTGAACAGTTATTTTTATGCACCCTATTTGGTGGTCCAACCAGGCATTCGTTTAAAAACGCGGGTCTTTTTGTAATACTAGGATGACATTTATTTGTGACTCAAGCATTTCTATAATAACATATAAAATTGTTTTTTTTTTGTGTGCAGCGTACAAATGTGTATAAGTACATATTTCTTAGTGTATTTGAAGTATAATAATGTTACGATGTATGTGGAGAAAACTGGGTTTAATAAGGTATAGTCCAATTAAATTTAATTACAGTTCTATTAATTACTAATATTTACATTACTAATGAATATTTGTACTTTAAAATGTTTTGATCACCAATCACTGGCACTTAAAAATGTTAATTCGCAAGTCACTCAATGTCTGTCTTGTTCCGCAGTTCGCACTCATCACTGGAGCTAGGCTCGACAGTGGTTCGCTTCTTACCTCGCGCCTGTCCACACATACAGTCTCGCGCCACTCAGTCGCACTCTCACGGTCCCGTCGCTCCGCGTCACGCCACTCTCCAGCGGGGTCTCTCACCCTCTTCGCCGATGTCGCACTTCCCTTCACTCGAGGAACTCTCCGAACTCTCGGAACTCGCTCGGAGGCCGGCGTCGCTGCTTAAGTAACTGTGGCACCCTTCTCGAACCGACAAGAGCAGCTGCGACGAGTCGCGTCTTCCCGGCCGACCCGACACCCGAAACGTCAAGAATGGCGATGCTTATACACGTCACTCCACGCGGCGGCCTCTGTAAGCCCGAAATTCCCAGGCCACTAAAGGTGACAATAGCCCGAGGTTGGAGGGTGCGGAGGGGTGAGAGGGTAGCGAGGACCCTTGTAATCCGGCCAGGCACGCGTGGCATGTCTTACGTCAGTGGACGGCGCGTGACGTCAGTGGCCGCCAGCCAGCCCTGAACCTGGTGCGCGTCGCGGTCTTGTCTCTCGCGTTCGTAACAGTAATATTAATTATATTTTATGTTATCACTCGCTAATACTTCCTTTATTTTAGGTTGTGAGGTTTATGAATTTTTATCGGTTAGTCATAATCATTGGAAATTCACTTTTCCTCAGTAGTTTTTCAAACTGAGGCCCAGCACAGTCATTCCTAACTGCCTCGTGCCAAGGTTGTAAAGTTGTGGTTGGTATCGATCTTCGTGCGATCGACGACCTAATCGATCTCTCCGCTTCTTGCATTTGGACAGCGAATTCCCACGTTACTTATTTAGCTTTTTATAGATCAGCCGGCCCCGCGTACACTGTAAAAATTTTTGACATTTTACACTAAATGTAGTCTATGTGGCAGGAGAGTTTCCGCTGATATTAGTGTAGTTTACACCTACACTTGTTGCTGTATTTTTACTTTTGTGCTTCGGTAATAACACCACCCTGTGCCATACATGTTTGTGTATTTGTTTTCCGATGTATGCTAATTTACATATGCATTGTTTAGTAATTATTTTTATTACCCTCAAGTAACCAATTACACTACAAATAATCTGAGTGAACTAACGGTATACCAAACTATCAGTCTAGTATTTTTAACTTCTAGCGATATGTAGTAAATAAGAAAATTTAAGTGAAATTTGTTTTTCGGTAAATATTCACAAGTATTTTGGCCCATTTTAGATTTATTCTGACAAATATTATGCACTTTTACAGTGACGTAAGAGTGTACATACTAATTCAGTGTGATAAAAAAAATAGGAAATTGATTAATTTAATCTTGGTATATGTATAATTTAACACGTTAGTTATTGAAATGAAAGATTGTAAAGTAATATAAGACAATGTCTATTTTTGTCCTAAAGTTGTGCGCCGAATAATTCTGTAATGATTAGTTTAATAAAGAAACTGGGTTTCTTACTTGGCTCTAAGAAGAAATTACAATTCTTATATACCACGATTATAATACGTGTAATTTATGTAGAATATGGACGCCCGCAAAAAGTTAATTAATCTTACAACAAGGAAAGTATTATAGTAAGTAATAAATAAAACTTTATGGAAGTTATGCTAACGAAAGATTTGTATTTTCCTGTTTCAGCAAATCAATAAGCAGTGTCATAGGGAGCTTCACTGAACATGAACGCTACAACTGTTATCATTAACATATTCTACAAAGATGTTACACAGTAATTTATGCAACCTTTCGACAATACAACTTACTTACAATTCATAACGATTCTAGCATCCAAAACTCGTTTGAAACAATAAATAATTTATTGTAAATAGATCTTAAATATTAGGTTACTATGGATATATGTAGGGGTATGCAAAATTCGCATTTGCGATAAAACGATTTTTTATGCGAATTTTGACATTTAAGCGAATAATCACGAATTTGCAATAAAATCATTTTTACGCGAATTTTAGCATTTTAAAACGAATAAACCCGATATCCACATTATAGGATACTATTTTTACGCGAATCTTAACGTTTGAAAACAAATAAACCCGATATCCATAACTATTTTATTAAACTATGCTAAAAATACGTACTTCTGACGAATTCCGTAACGTAGGCCTAACCTGGTGCAGAATTAGTAAATCAACACGGCCGCCATAATTCAACTAGAGTACGATGCGCTGCTTATTCTCACATACGAACATGTGATGATGTTTTTAGTATTTATGGTAAGAAAAACGGTGTAAACATGTATAGAGGCGAAATTGAATGTTTTGAATAACTTGAACGATGTAAGCAAAGACGTGAGTATAGTTTGATACACTTGTACACAAAACATCAAACAAATACGCAGTAGCTACACAACACGTCGTTACTCGCTGAGCTTACACGATGATGCAATCAGCAGCAGCAGTGCAGCTGGCAGCCGGTAGGCTGCGCGCGCAGTCACGCTCACGCACACTCACACGAATTCACAACAAAACAAAGCTGTTTACGGCCGTGCCCGCGCGTGGTTGAATACGACAAACTTGTAAACTGTATGAATTGAACTTGCGTGGCGTGGTAGTTGTGCTCTAATAATTCGTGGCGTAGGCCTACATACTTATCCAAAGTAATAAATAGTTTTAACAAAAATGCGTTAATTTACCGTAATAACTTTTGTTGGCAAAATTGCCGAAACCTGCTACATTAAGTATTTAAATAAGAATTGAGAAATGACTTAATACTTAT
Source organism: Bacillus rossius redtenbacheri (assembly GCF_032445375.1). Lineage (NCBI taxonomy): Eukaryota > Metazoa > Arthropoda > Insecta > Phasmatodea > Bacillidae > Bacillus > Bacillus rossius. The sequence goes on along the minus strand of NW_026962012.1, from coordinate 4,334,897 downwards.
ACTTCTCCAAATACTGGACATTCAATTTCAATTATACCTTTTTAATGTCATCTTTTTTAATATTAAGTAGTTAGTATTTGGTGTGTATTAAGTAGATATTAAAACAATTTTCATGACACTTGAGATATGAAATTGTTATTACTGTTATCCATTTTGGTAGTCAAAATAACCTCCCTTTCAGAGAAAAATAACACCGATTTTCCAGAAAAATAACCTCGAATTCTGTGAACAAATAAACACGAAAAGTGCATACCCCTAGATGTATGTAATGTCTGAGCCAAGCAAGATTACGTTAATGTGGCTTGCCAGTAGATAAGAGCAATATTGAGGGCTCGCATCTAAAAAGGTTATTCTCTGGGATAAAGTTAAATTTATAGTAGCACAAGTAAACTAGACAAACAATACTTGAACAAAGTTAAGTAAGGCAACATGAAAGTAAATTAAATAATCAGGAAAACCAAAAGCCTAAGCAGGATATCTACAATTGAGGTGCTAATATTTCTAAACACAAAACAAATGAACTTCAAAATTTTCTTATTCTACAGGCAGGCCGTTGTGCTTGCATCGGCTAATACCTATAGGTACTTTTTTATGGCACAATTTGTAATAAAACATAATAATTTTATGAAAAAATTACATTAACTACAGTCACATGTCTGTAAGAAATTACGCCACAAGATTAACATCAGTGTATTTTAATCGAAGCCTATGGTGAAACGTCTTAGTTGTGTTTGTGAATACACAATAGCCAGTGACAGAAGATATGCAATGATACATGACATATTGTTTTACAAAACACTATAATATACGTGACCAAACCACTACTTTCAATTCTGGAACTAATTTTTTCTATAAATCTATAGAAAATATTAATGGGAGAAGTGTACGCTATTTATATGGCCAATTAACCAACACATTGTTTTGTACTTCTTTGATTTATATTATTTATTTTGTGAATCACGTGTCTAACATTAAATTTCTCATAACTGGAACCTATGGCGTGAGAATAAATCACAATCTTTTTTGTAAGTTTACAAACGATCTTCTCCTTTTCTGTAATATCGTTATAATTTCGCCCAATTTGTTGAGGAATAAATGCTCTAGCTTGTTGAGGGGGCGGGGGAGACATTAACCCGGAGATAAATGCGTCATGAGTAATGCGTTGTACATTACCATAGTTATCGTGCAGCACTCCAACATTTCCTACGAGTTATTTATTTCCACCAATTGTTCTACGTCCACCAATGTTAGGCTTGGGTCTGGCTATACTCACTGTGGTCGACTACTCGTGGTACTAAGCGGAGAGTTACAAAAAAAAACTTGCTTTCTTTCACAGAGAGAGTGATCTACCAAAATAACGGCCTTAATGACCAGACGGCCGCGTGTAAAGCTAAACGATATGCCGTACACTTTTATCACACGAGTAAGTGAGGCACACATACTGTTTATTTATTTATTTATTTATTATTCTACGGTACGAAAACAAATCCAGGCTTTGTTGATTTTTTTTTTTTTTCAATTTGTGTTTGATTTTATACAAGCAAAATATTTATTTTAGTCACGAAGTTAATAAGTTGTGTAAATATATATAAGTATGTCCTTATTAGAATGTTTTAGAACTCAACTTCAGCCGAAAACAGTTTATATGACAGATAATGACTGTTATGAATTTTTTTAAAAAAAAGTGTATTTTCGAGTTTAAAGGTCAATATCTAATAATTGAGTGCCTGTCGACGAAGACACTTTTTAAATTAAATTCAGAATGTTTATTAATATTTATCTATCAGCTGATCTTGGCTTTACGTTGCAATTTGGACCATTCTGTACATCTTTCTAGGCCGGTTGGACACTCAAACACAGGGTTAACTGTTTGAATCCCGAGCATGGTAAAAATTATTTGTTACGTGTTTATTTGAATGATAAAGCAACTCTCCTTTTCCTCGATTGAGATTATTCCACCTGTGAAGGATTCATAGGCTTCCTGGATTCGTTAAAAAAAATTATGTTACTGTTTATACATCGTAGGAAATGTATTTTTTTACACAAGTAAAATATTATTAACTAGTTTTCATAAGTTTTGACTAAACGTGACATTTAATGTTTTCTTGATGTACGAATACCATGTATCATACACAAAAAAAAAATACTATTTTCTTTTACAGAGATATTGCTGCTGATACTTCATAGAAAAATTATTTCGTGCAAATAAATTATTTTTTTATATTACATCAAATCCTTATAATTTGACTTTGACAAACGATGAGAAAACTGTATCACTAAAAAAGGTTTCTTTTATGAGAATAATAAATTCTCCGTCCCGCCCTCTTTTGCCAAATTAACAAATATTTCGTAAGGATTAATAAATAACAATTATTTTCATTTCAATGAGCTAGAGTTATTAAATACTACCGAAAAATATAAAGCAAACTTAAAAAAAATTTCTGGACACATATTTTGAAGGACTCAGTTTATAATCCCGGCCCAACTATTCTAATATTTTTTTTTTATCTTAGTGTCTTGTATTCACCTTAAATTTCCGTGCATTGCGTTGGTTGTAGCTGTTGGTTTCTAATGACAGCTCAGTTGACGTGAAGAGATTTTCAAAAATAAAATCTAGAAAATTAAATATGAGTGTAAAACGTTTCTTTATCAAGATGCTTCAGCGCTATTTCAAGGGGATACTCTTGAATCTGGAAGCAATCAGCCCCTCTACCTTTTTCCTCCAACTCCCTCAGCATCCTCAACAAAGCGTCAGTTAATATTCCAAGTAGGAAGCCTTGTTAATAGGACTTGTTACGAGTCTAAATGGGCGCGGTCAAGGCATGAGTAGAAGGTGGAAAAGGGGAGGGGGGCAGTTAAGGCCGATTACTGCCAAAAAGGAGGGGGAGCCACAATTGCAAGTCAAGGTCACCGCTTTAAAAGGGAGTGAAACTTCCCCCCTCCCCTTCACCAACCACACCGTCACTGCCGACATATAACGGTTTTGTGAACTACGATAGTTATTGATTTTATCGCATTTCCAACTTAGAAACTGGACGCTGGGCAAGAACGGAATTGTATTTTAATCCCTTTAACAATTTTTATTATTTTAACTTGTTACAACTCTGGATGTCTCTATTGAAGACGAAGTAGTCTGTGTTACATTCATGGTAATTTCCTTCGCCATGCAGATTATGGTATTTACATTTAAGAGCTTTAAAAAAATTATCATTAAGTTATTTACGAATGCCAAATTTCGAAAAAAAACCGTTTAATGACTATGTCGATGGTAAAAGTTGGCTAATGCACGAAAGTTTCGGGAATACGAGTAATGGGCCCGCGCGCGGGAGTGAAGTCTGCTAAACATCGGCTTGGGGGACTGCGGTTTGAAAGTTAGCTCGTAAATTATGCATGTATCGATCATTTATTCCTCTCCCCTTCCCAGAATTCTCTCCCACTCACGGCCCAATATCGTGCCTCCCTCGTATTCTCGGCTCTAAACAGGATTGGTAGGGGGGCGAGGGAAGTATGAACGCTAACGATCCGCGCACTCAACAGTTGGCAGCCATGGGTTGGTTGGTTTCTGTAGTCCGTGCGATCGTTCCCAGAAACTACGAGCTATGGAAAAAAAAAATGGAGGTACGAAAGTCTAGAGATTGTGTACGTGCAATGTTTGATGGGAACCACTTCTTCCCATCTGGATAGAAAAACATATATTTTTTTTATAATGAAGTTTTAACTCTGATTCCTCGCTGATGTATTGTTAAAAAATCTTCGTTTGACAATACTCACTTCTAGGAGGCGGTTTTTTTTACGATTATTCCTAGCGAGCGCTTTTCTAGCTATTTTACAAACATCTAATATTAACCTTTATATAGATACGGTTTGTTTTCCTACAAGAGTGACTTTAAATCGAGATCAGACTAATGTCTCCATGCCGAAAAAGGAAAAGGCTCGGTAAAAGAGGGAGAGGGTGCACAAATATCAATCTAACAGAGCCGTTAGTTGTTTACTAGCCTCTGGCTATCACGCTTTGCCTGCGTTTAACGCCTCCGCCTTTTCCCGTTCACGAGAAACAGTCTGTTACTGCATTCAGCCACGTACAGACGATGCAACTTGCGCTGTGCGCTGCGCGCATGCAATAGCGCATGGCAAGCGCAAGTAGCCTGTGCGTCGAGCGCATGCGCGTTTACCTGGAAATCAGTAGCGCGTCTGGTAGCGCACGTGTTCCCGTTGTCAGTGGGTATCATCGGCCATTTCCGTGCGCTTCGCCGTGTTTGTCTACACAAGTGTGCATGTTTTTGTAGTTGAGAGTTGTCAGAGTTCAGTTAATTGATACTGTGATTGTTCATAGTGATAGCCAGGAAAGCACATTGCAGTTCATAGAAGACTACCGTAAACATGAACTCCTGTGGAACACTAGCTTAAAAGAATACAAAAACAAACAACTTCGAAGGGATGCCATCATTGAACTAGGACAAAAGTATGGACTAAATGAAAAAGCAGTGAAAAATAAGATCAAAAGCTTACGTTGTTATTTTAGCAAGGAGCATGATAAAGTCCGTAGTGCAAAAAGTGGCATGGCAGCGAATGAAAAGGAAGTGCCGTCATGGTTTGCATACAAAGCACTGTTGTTTTTGAAAGACACGGCCGTACCTTTTTAGACTGTGGACAGCATTGATCACAGCACCAACAATGATGACAATGAGATGAATGTAAGTATAATGTAATGTATTTGTGTTATGATACATGATATTATATATGTGATTACTGACAAATATGTATCTGCACAAATATACACTGTTACATTGCATCTACCGCATGATGTGAGAATGTTTGTAAGTTAAGGACTCTGTCTACTGAGCTTGCAGCCACAGAGTGTAATAGGGGACTCAAAGTTGCAATTATTTATTTCTCAATGTATCTCATTTAAAGATAACTATCAAAAAAAAAGTATCCCACTTGTACTGTCATGTCTGTAAACATATTGCCGTACAATAGATGTTTAAATCCTCAATAATCATACTTTATTTGAAAATGTAACTTACCGGTTGGTATTTCACAAAACGAAACGAGCAACATCGTGAATCATTGTATCGCAAAATTGTTATATGAAATGTTACACATAATTCGCTTCGGGGATGATAAAAGTTATCGTCAGTAACTGTCCATCCAGAATTTATCTACTGTAGCTAAGTATGATTACTAATTTAAATACAGAAAGCGGTTATCAGAGCCCTTAATATTCAATTCTGATATATCATTACCTTCTAGTCTCATTTCTGTTCTTTGTTGAAAGAATGTTTATACGTATATCACTATGGATGAAAACATGAATCCAAAACAATCTGCTGAAATATTACACATCATGACTGGAAACGACACAATTACTTTGCAACGGTTACAAATACTGGTGTTGCCAAGGAACAGACCCCACTCTTGACATAAAGTATTCGCGAAATTCGTTCTTGATGTCGTGAGCCCTCGCAGAAGGCTTACGTGCTCAAGCCTGCAGGGGCAAAATACCGGTATCAGATGCCACTGTTTGCCTCCACAAACCATCAACAACATTGCCGGTACTAGCATCCTCACTATCCAGGGATCCGAACGGCACATACAACGTCCGGGAATACTTCTGTTTCCGCAGAAAATTATGCAGATACACACAGCAAAGTACAACGTCTGCAACATTTGAAATAATTTTCATTTCTATTGGTTTCCTAAAAATTCTGAAAACTGATGGCAGCAAACCGAAAGCATTCTCAACAGTACGACGTGCCGTTGACAGTCGGTAATTAATTTGCAAATTCCGAATGCTTGAACACGCCATCGTCTGAAATTTTCCCTTGGCATCCTACATTACAATATATAAAGTTGTAGTCTTCCTCCACAACTCCTAACAGTTTTATACTATAACATCCTTTGTAGTTGTAGTAGTCGGTTGCACTACCTTCTGGAAACTGTATCACAACGTGCTTTCCGTCAACAGCACCACAGCAGTTAGGATGGTTCCATTTTGCTTCAAAGGTACTCCCAATTTCATTCCACTCTTCTTCACTTTGATGGCATCTGAAATAAATTTTTACTATTTATGCTATAAACGTACACATATTGCTTATCTGTTAGTAATACTAGTTAAAACTATACACAGTAGCAAATTTCCGCATGAATGTGTTGTGTTTATACTAGGTTTCGGAAGTAAACGAAGAAACGAATGCAGAGGACGATGTGTTTTTTACTTCTCATCTCAAATCTCCGATAGAAGGAACGTGTAAAGTTGTCAACACTACGAGTTCCAAATGAACAAACGAAAGAGTACGGTAACCAGAGAGGAAGAAGCATTCAAGATCATGAAAAGTGCGTGTACAAACATAAAAATAAACTATGTTCATGCTTCCTTTGCAGAATCTGTTGCTCACAAGATACGGAACCTATCATCTACTCGAATACAAAACATTGCTCACAACCGTATCACTAACATTCTCTTTGAGATCGAGTCACAGGATGTTGTTCAATCAGTCGTCTCTCCATTCCAACCACTAAATTACCTGCCAAGCACAAGTTCCGCGGGTTCTTCATCGTCAGAGCAATATACAGAGCTGCGTTTGCCTAATCATGATGAAGCAGTTTATGGTTTCGGCAACAGCAGTGGTAGCAATGTGTTTGTGCCTGAGTAATATGTTCATAAATGTATTGAATGCATCCCGGTATTATTACATTTTGTATCTCTACTTCCTTTTCATATATAGTGTATTGTATTTAACATCGTTACATCAAACATCGTTACGTCAAAATCCTGTCGCGACATTCGTGTAAAGTAACTAAACAGCACTTCTCCGTACCATTGAAGCGCTCCCAACATGTTATTTTGTCTGCTTTTAAAGAACTCTTTTTGCCATAGTCTTCTTCTTCTTGAACGAGACAATAACTGCAGCAGAAACTGCAGCAACCACCGCACTTTCGATGGACATTATTTCAACTGCGCACCTTGCATCCAGTGCAGCGTGTAGACAGGAGCGAGCATTGCGTCTTTACGCATGTGCGTCTTGCATTTTCATCGTGCAATATTGCATGCGCTAGAGGCAATAGCGCACAGCGCAAGTTGCATGAAAAATCGCATCGTCTGGACGTGGCTTTCCCCCGGTGGCCGGGCGGAAGTAGTGTCAAGATAAGTAGGTACATGCGTACGCGCGTTCGAAGCTATTTTACTTTGGAATCATTAAATAAAGAGTAAAAATCAACATCAAAAGGAATAATTATCGCGGCATTTTTTTCCTATCAAAGTGAACCAACAAAATGGTAAGTATAATCCACGCCATGTATTTTTCTTTTGGTTAAAAAGCTATCAGTAAACCTGAAAAAAAAAAAGGTTCGCTGGTTCCAGACGTTAAATGAAATCGTACTTAAAATAGATTTTTTTTAATTCGTTTGTTACGTGAACTTATTTTTCATACGCTTGGAAATAAACTACATACTACGTTGTTTATCTTGTTTGAACGCAACTCGATGGAAGGCGCATGCGCACTGGACTATCGTCCTATTAAATTCTCGTTGCGTGGTTCGCGCACGCTTTGCGTTGCGGTCTGACATTTTGTCATCCGAGAAGCGCAAGTCTTCGTTGTTATCATCACTTGCGAGAATTTTAACACTACTGATATTACAGTAAGTGAATATATGTTGGAAATGTTAGTGGCAAGACAACAACTGCAAGGAAGGTATCTAATAATTTTTTTTTTAGAATTAGCTTTTAAATAAAAACAATGAGAAAAAAACTAATAAGCAACATGGCTTGTGAGACTCCTGTTTACTTCGCCACACAACAATTCACGTGATTAAGGATCGACAGTTAAAACAGGTAAAGAGGTAATTGAGGGAGTGCGTCTTTTTTTTCAGATCGTGGATTGGGGAATTTTTTTCAAATGAAATGTAGGCAGTAATTTTTTCTCTTATTTTTAACGTCAGGTGTGCAATATTTCATCAAGAAGTGAAAAAATTCCACTTTAAGGTTAGAGTTTTGGAGGCTGTTTGGAAATATTATGAAGAGAGGAGGGTGGAAGTTTTGTATTCCGTAATATAATTTTGACAGTATTTTTTCTTTTTAATTAAATTTTTATAAAGAAATATTAATTTTCGGTTTTAAGTGATGGGAAAGGAGGACTTTTTTTAAATTAAATTTTGAATGGTAATTTCCTTAAACGCGAAGTGTGCTAAATTTCATCAAAAGAACAAACATTCTGATTTAGGGGGTGGGATAGGGGAGGAGCGTGTTTTTTATTTAATGTATACAGCGACACGCCTTTTTTGAAAATCAATTGCATTCAGTAATTTTCTTCTCATTTTGAACATAAAGTAAACAAAATTTTATCAGCAGTGTCAAAGATGATCTCTCTTTTGTTTCGAATGTCAAGTGTGCAAAATTTCATCAAGCTTGAACTAAAACTGTAGATGTGTATAAAATACATATACAAGCCTACAAACAAACGAAACTCTTCTATATATACACATATACATATATAACACTGTTAAACTGGTGGACGTTTTGAATGTTGTTACCTTCACAAAATTATATAAATAAATATATTTTCAATGCGTTTACATAATGAAGTGCAAATTTAATTTATCAACGTTTTTGGGGCGTAAAAATAGTGATAATTAAGATAATGGTGTACTGTGCTGGTGATATTTTAGGTTTCACATTGTTATTAGAAATGAACAGAAACAAGGTGTGATTCCGTCTGAATATAATTACGTCAAATTTATTAAAGGAAAATTTATAACAGATATTAAAAAATATAAACATACAATATAAATTACGTACTTAAACAGATCTCAGGTATATTCAGAAAGATAAAATATGGGCTAGCCCTAATTGAAATTATAAAAAGGTTTCATTAAAAAAAATACATAAACCAATAAAAAAATACAAATATGTTTAAACCATCCCAGTATTCTGAAAGTCCAGAAATTATGTTTATATGATGAACTTCGTCTGACGGCGTAATTTAGGAAAGTTCAAAAAAAGGTTAATAGATACAGAAGCACCGGAGGTCGGGGCTTCGTTTCCCGGAGATCACGCGGGTACATGATGCCAGGGCGCTTGTGTCCTGTTGAGGAAGGGAGATGAAAATGCCAATTCGGCGTCCGGCTCTCGGACCCTGTCTGGAACAGTCCGAATCAAAACTGATCAGAACTTGTACACAGACAGTATACGGGGCAGAAAATGGCCGGAAAAGTTAAGGGGAGGTTGAGGAAAGTCGCGGATCGTAACTCACCAGACAGGGGAGTCGGCTTCTATTTACCGATGCGTCGCCAGCCAGGAACTGGATCCCGCGAATACGCGGCTGGCGCGGTCGTTTCTACCATTTAAAAAAAGATTTAAAAGAAAAACTAACTATTATGTTTCTTACTGTGCAGATGGACTAAACTAAATAAAGAAGATTACAGGGATAGCATCCCTTATTTAAGCGACTTAGTCGGTTGCGGCCGGATGGAAGTCTTGCAGTGTCTCGTCGACTCGCCGATAATCGCAAATGGTCCGTCTGCAGTCGCGACGCGAAGTGTCACGCGAAGAACCGCGTCTCGTAATTAAAAGTAAATGTTCTATCAAAAGTGGAGGGGGGGACTGGGAGTCCGGACCGAAAGGTTCCGAAGTTCCCCGAGTGGGCGTCATAAAAAAATCTCTGACTGATGTCTCGAAGTTGGTAGCACTGGCCGACCTTAGCGCTACCTGTTGAGGGGTGTCTGGAATAAAAAATAATCGACTCGCTCAAGGCGTCTGCTCTAACCTTTGATAAAGGGGGCAGTCAGGAGCTGCACTCTGGTGGCCTACAGGGTAAGTTGGCTGGGCGGTTAGCGAGTTTGCCGCTAGATGTCGTGGGGTGGTCCATCTTTGCACACACATTTTTTATGCCCGTCGCCCTTGGAGACGGTCGCTGTCTGCTGGGGTTTATTGGTCTTAGGCGAATTCTAAGAACTGAAGGGGGGGAGTGAAGTAAGTGGGGGGCATAAAACGCAACGACGCTGGGAACGCGCATCCATGACGTGACTCCAGGGGAGTGAACCTAAGACGTTTGCGTGACGGTAAAGGCTACGGTCAGCTCGTCTCTGAGAAATGGTAACAACTCGTCCAGAGCTGTTGTATGCAGTTTTAGTCATGAAGTGAAGTAAAGTTACAGGCCTGGGACGTGCCTGGAAGCGAGGGTAATTTCAAACGGGCTGCCAACAAAGTCTTAGATCTGCAAAAGATCCTATAGGTCTCTGGGAAAGGTGCTTCAGTCTACTGGCACAAAGTTTAACTAAGGAGAGTACACCAGCCTAACAAAGTGTAAATCGCCCTTTAGTAACTAGATTATAGAGCAAATAAAATTTCCAAAAATAATTTAATATTATAATAAAATTAGAAGGAAAAAAAACGTGTCGAAATACCAAATTTCCGGCACAGTACATAACTTCAAATTTATTTCAATACATGTTATCAAATTTTGCCCAGTCTTTTATAATTCTCGAATTTTTAAGGGTTTTTATGTCACAGTAAAATAAAAATATTCTTTTTTCTAATGGAAATTCAAACCACATCAACAAGTGACCTTTAATAATTTGAATTAATGTAATCTTATTTATTAAGTTTATTTGCGTGCTTTAAATACGTTGAAAATGTAACTTTGGCAGCTGTACTATATATATATATATATATATATATATATATATATATATATATATATATATAAAACTAAACCCTTCAAAAGACCTACAAGTATTTTATGTAAATATAAAGTTTTAAATGTTGGCGTATATTTTGATAAATTAATATTAGCAGCCTTCTGAATAAAAACTTTTATGAAAAACACATTTTTTTTGCTTTTTATAACGTTTAATAATATAAAATATTTGTCTCAATAATATGGTGTTTTTCATTGCTAAGAAACATTGTTGTTTTTATTTCACCGCCAAACAAAAAAAAATCTCGGTAAGTATTTCAATGAGGGAAAAATTACACGCGTTTCTAGCATATTTTAGCAGCTCGTGGGATTTATGTGTGTATTATAATAAGAAGTGTTTTACGATGCGGCCTCTTCGAGGTCATTTACGGATGGCACAACAGCTATAAATATTTGTCTTTGGAAACCGTTACATCTACACAGCTGTAAGGGACCGGGACTTCCTTTGTGTCCAGCCTGTTGGCTGAGTGTTAAGACCTTCTGGCTGTAGAACCGAGGGTCCTGGTTCGATTCCCGGCCGGTTTGGAGATTATTCACTTCGGAAAAATTTTCTTGCTTGGTTCATGACTTGAGTGTTGTGTAGTCCCTTCACCCCCATACTGCGAAAAGTCAACGACACGCCATCGTAGGATCACCCTCACGTGACGGCTTCCACCGCCGCTTCTTTATCTGCGGTCGCCACACTCGGGAAAGATCATCCTCGTGCTCCATAGCGCGAAAGTCGCCGAAACGTCTCTTCCCCCATCTCTGGAAACAAGTCAGGAGACCCCACAGACGTTGGCAACTTTTTATCTTTCTTTCAGGTGCCGTCCTTCTCTCTCTCTCTCTCTCTCTCTCTCTCTCTCTCTCTCTCTCTCTCTCTCTCTCTCTCTCTCTCTCTCTCTCTCTCTTCTCTTCCTCGTCGGCAATCGCCGTCCTCGACTGTGCGCGCGGGAGCGACACTTCAAACTTCGCGGCGCGGCGTCTGGCGACTCCCCGCCTGCGGGATCTGGGTCAGGCTTTCTTCCTCGCAGCCGCGTGCGGCGGGAAACATAACCGGGAAGGGGCTGATGGCTCTGCCGACGCGAGTCGCGCGGTGTTGCCACACGTACGTCATCTAATGTTTGTCCAAAAATCGTTCTGAAAGTCACAAAAATTAATATTAATATTAATATTGTTTTTTCTCCCATGATTTAACATTTTCCTTCACCCTCCCCTCCCCAAAGTACGATAAAATAAGTGTACAAGTTTTGTTAAATATTTTATAATTAATGACTTTTTATAATACTCGAAAACCTTCTCCTACTAGTCTTGTGTAGCTCGCGAACGACCAAAGTCGGAAAAGTGCTCTTACAGACGAACTATGCGAACTAGTTAATGGCAGTTCTTTATTATATGGTTGCTTGACGGCGGCAAGGTGGCGCTGAGCAACCAACTTATTTATTTTTCCTATCTCACGAGATCTCTCTTTTAAAAATATTACTTAATACTAAATTAAGTATTCCATATGTTTAATTTTATTAAATTGTTAAATATTTTTATTCGTTTCTATTTAAATATAATTGTAAAAACTATAGAAATAGCGAACTGAAAGAGCGAACTAGTTCACCATAGGACTGCAAACTAAATCGAGCACCCCCAATGGTGAACTACTATCCCCAATACTAACTCCTACCTTGTGGCAGACGATCAGTAAGAACACTTCCAAAATATTATTTTACCGTAAATATAAATTATAAATTCCTCTGACTGACCAACCCTCCAACTAAACGAGTCGTAATAATTCCAAACAACTGCAATATTCAACCTTTATTTTGTAGCTTTGATTAAATATATCCCGAAAAAACAATCGCATTGAAACAGAATTTAGTCGTAAACCGGCATGCTGTATTGTGTTTATTCAGTCCAGACCGCTGCTGTCAGCACAACGTGGCAACACTGTGCGTGGAGCGGCCGTCTGTAGGGCGCCCCAGACCGCGCCGTGTCTCGTCGGCTCGAGGACGTATCGCGGATATTGCGGCCGTGACTCCGTCCGCACCATCTTGTGTGTCGTGTCGTGTCGTGTCGTGTCTTGTCGTGAAACCTGACGCGACACTTGGCTCTCAGGTGTTGCCTCTTCCGGGCGTTGCCTTGTTTGTTTTATCACAACCTTGTTTCATGCTCCGCTTTTATTTTTTTATGTATCTGTCATGCGTGTTTCTTTAGATGGTCGCAAAATGTTGAGTATAGAAAGAGGTGGATTTATTTTGATTTTTCTTAGTGAATATTCTATGATTTTATTTATAAGATTATTTTCATGTATTGTGTTTTTGGGATGATATTTTTTTTCTTTCATATCTTTATATATATATATATATATATATATATATATATATATATATATATCTTGTGTGCGTGTGTATGTCACTGAACTCCTCCTAGACGGCTGGACCGATTTTGATGAAATTTTTTGTGTGAGTTCACGGGGATTCGAGGATGGTTTAGATTCACAATTTGGTCCACTGGAAAATGTTTATTTAATTAATTTTTTATTTATAAATTGTTGTTGATCTTTGAATGGTTTAGGTTTACAGTATATATATATGTGTGTGTGTGTTGTGTATTTATTTATGTGTTGTTGTTAATCTTTGGATGGATTTTATGAATTGTTGTTATTACATTAAAATTAAAATAGAATTGGTTATTGAGATTATTATATTATTATTTATTGAAATAACATTTTAAAGTGTAATTAAAAATATAGGTGCAAATTTGTGAGGTGCAGTATTGAAGTATTTTACATGATTTTTCGTGATTTTAATTATGTATACACGTGAATTCAATACCAATCAACTTAACCTCCAAATTTAAATTGTCAGTTCTCATTTTATTCTACATATTAAAATGTAATAAAAAATATACATTGTGCAAAACATGTAAGGTGCAGTATCAAAGTGAGTATTTAACACGATTTTTCATTACTTTTAATTATGTATAGACGTGTATTCAATAACAATCAACTTAACCTACAATTTTAAATTGTTAGTTCTCATTTTATTCTATGCAACTTATGACGTATTGATGTCTCTTTGAAAATAAAAATATAAGTTTGTAAAATAAATTATAACATTATAACATTTATAGTATCTTATAGTAATTATAGTAATTTTAGTTCGACCCGGCAGATGACGCTGCAATTAGATTCAGGGAAATTTCCTGTAAATTTTCGAAATTAAAACGTTTGAACAGAACATGGCAACGGGCATCGCTTTGATTTCTTTTTCCATTCGAGGCGCTGCAGTGGTGTACCCGCAAGTAGGGGCATATAAAATGAGCGGCGCAAGAGTGTACTGCCTGCAGACTGCCGAAGCGAAGTACGGGTACACCAGTTGTACGTTGCGTGTTCGAGAGTCGGGAAACCATCGGTGCTATTCGTTTTCTCTCCGATACATTAAAAAACATTGTAATAAATTAATTGCCATGGTATTTAATTTATTACTACTGTAAATGTGATATTTGGTATTCTTTTCCCTGTACTATAGCCGTGCAAAGCCGGGTCGGGCAGCTAGTTATATATATATATATATATATATATATATATATATATATATATATATATATGATGTTTATTTCCTCTTTATTTGTTTGGGTTCGTGGTACTTTACCTCGGTTTCGTTGTAATAAAAGTATATATCTGGCTTGGAAATGTTATTTGCCTTTATCAATAAATTATATAATTTTTTTATTGGTTTTTGGCTTTTAATTATTTCTATATTATTGTATTTAACTATTTTTTTATGCCCGTTCTACTGCTGACATTGAACGGTCTGTATACAGAACGGTATTTCACGCAGGGTGATGGGAAAACACCTTTGACGTTGCCATTATGATTTTATTTTATATTATTTGGGTGTCAACCAACAAGCTTGAAAAAAATAAACAGGGGTACAAGGACGTTAAGGCAAGTAGTTGGAAATAGGCGGTTCAAGAACAGGCGGAGGAGCCAGGAGCCGGCCATCTTGGATGAAGTCATCGGCGGCCATCTTGGATGACGTCATCATGACCTTTGACCTTGACCTTTGACCTTGCCAATCTATGCTAATCTATGCCAATCTATGCCAATCTACGCTAATCTATGCCAATCTATGCTAATCTATGCCAATCTACGCTAATCTATGCCAATCTATGCTAATCCATGCTAATCCGTATGCTAATCTATGCTAATCTGTATGCCAATCCATGCTAATCCATCCGCCATTTTGTATTTCTAGAAATTTCCACCAACTTCGAATCGTGACATCACCGTTGCACTTTGTGTCACGGACGCCATCTTGGATTTGAATTTTTTTTTCGAACTTTGAAATTCGATGTAAACATCAACCGCCATCTTGTTTTCGTCTGCAGGTGGCCGCCATCTTGTTTTCGTCTGCTGGTGGCCGCCATCTTGTTTCGTCTGCTGCAGGCCGCCATCTTGTTTCCGTCTGCTGGAGGCAGCCATCTTGCGACGTCATATAGTTCTGTTGGTCGCCACCAGATAGCAGCAGGGATTATTTTATTTTTTTTCTTTAACTAAAATAATTTCAGTGCCGAGGCTGGGATTCGATCCATGGGACGTGAAAACGTCCAGGATGTCGTGGTTACGAGGCGGACACCTTGACCACTAGACCACGAGACCAATTGGGATATGGTGGAATAAATAATCTATATATGCCACGTACTGACGTCAAGTTTTATGATAAAAGGGGGGAGGGTGTCTTTGCCTTCCCAAATGCATGAAATTCAAATTATTATTATACCATCGCCATCTTTAATTCCAGCACAGACTACCAGATGGCGCCAAATTCAAAATATTAGTTAGGGAGTCGGCAGGCAGGTGTCGCATGCCGCCATCTTGGTTCTCAAGTTGGCTGGTAGATGTCGCTAGTATCGCGCGCCAAATTCAAAAATTAGTTGCCAGATGCGCCGCCATCTTGGTTCTCAAGTTGGCTGGTAGATGTCGCTAGTATCGCGCGCCAAATTCAAAAATTAGTTGCCAGAGGCGCCGCCATCTTGGTTCTCAAGTTGGCTGGTAGATGTCGCTAGTATCGCGCGCCAAATTCAAAAATTAGTTGCCAGAGCCGCCGCCATCTTGGTTCCCAAGTTGGCTGGTAGATGGCGCCACCATCGCCATATTTTAGTTCATACAATCGATACCAGATGACTCCACCGTCGCCATCTTTAGTTCCTAGTGTTGCTACCAGAGTGTGCCACCGTCGCCATCTTTAATTCTTAAAGTTACCGCCGGAGCGCGCCACCGTCGCCATCTTTAATTCTTAAATTTACTGCCGGATGGCGTCAAGTGTTATGCAATGTGTAACCAGTCGAGATAAGTTTGGAACCTGTAGCCATATTATTATTATTATTTATTAATGTTTGTTTATTAAATATGATAGAGTATTTATAAAATATTGGTGTTGTGTAGAGTCTCTCTCTCTCTTCTTCTCGTAGTGGCGGAAGACATCTCGAAGGTAGTGTTAGAATTTATGTATTAAAGCAATCACTCTAGCTGAGGAGACTAATAACTTATAGTTACAATTCAATAATAGCGGCAATTAAATGTTTTGAAATTAAAGCAAACAACGTAAATGTTAAACACATATTTATTTAAATCTTATTACAAACAGCAAGGGGTAAGAACAATCGATGATTTAAAAGAAGTAAATAACGAGTAATAAAATCACATAATATTCACACACTACACATCATAGTGACAAAGGCAACATTAACTCGAGACCCAATTATACATAGTAGTATGGGTAGTCGAATAGCCAGAATTTAAGTAGCTGAACATTACAATGGGCGCAATGGAATTTGCCATACAGTTTTATACATTTATCCAGGCGGTTTCCATAAGTCTTTAAAAGTTTGTTGAAGCTAGGACAGTTTCTTTCATTATGTAAATCAACAATGTTGGCACTGCACAGTTCACTAAAGCAGACTACCACGTTAGTGGAGCGATGCTGTGAGACCCCAGAACTCGCTCGAAATATCCTGCACAACACATTCCAAAAACATGACGTAGCCTATGGTTGACGGCACAAACACCCTGAGTGGCTCTGTGTGTTTCCTCCTGCCCGAACACGCGCTGCTGTGAAAGCCTCTTCCCAAGCACAGACGTCACTCCCGCAGCAGACAAAACAGGCGTATGCTACAGGAGCTAGAACAATTGAATAACCAAATATATTTAGACTACCCAACTACATAAATGACATGAGATAATTCCTTTGCGATAATCGTACTTTAAATGTTGTAATGTATGTATAAACATTAATCATTCCGAAGTACTTGAAAATATAAAAAATGTAAGTGAGGTGTTATTCACCTTTAGCGCTTCTCGATTTCTGTATCTGCTACCCACGAATTAAATTGAGACGGGAAACCCCACCATTTCACAAAAGACCGGCCATTTCTTCGTTTGAGAACTTTCTCCACCAAATATGTGTCCGGATACATCGTAGACTGGATCTCTTCAGCATAGAAGCCACCACGAATAGGCTTGTGGTCCAAGTCTTCGAGGTAGTAGGTCCTGGGTTCCGATTCACGAACGTGTGTCACACGGAAAAGTTCAGAACTCCAATTCGCCGTGAAACCTTTCTCAAAGACACCTTTCTGCTTGGAAATTCTCACAATGTCACCAACATTAGCTTTATGCTTGCGCGTATCTTTCTTCTTCGTGTTGGTGAATACAGTCCCAAGTAGACGATCATCCTTTACATCTTTAGGCTTCATTTTCGTGGTAGAATGCACTGTGGAATTATATTCACAAATGCCACCTGCTTATTGGCTACTGACTCGTGATACCTGTCAACTGGGACGCTTGCGATTCGATGCTTTTTTGGTTGAAGGTTTTTCATTGGCTCAAAGTCCTTCAGATAAACTGTGAACCAATCAGTCCAGTCACGTGTACCGTTGTTGTCCCCCCGCCTAGCTGGCGGCCTCCAACATTCGAACGAGGTGATCAACCATCCAAGCCCTAAGCATGTTCGCATTGTGTCTTGAGATCGGACCTGGACATCCAAGTTACATAGAGTATAATATACTCTGAAATACATAATAAAGAGAAAATTGATATAAATAACATTATACTTTGCTTAATAGTTCCAGAAGTAATGAACGCACTGCTTGACCAGTGACAGGTGTAACTAAATATTAAATATATTTTATATTTTATTTTCCATTACCTTTCGTGGAATTTATTAATCATTCACTCTACGAAAAACAACTCAAGACAATATACCTGACCATCGAATTAAATACAGTACCGCTATGGCTTACAAGAAAGTCTAATTATTCGATAATCTGAATAACCTATAAATCGTTCATGTACAAAGCCACACATACAGGCCAATTGTCTATGGACCATGAGACCGAGTCATGACAATATCAGACGTACCTATATGTTAGAATTTTCAGAACCGCAGGACCTTCTTCGTCTTTAGATAATTACAGTCATTTAGACCATCATGAAATTTTAATACATACTAAAGGACCAAGCGACCTTGAAAAATATTTTAGTAACACCAAGAGGTTTTTAACTAGTAAATATTCAGTCACTACATATTTTACTATGCGCAATCAACAAAAAGGAAGCACCATCAACGAAAAGGCAGCACATTTGTAAACACCATCAACAAAAAGGAAGCACAATCGGAAGCACATTCATAGAAAAGGAAGCACAATCGGAAGCACAATCACAAAAAGGAAGCACATTTGGAAGCACAATCACAAAAAGGAAGCACATTTGGAAGCACAATCCACAAAAAGGAAGCACATTTGGAAGCACATTCAACGAAAAAGGAAGCACAATCATAGAAACAACGCACAATCGGAAGCACAATCAACAAAAAGGAAGCACAATCGGAAGCACATTCATAGAAAAGGAAGCACAATCGGAAGCACAATCACAAAAAGGAAGCACATTTGGAAGCACAATCACAAAAAGGAAGCACATTTGGAAGCACAATCCACAAAAAGGAAGCACATTTGGAAGCACATTCAACGAAAAAGGAAGCACAATCATAGAAACAACGCACAATCGGAAGCACAATCAACAAAAAGGAAGCACAATCGGAAGCACATTCATAGAAAAGGAAGCACAATCACAAAAAGGAAGCACATTTGGAAGCACAATCACAAAAAGGAAGCACATTTGGAAGCACAATCCACAAAAAGGAAGCACATTTGGAAGCACATTCAACGAAAAAGGAAGCACAATCATAGAAACAACGCACAATCGGAAGCACAATCAACAAAAAGGAAGCACATTTTGGAAGCACCATCAACAAAAAGGAAGCACATTTTGGAAGCACCATCAAAAAGGCAGCACATTTTGGAAGCACAATCAAAAAAGGCAGTACATTTGGAAGCACCATCAACAAAAGAAGGAAGCACATTTTGGAAGCACAATCAAAAAAGGCAGCACATTTGGAAGCACCATCAACAAAAAGAAGGAAGCTCATTTTGGAAGCACCATCAAAAGGCAGCACATTTGGTAACACAAGTTACGAGAACTAAGTCTTAGTTAGAAATCAGAATGCAAGAAATAAAAACATTAAATTTTTACTTTTAATATTTAATTTATTTCTTAAGATTATACAAATAGAAGTAAAATAAGCCATTATTGTATGTAGCCAGCTTTCCTCAGTTCTTCGAGTATGAAGGATATTTCTTTTATGCACGAATAGTTTCCTGCACAAAGCGAGCCATGTAGAAGTCTTAGCCGGTCAACCAATAAGTTTGGATCTTTCCACGATGTGTAATCAATCTCTTCTACCACCATCTCACTTGCTTGTTTATTATAAATACTTTTAATATCACAATCGTCCCAGTGATCATAATAAGCGTTATCAGATTTATTTATTATAACACGTCGTTTCCATCGTTTCGGTCTCAGGACACCGTTACATTCTTCGATCTTGTCAGCTTTAGGTGCTTCATCACAGTCTATGCTTTTGTCA
Organism: Bacillus rossius redtenbacheri; assembly: GCF_032445375.1. Taxonomy (NCBI): domain Eukaryota; kingdom Metazoa; phylum Arthropoda; class Insecta; order Phasmatodea; family Bacillidae; genus Bacillus; species Bacillus rossius. Next base: position 4,315,246 of record NW_026962012.1, on the reverse strand, counting down.
ACAGCCTCAGAGTCACTGTTACAATCACTGTAGAAGACATCCTCTTCACCCAGATTACCATATGAATTCGATATCGATGATGTCGAAGTGCCATTATCGTCTTCATGCTTCCTTTTTAGGAGTCCATCATTTTTACAAAGTAAGAAAGATCTACTTGAATTCGGCTGGAATGTATTCTCACTTTTCACGTTAAGGATTCTTCCATTGTCTTCATTCTTCCATAAATCATCATCGTCCTTCAATTTAAGTTCTTCGTCGAGATCGGAAGAGCCACGAACATAATCTCTCTCAAGACAAGGAAAATTATTGTCGTAATGCAGATCACTATTCCTTAGTCTAGTAGATCCATCGTTGTACTCTGGCTTGTACGCAGGCTTAACGTTACAAGTTCTGTCATGTCTTTTTAAGCTCTCTCTCCGCGTAAACGACTTGTTACATCGAACGCAACTTATCATATTGCGTAGTGGATTTTTAACACAGTCATTCTTCTGGTGTTGTCTTCCATTCTTTCTCAAGATAAATTCTTTGCTGCAAAACTTACACCTGTGTCCTTTCGATACAGCGACAGACACCGAATCAGGATTCATATTAGTTACTGTGACTAATGTCAGATACAAACAGACAGTTTTCCAATTGGAACCATTACTTAAATATAATTTTTTAAATATTTCTTAAGCGAGAGTTATCTCATGCAAAGGTACTTGTTGTAAGTAGTTCTGCTTTTCAACAACAGATGACACCACGTATTGCTTGCAGGTAAATATTATTTCTTTCTTTCATGCGGGATGCAGGATTCTCACTAACGATCGCAATACAGGGATGGCATCGCTAGACTCCAAGGAGAAGGTAGTTTGTTCATCCAGTTAGTGTTTCTCAGATTTCTCAGGGTATATATTATTATTATTTGACTGAATAATGATTTTTTTTAAAATTCCACCTAATAAAAATAAAATAGAAGCACTCAGAGAAAACCATCAGGGATGATGTCGTTTATAAACATCATAAATTACCAATTTTTTTTAAAAAATTCCAAATTTAATCCTGATTAAGCAAAGAGTTCACAAGCGGTCTTGTGCTAGAACTCTCATGTTGCTTAAGCAAAGAGTTCACAAGCCCGCTTGTGCTAGAACTCTCATGTTGCTTAAGCAAAGAGTTCACAAGCGGGCTTGTGCTAGAACTCTCATGTTGCTTAAGCAAAGAGTTCACAAGCGGGCTTGTGCTAGAACTCTCATGTTGCTTAAGCAAAGAGTTCACAAGCGGGCTTGTGCTAGAACTCTTTGCTTAATCAGGATTAAATTTGGAATTTTTTAAAAAAAATTGGTAATTTATGATGTTTATAAACGACATCATCCCTGATGGTTTTCTCTGAGTGCTTCTATTTTATTTTTATTAGGTGGAATTTTAAAAAAAATCATTATTCAGTCAAATAATAATAATATATACCCTGAGAAATCTGAGAAACACTAACTGGATGAACAAACTACCTTCTCCTTGGAGTCTAGCGATGCCATCCCTGTATTGCGATCGTTAGTGAGAATCCTGCATCCCGCATGAAAGAAAGAAATAATATTTACCTGCAAGCAATACGTGGTGTCATCTGTTGTTGAAAAGCAGAACTACTTACAACAAGTACCTTTGCATGAGATAAATCTCGCTTAAGAAATATTTAAAAAATTATATTTAAGTAATGGTTCCAATTGGAAAACTGTCTGTTTGTATCTAACATTAGTCACAGTAACTAATATGAATCCTGATTCGGTGTCTGTCGCTGTATCGAAAGGACACAGGTGTAAGTTTTGCAGCAAAGAATTTATCTTGAGAAAGAATGGAAGACAACACCAGAAGAATGACTGTGTTAAAAATCCACTACGCAATATGATAAGTTGCGTTCGATGTAACAAGTCGTTTACGCGGAGAGAGAGCTTAAAAAGACATGACAGAACTTGTAACGTTAAGCCTGCGTACAAGCCAGAGTACAACGATGGATCTACTAGACTAAGGAATAGTGATCTGCATTACGACAATAATTTTCCTTGTCTTGAGAGAGATTATGTTCGTGGCTCTTCCGATCTCGACGAAGAACTTAAATTGAAGGACGATGATGATTTATGGAAGAATGAAGACAATGGAATAATCCTTAACGTGAAAAGTGAGAATACATTCCAGCCGAATTCAAGTAGATCTTTCTTACTTTGTAAAAATGATGGACTCCTAAAAAGGAAGCATGAAGACGATAATGGCACTTCGACATCATCGATATCGAATTCATATGGTAATCTGGGTGAAGAGGATGTCTTCTACAGTGATTGTAACAGTGACTCTGAGGCTGTTGACAAAAGCATAGACTGTGATGAAGCACCTAAAGCTGACAAGATCGAAGAATGTAACGGTGTCCTGAGACCGAAACGATGGAAACGACGTGTTATAATAAATAAATCTGATAACGCTTATTATGATCACTGGGACGATTGTGATATTAAAAGTATTTATAATAAACAAGCAAGTGAGATGGTGGTAGAAGAGATTGATTACACATCGTGGAAAGATCCAAACTTATTGGTTGACCGGCTAAGACTTCTACATGGCTCGCTTTGTGCAGGAAACTATTCGTGCATAAAAGAAATATCCTTCATACTCGAAGAACTGAGGAAAGCTGGCTACATACAATAATGGCTTATTTTACTTCTATTTGTATAATCTTAAGAAATAAATTAAATATTAAAAGTAAAAATTTAATGTTTTTATTTCTTGCATTCTGATTTCTAACTAAGACTTAGTTCTCGTAACTTGTGTTACCAAATGTGCTGCCTTTTGATGGTGCTTCCAAAATGTGCTTCCTTCTTTTTGTTGATGGTGCTTCCAAATGTGCTGCCTTTTTTGATTGTGCTTCCAAAATGTGCTTCCTTCTTTTGTTGATGGTGCTTCCAAATGTACTGCCTTTTTTGATTGTGCTTCCAAAATGTGCTGCCTTTTTGATGGTGCTTCCAAAATGTGCTTCCTTTTCGTTGATGGTGCTTCCAAAATGTGCTTCCTTTTTGTTGATTGTGCTTCCGATTGTGCGTTGTTTCTATGATTGTGCTTCCTTTTTCGTTGAATGTGCTTCCAAATGTGCTTCCTTTTTGTGGATTGTGCTTCCAAATGTGCTTCCTTTTTGTGATTGTGCTTCCAAATGTGCTTCCTTTTTGTGATTGTGCTTCCGATTGTGCTTCCTTTTCTATGAATGTGCTTCCGATTGTGCTTCCTTTTTGTTGATTGTGCTTCCGATTGTGCATTGTTTCTATGATTGTGCTTCCTTTTTCGTTGAATGTGCTTCCAAATGTGCTTCCTTTTTGTGGATTGTGCTTCCAAATGTGCTTCCTTTTTGTGATTGTGCTTCCAAATGTGCTTCCTTTTTGTGATTGTGCTTCCGATTGTGCTTCCTTTTCTATGAATGTGCTTCCGATTGTGCTTCCTTTTTGTTGATGGTGTTTACAAATGTGCTGCCTTTTCGTTGATGGTGCTTCCTTTTTGTTGATTGCGCATAGTAAAATATGTAGTGACTGAATATTTACTAGTTAAAAACCTCTTGGTGTTACTAAAATATTTTTCAAGGTCGCTTGGTCCTTTAGTATGTATTAAAATTTCATGATGGTCTAAATGACTGTAATTATCTAAAGACGAAGAAGGTCCTGCGGTTCTGAAAATTCTAACATATAGGTACGTCTGATATTGTCATGACTCGGTCTCATGGTCCATAGACAATTGGCCTGTATGTGTGGCTTTGTACATGAACGATTTATAGGTTATTCAGATTATCGAATAATTAGACTTTCTTGTAAGCCATAGCGGTACTGTATTTAATTCGATGGTCAGGTATATTGTCTTGAGTTGTTTTTCGTAGAGTGAATGATTAATAAATTCCACGAAAGGTAATGGAAAATAAAATATAAAATATATTTAATATTTAGTTACACCTGTCACTGGTCAAGCAGTGCGTTCATTACTTCTGGAACTATTAAGCAAAGTATAATGTTATTTATATCAATTTTCTCTTTATTATGTATTTCAGAGTATATTATACTCTATGTAACTTGGATGTCCAGGTCCGATCTCAAGACACAATGCGAACATGCTTAGGGCTTGGATGGTTGATCACCTCGTTCGAATGTTGGAGGCCGCCAGCTAGGCGGGGGGACAACAACGGTACACGTGACTGGACTGATTGGTTCACAGTTTATCTGAAGGACTTTGAGCCAATGAAAAACCTTCAACCAAAAAAGCATCGAATCGCAAGCGTCCCAGTTGACAGGTATCACGAGTCAGTAGCCAATAAGCAGGTGGCATTTGTGAATATAATTCCACAGTGCATTCTACCACGAAAATGAAGCCTAAAGATGTAAAGGATGATCGTCTACTTGGGACTGTATTCACCAACACGAAGAAGAAAGATACGCGCAAGCATAAAGCTAATGTTGGTGACATTGTGAGAATTTCCAAGCAGAAAGGTGTCTTTGAGAAAGGTTTCACGGCGAATTGGAGTTCTGAACTTTTCCGTGTGACACACGTTCGTGAATCGGAACCCAGGACCTACTACCTCGAAGACTTGGACCACAAGCCTATTCGTGGTGGCTTCTATGCTGAAGAGATCCAGCCTACGATGTATCCGGACACATATTTGGTGGAGAAAGTTCTCAAACGAAGAAATGGCCGGTCTTTTGTGAAATGGTGGGGTTTCCCGTCTCAATTTAATTCGTGGGTAGCAGATACAGAAATCGAGAAGCGCTAAAGGTGAATAACACCTCACTTACATTTTTTATATTTTCAAGTACTTCGGAATGATTAATGTTTATACATACATTACAACATTTAAAGTACGATTATCGCACAGGAATTATCTCATGTCATTTATGTAGTTGGGTAGTCTAAATATATTTGGTTATTCAATTGTTCTAGCTCCTGTAGCATACGCCTGTTTTGTCTGCTGCGGGAGTGACGTCTGTGCTTGGGAAGAGGCTTTCACAGCAGCGCGTGTTCGGGCAGGAGGAAACACACAGAGCCACTCAGGGTGTTTGTGCCGTCAACCATAGGCTACGTCATGTTTTTGGAATGTGTTGTGCAGGATATTTCGAGCGAGTTCTGGGGTCTCACAGCATCGCTCCACTAACGTGGTAGTCTGCTTTAGTGAACTGTGCAGTGCCAACATTGTTGATTTACATAATGAAAGAAACTGTCCTAGCTTCAACAAACTTTTAAAGACTTATGGAAACCGCCTGGATAAATGTATAAAACTGTATGGCAAATTCCATTGCGCCCATTGTAATGTTCAGCTACTTAAATTCTGGCTATTCGACTACCCATACTACTATGTATAATTGGGTCTCGAGTTAATGTTGCCTTTGTCACTATGATGTGTAGTGTGTGAATATTATGTGATTTTATTACTCGTTATTTACTTCTTTTAAATCATCGATTGTTCTTACCCCTTGCTGTTTGTAATAAGATTTAAATAAATATGTGTTTAACATTTACGTTGTTTGCTTTAATTTCAAAACATTTAATTGCCGCTATTATTGAATTGTAACTATAAGTTATTAGTCTCCTCAGCTAGAGTGATTGCTTTAATACATAAATTCTAACACTACCTTCGAGATGTCTTCCGCCACTACGAGAAGAAGAGAGAGAGACTCTACACAACACCAATATTTTATAAATACTCTATCATATTTAATAAACATACATTAATAAATAATAATAATAATATGGCTACAGGTTCCAAACTTATCTCGACTGGTTACACATTGCATAACACTTGACGCCATCCGGCAGTAAATTTAAGAATTAAAGATGGCGACGGTGGCGCGCTCCGGCGGTAACTTTAAGAATTAAAGATGGCGACGGTGGCACACTCTGGTAGCAACACTAGGAACTAAAGATGGCGACGGTGGAGTCATCTGGTATCGATTGTATGAACTAAAATATGGCGATGGTGGCGCCATCTACCAGCCAACTTGGGAACCAAGATGGCGGCGGCTCTGGCAACTAATTTTTGAATTTGGCGCGCGATACTAGCGACATCTACCAGCCAACTTGAGAACCAAGATGGCGGCGCCTCTGGCAACTAATTTTTGAATTTGGCGCGCGATACTAGCGACATCTATCAGCCAACTTGAGAACCAAGATGGCGGCATGCGACACCTGCCTGCCGACTCCCTAACTAATATTTTGAATTTGGCGCCATCTGGTAGTCTGTGCTGGAATTAAAGATGGCGATGGTATAATAATAATTTGAATTTCATGCATTTGGGAAGGCAAAGACACCCTCCCCCCTTTTATCATAAAACTTGACGTCAGTACGTGGCATATATAGATTATTTATTCCACCATATCCCAATTGGTCTCGTGGTCTAGTGGTCAAGGTGTCCGCCTCGTAACCACGACATCCTGGACGTTTTCACGTCCCATGGATCGAATCCCAGCCTCGGCACTGAAATTATTTTAGTTAAAGAAAAAAAATAAAATAATCCCTGCTGCTATCTGGTGGCGACCAACAGAACTATATGACATCGCAAGATGGCTGCCTCCAGCAGACGGAAACAATATGGCGGCCTGCAGCAGACGAAACAAGATGACGGCCACCAGCAGACGAAAACAAGATGGCGGTTGATGTTTACATCGAATTTCAAAGTTCGAAAAAAAAAATTCAAATCCAAGATGGCGTCCGTGACACAAAGTGCAACGGTGACGTCACGATTCGAAGTTGGTGGAAATTTCTAGAAATACAAAATGGCGGATGGATTAGCATGGATTGGCATACAGATTAGCATAGATTAGCATACAGATTAGCATAGATTAGCATACGGATTAGCATAGATTGGCATAGATTGGCATAGATTGGCATAGATTAGCATAGATTAGCGTAGATTGGCATAGATTGGCATAGATTAGCATAGATTGGCAAGGTCAAGGTCAAAGGTCATGATGACGTCATCCAAGATGGCCGCCGATGACGTCATCCAAGATGGCAGCCGATGACGTCATCCAAGATGGCCGGCTCCTGGCTCCTCCGCCTGTTCTTGAACCCCCTATTTCCAATTACTAAGGCACTTTCGCATTTAAACATTTTATTTCTAATGAAATAACATCAAAGCAAATTTCAAAATTACTATGATGCCGTTTAGAACTTGACGTATGCTGCCCCTCCTTCATCAGCAGTCGCCAGAAAGCATGCACGTGCCATACACAACATTAAATATACATTGAAAATAGGGGAGACCGGGGTTATTTGTCAAAGAGCAAGTTGTCAAACTCTTTATGTAGATGTTTCTAATGGATATAATGTAAAGGTTTTCATCCACAGGTTACAAGAGTTACTATCTAACGGATTTACATGCTCTCCACAGCTTTTCTTTCTTCAGAAAAGCCAATTTTGTGTACATGATAAGCGCGAGTAAAAATGTTCTGTCTACTTAGTCAGTCACTGTGCAAGTTCCTTGATATAAGTTATGAAATTTAATATCATATATTCCTATTCCATAAACCTTTTAGATGGTGTTGCAAAATAAAAGAATTATGGTACTCTTGGGCAAGTGTCACAAGGAACCAGGGGCTTATTGTCACTGTGACAACTTGCCCCATGTTAATAGCTTACTGACTTTTTAAAATAAAAATGTTTGCATTGTTAGTATAATGTGTTAGGGATAAGTATCAAATTGTCTTCCATAAATTGGCTCATGACAATGGCCAACTACTTGTCAGGGGCCTATTTTTTAAATCATAATATAACACTAAATCATTTAATTTAACAATAAAATTATATGTAATTTTATCAACTTACAAAACAATAAGGTGCAATTTTTAATGATTAATACACGGATAAATTAATTTATATATGGGGTACGCTATTTCAGGAATATAATATAATATATTTTCTATCTTTTTTCTTTGTCTTGAACCTTTCTTTTCTTTATTCAGATATCGTGCATAAATTTTTCATTCTGTATTTACAGATTTCGTACTATCCTGTTCTCCGACTGATTTCTTGCTTAACCGATCGTTAGAGACCAGCAAAATTCGCCGATTCATTCGGTGATAGGCTAGAATTCAAACACATATACCTCTTAGATAATTTTGCTATTGGCTTACTGTTCATCTGGACGAATCTCAACCAGTTATAAACCCTCAACCAAAGAAGGATCGAATCACAGACAAACCAGCTGAGACGACTTACAAGTCGGCAGCCAATGAACTAGCGTTATTTGCCCGAGTGTACAGAGGTATGTGCAGTCTATCCTGAAGGCCATCGAAACCGCGAATTTTGCAGGTCTCTACCGATCGTACATCTTCTCTTATTATACGAGGGTCATTCGAATATCAACCGGAGTTTGGTTCATGCGACTCAAGCAATGACGTGAGCCGAGGATCGCTGGCGGGAGGAGGGAGAGGGGACATGCATGCACACGGCCCTCGCACTCACGTCCGCCATGACAGTGTCGCTGTGATAGCACCAGCGTCAGGTGCGCAACGCGTTTCTGTTCGTTTTCCCGCCAACTAAGGTGTGAAATCGAGTGAAATTGCGAAAAGGACTCCAAGCACAGTTCAGTGATGCTACTCTGAGTAAAAAAACCAAAAGGTTCGATTGGGCTCAGAAGTTTCGGAATGGTCGTGATAAAGTTGAACATCAAAGCCATAAACGGCGTCTGGCAACCTCTTGAACACCCACCATACAGTCCAGACTTGTCCCCATATGTTGGTCCATTGAATGAGGCATTTGGAGGGGAAATATTTGCAGATAACGCAACATATTATTTTTTTTTTGTAATGAATGGATCAAAAATCTTCCTATGCAATGGAGGAAATGACTTTTTGATGAAGGAAAATATCTAGAAAAATAAATCTGTATAAAAAAAATCCTGTCTATATTTTGAATAACCATCGCATCTTCTCTATTCAGTTATTTTCATTATTTTCATCTTCTGTATTTTGTCTTCAAGCATTCTCTTCTAATATTATTTCAGCGTTATTTTATCTTAAAATATTCTTACTCTAGTTAGCTTTTTGTTTGTTTTTTTGAATCACTTTCCATCCGGACATGACTGTCTTTATCTCTTGCTTCTTTATTTCCTTTCACCGGTGATCTCCTCACGTGGTTCTTTCTTCTTGTGCTGTAGTGGTGGCGGCGGTCCTCGCACCCGACACATGCTTCACATTCAATTTTCGTAATGTTCTCAGGAGTGTGTGTGTGGGGGGAGGGGTGTCAGGACCCCGGGGGAGCCTGCGACAGCGTCGATACACTGGCGTCTCCTCGTGGCGGGCCGGGTCTTGGCAAGGGGAGCGGGGGGAGTATGGGTGCGGTTGATGGCTCCCTGGGGGTGAGAAGGGGTTCTGGATTGGGGGAGTGGGGGGATAAGTTACGTCACTCAATCTGCTGAGTGCCTGCGCAAGACACTGCGTGCGCGCAGACGGGCTGCGATTGAATGCGTTCACCCTCCCTCCCCTCCCTAACCCCTTCCTACACACCGTTTCAACCCCCTTTGGGGATTCGCAGGGAGATTTAGTGCATAATTACTGCAGCCACATTCCCTTGTTAGTGATTCGTGGGGTGAAAACGAGTGGAGTCATCGAAAACTACTCTGTTGGAAGCAGGTTTATGGAAATATGTTTTGCAACTCCGGTATTATTAATTAATTACAGCCTTACGTCTCGTCCACAACGTCGTAATAAAAGGGTGATGAGATGTGAATGGGTCATCGACGTAGACAAAGGATCGCCTCGAGTCAACACTGCTGGCCACCGGCAACGACCGCCACGTTTCCGACTTGTAGAAAATTCTGATTCATCTCGCCGGGAGTCAATGCTTGTTCACCCAGCTGCGGCGGCGACGAGATTCCTGACACTCAAACAACTAGCTCCAACCATAAGTGCATCAGTGTAAAATACACGATACTTTTCTGTTCACTATGCAAACGTGTATTGACATGGGGATATAATTACATGTTTCATGTGTTACACAGTAGAGTCGTGAAAATATTACGGAATTTTACCAGAAGTATTTCCAAAAGAAAATCATTTTGCAACTATGTAAAAAAAAATTTTTTTTTTCATAACGTGAAAATACATTTTTTGATAGATTTCACAGAAATAATACATATTGTACGTTACAAAACCTGACGCTTTTGCATAAATCGCAAGTTTGTACCAATGAAAAAAAAAACTTATGAAGGTTTCCGTTTCCATTTAAGAGCAACTGGTTGCACTAGTTTATCCGTTATTGGAGGACTGGTAGATCACGGAGGATTTGCTAATTAGCTTCAGCGTTCACTGCGTTAATTACCTCTCTGAGTCTCGCACTGCGCTACTTGTTATTTCGCCCGAGATGACTGCGTCCTAGCTCAGCCTTCCGCTCCGCTGAGCAGTGCAGGCGCAGGTGGGTTCGTGAGCTAGGTTTCACACGCACCTGTGTGTAGCAACAGCTGGTTACATGTTTGCTGAAGATCCTCGGTTTCAATCAAGCCCATCATGTTTGCAGTCTATAAATAGTTTGTTACGACCACGGGAATATATTAATATGAATCATTGCAAACAGTTACATTGCTACAAGAAAAAAAAATTCAAAGCATTTATGAGGACTTCCGACCGAAGTGAAAACTTAAAAATTAATTTTTGATAAAAATCAGGGACTTTTTCGCAATTTTTACGAAATTTTTTTTATCACACAACAAATTTGTGTTATCACGTTAGTAAAATAACTCCCAAATTACTATAAAATATGCATTGCATAGTAATTGTAGATATTAAAAAAATAAATAATTATGTTCTTAATTTTGAGGTTATATTGCTACAAAGACTCCGTTTTATTCGTTATCCAAACTATATATCTATATGAGAATATTAATATATTTTATACTCATATTTTACTGCATACACACATTTGATTCACATATACACAACACTGATCTACATGGACTGAAGACGCGTATTAATAAGATATGTATTGGTATATGTCGTGTGCATTACTTGACCTGTGTTATGTGTACTGGCTGCGCGCGCACCACTGTGTGTGTGTGTATATATATATATATATATATATATATATATATATAGACATAGACACACATTCACAGCTGACGTCACGTGACCATGTCGACCATGTCGATGACGACTTACATGAATTTACCCCCTATCCAAACCTTCCTATAAAAGTTTTCACTTCAAAAAATTTGGATTTTAAATGCACACTGGCACAGAATTAATTGCACTTTTCTCAATAATAAATGTTATATATTTATTTTACAGCGTTAGTTACCGTCTTAGACGTTTTAACAGACTAGAACCTAGGTACTACTTGTTCTTCCCTCACGGGGAATCGAACCCGCACCCCTATTGCAGTGGAGTGGACTAGCCCTCAAAACAGCTTGCACCTGTTTTTGGTCGTTAATCTAATTTATACCATGAAATAGCCACATATTTGTTACCAATTAAGACCTATAGGTTATATGTTACTTACTCTAGCACGCCTATAAACGGGCATATCTACAATATAATAAGTACTTTTATATTAACTACAGTTCTGAATTTAAATATAAGTATAAATATATTTGTTTATCCTAGGGTTCTGCAAAATTCTAGGCAGCTACTGGCTTCATAAAAATTAAAGATGGTTACTTTGTAGGAAAGTCGTTTTTTTGTGAGGTAAGAGATGGGGTTTCTACAATAGATCTTTATCACATACATATGTTAGGGGAGATTGTATAAAAAGGAGTTATCCATGCGAAATACAGGCTGTCCCATAACTCAACGTCAAACTTTCAACAGTTCAGGGCCAGTAAGTTACGGTTCTGAATATAGAAAAAAAAAACGTTTCGCAGTTTTCTAGTAGTTATAGGCATTTCTTCAAAAGCTTCTAATCCACCGTGCACCATATTATTAGAGAATGTGACAAAATGTTTGCTACGCAATCATGAATAACACTAATATTGATCTAGACCCATAAACCAGTAACGTGACTGAATGACAGGCAACGCACAGCCTAAACCGGTGGACCTAGAGATTTTAAATTTGAAAGAAATATTCCTTGAATGCCCTAGGGATGCCCTGAGGGATTTTTTGACGTGAAAACGTCTAATAAATCGATGAACACCGGCTGCACGCACGAAAAAGTGTCCCGTTACGATGTGTCCCGTTACGCTCATTGTACGCTTGCGCCGCATCTATCTCTTTTCCACTCGATTGGAACAACCAACGATTTTACTTTTTCGAGGCACATTGAACTTGAAACATTCCCATTCGTTTCCTACTTTTCCTATCATCGTCCTATCCTTAACAGAATAACATAGATTGGAAGAAGTTAAATAGCAAACATGTATAAAAGTTATAGTTAAAGTAATAAACATATTTTAATTAATGAGTGCAAATAAAAGTACATTTATCAATGAAATTGTAGATTTAATTTCACTCCTTTTTTGTATCAATACAAAATAGTGATAATTCAATAAAAATGATTCAATTTTATTCATAAAAGTATGCAATCATTTCATCGATGTTTTGTTATGACGTCACGTTAAACTATCGTCCGTAAACAGACTTTACAGACACCCTTTTTTTTTTAAAGTTTACTCATCAATGGGTAGTAAAGTTTGTATGAAGAAATGAGAAATGCCACTCAATGACTGACTCACTTATCACGAATTCTCCGTAACTATAAGACCTACAGACTTAAAAGTTGGCACGTGTATTCCTTGTGCTACGCAGACATCCGCTAAGAAAGGATTTTACGAAAATCAGCCCTCCAGAGGAGTTGCGAAGGAGTTTAAGATCAAAATTCCCAAATTCGGTTGAAAATTTCCATTGAAACGGATATCGCATTGACGATGCAGTCTTCGTCTCTATTAAAATTTTGCGGGAATGTTAAAGATCAAAATTTATCGTTTTTTTAGGCATATGTTCTTAAGACTTGAAATTCAGCAGTGATGTTTCTTATATTACATTACATAGCCAAAACTGACAACGAGGTTTTCTGAAAATCAGCTTCTTATAATGTTTTAGCTTAATTCAGATATTAATATAATAAAATAAAATAAAAACAATCACGAACGAGGCGACTAGCCATGCCAAAAGCAACCTAGTAGTCGGCAGTGGTTATCTGAACACCTTAACTAAGGACTATAAACGCAAGTCATAAATATAACAACTGTTTATTTTGATAAAATTTCTGAGCTCCAATTTTCATGTACGTTGCTAGATAATGACTTTCAAATTGTAATTAGCAATAATATTTTAATGACACCGGAAGTGCAGTTTTACAAAGACTAATTTAGAATAATATAGGCTATGTTTAAGTTTCTTATAATTTTTTTTTAACTGCGCATCTTTTATAAACTTTATTATTCTTAGTGTTTACGCCCAATATTTTTTGTTCACAGCAAACCCCTGAACGAAGTTGACTTGAAGTCGGCCTTCAGAGATCCACAAGGCACGAATAGTCATCTATGTTTTTCCAGTTGTATTTCGGTGCCGCCGTGTGAAGGTTGTGAATAAAGTTCTAGTTTTCGAACCTCCTGTTCTTTAGCACATACGTACCCTTGCACATCCTTCGGCCCGTTACACTTGGACAGTGTAACAATATTTACAAAAAATGTGAACAGATTTACTATACTAAGGGAGTTAGTAATATTTTTTGTCCTTTAGTCCTTGTTATTTCTTTACCCCTTGCAGTAATGTTTGGTCGTATAAAAAATTATTTCACACGAAAGTGGTATTTAATATTTTTAAGGGTTTACAATAAATACGAACGAATTTAATAGCATACATGGTATATGGAAAAAAAATATATATATATATATATATAAATTCCGCCTCTGCTTTTCTCTACCCCTTGCAGCAATGATTTGTCTTGTAATAAATTTTTCATTAGTTTTGAATAAATATTATAAGATTAACAAATATTTTCAACGAATGGATGGTGGAAGGGAGGGAGTTGCGAATTTTTTGTCCTTCACCATTTGTTTTTTACACCTCTTGCAGCTGGTCCTATCAAAAATGCATTTAGACAAAAGTTTTACTCCTACGAGTAATAATACAGTATTGTAAGTTATATAGTGGTGTAACATGATAGTTAGAGACCTGCAAAATTCGCGGATTCATTCGGTGATAGGCTAGAATTCAAACACATATACCTCTTAGATAATTTTGCTATTGGCTTACTATTCATCTGGACGAATCTCAACCAGTTATAAACCCTCAACCAAAGAAGGATCAAATCACAGACAAACCAGCTGAGACGACTTACAAGTCGGCAGCCAATGAACTTGCGTTATTTTCCCGAGTGTACAGGGGTATGTGCAGTCTATCCTGAAGGCCATCGAAACCGCGAATTTTGCAGGTCTCTAATGATAGTCATCGTTTCACACAGAGGCTCGTTACCGACACGAAGAATGCACGACAGTTTGGTGCCAGTACCGCCCTTAGCGCCCCTCGGGGTTTCAGAGCTAGTGCGTCCAACCGGACGGAGTCACGAGGTGTATCTGTGCGACGCTCGCTGGTGCTTCGAGCGCGCCATCGCCCCTAAGCGCAATGCTCTGAACGGTCGCGCAGTCTTCTCGTCGTGCACGGGGCAAACATGAAACTTGAGCGATAACCATTATATTATACGGCGGAGAAAAGAAGATAAAGGTGTAATGCAAGTCTCTTGAGTGCTTTAAAAAAATCTGTACCGAGTGTTCATTATGCTATAAAAACGAAATTCGGAAACAGAACTACTCATTATTCCTTGGCGTATCCTTAAATGCGTTTCTTAAACAGACACCAATCTGATATCTTGAATAGTTTTCAAATCACGTGTGTTTTTTTTTCTTCTGAAGTTCCATGCACCGTATGTGTGCCCGAGGTAAGATCATACTAAATGCACTCTGCATGTTTCGACCTACCTCGCCTGTGACCCAGTTTCTGACGCTCGTGGGATGAACGTGGGTGACGGCGCCGAAGTCGTTAAAAACGCGAAGCGAATCGAATTACCATATTTCACATTACGCGGCTGTTTACGTGCGACATCGCCTGTCGCCCCGGCTAATGGAAGGTGGTGTGTGTGTGGGGGGGGGGGGGGGTTGCGATGCAGTAATCAGCGTGGCGTAACAGAGTTGGACGCGGGTAGAAGCTGCTTCCAACCCCCTCCCTCCCCCACCTTCCCCTCCACCTTTTGCCCGGAGCTCCTCTTGGACTGTGAAAATCTCGGACCCGCGCTGACTGGCATACCGCAGGGCGACGAGTGAAGTCGTCCGCCGCCAGGGGCGCATGCGCCACTGGTACCAACCCAGAAGCGCACAAACACTAACGCGGACCGCAAGGCGCAAACTCCCGACCCCAGCACGGTTGACACTTCCTGCCCAGACCAACACCATCCTTCTTGTCCTGAACTGAACCTGCCCGCTTAGTGCTTGCAATAATTTAACCCCGCATGAATGAGCCCAGGGGTTTTTTCCCTGTGTGCATGCGGGTTTCAACTGGGCCCAACAACTTAACTAGTTATATAGTCTTAGATTTAAGATACGGGAGTTAGTCATGGCATCAGTCGCTGCCGTGGCACAAAGCACATGATGCATGATACCCTTCCTGCATGGCTGAAACCAAGCATGAATAGGCGCGCAGGCCTGGGCACTTGTAGTCTTCCCTAACCCGGAACCCTATAGTTAGGTGGCGGGTGGTGCGTTGACGAAGATGAGTAAAGACTTAAGGGGCCTCCCTAGTAAAAATTTTTAGCGCGGTGGGCCACTGGCCACGTGCTACGGCCAGTGGTTGGGCGGGGCGATATACCTGAGCCTGTCGCCTGCGCCGAGGCGGCGGGGGGAGAGGGCGTTTCAGCGAGGGGGGGCGGAATAATGGGAGGGTTGTCATTGTGTGGAGTCCATTTACTACTTATACCTGCGTTATCTGCGAACAAGATCGTGGCAAGAAAGGTGACTGTTTTTCCCTTTCGCTACATTCAACCAAAAGGATAATGTTCTCGCATTGCCTTGCTTGCTTCCTGACAGTGTTTATTAACTTGAAACATTAAATTAGTGTTGCGATCCAGTCCATATCCATGAAATGCAAACAATCGTCAATTCTGTTTAAAACATGTATTTTTATTTTTTAATTAACGTTCTACATAATTAAGAGATTTACATACATTACAAAAAATGCCGTCACCAACAATCGATGTGTTAGCTTGTGTTTTCAGGGGGGAAAAAATGCAAAAATTATATCATTAAAAAAATTTCCAACATTATACTTTCGAACTGACATTTGTGTGATGAATGGTTTTGCACGAACATTATGCTTTCATTCATAAAAGTCTTCCGCACCGCGACGAGAAATCACGTCCTACTAATAATTGAGTAATAAAACTGGGAATAAAATGATGAAAATAATATTAATTATTTTTACTCTTAGACACAAATCAACTTTTTAAATCGAAATAACGACAAATAAATTTTTAACTTACTTCCTGAATAAAAAGTGCATGTCAAACTTACTTTTAAATTCTGTAAAGAAAAAAAATGTCAGGAACAAACAAGTGTTCCCACCAACGACACATCGTCAACTTTGTATTCTAGGGTTCACGTCATATTTAGTTACACTAAATATTACTGCATATTATTATTTTCTGGCTCTTATTACATGTTTAGCATTTTATTTTATTTTTGCATATTTTTTTAATGACTTTAACGTTGCATAATATGATGAATAAGTATACACGAATGAACTGGAATCCCGTTTCGAGTTACATACAGACTGTTCACTACGAACAGTGTACATTTCTTAGCTGTTGCAACAGCGGCCTACAGGTGGATTCAGACTGCAGGCTTAGTCAGTCACGCTGAATCCACCTGAGTTCAGATTTTATCGAAGACAAGTGCGGGTGGTATGGAAGAACTAAGTGTGCACTGACTGTTGTGCTCAAGGTGTCAGTGAAATGTATAGCTGGAATCACGGGCGAAAATTTGTAGGATTCCCATGAGGCCCACGGGATAACGTGAAGATTTTGCAAATGCAAGCGGGCCCCCTCAGACGGACTTTTTTATTTCAGGGAGGTTCGGGCCACCCTGAGATTCTCCCCTCCTCCCGGAATCTACGCATGTAGCTGGAATTAATTTTTAGCCAAGTACGTCATTTGGTGCTGTATTTAGGCTGTCAAAGAAGATACGAAATATGGCTGCTTTGATAATTGACGATAACTCCTTTTTATTGTGGAATAGTACCCATCTACAAAGAAATCCCTAAATATACCACCACTACTGTTGGGGATTTTCTATACAAACTATCAAAATAATTTTGGTTTCGTCACTGTCACTAGCTATTATTGTATCATACGAAAACATGTATGTTTTGTGTATTAATTTACGGTACTCATCTCTGTCAAAAAAATATATTTTTCGATAATAGAGTGTAAGCAAGGTAGAATACAATGGCTAATTTTAAAATAAAAATGGAATAAAGTATTTTTTGCTTGCAGTAGTTCAAATTTTTGAATTAATTTAGTTGTTTGTTTAAAAAACCCTTCTAAAATCAAAGAAACTACCTACTTCCTAAATAGATAAATAGTGCTTTAAGATCACACGCTTTCATAAATATTTAAACGCCAATATTTAAAATGTAGATTTCACATAATGATAAAATCTTATCTATTTTCATGGTCACGCCTAATGGAAATAATACACAACAATTCGTCATATATGTTTTCTATGCTTTTAATAACTACTCTACACATGCGCAAATTTCAATATACATAAAACTGAGGAACTCTGCATTACATTTCTAATCTGTGTACGACACTAACAGAAATTGAAGCATAAAACAACATTTTAATTTTTTAATTAATAAGTATTTCATCAACGTGAGCTTTGCTTTCATCTCAATGAAGCCACTCTACATAGAGGAAGTGCACATGTATTTAGTCTTAACATTAGACCCTCCGGATCACAGAGTAAACGAATGAATGGAATTCATAACATTACGCAGGGTTTTAAGACATATTTTCCCTTCTACTCAATCGCAACATCTCACTTAGCGCGTAAAATGGTTTCAGTAAACATAACATAAAAAATATTCGCCCCATGTACAGTAGAGGAAACTAAAATGTTTGGAACACTGTAAACTAATTGTATTGTCACTTCTGTAGTCGCTCGAAGTGGCAAACTATGTATCTTTGTTCAATAAAACGAAATATTAAAACAAACAAACAATAACATTACGTTCAGACAATTCGTTACGTGAAGTGAATGTAATAAAATACACAAGACAGTTACACACACCATTACCAAAACACAATCCCATAAAAATCATAATATTACATGTCGACTTAAAATTATTATTATTCACCATGATAATTTCTTGCGGGTAGCCAGCAACAAAGGGACACAATTTTAATTCATTTAATTAACTTTGACCAAACTTGTAAAACCTGGCATGAGCAAAGTAAGCTAATTCACAATTTTATTTTGCGTCACAATATTAAACATCAACTAGTAATGAATTAAGAGTATGCTTCGCTTGGTAGAACACCGAATATAGTCATCTCCAGGTATTAAACTGAATTTTGAAAGAGGGACTCAAGTTTCTGAAGAAGTTGTTAACTTTCCTGATGATCCATCGACAGTTCGTAAACGGTCTCATCGTCGGGATGTCGAGCTTGGGACCTTTTTCCTCACCATAGACCCGTGGTCTGTTCTACCATTCGCACAGCTATCCCAACCTATACAAATAGCCTAGTGCTACTACTCCCGTTGCTTCTATCATGGAGCTCGCCCGCAGTCGTACTTCCCTATCCAGCCTGCGTAATACACGCGTCCTACCTGCTAGCCGCCAAGAACGCGTCCATTTGTGAAAAAGCCTCACCCGCCAACAATACTAACTCATTAATTATAATATGCAAAACATAAAAACATTACATATGCGATAAAACAAAATTTGCTGCTGTCATAAGCCGAAGAAAAAGAATCAATTTGAAATATAACATAGACAGATAAATCTAAAATGGAGTTATCGATAGTAATGTTTTAATAAACACAATATTATATGTCGTATTACACTAAATACGTGTTCTTACTGACAACCGAATTTAAAAATAAATTAAATTACTTTTTTTTTTCTTTTTAAACCATAACCGCATAGAAGAAACAATACTTTTGATACAATTTTTTGCATAACTATACGACAGGACTAAAAGTACATTGTACGTAATAAGTATTTGCTTAAAGGAATTAATGCTGCAGAATATACGAATAGATTCAAATGCATAGAATTTAATATATTGTCAAATTTATTTGGAAATATGCATGTAACAAAAGATTGAATTTGAAATGAATTATCTGTTTTTAACTACAAATATAATTTTATCATATCTCAATTTCATTCAAACTTAAGAGTGTCATTTTCAACAACAAAATAGCCACAACTACACTTAAAAATATTTTAACTTGATACTTACATTGTATAACTTTTGATGAAATTAAATGTTAAGAGGTTCATTTAAGTTTGTAAGGAAACATAAATACAACGTTCAAAATAAATAACAAAAATTTTGTGTAGTTAGGAGCTCCGCATCATGCAAATAAAGGAAAGTTAAACTTTTCAGTATACGGCTGCAATAATTATAGAGGAAAATGTTATTTATTCTTTACTTTTAATTCCCGTTTGGAGAAAATAAATCGAAAAGTGCTATACCGAAAGTATAAAGTTGAAGTTCAATATCGCTTGTCAAGTAAGTTCAAGAACAAAATTAAAAAAAAGAAAATTTGTTTTCTTGAATCTACTTTTTTCAGAAAAGTATACATACATACAATATTATTATATTATAAAAATAAAATTTTTTAGTCCTTAAGTATAAATTACTGAAATATTTTTTAGTTAATTAATTTTTTCATGCGAAGAAGTATTTAATTGTTAAAATCACGAGAACATAATTTATTATATTTATGTATTCCAAAAGCTTATGTTAAAGATCGACTATATGCTATTCAATTTGCCCAAAAATTTTACTGAAATAGGAGAGCATTACAAAAACACAATTTAACTAATGTAGGTATTATAACAATAAGTTATGTTCATAAACTATATTAATGGGAAACAAATATTTATCATTTAATGATATGCAACTATTTTCCTTTGAGGTAAAAATTGAGGTATATTTAATGTAATAAGTAAATCCTCTCATAAAATTTACTGAAACTAATATTCTTCATTGTCCGTCATATTATGATTCCAAACAGTTTAAATCAACTGAAACATGAAATAAAATAGTAAGGTTAACCATGAGGTGTGGAAGAAATTAGAGATTACTTTGTAAAATGTTTTAAAAATTTCTCATGAAATATTGTGATTATTATGTTCGTACATAATGTAAAAAAAAATTCAATACATGAAATTCAACACATACTTTGTATTGAAAGTTATTAAACATATATTTTAAAAACACATGTGCGTATCTAAGTCGAATTGTTATGTAATACATGATGAACATTACCGATACAACTTCCCTTACAAATAATTTTCACCCAAAGATAAGGCCGCGGACAAATTAGGTATACACGCTGGTCGCACGAGGAGCTGAAATAAGTCATATAAGAAAGCTGTCCGGAGTAATTCTTTTCAAGCCAAAGCTAAAAGTAATGGATGTTGTTTGTCTAAAGCAGGCAGTGAAATGACATACAAGTTTACAGAATAGCCATATAAGATCTTTGACGCTTCTAATCCCGTCAGTGGACTGTACGCGAAGAACCAACTGCATCATGGCCCGCCGCCAGTTTTATACTTACGTATGAATACACTTGTAAACGTTGGTTTGTATATTGTGTGTTGTGTATGTTGCCGACATCGATAGGTATTCTTTGGCAGCTCGATGTGGATTCATTCGAACACGTTTGCGCTAAACACGACATATTTTTACATGAGAGTGACATCGCGCACTGAAAAAAGTTGCAGGTCTGTAACGCAACAGTGATACAAATATTACATAGTTCGAACATTTTCTGGAGAACGACATTCACTTTGGGTAATGCTAAGCTACTTGATAGGTACCCTTTACCCGCTTTAAAAGTGATAACTTAAAAAAAAAGTGTACATGAAAGCAGACTCAGCCATATGTTTATTGCTGTTGTATTTGTCATAAACCTACCCTACGTTCAATACAGCCTGTAAGTAGAACCATGTTTTTTTTACTTGTGTACAAGCTGTGGTTGTAAAGCGAATTTATATTCTTAGTTAACTAACGTCTATCATAACATATTTGGAATAAGGTTACCTTAATTTTTTTTCTAGATTGCTATATATATATATATATATATATATATATATATATATATATATATAAATATAAGTATTACTTAAACGGAAATATCTGTTAATAAAAATAAATGAAAAAAGCATGAAAGGTTAAGGATTATTTTTTTCAACAACAAATAATTTATGGTTTAACTGCTTTGTGTACTATATAAAAACAGAACAAACTTTCAAAATTTCAAAATTTCTTTGATTATCCGTTATAGTTATGTTTGGTTTTAACTCATAAATATTTAAGTTGATTGCCAACGTCACGAATGTACAATAATTTATTTCACACCGCTCTGGGTAGCAGGTAAAGTAACAGGCGTGCAATTTGATCAGAAACGCGTTCTACTTATTCAGGCCCTTTAATTGGGCGTGACGGACCATGTGCCAAATATGTAACAATTATAAGTAGGTGAAGTATAAAAAAATAAAGAACTTGTATGCAAAATAATGCATCTAACAAAAATAATTTGCAAGGTTCTTTCGTGGATGTTGTAATGTATGGGCAATATTTACTTAATTTGGGTTTTTGGATAAATTAATTGTGGTTTAAAATTTTTTTGTATAATTGCTGTAAAAAATTTATTTCCTGCCCTTATTAATTAATTGAGCTGTAGAAATAAGTTTATCTGAAAATTTACGTCATCTTTATTAAACATTGCCACTAATTATACTTTTTAACTTCAAAATAGTTTTTGAATTTTGTAATTAATAACGTACCATCCATAACTACATATGTGAGCGATCGGTCACTGACCTCATCTTCAATCCTCCTCGTGATTCCTGCGCCAGGAGGAACATTTACATAATTCTGACTAGCTTATTTAATATAGAACTTCCCTAGTTTTTATTTTTTATTTATCATTCCATGAACATTTTTAAAACAGTGCAGACAATCAGATATCTATCTAACCAAAAAGCATAGCAAAATGACATTTAGTTTTCAAAATACGATTTTTCTTTTAATTTAAGATACATTTTATATAAAACCTACATTTTTAAGTATCAAAACTTTTGTAAATAGTTAACCATTTGGTTAATACCAGTATAAAATTTTTCATTGGCGTTGTAAGATGTGTAAAATCATTTTGGAAAACTAAAATAATTTTAAAAAATATTGGGTAGTATAATAATTGTTTCTTGAATTTTTATTAAAAATAAAAGGAAAAACAATGAAGTGTATTTTCATGTTAAAAATTATATATAAATTTTGTCGAATTAGCTAGCGAGACTGTAAAGCCACCAATAAATAGTTTGTAGGACAACTTTCAATGTGTTGATTGATTAGTTTCAATACTTTATTTCGTAATACATGATCTAGTATGGTAAGCTTTAGGATATTTGTAGTTTAAACAAAAGCAATGTTTTAGAGATACACGAATATAGTCACAGAGTAAGTCGAGCACATGGTACTGTGGCGAGGCACACTAAAAGCAATTCTGAGAATTTCTTTCGGTCACGGGATTATCTTTTACCGGTGCCGGTTGTGGGTTGTCTCCCTCTCACGCACGCACGCACGCACACACAGGTAGCCTGCCTCCCCTCCGGGAACGGGTTCCTCCACCACGCTACCTGAGTTGTGGCCTGCGAGCTGGCTTCGCCGAGCGGCAGCACGAGACGGTGGAAAACTTTCAGGATTTGCAGAAATTGTGGAAAAGATATCTCGGAATTCAAAGCGATGACTATATGTTTTAAATACATGAATTTCTTCAGAAAAAAATTATCTTTTTTTCTAGACTTGTACTTTTTTTCTGTCATTCTCCTAAGCAGTATAAAATGGCCCCAAAGTTGGACAAGTTGGTGATTTTTTATTTCATATTTTGATAGAAAAAAACAAAAATGTAAAAGTATACAGACAATTCGTGTATTATCTTCTCGTGGGTGAAAAATTTTCATATTCGTAGTGTCGATTAATAAAGTCCCATCATTATTTTAAAAACATAGTGTTCCGCTAACTTCTGATGCTACTAGGGAGGCCCCTTAACGGAACAGATCAGCAACACCTTTACATAGTAAATGCAATATGTTGCACGTGGCAGTAAATAATGATAAAAACTCTTCTCTACAGCATTTACAAAAAATAATAATAAACCCTTGAATGAATGAATAATAACTGTGAAACAATACCTAAAATACAAAAAAATTAAATAATATTTTTTTTTGTGGTTTTTGAATACTGTCTGCCGACAACCTATCTTACCTAATATAGCAAATATATATATATGTATGTATGTGTGTGTGTGTTTGTGTGTGTAGGTGTGTGTGTGTGTTTGTGTGTGTTTGTGTGTGTGTGTGTGTGTAGAAATGTCCAAATGTCTGTAATTTCGCACGAACATTTATGTTATTTACACAAAAAGAACAGTGACAGTGTACTGGCTGACGTACGAGCGGGAGGCTGCTGCTGTGTTTGGCGGCGCGGCGCTGTCAACACCGAGCACTCGTGCTCTGATTGGTGTATCAGGTGCGCCCACGTGACCCGACTGTAGAGCGACGCGGCCGAGAAGGGGGGGGGGGGGGGGGGGGGGTCCGCGAGCCCGTGCGCCGCGCCGGAAGGATGCAGGAGTGGACGCGCCACTGCGGGATTCAGACCACACACTGCCGCGCCGCGCCGCCTAGACTCTAGAGCACTTGGTGGCATGGGGTTGATGTGCGCGGTGCCGTCATGTTTATTCCCGAGAACGACAGGTTGGCGACACTGAGTCAAACTTTAAAATGTCATGTCGGGGTGGATGTTGCGAACAGTATTCACAGAGCCAAAAAAAGGTGTGTACTTTTACAAAATATTCATTTTGCAAACCCGTTGCCAAGTAATAGTTTGTAATATTACAAGAAAGATATTGTAACTTTGTATAACACCTGACTGTGGTTACTTTTGCATATATGAAATGCTTTTTTTAAAAGATAATAATGAGTATTTATTACGAAAATTGGTGCGTAATTTTATATTTTAATTTATGCTTCATTCAAACATTATTTTTTTAACCTTGGATAATATAATCGAATATTCAATAATTTGACTTTATTTTGTTTTATTATGCTTATTAATGTGTGCGGTTAATACTGTAAAGTTATTCAGGGAACGGTTTACAAATAACTATCTATTGGAGGTACTGCTCGGACAACACAAAGCATCCGAACCCAGTATTACTAAAAAAAAAAAAAAAAAACATTACAGCGTGGAAATTTTGAAATAAGATTTATTTTTCATTCCAATGACGTCATATTTAGATTTCTCACGAACAGTGTATTACAATGTATAATACTGTAAAAATTCCTTAGGTCAATTATAGGTAATACATGTGGATTAATTTATCAACCTCGTCTGTTTTCATATAACATGCGTTTTTTTTTTTGTATCCTACTTGCTAGCTACTGTAAAAATGTTCCATTGGACCAAAGAGCGCAGAGTGCACTGGACCAACGTGGCTCGTTGCAGATACACTATCACCGGCAAAAAGAAAATATCCCAATCAACTAAAGAAGAAAGGGAAAACAGTCTGGAATAATTGAACGTTCGCCTTTCAAAGGTTTTTGTTTTCCAGAACTGATGGAATGAATAAACACATGTTTCAAATGAGTTTTTTCAAAAATTCTTTTTTTTTTTTCCAAGATAAGTAGTAGCTTGATGTAAGTTTTTGGACATACGCCATTGCTAAGGACTTTTTCTGTTGAAGAAAAACTAATAAATAAAATAAATAAAAATACACAAGCAAGACAAAAAACACACAAAATTAAGCAAAAAATTGCTGTTGTCAACAAGAATATAAACACCACAAAATATTCCGAAACAGAAATATGGTCAACAAACAAAGAAAAAACAAAGAAAAAAGTACTAAGTGAACAAAAAAAACACACAAATGATGACAACACAAAAATATTGTCGCACCTGTGTTTCCGTACCATGTGCGTCTCTGCCTGAGGACGGGAGCAGATAGCAGTTCCCGAAACGTCGCTTGTTTCTGTTTTGGTAAAACTATTGTATTTTTTTTTGTCTTTTCGTTCTGTCGTGTTTTTGTCTCCTTTCAACTGTTGTGCTGAATTATTTTGGTTTCAATATTTTTGTGTTGTCATCATTTGTGTGTTTTTTTGTTCACTTAGTACTTTTTTCTTTGTTTTTTCTTTGTTTGTTGACCATATTTCTGTTTCGGAATATTTTGTGGTGTTTATATTCTTGTTGACAACAGCAATTTTTTGCTTAATTTTGTATGTTTTTTGTCTTTCTTGTGTATTTTTATTTATTTTATTTATTAGTTTTTCTTCAACAGAAAAAGTCCTTAGCAATGGCGTATGTCCAAAAACTTACATCAAGTCATGCACTCCCATTGCACAAATCTTTTAAAGATAACATAAGTAGTAGCCTAAACAAAGTATGTTGCATCTAAAATTTTGCTCATGATTTTTAATTAATAAATATTATAATCATCATTACATGTTTTTTTAAATGTTTTAAAATTAAATAAATAACATTTATGTTTTTTAAACCATAAAGGAAATTTTATTTCAATCCTAGCATGAAATAAATAATTAAATCGTGGGAATACAGTTTTTAATTAACCGTTTGCATATTGTCTCAAAAGTCTTGATTATTTTAATGTCATTTATACATTTTAAAAATTATTTTTTAATATACTAGAAGTATGAGTTTTTCAGTATTTTGTTTAACCAAGATTTTATAAACTTATGAATAGGAATTAAAAGTTCTGACTTACTTTTCAAATTAAAAAAAAACTGGTAATTATTTTGTTGATAAAAACTTTTAATAACGAAAATAAAGTTATATTATGGATTTATTTGAATAATGACAAAAAGCTCGAAACATCTGAAGTAAATAATACCTCGTAAGTAAAAACTAAGTTGAATTGATGGCATCGTCCAAGATGATATAAAATACAAAAAGAACAAATAAACTAAAGGCGACGTCATAGTATTCTACTCAGGTTGTAAGGATAGGTACACATTCGAGGATTGTATTGAGAGTAAGAATTATGACGAGTGGTTGCGTGAAATTAAAGGTTTATTCGTGTGTGATAACTGTTAAACAATAAAATATTTTATCAAGCAATTTAAATTTAAAAAAAAAATTGTCATATGTCCGTATTTTTTCCACGCTTTCCACAAGTTATATAATGATTACTTTCTGTTACAGATATTTAAAAAAAAATTAAAATTATCTTTGTATTTTTTGAAATTAATATATGTTCTGGTTTCATGCGAGCGTTTGCCCTAGAGCGGTGAAAGTATGTATTTGACACTTTAATTTATTAAATACATTTGTATTGTAGCGACAATATTAAACATTAGGTATTGTACTTTGTAATTTTGAAACACATAGGTGACGGAATTTTAGACGGAAAAAAAAACCTTTTGGTCTCCGTTTTCAAGTACGATAATGCCGATCAAACACTAACAGTAAGTGCTTTAAAGGTAAATACTTTAAAGGTAACTTTAACAGCGCTGACAAGTTTATTTTTCGTGGCACTCAAGTCGTGGAGTGTACATTTCTTGTTATTTTGAATAAAATTAATAATATAACTATCGTTGGTAAGAGTAATTTCTTGGAAGGTACGGGAAGTCGTAGGGAACGAAAATTTGTAACTACGGTGCTGCCATATGTGGCAGTACCGTCGTTACAAATTTGCGAACAAAAAGTTACAATTTTGCGAACCAAAGTTCACAAAGCCAAATAGAAAATTTATAGTATTAACTGTTTAGTGAATTCTAACAAGATGGGCAGTATTTTAATAAAATTCCTTGTCGAAATTCAGGTACAAAGCCGGTATTTAGTATTTTTCAAGTCTTTTTCGCTTTTATCGGAGCTGTTTCATTATACACCTTAACCTTCCTCTGCAAATCGAATATTTTGATAGTCTACGTAGCTGCTCCGGAAGCGAATTCTAGCGGCGGGTGCGGAAACTACGTGTGATTCGAGTCAAGAAATTTAGCTGATAACACAATTTTCGTATATTTATCACGCTCGGCATTATTTTAAAGAATTCTACGTATTATAAGTTTATTTGCGAAATCAGAACACATGGTCTCATTACCTCGTTACCGAGGTTAGATGTTACACATCTCTAGCGAGTACCCTCAACTTTTTTTATATATATATTACTAACAGTGAAAATTCGATTTTCTTTAAATACTATAATCCTGAGTTTTTTTTATGGTTTTTGATAAACCAATATTTTATCAACTTAAAAATAGAAACTTAAAAACGATTATTTATAATACACCTATTAATTTATTTAGTTATTTTGGCCGCGCCCGCAGTGGTAGGGTGAGCAGCACGGGTGGCCGGTTTCTGTCCCGGAGCGGTCGAACAAGGACCTTGCCGCGAGGCCGTGGGTTTCCTCGGGGTACTCCTGCTTCCCCTCGCCTTCCGTCTCTGCTCCATCTCACACGCCCCCCGTCCCTCTACATCCTTTCCCAAATCCGTATCTAATAACATCTATGTACCTACAAAAAACTTTATATGTCAATACATTTGTAGAGACCTGCGAAATTCGCGGATTCATTCGGTGATAGGCTAGAATTCAAACACATATACCTCTTAGATAATTTTGCTATTGGCTTACTGTTTATCTGGACGAATCTCAACCAGTTATAAACCCTCAATCAAAGAAGGATCGAATCACAGACAAACCAGCTAAGACGACTTACAAGTCGGCAGCCAATGAACTTGCTTTATTTACCCGAGTGTACAGGGGTATGTGCAGTCTATCCTGAAGGCCATCGAAACCGCGAATTTTGCAGGTCTCTATACATTTTTTTTTTTTTTTTCATTTCTCGTCCTTTTCCTTTCGGCTCTCTTGTCAAGAATGTGCACGCGTCCCATGACCTAATTACTGTACAATTATTACTAATGTATCATAATCGGAGGGCTGATAATTATAGCCTGCGTCACATAACTTGTGTCAAGCTGTCTATGCACACCTCTACAACTGGTATTCTGGCAACAGTGCTTGCAAAACCACTTAATGTGGTTGCCACTACGTTCGCCAACAAACCTGTGATGCTTTGCAGGTGACATTTAAAAAATGGTACCACGGGTACTACGTTTGGGAACTGTCTGAACTGAGACAAGTTACGTAGCACACATAAAATGTCATGTTTTAAAAGTTAACAGCTAGCCTACAACATTGACACTGTAATTTTTTATTTATTTATTCTGTAATTCATTTAGTTCTCGTCTCCATATGAAAAGGTTGTCAAAATATTAAAAAGAATCATTTTGACATTTAATTAAGTGGGGAAAAAATACACAATTATTATATATGTTTAATTTCGGAAAATGATGCCACCTAAAAGGTTGTGGGTTAAACTTAAATATTAAATAATGTGTTAATAGCCTCCAAAGCTATGTGCCAATGACAGTGCCTTAAGGCAACTTGCGAAAGTATTTTCAGATAGTATTCCCAGTGTGTCAAAAGAAGACATCGTAAAATAGGGAGAACAGCTGCTAGTACGCCTGTACAATGAGTCGAGAAATGACACACTCGACACTTTGCGTTTTAAAGTGTTTAGTGAGAAAGCAGCTACTAGTTCCAAATGTGTACAACCAGAACAGTTACCTCCAACTAGTGGTTCAGCTCGTTTCCATTTCTTAAGGGTTTTCTGTCAGATACAAGAATGGAAGTGAATTAAGATGAATCCAGAAGAATGGGGACAACTTATGTGAGACAACTTACAACGTGAAAACGTTGAACGTTAAAGTAAAAACGGAATGCTCTTGGCCAGCAAGTTGTTGTTGGTCGTAGTGCGAAATTCAGCCACCAGCGCCACTTGTGTTGCTGTTTTTTTTTTCACTTTGTTTTCAAAATATACACTTTAATTTCACGCCCTCAAAAAAATTCCTTAATAATGTACCCGCTAAAAAATAATCCCCCTAAATAAATGTACCCCCTAAAAAAAATTACATCTTGGTTCCTCCTAAATTTGAGGGGGGAAATTGCCAAGTTGGCATCCCTGCCGAAAGACGGAGAAGTGCAGGATCGCAGGGGGCGGGAGGCCGGGAGCACACCGAGAAGACCCGGCGGCCAGCGGCGACGTCGGCCATGTTTCCCAGTTGCAAAATAAACAAATGCATAGAAAGTGAACACTGCGAGATGGGAGCTCGGCGCGATGTAGAGTCTTGTCGGAAGGCAGGTGGTCATACCGCTGCTGACAACACCCGCTACTGCCGGCGTCTCCCCCACACTTACCAAGTCCTGGAATACGTCATGCGTACGATAAAATGCGAGCACAAAACATATCCACTTTTCCCCGGTGTCCTTACCCTTTCCTGCGTTTCCTCCTTCCCCTGGGGCGAAGAAAGGTAAGGGTCGTAAAAATAAAGGAAAAGTCATAAATCCCTTACCTCGCGTCCCTGACTCTCCCCTCCCCCCTTTTACCCACCGTGGATGTATGCCCTCGTGCGTGCGTACAATAACGACAACGAACATTATTTTAGTTTAGTGTTCTAGGCGTATCGCGCGAGCCTGTTCCGTACGTGCGCAAGATAAATGCATGGACTCATAAACATATATCTTGGGATGAATCGCCTCGGCTACGGGATGTTCGAAAATTCCCTTGGTTTCTTTCTTGAGGGGGACTTGTACACGACAGAAACTAAGTGAAAAATAAGACTTAATGAAAATCAGGAGGTAAAAAATTTTTTGAGGAAAAAAAACTTCGCGACGGATGTTAACGTTGAAAACGAAAAGGGATTAATTACATTTTTAAAAAAAAACTCGACTTTAAGGAAGCTAGTAACGAAAGATAAAAATTAAAAAAAAAATAGCAAAGTAAAAATTGTTGATTTTTTTGCGAAGTCTGTCACATAAACAACTAATTATTATATTTATTAGCTCTCTTACTTTATGTACCTATTTGTTTCTCGTAGAGATAATACACAGCAATAATATAAAATATAGGTACTACACAATGAAACATCAATTAAAATATAAAATCAAGCGCCAATTTTCGTAAGAAATACTTAGGGTATTATCTCAAAAAGCGTATTTCATATAGGTAGACTTTGCAAAAAAAAAAATAGTTAAGTGTGGTACGAAGTCACAATTCCTTTCTTATAGTATTACAAACTATTTCAAAATGTTTTTTTTTCTGTGTGACGATGGCAACTAAAATGTCGACCGAAACGTCGGAAAACCTTCACTTTCGACGTGGGAAAACCACGAAAGGAGGAACGTCCTTCGAGCCGGATCCCAATACAACACGGAAAAAAAAAAAAGAAAGATATCGTATTCTTCAGGTCCGTCTCGCAAAGGACATCGTGACTTCACGAAGGCGCGCCGCCGCGCCATCGCGTCTCGTGCCACGCGCGACGCATCGGGATGTCCACCCGACGTGACGAAGGGCGTTAAAGACTGTCCGCGTCGTGGGTTCTGATCCCTCCCGGCTGCTTGTGGCCCGGGGGGGGGGGGGGGGGGAGAGAGAGAGAGAGAGAGAGACAGACAGACAGAGGCGCCCACTCGTGGGAAAAGGCTTGCAGGAAGGTCTACTGTTTGGTCAGGGTAACAGTCTCCGACACGGACTTGCCACCGCCGCCGATCCATCACACCGCCACCCGGGGCATTTAGTGTGTGCGAGACCAGAAACCGATGTTTCTATAACTCGCTTGATGTGCGGTTATGTTACAAGCGTTAATAATTTCAATACCCATACATTTACAAACAAAAATGAGTAAAATTTGAAGTTACTTGAATAATTTCCATCTATTGTTCTGCGTAAAATTTAAGGTGGCACCGAGGAAATAAAATAATAATCACAGTGGAATGTCCTATCGAGAAGGTTTACGTACCGAAAAAATTGAAATTTCAAAATAGCGGCTTTGATAACAGCTCGCAGAAAGATGCCCATGACGACAAGCAGGCTAGACCGATCCAGTACAGTAACGACCTTTAACCGACCTTTTTGTAATTCAGGTGCACCCTCACACCTTTGTTAGAATTACTTGGATGAACGGGCGGGGCGCGTCTCTTGTGGGATAAGTTTGGCCACACGGGCCTGTGTGTGCGCTGGCTTGTAGTGCAATGCTAGAAGAGCTTACGTGTACCTGTCGTCGGCGAGGGAGGGAGGGAAGCGCGCCCCACCAGTTAGATCGGCTAACTGACGTGATGTGGAGTCGTGATGGCGGGCTTTAAGAGGCTTGTAAGTGTGCTGGATTTCCAAGTGACCTAGTTGAACTCGGGTGTGACGAGCCGCTCCGACGAGACCCCTACAACACAGGACGTGCATGGGCACACAAACTTGGCGATTCTCTTGCCATTTAAATACTGTCGCACGAGAGGCGTTTCCCGGTCGGCTGTAACTGTGGGCCGACGAATATGCTTCTTTTCTTCCGTTAGGCTGGTTGGTTTTGGCCGGTTGATGATTTTGGACTTTTGTGATTGGTTGGAGCTGCTGGCCAATCAGTGACCTCGTCTTTTCTGGTTGGCTGGGCTGTCTGGCCAGTCGGAAGCGATCTATTTTTTTTGCTTCATGCTTGGCTTGATTTCGAAAATTCGCCGACGATAGGTCCACGGATTTTGCTCAGTCTGTAGCAATACTTCCCTGTTTATGTTTGATCCTCACCTGTAGCCCGAATGCAAACACTATAAAAGGCGTGGCTTCAGCTTCGTAAAAGGGCAAACAATTTTCACTGGCACGGGGCTTCGGTTTCTCTGAACTGCTGCGTGAGATTGTTTCCAAATACTGAATTTCTCTGCTCTTGTTTGATTCACGAAAAGAGGAATATGAACTGTTCGGGCCGATTTAATGTCCTGACGGTAAGTGACATCACTAACTGAAGAAAGAGCACAGGGGAAAAAAATATAGATGTAGAGGTAAAAAAAAAAGACGAAAAAAAATACATGTATGTGAAGTTATGAACTACAAATTAAAAGGAAAGCTTCTAATGAATGAAGTATTACCAAGAATCTCTTCAAAATGTTTTATTTAAATGTATGAATTATCAATGATTTATTATAGATATAAACTCTGGTGTACAAAAGTAAGAATCTCTGCTGCCTGAACGTGGTTGGGTGTAATGTTTGGTTCTAGTGAAGGTATTAGTCTTGGGAGTGGGCGCATGTTCTGAAGTTTAAAGTCACTCTGGTCAGCAATTGGTCAGCAGAACAAACCGACGGGACGCTTGGATTAGCCTCAAAGGACCTAGCTAGGAAGAATCGTAAAAATACTATATTTAATTCGTTACTGTTAAACAAAGATGTTAACATCACACCAGCATTATACCAAAAAAAGTTTTGTTATCCAAATGGGAAGGGACCTGAATACGAAAGCGAGAGGAGAGAAAAAAATGGGGGGGGGGGGGGGGGGGAAGTATTTCAATTTTTTAGCATGACAAAGGTTGCACACTACAACACCCTTACTTCTCACCAAGGTCACGGTGCTTAAGGTTATATTTTTAACACTAAAAGTAACTTAATTTGTATTTTTGTTATCCTTGTTGATATAATTGATATTTTTAAACACATTCTGCTGTAGAATATTTTTAGATATGAAATGTTCCTTATACAACCTTAAATCTTATTTAAATACTTTCATAAAATATTAAATGGAGTTTGCAACTTCTTTATGTGTATTATTTATACCTAATATCCTAACTTCCGCTTGTTTTGCTTCATATATGATTTTTATTAAGTCACTCTTAATGTTACTATTCATTCTTAGTTTCTTACCTCCCGTCCTAATAGATTCGGAGGCACTAATTATTTTTAATGAATCAAACCTACATTTTTAAACCCTTTGGGATGTAAATAAATAATTTATTGCATAGGTACATGTTTAGGACAAAAGTAATAGGAACAAAATATAAAAAAATGGTTTATAAATTTTTGTACAAACTTTGTGCTAGATGGATGTCTCTAGTTGAAGCCAACATTAGATTATTACATTTTTAGTGAATTGAATTAATTCTAATAAAATCTCATTAATAGCATGATTTTAGTAGCGTTAAGGTGCTATGTTGTTTAGTAAGTTCTATTTCTTTATTAAATTGTGTATTGCATGCTTTACAGTGTTATTTTGGTTATTTTTTCGCAGTTCACCATAAAATCTTGTTTCTATTAATTAGTGACCGAAAATTATTGTTTTAACTAATAAATCTAAATTGAAATTTAACCCCACTCATTATGTAACGTCTCATTTCTATCTTAAGAAAGTTGTAGCATGTCTACAGTGGTCGGTTGAAATAAATGATCGGATATTGGTACTGCCAATTAATTTTAGCATCGTAACTTATTTCATCCGGACCATCCTGGTAGTTAATGATCCACGGTTTAGCTCCCTAATCCTTTCATAATTTATTTGCGTCAACTACATAAATTCCCATTGTTGTGGTGCGGGAGTCTTTAGAATTCGCCACGGAACTTCAGGAGCGTACTTTCGAAGAAACCTTTCTTCGCCGTGTGCGAGAGTTATTTCGTCTCGCTTTCTCCCGCGATGCCCATTAGTTATTTCCCTCGAACCATTCCACAGCAGTAGCACCCTCTCCCAACATTAACACCCTACACCCAGCAACTTTAATTGAAACGTTCCTGCAAAAAAAAAGTCTGGTATTTTTATTTTTTTACCTTTCGGTGTTCGCCATTTCATTCTTGTCTTTCCATCATCTCCGGTGCTTTCATATTTCTTTCCTGGAGAGGCAGCCTGTTTCGAACCTTTCCACTCCCGCCAACGCCCTCCCACGGGCTTTGGTGTTCTTGAAATGTAGGGAGTCGCACCTTAAGCTAGTTGTGTACAAAGTTTTCGTCCTGCGTAATTAAGACCATTTATCTTGGGCCCCGGAGGAAGGCGTTTTTTTATTCTCCTCACTCCTCTCTTGGCCCGTTTGCGAGACTCGTTAATCTTAACTGCTCGGCGCTTGTGGTCCACCGCTGATGAATTTTTCAGACGCCCCTAGGGAGTCGCGACGCTCGGCGTACGGTGGTGTTACCGTCTTCAGGAGGCGATGTTACCGTCTTCAGAAGGTGGTGTTGCCATCTTCAGGAGGTGGTTTATTGACTTCGGGGGGTGGTGTTATCATCTTCAGGAGGCAGTTTACCGCCAAGAGGTGGTGTTACCGTCTCTGCGAGGCCGTGTTACCGTCGTTTAGAGGCCGTGTTATTGTCTTCAGGAAGTGGTTCACTTTCTTCAGGAGGTGGTGTGGTCGTCTTTAGGAGGCTGTGTCTTCAGCAGGCGGTGCTTGCTCGAGGAATAGATGCAAGCCACGCGTGTCCCAAACCAACACTGCTATAAATAGTGCGCGCCATTTGGTCAGAACACTTTTGAGTTCTCGCTAAGTGTCCTTTCGGTTGACGACGATGATTGGTTGATCGTCGTAGAGGCTTGTTTTGAACTCCCCAGCAATCGCCGTGGGTTGTCGGTTTCTAGGCGAGGGGATTTTGTCGTAGTTTGCCATTGCCTTCTGCTATGTGTAGGTTCTAGCACAATAAATCACTCAGTACTGAATCCGGGAAAGAAACTGACCAGACCGGGATTTCAACCCAGGACCCTTGTTCACCAGCCCGGAGCTCTAAGCGCTGGGATAACAGGCGTACTCCTTTTAGTTGAGAAGGCATCACAGTATTATACTATGTTTTCCTTTTAAGTTGTCAGTTTGAAATGTGTAAGGCAGACAGTGCTCAGGTATATCCTGGTGCAGCTATGGCAGGAATAGCGAACCTGAGTTTGACTCCAAAATATTTACTCTAGCTAGAATTTACTATAAATAATCAAAATATAACCTTGTCACTAAGAAAACGTAGCAAATGAAAATTTTTCCAAACTGTTCTGTGATAAGATTAGAGGACAAGCAAGCAACAACAAAACTTCATTTATGACGTCAAAATTTTATTTGTTTTGTTGCACCTCCAATCAATTGCACGAACAGTACCTGTAAGTATTCATGAAAATGTTCCTGCACGAGTAACGATTATTTTTGCAGAGTTCTCTGCTATAGAAACTCTAATTATAGTTACAATCACAATCACTGAAGCATTTGACGGCAATAGATATGAACCCAACATAAATATTTGGTTTCCGAAATAAGCATGGTTTTTTTTCAGGTGCAGTGTAAAGTATAAAATATATAAATATGCTCATCACTGACTCTGTAACGCTGTATGAATTCGGTTTTCATGCGCTTACGGTGTATCATTTGCATTGCTCTTTGCTAACTTGTTCCTCATAGATTTGCTGCCGAGTCCGTGGCGCAAAGATAATATGCATGGAGCATAGCGTCATATTTTCAATGATAAAGTAGCGAGCCGTGCCTTAGTTGACCACGTTTTGGCCGCGAACATATTTTTCAATATAATTTACGGTGTTGGCTTTCACTTGCAAATATGAGTCTACCAACCACTGTTGTGTGAATTTTCCAGCGCTAGTGATAAGATTAAATTTATGACGAATAGATGTTAAGGCACACTTGAATTGCAGCATGCTAATGTTTTTTTTATTATCTAACCTAGTATTCTACCAAAAAGTAGTTAAGCTGTGTCGTATATAACCGTATAACCGTGCTCTTAGACGCGAGCATGGTCTATTTTAATTGAAAAGTTTTCATCTGAATCGTTCGGCGGCTCGGAACGTGTTCAATCAGACGTCCTCGTGTGGAAATCCCGTTCGCCGACAGTGTCGGGGGTGCAGGCGAGCGTGTAATCTCTCTCCCTCTCTCTCTCTCTCTCTCTCTCTTTCCCCTCTTGACCCTCATGTCTGCCTCCCCCCTCCCCCGGCTCATCACTTATCACCAGTCGGCCACTTCAGACATAGATTACGTTACACGGCGGGCATGGAAGGCACCGGGGCTCTGGAGGGGGAAGGTGTTCGATTTATCCGCCGGCCGCCGGGCGTCGATGGTTTATAGGCGAGGAGGGGTGAGAAGGGGGTTGTCGAGCCGAGGGACGCCCATTGTTGCCGCGAGACACGTCGCGAGGTTGATTAATGGTCTCACTTTGGAGAGGGGGAGGGGGTGGCGCCCTCCCCTCCCCCCCGGGTACGGCGACAAGGGCCGCGGGGTGATACAGTTGAAGGCTTCCATGAGCTTCATGGGACAGTGTAAACAGGTGAAGTACATTCACGTGAACCTTCAACTGCGTGTAACACTATCCTAAAAATACTGAATAAATTATGCTGAATAAAAGGTTTTCAAAGAGGTAATCTAACAATTATAGCCAAGGATGGATGCAAAGGTTGAAGTAGCAAATAGTTACATTAACTTAGTTCGTTTAATCATGGGCAAAGGCCTCACGTGGTTATCATACAAATACATCATTCTTTCACATATAATTAATACTTGCTTAATACTGATAGAGCTAGTACACATGCCACGGCAAAATACGTGAACGCATATCTATATTTTCTTTAGGATTAAATGCTTGATAGAATACATAATATTAACTTGATAAATACTTGAAAGAAATTTTACAATTAAGTATTAACGCTTACACACAAGGATAATGAACACTAACATGCCTCATTAGAGAATACAAAAACGTCAAATGAACATGCAGGCGACCGCGGCCTAACCTACACTAGGCGGTATAAGCTTACTGTAAAGCATGATAAGGCATGATATAAAAGGAAAATTTACAAATTAATACATTAAATTCATTACGAAAAAACAAGTCCTAACGAAGACTGTAGACCAGACGGGGAGAGACGTCAAACAAACTATGCATGGTATTAATACAAAAACGATCAAGGAAAACAATAAATGCCAAATTGAATTTAGACGGTGACGGCCGAAATGGAATTTATAATACAGCTATTACCAAGTACCGTTTACATTACTGTAAGGGTCACCACCTTACAACACTTACGTGCATTCTCCCCGCTGTCACACACTCTCTCTAAAGCAAGTATCAGACTACATGCTTAATTCACGACCAGCACCGACTGACTGCTAACGAACAAGAAGAACCTTCAAGGCAAAACATCTAGTTTTAATTAAGCAAGAGGGCGCCACGCGCATGCGCGGACACCTCACGAGGGGAAGACAAAACACAGCACTGGACGCAGAGAGGGGGGGGAAGGTAGGAAGGGAAGGAGCGCCGAAGTCCGCCGCGCGGCGCGAAGTTCAAGTGACGCGCACCGACCACTTCAACTCCCCCACCCTTGACGAACGCAACCGCGAGCCTCGCCAACCAAGTCACAAGGACACGAGGAACTGCAGGTCCGGTCACAACTCTTGAAGTAACTCAAATGTCAAGTCAACACAATTCTATGTGTGTACAAATACAAACAAATGTTTCTAAATAACAATTTCTTGATATCTAACTGACGATTTCTTGAAGTGAGTTCAACACATTTCTCTGTGTATACGAATACAAACAATGTTTCTAACTAGCAATTTCTTGAAGTGAGTTCAACACATGTCTATGTGTATACAAATACAACCAATGTTTCTAGATAACAATTTCTTGAAATGAGTTCATGACTGGCATAATTTTCCGTGTAGGACACCTAGCAAGGATTCTCAGTGTATCCACAGAAACAAAGAGTCTTCAGCGTTTCCACTGAAATAAAGACTCTTCAGCGCTGAAGAGAAAGTTTAGAGTACGGGACGTCCCTAATAAATTCAATATCGGACAGCATCTTCTTCATCCCAGAGTAGCAGGAACAGCATGCCTTCACCCAGCGCGAACCCAGGGCAAGAACGGCGGGCGTCCCCACCGCCTGCCCACGCTCGACGCCTGGCAGGCAGGGCCGTCCGAAGCGGCCGCTGCAGGAGAGTCACGCACGCGTCACGGCCCCTCACGGGCAGGAGACGGCGGCGACTCCATGCCACCGCTCCTCATCGGTGACGTGACGGCGACCAACGTCCCAGCAAGCAAGTGACCTTGCAGACACGACGAACCCGGCGGGCGGCTGCGGTCACGCTATCTCGGGCAGGGCGAGGAGCGTCGGGTGCGCTGCGGCGCGAAGTCCTCTTCTGGGCGTGGCGGGAGCATCGGTGGGAGGAAAGGAAAAAAAAGAAAGAGAAGGAAACACGAACACCCAAACAACAACAAAAAAAAAACTAAGTCCAAAAAAGGGAAAAAAAAATTATTGATGAAATTTCTTTAATTGACCCACATGGGCCTTTTTATATTTTCTAGAACCAGAAGGGTTACGCAATAGGACCGTGTTGTCTCCCAAAAATTTATCAATCACAAATGGCCCAACAAAAGCAGAAATCAATTTTGAATTAACATTATCAGCCAGTTTTGGCAATTTAAAATTCTTTAAGAGAACCAAGTCATTAACAGCAAAACCATGAGGTCTCCGCGTAGCGTTATAAGAGGCGGCTACAGCCTCGCGGGCCTTCTTAAGATTACAACTCACATCGTCAAGCATGGCCTCCGGGGAATCACTGTCAGACGCGAGTTCCAGAGGCGGCAGTCCCCAGGAGTTAAGCAAAGGATGGGTCAACTCACGGCCCATGAAGGGGATGGAAGGGGGAAACCCTGTCGCCATATGGACAGCAGAATTAAACGCCACGTTGATGAATTCAAGGTCACTGTCCCACAATGACTGGTCATCCCTGTAATAAGCAGTTAGAGTG
Source organism: Bacillus rossius redtenbacheri (assembly GCF_032445375.1). NCBI lineage: Eukaryota > Metazoa > Arthropoda > Insecta > Phasmatodea > Bacillidae > Bacillus > Bacillus rossius. Next base: position 4,276,446 of record NW_026962012.1, on the reverse strand, counting down.
GCTTTAAGCACCTTGTTTACACGTTCAGACTGATTACCCTGGGGGCAATAGGGACTACTGTAAATGGGTTTAATAGCCCATTCAAAACACATATCCTTAAATAATACAGACCGGAAGTAACGGGCATTATCACAGGTTATCATAGCAGGAGCACCAAAAAATTTCCACACTTGCTCTCTTAAGGCTTTAACAATACTAGTCGCCTTCATATTTTTTAAGGGGAGTAGTAACACAAATTTGGAAAAGATATCCAGAACCACTAGAATACAAATATTTCCCTTTTTGGAGCGTGTAAGGGGGCCAAAAATATCCATATGCAGAACGTGCCATGGAGCAACCGGGGGATCCGCACAATACAGGCCAACCTTGGCACATTGCGGGGGTTTAGAAACCTGACAGTCTACACAGGACCTCACGTGGTGACGCACGTCTGCACGTAGTTCGGGCCATGCCAGATGCGCGCTGATGCGGCGGAACGTTTTTTCGATACCCAAGTGAGCACCCAACAATGAGTCATGAAAGTACTTAAGAACCATCGGACGAAGGGAGGCAGGGACCACTGCCTTCCTCTGCTTGCCAGACTTCCCTGTGTAATAAATTACACCTTGTTCCTCTACGTAGGGCGTAACAGTGCCATGATGCAAATCCCTGCGTATGTGAACGCACAGCGGGTCATCCTTCTGACAATCACGGATACTAAGAAAAGACTCTGGGAAGACCTTGCACACCGCGGCACTAATCGGCTCAGAACAAGATACTGGCAAGGCACTGGTGTCAAACTCCTCAGGGGTAAACATCCGTGACAACGTGTCAGCGACCACATTGTCACTACCCTTAAGATGGTGTAGCTTAAAGTTAAAGCGGGACAGCCGTAACACCCAGCGCCCTAATTTCCCTAGCTGGTTAGGGTGGTTAAATAACCAGCTAAGTGCCTGATTGTCAGTGTACAGGTCAAATTCCTGACAGTCCAGGTACGAGGCGAACTTCTCAACGCCGAACAAACATGCAAGCGCCTCCTTCTCATACACGCCGAGACGCCTTTCTCCGTCTGTCAACGATCGGCTAGCATAAGCTATGGGACGTAATCTATCATTTTCGAGGTGACCTAGGACGGCTCCTAGAGCAATACTAGACGCATCGACCTGAAGTGCGAACCTACGCTGAAAATCCGGAAGGATCAAAACGGGAGGAGAAGAGACAAGGGCCTTAAGATTATCAAAGGCTTTCTGTTGCGCGTCACCCCATTCAAAGGCTGTGTTTTTCTTGCGCAACTTATTCAACGGACCACAAACCGCAGCATAGTCCGGTATAAAGCGTGCATAGTAACCTGTCATGCCTAGGAATCTCTGAATTCCTTTGACGTTTTTAGGGGGCGGAAAATTAACTATGGGTAAAACCTTGTCAGGGTCCATAATGAGCTTTCCCTTAGAAATAATGTAACCAAGGAACTTAACATGGTCCTGGGCCAAACGAAGTTTGTCAGGATTAACAGTTAACCCAGCCGCTCGAAGACGGTCAAACACCTGAGTTAGATGTTGTTTGTGCTCTTCTAAGCTAGCGCTATAAACAATAATATCATCAATATAGTTAAAGACAAATTTATACTTTAAATCAGAAAGAATATGGTCCAGCACGCGGCTCATGGCCTGACTACCAAATGAAACTCCCATGGGCACCCTATTGAACTGAAATTGTCCCCAAGGGGTAGAAAATGCGGTGTATTTACGGCAATCAGGATGCAGGAGGATTTGATGGAAACTGGCGTTCAAATCGATGACGGAAAAAATGGCTGCCTCTCCTAGGTGTTGTAGAGCGCTCTCTACCGTCGGTAATTCGTAAGAGTCCTGAATGACCTTATCATTTAGAGATTTGAAGTTGTGAACCAAGCGAAATTCTCCAGCCTCCTTTTTAGGAACTAGAAAAGTAGGCGAGCTAAAATCAGAAATAGATGGGGCAATGACCCCAGCTTCCATGAGGCGATCGACAATAATCTTCATTTTTTGTAGTTTAGGGGGTGATACTCTGTGGCCTTTGGCCTTAACAGGCGTGCGATCCTTTAAATAAAACTTGTAGGGCAATACATCACACCTACCTATACGACTGTTTATTACGTCAGGATAACGACTGAAAACGTCCGAAATCAGAGAGTCTCTGAAGGTCATGTCACTCATGTCAGGACAAGACATGACTTCAGGGGCGGCATTCTGCGGAATTAATTTAATTTTTAATGAAGGGCGAAAGCCAAAAACAAGATGCTGATTAGCCACGTCAATCAAACAACGAGTTTTCCCCAGAAAATCCAGACCAAGGATAAGTGAATGACACAAACCAGGAATAATGTAAAAATGCCAGTTCCAGGAAAATCCGGCAATTTTAATGTGAAGCTCAACTGTCCTGTTAGCGCGTACTACTTCTCCGTTAGCTACACAAATAATGACGTCAGGGCACGTAGTCACACGGCTCTGCAATGCAGGAAATTTATTACATAAGGAATCAAAAAAATCAGCACTCAACAAAGAACGAGTGGCTCCGGAATCCACTAAAGCCGGGACAATATCACTAAACAAATTAACATGAACAAAATTGTAAAATTTATGAAAGGCGGCTTTTCTCTGACGACGATCGCGGCGACCGCTCATACGCCCTGATCGGGGCCCGTTTCCCGGACACTGATCCCTATAGTGCCCTGCGCGGTTGCACCTAAAGCATTTGCGTAAATCACGGCTCACAGCGGGCTGCGTGCACTCAGACACCGCGTGACCGAACTTTCCGCAGTTGGCACACCTAGACCGGCTGGCCTTACGGCCGGGCGCATTAGTGGGAGGGGGGCGCCTGTCGGTAGCGCGGCCGGAGCCGACAAGGGGCTCGGTTACACTAGCCGCACAATCAACGAGCTGCGGCGCGCGCGTAGCACGAGCAGACTGAGAATAAACATTCACAGCAGGCTGAAATTCTAAGTTTTTAGGCTTATAAAACCGCGATGTAGATGAAATGGGGAATTCCTCCTTATATTTTCTAACAGCGAGCAAGCGATTCTCCACTTCAGAGCTCCACTTGCGTAAAGCATTCAAAGTTGTGGGAGGACTAAGCATGGCGCTATGTTGAAGCACAAGCGGAGAGACATTCCCTAATATAGTTTGTACTAACTCAGTTTCCGTGAGATTTAAATTAAGAACGGCCGCATAATTGGCCACGGAATTAATGAACTGAAGAGTGGGCTCGTTAGGCAATTGAAACCTAAATACTAAGTCACGTTTACAGCTCTCAAGCACACGTGGAGGACAGGCAAATTGCAAAACTGAGCTTTTGAACTGAGCAAAAGAAAGATTCTGAGTAATTGCGTCAGTAAGTAATTGCAAAAATGCGGCTCCACAAAGACTCAGCAGGGCCTTTAACAATTCTGCCTCACTAACTAATTTCAGCCCTTCAAGACGTGATGCCGCACATAAAAAATCCAAAACAGCTCGTGGCTCGCAGCTATCAAGCCGAGGAAGAAGCTTAAGGTTAGAAAAAAATATTTTTGTGTTAAATTTTGAGTTCAAGGCGGGGCCAGAAGGGGGTGGGAACTGCCGAGACGGTACCTCATCAGCTGATTCCCAGGAGTTACGAACATGCTGGACGAGTAGGCTCCTCAAAACAGCAACAGTAGCGCCCTCCTCGAAGGAAACGCCCTCCTCGGAGAGGATTTGAACCAGCTCGTCACGGCGCAGACGATACACCCATCCCGTGACCGGTGACCCCATGGTGCATGCAAGACAAAAGAGAAAAACAAAAACGTTAATAGTCAGCATAACACAGCAGAGTTGCGCAGTTGAAGGCTTCCATGAGCTTCATGGGACAGTGTAAACAGGTGAAGTACATTCACGTGAACCTTCAACTGCGTGTAACACTATCCTAAAAATACTGAATAAATTATGCTGAATAAAAGGTTTTCAAAGAGGTAATCTAACAATTATAGCCAAGGATGGATGCAAAGGTTGAAGTAGCAAATAGTTACATTAACTTAGTTCGTTTAATCATGGGCAAAGGCCTCACGTGGTTATCATACAAATACATCATTCTTTCACATATAATTAATACTTGCTTAATACTGATAGAGCTAGTACACATGCCACGACAAAATACGTGAACGCATATCTATATTTTCTTTAGGATTAAATGCTTGATAGAATACATAATATTAACTTGATAAATACTTGAAAGAAATTTTACAATTAAGTATTAACGCTTACACACAAGGATAATGAACACTAACATGCCTCATTAGAGAATACAAAAACGTCAAATGAACATGCAGGCGACCGCGGCCTAACCTACACTAGGCGGTATAAGCTTACTGTAAAGCATGATAAGGCATGATATAAAAGGAAAATTTACAAATTAATACATTAAATTCATTACGAAAAAACAAGTCCTAACGAAGACTGTAGACCAGACGGGGAGAGACGTCAAACAAACTATGCATGGTATTAATACAAAAACGATCAAGGAAAACAATAAATGCCAAATTGAATTTAGACGGTGACGGCCGAAATGGAATTTATAATACAGCTATTACCAAGTACCGTTTACATTACTGTAAGGGTCACCACCTTACAACACTTACGTGCATTCTCCCCGCTGTCACACACTCTCTCTAAAGCAAGTATCAGACTACATGCTTAATTCACGACCAGCACCGACTGACTGCTAACGAACAAGAAGAACCTTCAAGGCAAAACATCTAGTTTTAATTAAGCAAGAGGGCGCCACGCGCATGCGCGGACACCTCACGAGGGGAAGACAAAACACAGCACTGGACGCAGAGAGGGGGGGGAAGGTAGGAAGGGAAGGAGCGCCGAAGTCCGCCGCGCGGCGCGAAGTTCAAGTGACGCGCACCGACCACTTCACAGTAGGTCCCGCGCTTATCGCTCTCTCTCTATCTCTCCCTCTCTTCCTGTCTCCTCCCTCCTTTTTCTTTTAGACCAACCTTTATACACAATGTGCGCCGCTCGTCCGGAGCTCGGAGCGCTGTCTCGTGACCCACTTCCACACGGGTCAGGTCAAACAGCGTCCGAGGCGTTTCTATAAATAAAATAATTGTTTTGATTTAATCACGGATGGATTTAGATAGAATTTTTATAACCATGACGCGCATAAAGTTTTCAGAATTTATATTTCGCAACTGCAGAAATTGTGCACCTGTTAAATATTCAAACAAATCTGCCCTCTTTAATACACAGGAGGTTTATTATTCGTGCATTGATTCGTCTGATGTATAGGAGAACCTAGTTATTTCATTCCGTCTTATTTCTGAGCCAATAGAAGGCTCTTAAAAAAGAAAAAGAAATAATAATGTTTAAACTTTTGTTTTATTATCCAGTTTTATAATGGTCCAGGGACCATTTTCTGTGACTAGTCAACGACTGGTATTAGTTTTTGTATATCAAGATTATTCTTGTGGGCGCATGTTTAAAGTAGGTGAGCTTACCCGTAAATGTACGAAGATAACGATGCATTTATGAAGATCCCTTGATAATTTGTAACCGGCGTTTTTACTTAAATTTAGGGTGAAATTAGTTTTAACTGAGTACATTGATACCCCAGGCTGAGGTTTCGCAACTTAACTTCATTTGCGCGATGTTGACGGGAAAGCGGTTAGGTAACATTAATTCAGCACCTACCCTAGAAGCTGTAAACAGTACAAGCATCCCAGCTGCGCTCTAGAGGTCGGTTAAAGGTCGTTACTGTACTGGACCGGTCTAGCCTGCTTGTCGGCATGGGCATCTTTCTGCGAGCTGTTATCAAAGCCGCTATTTTGAAATTTCATTTTTTTATGTACTTAAACCCTCTCGATAGGACTTTCCACTGTAATTATTATTTTATTTCCTCTATGCCATAAAAATGTCCACCTTAAATTTTACGCAGAACAATTGATGAAAATTATTCAAGAATCTTCAAATTTTACTCATTTTTGTTTGTAAATAAATGGATATTGAAATTATTAACGCTTGTAACATAACCTCACACGAATATTTTTTTTTTTTGGTGAGATAGCAAAACGTAAAAAAAGAAAGAAAGAAAAATACTGGTTTGGTTTACAGAAGAAAACTCTCTTCTTCCTTCCGTGCACCTGTTTACCTATGTTTAAAACGGAACTCGCAACTCTGAAAACAGAATCAGGGCTCGTGTAATACGGAACTACGAAAACCCAGCTCGTGCTTTGGAGGTTCATCCTGCGTTGAAATGTCCGTAGACATACGTACTGTAATTTCCGGCCATGCAAAGCCGAGCCATTTATGTCTGGTAAACGAATGCTGTTTGAAGGAGCATAAATATTAATGGGATACGTTCTTGTAGCGACGTGGAGCGAGCAACAGTTTCTTGTTTATTTTCTGTGCGACGCGGCCACCATGAACGGGTGTTTACCAATTCCGTATTTTTTTCCCTCTACATCTTGAACCTTAATAATTCAGTAGCTGGCGATTGAGGTTATGTCTGTCGCCCGCAAGCCGCGGGCATCGCTCACGCCGTGGCGATTGCTGACGAGAAGCCTAAGATATCCAAGTTCTGTCCCTGCCCGAACACGCCTGAATATTCACCTTCGGCCAACCTCGGGATTTGTTTTATTTTTGCGCAAGAGAAATGAATTCAAATATTAAAAGTGGTCGGTTAGATTAGCTACATTAAAACACCTTAAAACACTATGGACTGTTAGTTAGGTTAGTATAGCTACATTAAAATAAACAGAGTAATGTAAATATATATAAATAAACCCGAGGTTAGCCGAAGGTGAATATTTGGGCGTGTTCGGGCAAGGACATAACTTGATGTAGGCCTACATCTTAGGCTTCCCATATTTGAATACACGCCCCGACCCGTCATGCACCCGCGTGCGGCCAATCGCTGCGCTTGTTGAGCTCGCGTGACAGCGGCATGCAGACCGTCAGTGAAGTCGTTTCATTTACACACCTCATTAACATTTCTGGGTAATTGGGTACCAGCTGATTACGAATACCCCAATTATATATATGTGTATTCGCGTGCGCGCGTGTGGGTGTGTATGCGCGTTCAAGTTCTATGTCCAAATAAAAATAGGCTACCTAATCTGATATTTGACGCAATGCAGGCATCGGTGCACTTACATGCCTGTATCTAGTGTGATGACGGTCCTTTTTTTTTTTTTTTTTGTTGATGTACCAGACGCTGTTTCTTCATTATTTCCCTCGGTAGACACGTAACGATAGAGGTACATTCGCGCATATATAGGTGTGTGTGTGTATATATATATACACATACATACATACATACATGCACACACTAGCAGAAATAGCAGAACGCGGCAGACGTTTACCTCTGTCTATCTAAAATGGATGATTTGTATGTCATGTACATTCTATAAAGCGTTTGGAATAGTATTCCACTTGAAACTTGCTCACCAAATATTGATCACAGTCACAATAAATATTTGTTGTTATTTAGGATTAAGGACAGTAAAAATCACAAATTACCAATTTTTTTTTTGTACTGCAGTACCCGGCGTTGCCCGGGCTGAACACGGGGTGATAAATTGTCCGCGAGTTAAAGAAAAAAGGAAAGCGCTATACGACAGTGTGGTGGACATAGAGAAATGACACACAGTTGATGTTTGTATGTATATGACCTATGATTTTCTGTTTACCCATGGTGATCGGTTGAACGGTTTAGAAATTGATGCGCTGCAGCGCCATTTAGTGGCGAGTTACAAAAAAATGGATAGTATAAAATTCTTTTCCATTAAAAAAACTTAGATGTGCCACAAACTTGCATGGCGATCATTCAAACTGTGTCGGAGTTTATCAATACCAACATCCTAATATATATATATATATATATATATATATATATATATATATATATATATATATATATATATATATACATATATATATATAAACTCATTGACTGATCAAGAAATATCCATATTCTATAGACATTGCATATTGAATTTCGGGGTATAGTTTATTATTGACATCCTGGAGGTGCAGTATGAAAGATTAAACAAACAAAAATTTTTAGTGGTCTTCAAACTGAAGTTATGATAAAATAAGTTTTGCGCTTTTTTCCATATCCAAAAAAAAAGAAAAAAAGAGAGTTTAAAATTCTCTACGTAAGTACGTCTTAGGCTTTAGGGTCGCAAAAATAAAGTTATTTTTTAATAATTTATCTTTTTAGGTTTTTTAATTGGACTAAGGCCAAAACCAGTAATATCTGATTTTCAACATTTTTTTTTTGGGTTGGGGGGGGGGGGGGGGTAGCTATTCTAATAAATGTAATCTGGTATGGGCGTATGGTTTAAGATCATGTATATAATACACACTTATTTATAACGAAAATATGAACTCATGTGTATTTATATAGGCTATATATGAGATCCGAGACACAAACGGCTTAGATAGCTGGCATAGTTACATAAGTTCATAGTAGGTCATAGAGCAGCGCTAAGAAAGAATATTTTGCACGATTCATTAGGTATAATGAGCAGTATATGAGTGTTCTGCCTGTAGACGTCTGCTCTGGAGCAATTGTACCTGAACTAATGTAACATATTTGTAATAATCTAATCAAAAACTTGCGAAATAACCGAAGTGGTCGATGTCCAGTTCTATATGCAACTAGTACATTAAATTACTTTCGAATGGCTACTCACGAAAACGCTGCTCAAAAAATCATATAAATAATCTGTGTTCAAAAAAAATTGTTACAATTGATCAGATGATCATCTTGAGTGAGCTGGGAATGACTATAACAATGCCAATAATTAAGTCATAGAATAATACTTGTACAATGTATTTTTGTGTTTGATAAACAGAAATATTCATATAAAATTCCATATGTATGTAAAATGTGTACATTTACACGAAAAAAACTGTATAATTACAAAATAGTGTTCGAAGTAATACTGGGTTCGGATTCTTACCCGAGCATTTGTGCTTTGTGTTGTTCCAATAGTTAAAGTTATTTGTAGGGACCGGAAAAATTCGCGGATTCATTTCGTGATAGGCTGAAATTCAAACAAGTGCACAAATCTGCTGGTTCTGCTATTGGCTCGCGGTTTAACTGGAGCTCTCTGGGCCTATGAGAGACTATCGACCAAAAAGAAGCGTCGTCGAATCACAAGCTACCCAGTGGAGACGACTTACAATTTAGTAACCAATGAACACGCGTGTTTACTTGAGAAGTGCAGAGGATAATGGAGGCTATCCTAGAGGTCATTGAATCCGCGAATTTTTCCGCTCCCTAGTTATTTGTGAACCGTTCCCTGAATATCTTTCCGATATTAACTGCACACATTAATAACCATGATGAAATAGAAAGTCATCTTATTGAATATTTGATTAACTTTTCCATAGTAAAAAATTATGCTTGAATGAAACAATAATTATAATTAGAGCCATGGAAATTTCGCGGATTCATTTAGTCGCAAGCTAGAATGTAAACCTCCACACTGTCGCACTGTGTTAATGATTGGACCGCAGTTATCTGGGCACGCCCCTCTACGACCGTGAGCCAACGATGTCCAGCTAGGAGAGAAGTAAGCGAATCAGGTAGTGCCAAATAACAAGGATAAAAATGTTCTCGCTAAGAAATCAACCAATGGGAAAGTAAACATGGGTCGAGCACACCTATAACTTTTAATTATATCCTGAGGCCAGAGATATCCGCGAAATTTCCGGGGCTCTAATTATAATATAAAATTATACGAAATGTTTTGTAAGAAATACTATGTATTATATCGAAAAACGTATTTCATATATGCAAAAATAACAATAGCCATGTATTGTACAAAGTTACAATTTTCTTTCTTGTAATATTTTGAAAACAATTTTTGGCAACTTGTTTCTAGAGGAATCTTTTGTAAAATAATTTAGAAGGTTTCTTCTATGTAGAATAATTTCTCGTAGAAAAAAAACTTGTGCTTAAAATAGATGAGTATGTGATTTGTTTAAGATTTACGTATAATCTCATTTCACAGTTTTATTTTCAAGAAATCTAAGTTCCAAGCTAAATCCTGCTACCAGGATGAACTCCATACACCTATACACGACTAAGTCGGTGTCTATTTATTGTTAGGGGCATGTATTTTTCGCGAAAAGATCTGAACATTTATTAGACTGCAACAAGGTATATCCGCACCTGTGGTTTTTTCCTTGTGATTGGCGGCCGTCTGCGAGAGAATTCGTTGCCTTATTTGACCGAGTCACTCAGGACGCGTTTGCTTCCGCACTGGATTATCGTGATTGATGTTGTTACGAAATACATGTACCTGAAAGAAACTCACCCAATCACGAAACACAGACGATGCTACAGTGTTTTAACTTAGAACTAGTCTCGAAATCTTTTCGCGAAATCTGCATGCCCCTATTTATTGTTCATTGGCTGCTGTCACATTGTACCTTCCGGCCGGATTGCATGTGATTGGCTCATTTGAAAGTTGTAATGTTGGTAATGGTTTATTTTCCTTCCTTGGAGCTGGGTGCACATTCAAAAAAATATATATTACAGTAGCTCGTGCGCACAAGATCTGACCGCCATGTCTTCGAACCTACCGATTCACGATAGCGCATAGGACAGTCCCGTGCATGGGAGACAGGTCGTGCACGGTCGGTTCGCAGATGCACGACCTGTGCAGATCACCGACCGTTTCCCCTTCACTGCTTTGAACTCCCTCCACGAGACCTACCGCCAAGTATGGGCCCGCCCCATTGTCCTCATTGGCTAGCTCCCCCGGGACCCCTGGGGGGGGGGGGGGGGGGTGACAGGCCCGAGCGTCCACGGAGCGCTCATAACTTTGCGAGAGGTGAGCGCAGCTTGCTGTGCCACTACCAGCATATTGATATATTTTAAATAAAAAATATCAAAGTCACTGATCGTTTATGTTTATAAAATATTTCGTGAAATTTTGTTAGTAACAGAGCTTTTGAAGTTTAATTTTTACTAAATGGCCTTAGGTACACATTTTTTCAGTTGTTTTAATTTTCTGTTTAGTATATATCTAAATTGGATGAAAAATTTAATTTCTTTGGAGTCAGTATCAAAGCATTAAAAATACATACATTACTTTAAAGCTGGTCAAGACATTGTAACTATATTTTATGTTCTATTAACTATTAGTTACAATATTTACTATCTAACATTTAAAAAATGGCACTGTGTATAATACTCGATATTTAATTCGCATTTTTGTACCAAATGTTAGTGTTCTTGCAGTTTTAAATTCTATATTTACTTACGTGCTTGCCTATTTTCCTGGAAATACGTTTTGTAGGTACACTGACACTATTTGCGCCGTAACTATTGCTGATAACTAACCAGTTATTATGCTACGAGTTTATACAGTTATATATATTTATGAACTTAAAAATTTCTAGTTATTTATCCCTTATAGTTTAATTTCGTCAAAAATTATTAAAGAGCAGATAAGATTTTTTATATTTTGTAACTCATGTAAATAATTATTCTACTTGTACTAACTCTTTTTAATAATGAATACAATCAAACATTATATCCAAATATGTATATATATATATATATATATATATATATTGTATCACCAAAAAATCCTTTAATATCACTATTTTGCTTATACTTTGAATCACCTACATAAATGTTTGGATACTGGACTATGGTTTAACATTCCGCTAAGGAAAGTTCTTCTAAGGTTTGAAAAAATATATAAACTAAGAAAAAAGTTTTAATATTTTTTTAAAATTTTGTCAAAATTATCAGGTTCGAATTTTATATTATGTATATAATTTCACCATAAGACACATTATTCCTTAAAGGATTAGATGCATGGTTCCATTTTAAATGTTTTCTCTCTTTGCTTAACTATTAAGAAATGATCAAGTTAACAGTCTAAATGTCTCAAAACACTAATGTAGCCGTATACACAACACATGTACAATATTGAATACTTTTTTATAACCTTAAATTACTATACATAACATGTTTTATTCAAAAAAATATAGGACCAACTATTACTGCCAGGGTTGGAATAAACAAGTGTCGGAGGACGAAAAAATTAAAGCTCCCTTCCTACGCACAACATCGAATCCGTACGAAATTTTTATTAATCTTACAACGTTTGCCCAAAACTTTTGACTGAAACTAATTTTGATTGCATATATGAACCGTTGCTGCAAGGGGTTGAAAAAAGAGAGGTTAAATTACAACTAAAATCGTAACTCCCTTGGTAGGTTCACAATCAAATCCGTTCAAATTGTGAGTTCATTTTATAATTTTTATTCAAAACTTCATTTAAAAATATTTTTGATAATACGAGCTATTGTTGCAGGGGGCTGAAAAATAAAGGGGTGAATTAAAAATTTTAGTCGTATTTATTTTTGACAATCTGACTGTTAACACAAATCTTTGTCAAAAGAAAATTTTCAAACGACCACGTATTTGTGCGAATGATGGAAAAAAAAACTGTTTGAAGGTTTAAACCAATTGCATAACTACCAGGAGGCATAATAATAAATTCGTTTATACATTCAATGCTGGATGGATTCAGTTGAGAAAAAGAATATTTAATATATATTCACTGCTTGGAGTATAAGAAAATGTTTAATAGATATATATTTTTTAATATTGGTGAACATATAATTCATATAGTAGGTACATTCAAATTTGTAATTGTTTCAGGAATTTGTAAAAGTTTCCAGAACATTTCCAAAATAAATAATTCCTTACAAATCTACTCACGCATGTAGGAGGTGCCGAAAGGATTTTTTTATGTTGTCATGTTTTTATAATAATGTTGAAGTGTTAGCCTCGTTACAATAACTAAAATATATCATTGCCAATAAAGCAAAGTGACACGATATTAAAAATCTGGGCTAGAATTCCGAACCAGTCATACCGATTCATGTTTTCCATGGTTTCTGTAAATTACTTTAGGGATAAAAAGAGTTAGATTTTATTTGCAAGCCATGGCCAATACCTTCTGCAATATACCTGAATAGTATTAATGTGTGTTTCTGTCTCTAACGATCTCATGTTTACTAAACATTACCCACCCCGTTAAAAAAATAGTTGTACTATTTACAAGATGCGTATATAGAAAGATTGGTTTGTAATAAATGCATCATAAATGTTCGTTAAACTTCAATCTTTATGCTACTTTATTTTTCTCAGATGAATCGTATTGGCACATAAAAAAAAAGTGTTTTGTCAAGAGGTTCAAAAAGTGTGGATAACAGGTCGGATAGCCCAGTTAATTAAATACAAATTCGTGTATGGAATTGTTACAATGGTTTTGATTTTGCCAATATTGTGCTTTGTAAATAACAGTAAAGAATATATTAGTATCATAAAACGCATAACCAAAAATGTGTTATGATTGCGGTAGAAGGGTATATATATATATATATATATATATATATATATATATATATATATATATATATACTGTAAAAGTAAAAACAGTACTATTTTTAACCATGTAATTTTTTAATATGCCTTACTACAGATGAACAAGAATTTTGTTTGACAACTTAATGAAATGTTGACTATAATTTATTGTACCAAATGTTAGTTTTCTTGCAGTTTTAAATTCTATATTTGCTTACGTGCTTGCTTTTTTCCTGGAAATAGGTTTTGTAGGTACACTGACACTAATTGCGCCGTAACTATTTCTAAAAACTAACCAGTGATTGATAAAAAGAAAACGAATTTATAACAAACTAATAAACATCATGAAAATAATTTGCATTTAAAATAAATTATACTTTCATCACATAAAAAACTTCGTATTTTGAACAATCCAGTTTTCAAGTTGATGAAAATATATATGTAAACGAATAACTTTTAAAACCTACAAAATAGTTTTTTTATTGATTATTACTATTTACTATTAGCATATTATTTGTCTTTAGACTCTCATTAAATGATTTGATGCTTTCAATTTTTTTTGTTTACAACTTAAATACTCAGGGCGAACGTTCTGATATATCTTAAGTCATTGTTACACATAAGTATTTTAATCTGTAGTTACATTGCGCAGCCTTAGGGATAAGAAAAGAAAAATATTAAAATAAATATAGGTGTCAGATAACAGAGTATGAATCGGAACCATGTCATTGGCTCGAATCCCTCTAAAACATAAATTTAAGTTCATACAGAGAGAGACTTTTTTTTTTCCTCTCTGCTCTTCGGAGCAGCTTTGTATCCGGCGTTCAGAATGCCATGGGAGGTAGGTTGACAGCAAGATGTCCGCGACCCTTGAGAGTGGGCTGGACGCCCCATCGTGAAAAAGTGTTTTCAAAGACAGGGGGGCTAGAAAAGAAAGCGAAAGCTTCGAGCTAAATAGAGGGCTGAGGCCAGATTTGTATTAGGCGTACGTAACGTTATTAAAATTGAGGAAATGTAGGAAATGAATTTGAATGGCTGAATAAATGACTATATGAAATTAGAGTCAACTTATACCAACCTTCCTATTTACGTATTTATATTGATTTGGCAAATATTAATAGCTATTGATACAAAATAAAAAAACAAATCACATCAAATATTATAATTAAAATTTTATAAAGACATGAAATTTCAGAATAACTGGAGATAAGAAGTTCAAGTCAACTGATAGGCTATCAAGCACCACACATTTTTATTTTTATGTTACATTTTTGAGACTTCCTATCATTTTTGAATACAATTATAATTAAATTTAATTTATTTTTAATTTAAGTTTTTATTGCTACAAAAGTAGGTTTAATTTTCTTAATATAAATTAATTTATTCTTGTTATAATTATGCGTACCGGCCGCGTTAAATTTAGAAGCTGATCTCAGCTAAAAACTGAAAAGCGAAACAATTACATAAATATAAACAAGAACAGCAATTTTATATACAGTCTATACATAGAAAAAACTCATGAAGAAAGTGTGCAATTTGTTCTTTTGGAGTCTGTGTTTTAAATTCACTTACACCGTATGATCACAAGCATATCTAAAATTTTGGTGACAGTTTAATTTATTTTTTTGCCAAGGAAATAAACAGTCAATATTTATTTTTTGTCCATAATAGCTTTAAACTCCCAAAAATTTAGGAACAAATATCAGTAATTTTCAAGATGATATTATTACCTTGCTGTTGTATTAAGGATTTAACAGCGGTAGCTTTGGATTTTTATTCAATGAAAATCTAAGTCTACGTTTTGTATCCCTATTTTGAAATTTATGAACCAGAATAAATTTCCAACGTAACTTATGAAATAAATTTTCTGTGTGTTCTTTTACAGCTATAATTTCAGACAAGTAAATGCGACAGAAAATCACACTGTTCATGTCATGCTTTATTTGTAATATTTCAATATTTAATGTGATTGCAAAACAGTGGTTAAAAGTAAGAAAAGGCGTACTGTCTTAACTTTGCCATCAATAAAGACGGTAGGACTATTATTATGATTATATATGATTTTCTGATGCTTTTAATCTTCTGCTTTCTAGTTTCCTATGGCAGAATCTGGTTACATGTAATGTGACAATAAACAGAACAGCCTTCTCGGATCTCACTGTGACCATCCACTACCTTAACAGTAGTTAGGAATAGGGGATCCGGGGACAGGGGATCGGGGATTAGAATTAGGATGCGTGACCTTTGACCTCTGACGTCATGGTCTTGACCTTTGACCCCTGGCGTCACTTCCGGCCACCATCTTGGATTACATAATTTTGGGCCGCCATCTTGGATTACATCATTTCCTGCCGCCATCTTGGATTACATCATTTCCGGCCACCATCTTGGATTACGTCATTTCCTGTCACCATATTTTATTACATCATTTCCAAGAATTTCCGCTATCTTGGATTACGTAATTTTACGACAATCATTTTGTCTAGAATGTTCTGTCATTTTTAATTCTAGAACTTTCTATTATGTCACTACCAATTAGGCTTGAGGATTCGGATTTAGGATTTTACCATTATGCAATCACCATCTTGGATTACGTAATTTCTGGCCATCATTTTGTTTTTAGAACTTTCTACCATCACATCATAACTAATGGGGCTTTGAATTTTACTTTACTGTCGCCATTTTGAATTCTAGAACATTCTACCATTGCAATATAACTACCAAGACAGTTGTAACTAATTATTAAATAAATTTTAGATTCTGTTTTCCATTACCTTTCGCGGAGTTTATTAATCATTCACTCTACGAAAAACAACCCAAGTTAATATAGGCCTACCTAACCAACGAATTAATACAGTGTCGATTAGCCTAACACGAAAGTCTAATTTTTCAATACTTTGAATAACCTATAAGCCGTTCATGTACAAAGCCACACATACAGACCAATAGTCTTCAGTCCATGAGACCGAGTCATGTCAATATCAGATGTATAGGCTAGTAATTTCAGGACCGCATGACCTTCTTCGTTAGCTAATTATATTCAATTAATCCATCGTGACATTTTTTATACATACTAAAGGACCAAGTGACCTTGAAAAATATTTTAGTTACACCAAGAGGTTTTAAACTAGTAAATATTCAATCACTACATTATGTACTACGCGCAATCAACAAAATGGAAGCACCGTCAACGAAGAGGCAGCACATTTGGAAGCAACGCCAACGAAAAGGCGGCACATTTGGAAGCACCGACAACGAAAAGGCAGCACCATCAACGAAAAGGCAGCACATTTGTCATTGGCTCCAATAATCATTGGCTCCAATATTCATTGGCTCCAATATTCATTGGCTACAATATTCATTGGCTCCAATTGCTCCAAATGCTCCAACAGGCTCCAAAAGGCTCCATCAGTCTTTTGGCTCAATCAGTCTATTGGCTTTATCAGTCTTTTGGCTCCAATAGTCATTGGCTACAATATTCATTGACTCCAATATTCATTGGCTCCAATATTCATTGGCTCCAATATTCATTGGCTCCATCAGTCTATTGTTTCCATCAGTCTAGTGACTCCATCAGTCATTGGCCTCTACAGTCATTGGCTCCAACTGTCTTTTGTCTCATCAGCTCCAAATATATTTGGCTAGAATTCTACGAGTCTAAGAGACTATGAGGACACAAGGCTACGAGTCTAAATGGATCTAGTTATTTACGAGTTATACCTGGCTACGAGTCAGCATGGCTAAAAGACCCCATGGCTACGAAACTACATGTCTTTGAAGCTAAAATAATACAAGTCCACTCGGCTCCAACTACTCCAGCATTATGTTATTATTTACATGACTACTTGTTTACGTAGCTACAAGTCTACGAGGCTACTTGGATACGTAGCTACAATTCTAGGAGGTCCCAAGTCATCATGTCTATGCGACTACGAGCCATTAGGTTACGAGACTACGTGACTACGAATCTTCACTTTTACGAGACTGCGTGGCTACAGAGCTACCTAGCTTCTAGAACACGAGTTTACGTGACTACGAGGATAGAGGACTATAAGTCTGCATGAGTACTTGACTACGAAGCTACTCGTCTACAAGGCTCCAATTGCCGCATCTGTCTTCGACGGAATTTTCTTTTTGCTCCAACTGCACCACCAGCATAATGTTATAAGATTACATGGCTACTTGCTTACGTAGCTTCAAGTCTACGAGGCTCCATTGCATCATGACTACGTGACTACGAGCCATGAGGTTACGAGACTATACGATTGCGAGTCTTCAAGGTTACGTGATCGCGAGGCTATAGGACTACGTAGCTTCCAGAACGCATGGTTACAAGACTGCGTGACTAATTGGCCGTGTGGCTACGAAACTTCATGACTCTAACTGACTACAATAGCAACATTCAGTGGTGAGAGTTAATTTATCTCATGCAAAGGTACTTGTTGCAAGTAGTTCCGCTTTTCATCATCAGATGTCACCATATGTTGCTTGCAGGTAAATATTTATTTCTTTGCTGCATGACTAATTGGCCCCGTGGATACGAAACTTCATGTCTCTAACTGACTACAATAGCACCATTAAGTGGACTACGTGACTACGAATCTTCAAGTTTACGAGACTGCGAAGTTACAACGCTACGAAGCCTCTAGAAAACGAATTTACATGACTGCGAGGATGCAGGACTATAAGTCTGCATGAGTACTTGACAACGAAGCTACTCGACTACATGGCTCCAATTGCCGCATCTGTCTTCGATGGAATTTTCTCTTTTGCTCCAACTGCACCAGCAGCATTATGTTATAAGATTACAAGGCTACTTGCTTACGTAGCTTCAAGTCTACGAGGCTACTTGGATACGTAGCTATAATTCTATGAGGTCCCAAGACATCATGACTACGCGACTCCGAGCCATGAGGTTACGAGATTACGTGACTACGAATCTTCAAGTTTACGAGACTGCGAGGCTACAGAG
The DNA here is from genome assembly GCF_032445375.1 of Bacillus rossius redtenbacheri. Classification (NCBI taxonomy): domain Eukaryota; kingdom Metazoa; phylum Arthropoda; class Insecta; order Phasmatodea; family Bacillidae; genus Bacillus; species Bacillus rossius. Next base: position 4,258,100 of record NW_026962012.1, on the reverse strand, counting down.
CTTCGAAGCTTCTAGAACACAAGTTTACGTGACTGCATGGATACAGGACTACAAGTCTGCATGAGTTCTTGACTACGAAGCTACTCGTCTACAAGGCTCCAATTGCCGCATCTGTCTTCGACGGAATTTTCTCTTTTGCCTCATCTGCACCATCAGCATTATGTTATAAGATTACAAGGCTACTTGCTTACATAGCTTCAAGTCTACAAGGCTCCAAAACATCATGACTACGAGAGTACGAGCCATGAGGTTACGAGACTATGCGATTGCAAGTCTTCAAGGTTACGTGATCGCGAGGCCATAGGACTACGAAGCTTCCAGAACGCATGGTTACGAGATTGCATGACTAATTGGCCACGTGGTTACGAAACTTCATTTCTCTAACTGACAACAATAGCACTATTTAGTGGTGAGAGTTAATTTATCTCATGCAAAGGTACTTGCTGCAAGTAGTTCCGCTTTTCAACATCAGATGACGCCACGTGTTGCTTGCAGGTAAATAATATTTATTTATTTTATGCGGGATGTGGGATGCTCACTATCGATCGCATAAGAAGGATGGCTTCGATAGTATCCAAGGAGAAGGAAGTTCGTCCTTCCTGTTAGTGCTTCTCAGATTTCTTACAGTCCGCCATCTTGGATTGTGTTGTCACGGCGGACATCTTGGATGGGTGTGACCTTGACCTTTGATCGAAACCTCAGGAATGATCGCAAGCACACGGAAGAAACCATCAAAATATTGATAAGAATAATCAGGAGCACACGGAGAAAACCATCATAATATTGACATTGATAATCGGGAGCACATATGCTATGAAACAAGTGGCGGGGGTCAGTCTGTAGGTGGCTTCTGTAGAGTAAGGTAGTGTTGATTTTTTATATTTTTTGCCCTCACCGGTTTAGAACCACGGACGGGAATCGATATAATCAATCAGAATTCTAATAAGTTAATTTTTTGATGAATTTTTATTTTTTTATTATAATCGGATAATAAATAAAGATTTTCAAGATGGAGGCCGTAACGAAACATGCAACATTAATAGGATCCAATATGACGGTCTTAACATAAAGTGTAGCGATGACATAGTACTCAACCATGATGGCGGGCGTAACGAAACATGCAACATTTATATAATCCAAGATGGCGACCGTAACGATAAGTGAAACAGTGGTTTTTTGAGTCATTTTTGAGGAATTTTGAGGAATTTTTGAGTCCAAGATGGCCGCCGTGACGTCACAAATCTAAGATGGTGGCTCGGCACCGGCACCACCGCCTGGAGCCTGTTTCAGGACCGGCTATTACACACAACTTACCATATTTCCGCAATGTATACATGCGTGATGAACTACCACGCAAACCCAAGTTGAGGGAGTGCGCAATCGTAAATTTGGATGGTAAGCATGGGTGCGGGACACATTGGGTAGCATACCGAAAGGCCGGTAATGCGGCAGAATACTATGACAGTTTCGGGAATCTTACGCCACCTATGGAATTACGCAAGTATTTTCGTGACACTACATTTAAAATAATTATAAAGCAGAGCAGTTGCCTAATCAATGGAATTGAGGTCACTTGTGCCTCCGCTTCTTAGTTAACAAATTATGAAATAATATGCTTATAAAAGAGCTTTAACACAGACAAAAACAAGTCAGTTATGTCGATAACTTTATCCTATCGGGTAAAAGCTCGGAGCTCCGATCTACTTATTTTCCTGCCTTGAATTTGGAAGGCACATGGAGTATCGCATTAGTCGATTTTCAAACATATTTCTCCGTCCCGAATGTCGATAGGGCAAACTGTAAAATACGATATATGAAAAATGATGTTTTGAAAGTAATATCTGTATCCACGGGATCATATGAAATCGAGGATATCGCATTATACATTAAGCAAGCATTACTACTAGATGATGTAGAGTTTTATCTTCGTGGTAACCCAAACACTCGGTAAAGCGAGATGATGTGTAGCACTAATGTTGACTTTAGGGAGCGGGATACTTTAGCAGCAATGATGGGGTTTCAAAATAAAATTTACGAAGGGGGTAAATTACATGTAGGCCCTATCAACATTACCGAATAGTCTTCCTGTAAATGTTATAAGAGTAAACTGCAATTAGGTTAGCGGATCATATCTTAATGGTAGACCGAACCATACGCTACACGAGTTTAGCGTGCTAGTCCCTCCTGGGTTCAAAGTTGTAGAAGTGCCTAAAACACTCATTTACTCACCGGTCATTGGGAAGAGCGTACACGAAATTGTCGTCCGCATAGTCTACCAGGACGATAAGTTGATAAATTTTAGAGAGGATGAAATCACATTGCGCTTACACTTGAAGAGAGATGGGTTTTAATTTTATACGAAAAAACTATAAATTAACTGACACTACCAAACCTACAGTCAGTATAACACAAACCTCGAGCGTGTTAACACGCGCTAACATTCGTTTCTTGAATCAACTCGGGTATAAAGTGATTAGGAATGGATACGAAAATCCTGAACGTGGAAGATGCAGTTAGTTACGAAGATATTATTACAAAGACCGAAATACACTCGTACTTACCTTATCTTACTGGACCATATCCTCTGTCGTCGGAAATATGAATTTCTGTACAAAACCAAGATATATATACGGTACCTTGCAACTCTTTTTTGCAATTTAGAGGCACACTTTTAAAAGATGATGGTGATATTCCTACAACTACCAAGATCGTACGTAATGGTATTCTTCACATGATCAGTAAAATATCTTACGAATTAAATGGTATCGAGCTCAACCAAACGCCAGATGTGGGAATTACTTGTACTTTAAAAAATTACTCATCGCTAACCCATAATCAACTATCCGCGGCTAAAATGGTCTGATGGTGAATAAAACCAGATTACAAGTTGTCGTTATATGCAGGCGGAAGATTTGAAACTTGCATTCCTCTCGCGATGATGTTGGGATATGCAGAAGATTACAAGCACATCATAATTAATGCTAAGCAGGAGTTGGTGATACTTTTAGCCAACACCCAGGCAAATGCACTTCTCGATACAAGCAACCAACCGGAAAATGTAACTTTATCCATACACACTATCGAATGGCATCTTCCTCACGTTCAAGTGAATACGGCAGAACGCATTAGGCTTTTGAAATTTGTCGAGAAAGGTACAAATATCGACATTGCTTTTCGTTTTTGGAGTTTGGAAACCTACCCTAATCTTACCCAGTCTCAAAACATAAATTGGAATGTAAAATCTAGTTTTGCTGCAGTTAAGCCGCGATACATTATAGTAGCATTTCAAACAAACAAACGAAATGATATAAGAGCAGACTGCTCTACATTTAATCACGACAAGATAAAAAATATTAAAGTTTTGTTAAACTCTGAAAGTAACCCTTATCTGGATATGAATGCAGACGTTGAAAATGGAAGATATTTGCTCGCTTACCGGATGTTTGCACAATATCAGCAATCGTATTATGTTCAGTTACCATCCCCGATATTATACCCGAATTAATTCAAAAGTATTGCTCCTCTCTTTGTATTTGACGTGATTAGACAGGACGACCGTATTAATACTGGAGTTATAGACTGCAAACACTGAAGCGTATGCTTTTATTATGCACGATAGGCTGGCTACATATAATGTCCGGGACAAAGTAGTGTAAATACTAGTGTAAATGCGGAAAAGAGTTCAGTATAGTATCTGCCACCAACATGTTCGTTAATATCCAGGGGTTCATGTCGCAAGTAGGATTTATCATCAAGGAAATATGCATAGCATATGTCGACGGAAGCACCTTATCTCGTCAATTCTTACCGCCATTCCCCTGGTATCTCCTCGACCGCAAAAACCAATCTACAAACAGATGGCTGAATAATCATTACCAATTACAGAAGACTTAGGGCTCGCGGGCCCCAAATTTCGCAATCAGGGCACATGCTAGCTGAGTGAGCCCCGAGTCGCTCGCTCCCCAAGGGACAAAGCCCCCTGTTTCACCACAGAGCGACTCAGAAATATTAGCACGAGGTAGCACCAGATCTATGGTCAGCTCATGCCACACATCAGTATGTGCGATGCCAGAAAACCAACAGAAATTTAAAGCCTGCTACACCGAAAATTTCTGGAATGCGACAATATGATAATTTCCTGTATCCCTAGGCTAGAGTCTTGTTGCTGTTTCACTTTTAGGCTAGCATAGTCCTATTTATGCTCGCTGTTAACATCAGTCGTAACTCGGATGTCTTCGACTTATTCATCATTCTCTCCCCTTTTGCAATGGTTACAGTCTACTTTGCATGGTCAGTGAGGTAGGGCAACAGCATTGCTGTGAGTTTGGCCCTTGTGGTGTGTGATTTAGCAATTGCATTGCTGTATTGGTTCAAGTGATTTGTTCCTTTGTGTGATAGAATTGCAAATAACACATAGTGGAGCATGGTCAGCGTACAAGGAATAATCTCCTACATAAATATTTGTGAAAATGCTGCAGTGCCTTAACTACAGCTGGAAGTTCTTTTATATTAATTATTTACTTTATATCTTGGATAAAGCTTTGTTGTGAACTTGATACCTCATTCGCTTTCATTATGACCCTGGGAAAGTACAGAACCCAGCCCATGTCTGCTCGTTTTTATTATGATAAATGTGGGCAAGAATGGAGGCAGAACATAGTGACTCCTAAAGGTTCTGAGAGGTAGCCTCACACCATGAAATCCAAAAAAAAAAAAAAAACTGTATCTTTTCCTGAGTCAGATGATGTGGTGATCGGTCAGCAGCTGCGAACCTAGTCAAAAAACCTTTATAGTAAGCACATAGTCCTAGGAAACGCCTTACATCGTGTTTATTTTTGGGTTGACGCCTCGCCTTGATGACTGAATTTTCTTGGGGTCTGTTCACATTCTATTCGCCGTTCAGAAATGTTGTGAAATAAATTATAAGTACAATAATTTGAGTTTTTGTTCTTGTTGGCCTCATTTAAGTAAAATATGAGTGTATATAACTGCCTTGTCAAAAAATGTAGTTACATTCAGAATTTTATCCACCACAGCACAAATTATTAAAATGGGATAGCCTATAAGTACCCTACTTATCTGTGTAAAACATAAAATCGTTTTAAATAATGATTCCTTTCACAATCATTTATATTATTACCTATGTTATTTATAACTTACCACGATTTTCTTGTTACAATTGGTAACTTCAGTGAATTAACTAATTTTAAGCCTAATTTGTTATTTTCTTACAAACAGAAGACTATTTGTGCACCCAATGTTTACTTGTATATATGTGTGTTCCAGTCCAGAAAAAAATCGTCTACCTAATTAATATAAAATCAGTGAATAAGTAAGACCAGGTGTTGAAAGAATTTTGAGAGAGATCAGCCAAATATTAAACAGATTTTAAATTTTTTTAGAGAGCTGCAACATGTATTTCCTGTAGGCTATATCTAAATGGAGTTTTGAAATTTTAAGACGATAAGAAACAATACAAAGTTTAAATATTTTATTCTCAAATTCAAATTAAAAAATAAAGGCTAGCTGACTGATTTTTAAGACCCATACTCCATCATTCCTCGAGTTTTAATGGTAAAGATACATTAGACAAATAAAACATTTGGTTTAAGTATATTATTGTGTCTTTTTGATTACAATTCAAAACTGAAATATTTTATTGAAAAAAATTGGGACAATAATTAAGTATCCTATAATGCCTTAAAAGCCACAAAATAAAATATCCAGTGAAGACTCCGAGATACATCGAAAGCTTCGGCCACACAGAAAGCTACGCATGTTCGCTATATTCGCTGCAGCAATTGGCCACACAGTCTAGTTCACGATGTTGGGTAGACGCATGCCGTGGGATTCAAGTGATGATTCGATGATGATAATATTCTGCTGGCATCACAGTATGTAAACGTAAAAATGAAATGAGTCCATGCAGTTTGTCCAAAAATATATTAATTTGGATAATTTCATTATTTGATGTAGTAGTTGCATGAGGAATAAATACATTACAGTTTCCTATCATACTATTGAAATCTAAACACAGACAATATCTTGCATACACTGCTTACTATGGATTTTAACGTTCTTATTATTAAACATGGCTATTTTTGTACTTCAATCAAATTTTTCGTCGACGTGATAGGCTACCAATTGTTACTTTGACCACTGGGGTTACTTTGACCAAAAAGTAATAAAATATTGTAGCACCTCTGGTTGCAATTGTATGAAAATTATCATATTAAACATGGTGTACTTTCCATTGTGTGACCTCTTTTAAATGTTCTCTATGGACTAAAAACGTTTTACATAATATTTCATGTTTATATTATCTATGATGTTCATCTGTTATTTTTGATGCTAATTAGAAGCCAGATAAAATCTGCATGATGAAAGAAAATCTTCACAGTTTCTCAGTGTTTTACGATTTGGTAAGTACAAATTATTTATCCTGAATGGATTCCAATAAATATTTACATGCTACTACATTGTTTTGTAAATCTGTTCACAGGAAGATCATGGCAAGGAAGTATATTAGAGAACTACTCAATAGGAGATACAATAGTATTTCTAAAGATGTCTTAACATTGCAATGGCCGAAGTAAAAGCAGGAAGAATGTCCATAACACAAGCTGCAAAGCACTTCAAAATTGCAAAAGGTACATTCATCAACCGAATGCACGCAAAACATGAGCAAAAGGTAGGTAAGCCTTTATGGCCCTCTTAAAAAATACTGGCGCCAAATTCTTGATAACTGGAAAGATGGGCTGAAAAAGAAAACTCAAACTCTGTCAAAAGACAGTTTCCCATCATTGTTAAAGGTTTTGTATGACAAAGTGAAGGGTCCTGGTGAAGATGGCTGTAGTCAAAACATTATATCTGGATTAAGAAAGTGTGGTATAAGTCCTTTTAACCCTGATGAAGTTTTGGAGAAATTGCCCCAGGGAGGAAGTACAGATTTGGAAGAAATTATGCCTAGGGTTTCTGAAGTGGTGGTTGAAATGCTACAAAACATGAGGCATGGTAATGATGGTACTTCACAACCCAGAAGAAAACGCACCAAGGTAAATGTAATACCTGGGAAGAGTGTCGGAGTAGAAGACATTGGTAATAATCCGTGTGGATCATTTTCCAGAGAGGACAGTGGTTCTTTTGCCAAAGAGAAATTGGTTGATGATCCATGTGGATCTGTTTCCAGCAATGACAGTGATGTCAACAATTCTTCGGAACCATCCACAGAACAGGCTACAAACAGCGAACAGGCAACCAGTTCACAAAATATCAACCCTGGTGATTTTGTGGTCGCGTGGATACCAACTATGCACAAAACACGCAAGATTTTTTGTTGGGGAAGTTACAGTAATTCACAACTCCGAATTGCAAGTGAAATTCCTGAAACGACATAGGAATACTGGTAAATTTGTGTGGCCTGAAATTCTTGACGAGAGTGTGATTTCAAGGGATCAAGTTGTCAGTGTGCTGAGCAAACCCGATCAGCTGAAACATGGTTTGCATTTTTCACAGGATGAACTCAGAGGATTTGATATAATCTAAGTGTGTGTTACTGATGTGAAAAAATTTGAAAACATTTCTGTTCAAGTGTTAAATGTTTTACAAATATTTTATGTGAAATATTGGTTCCTAGTTTTTAAATATGTCATTATTAAAGTTGCATGACACCTATAATTATAATATTTTAATATTTTATGTTTGGCATTCTTAGTTTGAAGTAAAACAGCATGTAAAATATAGTATATAACAATATTAAAGCTACATTTTATCATTTAAAGGGTCAATCATTCATCCCTGTGGGGTTACTATGACTCAGGATGCCTCAACCTGAGGTTTTTAACACGTGGTCAAAGTTAACCCACACAAGGGATAACATTGACCACTTAGAAAAAAAAATCCTGTTCCAAATTAATGAGTGATAATTAAGATGTACACATTTTCACAGTTAGCTTAAGTGCCAGCCCCAAATGTGCTATGTTTGGTTTTACTTTCTATCAATATGCTTACGAATTATTTAAAAAATTTTAACAAATTTGGTCAAAGTAACCCCACTTGACGGGTACACAGAAAGTAGGCTACAGTGAAATTCCGGGCGGAAACAGATATTTTTATTTGCACATTCCCGAAGCCAGCGACGTTTTTAGAAAAATAGCCGAGAACCAAACACCTGGCGTCGTCCAAACATAGCCAACATAGTGAACATAGCGAGCATGGCGCCCTGTGTGGCCGTAGCTTACCTCACTCACACACCTGTAAACATACATGTCAAGTCACGCTTTTTTCATTAAAACTAATTGATTTGTTTATTTGTTTTTCACCTGGATCTTATTTTAAGCTCATGCATTAAAAATTTTTGTCATACAGAATTCTAGTTAATTCTGTCGCTGTTGAACACATTTCTTATATTTAAAGATTAATTATTTTCTTTTTAGTTCATACAACATTAGAACGTGTTTTTGTTTAGTTCTTTAAAAAATAATTTAATAATATTATCAACGGCTTGGATTAAGATTATTTTTCAGTCTCCTTCAGTATTCGTGTCACTAAGTGATTTCCATCGTACATTTTTATATACTGCAATATTTTTTTATTCTCGCTAAATGCTGCAGTTTATCACTTTGGGTATCTGGTTAAAAGCACTGCTTTTTAACAATTGTTTATTATAATGGTACAACATTGGTAATATTAATACGAAAAAAAAACGTTTTGGCCAGTGCGCCTGCAAAATTATAGAAATATGAGTTTTTCCCAAGTTATATTTGCATTTTAACGAAAAAGATTTCTACTTGATTTTTAAAATTTATCAGATTTTTTGATATACTCAACTTAAAAATTATATATTTTTTCCCTATTTTATAGTATGAAAACTTTAAAATTGAAGGAAGGTTTTCCGGTTTTAAAACTCTTATAGTTTTCAATAATTTAATATAATGTTCATCACACTGATGACTTAAGGATAGTTTTGACAGTGAAATTTATTTTATTCTCTAAATTACATTCATCAAAATATATGGCCAATCTTAAAAACTGAATAGTTCTTTCCTTACTTTAGGTTTAGGTTTTTTATTTGTGAGTCAGACAGGTCTCTAGTGAGAGCAATCCCCTGCAGGTGAAGGAAACACGCGGCTTATAGCCGCTTATACCGCGGTAAACTTTTGGCATGTTGTTAGCATAGTCGGCTGTACCACTGTGCAAAAATTAAGCTTTGGACAAATTTTTCACAGGTCTGTGCCTTTTTAAGTCTTGGTTTCCTGTATTATTAGAGCAGCAGTGGTGGGAAGTTTAGGAACACCCTATTACGGGACTTCTTTGAAGGGGGAAAGTGGCTGGGACCCCCGCGGTGCGAACACAGCTGCAGCCTCGGCCACTGCCCGCCAAAACAACCCTGGTTAGGGGGGCGCTTTAACTACCTCTCTGTAACTTCTGGTCCCCTGATACTTTCTCACAAGGAACTACTCGAAAGTACGCTTTATTTATATAACTTTTGTTTATATATTTTTATATTTTTTTCTTTAACGGTTCCTTATTGGCTTGACCATTTCAGTGGGCGCCATTTTGTTTTAACTTCCCCTCAAAGCCCCCACAGCCCACTACCAGAGTGGGGAGAGAGAAAAAAACGGTTGTGAGATGCTTAGGTCGTAGAAATGAAATAGCACCGTCGTGCACATAGGAGGGAAATGAATATATTTTTTATTTCTGTTACGGACGAATGGCAGCAATGGCAACCAATGACAGCAGAGTAGGAAGTCATTTTGGCGGGACTAGAGAACTTTTTATATCAATCATTTTGTGGCAAGAAATTGTCAGGACATTACAATGCGCAGGTGTAATTAATTCCTGCTTTAAAAATTAATGGATGCTATCTTTATATATATATTTCTTGTGTGCGTGTGTATGTCACTGAACTCCTCCTAGACGGCTGGACCGATTTTGATGAAATTTTTTGTGTGAGTTCACGGGGAATCGAGGATGGTTTAGATTCTCAATTTGATATTTTATCTCGATTCTGAGTTAAGAAAAAACTAAAAAATGTAATGTGTGTCTTAGATATACAAACTGTTAGTGTCATTTCTCTATGTCTGCCGAGCAATAGCTTTCAAGCCATTACGTTACGTTTTGCTATTGTAAGGAACTAAGTAGAGAGTAAGAAAAAAAAAAGCTCTTGACAGTTTGTAGTGTCGCCATATTTGTTTCAATTTTCAATACCGTTTTTGTATATTACAATTTAAATTGCAGAAAAAAATCATGTTTCATAGACACATAAATAATGAGTGTGTCATTTCTCTATGTCCACGAGGTCTCGCCGCGTTATTTTCTCCTTGGGGCGAACCCGTCCGCTTGATTAAATAAACAGCTTTTATCGTTGAATGATTTCATGATATATTTCATGAAAATCCGCTCTCATAAAAAAGTTAGTTTTATAGACATTGAATAGGTGTCCTCTCTCTCTCTCTCTCTCTCTCTCTGAAGATCAATCTATGAATCGTTACAAATTTATTTCCTTTATTTTTTTAGTTTGATTTGATACAATATGATTTCACTAAAAAATCAAATTATACCCCTTCCTATTTTCATTTCCACATTACGAAGTTTCACTTCTTCCACGTGGAGGGACTCCACGCACTATTTTTTAATGATGCCAAAGAAGTAGTATAACTTCACATGCGCGTACCTAAGTACACGCACCTATTTTTTAAATTTAATTTCTTCTATATATATTTTTCCTCCCTACCTAGGTCACTCATAATTCTTTTAAATTTCACGTGTATGTTTTCAATGTCATTCGAGTTGTACAATATTTTTTTTGTCAAATTGGTCATTATTTATACTGTTACGAACGTTAGCAAGGCCACGTCACGCGCAGGTGCACGCCGTAACATGAGATGTGCCGTGCGCACCTGGGTCGCTGTTTTATCTCCCTCCAGCCCTCCGCACTCCCCGCGCGGCGCCCTGCCTTTGACACGTAACTGACACCGGACAGCTGGGAGTTGCGCGAGCCGCCGACACGTGTTTTCGAGAGATTTCTGCCGTCGGGACGGCTCGGAGTGACGCGACTGGCCCCGGCCGCTCTAGTGAGTTCCAGAAATTGCGGCTGATAGATAAAACGAGGACGGCGGCCTCGAGAGAGTCAGTTTAGAGTCTGAGTGAGTGAGTTCAGTCGGGAGTTCTCCTGCGGCGGAGTTTCCGGGCGATAGTGCCGCGGGTGCGGCAGAGTGGCGAAGTCCCTGGACGAAGGTTCCAGGGCAGGGAGTGAGTGAGTTCAGTGGAGTCGGGAGGCTCCGGGCGGTTGAGTCGCGGGCGCGGCGTAGTCCCGGGCGAAGTTGCGAGTGAGTCGTCGTGTGGGATCTCGGCGAAGGGTGTGACGGCGGCGGAGTGTGGCGACGGAGTCCCGGGGCGGAGACCCACGAGGGGTGCTGCGGTCAGAGTTGCGCCGGAAGTGCGGCCCAGCGAGGTGTGTGAAACGAGTGACTGGGGAATTGGCATTTCTTTACCTGTAATTAATTATCTGCCAATTTAGAAGATTATTTGTAAGTGACAAGTAGTGGTAATAAATAAAACTGTGTGTGTGAAATAAAATCTATTAATTAGGCTATCCTTTACGAACCCGCGGTAACTCGTAACAATACTTTGTTTCATTTTGGAAACATACGTATTTTAGGTATTATGACAAATAAAAAAATAGTTTCACTAACATTCTTAGGTTTTTATTGTGTGGATAGTTTCAAGTTTAATATTATGTAGGTACATAAATTCTTAAACTTTTAAATTTCTTCGAAATTTATTCATAGGTAGGTAGGGCCTACTAATATTTTCTATTTCTCAATATTGTTATTTTTTTTTACATTACCTACTTATTTGCAAGGAGTTTGGTTTAGTGTTTATAATTTATCTGCTGAGCGTCAAGAGTCTTAGGGCTGCTGAGACCAATGACCAGAAATATTTATCAATTATGTAATATATTGCTGAAAAATTTGAATTTAACTATTTCAGGAAAGTTTTTTTTTTTATTAATTAGAATAGTTACGTGTAATTGCCATATTCCTTTATTTCATATTAAACATTATGTTTGGTTGAGTGTGAGATAATTTTATTTATGTATGTTTTAATTTCATTTAATTTCTTATATATATATTCTTACCTACCTACTTCTATTAAATTTCAGGCGGATGTTAACATTGTCATTCCAGTTATATAATTTTTTTGTCAAATTAGTTGTTATTTATACTTTTTGTTTCATTTTGGACTATGTTTTTTTTATACATAATTCAAAGATTTGTGGTGTGTACAGGGAGTGATGTCTCTATTAATTTCTATACTCCTTTGGATAAGCGGAATATTGCCACCACAGTTTTACATATAAAGAAATCCTACAAATGTTTTAAACATTATGACAAATAAATATAGTTTCACAAACATCCTTAGTTTTTTTTTTTTGGTGTTTATAGTTTGAAGTTTAATATTATGTATGTACGTAAATTCTTAAACATAGAGTTATTTATTAATTTATTTAGATAATTATTAATAGGTAGGTAATAAGCTTTCTATCTGTCAATATTGTTATTATGGTAGATAGGAGTACAGTAAATGCCTACATTCTTATATTCCTTTATATCTCTTTCGATTTGGAGTGTTTCCGAGCCATTCGGGGTCCTCAACGTCAACCCCCCCCCCCCCCTCCCAGGTGGTTAAAGCCCCAAAATTTCGAAAGTTTAAAAAATTTGAAAAATCTATCTCTTTCGATTTTAAGTGTTTTCGAGCCATTCAGGGTCCTCGAACCCCCCGCCCCCCTCTGGGAACAAAGCCCCAACATTTCGACAATTTCAGGAATTTCAAATATCTATTCTTTCGAGATGGAGTGTTCCAAACCATTCGAGATCCTGAACATCCACTTTCCGCAAAAGTGAAAGCCCCAAAATTTCGAAATATAAGAATATATATAAATTGGATGTTGGCATGTATGTCGTCATTAACTGTTACACCGTTTGACCGATCGCCATGAATGTTGGCACATCGAAGTGTTTTTATCATGGAGAAGGTTTTTATGCTAACAATTTTTTTTGTAACTCGCCGCTAGATGGCGCTGTAGCGCATCAACTTCTAAACCTTTCAACCGATCGCCATGGGTAAACAGAAAACCATAGGTCACAGATACACAAACACTAATTATGTGTCATTTCTTAATGTCCACCACACTGGACATATCGCTATCCATTTTGCTGTAACTCGCGGACAATATATCACCCGGTGTTCAGCCCGGGCAAAGCCGGGTACTGCAGCTAGTTTACTTATAAGTCACTAGCAGAAATTGTAAATAAAATAAATGTCGTGGTTAGAATGGTTAACTAAAAATTTTATATGACCCTTTTTGTTTATAGATTGAAAAAATTGTTCTCTTAAATTGCTGGTCAGAAGTCACTGGATAGTCATCATTTGATAGTTGATATTGTTACTTACTAACACTGCCAACAGATGTCGAATACATCGCGAAATTTAAGATATCAATTTGTGAACCGACTTCGCACAGGCCGTGTGCACAGTCCTGCGCATGGCCTGCTGCGCACTCGCTTGTGTTTTGTATCTGTGCACTCAGCCTGAGACGTTTCATACCTAACCTATATGGTCCAAGAGTAAATGATACGCACACCTTTCTCCCTCCAAATAATAACACGTATTTGGTAGGTTTTAATATTTATTACGACGTAGTTAAATTGTAAGTATTAATGCGTGAATTGGTGCCAAAAGAATTGAAAAAAAATAATTATTTATTTGCATATATGCACATAACTAATTTATCACAGGTCTTTTATTTGTTAGCGTTTCGTATTCGAGGATAATTTAAGTTGTCACTTCAGCGATATCCAGGAAAGCAATCAGTTGGCGATGATCGCCTCTAGCATGAATGCCGTGTGTAACATGTGTGTTTTCTCAGAAACTGAACGTCTGAAAACCAAGGTGAGAATAAAAAAAGGACGATAGTGTGAGTCCGAGAGGAATTACGTGTGAAGCTAAGTTGTCGCTGTCAGGTTTCATTCGAGGAATTTTAATTTTTTTTTTGTATAGTTCGTTAACGGCGGGTGAAGGAGGCGCTCGAGTGTCTGCGTAGTGTTGGGGAGAGTTAAGGAGGGGGTTAGCACAAAGCCAGAGGTTGTTCCTTATCGGAGGTTGATGGATGCCTCTCGGCGGAGATGATCCGGGTGACGGACGGGACGGGATGTGACGTCACCCCGGGGAGGGGAGAGGAAGAGTTGTGGGGTCACCCCTCCTCCCCCCCCCCATCATGTTGCCCGCCCTGACCCTCTTCTCCATGCGTGGTCGCGTGACTTGTCTCGCCTCGCATTCAGCGGCTGTCAATGTCGGGGACCCAGGGCGGTCTTCTGGGAAAGAAGGGCGGTGTCTGCGTTGTATCCGAAGATCGCGGCGGCTTCATCGCCACACATCTGCCCTCTGCCCAGTCTTTACTTCCAGGCTGGCCTGAGCCTAAGTTCCAGGAGGAGGGAGGGGGGCAAGGAAGCCCGCGATAACCCCCCCCCTCCATCGAGGAATTAAGAAGCCCCTAACTGAGGTGGCCCGCTTGCGCTTGCAAAACCGTGAATGTGAAACAGGGTCGATGAAAGTAAACGTCAAAACTATGTTTTATGGAAAACTTTATGATTGTTTTAAAGTTTACTGCTCATTGCATTCATATAGGCCAAAATATGGGCAGTATACAACATACAATCACCCTATCCAAAGATGACTTGTGTCGGTTAAAACCCACGTGCAAAACTCTGGGGGACACCCCCCCCCCCCCCCCAAAGCGAATCCTACAGATTTTCACCTCTTTATCTGTATATATATAAAATCAATTTATACCTATAATATACACATATATAAACTGGAAAGTAAAGGAAAAGTTAGGGAAGTTGGAAATGGTCAGCGAAAACTAGGAAATTTACTTGCAATCCTGAATGGTCACGGAAATTTACCCATGTTTGTATTAATGTTTTGGGAAAATACCAGACTCCAGTTTGACATCACCCAAGTTATGAAAACTTTTTTTTCCGGATGATGTGTTTTAGTGCGTAGTCATACACATTATAAAATTGCGTATGCAAGTTTCTTTTTGAATTTCCATTTTTGTTCTATATTTATAGTTTCAAATAAAGAATGGTGTTTGTAAACATTTGGAAGTCTTGCGTAATGCCTGTTAATAGTGTTTCACATTCCAAGATTTTTGAAATCCTTAGTTAAAGGTTATAATTTTAGGAGATTCGTTATCATACATTGGTCAGGGTAAAATATCAGTCAAATATGGTCAGCATTTGTCTAGCGTGATTTCGGACTCAAAAACACGGAAAACAGGAATAACGTTTGCCGCACCGGAATTCGTATCATGGTCCTCCCGAGTACGAATTCAGTGTTTTTAACATCTCGCTGTATGAGAAGTTTCAACAAAAATAATGTTAACTTTGGAGTACGTATCTGACACATAACTCAAAAACATCGTAACATAGAATATCATTACTTGCAACTATTACAATTAATAATTACTTTATTTAGAACAATCATACACTATATATTTAAATTAATAATACACTATAAAATTTAATTTAAATATTTAAATAATATTCAGAACCTGATCGTACTAAATGCTGAAATTTGAAAACGGTGCAACTTATAAAATTTTGACTTCAAACCTTACAGTGAAAAAAAAAATCAGTTTTTTTCAACGTAGACCACGTAAACCTTATTTTTCAACGCTAAATAAAATATAATTTTGCCTGAAAATTTTTTCCAATTATGAATTGTTCGAATTAATTCAATATTTCAGTAACTATGTTATTTAAAATAAAGTTTCGTAAACTGTGCTAAATATTTTTTTTTTACTTTAAGTAATGTTAGTATTGACAAAACTATTTCGCAGTCCCTACAAAAAGAAATTTTACAACTTTCTAATGGGCAGGTTATTTAATATACAAATAACCAGGAATATTAAATGCACAGTTTTTATATGTTTCCTAATGTATAAAGAGAGGGAGTTTGTTTGTAAGAAGCAGAAGTGATCTCGGAAACTACTAGACCGATCTCATTAATTTTTTCTCTGTTATAAGTATACATTTTTCCAGCTGGACATAAGCTATGTTTCATTAAAAAAATGTGGCGTCCATAAAATGTAGCAATATTTGTAACTAAAGCTGGAAAAAAGACCAATTTGACAGCTTTCTTGGCTTACGCTAACTAAACCTTTACAGTTATATCAAAACAACCATGTCGCTTCGGCACCTGGTTCATACATGCTTTAGAAATGTGCTCTTATATAGATTTGTGTGTGTATGTATATATATATCGCAAGTGAACATAATTTTCTAATCCTAATTTAACTTTTCTGTAATTATCATTGTCATATCAATACAGTATAAGTTAAATGAATTTAAATTTAAAAGCCAGATACTAAATACTTTTGATCTTGACATTAATGAAGATGTCAACATTTATAATGATACTTTAAATTTTCTTTGTTAAAAAAAATACATCTACCTGTGTGAAGCGTGATGTAAAAAGGAACGAGAAAAAACTTGTTAATTATGCAAGCAGTGTTGATTCAACAAGTGGTTAGTGTAAAAGAAAAACGATTAGATCGTCAACCCAAGATGAACTTAATGAGGCAACTTTGTAATGGTTCATTCAGCGTTGCCTTATTTGAACCGAGCCACTCAGGACGCGTTTACTTCCGCACTGAATCACTGTGATTGGTGTTGTTACAATCGATATGTACCTGGGAGAAACGCACCCAATCACGAAACACAGACGATGCTACAGTGTTTTAACTTTCATCTAGTCTCGAAATCTTTTCGCGAAATCTGCATGCCCCTAATCATCAAGTTTGAAATAGAAGTAAGTGAACATGTATGTAAGCTGTGATATGGTCTGCGGTGCATGTCCCAGAGACCTTGCACTGGTCTGTAGGATTCTCATCCTTAGTTTAGAGTGTGCATTTTAATGGGCACTTATTCTCTTTACGATATCTGCTGTAAGTAATGGCCTTGTTTTTATGAACTCTATTGCCAGATATACTCAGAGAGCACATAATTTTATAATACAACCTTTAAGTTGTAATGAACAATTTTTATGTACCTAAAAAAATGTTTCTATGGACAGGAAAATTTGGAATGAGAATTGTGGAAACACATGTTTATACTGTGTGTTATCAAGAGCATTATCTGATTTTATTCAATTCTTACTTCTATGAAAACTGAAATACGCCGTCTGGGTTTAAACTGTTTTTCTCATAAAACATTTCTATATAATTTAATATTAAAAAAAAGTCTCGTTTTAAACATAGCACATAATTAATGGAATGCCTATTTATTAATAGCGACCGACTACTACAATTAGTTTCTCCTGTGAAATAACAATTGGTGTTCAGAATTTTTTTATTTTTCAAAACGTATACAACGGGAACAATACTGTCGAAAGACACAATTTGTGGTCTACGAAAAATCAAAAAATAGTAAATTTTAAATTATATCAAACCTTATTTTAATAGTTGTTTACAAAATAAATATTTTAGTATTAACACATCTGACAACAGTGAGCGCCATTTGTTTTTTGCTGCAATATATGAGTTAAGACAGACCGTGGTCTCTCTCCTGTATGCTCAGAAGAAGACATACTGGCGCATTTCGTCTTGTCCGGCGAGAGGCCTACGCTCGTTCCAAGCATGTCACATGAAATATTCACTTTTCTTGCCTCTTGTGCCCCTCCCCCCCAACCACCCCCCCCTCCCCTTTTTTTTTTCACAGAGGGTGTGACTTGTCGCTTGACTAGAAGGCAAGATGTGGAGAAAGATGAGCAGATCTATCTCCCCTTTCCCTTCATTTTTGTGAGCTTCTATATTCTGGCCGTACAAAAAAGGTATAGTGTTACTAGCTGCAGTACCCGGCGTCGCCAGGGCTGAACACAGGGTGATATATTGTCCGCGAGTTTAAGGGGTATTGATCCCTAAATTAAATGTGCTCAGATAATGCTTGCCTTGCGTTCAAGTGTTTCTTACATTAAAAGTGTATGTTCTTTTAACAAAACAAATTCATTAGCATTTTTTTATATATATTTTAAGCATTTTAATTGTTATTTGACTCATATTTTGCTGGAAACTCCAGCTTTAAGCAGGTGAAAAATTTTCTTGTAGAAACTTGATTTTTATTAAGAATAAAGTATATGGAATGCCATGAGATAATGATTTTCTTTAAATAGTGCTTTAAAATGTAAAAATATCTAGTTTTAAATGCCTCTGTAAATCTCCTTTTTCAAGTTGACAATCAACAACTTTCAACACTAAATTAAAACGAGTTATGTATCAAAATGTTAGAAAAACTTTAGCTCAGAGTATTCTTCAGCATTTAACGAATACATATATTCATGGATTCTGAAGTTTAATTCCTTCAATTACTTGCTGGAGATGCTAAGATAAAGGCTTGCATTCTTCAAACAGATCTAACATTCAAATACCGTGCAGTGCAGCCCTCTCGCGCCAAAGAGAAGAACTACTTGGACTCGCCACGCCTTCACCCTCTGCCCCCTCATCTTGGTTGTTTGAATGGAGCCAGACTGTAACATGACGCGCTGTCGGTGGTGGTGAATCACTTGGTCTGTTCGCTTGCGATAATGTGTGGACGGGTTGGAGGGAGGGGTGGAAGGTAGGGAATGCACAGAACAGCGTTGCCTGATGTCCTTGTAGTGGGACAGCTGAGTCACGAGCCTGTACTGCCGAGGGCTAGACTGCTGAAAGGCAAGCGGCAGTTCCGAGTAGAGGTGTAAAAGTAACGAAAAAATGTGTACCCGTATGTATTCGTTACTATAACAATTAGTACTCGTTACTTTCGTATCGTTACTCGTTACTTCTGATACCGCATGACATGGTACATGCTATGTTATGTAACAGCATCGAATCGAGTCGTATTTCGTACGCGTACAGTATGACGTCGCGTAAATAAAAATAAATCGAATATAAACAATTAAAAATATTTGATAATTAACAGCTTTTGTTAACCAAGAAACAATTAACTCTCATTAGAGCGGCTTTATTTAAATATATCTTTTAAGATAAGAACATAAAACGTGAAAATACGCGATTATAAAAAACAAAAACATACATATTTATAATTTGTAAAAAATACTTTCTTACGTTGTTTCTGTTCGAATCTAAAACTTTGTCTACACACACAATACCTTTAATAAACAGTAAAAAACTTGGATGACGAATTTCCAAATTATACTTTTATTAATAAACAAACATCGTTCTTTGTAACGAATAAGCGCGCGCATGCGTGAAACATACGAAAGATGCGAGTAACGAAATGCATTCGTGTGTAACGTTTCGTTACTCGTTACTAGATGCCGCACCCGTTACTCAATAACGAATACATACGGTTTGCTACAGCTCTAGTTCCGAGCGATACGGGGCACGGGGCGTTGTGCATATAAAATAGTTTTTACTAATCTTGTGTGAGGTCGTAATTTGCAACGGGTAATGAGAAGAGTTCATAATGAACTAATTAACAAGTCAAATATGTGTGATATCGCGAAAACTTACAGCTTACACCAAACAATTAACTAAATAAACACCAATTAAATTTTTGTATTAGTCATTGCGTTCATTACTTAGGTTATCGATTGAAGTTCAAAAACAAACAAAAAATAAGTTTATGAAGGAAAAGCAATGGTTTTTTTCTTGCTTCGATAATTTTATCGTCTTTTGTATTTGCTTAGAGTCGTTTTATGTTTTACATTGCTGTAAGAGTTGTTATTTTTTACATTTTGTGATAAGCAGTAATGACATGTCTGATATCGAGATATTATTAACTACAAACATGTACCGGTCCGTCTGGAGGGGGAAAGGGAAGAGACAAACGCCCAAAAACTGTAAATAAATAAATGTATTTATTGGTTAAATTTAAAACTATAGGCCTAATGCTAAGCAACATCTGAAATTTCTTCGTCAGATATACATGGTTATGAGATGACTTAGTTATACTAAAAGTGTAAGACATTCAATACAAAAATATGTACTAATCAGTTCAATTATAATGTCAGTTTGGAAAGGACATTTTTTCTTTGCAGATTTTCAAATGACTCGAGTCACTCCATGCGCCATCTTTCAAAGTGAAATACAACCTCAGAACTCTTAATGCAAAAAAAGTGGCAGTAAACTTTTCTTGATTCATCATAGCCGTGTTCTTGATTGAGTACAGTGATTTTTAATTAAGTATTATTTATGATAAGCGTTGACACAGGGAAGGGAAGGGGGTGTGTATATGATATATATATATATATATATATATATATATATATATAGTACAATTTTAATAGAAAAAAGAAGTAAGAATATTCACGACTTAAGCCCGTATCACACGATGGCAGTTTCCTTGGAAGGTCATCCATGCCAGCTAGTATGGATGGTTTAGGAGTTGAAATAGCAGAGCGCTAGCCGTTTTCATGGATGTTTTTGTAATCGGCCGTGTTCGAATTTATGTGGATGGTTTCGTACTTGAATATTTTAACCAATCAGAATGAATGTCCCTAGTTTTGAAATCTGTAATTAACTTTGGAGGAACTGAAATGTTTTGATTGTTTTAAAATAATGGTGAACATATATTTCTAATGAAATCTAAGCAGTTACGGCAGCATTATTCGAAAACTTTTGTTTTTGAAACTTGTAATGTAAATGCTCACCCATTTTCGATCGTTTTATGAATGTTAATAAGTGTATTTGAAGTGAATTTTAAATACTCAACTAGTTGGACCATCGTATAGTTAGACATAGGCCTATATTAAAATTACGAGATGTGTTGTAGGTAGAAGATAAAACATAGTTTATATATTTTCAAAACGTGATGGCTTTTGAACATTATTTAATTTCATTTCAATTAAATTTCACCACGAGTGAATTAGGCCGTGTGTGTGATAGTTTCTTTCAGAGAAACATACCTTTCTAGCTGCCAGCTAGCAGTTTTGTTGGAAGCTTCTAGCGGAATCCAAACGAAACTTTCCATCGTCTGATACGGGCTTTACACTATGCGCGCATGATGTTACACGCCACCGAAACATTGTTGCTAATTTATAGGGGAATATTACCAATTGGCAAAGTGGGAAAAATATAGCTCGAGAACGCACAGATTTAGGATGTTGTGCGAGTTGTTTGAAAAAGTTTGACAAGATATATAAAGTAATAAGCTAATGTGAAATAGTGGAATTATGTGGAAAAAATAATTCGATAACTATTTTATATTAGGTAACATTACTGTAAACTTTCAAAAATGAATTTATTTCTTAAAAATAAATTATTTAGGAATCCAAAAAATATATATAAATTATTTCATGATTTGCCTATTATTAAATTGTACATAACAGGTTGTAACTTGTACTCAAGAACAATTGGTACAAAATTTTTGTTGAAAGAATTTAATAGTACCCAATGAAAGTAAAATTTATACGACTCGTACACAATACGAATATAATTGGTTCAGACAAAACTTACATTATTTAAATATTTTAAGATAGGGCCTATGTACATTATTTCATTTGTGCACACAGCTACGCTATTATTTGATACTTCCTTATCCATCGTTTGGAATCAGGACAATATTTCCAAACATACGCAAAGTTGCTGACGACTAGTGAAGAAATTTAAAAGTTTCGAACTAACAAAACGGAATAGGTTAACGACTCTAGCCACAAGTAAATGTTCTCAAAATTGTATTTAAATGAAAAAAAGTCACAAAATATAATGTTGGTTAAAATATGATAAGCAAAACACAAGCGAAACTATGAAACAGCAATATAGCATGAAATTTCGTATTCTCAACGGAAAAAGTTATTTACAAACAGTAAGGTATAACCGAGCATACACACACACACTTATTATTACAAATATAATTTTACAGAATTAAATGCACAATAAGTACCTACATGCTTGTTGCATAAGATATTGATAACTGGCAGCATTATTGTAATTTATATTCACTTAAATGCATGTCATTGTTCCGTCATAATCATTAAATTAACAAACACAAAATGTATAAACGTGGAACCATTGAAATTTCAAAACACTGAACTATTAGAACAATACCTTTGTTATTTCTTAACACTAACAAAAATCAAAGTAACATCAAATTTATAACATAAGTATACAAACAAAAATCGTAGAACACTAAAGACAAAATTTGTTACCAAAACATTCTTCTTAGCAAGATAATACAGACAAACTCAAAAACATTTCTTATTATCCTATTACACATCTACACATTAACCAGAATATAATCTTATGTTGTACAAATAATCATCTACGTATTGGTTATTACTTTTCTTTGTTTTTCTTGGCTGCCAAAATATAATCTGGTTCCCGGACTTTCATGCCTCTCAGAATGCGACTGTCTGCGATTTCAGGTAACAAACACCGCATGAAAAATCTGTGCAGTTTTGGGAGAAGTTTTTCTTCCCAAAACTTTTCATCTGGCGTTTCTCGCAACACTTCGATTCCACTATCACTAAACAAAATGACATCACAATACTGTTTTCGACTAATCATAAGTTGACCTTGTATCTGATACCAATACTTATGATTTTTCTTTAGTTTCAGTGACCCGTTTTCGGTATTAACGCAAAATTTTCCTGTTTTTGCTGCTTCCGATATTTTGGTTTTCCCGATTGATGGCAAACATTTCACCTCCACGAGTCCGTTATCGCCCACCAATCCGTCCGGACTAGCTCCCAAGTAAGGCAGATCCATTCTCACAAACAGACCACATTCTTTTACCTTTACTGTGTTCTGCTCTTCGTATAAAGAAATAGCTTTCTTTTTCATTTACGCGGCCATAAGTAACTGCTTTGGAATGTATTTCCTTATGCACTAACATATTCTTTACTACGTTGTGGCACGAAGTGGTTTCTCTCATCTTGTATACTGTTCCAAAATTAGAAGCAGTCAGGCGATTGCTGCGGGCTTCGATCCACAAAGGATTATCGTGCTGCCCTACAGTATTTATTTCTAGCTTCGTGCAGTTCTCTTCACTTGCTGCTTCTTTCTGCAGTCTTTCTAACACAGCTGTCTTACGTTTCTCCAATTCGTCATCATCGACGTCTACTTCCGCTGCTTCTGGACCGTAGTCAAAATCCGGGCCATACTGAAGTTTACGTTTCTTACTTCGGTGTCTTGGGGGGTCCTTATCATCTGAAAAACATAGCCGTTTAGCTGAACGTCGTTTTTCTCGTTGTGTTATTACTTTCTTTGCAGTTTGCCCAGGACTTTTTCCGCATAATCATTTCCAAGGACTCAAAATGTAACTTGGTCCATCTGAATGAGTGAGTGCTGCTCCGTAACAACGGCGCTGTTACGAATGACTTCTTGAGAAATCAATTCGTTTACCACCAACAAACTTACATACTAAGGACATTAGATTTTCTGCAGTGTTTGTAGTTGTGTTTTTTAACAATCTTCCAGACTTTCGCATCACTATGTCGAGACACTGATAAATTTGATCTAGCAGATTTGAATTAACTAGCAATGGCAAAACACTAGTACTATCAGTGTCTTTCCTTTTGCAGAATGAGTCTCTACAGTTACAATGGTCACTAAACACGTGCCGTGGCCCATTTTCAAGGTCACATCTCAGTTGTTGTAGATTCCTACAATTTTCTCTTACAGCACCACGAGCAGCTGCAGACAGCCGAGGAATATGCTGCTTCAACAGTTTTCTTGCCTGTATGTCGTAATTGACATTAGCAGCAAGCTGGTGTAGTTTCGATGTGTAGCACCTTACAACATGATTTGCACATTCTAACTTGGTGACTTTCCAGCCGAACGGAGCCCTCTCTCGGACACGAGCGTAAACGCTTGAATCGCCATCAGCAACGAGAAACTTTGCCCATACTCCATGAGATTTAAATAAATGGTTAAGTCCTTCAATAATTACACACTGTTCCATAGATGTAGCTGGACCAGAGTAATTAATGTTGCATTCATGTTCCTCCAACTTTTCTGTCCCGTTGCCAACTACACATTTGTAGCAGAATTTGTTTTTGATGCCCAGGTACAATACTTTATTAGTTTTTTGGCCTATTATGCATGCCTGTAAACAAAGAAACATATCCTATTGGCTTTGAACTTTGATCTTTTAAATTAATAAGTTTTACATACACTCCACATACTTTTTAAAGCACAATTTATTTTTATATGTTATCTGTCACTGCGACGTCTTGACGGAGGAACAACTTTACTTTGAAATTATAAGTCTTTTTCCTCAAAACTATTGTAAAGAATTTTTGTATCTTATACGTATCACTGAATCGAACCCACGCATCCAAGCTCCATTATGTACACGCGGTTTTTAATAAATTTTAACACCAAAAAAGGCCGCCGGCATCAAGGTCAAATTCAAAGCCAAGGTTATCCAAGATGGCAGCCGTGACATCAAAATACAGTATGGCGGTCGGCACCTCGCTCCTTACACTGGTACCTAGAGTGAATTGGCCAATACATACTACTGTCAGAGGTAACCTAAGGCACCGAAATTTTGGTTAAATTTTACGGAGTAACTGATACAGAGAATATTTATCTTCTTAACAGTGTTAAGGTTATTATCACTACGGATATTTTCGAAATTCATTTATTTTTCGAATATATAAGAAGTGGTTAACTTGATGTAAGTTTTTGGACATACGCCATTGCTAAAAACTTTTTCTGTTGAAGAAAAACTAAAAACTAAAAATAAAGAAATATATAAATAAAACCCAAAAAAAAAGGCAAAAAACACAAAACTAAGCAAAAAATTGCTGTTGTCAACAAGGATATAAACACCACAAAATATTCCGTGACAGGAATATGGTCAACAAAACAAAGAAAAACAAAGAAAAATGTACTAAGAGAACGAAAAAAACCCACAAATGATGACGACACAGAAATATTGAACCCAATAAATTCAGCACAACGGTTGAAACCGAACAAAACACGACAAAACGAAAAGACGAAACAAACACAATAGTTTTCCAAAACAGAATTGAACGATAAAAAAAAACCACAAATGATGACAGCACAAAAATATTGAACCCAAAAATAATTCAGCACAACAGTTGAGACGAGACAAAAAACACGACAAAACGAAAAAGACGAAACGAACACAATAGTTTTACCAAAACAGAAACTTTATTTTTATTTTTTAGTTTTTCTTCAACAGAAAAAGTTTTTAGCAATGGCGTATGTCCAAAAACTTACATCAAGTCATGCACTCCCATTGCACAAATCTTTCAAAGATAATAAGAAGTGGTTAGTTCCTACAATAGCATAGCATGCGCACGAATTTTTTTGTTATACATTCTCATATGTATAATTTTCGTAGCAGCTTTATTTAAGTGATTTTCAAGGTGTCTAAGCTTCATGACATTTATGCGTTTTTAATATAAATTTAATAAAAAAATTTATAACTTAAAATTTTCGCTATTTTTTGGATAGTAGATTTCAATATGGCGCCATAAAGGTGGACGTGAAAAAAATATATAAATTGCAGAAATTTGTAGAAAACAAAATGGCGAAATTTAATATGGCAGCTAGGATCACTGTCAATATTAGTCGAAAAGGTATTTTTTTCCCTCTAATTAAGAAAATTATTAGTTATTTCAAGACATTTTGAGTAGTTTTTTTAGGAATTTTTTGGAATTTTGCCAACAAAATGGCCGTCGGGTTGAAGGTCAAAAATCATGGCCAAGGTATTCCAAGATGGCCACCGTGACGTCAAATATAGGATGGCGTTTTGCACCTTGGCACATCACACTGAAATCTGAGCTCGAACCGGCCAATACATAGGCCTACGTAAGTCACTAGTGGCGACGGAGCTTTACTATACACAAACAAAGGAATCGTAAAGTATGTTATCTGCAGGAGAGTAAAAATCACCAGAATTATAATTATAATGGGATCTCAATTCAATTTGTTATAAATTTATTTTTTATTGATTTATTTTTGCAATAATTGCACTTCATATAAGTTCTGATGAATATTTCACTGAAAATGTCACAATAACTAATTTTAAGAAATTTTTATGTCTGAAGACACGAATATAATTGCTCATTAGTCTTTTTTCAACCATAATGTACATGTTTAATTAATCTGCGGGGTTCAAAACTAAAACTAAATTTACTGAGCTTACCATGCCACTGTTCGAAGAGAATCCATGGCCATACGATCTTTTTGGCCATCCACCATCAACGACGACAGTAATGAAAGGGTAACCTTCATCTATATCACCACTCTCTATTGCTAATCGTTTCTCTTCATTTATCGCCTCAGCCATTTTCTTAGTTTTTCTTCCCAAACCTAACAACACAAATTATGATTTTCATTAGTATCACGTTTCACGAAAGAATGCATGAGCGATAAAGGAGTAACTGTGCGCATACATTTATAGTTTTCATTTTGTTTCAAAATGTCGTTTTATTTAAAGCAATATAATTTGGAGACAAACAATTCTGAGAATTGTTGATCAACTATTTTATGTCTATGATCGCAGTCCTAATTATATGGAGTGTTGAAGGCAAACAGGTGTAGGCCTAATTTATGTAATGTTATGGGATTCAGGCTAGTGGTCAGAAAAACCTTAGTTTAATGTAAGCTAGTTGCAACATATTATGTATTCGATAACACTGAATTGTAGACATGAGTGCATTCATGGTTGTGGACAAAAATATAAGATTTATATTTGCCACGAATAAAATTCATCTAAGAGAATTAAACAAGCAGAGACGTTGCAAAACATTCTCATTGAATTTATGAATCACAAAAACAAAATACCGAGTGACCATATTAATATTTTAAAACTTCTAGGATAATCCATTATATGCTACAGTCGTATGCATAAATTAAATTTCTAAATTTAAAGTTTAGTCAATTACTGAATGGGAAGCTAAAAATATTTCAGGAAGAATTTAGTTTGCATTATGGTGGGAATAAAACTAAAAAAAGTGAAGAATAAATAAGAATCTGAGAGTGCAAAAAAAATATTACACACCTTTTCTACCCTTTTCTCGTGCTTCATGAAATGTTTTGCGCCTAAAACTGGAACATCAATGACAGAGAAAAACTCCTCTGCTTGACTGTGGCCTATTCCAGTGGCTATAGCACCCCATACAAATGCTGTGTTTAAAGTTTTTTCGCTTTCTTCAGACACAGTAGTAATTATTTTCGTTTTATTGCACATTTCGCACTGAAAACGTAACTTGGTTATCAAGCCAATCCGAAGTTCCCTTTCCAAAATGTACTTCCCCCCTGTACACACAGACTTGTGGTTTGCAATTTTATCATATTCCCTGATAAAATGCATAATATCTACTAATCGGCGGCCTTCAATTTCAAACGTTGCACGTTTATTTTCTGTTTCAATAACAAGTGGAGGTAACTCTTCATCGCTGAAAATAAGAAATAAATAAATAGATACATGTATCTAAACAAACAGGTTTTTATTACAGAAAATTCAATTTTGTAAGTAGGTACCGTACTTCATAAACTCAAGATAAGTGTGCACGCAAAGGTTACCTTGATTCCAGATTATCCTCTAACGGAACTTGTGCTTGACGCTGTGTACAAGTAACAGGTGCACTTTTTGAATATGTTCTCTGTACACCTGTCAAATGAGTCACGGTGTCTAAGTCATCTTCCACTGGGAGCTGTTCAGTAATACATGTTTCTGTAGCTTCATGTTCGTTTTCTTGGTGATGTTCATTTATGCCTAGAATACTGGAAAAGTTATTTATTATTTATTTTCATTTATCAAGTTCTTGTGAACAAAATATTTAATAGATACCTTTAAGACTAAGTTTTTAGTAAATGTTTTATTCCTAAATAAAAATTAAAATGCAGTGTTATACTATGAAATGAAATACTAAAACACTCACTTAAGTAAGTAACCAATGTTAAAAATTGGGTATCAGTCATTATTTTCGAGTGGCTTTAGCTAATGATTCATTCATGAAGAAAGCTTAAAGTTTTTTTTTTTTTTTTTTAAATCTGTGGCATTGTTTATGTTTGGTAATTTTTTCAGTTTCGTTCAGGCACAAGTTTGCTATTAGTGCATGATTCGCGGCCATTCCGTGCGAAGTAAACGCGTCCTTATAGGCTGTGTTCCAAATAATCCGCACTCGCACTTGCACTCGCACTTGCACTCGTGCTCATACTCACACCCACAATTCCTTGCGTGCAAAGTGCATGCTCCATGCGTGCTCGCCATTTGGAACACAACCATACTCCAAAGTAAACACACCCATGTGTATGAGGCTTCCTACAACAATGTACAATGCTAACAGCTACGTTGGTTTATCCATCACCTAAATGCATGTATGTATATGTTTATGTTTCATCATGTTAAAATTAACTATCCTAACCTGTACCTCCGGGTCAATTTCCGTGCTATTACCGGTATCATACTTGTTCATCATCTTTGTTGCATATTTGTTCCAAGTCTTACAGATCACATGAAGACATCGCGTGTTGTTTAATTACGAACAGGTACTTACAATGAAACGTGCATTGTTCATTTGCCATTGTTTTAGATCAATAGTCCAGACGTAAACGTAAACAAACAATGGTTACGAGAGTACGCAACGAGCATGCATTCAAACGCACTCAATATGCGCACTCGTTCTCGTGCTCGCACTCGACTATATGGAACAACACTCTCGTGACGTCACTTCCGAGAGCAAGTACGTGAGCACGCATGTTTACCTATTTGGAACACAGCCTTAATGACCTGGTCAGGTAAGGTAACAATGGCTTCTCTTGCAGACGGACACTTCAAGGAAGAAACAGCTAGCGTCGGCAACTGGGCATACCTTATTGTGGTCTAATGAGTGTTCACATTGTTTCGTGAAAAATGCATGCCCCTGCTTATTAGCTCGCGGATAAAATAATTTTGAGATACGTATGTCAATACTAAACGGAAATGTGTTTCTTGTCCTTCCAGCATACAAAAAGTATTAAATACAATATTCCTGAAACCTTTGCCCATTTTTAATAATGTTTTTAAAAACATATGTTTCTTTTACTCACTCAGGTTTTTTCACTGTTGTTGTAAGTTCCAAATTTGCCAACTGCTTCTTGCTTTTGATACATTTAATTTTCTTGGCTAATAAAGAGCGTTTAGAACGTTTTCGCCCTTTTGTAAAACCTTGGCGCCACTTTGGCATTTTCACAGAAAACGAACCGCGCCGAAGACTGCAAGCCAAACACTCGCTCCG
Source organism: Bacillus rossius redtenbacheri (assembly GCF_032445375.1). NCBI lineage: Eukaryota > Metazoa > Arthropoda > Insecta > Phasmatodea > Bacillidae > Bacillus > Bacillus rossius. The sequence goes on along the minus strand of NW_026962012.1, from coordinate 4,228,838 downwards.
TCTGCAATTTGGCAACAATGAAGAGGTGGACTGAAAAGATTATCAGCGGTGGCGTGTAGGCGGAGGAAGAGCTAGACGTCTGTGTGTGAACGGGGAAGATCGGGGGAAGGAAGGAGGGGCGGAAGGCTCGAGGGAGGCAGTAAATGACGTAGCCGATGGGCGTGCGACTGAAGCGCTATCCTACGGAGCACAACTGAACTCTTTACTCATTCCTGCCCGATGTTTCTGTAAACCACCCACAGATGTGTTAGCATCGGAAAAGCATTCCAGTGGCCGAGGGCCTAATACGCCTTAAGCAAAATGAATAGCGCTGTACGACAGTGTGGTGAACATAGAGAAATGACACACAATTGCTGTTTGTATGTATATGACCTATGATATTCTGTTTACCCGTGGTGATTGGTTGAACGGTTTAAAAGTTGATGCGCTGCAGCGCCATCTAGCGACGAGTTACAAAAAAAAATTGAAGAGCATAAAAATCTTCTCCGTGAAATAAAAAAATCACTTCGATGTGCCAACTTTCATGGTGATCGGTCAAACTGTGTCTGAGTTTATCAACTTCATACTTACCAACATCGTATTTTATATATACAGATACTAATAGGCTTAATATTACTACCATTAAGGATTTAAGATATGATTATGATAGGGACCTCAAAAGTTCACGTAATCATTTGAGTGAGGCTGGAATGCATAGCATTATACACGTGGAATGCGTTTTCATCGGAGGCATTGGCAATTTAGCACGCTCCAACACACAAGAAACCAATATGTTCTTTAAATGATCCGTACAATGGGCAAATTTAATTTAATACAATTTCATGGACATACGCCGTTGCAGCTTTGCACTGTCTGTCATGAAAAATGCATAAAAGCAAAATAATAAACAAAAATGAGAACATATACCTACAGAAAACAAGCCCCTATCGGCGGATGGCAAACAGATAAACCCAAAGATGAACCTAAACAGGCAGGTATATTGAACACAACGACGACAGTGCAGACGAACACAATCAAACTTTAATATCAGACAGCACAAAAATTCTGTGGAAAGAATTTAGTCATGAAAAATATATATAATAACAGCACAGACGAACACAGTGGGCTAACAACGAAGGGACAGTTTCAACAATAATAGAAAATGCAGACAAGACAACAAAACTTGGACAACGCAGCAAACATACAAACACAACGATGAAGATAAACAGATAAAATGGACAACCCCCGCGAACTGTTTTTCTCCCTCGGGCTGAATGTGACCTTGAAGTAAGACAAAAAAAACTGGAACCGAGTGAGCATCAGTAGGAAGAAGTAAATTGAAGTGAAGTTTGTGGGGATAAATGCAATTTTTATTTAACATATTATTATTGATCATTGATTTTTTGTTAATATCAAAGTATTAATGCATAAACAAATTGCGGGTAACTTCGGGATTTTCGTCTGCGGAAACGAAATAAACATGCAAAAACTGTAAAAGAGATTTGGGTTGCATGATGCCTGAAACAATAGCTAGCCGCATGAAAAGTAAAATGAAATTTAGAAACCCAAAATATATTTTAGAAGCATAAGAAAAGAAAAGAATGGCAGTAAAACAAAGTTTAAAGAAAGGATGATGTTTTGAATAAATTATTAGGCCCTGTTACCAAACGTATATGCTTTTTTAGGACTAATACCTTACAATAGTTATAAATAATAATAATTACAGGCATCTGCTTTTTCGTAAAAAAGTGATGAATTTTTTTACGAATAAATAGAGCAAAAAAAGGTTTTGTTACAAGTGCTATGAACGTTACAGCTTAGCCCGCGTTGAAATTCGTCTGAAGTATTGTACTCGGAACCCCTCCACCAGTCATCACGATAGATGTCCGAACTGGAAGTGAAGTGTGCAGGTGCGCGAATAAACGAGTATGCGTACTTATCGTGTACTTGCAGGTAAAGAAAAATCGCAATTTTAAAGAGCGGTTTTTTGGGTCGTATTTGATTGAACCCTTCAGTAATCTAAAATGATTAGTAAAATCATGTACATTTTATTATTTAACTTGCATGCATAACTATCGTAATTTAAGAAGAAAGTAATAATCTTAAAGTAGATTGTCATAAATAAAATCATGTGTTGGAAATTGAGTGTAAAAATGTACTATTGCCACATCAAAATTTATGCACAGATAAAATTAATTTACTGACAGACAAAAATGTTAACAACCTGTTTAGTTGAACAAAACAATGTAGAGGCCGATAACTATACCTTTCCAACACCAGGGCAAGTGAAGTATGCAATGTCGCAAGTAATTACGTGACTGTCTACTTGAATTCGAACACGGCCTTCAAGTTATCGCGAATCAGAACACACACCAGTTAGGAAGTTCCATGGAGGCCGTTTCTCTTCGTGAGCGGACAATGGCCTTCGTATCCTCCCGCCGCCTTGCAATTTCGCGTCGAGATTTACGTCGCACGGCCGTAGCCAGGAGGTCGCCGGCATCCGCGCGTCTTGGCAAACCCCCTTCCCCCCACTACACTATCTCTCCCTCCCTCCCCCACTCTCTCCCTCATCACATTCAGGGGCCCTTGTCTTCAGACCGCCCGCGCCCGGCCGCCTGTCTTCAGAGACGCATGTGTCTGTGAAATCCGCGCGCCGACCATCGACAAGACCTCGGGAACATGTCTCTATGTTCTGCGCGCCGTGGTTTCCCTGTAATGGTAAGTGATTGGCTTCTGTAACGGAGCCTCGGCATCTGCCATGTTCAAACCTAACACCCCCAAATGAGAAAGACTGACACGTAACTGATGGTGGCGAGGATTAGTTACATAACTAGTTCATTATTTTGTATTAAATGTGTATTTTAAGTTGCCTTAATTTGTAATTTTGTTTTTGATTACTTTGTATTATTGGTCGTTCGATTATTTTAGTATTTATTTGTATTTTATACCACCTTAATGGTTTCTTGTATCAAACATTTTGGATTTTTATTAAATTTTTTATTTTTTTTTTGGCAATCTCTGCAATAATGTTTATTATTAATACAAATGATTAATATTCTAATCAGGGGCGCAACAACTAAATTTCCAAAGGGGGGCCAATATACCTTTTTATAAGGAATCACCGATCCCCCCTATTGAAGCGGGGGGGTCCGGGGTTCCTCCCCCGGGAAAATTTGTATTTCAAGGTGGAAAATTGTGCTATTTAATCAGTTTTATTATCTAAAAATTGATTACACAGCACTTTCTTTGCCCCCGTTTGCCCCCACTTCAAGGTTTCAGATTTCTAATAATATTGCCAAACCGATGGATATAAATTCAACAATTCCGGAAAATCATTTTTTTTCACCTAGAATGTTCGTTTGGCACGTCCAACTGTGCTACGGACGTCAGCGAACGAAAATAATTAAAATTATGGCCCACGGCTGCCCGGGCACACTTACGGTGTACAGATATTTAAGGGGGGGGGGGGGAACACGTGATTTGAAAACTGCTCGTAATATCCGACTGGTATCTGTTCACGAAAAGCATTTAAGGATAAGCTGAGGGCGGATGAGTAGTTATGTGTCCGTGTTTCTTTTTTTTTTTTACTTTATTTTTAGGAGAGTGAAATGACTAAAATGCGCGTGTTCTGAACAATTTTTAGACGTGAAACGCCCGGTACAGATTCTTGAAAGCACTCAAAGAAACCTGCGATACACTTTTATCTTCCTTTCTCCGCCAAGCAGTGTTATAGTTACCGCTCAAATGTTATAGTTGGCTTGTGTATGACGAGAAGACTGCAAGCTAGCCCACAGCCTAGATACCATGCTAGAAGCACCAGCCAGCGACACCCCTGACTGGGCGGGCCGGCTGAAGAATACGCCGCGCGAAGGCGACATTTCCCAGCAGAAAAAAATTTGCGGAAATGCGTTTAGTGGTGAGAAAATTCTGGGAGATTTTCCGTGGTGACCTTGTATTTTTCTACACCATTTTAGTCAATATTTTATACTCTAGCTATGTGCAGTTTATTTTTTTTCTTATGAATTACACACAAGCTGTAAAACAGCTGTGTAAAACCATATATTCGGGAATTTTTTAATGTATGTTTCTAACTTTAAAAAGCGTTAAAAAATTTGGAGACTGGTTCATTAATCCCTTCCCTATCAGCTCAAAAAACATGATGGTTTTATCAGTTATAGGAAGTTACAAATTTTCTTAAACAAAATGCACTTCAATCACGTTCTGAAGAGAGTCTGTGTAGGTCTATTATCTAAGCTACATCGAGTTTATTAGAGACGATGAGGAGCGACGACACGGGTATGGAGCACTGACGGAATGAATAGTGTTGAAGGGATGGGAACACTCGGGAAAAACACTGTCACGGTTACTCATCCTGGCGGACCGAAGTGCCCTGGCCGCTCGACTACCACTGGCATTCCGGACACATTTCGCTGACGTTGCAGAATCTTGCAACGTTTCGTTGAAGGTCGCAAAACGTATCTGAAATTTGCCCAAAAAGATGCGTGGTGCAAGACCTGATATCTCTCCCGAAAAGTTTTTTTTTTAAATTGTTTTCTTGGGGTTCTTGTCAACGATGAAAGTATAACCACCCACTTACCGTGTATGTGACTCCACGATTTTTGTATGAGGTAAGTCTCGCGTAACAACCATTTGTACTGGAGAAGTATCAAAATGTAAAATTACATCAAATTATGTTTTTCAAAGGCTTTTGTATTAACTTTTAATTTTTTTTTTTTCAAAATTCTGTATTTTTTTTTTAGTAAATAAATGTGTTTGTATTTCCAATGAAGATCCGCCATAACTCCAAAACTATTATAGCTAGTAAAACCTATCTAATTGTCACACAACATTTTTAAAAATCATTTTAAAGATAATAAAGTTTCTTATTTTATTATGTTTTTGATGAATTAGCCTTTCAGTTAATTAATAAACTAATTTTAAAAAAGTAATACTATTATTACACCATTATGTATATTAAAATAATAGGTGATTAATATACATCAAAATTTGAAGTATTCTAAGCAATAATCCGTAGTTACCTATGTGTTATGTAGTTAACAGAAAAATTTAATTCGAAATCATTTCTGAAAATGAAACATCTTTGGATTTTGCTGTGTTCATCTTTACAAGCATAGCCTATGCAAAACTACAGCAGTTGAAGTGTTTGAAGACGAATATTTTTTTTTCTTAATTATTCCGTTTGTCTATTCGGGTTTTAATGTGCATTAAACCACGTGAGAAATAGCTGCATGTACATGATGTCGTTTTTAAGATCTAAAAAATACACGAACCATCGCTGCATATTTTTAGCGAGTTTTGGAATATCAGAAATACTCGGATGGAAACTAGATCCTCTCAGGAAGCTACAGTGATCCAACCTCCTCCTTCCCCCTCCCCCCCCCTTCCATTTTTTACTCTTCCAAACCCGACTTTCGGCCTTTTGAAAAGAGTCGTATATCATAAGAAAATAATGTCGCCGTAGAAACTTTTGAGAGTTTTTTTCCATCGCTTTGGGCCTTTGCAGAAAGATTTTTGTATAACTTTATGGTACCTCGATATACCAGACTACCGGGCACGTAAATGGAATATGATGATTTGCCATGTTTATTTTTTCTTTTCCAAGTTTTTTTTTTCTTTACAAGCTGTATACGAAGAGGAATTGGCTCGTATCTTGAGAGTTCTCCTTATATTGCAAAATAAACTTGGTTTAACAGTAACGATTTAGCTAGTTTTTTTTGTATGAGTACTTTAACAGTAATCCATTGTTACTTATTTGCACTTAATAAAACGTACATCGTATACACGTAATAAGTGAGAAAATTTATATGGTTTTTGAAGGTGATGTAATATAAAATTTTATTAAAAAACCATTAATCTGTAAATATAACTTACTTAACTACTGAGAGATCTTACTTATTTAATTATCTGCTCTCTAGCAAATATTTGTTGTTATGAACGTGGGAGGCAAAGGCGCGAAGTGCTCCAGATGCCTGGTGGCCCCGCACGGCCACTGACGTCACGCGTGCATTCCTTCGGGGATTACAGCAGCCCGGCCTCGCAAAACCACCTTTCCCCCACCTACCCCCACGTCTTCCTTCCTCGGTGCGGTTATCTATTTTTTAGCGGCAGGGGAATTCCGCGTGGAGTGACGTGAATAAGCATCGTTATTCTGGATGCTTCGAGCGTCGGGTCGGCCCAGGGTGACGCGACACGTCACAAACTCTCCAGTTGGTTCCAGAAAGATTGCCAAGGTTATAAAAGCGGTGACGCCGGCTTCCACAGGATTTCCGAGAGTTCCAACAGGAGAGTGGAGTGAAGCGTGAGTTCGGCGAGGAGGACGAGAGACCACCCATTTGCGAGCGGCGCGAGACTGTGTGGACAGGCGCGAGTTAAGGGGCGAACCACTGTTGAGCCTGGCTCCAGTGAGAAGTGCGAACTGTGGACTTGACAGATACTTAGTGATTTGTGAACAGACTTTAAGTGTGGTGATTTAATTAGTAATGTACGTATTAGTAGTAAATAAAACTATACATATTAATTGGGCTATGCTTACCAACCCATTTTCCCCACTCGTAACAATATAGGTACATATAACGCCCGCTTGAATATTTTCTTTTATTTATGAATCAAAATGTATCGCCAGAGAGATCTGTGACTTTCCATTCGCGTATTTATTTGCCTTTAATGGAATTTTGAGTGATAAATGCTGGCAGACTTATTAGGTTAGGTTGATATAAAAATCTGAGTATTTTATTTTTAATTAGACTACATGACCCCCATTCGTTTTGAAAACCCAAAGGCACTGAAAATACTTCATTTTATTAGTATATATAATTTAGAACTACTAAATGGACACAAACGCCATTGATGATTTATATAGGTTTTCATAGATAAACCTTAAGGGTCCCGCCTACCCGGGCACAAACACGGTGTGCGGAGCTCCAGAAGAAACCTCGCGATTTGAGAACAGCTCAAGATATCCGAGTGGTGTCTGTGTACGGAAAGTATTAGCGAATCCGATGAGAGCGGATGGGTAGTGCTGTTTCCGTATTTCGTGTTTAACCGTATTTTTAGGAAAATGAAAAGGGGTAAAATTTTGTTTTCAGAATAGTTTTTAGACGCTAAACGCCCGGCAAATATTATTGAGGGGAAAAAAACAAGAGACTTGCATTACACCTTTATCTCTATTTCCCCACCATCTAATGTTATTGTTACAACTCTAATTTAATAGTTGTTTCAATGCACGACGAGAAGACTGCGCGCTAGTTCAGAGTCTTGCTCTGAGAGACGATGCCACGCTAGAAGCACCAGCGAGCGTCGCGCTTATCATCCCGCCTCGCTGACACAGACACACCCGTGACTATGCGGACCCCTTAAGAATGGTTATTGAGGTTTTTCTATGCCAATCAGCAATGGCGTATGTCCATGAAGTTGTTTTTAAACAATCTTTCCCATTGGAAGAATGTGATTTGAAAGCGCAGTGTGTCCTGATCAGGACAGTATATTTTTGACGAATTCATATGTAATGGCCTATTCATATGTATATTGCAGAAGCATCTTGACATTTGCCTGAAGGGATGTTCAGGGAAGCTTGAACAACTGACATCATGACGGCGAGTTCCGGCTGCTGTGAAATGCGAGTTCAATGTCTACCGTCGTGGCTCTTCCCTCGGTATCGACCTCTGATATAAAGTAATGGGGAAATTTGTAAAAAAAAAAAAAAAAACTATACGGGCGTAAGGGTGTACGTCCAATTTCATGCCATTATTTTATAATTACGTTAAACAATTTTAAACATTAAATTTTTTCAATATGGATTAAATTTCACAAAATCTGAAGGGAAAATGTACATATGTGTTGCATACTTGTTGGTTATTAAGCTGCGAGATTTACAAATTTGACGTTTATTTGTGACATATCAATTAAGAGTATTAATTTTTTTTTTCTTTCAGAACTGACAAAATTTTTTTTACTGTTTCTACTGCATGACATGGTTCGAATATATTTCAGGATATTTATTTAATTTTGCATAACGTTAAAAAAAATTCATTAAGAACTGTTACCCATAAGTAAATATTCAGCCTATTCAAGTTGGATAGTCACATAACGTTGCCGCATCATCCACCGGCTCCGTTGCAGCGAGCCCAGCCGCTGCGGTTTTCAGAAACCCCTCGTGATAGCCTTCCCCCTCACCCTGTTATCCCACCCTGCTGCAGCGCCTTTCCTCTCTTCGCACCCTGCCCCTCACAACCCGGCCGTATATTCCAGAATAGTCTGTTTACTGCGTCGCGGAGTGCAGTGGCTGCTACGGTATGTATTGAAACCAAGCCGAATGAGCGAACCAAGCCAGCGAGCCGTTATTGTTCGTCGGAGTTACGCTGCAACGCTCTTGCTCATTCAAACATTCCGTGATAGAACTGAAATTACAACCAAGTTTTTACCTTGGCATGTTGACAGGTATAAAATAATAACGTTAAGAACTTAACTTGAATTAAAAAATTTTAATCTCAAAAACATCGCATATGTATAGTTTTTAAGTTTTCATACCATAGAGATCTTCAATGTTAAGTTTTGTAGATAAAAAAAATGTTCTATAAGAGTACACGTTTAAAATTTCGTTAGGCTATGAATATTAAAAAATAAAAGTGTGTAAAACTATTAGACCTGGACCGTATTATGATTTTATTAATTATAAGTTTTTTTTAAGATACAGTGCAATGGCTAAATCGAATCGATGAAGTTTACTAAAAGTTAACTTTTTTTTTACAAACGTATGTGAGAGTGAAAATGCCAATAACGTGATAGGCACGTGAGAAGTTAGGTCTTGATGGATGGTATCTCAGCAGCCACTAAATCTACACAAAATTCATCATCAATATTACAGTATAAATCACATTAAATTTTACGCAAAACGTAAGAACTCGTAATTGAAGTGTTAAATAAACATGCAGTCACTTGTTGCGTCTGCAAGAACAAAAAAAATTATTTCCGTCCACGAGCCTGCGCACCTTGTTAACTACAAAACACAGAAGTTGGATGTCGAAGGTCCAGTCAGTTGGATGTCGAAGGTCCAGTCAGTTGGATGTCGAAGGTCCAGTCAGTTGGATGTCGAAGGTCCAGTCAGTTGGATGTCGAAGGTACAGTCAGTTGGATGTCGAAGGTCCAGTCAGTTGGATGTCGAAGGTCCAGTCAGTTGGATGTCGAAGGTCCAGTCAGTTGGATGTCGAAGGTCCAGTCAGTTGGATGTCGAAGGTCCAGTCAGTTGGATGTCGAAGGTCCAGTCAGTTGGATGTCGAAGGTCCAGTCAGTTGGATGTCGAAGGTCCAGTCAGTTGGATGTCGAAGGTCCAGTCAGTTGGATGTCGAAGGTCCAGTCAGTTGGATGTCGAAGGTGCAGTCAGTTGGATGTTGAAGGTCCAGTCAGTTGGATGTCGAAGGTCCAGTCAGTTGGATGTCGAAGGTGCAGTCGGTTGTCTGTAACTGCAAAGAACGCTTCGTTCGCGCGAGATTCGTAGTTCGTTGGGCAGGTCGACCGCGTCTCCCGTGTGGTCTCGAGGCTCAGAATTATTGCTTGATGAGGCAACCCCAAGCAGTCGTGACGACAGTCTGACAGGGATTTCATCATCGCCAGTGCGGACCTAGGGGGCCGAGTACCGTAACTTGGTATCGAACCTCGAATTCCTGATGCGACCCCTAACCTCCTGATTTGGTTACTGAAAGTTTCGTTTTGGCGTTTTTTTGTTTACAGTGTTTTCTGAAAGATATTGCTGCAAAGCAATGGGGATTGTAAAATGGCCAATGAAATCAAGTTTAATTTCGTGGGATGAATTTTATTTTTACTTTAAGATCGTAGTGTTGTGATCTGGAAAGCGCGATGATGAAGCCGCGGAGCGAACAGCGAGTCGCGCGCGAAACGGGCTCAGGTATGTATGTATGTCTCCCTGCGGACATCCGGCGAGCCCGGTGTGGAGGTGATGAGGGGAAGAAACTGCCGGGAGGAAGAGAAGGCGCGGCGATGGATCTTGCTTCCCTGCAGATGCCTCCCCGGGCGCCCGCGCGGACAGAAGCTACGGCGGGTCCGCCGTCCGTCCTGCTGCGAGGCGCCGCCGGGACTCCCCCGCGCAGAGACGAATGCTCTGTACTTCCACACAAAAGGTTCCTCTGGCGAGAAACAGCTTGTGCCTAATACCACAACAAATATACGTGCAACACATGGCTATGGTTATTTTTGCATACTTGTAATACGTGTTTCGAGATAACACCGAGTTTTTCTTACAGAAAATGGGCGCATAATTTAATATTATAATTGACGATTTGTTTAAACCGTTGAAAAGGTAATCGAATATTCAATAATCCTCCTTGTTTTGGTTGTATTATGTTTATTAATGTGCGCAGTTAATACTGGAAAGCTGTTCAGGGAACGATTTACAAATAACTTTTAAGTATAGGAGGTACTGGGACTACACAGAGCACAAATGCCAAGGTAATAATCTGAACCCAGTATTACTGCGAACACTATTTTTGTAGTGATACCATTGGTTACAATATCTGTAATTTAACATGGATATCTCTTTTCAATGTACAAAAAAAGTCAATTACAGTGCACGACGCCTTACTTTCTTTGCTGGCGACTAACTTTTGCCAAGATACCAATATATAACTATAGAGAGGTTTCAAAAACATCAGCCACATTTTTTGTTTCAAAATGGTGTTGCACAGAAATCATTGGGTCCAAGAAACTGGCATTTTTTTTAAATTGATATAAGTTAACTCGAATTGCTGATATTGTTCTAGGTTGCTATACTGTATAAGTATATTTAAATATTTTTATGTTGAAATACGAATAAAAATTATAACTTCTTAAAGTATTTTTTTATTATCACATGCTCCTAGATTTTATGCTTGACTCCTAAACGTCCAGAGATTTTGTAGAGGCTTGATTATGTCAAATAAGAATGAATGGCTCGCAGTACTAGACATTGTTATATAGTCGCATTTGCGGATTCGGAGGTTCATTTTACAGAATTACATTCATAGGAAATTTTCCCCCAGAACTTTCCTCGCATCCCTCATTTCCAACTCAAATTATATCAACAGAAATATAAGCAATATTTAGGGGCAGGCATTTATCGCGGGAAAAAAAAAATTATATGAACACACATTTGACTGCGATAAGGTATGCCCTGACCAGCGATTTCTTCCTTGTGATTGGTGAGTGTTTACCTAAAGGGAACTTAATAACGAAACTTGGGCGATGCTACAGACTTTTAAAACGTTGCTGGTCTGGAAAACGTTTCGAGTAGTTATACACGTGCTTCTAGTAGTGTTGATTTCATTTCAAGTGTGTTCGGATTAGCACGAAAGCGCTATGAAATGCCTCTTCTCTCCACAACCGCCACGGTCACCGTACGTAACAATGCACGTGATGCATATCACTGGCTCTGCGTATGTAATTCATAGCGCAGCAAACCAATTCTGGAGTCCGTTCGAATCCCAGCGGCGCCCCGGCTGTTGAATATTCACGACCCGTTTCGCCGACAAGCCGTGAAATATTTCGCACGCGGCGCGCGCAAAGCTGGTGAGTAACGCGCTGCCGGCCGCGGCCCTGTTTACACGAGGCGGGAATCCCTCGTGCTGGCGGCAGCTGCGGCGCATCGCCTCGCGGGAGGGACGTGCTCGTGTGACTGCGGCTCTCGCCAGCAGGTCTGCGTGCGACACCTCAGCTCTCGGCGCGCGGCCCTGTTTACACGAGGCGAGAGTCTCTCGTGCTGGCGGCAGCTGCGGCGCATCGCCTCGCGGGCAGGGACGTGCTCGTGTGACTGCGGCTCTCGCCAGCAGGTCTGCGTGCGACACCTCAGCTCTCGGCATGCGGCCCTGTTTACACGAGGCGAGAGTCCCTCGTGCTGGCGGCAGCTGCGGCGCATCGCCTCGCGGGAGGGACGTGCTCGTGTGACTGCGGCTCTCGCCAGCAGGTCTGCGTGCGACACCTCAGCTCTCGGCGCGCGGCCCTGTTTACACGAGGCGAGAGTCTCTCGTGCTGGCGGCAGCTGCGGCGCATCGCCTCGCGGGCAGGGACGTGCTCGTGTGACTGCGGCTCTCGCCAGCAGGTCTGCGTGCGACACCTCAGCTCTCGGCATGCGGCCCTGTTTACACGAGGCGAGAGTCCCTCGTGCTGGCGGCAGCTGCGGCGCATCGCCTCGCGGGAGGGACGTGCTCGTGTGACTGCGGCTCTCGCCAGCAGGTCTGCGTGCGACACCTCAGCTCTCGGCGCGCGGCCCTGTTTACACGAGGCGGGAGTCCCTCGTGCTGGCGGCAGCTGCGGCGCATCGCCTCGCGGGAGGGACGTGCTCGTGTGACTGCGGCTCTCGCCAGCAGGTCTGCGTGCGACACCTCAGCTCTCGGCGCGCGGCCCTGTTTACACGAGGCGAGAGTCCCTCGTGCTGGCGGCAGCTGCGGCGCATCGCCTCGCGGGAGGGACGTGCTCGTGTGACTGCGGCTCTCGCCAGCAGGTCTGCGTGCGACACCTCAGCTCTCGGCGCGCGGCCCTGTTTACACGAGGCGGGAGTCCCTCGTGCTGGCGGCAGCTGCGGCGCATCGCCTCGCGGGCAGGGACGTGCTCGTGTGACTGCGGCTCTCGCCAGCAGGTCTGCGTGCGACACCTCAGCTCTCGGCATGCGGCCCTGTTTACACGAGGCGAGAGTCTCTCGTGCTGGCGGCAGCTGCGGCGCATCGCCTCGCGGGCAGGGACGTGCTCGTGTGACTGCGGCTCTCGCCAGCAGGTCTGCGTGCGACACCTCAGCTCTCGGCGCGCGGCCCTGTTTACACGAGGCGGGAGTCCCTCGTGCTGGCGGCAGCTGCGGCGCATCGCCTCGCGGGAGGGACGTGCTCGTGTGACTGCGGCTCTCGCCAGCAGGTCTGCGTGCGACACCTCAGCTCTCGGCGCGCGGCCCTGTTTACACGAGGCGAGAGTCTCTCGTGCTGGCGGCAGCTGCGGCGCATCGCCTCGCGGGCAGGGACGTGCTCGTGTGACTGCGGCTCTCGCCAGCAGGTCTGCGTGCGACACCTCAGCTCTCGGCGCGCGGCCCTGTTTACACGAGGCGAGAGTCTCTCGTGCTGGCGGCAGCTGCGGCGCATCGCCTCGCGGGCAGGGACGTGCTCGTGTGACTGCGGCTCTCGCCAGCAGGTCTGCGTGCGACACCTCAGCTCTCGGCGCGCGGCCCTGTTTACACGAGGCGAGAGTCTCTCGTGCTGGCGGCAGCTGCGGCGCATCGCCTCGCGGGAGGGACGTGCTCGTGTGACTGCGGCTCTCGCCAGCAGGTCTGCGTGCGACACCTCAGCTCTCGGCATGCGGCCCTGTTTACACGAGGCGAGAGTCTCTCGTGCTGGCGGCAGCTGCGGCGCATCGCCTCGCGGGCAGGGACGTGCTCGTGTGACTGCGGCTCTCGCCAGCAGGTCTGCGTGCGACACCTCAGCTCTCGGCGCGCGGCGTTCGGCGGGAGTCGTTCCGTGTAACCACGTTGCTGCCATCTGTGGCTGACGGTGTGAACCGAAGTTCACAAAGCCAAAGGAAAACTTTATAGTATTAACTTTTGACGTGACAACGTCTAATAAATCGATGAACACCGGCTGCACGCACGAAAAAGTGTCCCGTTACGCTCATTGTTCTGTTACGCTGTGTCCGGTTACGCTCATTGTACGCTTGCGCCGCAACTATCTCTCTTCCACTCGACTGTTTATAAAGTGAAGTGAAAAGTTAATGTCGTTTTTATTGCTTATTACAACAACAATTTCGGCAATAAAGTTCAATTATTCTTGCATTTTAAAAATCTGATTACTAGTATAATTTCAAGTATGTATTCTTGTATTATTAAAATAAAAATTATTCAATTTTATTCATAAAGTATGCAAGTATTTCTTCAATTTTTTGTTATGACGTTGACACGTTAAACTATCGTCCGTAAACCGACTTTACAGACAACAATTTTTTTTTTATTAATTTTTACAATGTGGGTAGTATTTTAATAAAAATCTTTGTCGAAAATCAGGTCCAAGCCGGAGTTTAGTATTTTTTTCTAGTCTTTTTCGCTTTTATCGGAGCCTTTTCATTATATAGTTTAAATGTCGTTCTGCTAATCATATGAGTCAATAGTCGACATAGCTACTCCGATAGCGAATTCTAGCGGCGGGTGCGGAAATTTAGTTAGAAACACAATTTTCGTATATTCATCGTGCTTGGCATTAGTAGAGTGTATTTGCAACATGAGAACACAATTAGCGCGTTACTGAGGTTCGATCTTACACATCTCTCTTAGATTTGTTTGGGAAGAAGCCAGCAGCACGGGAAATGACCCATATTTGTAGGGAATATTTATTTTTCGCGAAATAATCTGATTGATCAAGAGACTGCAATGAGTAATGGACGCACTAGCGATTGTTTCCTTGTGATTGGCGGCCGTCTGCAAGAGAAGCCATTGCGCTGCTGGGCCGGGCTCGCGCACTGGATGGCTATGATTCGTGTGCTGACTGTAGACAAGCACCTTGGAATAAACCTATAGCAGCCGATCATGAAACACAGACTGTGCTACAAAGTTCGGGCACACATCTGGTCTGGAAAGCTTTCCGCGAAAACTACATTGACAAAACAGAGACAAGTGCGTGTGAAGTAGCTACATCCATGGAACCAAATAATAACCGCGAATTTTGCAGCTCTCTATAAATTTCTCACAAATTGTATGGATTTTTTTAAACTTACATTTCATGTACAGGTTAGTCGTGTTTCGCAAAAAAAAACCGCAACTCATTCTAATTCCCCTCGATTGGTTGAAAATTTATTTTAAAAATGTTCATATATATTTTGAGATGAATAATGGACATTCCGAAGCGCAGAGAAAATTAATCATTCTTATTTGCCTGGTTACATATTTTACTGTCAGATACAGCTTCACCTTTATTATCCTAGCTGACCGATAAAGATACTTTGCAAAAAAAAAAACTATCTCTCTGTGTCTCACTTCTCTTTATTTCCCGGTGTCGTTTTTCGTTGCTTGGCCCATCAGGACAGTCGCGGTCCTGGACTTTGCGGGACCGCGATTTATTTTCTTTCATCGAGACTTACCCCCCCCCCCCCTCCCCCACCACCTTCCTCCCCTGGAAAATTTGTAAAATTAGCCCTTTTAAACTAAATTTTAAGGTAACTTGGAACTTAAGTTTCCATGATGGTTTTGCTGATTTATCTTAAGAAATTTTAATAATCAATTGTAATAGATTATAGTCGGGTCAGTTTTATAAATGCTTACTATCAAATTCCTGTGGAATTGCGTAATTATACGTGGAAATAAAATATTTGAATTTTTTTTTCTTATACGATGTCATGAATTGAAATTGGTATTGATCACTACTTCGATTTTCATGGTAATATAATTTTCATTTTCCTTTTCCCATTAATGTAAATATTTTTGACAGACCACTGGACAAACAAGTAAAGGCCCCGGGCGATTGCCCCTTGAGCCAGGGCACAGCAACCGTGTTCCAGAGCACGTTAGCAAGGTCTGGTGGAAGTGTTGCTACGTATACTGCAGTGACTATAAGCACCCATCGAAACACAGAACAGCCTAGCCGTGTCCGACCGTTTGATCTAGTGGTTCTGGCTTAGTTGGTGGAAAAAAGTTCCCAGGTTACGTTCCTAGGCGGGGCGGAAATTTTTCACTTTTGGAAAATTTTCCTTCTCGGATTAAATTCCGGGCGTCGTGTATTCCCTTCTATTTTATACACTGTTAAAAATTGTTTCACCTTCAATTTATGAATCTCGCTGGTTACCAATTATCCGGGGATCTTGTTAAGTCTAAGCTGTCTTCGTAAATTTACAGACACTTGAGTTCACTTACTTTGTACATGAATCCAGTAGAATATTTTTTTAGTGTATTAACGAACCATTAAAAAACTTGTCTGTGCGTGTGTTTACTTTTGTTTTGAACAAAACAAACAAATCGATTTTCGAACTACGGAGTAGTTTCTACGAAGATTCAGTTATTTAATATAACTAAGAACTCTTTTTTTTATTTGAGTTCAATTCCTCGTTGAAAAATCCGTTTATTTATTGTAATTTCTAACGTGTGTTGCGGTAGACAATCACAAGCCACACCCTGCCTTCACTGATAAGACCGCATTCGGCATCAAGCAACAAAGACTTCAAAATCATCATCTTCATTACAAATGTCTGCAGTATTTTAGTAGTTATGTTTACCTAGCAGTGCATTATGCTTGATGTTTTATTCTGTCTATACCTAGAAATCACATAGACCCGGAAATTTCGCGGATTCATTTGACATCAGTCTAAAATTCATAGCTCTATGTATACTTTACCCACATATACTAACCTATTGGCTGATTCCCTACTGTAGGAATTTCCCTTTGTATTGAATGGATCTATGCGATTCGGTTACTCTATTGCTAGCTGTTAGTTGATTGGTTCACTGACGCAAGGGGGAAGGGGTGTTTCCAAACAATTGTGATCCATTCATGTAAGCAATAGAGAGTTATATGTTTTTTACAGTTTACCTTGTTACCAGAAGAATCTACGAAATTTCCGTGTCTCTAATAAAATACCTAGCATATTTGGATGTGTGGAAAGGATGATTATTTTAATTTGTAGTTGAAGTAGATTTGTTTAATTTGTAATGGAGTGGCTTTAGCGTATTTTTTTGTTATATTTTCAACTTTAAAATTTTCTTTTGTTCTTTGTTACAGGTGAGTTTCACCCACTCACCACCGGGTGCTTCTATGGAATTGAAACACTCCATTTGCTCCTATTATAGACGTCACGGGCAAAGAGGTAAGGTAAAAACAAATTCCCCACCATATTTACTATGCCAAAATTTATTGGTATATTTTCTGAAATCAGAATTGCTACAAACACGTCAAGGATATTTTTCCAAAACTATTTTAAATTTTACAAACACGAAAAAAAAAATATTTAGGAGGTACTTAACTGTTAAAGAATAAGTTTCTGTAACTATGAATTATACTTGTTAGTTGTAAGGCGCCTAAGGCTTCCTTTAAAAAGTTATGAATACAACCAACACTTTAATTTAATATTCACGAAATATTTATCAACAATTTAATTTCTTTTAATATTGTGCAAGTTAAATTTATTTCTGATATTTATATGAATTTATAAAAAAGTATAGCTTGTTAATTGTCTCTGGTCATTCAATAATCATCCTTGCTGTTGATTCCATTCAGTATACACCAGGATGGCTAACCATTTTGGCAGTGCGATTCGCATGAAGGTGCTCAATTTAATATAGTTCACAACAGCATTAGCACGTTTCAATTAGAATGTGCCTTGACATATATTCGCGATCGATTTAATCCTATCACTAGCGCTGGAAAATTTACACTACAGTGGTTGGTAGATTCATATTGGCAAGTGGAGGTCAACAGCTTGAATGATATTAAACAGACATACGCGGCCAAAACGTGGCAAGCCAATCCACCGCTCGCTACGTTACCACTGAAAAAAAATGCTGAAACTATCGTCTTGTTCAAAATATGATGCATTGTATGCGCACATGTTTATTATCTTTGCACCACGGACTCGGCAGCAATGAATAATGTTGCACTGTAAGCGCATGAAAACAGAATTCATACAGCGTTACAGAGTCAATCAGTGAGTCAGTGATGAGCGTATTTATATATATATATATAATTCCTATGTGAAATTTAGAAATATTTTGATATGTGAACAAGTAGACAGTAGTTAAATACTCGTATAAGTTTTGCAACAAATAGAGCTGTTGCGGAAACTCTCGTCCGGTGTATTATTCTGAATAAACTGTTAACACTTTTGTTTTCATTACTGACAGCGTCTCTGAGAGATCTCTCTCATATTACACACTTTGGAGGACGTTTGAATGGAGTTCTCCAGCGCGCATTTCCTTCTCTTCCCACGCACGTCCCAACAGTGACTTTTAAGGAGACCCTCTCGCGGAAAATTCGAAAAAAAAGAAAAAATCAACAATTTGAAACTAAATTTCAAACCAACCTGGAACATTAAGTTTCCGCGAAGCTTTTGTTATTTCAAGAAATTTTGATGATCTTTCCTGATAAATTATCCTCGGGTCAGTTTTGTAAATGCTTACATTCAAATCCCGGTGCTACTGCGTGTTTAAAACGTGGCAATAAAATCACTTTACAAGATTTTCTATTCCAAAATGTTGAATCGAAATTTAGTATCGATCTGTTTATCTGTTTAACTAGGCGCCGGGAAAATTCCCGGGTTCAATTACCTCCAGGGTGGACTGCACAGTTCTACGTATACTCGGGCAGATGTCACACACTTTCATTCGACTCCTTGTCTTGTGAGACGTCCCAACGTAGCGGTCTGTGATTCGATACACCTTTGGTTGGGTGTTTCTCATCCAGGTGAGTTGTGAGCCAATAGCAGAGGCAGTAATGGTATAACTATTTGAATTTTAACCTATCAGGTAACGGAATTCGCGATTTTTTCCGGTTTCCGGTCTCTACATACGATGGTATGACAAATTTCTTATACATTTGACATTTTCATAAGAAAATATAATCAAATTTCATTTAGTAAGCAGCAATCAATGCAAGATAAGGGTTAAAATTAACAAAGTCAAATAAAATCAGGTTATGGGTAGGGGCATGCATTTTTCGTGAAAAGATCTGAACATTTATTAGACTGCAACAAGGTATACCCGCACCTATGGTTTCTTCCTTGTGATTGGCCGCCGTCTGCGAGAGAAGTCGTTGCCTTATTTCACCGAGCCACTCAGGACGCGTTTGCTTCCGCACTGGATTATCGTGATTGGTGTTGTTACGAAATACGTGTACCTGAAAGAAACTCACACAATCACGAAACACAGACGATGCTACAGTGTTTTAACTGTCATCTAGTCTCGAAATCTTTTCGCGAAATCTGCATGCCCCTAGTTATGGGGTATCATTAGAAAGGTATATTTGTTCACACCACGAAACATTTTTATTTTCTTTAAAAAATAAATATGAAAATAAATATTGTTCATGGTAGTGCAGAACTCTCAACTAGATGTCGCTAAAAATAATTTGTCAAAATGCTGAATCGCGCTGACGAAAACGCACGCAGAAGTTACAATAACATTGAAAAAATGTTTCATAATAATCTACGTACGTTTCGATATTGTCTTTATGTTGTCGATTGTATTGTTAATATTTGTTTTATTCCCCCTTAAAATTGTCCTTGTTTTGCTTATTGGTTTTTTTTTTATCTACATGTAAATTTGTAAGGACGAATAGCAAATCTCTCTACATTTATAAGTAGGGGCATGCTGATTTCGCGAAAAGATTTCGGGACTAGATGAAAGTCAAAACACTGTAGCGTCGCCTGTGTTTCGTGATTGGGTGAGTTTCTTTTAGGTACATATCGATTGTAACAACACCAATCACAGTGATTCAGTGCAGAAGTAAACGCGTCCTGAGTGGCTCGGTCAAATGAGGCAACGACTTCTCTCACAGACGGCCGCCAATCACAAGGAAGAAACCACATTTGCGGGTATACCTTGTTGCAGTCTAATAAGTGTTCAGATCTTTTCGTGAAATCTGCATGCCCCTAGTTATAAGTTTTCTCGGAATTGTTTTTGACATAATTGATAAATATTAGGATATTGGTAATATTTTACTTGGTACAGTTGTCTTGGTTTGTTCTGATAATAAGTATGTACCTACTAGCTTTGGTCGGCACCTACTGACCTACACTAAAAACGTAACATCGCGGGGCGGACGAAATACTAGTTGTGTATTTCTGAGTATGAAACGATAAAATGAGAAGCGTTACGGAAAATATCAAGATTCTATTATGACCATATGCTCATTAATGTAGAATTAAAATTGTTTTATACTTGGCTTTTCAAAATTGAAGTGATTGATTAGGAATATAATATATGTTTATAGATAAAAATGAATTTATTTTGTTTTATTATACAAATATACAGTTTTATTCCGATCTTGGTGAGATTTTTCACACTTAACATTCAACTGAAAACAAAAATTACTGGTTATATTGTTAACTATTCTATTTCTTATTATTCTTCAGTGTTTGCTCATGTGACCTACTTTTTATTGGTAAGATTACTTTTAACAGCAGCGGTAACTTTACTTTACTGTAATAATGGTTATCAGTGAAAATCCATGTCAATAAATCTAAGTTTGTCCACCTGCGTTTCTCCAAGGGAAACCAAATTACAATTTTTTTCCCTCTGAGTTTTTGGTCGTTTTGTGCCAATATAAACCAATAATTGGGACCGTAGGGCGTTGCGGGTGTGGAAGGTATAAAAAATCGTATTAAGGAAGAAGCAAAAAATAAAGACCAAATGAAGAGGAAAGTTATGTTTCCGCGCTTTTAGGGACACTCTAATAGGATAAAAATTCCTTTCGGCACAACCTACAGGCGTAGGTAGATTTATAAGGTCCTATTTCTTCTGAAAATGTTTTAGAAACTTCTATACACCCCTGGAACAATTTAAGAACTTAATGTACCTAACATCCTATATGTTCGCCAATATTAAAAAAAGATCGATTAAACATTTTCTCATAACCCAAGCAGTGATGATATTTTGAATGTTTTGAACTCAATTAATCCACCACCGAATGTCTTAAATAATTTCATATTCTGCTTACTAGGTAGTTATGCAATTATTTTTGTCCTTTAAGCATTATTTTATTCCCTTGCACTAATACGTGGTCGCATTAAAATATTTTGACAAAGGTTTAAGGTAATATTAAAATAGTTAAAAATAAATTCCTATGAATTTTATACTAAGGAAGTTTTATATGTGTGTGTATATATATATTTATTTAATTTCAACTCCCTGTTTTTAAGGTGGTAGTCCGTTTGATCAAAAATTGTTTGATGCAAAAGATTCAGATAATGTTTATGAGTTTTACAATAAATTATAATGGATTTGATAGTATATCTATTAAAAAATTAATGAATTGTTTGTCATTATACCTGTTTTTATTTCCACCTCTTGCAGTAATTATTTGTTACATAAAGTTTACTTTAGATAAAAGTTTTCAGCAATATTTAATAAGTAAAAAAAAAACATTAATTCGGTATAATGGTAGGGAAATTTTATTTATTATCTTATTTCAAGCCCAGGTTTTTTCTACCCCTTGCAGTAATGGTTGGTAATATCAAAAATGGTTTGAGACAAACGTTTTTGATAAAAATTATAAGATTTAAAAACAATGTGAACGGATTTGATGGTATGCCTACTAAGGGAATTATTAATTTCTTTTTGTATTTCAACCCGCCTTTATCAACCTCTTGTAGCAATGGTTGGTTTTATCAAAAAATATTTCAGTCAAACGTTTTAATAATATTTGTAGGGTTTACAAACATTTCGAACGGATTTTATAGTGTGCCTACTAAGAGAGTTAAGGATTTTTTTTGTCATTCAACACCCTGTTTATTCCACCCATTGCAGTAATTGTTGGTAGTATAAAAAATTATTTAAGACGAATGTTGTAGATAATAATTTAAGTTTTTACAATAAAACAGGACGGATTTAATAGTGTACATGGTACAGAAATTACGAAGTTTTTAAATTCTACACTTTAATTTTTTTCAATTCCCTAAAACAAAGGTTTGACTTATCAAAAATTGTTTCAGACAAAAGTTGAAGATAAAAATTATAAGATTAACCAACAGTTTGAACAGATTTAGTAGCGTACCTGCTAAGGGAGTTTTGAATTTTTTTTAAATCTAACCCTCATTTTTTGAGCCCCTTGCAGCAATGGTTCGTCTAATCATAAATTGTTTTAGACAAAAGTCATAGTTAAAAATTTTAGATTTACAGAAAATCTGAACGAATTTGATGGTTTTGCCTATTAAAAGAGTTACGATTTTTTTTGTCCTCCAACCCTTTTTTATTCCACCCCTTGCAGTAATGGTTTGTATAAAAAATTATTCCAGACAAAAGTTTTAGATAATAATTAAAGGTTTTACAATAAAAAATGAACGGATTTAAAAGTGTAAAATGTATAATATATATATATATATTAATTATACATTTTATATTTTTTACCTACTGCAACAATGGCTCATCTAATAAAAAATTGTTTCAGAAAACGTTTAGGTAAAAAATATGAGATCAACAAACAATTCGTACGAATTCGATGTTAAGGATAATAAGGGAGTTATAATTTTTTGTTGTCCTCCAACCGTTGTTTTTTCAACCCCTTGCAGTTATGGTTGGTAGCATCAAAAATTTATTCAGACAAAATATTTTGGTATTAGCCTACTCCTAAGAATTATAACACGTCCAAAAGTATGTGATATTTTCTATATCATAGGAGCTACAGCGATTATTCTATTTTTCAGAAAAAAAACTTTCCCCATTTCTACCCCTTTGGTCGGTGATTGCGCATTAACGAATTCGTCCGAGATTTTCCACTAATAGATTTTATGTATCAGTTTGGATGTTATTTGTGAAAAATTGCGGCAGTTGTGTCCACAAAATTGTGATATATATTAAATTTTAAGTTGACGATTTTTTTGGGGTCTATGGACTATGAAACGAAAAACTATATAAAAGGTTTCCGTAAGTCACGCCATGGTAACGGCTACAATAGATAGTATTTCTTTGAAATATATTTAATAACATTTTCACAGTTTAGTTAACGGTGCGTAACGAAGGAGCACAATTCACTTGAAACTTATTACATGCATGCTCCTTTTCTATTGTTTACACTTCTAGCTTTCGGAAAATCTCCCGACCGTTTCCCAGCCAGACGTCTGAAACCCTTAACAATTTGTAAATTCCTCAGACAAATTAATACCCCGTATAGAAACATTTTAATACTTAGTGGAATTGCTATAAATTCAAGTATAACTTGTTTCCGGAATTCTGTAAACAATACAGTGTAAGGGACATTGTTTTTATAACCACGATTATTTCGATATTCATCGGTTAGCAAAGTAGACTTTAAGGGGCCCGCCTCGTCAGGGGTGTATGTGTGTTAGTGAGGCGGGATGATAAGCGCGACGCTCGCTGGTGCTACTAGCGCGGTATAGCCTCTAAGCACAAGTCTCTGAACTGGCGCGCAGTCTTCTCGTCTTCACAGGATAACTGTGTAATTTGAGCGGTGACCGTAACATTATATGGCGGAGAAATGAAGATAAAGGTGTTATGCAAGCCCCTTAAGTGCTTTCAAGAATCTGTACCAGTTGTTTTATGCCTAAAAATTACTCTGAAAACACGCGTTTTAGGCATTTTAACGCTTCTAAAAATACAGTTTAAAAACTTAATCCGAAATTAAAAGTACTTTTCGGGCCTCAG
Source organism: Bacillus rossius redtenbacheri (assembly GCF_032445375.1). Classification (NCBI taxonomy): domain Eukaryota; kingdom Metazoa; phylum Arthropoda; class Insecta; order Phasmatodea; family Bacillidae; genus Bacillus; species Bacillus rossius. Next base: position 4,205,521 of record NW_026962012.1, on the reverse strand, counting down.
CGAACTCTTAAATGCTATTCGTAAATAGGCCCCACTCGGATATCTTGAGTAGTTTTGAAATCGCGTTGTTTTTCCTGAAGCTCTGCACACCGTCTGTGTGACCAGGTAGGCGGGGGCCTTAAGCCCATGTTCATCTGCTTCACGTCGACGATTGGACCACAGCGCTCCTGACACGCCCTTGACGACCCAGAGCCAGTTGCAAACAAGGGTAAGATGTGGTTACCCAATCACATTTAGCCCGCCAAAGGACGTGACCTTGTCTTGAACCAATGAGAATTCTAAAAAGGGTTTGATTGTATAAACGGCAAGTTGAGTCAAGCCTGGAAAGAAATTAATCCTAGAAATATTTGTGGCCCCAGCTATTTAACTCTTTATCTGAATATTTGAAATTAATATGGCTGAAAATCCTGCTAAAACGTTGTCACTGAAGAAGAAAAAAAAGGCTTTGGATAGAACACCAAAATCCGTTTTCTAAAAATATAGGACTGGCCGTGTCCTATTGTGCACTAAAACCTAAACCCTTATTTATGTCTTGGAATATCGACCTTACTCACAAACTATCATCTTGATGTGTTAACAAACATTTAAAACAACTATCATATATACAACAAAGCACTCTTCTACCTCCCACATGCCTGTTTAATCTGTTTACAACGGAATTGTGTGCCTGTGGTGTAAATATTAAATGTATCTATTCTCTATTAAATAACAAGTTTATTTACCTGTTAATTTATTCTTGATACAGTGTTGGATATTCAAAAGACGCCGTTTTTCACAGTTTATTCTCGAATTCAATAGGAAAACATTATCGTCATAAAATAAAGAGAAACATTATATTAAATTTATTTCTGAATAGTTCAGTAAAAACTAAAACATTTTTGTTTTTTTTTTCTAAAGATATATCTTCATAGGTAAAATACTCGTGCTTCGCTACTGCATTTACATAAAGAACACACACATCTCTTCACACATGCCCCTCATAATAGGTACACCACTGCCACACCTCGAATTAAAAAAAAAATGAAACAATGCAATAGGCGTTGCCAGGAGACGAAGAGAGCATCAACAACGGAATAGCAAATTTTCATCATTGTAGAATCAAAACTCTGCTTTAAGAGGTGATTTTACGTTAATTCCACGTAGAAATGGCTTCAACTGCAAGCAAACAATGCAACGGTCGTTGTCATGGAGACGCAGAACGTATCAACGACGCAAAAGCCCGCTACCATGGATACAACGCCCAAGATATCTCCATAGGAACATTCCGGGATAAAAAGTAGCCTATGTCACTTTCCGTCTCATAAACTATCTCCATGCAAAAAAAATACCATGTCGATAAGTTGCTCCGTTGCTGCGTGAAAAGCTAAACCAACGAACACACTTTTACATTTATAATTTTAATTATAGATTTCATTCGGAACTCTTTGCCCTAGCATAAATAAATACATGAAAAATTTAATTCACCTACAATCATGATTAAAACTTGCAGTAAAATAAAAAATAAAAGTATCCTTAAAATTAAGCCCACATAAAAAGTTGTCCTGAATTTACAAAAAAAAATCATAATGATTACGAATCGTTACACATCTAACAGCGTAGCAAAGTTGGATTGCCAGATAAACCTGGCCTACGTATAACAAAATAAAAATAACGGTAGAGATAACTGACTTTTCAAGTCGTTAAATTTATTTTTGTGTGGTGAAAGTATAATTTTACATTTTTTTAAGTTATACTTACGTCTTTATTTTACTCTCAAAAATGAGCTAAAACTTAGTTTTTTTTTTTACTATGACTTATCAAGACATCATACATCGTACATAGCCTTTTAGAAAAATTTCTATATTCCCATTTAAGTAGTATGTATACCACACCACCCGCCCTCCCCAAGACGCGAAGCCGTGTGGGCCGCTGGTTTTCTCCGGGTGCTCGTTGGGGTGGGAGGGGAGGGAGGGGGAACGTGCCACGTGGGCCGCGCCGCTCGGCACGCTCCGCCGAGCTCCTGGGCGCATCGCGGGGGGTTGAGGTCAGACATAACCATGGCAACCGGCCTGCCAGACTGCGGGTCCCGGGACGCGACCCCCGGCGCGCGCGTGTCGCGGTCCCGCGTCCCCTCCCCCTCTCCCCCTTCTCCCCGGCAGTTCACGTACCAGCAAACAAGCCTCTCGCAACCCCAACAGGGCGGATTCTCGTGAAATAGTATACAGTTGGTGACTTTTGTGTGCATATTTTCATACTCAAATTAAAAAAAAATATGATACTTTTGCATATGTGATATACGGTTTTTGCAAAATAACACTGAGTATTTCTTGAAGAAAAATGGCACATAAGTTTAGATTCAAATTGATGTTTCATTCAAGCATAATTTTTTTTTTTAACTATGGAAAAAGATAATTGAGTATTCAACAATTTTACTTTATTATTTGCGCAGTTAATACTGGAAATTTATTTAGGAAGGTTTTACAGATGACTTTAACTATTGGCATAAATAACAGGGTAAAAATCCAAATCAGTAATACTGCGAACAATTTTTTTGTATTGATACAGTTGTTTTCATGTAAATGTACAAATTCGCAAATGTAATTTTACATGACCAGTTCTGTTCCAAATTGTACAGTTTTTATTAATTTCCAGTGCATATTTACCCCCTTGCTTTCTAAGTTTGTAGGTTTTTTTTAAAAAAACTTTATGAAACAAAATGACAATGTATATCCTTTAAATTTCTAACATACAAACAGCAAGCCTGCTGGCCCGCGGACCGCCTATTGAATAAGTGTGGCTAGATTTAAATAAGGATTTAACGGCCTATATCTCGTCCTCTGCGCTATACCCCACCGTTGGCCTTCAGATCGCCAACAGAAATGTCGAATTCATATCATTCAAACATTACGTATGGATAGGTTTTAGGAATGGCACTCCAACAGACAACTTACTCTTGAATAAAATTCTGTATTGAATTTAAAGCTTATATTTTCACTCATATCCTCTTATAATGTATCATTCACGAAATGTTTAACGGTGCGCTAAATCTTAGAAACACAAAGGACAATCTTATAACCTCAACAATGCTACTTAAAACGTAGGCAGGAATTTTTTTTTTGGAAAGTGGGTGGTGGGGGGAGAATTCTGTGGTGGCACTTTTTATGGAATTGTTAGCAGTAGTATAGCATAGCCGGTCCGGAAACAGGCCTCAGGCGGTGGATTGAAGATTGTCGTCCGCCATCTTGGATTTGTGACGTCACGGCGGCAAAAATTCCTCAAAATTCCTCAAAAATGCCTCAAAATGACTCAAAATTTCCCGTTTTAAGAAAAAAAATTCCGTTTTCGAGGGAAAAATTCCCGTTTCGAGGGAAAATTTCCCGTTTTATTCCTTAAAAAATCCCAGCGGCTGAAAATTCCTAAAACTGGCTTAAGCATCCTTAACTCAAGCCAACCTTAAGCCATTTATAGGATTATGACGTCACCGCTGCAGTTTCCGTTACGCCCGCCATCTTTAAATTTACTATCCAATTTTAATGAAATAGAAAATTTTTTAAAATTTATAAAAAAATTCAATTAATAAAATTTTAATAAAAATATTTAAAAAACATACGTTAACGACACGGAGCTCGGAGTCCTCGGTTCGAACCCGGTGAGGGCGAAAAAAAAATAAAAATGGCGACCGATCCTTCCACCACGGAAGTCACCTACAGACTAACCTACCACCACCAATAACAAGGTCAACTAGTATGATGTCATGTCCGCCATCTTGTCTTCGTCTGCTGGTAGCCATCATCATCTTGTTATCGTCGGCGAGAGTGCGCTGACGCCATGTTAGTTTAATTCTTATCCGCTAGAGTGCAGTAATCATTTATTATTGCTATGTCACCCGCCATCTTGTCATTTGGCCGCCATCTTGGATACGTGTAATTATTTAGCTAGAAATTCGGGAAAAATTCCAAAATTCATTAAATAAATCACTCATTAATTTACAGATTGATTCGATCAGTTCCAGTCCTTGGTTCGATTCCCGATCGATGCAATAATGTTTAATTTGATGTAAAAAAATAATAATTTCATTATTCCATGTTCAACATTCTTAAAGAGACATTAAAACCTCTACTGTCATCATCATCCTATAAACCATCAACACCAACATATTGGTAATTCATAATTTTAATGCTAGAGATTCGGGAAAAAGTTCAAAAATCATTAAATAAATTTCCAATCAATGTACTGATTAATTAGATCGACTTAGGTCCTTGGTACGATTCTGGACGATGAAAAAAATAACAATTTAACATAATAGTGACAGGATCGAGAAAAAACAAAAACAACACAAGTTCTTTCACAAACATAATATTTATTACATAATATATATTCTATTACAGGATCACTTACGAAAGCCAGCAATCTTATAATCATTTAGTTCCGCAGCGGTGTGAAATGACTAATTCTTAGCTCCAATCGGTTTATACTAGACAGAGTCCAGCCAGAACCTTTACAGACATAGTCCACCTCTTCTTGACAGAGTTTCTGGATACCGTATTTAACAGTTTGCTTCACATCGTTAGAACTGTAAATTACTGCAGCCGATGTCTTGAATGCACACTTCTTCACTTTGTCATCGAACGGATATGGCTTTCCATATATACAGTCCAACCACAAGTTATATTTCAAAGGTCCGTTTGTTGCTACATCATCAGTAAGCTGATTGATTATCTTCTGTCTGATATCATCAAGAAAATTACAAATGTCCTTTGACTCACCGAACGTATTTAGATAATAGTAGTCTTTCAACGTTCCACGAAATGCAGACTGCGCCAAGTAGAAGCCATTATCGTTCACTTGTAATGCTCCGAACACAGTCTTAGGTTTAGTTGCATGTTCAGACGTCATAACAATCGGTTGCTGGGCATCGGTTTTCTTGCTTGTACGCTTTCGTGTCTCCAATCTCAAGCGAGGAGTCGAAATGTCGGCAGGTAGTTCAGCAGTAGGAGCACAGACTCCACCTTTACATTTTTTCGCATGATGTCGCAAACTGTCAATTCGAGTAAACCATTTAAGGCACTCATCACATCGAAACTTCATGCAAGATGGATTCTTCGTGCATTTGCTCCGCTCATGTCTTCGTGCATCATGGGAAAATGCGAACGACGTATCACAGTAGCTGCAAGGATACCGTGGTGATGAAGACGATCCTTTCAGACCCGATCCAGATACAGGCGTTGCAACAGTAGTACCATCTCCAGGCATACTCTTATGCACATCGACGCATCGTTGTTGTGACGAAACCTTTACTTTCTGCCGCACAGCAGGACCTTTGCATGCCTTCATGTGCGTTTTCATATTATCTTTTCTGGCAAACTGCTTATGACATTTCTCACAAACAAACATTTTACGATATAGGTTCTTGGCACATTCTCTATTCTCATGTCGTCGAGCATTGCTGTTGTTTGAGAAAATCTTGTTGCAGTAACAGCACCGATGTTCGTTAGTTGTTGTCGATTCGGCATCCATTGAAGTCTCCATTGATGGTGAACCAGCGTTCGCCGAGTTTCCCTGCACATCCAGCTCAGTAGTCATTAAGCTATCTTCTGCTGGTGGTATCACATCTGTTGAAATCTCCTCCAATGTTGACGCCGTCGTTGCCAACGGGATCTGCACCTTCTCCATCGTAGCTGTCGTCAAGGTTCCCGTAGACGATGGTACAACCTCCGAGTTCGACGTTAAAGACGGTAAAGATGCCATCGAGGTCTCAAGAACAGCTAATTGACACGACTTATGCACCAGAAGAAACAAACTAGGTGATCCTTACACCGCCGACGTCAGTAACAAACTGAGCGTCCTGCTGTCTAGGACTCGCTTATATACATGCACAGTATGGAATAATACGCTAGTCAAATCAAGAACCATTTACAATAATACTAGAGTCAAATCTACAAATTAAAAAAGAGGATCATTTGATCGAAAAAAAATATCGATCTCTCCAATATACGCCAGGTTCCAAGAGCTACAATTCACGTCATCAGATCCATCTACATTTTGCTCCTATGCTTCAATTGACCATTAGCTGCAAGTGCTCCAACAGCTCCATCAGCTTCAACACGTAATGTACGCAATGTACGCGCAATACATGCAATTTACACGCAATAAATGTAATGATTACACAGTACACACAGGAAACGGAACGTACACACAGTACACACAGGAAACGGAATGTACACACAGTACACACAGGAAACTAAACGGACACACAGTACACACAGGAAACGGAACGTACACACAGTACACACAGGAAACGGAATGTACACACAGTACACACAGGAAACGGAACGTACACACAGTACACACAGGAAACGGAATGTACACACAGTAAACTGAACGTACACACAGGAAACGGAACGTACACACAGTACACACAGGAAACGGAACGTACACACAGTACACACAGGAAACGGAACGTACACACAGTACACACAGGAAACGGAACGTACACACAGTACACACAGGAAACTGAACGTACTCACAGTACACACAGGAAACGGAACGTACACACAGTACACACAGGAAACGGAACGTACACACAGTACACACAGGAAACGGAACGTACACACAGTACACACAGGAAACTGAACGTATACACAGTACACACAGGAAACGGAACGTACACACAGTACACACAGGAAACTAAACGTACACACAGTACACACAGGAAACGGAACGTACACACAGTACACACAGAAAACGGAACGTACACACAGTACACACAGAAAACGGAACGTACACACAGTGCACACAGAAAACGGAACGTACACACAGTGCACACAGGAAACTGAACGTACACACAGTACACACAGGAAACGGAACGTACACACAGTACACACAGGAAACGTAATGATCACACATACAGTAGCGGAAACACACAGGCTTAGTTGGAAATCAGAATACAAGAAATAAAAAACATTAAATTTTTACTTTCAATATTTTATTACTTCTCAACATTACACAAATACAAGTAAAAGAAGCCATTATTGTATGTAGCCAGCTTTCCTCAGTTCTTTGAGTATGAAGGATATTTCTTTGATGCACGGATAGTTTCCTGCACAAAGCGAGCCATGTAGAAGTCTTAGCCGGTCAACCAATATGTTTGGATCTTTCCATGATGTGTAATCAATCTCTTCTACCACCATCTTACTTGCTTGTTTATTATAAATACTTTTAATATCACAATCATCCCAGTGATCATAATATGCATTATCAGATTTATTATAACACGACGTTTCCATCGTTTCGGTCTCAGGACATCGCCACATTCTTCGATCTTGTCAGCTCTAGGTGCTTCATCACAGTCTATGCCTTTGTCAACAGCCTCAGAGTCACTGTAACAATCACTGTAGAAGACATCCTCTTCACCCAGATTACCGTATGAATTCGCTATCGATGATGTTGAAGTGTCTTCATCGTCTTCATGCTTCCTTTTTAGGAGTCCATCATTTTTACAAAGAATGGAGGATCTACTGAATATAGGCTTGAATGTATTCTCACTTTTCACGGTGTTGATACTTCCATTAGTTTCAGTCTTCCCGAAGCCATTAGCATCCTTCAATTTATGTTCTTCCTCACGATCGGGTGAGCTAATACCATCACGCTCAGGACAAGGAAAATTATTGTCATAATGCAGATCACTCTTCTTTAGTCTAGTGGATCCATCGGTGTCCTCTATGCCGTAAGTAGTCTTGACTTTACATGTTCTACCATGTCTTTTTAAGCTGTCAATTCGTGTTAACAACCTGCTACAACGATTACAGCTTAACATGTTGCGTAGTGGGTTTCTAGCACAATCATTCTCCTCATGACGTCTAGCATTCCTTCTCATGACAAAATCCTTGCCACAGTATCTACAGCGGCTTCCTTCCGATTCAGCTATAGATAACAAACCACGATCCATGGTAGCTTCTGTGACTAATGTTAGATACAAACTGTCAGTTTTCTCCAATTGGAACCATTTCTTAAATAGAGTTTTTGAAATATTTCATCAGCGAGAGTTAAGTTATCTAATGCAAAGCAAATTGATGCAAGTAGTTCCGGCTGTCGTCAACAGATGGCGTCACGTGTTGCTTGCAGGTAAATAATATATATTTCATTAATGTGGGATGCGGAACGCTCACTATCGATCGCAAAGGGAGGGTGGCTTCGATAGTATCCAAGGAGAAAAAAGTTCGTCCTTCCTGCTAGTGCTTCTCAGATTTCTCACGGTCCACAATCTTGGATTACGACGTCACAGCGGCCATATTGGATGGGTGTGACCTTTACCTTTGACCGAAACCGCAGGAATGATCGCAAGCACACGTATTAACCATCAAAATATAGATAAAAATAATCAGGAGCACACAGAGAAAACCATCATAATATTTGGCAAGAATAATCAGGAGCATAAAAAATAAAAACGAAAAAAAAAAATTCAAACATTCTGGCTTGTACTAGAACTCTATCTTTGCTCAACAATGAGAAGTTCACAAGCTAGCAGAATGTTTGAATTTTTTTTCGTTTTTATTTTTTATTATTTTTTTTTTGTATTTTAATGATATCAAAGAAAACTTGTGGCGGTTTTCTTCGTGTGCTCCTGATTATTCTTGCCAAATATTATGATGGTTTTCTCTGTGTGCTCCTGATTATTCTTATCTATATTTTGATGGTTAATCCGTGTGCTTGCGATCATTCCTGCGGTTTCGGTCAAAGGTCAAGGTCACACCCATCCAATATGGCCGCTGTGACGTCGTAATCCAAGATTGTGGACCGTGAGAAATCTGAGAAGCACTAGCAGGAAGGACGAACTTTTTTCTCCTTGGATACTATCGAAGCCACCCTCCCTTTGCGATCGATAGTGAGCGTTCCGCATCCCACATTAATGAAATATATATTATTTACCTGCAAGCAACACGTGACGCCATCTGTTGACGACAGCCGGAACTACTTGCATCAATTTGCTTTGCATTAGATAACTTAACTCTCGCTGATGAAATATTTCAAAAACTCTATTTAAGAAATGGTTCCAATTGGAGAAAACTGACAGTTTGTATCTAACATTAGTCACAGAAGCTACCATGGATCGTGGTTTGTTATCTATAGCTGAATCGGAAGGAAGCCGCTGTAGATACTGTGGCAAGGATTTTGTCATGAGAAGGAATGCTAGACGTCATGAGGAGAATGATTGTGCTAGAAACCCACTACGCAACATGTTAAGCTGTAATCGTTGTAGCAGGTTGTTAACACGAATTGACAGCTTAAAAAGACATGGTAGAACATGTAAAGTCAAGACTACTTACGGCATAGAGGACACCGATGGATCCACTAGACTAAAGAAGAGTGATCTGCATTATGACAATAATTTTCCTTGTCCTGAGCGTGATGGTATTAGCTCACCCGATCGTGAGGAAGAACATAAATTGAAGGATGCTAATGGCTTCGGGAAGACTGAAACTAATGGAAGTATCAACACCGTGAAAAGTGAGAATACATTCAAGCCTATATTCAGTAGATCCTCCATTCTTTGTAAAAATGATGGACTCCTAAAAAGGAAGCATGAAGACGATGAAGACACTTCAACATCATCGATAGCGAATTCATACGGTAATCTGGGTGAAGAGGATGTCTTCTACAGTGATTGTTACAGTGACTCTGAGGCTGTTGACAAAGGCATAGACTGTGATGAAGCACCTAGAGCTGACAAGATTGAAGAATGTGGCGATGTCCTGAGACCGAAACGATGGAAACGTCGTGTTATAATAAATCTGATAATGCATATTATGATCACTGGGATGATTGTGATATTAAAAGTATTTATAATAAACAAGCAAGTAAGATGGTGGTAGAAGAGATTGATTACACATCATGGAAAGATCCAAACATATTGGTTGACCGGCTAAGACTTCTACATGGCTCGCTTTGTGCAGGAAACTATCCGTGCATCAAAGAAATATCCTTCATACTCAAAGAACTGAGGAAAGCTGGCTACATACAATAATGGCTTCTTTTACTTGTATTTGTGTAATGTTGAGAAGTAATAAAATATTGAAAGTAAAAATTTAATGTTTTTTATTTCTTGTATTCTGATTTCCAACTAAGCCTGTGTGTTTCCGCTACTGTATGTGTGATCATTACGTTTCCTGTGTGTACTGTGTGTACGTTCCGTTTCCTGTGTGTACTGTGTGTACGTTCAGTTTCCTGTGTGCACTGTGTGTACGTTCCGTTTTCTGTGTGCACTGTGTGTACGTTCCGTTTTCTGTGTGTACTGTGTGTACGTTCCGTTTTCTGTGTGTACTGTGTGTACGTTCCGTTTCCTGTGTGTACTGTGTGTACGTTTAGTTTCCTGTGTGTACTGTGTGTACGTTCCGTTTCCTGTGTGTACTGTGTGTACGTTCAGTTTCCTGTGTGTACTGTGTGTACGTTCCGTTTCCTGTGTGTACTGTGTGTACGTTCCGTTTCCTGTGTGTACTGTGTGTACGTTCCGTTTCCTGTGTGTACTGTGTGTACGTTCCGTTTCCTGTGTGTACTGTGTGTACGTTTAGTTTCCTGTGTGTACTGTGTGTACGTTCCGTTTCCTGTGTGTACTGTGTGTACGTTCCTTTTCCTGTGTGTACTGTGTGTACGTTCCGTTTCCTGTGTGTACTGTGTGTACGTTCCGTTTCCTGTGTGTACGCTCAGTTTCCTGTGTGTACTGTGTGTACATTCCGTTTCCTGTGTGTACTGTGTGTACGTTCCGTTTCCTGTGTGTACTGTGTGTACATTCCGTTTCCTGTGTGTACTGTGTGTACGTTCCGTTTCCTGTGTGTACTGTGTGTCCGTTTAGTTTCCTGTGTGTACTGTGTGTACATTCCGTTTCCTGTGTGTACTGTGTGTACGTTCCGTTTCCTGTGTGTACTGTGTAATCATTACATTTATTGCGTGTAAATTGCATGTATTGCGCGTACATTGCGTACATTACGTGTTGAAGCTGATGGAGCTGTTGGAGCACTTGCAGCTAATGGTCAATTGAAGCATAGGAGCAAAATGTAGATGGATCTGATGACGTGAATTGTAGCTCTTGGAACCTGGCGTATATTGGAGAGATCGATATTTTTTTTCGATCAAATGATCCTCTTTTTTAATTTGTAGATTTGACTCTAGTATTATTGTAAATGGTTCTTGATTTGACTAGCGTATTATTCCATACTGTGCATGTATATAAGCGAGTCCTAGACAGCAGGACGCTCAGTTTGTTACTGACGTCGGCGGTGTAAGGATCACCTAGTTTGTTTCTTCTGGTGCATAAGTCGTGTCAATTAGCTGTTCTTGAGACCTCGATGGCATCTTTACCGTCTTTAACGTCGAACTCGGAGGTTGTACCATCGTCTACGGGAACCTTGACGACAGCTACGATGGAGAAGGTGCAGATCCCGTTGGCAACGACGGCGTCAACATTGGAGGAGATTTCAACAGATGTGATACCACCAGCAGAAGATAGCTTAATGACTACTGAGCTGGATGTGCAGGGAAACTCGGCGAACGCTGGTTCACCATCAATGGAGACTTCAATGGATGCCGAATCGACAACAACTAACGAACATCGGTGCTGTTACTGCAACAAGATTTTCTCAAACAACAGCAATGCTCGACGACATGAGAATAGAGAATGTGCCAAGAACCTATATCGTAAAATGTTTGTTTGTGAGAAATGTCATAAGCAGTTTGCCAGAAAAGATAATATGAAAACGCACATGAAGGCATGCAAAGGTCCTGCTGTGCGGCAGAAAGTAAAGGTTTCGTCACAACAACGATGCGTCGATGTGCATAAGAGTATGCCTGGAGATGGTACTACTGTTGCAACGCCTGTATCTGGATCGGGTCTGAAAGGATCGTCTTCATCACCACGGTATCCTTGCAGCTACTGTGATACGTCGTTCGCATTTTCCCATGATGCACGAAGACATGAGCGGAGCAAATGCACGAAGAATCCATCTCGCATGAAGTTTCGATGTGATGAGTGCCTTAAATGGTTTACTCGAATTGACAGTTTGCGACATCATGCGAAAAAATGTAAAGGTGAAGTCTGTGCTCCTACTGCTGAACTACCTGCCGACATTTCGACTCCTCGCTTTAGATTGGAGACACGAAAGCGTACAAGCAAGAAAACCGATGCCCAGCAACCGATTGTTATGACGTCTGAACATGCAACTAAACCTAAGACTGTGTTCGGAGCATTACAAGTGAACGATAATGGCTTCTACTTGGCGCAGTCTGCATTTCGTGGAACGTTGAAAGACTACTATTATCTAAATACGTTCGGTGAGTCAAAGGACATTTGTAATTTTCTTGATGATATCAGACAGAAGATAATCAATCAGCTTACTGATGATGTAGCAACAAACGGACCTTTGAAATATAACTTGTGGTTGGACTGTATATATGGAAAGCCATATCCGTTCGATGACAAAGTGAAGAAGTGTGCATTCAAGACATCGGCTGCAGTAATTTACAGTTCTAACGATGTGAAGCAAACTGTTAAATACGGTATCCAGAAACTCTGTCAAGAAGAGGTGGACTATGTCTGTAAAGGTTCTGGCTGGACTCTGTCTAGTATAAACCGATTGGAGCTAAGAATTAGTCATTTCACACCGCTGCGGAACTAAATGATTATAAGATTGCTGGCTTTCGTAAGTGATCCTGTAGTAGAATATATATTATGTAATAAATATTATGTTTGTGAAAGAACTTGTGTTGTTTTTGTTTTTTCTCGATCCTGTCACTATTATGTTAAATTGTTATTTTTTTCATCGTCCAGAATCGTACCAAGGACCTAAGTCGATCTAATTAATCAGTACATTGATTGGAAATTTATTTAATGATTTTTGAACTTTTTCCCGAATCTCTAGCATTAAAATTATGAATTACCAATATGTTGGTGTTGATGGTTTATAGGATGATGATGACAGTAGAGGTTTTAATGTCTCTTTAAGAATGTTGAACATGGAATAATGAAATTATTATTTTTTTACATCAAATTAAACATTATTGCATCGATCGGGAATCGAACCAAGGACTGGAACTGATCGAATCAATCTGTAAATTAATGAGTGATTTATTTAATGAATTTTGGAATTTTTCCCGAATTTCTAGCTAAATAATTACACGATTCCAAGATGGCGGCCAAATGACAAGATGGCGGGTGACACAGCAATAATAAATGATTACTGCACTCTAGCGGATAAGAATTAAACTAACATGGCGTCAGCGCACTCTCGCCGACGATAACAAGATGATGATGGCTACCAGCAGACGAAGACAAGATGGCGGACATGACATCATACTAGTTGACCTTGTTATTGGTGGTGGTAGGTTAGTCTGTAGGTGACTTCCGTGGTGGAAGGATCGGTCGCCATTTTTATTTTTTTTTCGCCCTCACCGGGTTCGAACCGAGGACTCCGAGCTCCGTGTCGTTAACGTATGTTTTTTAAATATTTTTTATTAAAATTTTATTAATTGAATTTTTTTATAAATTTTAAAAAATTTTCTATTTCATTAAAATTGGATAGTAAATTTAAAGATGGCGGGCGTAAAGGAAACTGCAGCGGTGACGTCATAATCCTATAAATGGCTTAAGGTTGGCTTGAGTTAAGGATGCTTAAGCCAGTTTTAGGAATTTTCAGCCGCTGGGATTTTTTAAGGAATAAAACGGGAAATTTTCCCTCGAAACGGGAATTTTTCCCTCGAAAACGGATTTTTTTTTCTTAAAACGGGAAATTTTGAGTCATTTTGGGGCATTTTTGAGGAATTTTGAGGAATTTTTGCCGCCGTGACGTCACAAATCCAAGATGGCGGACGACAATCTTCAATCCACCGCCTGAGGCCTGTTTCCGGACCGGCTATGCTATACTACTGTTAGCCTTTTTTTTAATGAAACCTCAAATTATTAATTTAAAGTCAAAACTAGAACAAAAAAAAATTTAAAAAAAAGTATTCGACATACGATTACAATAAATTACAATAACAAAAAGTACCCCTGTTGCGCGGAGTTGAAAGAAGGGAGAATGTAACCTAGATTTCACATACTGCGCCCCTTAACCCCCCCCCCCCCCCCATAACATCCTGCGCCAAAATTAATAGATCTGAAAGTTGAGTGTGCCAACTCTGCATGCCATTACTCATTACTTTGGCAGAGCCACCGGCAAACAAGACGTTCCATGTCGAGCTCAATTTTTTTCCCCCATGCTTGCGCACTCTGAAACCCAGGATTCACCCTGCGGTGGTTTATAACTTTAGAGGCCAGGTTAAGCAGTTCAATATAAATACTGTTCCCGTAAAGACACCACTGTAATCATTTTAAAAATTCGTGGTTACAGCTGCTATAAATGTTGTGAACTGGGAAGTCTGAAACTACTGTATTTTACAGTTGTGTTTACGAACCAATACTTTTATATCATATATATTTACGTGCATGTATATTTTATGGCTGCGGTTGATTACAATTATATGTATGTATGTATATATATATATTTACACACATAGGCTACATATGTTATCCTAGAAACGCTCCCACGTCCAACGGGAATAAGCAAGTCAATACTACTGTATATTTTACGGAATGCTTACATTCATTACACGATATCATTTTTCACTGACAACAACACGCACCTATATGTGATAGGCGGACAAAGAACGAGCCGCAAGAAAAACTACGTACTCATTTCAGTCATTATTATATGCTTACTGTGGGAGGAGTTTTCATCGATGCTGCGGGATTTATGGAGAATTTTCTAGTTTTTTTTTTCAATTATTTCTTATTAAGGTAGTATTGTGAATATATATATATATATATATATATATATATATATATATATATATGTGTGTGTGTGTGTGTGTGTGTGTGTGTGTGAGAGAGAGAGAGAGAGAGAGAGTCACGTAAGTAGATACTTAACCTAAAATGCATACAAACTATGTAGCTAATCTAGAAAATCAGAGACGCTTATCAAGAGCACTAGTGACCATGATGCAATAAGACAGACAAAAAATGTAAGCCGAGTCTTTCAGCACTCGCAAGAGACGTGCAACATCTACCCTGGGTAACGAGCAAATTCATGTGTTCTCAACTTGCAAGTACACTTATAATACCAAACTGGGACACACAATTTAACGTAGAATTCTTAAAAATAATGCCAAGCCTGATAATTATATGCACATTGTGTTTTCAACTACATTTCTGGACGCCAATCACACGTAGTTTCCGCACCCGCCGCTAGAATGTGCTGCCGAAGCAGCTACGTTGACTTAGAATCATTTGATTATCCGACCTAAATTTTAAAATATGTAATGAAACGGCTCCAATAAAAGCAAAAAAATAATTGAAAAACAAAACTAAAAATTTCAGCTTTGGAATTGATATCCGACAAAGAATTTTTTTTTAAATACTGCCCATCTTGTTAAAATTCACTAAACATTTAATACTATAAAGTTTCACTTTGTATTTGCGAACTTTAGTTCGCGCCACCCGCCACAGATGACAGCACCGTGGTTGTTACACATTTCCGTTTCTTGACTTCCGCCGCATTCACGAAATTATTCCCACCAAAGGTCGTATACCGAGAACTAAAATGTTACACATCAACAAAATGTTTGAAATATTACTACCTCTTTGACTTTTAATAAATAACGAATAACGTTTTAGTATATATATATATATATATATATATATATATATATATATATATATATATATATATATATATATGCAACAGGACTCAGTGCACAATGGTTTAACAGTGGGATGATTTTTTTTTTAAATATGAAAGGCTGGAAATTAAATAAGCCGAGCCTTCAAGTGAACTTCCACGTGGGAATGCGATTTCGGCGTCCTTAAATGTTTGCGTTTCAGATTACGGCCGCATTCCTGTGGCCACTGAGGTTCACTGTTGCCGCTGGGAGGCGACTGACCGCAGGAGATGTTGACCTTTAGAAGAAGACAGAGAGAGAGAGAGTGAGGGGAGAGAGAGAGAGAGAAAAAGAGAGTTTGAGAGGTACGAACTAGCCGATGACGGACCTTCTGAACGCGTGTGGGTGGACCTTGTAGTCCATCCTGAAAGCAGCAAGGTGACTCCGGAAAACCCGTGGTTCTGTAGCCACCACACGTCAAAGTTCTGTTATATTGAAAATATTCCTCGAGACAATAAATATTACTATCACAGCGATCGAGGCCTCGACACCCCGGGAAAATCTCAGCGCTCGGACCTTTTTGTCTACCCCTCGACACAGTAATTTTCTGTTATTAGGGGGAGTGGTGGCCCAGGAGGTATTGCGATATTTTTAAAATATATGTCCTAGACAAATTTAATTTTAATTTAATTTAAATTTTTTAATTTGTTGCCAGGCCGAGTTTCCGTTCAGCCGTTTTTTTGCGCAACGGCGGTAGTTCTGGAACTAAGTCAAGTGGATCTGTGCGAGTGCTACGCCAATGCGCTTCCGGGAAACCTCGTGCATCGTCCGTGCGTAACCCGAAACACACACATTCATAACCTTACGTCACAAGGCGCGGCATTTGTTTTTCTAGCGAATTAATATACTGGATTTTTTTTTTTGAATTTTTGGTACACACACTAAACACACATTACACACACTGGACACACAATGGACACATAGTACACGCAGTAAACGCAATGGACACAAAGTACACACAGGTAACGCAATGGACACACAATGGACACATAGTAGGCTACTTGCAGTAAACACAATGGACACAAAGTGCACACAGCTAACGCAATTTACACACACTGAACACACAGTACAGACACTGGACACACAATGGACACACAGTATCAACATTACGCACACTGGACACTATACGTAGGTACAAGCTCAAGTCAACCAATACAATGTATCCTCGTAGCTCAACCGGAGAAGCGCTAGAGGGGGATTGCTAGCAAATCTATACTAATATTATAAAGCTGAAGAGTTTGTTTGTTTGTTTGAACGCACTAATCTCAGGAACCACTGGTCCGATTTGAAAAATTATTTCAGTGTTGGATAGTACATTTATCGAGGAAGGCTATAGGCTATATTATATTATCAATACCATTAGGGATCCTTACTAAAAGTCCAATTTAGAATCAAATGCGTTGGAGGGGGTTAGATACAACATGCAGTACACGTACGAAGTGTGTATTGACAACGCCGCAGGCGCTAGAAGTTTATTTCCTATTGCCTATTAACATTGTTGCCACGCACTAGATGCCTTATCATTCTTAATTTTCCCATACAAGTAAAAAACACCCGTGTGATATTAACAGCGAAGCAATCAGTACCCTCATAAGAGTTCAATTAGTATTTAAATACTTTTTATCACTTTAAATCGCAAACCTAAACTATTGTTTTTTTTTTCCTCTCTCTGTGTTTAATTTGTTTGTTTTCTTTTAGGAAATTTATTATTTTAAATTAATTTTCATTTTTTGGACTATCAATAATTTTCCTCTCCCGTTACAATTCCGACAAGGACTTGTAAATATATATATATATATATATATATATATATATATATATATATATATATATATATATATAAGCGAAATACCACTCACTGACTCACTCATCACGAGATCTATAAAACTATACTCCCGATTGACTTGAAATTTAGCATAGTTACTCATTTTGTGATGTAGACGCTCACTAAGAACGGATTCTGCGGAAATCCGATCCCAAGGGGAGTTTCGGGTGCGTAATTTATCAAAATTTCCAGTTTTTGGTAGGAAATCACCATGGCAACGGCTGTTGCTTTGTTGATGCTTCATTCGTCTCTATGGCAACGACTATTTCATTGTTAGTGCAGTCCTCATCACCGTTGAAATTTTGCGGGTACTTTAAATATCAAAAATTGTCCTTTTTTTCAAGTATATATATTTTACAGACTTGAAACTTCACAGTAATGTTCCTTATGTTACGCAGGATGACATTTTCCGAAAATTAGATCCCATGGTTGGTTCTAACCAGGCAACAGTGGGTACTTTGTCTGCATGAGAACAGGATTTTGCATTGTTCATGCCTTCTGCGTCTCCATGGCAACGGGCATCGCGCGGCAGTGGCGTACCCACAAGGAGGGGCATGTATAATGAGCGGCGCAAGAGTGATCTGCCTGTAGACTGCCGTAGCGAAGTACGGGTACATCAGTTGTACGTTGCGTGCACGAGTCGTAAAACCATCGGTGCTATTTATTTTCTCTCCGGTACATTATACAGCATTGTAATACATTTTAACTGATTTTTTTTTTTGCCATTACTGTAAATGGGAGACGTGGCTTAATTTTTTTCCATCAGTATAGACGTGCGAAGCCGGGTCGGGCAGCTAGTATGATATAAACGAGCAGTTGACAGTGAGCGTCGTCCTTTGTGCTTGCGGCTCCCTTCAACTAGACGGTTGCGTACGAGAATCAAGAGAAGATCGACATGGGTTTCGCGAACGGCAATGCAATGAAAATACAGAGATTTTACCGAGGACATTTTTCCAACGAGACGCGTGCCGGATGCGAGAATCTTTCATCGATCAAACCGATGTCTCTGCTTTGTGTGCGAATTGCATGCGGAATCCCTTGCGTGTGCCTTTCATTCCGTCTCATTTTGCCTTGTTTCTCATATTCTCATAACACAGCACCTACCGCCATCTATCACTTCACCTAAACGAAATTTGAAACACTCTTGATAGTATTTGCCGTGTACACACGTGCAGCCTGTTGACACGGATGAGCTAATATACTTCCAGGTGACTCGAGATGACAAAATAGCGTCATATAGTGAATACTGCAGATGAAACATAAAGTGAAAAGTTCACAGTGGCCATTCGGTTGTTCTTTCCGAAATAAACCGCACGGAGTTACGGAACAAACCATAGCTGTGCACGCTCATGCTTTCGTGTCAGTTAATGGAACGCGACCTAAGTATCTTACCAACCTCGCTCCCCCGGCAGTTACTGGGAGCTACCAGGCAGTGCCTAGACAGTAAGGGGGGGAGGGGGCAGCGCTTTGATCCTCCCTCGACCATCTGTTGTCGAGGTCATTAGGGGCTTCCTTCGCAGCTTCCCTCTTATCTGTCGGCGTCCTACTTCCCCCCTCGAAGTTATTAGTTCTTTATTAGGTCCCTCGTCTCCGTTGCCGCGCGACCATCTCTGCAACCCCCTTCCCCTACCATCATCCCCTCCCCTCCTGATTCAACTACTTCCCCTCCTCGCAATCTCAACCGCCTGCCTCCAAGGATTCTCCCACGGTATTTACTCCTTGATTTAAAACTGGGGCGGCAATCTGTGCCGCCGTGGTGTACACTTTACGATGCCTGCAGAAAGCTAAGCCCTGCCATTAAGAAGGCGCTTGGCTTTATGTTCTTCTGTAGAGCGAAGTATTTTCTGTAGAACGTGGCAGCCCTTACCGTGGTTTCTTTTCTCCTTGTCATTTCCCAAAGACCACGTTTTATTGGCAGGTTTTCAGATGTAACGATACGATATCGTGTTCTTGGACTATACCCGGGTGGTATGAAAAACTGCCACCGAGTGTCGATTGTAACTTTTTACTGTCTGAAAAATAAAATCCTTCACGTGTTATTAAACTCATGTCATTACAGAGTCTCACCATTTCACCTTTCTTCTACTTCCACGTAAAATTAAATTTTTTCCTAGCAAAAACTCCCATTAGGTGGTTCTTTTTTTTTTTTTTTGTCGCACCATGTATTCTATGGAAATATCGAAGGTCACTTTTCGAATAAATATTTCTAAAATCAGTAAGTAAGGTTTTTAAAATTAAAATCAAAAATGTTTTTAAATTTCATGACCCGTTTTCACTTTTTCGTGATCATTTATCATCCCAGCAGTTTTTAAGTTTGCCTAGTATCGATAAAATCAAATTTTGTGTTATATACCGGAATAAACAGACAGTATAAAACAATTCTTAAAACTATTGATTTTTTTTTCATAATTATGTTAAAAATATCAATAGCTATCTTTTTAAAAAACATGTTTGATATAAACAATTCCTTTATCAATACTTTGTATTTTGACAACAGCTATTGTTTGGCCGTTTACTGTGTTCTTTCTTGTGTTGTCACGTGAAGACCTAGGTTATTATCCAACACAACAAAGTCCTATGAAGCCGTGTGTTATTTTTGTCACTCTCCCAGGCCAGAATTTGTTGGACAAGACACTCTCTTCGAAGGTGTCGTCTCCGAAGGCGTCTCCGCGTGGCGGTCTTGCAACGATGGTCACGGGTTCGATACCTTTGGACTCGATTTCAGTTCACAAGCAATGAGTGCTGTTCTCCGGGTTCGGGGCCCGCCATAACCTTTTGAGGTTCCGCGCGACCTACAACTTTGTTATTTACTGAAGTTATGCGTCTCTTGGCAAATTAGTAGAGGTGAAATTTCAGTATGCAATTCTGTGCGTGGGCACCATGCAATAATGCTCTTTTCTGCTTCCACCCGTGAGCTGGAGTCGTCAAGATGGCGGACACGCGTGTGGCAACATACTTCCGTGTTTATTCGCTTTCGTGAACAAGCGTATCAGTGTGCCAAGAAATAGTCAAGAAATTGTTGCAAACTTTTAATATAGGCTACTTGTAATGTATTAAACAAGAAAAATAAACTCGGAGTGTAAGATAGTTACTACTGTTTTTGGTTACGTTATCCTCGGCCTGTTTTTACGTTATCCTCGGCCTGTTTTGTCCAACCAAAGGTTTTCCCAGTCGCGTTCGGGCTGGTTCGACCTGTCTGCCGGTATCATGGAGGTTATATCCGGCGCCTCCAGCCTTCGCGTCCCTTATTGGCTTCTCGGCCGCGTCTCTCGCCCCCTCCCCCTCCACCGCCCACTCCCTGCTGGGTTTTCCCCCGCCCGCCTGCGCACATGCATTGTAAACGCACTGCGCGTTCTCATGCGTGGCTTCGCGCTGCCGCTCCACGTGTCGCGGCGCGCAGGGCTGCCAACTGCAGGGCTCGGTCCCACGCGCCGTCTTGCTCGCTCCATTATCTCGTCATCAGCACCGTTCAAAGGGCCCCGCCTACCGGTTCACACGTACCTTGTACACAGCTCCCGGAAAAAAAAGAATACACGCGATTTGAAAACTAATCGAGATGTCTCAGTGTTGTTTGCTTGCGAAAAAAAAAAAAATGCGCTGAGGACGTATTTCGTTTTTAAACTGTATTTTTTTTAGGAGGGTGAAATTGTCCCAAACGCGTGTATTTATAATTTTATTTAGGCATGAAAACATCCGGTACAGATTCGTAGAAGCACTCAAGGGACTTGCTTTACACCTTTATCTTGATTTCCTCGCCACATGTTGTTATTGTTAACCTCTGAAATATCATAGTTGCCCTATGATCGGTCAGAAGACTGCGCGCCTGTTCAGAGCCTTGCGCTTAGGGGTGATACCACGCTTCACTAGCACAAATACATCCCTGACTAAGGCCGGTACTGAATATGATACACCTGTACCTCTAACCATATTCCTAGTGCACGATAGAACACGGCCAGTCCCTTATTTTTAGGGACGGATTTTGGTGTCCTATCCGTTGCCGATTTGCTGCTCGAATTCCGCGCATGCGCAGAGCTCACTTTTTCCTTGATTTCGCCTAGATGACATCTGTCACCATGAACTCGTATATAGTAAATTTGTGATAATCGGGGAACATACCAAGCGTGTTGGTGTGCCAAATGAAACTTTATGATAGCGAAACTATCCTGAATACATTTTATACACGTTAATGGTCATAAAAACAGATAATCGCAACTTTAAAAGTACTTGATAAAATTACAATTACACCATTAAATTCGCGCGATAGTGCTGCTATCTGCAGGATATTGGGCATAGTAAATGTATCGAAATTAGTTTCTAGCCTCATTCAGGGCACTGTTCATTACTTCTTCGTTACCTAACAGGGATTGGGTTGGAACACGTTCTGGAATACGGTTTGCGAGTTAGGGTACGTTTTTATCCCAACAAGGTAGTGCTTATTCGCTACATTACCCGAATGTCTTGGAATACCGCCCCAAGTGGGCCCTTTAAGGACTTAATCTTACTTGAAATGTATCGCAATTGATCTCTTACGTTTGGTTTTTTCGTCACAAATTTGGTCATCAGATAAATATTCACCAATTGTTATCTAAAAGTCAATAAAAGTCACGCAACTATTCATAAATTATGTAGCTAGAAAGCAACAAATCATAAACACCTATCGTAATAAATAGTCTTTTGTACTGCAACAATAGTCTAGTTCAGATTTTATATTTATTTGTTTATTTTAATTATAGTTGTGTCACCTAATATTTTATTTATGTTAATTACATGCTCTTTGGTTTAATTAATGCGTATCTATGAAATACAAACTCTATGGTATAATATGAACATTAAAATCCAACAATATGAGAGACCCCTCTAGAGACAATTGAGTTTTACAACGGTAAAGTAATATTTTGATGGATGTTTTAATTATGTAACATTTTATGGTCAGTAATTGTTATTTTTAATTTAATGTGAATATTATGTTTTGGTGTTATTGTTGAGCACCTGATTCAAAAGTTAAATGTAAATTAAGTGTAACTGTCACTAGATTCCGGCCAATGAGGAGCCGCCTTGCCAACAAAGGCATAAGTTTTAAATAATTAAAAAAAAAAGATAGTTTTTTATGATGGCTTCGATGGGACTTGCATGCAGTATATCAAAGAGATAAATATCAACAAGAATGTAAGCTGGAAATAGGCATCCGCACAAATGGACGATAAGGATTGATTGAATTAAAGTGTATAATTATTGGTAGGGCTTTATCAAAACGATAAAGTAATTAGGAGTGCATATTTTTATGTGAATAACATATGCCCTATTTTCCACCATTAATATTTGGTATGGAATAATTGTAAAATACACTTCCTAACATTAAATTGGATCTATTGTTGTGATTTGAGACTTTGAAAAGACTGTAAAGTATTTTTGAACACACAAAATCTATAAAAATTATTATTTTTGTTAAATACCCATTAACATACGACTTGGTGATCTAGAGGTCCAGGGAGACGTTTCTCTGTGTATCTACCGACCAAGCAATAAGAAAACTGAGAACTAGCCGAGGTAAAAATACAAAACTGTGTAAAAATAATAAATCCTGGAGTAAATGTGCGCAACCTAAATCCAGACTTTTTTTTAAACTACATGTGTTCTGGAGTGCCAACATCTTTATAGGTTTTATTATAATAACATTAACAGTAATTCTTGTGCTGACAGAGATAGAGCTATGTATTTTAATAAATTCAATTTATGATTTTGGATTCCTTTTGTTCCCTAGAATAAAAAAAATATGTGTGAGCTAAATCTTAATGTTTCAGAGTAATTTGTTTTATAATAATAGAAATACCCATGTCCTATGGTATTATCACACACTCAAGCTTAATAAGGGGAGAATCCTGGCGCCCACAAATAGTAATAATATTCAGCACAATAAATAATGACACTACACCAGTAAAAGCAAAAGTAGTGGAGAAACATATTTACCAGTTTCATATTAACAGGTAACAACGTACTATAATAATAATAAAAAGGAGTCAGAGAGAAAGAAGGAACAGTGGCTAGATCCTCGACACTTTAAACAATAGTAGTGACAGTAAAATTAAAACCAACACACTGTGTAAGACTGAACCTTACAGCTAGGCCGCAACCCTTCCAGTTTGGCTATTGAGTTTTCATTTCGTTTTTCATTAAGGGAAAGTTCTACGAATGTCTCACTGTACAGGGCGAGTGATGACGAAGTGAAATAAACGAGGAGCTGATTACTGACGTTATCTGGAGGGGAAAAAAATATTGTTATATTAACATGGCGTGTAATTGCAATATGAACGTATTAAGTTGTGATGACGCGCAAAAATCCAACAATTTGAAACGCGCGCGCTACAAGCATTGCCGGTGCTATAACGGTTTTCATGCTTAGTTTGCAGTGCGCATTTCTCTTCACATTGCACGATTTCTGTCATTAGTGCTGTCCTTGTTTCGGTGTGCCTTGCTGCCAGATTTACGCCAACGAGCATAACAGCTTTAGAAACAATTAAAATGTATCTGAAACATTGTATTTTGTAAAATAAAATTTGGAATGAGAATTTCGGAAACACATTTTCCTGTCGTATTTTATCAAGCGCATCATCTGATAGTATTCAATTGTTATTTCTAAGAAATCGTAATTGAAAGACTTCATATTTGTTTCAACTATTTTTGTCTAACAATTATTTTTATACAATTTAATATTAAGTACATTTGGTCTTTTGAGCAAATAACATAATTTTATGGAATGCCTTGTTTTTTTAACCGTGACCGACTGCTACAAATAGTTTTTATCCTGTACAGTAATAATTGAAGTTCAGCATTGAATTATTTTTTTGTTGTCAGGGTGGTAGTATTACTGTCAAGTAGACACTAATTTATTGTCTTCAAAAATCAACAAATATAAACATTACGAAAAAAAATTCAAGACTAATTATATTTAAGGATGGTATACAAAATAGTATTTTGGGTGTTAACAATCCGGGTAGTACTGTTCGCCATTTGTCTGTCTGGCAATCTGAACGTGAGACAGGCTGTGGTTGAAGTTAACACGCACCTGGTTCACGCGTGAGCGGCGGAACGCGTTGACCCAGAGCCTCCTAGATGGGAAGCCAGACCACAGATTTGTGACGTCAGCGCTCGACGTCCGACAGCAGGTAGAAGCTCGGGGCGGCTAGGCGGGCGGCCAGGACTGTTTACTACCCGCCGCTACTGCATGCAGCTCTGTGACACTGCCGTTCAAATGTTCACTACCTTGTTCGAGGAAGTGAAAAGGTGGAAAGTCACAACAATATTTTTAAGGAATACTTAAAAAATAGTATCCAAAATATTAAATTTATTTTAAATCCCTGCATATTTTGTCTTAAAATTGCGAACATTTACATAATTGAGTTTTTAAAAGGGTTCCAGGAAAGTGTACAGCTAAAAACGTAAAAAATTATTTTTTAGACACTCAAGACATTAGTCACATTGCAATATATATTTACATGTGGGTGGCAGGACATTAAAACTGTAAGGGCTTCAGCAAAGTTTGAAGTTCCGTGAATAAAGTATAAAAGATATAAACTGTACAGAAATACGCTAGTACAAATTATACTCTATGAATAATGTACCTTCCACAAAACCTAGTAAAACATTGGTTAGAGAATAAAATCTCAATAGAAAAAAAAATTACAAACCTATTTATCTAGTGTTTTCAGTTTACGCCTTGCCGCATTCTTTGCACTGAAAAGTTTATCATTCCTGACTTTACAATAGTTGTTCAGAAATATATTGACTGATGATCTTATAATATCCTTCAGGATTTTCTCGGGTTCATGAGATTTTTCACAACCTTCTAAATCTAAAAAGAACATGTTTTCACGGAGAACATTTTCAGTAAGGGAGCACGTAACGACATGCAATACAATGTTATGCTATATAACAGATATTTAATAAATATATAAATTACTAACTTAATCTGGGATAAGGTATCATGAGTTACTTCCAGTCACCCACGTTAATGTGTATGTAGGTATGGGGATATTTATTTTTTTACGTACTACTTAACATACGTGCCAATATGATTATGACTGCTCCAAATGTTTGGTGTTTTAAAAGAAGGTTATCACTTATAAGCGTATTTTTTATGTATAAGAACAATTGAAAGAAGGCCTAACGAATATTTGGTAACAAGAGCTCTTAACGAAATGAAATTCAGCTCAAAATTACTTTTAACATTTGGTAAAAAAAAATTATAAAGATGGATATATATAATGTAATTTGGCATGTGAAAATTTGCGTACACATATTGAAAATCTACAAGAATTTAATTTACTGTAGAACTGCGGAATAAATTATTAACGATGAGATAAAACTTAAAAAGAATGGCTGACATAACATAAAACTTATAACGCAGAGTTCTACCAATATAGGTACGCCAATTTTAATTTTAAACTGATTGCACAGAATATTGAAGTCCTATAATGACGTACTGGTTTTGTCATTTAAATGTGCAATATAATTACTGAGTATTATAACGCGATCTTTGAGTGTCGTAAAAGTAAACTGTATTTAAATTCGACCATTTTTTTAAATATTGTGTGGGCATAATAAGTACTTTGCCAATGAAAATTAGTTTCGGTAACCGTTCTTGACGGCAAAGCAATTTTCCAGTAGGTACTGCAAAACAAAATAAATTATAAGTAAAAAATATTTGACAAATGTCCACTTACGAAAATAAAGGTGAGGGCCTATCGTGAATTAGAGTTAAATTATCTTAATATGTGGTTAACCGTCAACCAATATCTAACAATAAATAAATTAGATATATACATGTCATTTTTAGACTGCACTTTTATTTAATGTTAAGTCTTATCGTAATTTTTTAATCATTACTAACGGTGTAAAAGTTACTGCCATAACTCACAAACAATACATTTTAAAGAAATTTTCAACTATTTTTAAGGCTTATGCTGATGAATGGTGTCGGTAATTACATCATTTTACAAACCCTACATCCGGCGTTATAAACGACAAATGGTTAAACTGTTGTCTGCTTAAAAATACATAGAATTTGTTCAATACTTCCCGGACTTAATCACTACGATAGAGAAGAAAAAATTGAGCTGTAAATTATGTTACAAAATGTAAAGCTAAATATTTGACTGTAAAGACGGAATTACAATAACCCGTCGCGTCCGTCCGTCATCCGTTCGTCCGTCAGATGCCGAGCGATTTAAAACACTCCGTTTATCCGTTAAATATATTTAACCTAATACACGCTGCCAACTGTTGAAACACCTTTGATTTTGGAGGAAATTTACCTGGTATAATTAGGTTATTTTTTTAATAATGTAAGCTATGAGCTTATAGCTTATTATATACGATCTTTTTCATTCCAGCATTTATTTAAACATTTTCTGCGCTACCTAGCGTAATTATTACACTTTTGTAAGTCGGACAATTCTTGAAAACGTGTTCAAACATGTTTGAAAAAAATATGTAAGCATCTAAAAAACTAAACAAACTTTAGTGTCTATAATTTGTAAAAAAGACTTGACACGCAAAACACTTGCAGACATTTGGTTGTTATAATTTCATCCGTCCGCCCGTCAAAAATATGACGTTACCAAACTTTTGACAAACGGACGGATGAAATTTTTCCGGCCATCCTATTGGCCGCAGGTCACGTGATTGACGGACGGATGACGGACGGATGTGACGAGCTGTTGTAATTCCGGCTTAAAAATAAAAATAAAATGTCCCCATAATGTTAATAGCTCCTGTAGCAAAACCTTTGTGTGTCGTAAATTTCTCACTTGCTTGCAAAAAAAATTTTTTACAAGACCTTCACTATTGAATTACCACTTTTCAAAGGCAATAGCTGATTTAGCCTATATCTTTCAGCTAACTTAATGCTTTTGCGACTTGATAATAAAATATGATTTACGACTAATACTAATTATACTAGTAAACCAAAATATATATGTTTCACTTTCCCTGCAGTACATTAAAACAGTGAAGTCTACTGACAGCCTAAAAAGTCTCACTCGCCCTATTAAAAATAAATTTTCATTAATAATAAATTAATTATAATATGTTTGATAGTTGTTATAATTGGATACATTTTGAAACCTAATAAATCCGGAAAATATTACCATTAGAGGCGAATTAACAATTTTTTACAAACATTTATGGGACTATTATTTTATAAGTAGCCTAAGTATAATTAAGGAAATCCGAGTGATTTCAAGTTAAATTTACACTTTCCATACCATTTGTTACCGCAGCGAAGGTAGAACATAGTACTAAATAAATGGTAATAGGTCGTTCTCTATAAATTTCTAGACAAACATTTGACAAATTGTCAGGTCATCACTATAAATACTTCAGCATTAACAGCAGTTGCCTTACTACTTTAGCGGTTCAAAGCGAAATATCAAAAGATTTCCCGGGTATTATGCAACAGTCTACAAATGAAATCGGCGCTAGTTCACCAAAATGTTACGTTTATCGTAAACGACATTTACACGAAGTCAAGAGAAAGGCAGGCTATAAAAAGAAATTTGTACTCACTCGTGAACGTTTTGTTGGTGTAAAGCCATTTTTTCTCTTAAGACTTCGTATCCATTTCGTTCGCAAATTTTCATCCGTCGGGAACCGAAATACCGCCACTTTTGGTCCACTTTTGTAATTGCCGCGGCACGTTGCTACACTGCACTTTGACGGCATGTTTTATTTTAACAAAAAAAAAAACTGCATAATATAAATGTCAACCGTTTTTCTTTCGCCAAAATTTCACCCACGCACGGTTACTGCCTGCTCAGGCCTGCTCCTCACTCACTGCTGTTCAAACGATAACTGTATTCTCCCTCCGTGTTGGAATGCCAAGGGCAAAGGACGTCGCGTGCTGACGTCATGACCTGCTCGAGCCCTCGTGGTCTGGCTTCCCATCTAGGAGGCTCTGGTTGACCGCGAATGTGGTTTGTTTGAACACGTACAGTGAAGGCTGCTTGCTGACGCTTAGAAATACGTTGATGGTTCCCATCAGTTTCTGAAGATTTCAATTACTTTTTTTTGTGTACCTACATCGCGCTTCTAAGCGAACATCGAGACAGTGGTCTTACCGGTGTGTTGTGGGTGTGGTATGTGAAACTGGTTAAATAAACTCGCCTTACCTCCCCCCACCCCTCCTTCACACGTGGCGTCTCACAATTCCCGCCGGTCGATCAGTATTCCTGGGCAGCCCGCGTCCTTGCTTGTGGGGGAGGGGGGTGGAGAAGGAGGAGGGAGTGCCAGGGCCGTTAAAGAAACTTGGTATTAGATCTTAAACGGCCGCACCCGTTAACTTTTTCAATCATAATCAAGCACGGAGGGGAATTTACTTTCTTTCGCTTCTGCGATTGGAAAAGTTTCGCCGCTAAAGTGTTTTTTTTTTCAAAGGCCATTATTTCTGGACTCTTACTTGAACACCGAGCTATATGTAAAAATGAAACGGTCAATATTTATCTAAACATTTGTCTATGTCGGGTCTAATTATATGTTTATGTTTTTTAAGTATTTAGAATAGTCTGTGTGTTGGTTTGTTTGGATGCATATTCTGGTTCGTTGTTTAGCATATACGAGAGTTAATTGGTATCTCTGTCAGTAGGGAGAAATGTTTATCATTGGTGTAAACTCAAGTTTTATAAGTATTTTTGTAGACCTTAAAGACAAGTATGTATGTGTGTTTGTGTAATCTATATGATTACAATTGGCGTAACGTTCAAATATTCTCTTTCATTAAAATTTGAATTTTTTTTTCTAAACTAAACTGTGTTAAAACTTTAGAAAATACCTAGTAAGTACACCAGCCTTTCGTAGTTTCCAAAACTAAACGTTATCGCACGTCCATGCGATGGATAAGCATTTGGTTTACTTTCAGTGAAAAACCACGCGAATAGTTAAGTTTGTTGAAACTTTCTGCAGCGTCATCCGTCAACGGTCCTTCAGCGCGCTATTGCCAAACAATTAAAAAAAAAATGGAAGACTAATGTCGATGTTGGGGGCATCGCATCGCATCGCATCGCATCGCATCGCCCCCTAACACCAGTGCGAAGCTATACAGTATCGTGCGATGAATGTTTTATTGCGCTCAGTGCTAAAGCATGTCTCATCCTTAGATTGCAGTGTGCATTTTAATGAGTTTTAACCCTCTCTCACGATTACTATCATTAGCGTTGTCTTTGTTTCCGTGTGCTCTGCTGACATGTATACGCCATCGAACACAAAAATAAAGATGTTTTAGACACAACTTTATAATTAAAAGAAAATTATTTTTTACTATATTTTGTAAAGGTAAATTAGAATGTTCCTACTTCTGAAGAGACGTAACTGAAATACACAATCATGGATATAACTGTTTTTGTAAAAAAAAATTGGTTGTCTGTAAAGTCTGTTTACGGACGATAGTTTAACGTGACGTCATAACAATACATTGATGAAATGATTGCATACTTTTATGAATAAAATTGATCATTTTTATTTGAATTATCACTATTTTGTATGGATACAAAGAAGGAGTGAAATGAAATCTACAATTTAATTGATAAATTTACTTTTATTTGAACTCATTAATTCAAATATGTTTATTACTTTAACGAAGAGATTATATTAACTATAGTAGGGGCAGCAAGACATTTCTGGAACAGTGTAAACATTGCCAAATGTAAACATTGCTCACGCAATGTTGACGCCTTGGAAAGACGTCAACATTACGCAACCATTGTTATGTAAACACTGCACCAGAAACGACTTATGTTTATATTCCCACAAAGTTTGACTATAAGAGATTAAACCTGCAGTTATTTAGTTTAGGGTATAACATGTTTTACTTATATATATATTATTTAATGGCTATACTTACACTTTATTACTATATTTTTTACTTTACAATGTTTTGTGGCTATATCGCTTTGTACTTCCTATTTAATGACTATAGTACAGTATGCCTACACAAATACTATAACAGATTTTATTTATTAATGAATGTATACTAGCTGGGATAGCACTAAAGCCTCGTATTTGCATCTTATTTTTTTTTTAACAAATGGGAATAGCATGTTTTGTCTCTGGTGTTGTGCCGTTCGTTTGCGCATTTGCGATGTCTTATGTGGTTTGTTCCATCGGCTTTTAATTATTTCCGTCTTCTTTTAACAGGGTTTACGTTCTATATTTTCGTGTCGCATGAGCGCTTCGTTCATTCTTAGCTTGTTCCTTCAGTTGGTGTGGTAGTGCGGGGTGGGAGGTCTCGTTGGCAGGTCTTGGTTTCGGATATTTCCCTGGGTTTGGTCGTTCTTTCCTGTTGTGTATGTTTCTTATGTTTCGGTTGCTTAATAACATATTTTGAGCATGTAGGTATTTATGGTTATTTATATTTATTTGTGTTCAAGTTTCTCGGGCCATGCATTTGGTGTGTTGACTTGAGAGTGTGGTAGTTTTATGGTATTGTTCTCGTAGATAGATTTTTTTAAGACTGGTTTTGGTTTATTGGCTTTCTATTGTGATTTACTTATGGGTTGTGTTTAGCCTAGTAGTATAATTTTTTTGGGGGGAACTATGGGGTTTCCGTCCTTATTTATTTCCTCAATGTTGTAGCAGCAAACCATGGTCTGATTACCATTTTTGTTTTGCTAGGTGGATCTTTAGGTTTCACAATGTTATTAGTAATGAACAGAAATAAGGTGTGATTCCATCTGAAAAATAATTACTCCATACTGAGTAAACTTATAACAGATACAAGAGAATATTAATGTACAATATTAATTACATTCTTAAACAGCTCTCAGGTATATTCAAAAAAATAATTATTGGCCGGCCGTACATGGAATTATCAAAAGTTTCATTTACTAAAAATACATAAACCAATAAAAAAATACAAATATATTTAAACTATCCCAGTTGAGGTATGTACTTAAAGTCCAGAAATTATGTTTGTATGATTAACTTTGTTTGACGGTGTAATTTAGGAAAGTTCAAAAAAGGTTGAACAATACAGTAGCCCTGGAGGTCGGGGCTTCGTTTCCCGGAGATCACGCGGGGACATGATGCCAGGGCGCTTGTGTCCTGTTGAGGAAGGGAGATGAAAATGCCAATTCGGCGTCCGGCTCTCAGACCCTGTCTCGAACAGTCCGAATCAAAACTGATCAGAACTTGTACACAGACAGTATACGGGGCAGAAAATGCCCGGAAAAGTTAAGGGGAGGTTGAGGAAAGTCGTGGATCCACTCACCAGACAGGGGAGTTGGCTTCTATTTACCGATGCGTCGCCCGCCAGGAACTGGATCCCGCGAATACACGGCTGGATGCGGATGTTTTCTTCATTTCAAAATAAATAATTTAAAAGAAAAATAACTATTATTCTTGTACTAAGCAGACGGACTAAACTACTTGAAGAAGATTATAGGGATAGCATCCCTTATTTAGGCGACTACATAGTCGGTTGCGGCCGGATGGAAGTCTTGCAGTGTCTCGTCGACTCGCCGATAATCGCAAAATGGTCCATCTGCAGTCGCGACGCGAAGTGTCTCGCGAAGAACCGCGTCTCGTAATTAAAATTAACTGTTCTATCAAAAGTGGAGGGGGGGGACTGGGAGTCCGGACCGAAAGGTTCCGAAGTTCCCCGAGTGGGCGTTTTAAAAAAACTCTGACTGATGTCTCGAAGTTGGTAGCACTGGCTGACTTTAGCGCTACCCGTTGAGGGGTATATGAAATAAAAAAGAATCGATTCGCCCAAGGCATCTGCTTAAACCAAGGGTTGAAGAGCGCAGTCTAGTGCTACACTCTGGCGGCCAAGATAATAAGTTACTGTTTCTGCTGCGAGATGTCGTGGGGTGGTCCATCTTTGCACACACATTTTTTATGCGAGGCGTCCTTGGAGACGGTCGCTGTCTGCTGGGGTTTATGACCGGTCATTGGTCTTAGGGGAATTCTTAGAACCGAGAGGGAAGGGGGGTGGACAAAAAGTGCAACGACGCTGAGAACGAGCGTCCATGACGTGCTTTTCGAGGAGAGAACCTAAAACGTATTCGTGACGGTAAAGGCTATGGTCAGCTCGCCTCTGAGAAATGGTAACTCGTCCAGAGCTGTTGTATGCAGTTTTAGTCGTGAAGTGAAGTAACGTTACAGGCCTGGGATGTGCCTGTAAGCAAGGGAAATGTTAAATGCTCTGCCAACAAAGTCTTAGATCTGCAAAATATCCTATAGGTCTCTGGGTAAGGTGCTTAAGACTACTGGCACAAAGTTTAACTAAGGGGGTACACTAGCCTAACAAAGAGTAAATCATCCTTTAGAAACCAAATTATAAAGAAAAATAAAATTTCCAAAAATAATATAAATTATATAAAATTAGAAAAAAAAAACATGTCGAAATTCCTAATTTCCGGCACAATGTGTAACTGAATTAGTATGTTTTTATTACATTTCTTGCTTTGGTTGTCGATGGTTTTGCTTGTTTTCTCGCGGTTCCGCATTTGTTTTATTTTTCCTATTTACGTATAGAGATTTTTACTCTTTGCGTCATGATGTCTCATTAAGCGAGTATTATTTCATGGTAGTTTTCGCTGCTGATGTTTTATTATGTGATTGGCGATTTTATATGCATTGTGCTGTATTGTGTTTGTGTCTGCTATATCATTTTGATTGTTTTTGTTTTGTTTTAATTGTTTTTTTTTGTATTTACACTTGATTTGTGGTATTTTTGTCACATGCATTCGGCGGTTGGGTATCACTGGGCTTCATATTTTTACTTGTGTTCCACACTTAAGCGAGTTCCCTGACTCTACTGCGAGTTACTATAGATTGTAGTGTGCCAGTGTTAAATATAACTTTCCCTTCTGGCTTCCGTCAACAGTTTTCCGAGTGCCTGCACAGCGTACAGATGTGTTTCTCTAACGCTCTCGCTTTGTAATATATTTTATAAATTTACTTATCGTTAAACGCTGTCGGTTGTGCAGGTTGCACTCTACACGGCTTATATAGCTTTCCTATTTTTAATATTTATTTTCGTCTGCGTTTTTATTTTTAATTACACGTTGCCGGGTTGGACTGGGTGCATTCCGGTGAGTTTTTATTTTATGTATGCTTATTTGCTACGTGTCGCAGAGTGCTATTTGGAGGGTTGGAACTGTTTTTTATTTTAACTATGCCTATATGGTTTATTTTTTTATTACTTAACGCTAAGGCGCACGAGAGATCGTTCAACACTCTTTCATACACGGGCGTTTGTTCAACATTTATTTAAATTTATTTGCTTATCATTGCACATCGCCGGGGTGGGCGGGGTGCATTCCTGTGAGTTTTTCTTTTATGTATGCTTATTTGCTATGTGTCGCAGAGCGCTATTTGGAGGGTTGGAACTGTTTTTTATTTTAACTATGCCTATATGGTTTATTTTTTTATTACTTAACGCTAAGGCGCACGAGCGATCGTTCAACACTCTTTCATACACGGGCGTTTGTTCAACATTTATTTAAATTTATTTGTAACACGTCGCCGGGGTGGGCGGGATGCATTCCGGTGAGTTTTTTTTTATGTATGCTTATTGGTACATGTCGCTGAGCGCTATTTGGTTTATTTCTGGCGTTCGTGCGGCATCTACATTTTATTTTTTTATTACTTAACGCTACTAGTTAACTGTAGGGGTCCTAACTATGCTTAATACTTAACATACTGGTAGTGAGACAATTACTACACAATGTTTGTACAGTATTTATTTTACTTGATGTAAAATAATAGTCTTTGTCCTAACTATTCTTATTTTCTATCTTTACAATATTATAAATTTTAACTATGCTTATTACCGGGCATGTTGGTAAAATTTATATTTTTTAAATATTTAAAGACATTATTATGCTTATAATATGATGTGGGGATTGTTATTGCTCATTTTAAGCATGACGCTCCAGCGGACTACATCTCGCTCTCTGTGCGCGGGGTTTTGAGGTTATGTTGTGCTCTATTTAGTCATAGCTAGCAGGGGCGTATCCTGACAAATTTGGTAACGCATGCAATATAGAATAAATCCAAACCCCCCCCCGGAAGAAGGGGGTTCCGGGGGCCCTCTCCCGGAAAATTTTGGTTTTCAGGGAGCAAAATGGTGCTGTTTAGGCAGTTTTTTTTAAAAAAAATAATTAAACATAAAACTGGTAACAATATTAAATTTTTTGTGATAAACTTAGAGAGAATAATTAACAAAGATATCAAATTGTCACTCACCATGTATTTACTTATAATGGAACTCGGTTCTGCGGTTTTTCCTGCAGAACTGCTCCGTTGCTCCGTGACTTCGTCGAAAAACGAGTTGCGGGCTTTCATCTGCACCAACAGATATTTTTCTATGGACATGATGGAGATTGCAGACAAACGACTTTGTCCTTGCGCATTTCTTGTGAATGATTTAATTCGTCTTAGTGCAGAAAACGAACTTTCTACGGATGACGATGTAGCAGGAATAGTTGAAACCATTACACACAGTTTATAGAGTTCTGGAAGTCCACTTTGGAGTTCATTTTGATACAGGAAATGGTGCATTTCTTGCACTGTCTTTCCCTCAAAATGTTTAGATGTAAACATAGCACTCAATTCAGATTTCAGCCTAACAATATCAAAAAATTTTCCATAGAGTGTCCTTAATTTTTGAAATGCCTCCTCGGGGAAAACATCTGAAAATGTTGAGAATTTTTTTGAATCAAACATTTCAATGAACTTCAAATCATGCTACGATTGAAACCGAATATTCAGCTGCATGATTACTGTGTCCAAAATCTCAAGGTACATCCTCCTAAAATCGTCCTTTACGGTGGCTTCTGAGCAGTTTCCTTTTCTTTTCTTCCTTGCAGGCTCACAGTCAGATACGGTTTCAGTTTTCAACCATATTTTATCAAAACCGCAA
Source organism: Bacillus rossius redtenbacheri (assembly GCF_032445375.1). Lineage (NCBI taxonomy): Eukaryota > Metazoa > Arthropoda > Insecta > Phasmatodea > Bacillidae > Bacillus > Bacillus rossius. The sequence continues at coordinate 4,170,056 of NW_026962012.1, read as the reverse complement.
TTTCTCTTTGTGTTTAGCTTATCCTTCAGAGCTTCAACTTCTTTGCTGCAAAATGTAATGTCCAAGTATTTTGACTGCACAATGTTAAATGTAACATCTGTCAACGAAAATAACTCTCCAAATACACACAACAAGAAGTTGAACTGAAAATCCCTTAACATCATAAGAAATCCACGAGCTTTGTTAATAGCAGTTGTGTCCCAGTCTTCTGGATTTTCTAAAATGTGCTCGTACAGTTCTTCAAGTTATACTTTATGATCAGCGACAGTCTGAACTAAGCGACTTGAATAACTCCATCTTGTTGGTGCAAGTTTAGGAAATCTCTTCTGCACTATAGTGTCTAATAAATTGGTTATTTTTGAGGAATGGACAAAAAAACTGACAAAGCCGCTAAGGTTAGCAAAAAACACTCTACATGCACTTATACATGAAACTGCTTGCGATAACACAAAATTCAACTTGTGGGCGTAACAATGTACAAATACAGCATGATGAATCACTTCTCTAACTTTTGCCTGCACACCATTCAAATGTCCGGCCATGACCGCCACACCATCATACGTCTGCGCGACCAGTTTGTCCTTACATTGAAATACTTCAAGAGTGTCTATTGCAAGTTTTGCTAGTGCCTCTGCTGACCTGTCTCCGCTGACATCATGAAAGCCTACGAACCTTTCGTATACTTGCCCCTTGTACACGTATCTTAACACTGTTGATAGCTGTGAAAAATTTGTTACATCACATGTTTTGTCAAGCAAAATAACAACAAACGTTGCTTCTTTAATCTCATTTTTTATTTCTGAAATCATTACATCATTGATACTTTGAATTAAATCATTTTGAATTATTGGTGATAATCCAGTGAACACAGAGCTTGTAGACAAGTGGACTCTCAATTTGTCGTCAAACTCAGCCAACAAATGAACTTGCTCTACATTATTGCCTCGATTGTTAAAATCACTGTTTTCCCTGTGTCCTCGAAATGACAGTTCCTGTTGCCCTAAAAAGCATGTAGCTGCAGTCAGTCTCTTCAGTATTTCCCGATTCTGTTTTACAGTTTCATTGTGTTTTAAAATGGTTGCACGTTTCTGTGAATCCAGTTGCAAGTCAACCCTACTTTTGCCGAATGTACCGAGCGATATCCACGCATGTATATGAGAGACTGACTTTTCATGCCTTGAAATTGCCGTGTGCAAATTATTAAGATCGGAATAACCCCGGTCTTTACTGTTCCAGGGTGATTTTTCATTTGCAAGCAACAAACATGGCCAACATACGAGTTTTGTTAATGTTTCACTGCCACATAACCACACAATTTTGTTATAAAGCTCAGGATTAAATGTCCGTACAAAATTTTTAGTTTTGTTATCTGTTTTTAGATTGCTAAGCGCTGGCGTCGGGCGCCCGTTTTTAACGATTTCTAACTTTTCATCAAATGAACATGATTGAAAAGGTTTATTAAAAATAGTCTCAATGACGTCATTTTTACAGTTATTCATCTTGCAAAACTACAATTTTACAACAAACTTAATTGTAAACTTATCACTAAATCACTAACCATCATACAATCTACTCCTGTTCATGCTGAATAAAATGTCACCTTCAAACACCTGCAACCTCTCACTTGACACATAAGCTTAACACAAGCTGCGAAAAGCACCCACGCCGCACGCGTTAAGATTGCAGTGAAAAGGAAAAATAGTAAAATTAAGAGTTGAATTACAACTAAATGTGTCTACGAATGTTATATAATTCTAACCCAAACATTTAATTAACAAAAAAAAAACCGACTGAACAGACACTAAATGGACTCGTTCGCGGCCGCGCTGTGTTACTGATCAGTGAATGCAGAAGCAACTAGTGCATGCATGCGACCCCGTCTTCGCGAGAGTTGGTAGTGACGTCACATCTGGAGAGTGGCTGTTGAGAACACCACAGCGCCGTACCGCGACAATCTGAGGAACTATTACAAGTATCATTCACGCTGTAGTCAATAGGTAGCGCTAATGCATTTGTTTGCCACACGTCGCACAAATCGTGAACGGAACGAGATTAGCTATAAAGAAAAGGAATAACTTAAGCAGAAAACAATTACAGAACTAAACAGCGAGATAGTGATCAATGCCACAATGCCCATAAAATATTAGTTTCATTTAGAGCATGCACTGCATGCATTGCATTCATGGAGAATACGCCCCTGATAGCTAGTATGGCGGCATTATTTAAGCATAGCGGCAAATGTTTTAAACATAACTAGTATGGCGGTGTTTGTTTTAAACATGGCGGTAATTTATTTCTTTTCGAAATTTAAACATGGCGGTTGGAAATTAGACATGGCGGTTTAAGCAGCTACTTAAGCATAATTTCTTTTCATAATTTAAACATGGCGGCGATTGTGGAATGGTGGGGGTTTATAGACATAGCTAGTATGGCTGCATTATTTAAGCATAATTTTCGAAATTTAAATATGACAGTTTAAGCATACAACATGGCGGCATTTTATTTCTTTTTCGGAATTTAAACATAACGACTTAAGCATAGCGGTTGGAAATTAGACATAGCGGTATTTTATTTCTTTTTTTTGAAAATTTTAAATATGGCGGCAATTGCTTTAAGCATAATGGTGGGGGTTTGCTTTAGGCATACATCATGGCGGAATTTAATTTCTTTTTTTGGAAAAATTAGACATGGCGGTTTAAGCATAGCGGTAAATGATTTTTAAGAATTAGACATTACGGTATTTTGTTTCTTTTTGGAAATTTAAATATGGCGGCATTTTGGAGTGGTGGGGGTTTATAGTCATATTATTTAAGCATACTTTTCGAAATTTAAAAACATGGTGTTTGGAAATTTAAAAACATGCCGCCTTTTAAGCATATCTTCCTTATTCAATTCTACTCTCATCAACTGGTCTAGTGGTTAAGGTGTCTGCCTTGTAACATTGACGTTGCTGTGTCCCACGGATCAAATCCCCACGCCGCCTAGGATTTTTTGTATACAATTCCCGCCTTCGGAGCGACGGTGGCATGCTCCAGTAACCAAAGGCTGAACTAAGATGGCGGCCTCCAGCAGATGTAAACAATATGGCGGCCCCCAGTGGCTGCGATGGTGGCGCGCCCTGGTAACCAATGTCATCAACAATGGCGGCCCCCATGACACAAGATGGCGGCCCCAGTATGTTTCTGGTGCAGTGTTTACATAACAATGGTTGCGTAATGTTGACGTCTTTCCAAGGCGTCAACATTGCGTGAGCAATGTTTACATTTGGCAATGTTTTCACTGTCCCAGAAATGTCTGCTGCCCCTACTAACTATAACTTTTATACATGTTTTCTATTTAACTTCTTCCAATCTGTGTTATTCTGTTAAGGATAGGACGATGATAGGAAAAGTAGGAAACGAATGGGAGTGTTTCAAGTTTAATGTGCCTCGAAAAAGTCAAACCGATGGTTGTTCCAATCGAGTGTAAGAGAGATAGATGCGGCACAAGCGTACAATGAGTGTAACGGGACACAGCGTAACGGGACACTCTTTCGTGCGTGCAGCCGGTGTTCATCAATTTATTAGACGTTCTCACGTCAAAAAAAAAATCTTTGTTGTCATTTAATACAAAAAAAAATTGGCTCTATTTGAGCATAGCACAAAATTTAATGGAATATATTGTTATAATAGACCAGGGTCGATAATTTTGAAAATGGTAAAAAGAGAAAAAAAAATTATAGTAGGATGAAACCCGTTAAAAAAGGACGAGAATATAACAAAAATGAAAGGTAAAATAATTTACGGGCGATCTGAGGTCGGGAAGTGGAAGGGGGTGAGTTTTTAAGGGTAAAAAATGGTGTATCTCGATTTCCGGCAAAACAACAAGTCCTATGGAAAAAAAATTAAATGACAAAGTTGTAGGTATTAAAGAGACCTACAACCTTTGTAATTACACTTTTTTCACATAACCTCAAAATTTATGTGAAAAATTCAAATAATCAAGTTTTGGGTTTTTTATATTTATCTTATGCAAAAAAAAATTTCACGAAATTTGGTACATTTTTATGTCCTAAAGACACTGTAATTTTTTTGATTTTAAATATTTATTTTTTTACCTTATTTTGACTTAATATCGAAAAAACACCCAATTTTCAATCGAAAATTCTCGCGTCAAAATATCAGCTTTTTAAAAAAAAGTTGGTGAGTTTTTTGTTCGTTGAAAGATAATGTAAAAAAAAAATATTTTCATTACTATGGTAAATGTTCTCAGAAAATGCAAAGAAAAGAAAAAAACTCGAATCCGAAATTTTTTTTAATCACTATGTACAATTTTGAGCTATTTAGTAAAATTTACACTTTAATTACTTGAAAAACGTAAGATTCTATGTTACATTGAAAAACAAAAAAATACAAATCGAAATATACTACTATAATTAACAACCAAATAAGGTAATATTTAATAAGACATCTACAATATTCTGAGAAAGTTGTAGGATATTCTTTAAATTATGTGCATGGATGCCTATTTATTGCTATTTTAAGAAATTTCGAAGATCTACTAGAATCGGGAAGTTTTGTCGAATCTAAAGATGAAGAAATGCCACCGAAGAGACAAAAAGTAATGGATAAGTGATTAGGGTTCAAGATAAGATTTATAAATAAGAAGATTAATGCAGTTTAAAATATAATTATGAATAATAATAATCAGTATAAAGTATCTAAATTCAATATTACGATTTACATTTCTATTAATATATTATGAGATTTTCTATGACATAAATGTAATTAGAATTTAATAAATCAACTTTTTGACTAAAAAAAATTTGCAGCAATCACATTTTTTAATTGAAATCCCCCCTTTAAATCCTATCTTTAATATTTAGAACAACTATTTTCGCATGTTTCTTGCAATCTTTATGATTTATGGATTTGTAATTTTTTTGTTTATCAATGTAACATAGAATCTTACGTTTTTCAAGTAATTAAAGTGTAAATTTTACTATTTAACTCAAAATTGTACATAGTGATTTAAAAAAAATTTTGGATTCGAGTTTTTTTTCTTTTCTTTGCATTTTCTGAGAACATTTATCATAGTAATGTATATATATTTTTTTTACATTATCAGAAATAAGAGATTTCAACGAACAAAAAACTCACCGGCCTTTTTTTAAAAAGCTGATATTTTGACGCGAGAATTTTCGATTGAAAATTAGGGTGTGTTTTCAATATTAAGTCAAAATAAGGTGAAAAAATAAATATTTCAAATCAAAAAAAAATTACAGTATCTTTAGGACATAAAAAGGTAAGTTTTCACAAAATTTCGCGAAAAGAATTTTTTTTTTGCATAAGATAAAAATAAAAAATCCAAAACTTGATTATTTGAATTTTTCACATAAATTTTGAGGTTATGTGAAAAAAGTGTAATTACAAAAGTTGTAGGTCTCTTTATTACCTACAACTTTGTCATTTAATTTTTTTTCTATAGGACTTGTTGTTTTGCCGGAAATCGAGATACACCGTTTTTTACCCTTAAAAACTCACCCCCTTCCACTTCCCGACCTCAGATCGCCCGTAAATTATTTTTCCTTTCATTTTTGTTATATTCTCGTCCTTTTTTAACGGGTTTCATCCTACTATTATTTTTTTTGGTTTCTTAAATTATCGACCTTGGTCTATAAATAGTGACCGACTGCTACAAATAGTTTTTACTTTGAAATAATAATTGGTGTTTAATATTGAATTATTATCTTTGCTTTCAAATTGACCACAAGTGTAATAATAATGTCAATATACACTAAAGAATAAACAGAAATTAAAATTAAAAATAATCAGACTTACTGTAGTTAACAATGGTATACAATATAAGATTTGTCAAGTTGAGAAGCCATGTAGTATCAGTCTGGCAATAGTGAGCGAACCAAGCGAGAGAGACTAGAGTGGTTGCCTCAAGCGACGTGACCTCGGATGCGTGTTGTTGGTCCCCGATGACGCCACTACATAAGCTAAATGTAGGCTGTGCGTGAAAGAAGCTGGAAAGGGGGGGAAGGGGTGTTTGTGCGCGTCTCGACAAGAGATCAACGTCGTGGGTCGGCAGGTGTGCCGGCAGATCCGACCAACTTTCCCCTCCCGCTCCAGCTGCCGCCAGGCCAGAGCCTCCTAGATGGGAAGCCAGACCACGAGGGCTCGAGCAGGTCATGACGTCAGCACGCGACGTCCTTTGCCCTTGGCATTCCAACACGGAGGGAGAATACAGTTATCGTTTGAACAGCAGTGAGTGAGGAGCAGGCCTGAGCAGGCAGTAACCGTGCGTGGGTGAAATTTTGGCGAAAGAAAAACGGTTGACATTTATATTATGCAGTTTTTTTTTTGTTAAAATAAAACATGCCGTCAAAGTGCAGTGTAGCAACGTGCCGCGGCAATTACAAAAGTGGACCAAAAGTGGCGGTATTTCGGTTCCCGACGGATGAAAATTTGCGAACGAAATGGATACGAAGTCTTAAGAGAAAAAATGGCTTTACACCAACAAAACGTTCACGAGTGAGTACAAATTTCTTTTTATAGCCTGCCTTTCTCTTGACTTCGTGTAAATGTCGTTTACGATAAACGTAACATTTTGGTGAACTAGCGCCGATTTCATTTGTAGACTGTTGCATAATACCCGGGAAATCTTTTGATATTTCGCTTTGAACCGCTAAAGTAGTAAGGCAACTGCTGTTAATGCTGAAGTATTTATAGTGATGACCTGACAATTTGTCAAATGTTTGTCTAGAAATTTATAGAGAACGACCTATTACCATTTATTTAGTACTATGTTCTACCTTCGCTGCGGTAACAAATGGTATGGAAAGTGTAAATTTAACTTGAAATCACTCGGATTTCCTTAATTATACTTAGGCTACTTATAAAATAATAGTCCCATAAATGTTTGTAAAAAATTGTTAATTCGCCTCTAATGGTAATATTTTCCGGATTTATTAGGTTTCAAAATGTATCCAATTATAACAACTATCAAACATATTATAATTAATTTATTATTAATGAAAATTTATTTTTAATAGGGCGAGTGAGACTTTTTAGGCTGTCAGTAGACTTCACTGTTTTAATGTACTGCAGGGAAAGTGAAACATATATATTTTGGTTTACTAGTATAATTAGTATTAGTCGTAAATCATATTTTATTATCAAGTCGCAAAAGCATTAAGTTAGCTGAAAGATATAGGCTAAATCAGCTATTGCCTTTGAAAAGTGGTAATTCAATAGTGAAGGTCTTGTAAAAAATTTTTTTTGCAAGCAAGTGAGAAATTTACGACACACAAAGGTTTTGCTACAGGAGCTATTAACATTATGGGGACATTTTATTTTTATTTTTAAGCCGGAATTACAACAGCTCGTCACATCCGTCCGTCATCCGTCCGTCAATCACGTGACCTGCGGCCAATAGGATGGCCGGAAAAATTTCATCCGTCCGTTTGTCAAAAGTTTGGTAACGTCATATTTTTGACGGGCGGACGGATGAAATTATAACAACCAAATGTCTGCAAGTGTTTTGCGTGTCAAGTCTTTTTTACAAATTATAGACACTAAAGTTTGTTTAGTTTTTTAGATGCTTACATATTTTTTTCAAACATGTTTGAACACGTTTTCAAGAATTGTCCGACTTACAAAAGTGTAATAATTACGCTAGGTAGCGCAGAAAATGTTTAAATAAATGCTGGAATGAAAAAGATCGTATATAATAAGCTATAAGCTCATAGCTTACATTATTAAAAAAATAACCTAATTATACCAGGTAAATTTCCTCCAAAATCAAAGGTGTTTCAACAGTTGGCAGCGTGTATTAGGTTAAATATATTTAACGGATAAACGGAGTGTTTTAAATCGCTCGGCATCTGACGGACGAACGGATGACGGACGGACGCGACGGGTTATTGTAATTCCGTCTTTACAGTCAAATATTTAGCTTTACATTTTGTAACATAATTTACAGCTCAATTTTTTCTTCTCTATCGTAGTGATTAAGTCCGGGAAGTATTGAACAAATTCTATGTATTTTTAAGCAGACAACAGTTTAACCATTTGTCGTTTATAACGCCGGATGTAGGGTTTGTAAAATGATGTAATTACCGACACCATTCATCAGCATAAGCCTTAAAAATAGTTGAAAATTTCTTTAAAATGTATTGTTTGTGAGTTATGGCAGTAACTTTTACACCGTTAGTAATGATTAAAAAATTACGATAAGACTTAACATTAAATAAAAGTGCAGTCTAAAAATGACATGTATATATCTAATTTATTTATTGTTAGATATTGGTTGACGGTTAACCACATATTAAGATAATTTAACTCTAATTCACGATAGGCCCTCACCTTTATTTTCGTAAGTGGACATTTGTCAAATATTTTTTACTTATAATTTATTTTGTTTTGCAGTACCTACTGGAAAATTGCTTTGCCGTCAAGAACGGTTACCGAAACTAATTTTCATTGGCAAAGTACTTATTATGCCCACACAATATTTAAAAAAATGGTCGAATTTAAATACAGTTTACTTTTACGACACTCAAAGATCGCGTTATAATACTCAGTAATTATATTGCACATTTAAATGACAAAACCAGTACGTCATTATAGGACTTCAATATTCTGTGCAATCAGTTTAAAATTAAAATTGGCGTACCTATATTGGTAGAACTCTGCGTTATAAGTTTTATGTTATGTCAGCCATTCTTTTTAAGTTTTATCTCATCGTTAATAATTTATTCCGCAGTTCTACAGTAAATTAAATTCTTGTAGATTTTCAATATGTGTACGCAAATTTTCACATGCCAAATTACATTATATATATCCATCTTTATAATTTTTTTTTACCAAATGTTAAAAGTAATTTTGAGCTGAATTTCATTTCGTTAAGAGCTCTTGTTACCAAATATTCGTTAGGCCTTCTTTCAATTGTTCTTATACATAAAAAATACGCTTATAAGTGATAACCTTCTTTTAAAACACCAAACATTTGGAGCAGTCATAATCATATTGGCACGTATGTTAAGTAGTACGTAAAAAAATAAATATCCCCATACCTACATACACATTAACGTGGGTGACTGGAAGTAACTCATGATACCTTATCCCAGATTAAGTTAGTAATTTATATATTTATTAAATATCTGTTATATAGCATAACATTGTATTGCATGTCGTTACGTGCTCCCTTACTGAAAATGTTCTCCGTGAAAACATGTTCTTTTTAGATTTAGAAGGTTGTGAAAAATCTCATGAACCCGAGAAAATCCTGAAGGATATTATAAGATCATCAGTCAATATATTTCTGAACAACTATTGTAAAGTCAGGAATGATAAACTTTTCAGTGCAAAGAATGCGGCAAGGCGTAAACTGAAAACACTAGATAAATAGGTTTGTAATTTTTTTTTCTATTGAGATTTTATTCTCTAACCAATGTTTTACTAGGTTTTGTGGAAGGTACATTATTCATAGAGTATAATTTGTACTAGCATATTTCTGTACAGTTTATATCTTTTATACTTTATTCACGGAACTTCAAACTTTGCTGAAGCCCTTACAGTTTTAATGTCCTGCCACCCACATGTAAATATATATTGCAATGTGACTAATGTCTTGAGTGTCTAAAAAATAATTTTTTACGTTTTTAGCTGTACACTTTCCTGGAACCCTTTTAAAAACTCAATTATGTAAATGTTCGCAATTTTAAGACAAAATATGCAGGGATTTAAAATAAATTTAATATTTTGGATACTATTTTTTAAGTATTCCTTAAAAATATTGTTGTGACTTTCCACCTTTTCACTTCCTCGAACAAGGTAGTGAACATTTGAACGGCAGTGTCACAGAGCTGCATGCAGTAGCGGCGGGTAGTAAACAGTCCTGGCCGCCCGCCTAGCCGCCCCGAGCTTCTACCTGCTGTCGGACGTCGAGCGCTGACGTCACAAATCTGTGGTCTGGCTTCCCATCTAGGAGGCTCTGGCCAGGCTGGCCAACTTGGGCGAGTGGAACAACACTCGCCAGCTGCACGCGACGACGCCCGGGTGTGCGGGTAAAAACAAACCTGCTGCCGCTTCTTTTTATTTCGCCTTGGTTTGCAACATTTAGCACCAGCGTGGAGAAAAAAAAATTCACCCGTTAAAGGATTTTCAGTTACGCTGTGATTTTTTTTTTTTTGTAAATGGAACAGAAATATTCGTGTAAAATTACATACATAATGTAAATTTTAACATTTACTTGAAAACAATTGTATCACTACAAAATAGTGTGCGCAGTAATACTGAGTTCCGATTCTTTCTCGGGCATTTATGCTCCGTGTTGTCCCAGTACTACAAAAATTAAAGTTATTTGTAAACCGTTCCCTGAATAGTTTCCAGTATTAACTGCGCAAATAAATAGGCATAACAATACAAAATTAAGTCTAATTATTGAATATTATATTACCTTTTCCATTGTTTTTAAAAATCATTCTTGGATGATAAATCCATTCAAATATAAAACCATGCGCCAATTTTCGTATCTCGGAAAACGTATTTCATATATGCAAAAATATCCATAGCCATGTGTGGTACAAAGTTACAGTATATTTCTTGTTGAATTACAACCTATTTCTTGGCAATTGGTTTCCAAAGAAATATAATTTAAAAGAACAGAAAAAAATTGTTTCTGTGTATTGTGTGTGCGTGTTTTGTATCACGTGGCATCGTGCGATCTACAATTTTGTAATTATTTTGTTGTGATCCCTATTTTTATTATTCGCTTATAATTATTTTCACGGCACGACATATATAATCGTCTTTCATTGCAGCCGGGATTTATTCACCGACCGAATACATGAGTGGCTTAGGTTGAAGTAATAGTTAACTAGGCTACAAATGTTTACTTAATCTAGGGTTCGAAGCTAGGTCCAGCAGACTGTCACGCCTTGAATGTTTAAAAAAAAATAGATGTAGTAGTCTACGTATGCAAGCTGTGCACTGTATAATTAGTGGCCCCAAATTAGTTGGCGTGGTTCTTCGATCGGCGCGGCGGGCGGACAGAGCTTCGCTGGGACTCTCGTAGTGAAGCCTTGGTGGCGGTCTCTCTCGTTGCTGCAAAAAAAACTGTTTATGTTCTCTACCAGGGGCATCGGTCTTTATAACCTAGAATATTCTTTCTTCCTCTTGTCAAAGCTGTGCGGAAAGCATACGCACCGGGCTGAAATTCCGGTGTCATGTAGCTGTGAAATAGAGAACGTTTTTATTCATTCATTCTCGCCCAAGCTTTGCGGGTCCCCTAACCCTTTTTAATTTTGTTATTTTTTTCCATAACGTAGAAAATTACATATTGGGAGGAAAAGAATGGGCTGTAAATACAGGCTGCTGTAAAGTTTATTTAGCCGTGGATCAGTTAAAAATTCTACGTACGTTTGGAAGAGTTGCGCTACTTCCTTGTTTGAGTTTCAACTTCGCACGTATCTGCAGCACATCGAAGGAAAAAAAATTCCTACCTCGGCCCTTGACTAGACGACTAGAACTAACATCTTCAAATATTCAGCGATGGTAACCTCGACAAACATTCATCCCTGCTTGTGCATGTTCACTGGTTTGGAAGTTTTCTTTTAAATTATACAAGATTCTTCCTGATTCCTGTTGCAAACATCGAGTATTTTTTTGGAGCTTCATTTAGTACCCATTTCGAGAAGGAACCTATGAGCGAGAACATGTTTAAATTATGTAATGGAAATTTATGTTGTATGTGGTAATCTTGGACGTGCGAGTCTGTGTGTATTCGCATCGTCAGCTCTGAGTTCGCCTCTCTGGCTGATCGCTTTGAGAGGCGTGTTGTTTAATCAGCATTTTTGTTTCGACTGTGGATGCATCGCGCTGACTGGTAGCGTGCGCGATACTTGGGAGAGGGGTGAGGTGACGAGAGGTCAGAGTGCACGCAGCAGCAGAGAATGAAGTTTATCGTCGGAGGACGCGAACAGCGAGTGTAGAGAGCATAGAGAGATAGTTGTACAGAGACGTGTTTAAAGACAGACTTTGGTACGTGTTATCGAGTAGAGCTGGTTGCATACCCAACAGGCAGGATGATGTACTACACTTGAGTCACGCATGCTGGGGGTCTCCGGTTCGATGCTTAAGAGAGTAGAGCACCCAGCGAACCAATATGTGAATGGCAGATTCACGTCCAGAAGGGAACAAATAGAGAGACTCATGAACTGAACTAGCCTGTAGTAGTAACTGAGTTCACCTTACGACTTTCTGGACTAACGCCATACCTAATCAATATGTGCAAAGATAAAGAATCCACTCTAAAACAATCTTGGCCTAGTATTATTGATATTAAACTGTATTGTTAGTCCTGGTTTTAATCGCCTTATTTAGTCACTACTGTTGATATCTATTTTTAAAAGACACAACTAGCACTGACTATAGTTAGTGTTTAAAGAATCCATGGTTTAATTTTAAAATATGCAGTTATTTTTAAGTGAGAGAGATTTATATTTGATAGATAGCAATATCATATGAACCAATACTAGGTATGGAATTTTTTTTAATGTTCATGTTCCATAGAGTATACTTCAAACTGTGAAACGTCTTTTATATCTAGACATTTGCTAATCAAGGGAGGGATTCAGATTCAGAACTGAAGTATTCGGTGAATATTACCCGAACACAAATTTCGTTGGTCCCTCCTTGCAAATGTAAATTTTGTAGTTTGTGACACCCACTCCTGTAATCTACTTGTCCAGTAACATATTTGTATGTATTACTTTCATATTTTTTAATGAAAGTATGCAGTAAGCAAAGTAGGTGGCAACAGTGAGGTAATCTAAGTGTTTAAAAAAGGACTGAATCCACCTACTATAGTCTAAATGTATGATTTTACAGTACCAAAGGTGTTTCCTGGTGTTGTCCTGACACAACTCAAACGACTGTAAAAAAAATACGTTTGCGATCGTCCAAATAATCTCCCGGATAAGCTATTCTGAAGTATTCAGAAAATTCGCTCCGTCGTCCATAAATTCTTGTAGAGTGGAAAATTCCCCTTCCACTGCTCTGGTTTCCATACCTGATGGACCAGCGTACGTTTTTTTTAACTGCTTGTTCCTCCTCTTCTGCCACTGAAACCCACTGCTAGACGACGGATGCAACACTGTCCAGTGTGAGTAGAAATCAATATCAGATTCCGGCCGGTGGAATCACGGTCACGCCACTGCACTGTCACGTCACTGATTTGAGGACACGACACTGTCACATCACTAGTGAGGGGCCACGACACTGTCACGTCACTGATGTGAGGCCACGACTGATGTGAGGCCACGACACTGCCACGTTACTGATGTGAGGCCACGACACTGTCACGTCACTGATGTGAGGCCACGGCACTGTCACGTCACTGATTTGAGGCCACGACACTGTCACGTCACTGATGTGAGGCCACGGCACTGTCACGTCACTGATTTGAGGCCACGACACTGTCACGTCACTGATGTGAGGCCACGGTACTGTCACGTCACTGATTTGAGGCCACGACACTGTCACGTCACTGATTTGAGGCCACGACTCTGTCACGTCACTGATTTGAGGCCACGACACTGTCACGTCACTGATTTGAGGCCACGACACTGTCACGTCACTGATGTGAGGCCACGGCACTGTCACGTCACTGATGTGAGGCCACGACTCTGATGTGAGGCCACTGCCACGTTACTGATGTGTTTAAGTTCACCTTTAAACAGCAGCACACACGGCCAGTCCGCCCACTAGCGCCGTGATCAAATTTGCGTTAATTTGCGAACTTCACAAAACACTCATACGTGAACCAATAACTAAAGTCCTTCGAATATATACTAGTCATAAATATGTAGCCAATCCTATAAATAGACATTGCTCAAATATAATTTAAACGGGAATATAAAATGTAACGCTTAATCCAAATCCAATTAAAAAGCTCTCAAAGTTTCTAGAAAACCTGTTGCCAAATTAACCCTTTTGTTTTTGCAACGTAATGACACTTATAACTGTTCTATCCGAAAAGAACTATAATATTGTTTACAAAAACAATTATTGCTTAAAATCAAACTGTTTTATATTAAATAAACGACTAAGGAAATTTAGATCGTCTAAAACCCATATACATACGTGCGAAGGCTTAAAAAAAAAAAAAATTTAAAGATAGTTGAGAGGAGCTGGCGGATACGTCACAAAGCAACGTCCGCCACGTTTCCGACTCGTTGATTCGCTGGGAATCAAACTCGAATCGCCTTGGTGAGAGACGAGTTTTTCTGATCAATAAAAAAGCGCGACCCTTTGACGTATCAATCAAAATGTGTTATAAGAAGTAATGAAGCAAGTTAACTAGTCGTTCCGGTTCATGGATTATCGTTTGTTCTACCTTCTGGAAACGTAAACCGAGTTTAAACAAGTTACAAAGAACAATACTTGTTTTGTAATGATATTTCATCACATATGACTGTAAAGGGATTTTTATTTTCATTCAATCCCTTTTTTGCATCATTTACAACAACGTTTGGTTGAATCAAAACTTTTTTGGACAAAAGTTTTAGGTAATATTTTTAAGGTTTACAATAAATTTGAATGGATGCAATATTTTTCCTAGTACAGGAGTTATAGTGATTTTTTTGGTTTTATTAATAACCTCCATTTCTATCCCTTTGTTCCGATATTTCCATGAACGGACTTGATAGAGATTCTCCATCTATTTATTTTATTTATCAGAGATTCTCCAACTATTTATTTTATTTATCAGCCTGGAAATAAATTGTGTAAAATTACGGCAATCATCGTGCCCATAAATTTTATATATAAATACATATAAACTTATATTTTTTTAATTTGGCAATGGGTGTGTGGTCTTCGAACCACGTAACAAAAAAAAATAAGGAAATTTTCCAAAGTTGCACCATGGTTGCGACTGCAATGTAGTCTTTCTTCGAAATCCAACTGAACGATACCTTTTTCATGGACTCACTTGGCTTGTGGTTATAAATATGATTCTTCCCGTGTACGCAGGTATTTTTTTCATTTAATTTTACTTTATAGGTGTTTCTCAGAGCCTGCAAAAGCTTGACATGTGAACAAATTATTTTATTTTCCCGGTAGTATATCTCCGTGCATAACTCTGGCCATCCCAATTTAGGAATCCCGTGGTTTTCCTTATACAAACATTCATGCCTATTATTTCCCTAATTAAAATGCTTTGTTTTCGTTGTGTCTAATTATATCGCTGTCACTGCTAGACGTAAAAAAACACTTCCTTCTACAATACCTCGGAGTGCTTTTAATGCGAAATATAAAGCCGAAGCATTCAGGAATAACTTAGTAACGACTGCCACACTGTAATTTTGTTTTGTAAATGGAACAGAAATGTTTTGTAAGATTACAGATATTTGTAAATTTGTACATTTACATAAAAAAAAGCTGTCTGTATCACAGCAAAATAGTGTTCACAGTTTATACTGAGTTCGGATTCTTGTCCGGGCATTTATGCTCTGTGTTGTCCCAGTCGGTACCTCGAACAGTTAAATTTATTTGTAAACCTTTACCTGAATAGCTTTCCAGTGTTAACTGTGCACAAAATAAGCATATAAACTAAATGAAGTTGAATTATTGAATGTTCGATTGTCTTTTCCATGGTTTAAAATAAATTATGTTTGAATGAAACATAAATAAAAAAAAATACGCGCTAATTTTTGTAATAAATACTCAATATTATTTCGATAAAAAACGTATTTTATACAAAATGTGTTGTACAAAAGTTAAAATATCTTTCTTGTAGTGTTAAAAACTATTTCTTTGAAACAGTTTTTTTTTTCAGAGGAATCTTTTGTAAA
This sequence comes from Bacillus rossius redtenbacheri, assembly GCF_032445375.1. Classification (NCBI taxonomy): domain Eukaryota; kingdom Metazoa; phylum Arthropoda; class Insecta; order Phasmatodea; family Bacillidae; genus Bacillus; species Bacillus rossius. The sequence goes on along the minus strand of NW_026962012.1, from coordinate 4,154,212 downwards.
AGTACAGATTTTTTTTTTTTGCGTGTGCACGTAGATCAGAAATAATATCTCGCGTAGTTAGTCGTTTCCTAATATGCATGCAGACTGTCTGGCACGAAATGGCGATTGCCGTGTGCTCGCAAGTAGTTTTAATTAAAAATTGTTCCGATGGAAATGCTCTCGCGTGCCGGCGCGCCATCCAGTAGCTGCCGCACGCGGAGAACTAATTATACAGTTCCTGCAGCGTCGCTGCAAGCGCAGGGAGCAAGCTGGGCTTCGCTGGCTGGGCGAGGTACGAGTTTCTCTGCCCCAGTGAAGTGAACACGACTGCCGTGCACTTATTAGAAAACACAGGTTTTTTTTATGCATACGGTATTTTGGCGGGAGTAATTTCGTGAAAGGAACGGAAGTCGCCTGGAACGGAAAATGTGCAACCTCGGTGCTGCCATCTGTGGCGAACGGCGTGAACCAAGGTTCACAAAGACCAAGGGAAACTTTATAGCATCAACTTTTCTCGGTGAATTTTTTAACAATATGGACAGTATTTTAATTAAAATTCCTCGTCGGGAATCAGCTTCAAAGCCGGGGTTCGGTAATTTCTTTTTTCAAGTCTTCTTCGCTTCTATCGAAGTCGCTTCATTATAAAGTTTATAATTTCGTTGTGATTATCAGATGATAAAATGATGATGAGTCGACGTAGCTGCTCCGGCAGCGAATTTTAGCGGCGGTTGCGGATTCGCGTCAAGAAATGTAGTTGAAAATTCAACTTGCGTGTATATTTATCCCGCTTGGCATTGTTTTAAAGAATTCTAAGTTAAATTTCGTGTCCAGGGTTTCGTATCATGATTTTATTCACACCATTGGAACACGCGAATTTGTTCGCTACCGAGGTTAGATGTTACAAATCTCTGGCGAGTACTGAAAACGCTTGCTCACATGTTTTACTCCCGTTCTTTGGTACGCCTGCGGGCGTGGAGGTTATGCGCTCCCATTTACCGTATCTGCTACTCAGGTTGCATAACTTCTCGGTGATCTGCAAAATTTCACTTTTCATGTGCGTGGCGGTCATGCGATCATTTATTTTTTTTTCTTGATGTGTGACATCTAATCTCTCTGTATACGGTATTTAGTAGGAGTAAATTCGTGGATGGAACGGAAGTCGCATGGAACGGAATTACGTAACCACGGCACTGCCATCTGTGACGGATGACGCAAACCAAAGTTCACAAAACCGTATAGTGAATTTTAATAAGATGGCCAGTATTTTAATAACATTCATCATCGATAAACAGGTCCAAAGCCGGGGTTCAGTATATATATATATATTTTTTTTTTTTTTCAAGTTGTTTTTTTTTTTTTACCTGGAGACGTTTAATTATATACCGAGTTGAAAAATTTATATCTTAAACTGAAATGATTCGATAGTTGAGGTAGCTGCTCCGGCAGCGAATTCGCGGAAACTACATGGGATTCACGTCAAGAAATTAAGTTGATAAGCGTGTTTGCGACATGAGAACACGTGAATTTTGCTCGTTACCTAGGTTAGAGGTAAGACTCGCTCACACACGCACACACACACGCATATATATATATATATATATATATATATATATATATATATATATATATATATATATACATTCAAGTGAACAGCGTGCCTCTTGTCCAGTAGTTTTCTTGCTTGCGTTAATTAATGATAATTGATCACCGCATGACCCGGCCCAGGGTTTTCCCTGTGTTTATGCAGGTTTTATCCGGGGCACTTTAGTTAGCTTTTAGGCTAGGCAACCAAAAAGGGCCTCATTCATGGCTAAAACGTTGCCATGGCTGGCCAATAAACCCCCAAAATAAGCAAACGATGCACGCGTCCTTGTTCTGCATGGTTAAGACCCCCGCATGGTAGAGTAGTGTATAGGCTTCAGCCTGAGACACACTTAGGTCCTCCCCTAACTTGGAACTTCTCCCCATACACACTTAGATTGACTTAGGCTAGGAAATAAAGGGGGTTGACTGTAAAGTCGGTTTACGGACGATAATTTTACGTGATAACGTCATAAGAAAACATTGATGAAAAATTGTATAGGTACTCTTTAATTTTCAAATTGTATTTACGGTTTTTTGCAATTTAATTTAATTAATTTCTTTAAATATAATTACGAAAAATTAGTTAAAAAGCCCGCCTTAACCTGTTTGATATTCTCGTACGGTGGTTGGCTAGTTCTTGCACGCTCGGCTCAGGCGGAACGTGACAATTTTTCGTGCGTGCAGATGGCGTTCATCGACTAATAAGACGTTATCACGTCAAAAAATATAACGTGCAGGCCTGTGTTCGCTCGGAGAAGGCAGCCTGCTCGCTTCGCACGGGAGACACGCGCTGCCGAGGCATGCTCTGCCGACGAACCGGCACTCGGTGGGGAACTTCATTTCCCTTTCCAGCGAAAGCCACTACCGCCTGTGTTTTCACTCGTTTAATTCTGTCTCCTTACCCCCCCCCCCCTCCCCCTTATCACCAATACCCTCCGCAGTTCCCCTCGGGGTCGAGCGAGCGCGGTCGCATTAATCGCGCGATAATTGAAAACGAATTCCTCAACTGAAGAAAAAAAACAAGCAAACAGAGTCAGCCCGGGTGCAAGGCGGTTAATTGAGTGCACACCTTTCGGATGTGAAATTTCTTTTGCTCGACTAGAATAAAAAAAAAAGTACTTAGTTTTGATTTTTTGTTACCTTTAAGTTGTTTTTTTTTTCCTTAATGAAAATTTATTCCTTTCGTCTTTTTTTCCCCATGATTTATATAGTCCCTATCTTGGCTCGGATAAGAAAAGGAATTTCACACGAAATTTCTCATAAAAAGGTTTTTCACGTCTTATTTTATTTACGATTTTCTTGACTTATCCATTAAATTATATATTATTCAGGTATATTTGCACCCAGTCGGAAACATGTAAGTTTTTTTTTTTGCTACAGTATTATTTAATCAGTACTTGTTTAGTTACAGTTTCATTTTTGTCCTCTAAGCTTATCCGTGTTATACGGACTAATCTAAGTCTAAATTAACAGGTAAAACGTTTGAATGCTGTCTTACCCGGTTTTCATGCCAATTGTTCACTCTTAAGGCCGTTGACTGGTTGCCAAGAACTCCAGTAAAATATGAAAAATTGCCTATCTAAATGCACGGATGTATGACAAGTAGCATCTTCTGAATTTTCAGGCGAATTTGGCCGTACAATCTTTGAATATATATACTGTATAGAAGTCGCGAGTGGATAGGATTTACTCTACGTTTATCAGAAGCGTATAACGAGCAGCTTGGGAACTTCACCGCTGCAGTGCGCTGCCGTAACGCCCTGTATCGTCTTAGTTGTTATTTATACGTTAGAGCGCAGCACTGTCGCCCGCTGTCATTCCCCGCACCCCTTATCCATCATTCACTGCAGCTCAACGTCGTTCAACGGGAGGGGGAAGGGGTGTCTGAAGAGTTGGACACTTGTCCGCTAGGGACCACCACAAGTCGATGCCCTAGAGATGGTGGCGATTGCGGCGGTGAATTAACCAACTACCTCAAAACCGTATTAGAATTTTTAACCTGGGCTGGCGACTTCTATACAGTATATATATTCAAATGTACAATCCACCTTTGTCCCTCCAGGCTAATGACACGCCTTGTCGACCCTCGTCAACACAGCTGGGTGCTTCACTGATGGAGATTATCGTAATCCCTTGTTTGAAAAGAGGAAAGGAAGCATCTCATGCTGCTTGTCCTGGGGCGAGTCGAGGTGTTATGGGAAGCTCAGGAAAAACAAATGGTGGAATTTGTGAATTCAATAATTTAATTCAATAAGTTATAGATATCAAAATGCTACACAGAATTTAAAAATAAATACTTTGATATTGCGAACTCTGTAAAGTGGTACATATAATTAAGTTTTCACAGTGCCATATGTGTTTATTTTCTCTTGCTTGTTTGATAAACATCTCCGTTGAACATGCCTGTAAAAAGCGTCGTACACATTCTATGTGCGACATCATTAAACTAGAAGGTCTTTTCAAAATAACACCGAAAGTTCGCGCAGCGACATTTAGGCCCTACATAGTCTGCCTGCCGATGTTGCAGTAAAATAAATCATAAATAGTAATGGAAGGCAACGCATACGTGTATTAATTTATGTAGGGCCTATATCTACGCGTATATATTTCTAGAATTACTGAGTATGTCTCCATGTATATCTCTGACAAAAACAAGTTATTGTTTGAACGCAGAATCAAGGCTTGATCCCTGTGCGTAGTCGGGAAACTTTCAAAGTCACGTGGAGCACACATTTGTACCACAAAAAAAAAACTAAAGAATGGGGTTGGGATTTCTAATATATAAATGCATCACAGTTGCTTATAATAAAAACGTCATTTTTAAGGCCACGCTAATTGAACTTTTCAATTAGCAGTTTTTTCGTTTATGCAAAATCTAAAGAAAATTGCCTACATTAAATGTTTATTCAATTAGTGGGGTTTTTCTTTCGGTCACCATTCGATTTATATGAATAATGTAGTTGCCTTGAGTAAGATATACCTAGGTATTGTTTTTATTTTTGCTTTGTGGCATAATTAATTTTGTATGTCTTGCTATGATGTGTGATATCCACTTTATCAGTTTTTATGCCACGCAGTTGGCATGGATTTATCACCTGATTTCCTGTCTGGTTTCTTAGCATCTTTCGCATTTGACCAATCATACTGCAGTTCTCTATCTAAGGCGCTTCCGTGATCACTATAATACTGTACTCGTACTTTTAACAAAATGCAATACATGTGAAATTTCCAGCGTCTGTGAGATTGAAAGTAATTAATGTGGCATTAAGGTATGTCAATACTAAATTACCACATATAATTATGTAATATTTGGTGTAATACAAAACCAAAAATTATTGAAAATAATTTTAAATTTTATTTGACTTTAATTGTAAATATGTCACACGACTGTGGTATTACAGTTGTTTATAGGTGCCGCAATGTAACCTCAACATTTGTGTAAGATCTACTGGCTTGGATCTACTTTAATGCGTATTTTGCATCTTCCGATTGAAAACATTTTCTTGTGGTAGTCACATGGCATTTCCTGCATGGCAATACTATTGTTAACGTTTGGCGGAATTATACATCATTGGCCTGAAAAAATATCTAAACCAGAAGCAGATATACCACAAAGGCTGAAATTGCCATATGGTATGTAAAGCGTGAGTGAATATTCCACCACTGATTTTTATAAGTTATTACTGGTGAAATAATCGTGTGTGTAAATAAATATTCAAACACTTCCCCTATTTGTTTAGTCCGTAGGCTGACTTTGTAGAGGGAATGAGGATGGCTTAGTAATCAAGCAACATCAACCTGACATTAAACACTCCCATCACGCTCATGCATGTCTCACGAGAAACTCGCACCCATGACCCCACCCTCCGCCAGCTGATGAGTCTTCTACAGCGAAACGTATTTCAGCACTGTAATGATCCTTCTGACACTAGCAGAGATGACTAAAAGATCCGTAATTTTCTGTACCTGAACCAAAATCTACTTCGTACAAATTCCCACCAAACGTCACTTTAGATGAGCACGTACGTACTGTGCTGTAAATGTTATATTATTTACTATATTTTTTCATAACTGGTCATCCAGATATTTTTCGTAAGCCTACCTGTAAATAATAAGCGTGTGTAAGTATCGTTTAAGAATAAAAGTAAAGATCAGTACTTAACTAGTCCATATATATATATATATATACTAGATAATGCCCGGCATGCGTTGCAATGCCTCAATCAATTTTTTTTGTAATTTTTTAAACGTATACTAAGCATCTCTCTTTATCTCTCTAATTCTCTATCTCTCTCTATGTATATCTCTATAACTCTCTCTATCTTTCTATTTATATCTCTATCTCTCTATATATCTTTCTAGCGGACCCGACAGACATTGTCCTGCCCAAATGTACTTTTTGTGAGATATGGATATGGCGGTAAGTATTTCTACGTTGGACATTTTGTATCTTCTCATTATGCCCTCCTCTTGGGCACGCCACTGCCGTTACCAAAAACCTTTCCCATGGTTACGCAGAAGGCAACAACAATGCAAAAGCCCGTTGCCATGGAGGCTAATTATCAACAATGCTTAGTTTTTTTTGCTTTTAAAGCGTGATTTTTTTGTTTTTCTTAACTCAGAATCGAGATAAAATATCAAATTGTGAATCTAAACCATTCTCGAATCCCCGTGAACTCACACACAAAATTTCATCAAAATCGCGTACAAACAGACAGACAGTAAAGTACTGTTTTATTATAGTAAGATAGATAGATTATTCTTACATGTTCGCATCCATGCAGTATATGAAAAATCAGCATGCATAGCCCCACACCTATAACTATACGTATCTGCTGCCCACGACATTTTCCGCATGGAATTTTGTATTATCTTGCACCATTTAGAAATTTAAACATTATAACATAACAGTTGATACAGTTGTAGTAGTTTTCTTATGTTCAAAAATGATAATTTTTCTCACCTCTATTTCAGTCTTTGCAATAAAAATATGTTACTACCTAAATTTTGAGTAAATATGTTTCTACTTTCAAATGTAATGACGGGAAGACACTTCATAAAATGTCTTTGTAAACCACATTTACTGTTTTTTCCGTCTTGAGCTAGAATGTAAAGATTGTCTGCATTACTGACCCGCGAGCAAGCTACATACATTTCAGAGAGAGAGAGAGAGAGTGAGAGAAAGACACGTATTGAATGTCTATCTAACTAATTGTTTTATGAGAGCATATTTTCATTAAATAAATCATGTAATCATTCAACGATAAAAGCTGTTTATTTAATTAAGCGGACGGGTTCGCTCCAAGGAGAAAATTGACGCGGCGAGACCTCGTGGACATAGAGAAATGACACACACTCACTATTTGTGTGGCTATGAAACATGATTTTTTTCTGCAATTTAAAATGTAATATACAAAAAGGGTATTGAAAATTGAAACAAATATGGCGACACTATAAACTGTCAGGATCTTTATTTTTTTCTTACTCTCTACTTAGTTCCTTACAATAGCAAAACTTAATGGCTTCTAATAATGCGTTGCAATTTTTGCTTTTAAAGCGTGTTTTTTTAGTTTTTCTTAACTCAGAATCGAGATAAAATATCCAATTGTGAATCTAAACCATCCTCACTATTTGTGTGGCTATGAAACATGATTTTTTTCTGCAATTTAAATTGTAATATACAAAAAGGGTATTGAAAATTGAAACAAATATGGCGACACTATAAACTGTCAGGAACTTTATTTTTTTCTTACTCTCTACTTAGTTCCTTACAATAGCAAAACAATGGCTTCTAATAATGCGTTGCAATTTTTGCTTTCAAAGCGTGTTTTTTAGTTTTCCTTATCTCAGAATCGAGATAAAATATCCAATTGTGAATCTAAACCATCCTCGAATCCCCGTGAACTCACACAAAAAATTTCATCAAAATCGGTCCAGCCGTCTAGGAGGAGTTCAGTGACATACACACGCACACAAGAAATATATATATAAAGATATATATATATATATATATATATATATATATATATATATATAGGGACTAGTTGAATAGTTGAAGTCGTTTACCTTTTATTGCACATTATAGGCAATTAACTTCCGAAATTTCGAATTGAATTCTTCGAAGTGAAGACATTGAACAATGAAGCCTTCCTTTAATCCACAGTCAAGTGAATGGCAACGTAGTTAGTTTGGTTACATCTTGTTGTTGTATATGTGTACTTGAACGTGGGGAAGGATACAAATGGGCAGGGACGCACTAACTTTCTTGAAGACTTACGACGAGCGAGCTACATATCAATATCCTACTATTACAACGGCATTGTTCATGTTATAATTTGCTATTTGAATATGGAAAAACATAGTTTTCTAACTTTACGTGACAAATGAGACTTCTGTTAATCAAATAATGAGTGTACTAAATTATTGAAAATACACAAATTAAGTGAGGATTTTTTTTGTCTCGTGAAAAACAGTTTTAAATATTTAATACAATAATTTATTCAGAAATGAGCTGCCCTAAAATGTTACGGAATTGCGATTATGCAATAGCACGGTGCATTTCAAAACCACATAATAAATATGGGCAACTGTGTTATCATCGTATGGTTCAGGAGAGTAAAAAAATAATTTGCAAGCTGAATAAAATGTATAGTATGCAGCATACATATAATCATTGAATATTATTTTAACCTTTTATCATGATTATAATTTCACAAATATATATATATATAATTATGTAATTCTAATAAATTTGCATTTATACTGATATTGTAGATACACACATTTATTATACGAGCATACTTCAAAACGGTTTCGAAGGTCACCATAATGAGCAAGAAATTTCTTCGCTAGTAAATTTCCATTTCGGTGAAATTCTTATGCCTTCGAAACAAAATTAAATACGCCAACGTATTACAAAGTGTGTTAAAGTATTTTTAATTTTTTTCATTAATTTTTCTGTTAAAACAATTACTGTTCATTCCTGCAAGAATCATAAATCCTTTCTCTTACCACAGACATAATCTGAAACACTTGCACGACCTAAGACAAATATTTGTACCTAGTAATCGTTATTCCGAAGTCGGCAAAGCCTGAAGAAATCTACTTATAATTTATATAAGCAAATAAATTATTATTTTATATGTGATTTGGAAGTCATTACGTTAGTGTGTGGCTATTATTAATTCAGTAACAAGCCACAACATGTTGAAAATTGTTTTTCACAGAATTTTTTTTACAGAAGCTGATCAGAGAATGTGCGATGTAAAAAGGAGAGGGAGAGAGAAACACGTAGGCTTTTAAATTGCGTTATTAGTTACTTTATCTATTGATAACCTTTTTTAGGCATTCAAAAACAAACATACCTACAATATCTACAATAGGCCTACATATATGTACATACAGTACACGCATATCTAAGCTACACATTACCTCCCAAATCACATCAAATACTTTTTGTTCTTGTTTTATGTTTGTCAAGCTGCAGTTTCTTCTTTGCATCTTGAATGTATGGCGGATCTTTGATGCTCAGCCCTCGAGCTCTCCGCGAATGTAAAATGTCTGAAGTTTTGGAAGCATTTTACTCAACCAAAATTCTCTACTTATTCTGACTTCGTCGATCAGTAAACCTGTAAAATAATCCATATTTTTAATATGAAGATGACTTGTGTTATGAGTGCAACTGAAACATACACGGGGCTTGCAATTTATCAGAATAATAGCTGTTAATTGTGATTAACCAAAAAAATTCAAATATAATAATTTCATACTATATATTGGCCTACTATAAATTGGGTAAGCACTATTATTTTTAGATTAAGAAATATAAATTAAAGTTTAAGTGAGTTGTTTTATTATTTGTATGGCGTTATGTCCAAAAGACTTCACTGAATCAAAATTCCCCATTGCATCAAACATTCAAAGAACATATTATTTGTTTAGTTTAATAACTTTTGTCTGATTAGATATTCACTTATTTTAATAGGCCTAATAATAATGTTTGTGATTAGTTTCGTGAAGTAAATGCAACATTAATTCAAATATAACAACTCTCGTATAAATTATATAACTATAACTTGTTCTACGTCCTCAGATAAATTATACTAATGTATGTATATAATGTAGGCATGTGTGTATTCAGTAGCGTAAACTTATATTGCCGAAATGAAGAGCGATGCGACGCACATATGGTCCCGGTCCTACATTTTACTGTACACTATAATTATACACTCTTCGCAATGCTGCAAAATATTTACAGCAATATAAGTTATCGTATATTAATATATATATTTATAATATACAGACAACTGGAGCAACGAAACATTTACGTTTAACGTTTGATTTCGTATGGGTAAACTTTTTTCCTCCTTTTTTTAAATATGAACGCAACTGAGCGTAGTAAATAATACGTAGTTTTCTGAATTTAGTTATTAACAATACTTGCTTTGCGCAAATAAGGTGAAATCATTCAAGCATTGCAAAATAGTTTTCTCACTGACCCTACAATAACAGTTATGTATATGTTGTCAGATAACACGCAGGCCCAATGTATTAATGGTTTTTAAGCAATTTTTTTTATTTGTCTGTACGCTCTCTCGCCGATATTGCGTGCGTAATCACACTTAATCTGCTAAATATAATAAATATTTCTTTACTAAATAAGTATACGAATTCGATAGAGGTATTTTAATGAATACTACTTACTATGTTGAAGTTTGGAAAAAATATCCTACTTTACCGGTCCCTAGTTAAAAGCTATGACTATATATATATTTTTTCAGATAGTGAACATTTTGTTTACCATATAATATTATTGATACATGTTTTCAATCATATTTAAGTCCACGACGTGTAGATAAAGCAGTTAACGAATGTTATGCTGAAGTTGTAATAACTTTGGCTATTCATTATAATTGGTTTATAATCAGTGTCACACAAATTGCACACACAGTAAATGACATTATTTTATTTGCATCGTCAGTAACATGGTAATATACACTTATAATTTGGTGGCCCACACTGAGGTGATATGGTATACCAGTTTGCAAAATCTGTTTTAGGGTCTAGGATTCAAACTGAGTATTTGTCAAGAACGAAGGCGGAAAATATACCAGAGTTTCGATGCCGTGGTGAGTCACGACCTACAAACTGTAAACAGCTCTAGGAAGGCATTCGTACCTCCCCCCTCCCCCCCAAGGCACCAAGGCAGCTACCTGACAGCTTGCCTCCCTTCCTGCCCCCCTCACCCATCTAGCCATCGCTCATCTAAGATATTTGCCCCTGCCAAATTATTTCAATACAACAAATATAATATTATAGCTTTCCTATTACAGATAGAGACATGCGGTCTGAATCTTTTTTGATCTGAATAATTTGCAGAATATGCCTTAATATTCATTTTATATATAAAACGGGCAGCCCGTTTGCAATAGAGTATTGAAAAATGAACAAGTCATTTAAAAACTATGTGAAAATGTTATTAAAATAATGGGTATTAACGCAAGTGTATACCTGCATTATCTGCGTTTTAGTTTTTATTTCACCTTTTTATCTTATTTAGTGCATACATAAAAGGTAATTTAGTTAACATTGATTTTCCTATACTGGCAAGATGCCAGCGCCCGACCATCCAACAGCCTTAAGATGTTGCCACATCCAATTTAGCTATGGATACCAGCAGTGGAGAACTTCTTTAAACAATAATACGAACATAAAAATTTGTATTTTATTTGCTACATAAACTATTGTCTTCAATATTTGATAGATGAATCCATCATTAAATACGACTACAAATTCCCTTATTTTGAACCACATGTTTTAAAAATACAGTCTTACTGCAGATATTTAGTTGTTTCCAAGACCTAAAGATGGAAACACATTAAAAATTTGAACTTATTTTGTGTTACCAAAACGCAAGGAATATTGTGTATAACCTTAATTGAAAACATTATTATGACATTTTACAGTTGTCAAAAAAAATCGAAGTAAATATTTTGTAACAAAATTTGTTACGGAAACCTAAACAAAAAAATCTGTAGTGAGAAATACTAGAAATGGTCGTAAAACATTTGAAATTACACGAAAATAAAAATTGCCAAGGAGCCTGCTTAGTGAAGCTAGGATTAACTTGCATTTATTTTCTCAAGAACTTGTTTTTTTTTATTAAGTGCCTATTAGAAGAACTTCAAGACGAGTCTATATTTAACTATGCTTTTTCGTACCAACCTTAAATAATTACCAAAAAAATTCATGGAGAGGGATAGTTTTAGACGTGGTTTTTCTTACAGATATTGAGTTCTGTAAAGTAAAATTTTGAAAAGTTTTAATAAATATAGGACGAGTCTTTTAAAACATGTCGGGGGAAAAAAAATATGATTGATTGAGTAAATAGAGCACAGTGTGACAAGAACCTGCCTAGACATTCCCAAAACTTCCTTAAGTTAATTTATTTATAATTCTTTTCACAAGTGTTCCATGGAGCCTTTTTTAAAAGACATCCTTGTATAAAGTTATGATCATCGCTTTCAGTTATAAGGTGTGTGTGTGTGTGTGTGTGTGTGTGTGTGCGTGCGTGTGTGTATGTGTGTATGTATATATATATATATATATATATATAGGGTAACCGTATGCAATAACGCCATGGCTACAATAACGCCACTTTTTTTGTTCAGTGGTATTTCCAGCGCTTGTACCTTGCCCCGACTACCTGCTTTGGGTTGTTGTAATCCCCACTGGGTGAGGCTTTAGTCGAGTCACAACAGTTGTGAAAGTTGGTCGCACAAGAATTTGGACAGCGCTTCAGAAATAGCATCCTTGATGCTAGCAGGTGATTCCAGTAAGAAAAATTTTATGTCGTGTTTAAACAATTGGCTCTATGTTAAGAATTTTATTCATATGCATCTCCGACTTTGCGCATATATTCTCTTTGACATGTCAATAAAAACAAGTACTGCAAAGAATATCCTAAAAAAATTTTTTTTAAATATTAAATAGGAAAATATTAAGTAAGTGTAATTGTATACAATAACGCCATACCTCATGGATCCAATACCGCCACTTATATGAGTTATGAAGTTATGAATTAATATTGCTATTTTATTTTGAAACCTTCCTCGTTTAATTACCCAAGTATTTTGTTAAGCATGTAACTGAAAACAGTCATTACTTAAATATGTATTTATATATAACGCCTTGGTTACCACATTAATTATTAATGCATAGGCAAATTAAATTTAAAAAATGGTTTTCGAAGAATAATTTTACTTCGCGTTGTGAACCTACTGTTATTATCTTATGCATACATGTCATGGGTTTGAGTTCTAACCAGGTGATAAATAAATTAAGTTTTTTTTTTAAATTATTGTTATGAAGAATATCTATTTAATTGAAAGTTTGCTCAAGATTCCATCATACACATGTTTGTTCACTGGAATCCGAAGAGTACTGTTATTACAAAACTATTTTTGTTTAGTTTAAAATAAAACATAATTTAAAATACAATATTGTTTCGTAATAATTTTAGGAGGAATGCTCGATTTTATCGTAACCTACTTACCTCAATGCATTACCACTACTGACTATAGAAAAATGACGTAAAGACGAACTTAAGCCAAGATAAATTGACACCACTTCCTTGCACTGGACTCAAACCCAGAGACTCACCGCTTAATTAAAAACACGCTACCAAAATGTTATTTAATTTTATTTATTTTTTATTTTTAGCGGAAAATGGGGCGATACAAATCACAAGGAATTCGCGGCAACTGGACGCAGGAACAGCTCCTCAGGGCGGTACAACTCGTTCAGCAGGGATCCAAAGTAGCATCAGCTGCTAAGGAAACTAATGTTCCTCGAAGAACATTACGTGATCACTTGTTACATAACAGCTTTTTCAAGAAACTCGGACGGGACAGAACATTGACACAAGAACAAGAAAATAATCTCGTTTGTAGAATAAAGAAAATGCAAGCAGTTGGTTTCGGTTTAACAAGAAAGCGAGTTTGTGAGGTAGTTTATAATTTCTGTTCTTCAAATAACATCAAAAATCAGTTTTGTGGTGAGAAAGCTGGAAGAAGATGGTTTGAGGCTTTCATGCTTCGTCACCCTGAACTGTCTATGAGAACTCCTGAACCTCTCAGCTACGGTAGGTTGATGCGTTTCAACAAAGAAACAGTGGGACGATATTTCACGCTTTTACAAGATAACATTTTGGAAATGAACTTGTCAAACACACCGCAACTTATTTACAATGTTGTTGAGACTGGCCTGCAGTTGTGCCACGGCTCTCCTGAGAAAGTGCTTGCTCAGAAGGGAAGTAAAAGAGTTTATGCAGCAACAAATGCTGAGCAAGGCGAAACAGTTTCTGTTGTAGGCTGTGCAAATGCTACAGGAACTAACTGGATTCCACCTTTCGTGATATTTAAGGGTAAAAATAAAAAAAATGGAGTATGGGGATGAACTTCCACCTGGGTCAGTTTTTGCAATGACTGAAACGGGCTACATGCAAACCAAAGAATTCTTCAATTGGCTGCATCACTTCAACAACCATCGTCTACAGGGAACTGTTCTTCTGATTCTGGATGGACATGCAAGCCACCAAGACATCAGTGTTCTGGATACAGCCGAATCACTTGGAATCCAACTTTTGATTTTGCCTGCCCATTGCAGTCATGAGCTTCAGCCGTTGGACAAAGAAGTTTTCAAAGCTTTAAAAGTATACTGGATAGAAGCGGTAGACACATTTCGAAGAGCGAATCCTGGTCGTCCTATTGGAAAGCTCCTATTTGGTAAAATCTTTTGTGGTGCATGGTTTAGATCAGCCACTTCTAATAACGCTGTTTCTTCATTCCGTGCAACTGGAATACATCTGTTTAATCCTAACATTATTCCACTCACTGCATTCGCTCCTAGTACACTTTCAGAAAAATCACAACATTCAAATGATCTAAACCCTACTGTAAGTGCTGCTACTGGAACTTCCCCATCACCCTCAGTGTCTGAAACCGACGTATGCCAGGCTGCTTCTCCACCTCGCAAAACGTCCTCATTCAGAACTTTAATAGAAATGCCAGAAATAAAAAGAACGCAACCCAGTACAAGAAGGTCTAAGAATGTCCATGCAACAGTGCCACGAAAACTTTAATTTCCTGGTATGCCTAAAACGATTCCATCAGCATCAACTTCTGCAAGTCCACATGAAACCAGCAACCTAGATACTTGTACTGATCCCAGCAATTATTGTGGAGATTGTGGGGGATACTACTATGATGATGCAGGAAAGAAAGTAAGCTGGGTTCAATGCACAAAATGCAGTCGTTGGTTCCATGAAAAGTGTTGTGCAGGGATGGTATCCAGATCTGGTTTTTGTGATATCTGCACTGACTATGACAGTGAATAGACTGCCCCATCGCCTCTGTCAACATATCTAAGTCAATTTTAATAATTGACGAATCATTTGTTAAAGTTTAATTTGTTTAAATGTAATTTTAAAATATATTTTGTAATATGGCGCTATTGTAGCCAATAGGGATGCAATAACGCCATTATGCATTTAATAACATTTGTTAATAAAAAAATGGAACCACTATTTACTCGATTATTTCAGCATCAGAAACATTTGGTATTATTGTTGGTGTTCACCTATGCATAATATTACTTTAAAAAAAATTAAATGTTAAAGTAAAATGGAATTTTGAAAAGTAGTGGCGTTATTGCATACAGTTACCCTATATATATATATATATATATATATATATATATATATATATATATATATATATATACTAGCTGCAGTACCCGGCTTTTCCCGGGCTGAACACTGGGTGATATATTGTCCGCGAGTTACAGCAAAATGGATAGCGATATGTCCAGTGTGGTGGACATTAAGAAATGACACATAATTACTGTTTGTGTATCTGTGACCTATGGTTTTCTGTTTACCCATGGCGATCGGTTGAAAGGTTTAGAAGTTGATGCGCTTCAGTGCCATCTAGCGGCGAGTTTCAAAAACAAATGTTAGCATAAAAACCTTCTCCATGATAAAAACACTTCGATGTGCCAACTTTCATGGCGATCGGTCAAACGGTGTAAGAGTTTATCGACGACATACATGCCAACATCCAATTTATATATATTCTTATATTTCGAAATTTTGAGGCTTTCACTTTTGCGGAAAGTGGATGTTCAGGACCTCGAATGGTTTGGAACACTCCATCTCGAAAGAATAGATATTTGAAATTCCTGAAATTGTCGAAATGTTGGGGCTTTGTTCCCAGAGGGGGGCGGGGGGTTGGAGGACCCTGAATGGCTCGAAAACACTTAAAATCGAAAGAGATAGATTTTTCAAATTTTTTAAACTTTCGAAATTTTGGGGCTTTAACCATCTGGGGGGGGGGGGGGGGGGGGTTACGTTGAGGACCCCGAATGGCTCGGAAACACTCCAAATCGAAAGAGATATAAAGGAATATAAGAATGTAGGCATTTACTGTACTCCTATCTACCATAATAACAATATTGACAAATAGAAAGCTTATTACCTACCTATTAATAATTATCTAAATAAATTAATAAATAACTCTATGTTTAAGAATTTACGTACATACATAATATTAAACTTCAAACTATACACACAAAAAAAAAACTAAGGATGTTTGTGAAACTATATTTATTTGTCATAATGTTTAAAACATTTGCAGGATTTCTTTATATGTAAAACTGTGGTGGCAATATTCCGCTTATCCAAAGGAGTATAGAAATTAATAGAGACATCACTCCCTGTACACACCACAAATCTTTGAATTATGTATAAAAAAACATAGTCCAAAATGAAACAAAAAGTAAATAACAACTAATTTGACAAAAAAAAATTATACAACTAGAATGACAATGTTAACATCCGCCTGAAATTTAATATAAGTAGGTAGGTAAGAATATATAAGTATATAAGAAATTAAATGAAATTAAAACATACATAAATAAAATTATCTCACACTCAACCAAACATAATGTTTAATATGAAATAAAGGAAGATGGCAATTACACGTAACTATTCTAATTAATAAAAAAAATCAACTTTCCTGAAATAGTTAAATTCAAATTTTTCAACAATATATTACATAATTGATAAATATTTCTGGTCTTCGGTCTCAGCAGCCCTAAGACTCTTGACGCTCAGCAGATAAATTATAAACACTAAACCAAACTCCTTGCAAATAAGTAGGTAATGTAAAAAAAATAACAATATTGACAAATAGAAAATATTAGTAGGCTCTACCTACCTATGAATAAATTTCGAAGAAATTTATAAGTTTAAGAATTTATGTACCTACATAATATTAAACTTGAAACTATCCACACAATAAAAACCTAAGAATGTTAGTGAAACTAATTTCTTTTTATTTGTCATAATACCTAAAATACGTATGTTTCCAAAATGAAACAAAGTATAAATAATGACCAATTTGACAAAAAAAATTGTACAACTCGAATGACATTGAAAACATACACGTGAAATTTAAAAGAATTATGGGTGCCCTAGGTAGGGAGGAAAAATATATATAGAAGAAATTAAATTTATAAAATGGTTGCATGTACTTAGGTACGCGCATGTGAAGTTATACTTCTTTGGCATCATTAAAAAATAGTTTTTAATTGCATGCAAAAATATTGCGTGGAGTCCCTCCGCGTGGAAGAAGTGAAACTTCGTAATGTGGAAATGAAAATTTGAAGGGGTAGAAATTGATTTTTAGTGAAATCATATTGTATCAAATCAAACTAAAAAAATAAAGGAAATAAATTTGTAACGATTCATAGATTGATCTTCAGAGAGAGAGAGACATCTATTGAATGCCTATAAACCTAACTTTATTATGAGAGCAGATTTTCATGAAATAAATCATGAAATCATTCAACGATAAAAGCTGTTTATTTAACCAAGCGGACGGGTTCGCCCCAAGGAGAAAATTGACGCGGCAAGACCTCGTGGACATAGAGAAATGACACACACTCACTATTTATGTGTCTATGAAACATGATTTTTTTCTGCAATTTAAATTGTAATATACAAAAACGGTATTTAAAATTAAAACAAATATGGCGACACTACAAACTGTCAAGAGCTTTTTTTTTCTTACTCTCTACTTAGTTCCTTACAATAGCAAAACGTAACGTAATGGCTTGAAAGCTATTGCTCGGCAGACATAGAGGAATGACACTAACAGTTTGTATATCTATGACACACATTACATTTTTTAGTTTTTTCTTAACTCAGAATCGAGATAAAATATCAAATTGTGAATCTAAACCATCTTCGAATCCCCGTGAACTCACACAAAAAATTTCATCAAAATCGGTCCAGCCGTCTAGGAGGAGTTCAGTGACATACACACACGCACACAAGAAATATATATATTTATATATATATATAAATATATATATAGATAGGTGTGTGTTAGACGTCCGAACCACGGATCAGTAACGTGCGACAGCATGTAACATGCCAGTAAAACACACATAAACTCGCCTCGCCTGCACAAATGTACTGCCAGCTAGAGTGGCCCCAATGCTGTCGGATGGTATGTCTGAGATGTCTGATTTTTGATTTCCTAACCTAACTAAAACTAAGTGTATTTTGGAGGGGTCCGGGTTAGGGAGGGACCTAGGTGCGTCTCAGGCCGAAGCCTATACGCCTAGTCATACTGGGATTAGCCATGCAAGGAGAGGGTCGCATGCATCATGTGCTAGGAGGGGATTGGCCAGCCATGGCAGCGATTGGCGCCATGACTAACTCCCCTCACTCTTAAATCTAGACTATAACTAGAGATAGGTTGGGCCCAGGTAAAACCTGCATAGACACAGGGAAAACCCTGGGCACATTCATGCGGGATGCAAATTGGCATGCATTACGTGTAGGAATTTACAGGAGACAGAGGATGGTCTGGATGAAGTGTTGGACAGAGTAGAAAAGAGTCTACCATGCGGGGGTTGGGCACTTGGACTCGTGGTCCGCTTTTCCAGTTGTCCAGAACTGGATTTAGTGACCAGGGACGCAAGCGCCCCTGGTGGTGAGTGGTTGCACTGACCACTCACTCCGCCGCCAATCAGCACCTAAAAAACTAAGAAACTAAAACAGAAAAAAGATAAATGACTTACAAACTAGGCATTTCGTTACGAAATATGCAAACACCCAACTCAGGGATGGACGTGCAGTGCTAAAGATAAAACTAAAATAAGAACTAAAAATAATTTTTTTAAAATTTTTTTTAGATTTTTTATTATTATTTTAGTAATATATATTTTTGATGACAATTACTAAGTATCTAGGACTTATTGCTAATTTACAAATCTCTAATATCTACTACTATACTACTAGTTAAATATAGAGGAACTGTCGGTGTATAAAGTAACAGGTGAATTAAGTCAAGACCTATTCGCATTCTGGCATTTGTTGCAAGCTTGTAATTCAAAATCCCATGTATTTCAGAAACATAACCGGCACTGGAGGTGAAGCCTGCCAGGCGGGCCATGCCCATCGTGCATAGGGAGTCAGCCCTAACACAACAGGCAGTGAACCCAGAGGTCGGTTAGTACATACACCTGCGTGCTTCGGACCATTTTGAATTAGCTAATTATTCATTAATGTCTATAATTTAAGTTTCAACTCGCGGGAGACTGATTGGCCGATCGCTCAGCCAGCCACAGCACACTACGGAGGTCTGTGAGCCAAGATTGAATTTGGCATTTTACATTTTCCATGCAACTCTGGATCTTGTTCGCCCAGTGATGAAATATATGGGTTTCTGCTTATGGCACATTTATCATAGAATTTTTGCGCAGTTCGGAAATAATAATGTTTTAAAAGTTAGAGTTTGAGCTCTCTGTGCATAGCCCTTACGGGGCAATACACAGGCGCATCTGTCGCAATACGAATACTCTTATTCTGAATTCTCTGTAGCTTGATTAAGTGAGATTTCGCTGCTGTTGCCCACACCGGCGCTGCATACGTGATTATTGGTTTTATTAGTGCGTTATAAATTATTATTCCGTTTTTAACAGAGCTACCTAAACGTCTGCTCATGACGGGGTAGAGGGCCATGAGCCTAGTGAAAGCTGTTTTTCTTTTCGCCTCTATGTGATCGCGCCATAGTAGTTTCCTATCCATGTGCACGCCTAAATATTTAACAACATTTTTGTGAGGAATTTGCTCATTGAAAAGTGTTAGTCGTGGTCTATCTTCGTGTGGCGGGAGATGTTTACGCGTAAAAACTATAGCTTCTGATTTAGTAGGGTTTACCTTAATTCGCCATTTTGTGCACCACTGTTCTATTGAATTTAACGCGGTTTGCAATCTGTCTGCTGCGAGTTCTAGAATACTAGATCTGCTAAACAATACCGTATCGTCCGCGTTGCAGCCAAACTGAACTGATCGGTGTGCGGGCTTAGGCATATCATGGATATAAATATTGAATAAAACCGGCCCCAAAATGCTGCCTTGTGGGACTCCTGCTTTAATTATTTTTAAATCGGACTGTGCTCCTTCTGTCGTGACTCTAAACGATCGATTTTCTAAATACGAGGCCAGTAATTTAATATAACAATCGGGGAAGCCAGTTTTATATAATTTATAAATTAAGCCTTCATGAAGTACTCTATCAAAGGCTTTTTCTATGTCCAAAAACGCTGCGAGATTATAGCTATTCTGATTGAACGCAGTTATTATTTGTTCTGTCAAACGGACGAGTTTATGCGTTGTTGAATGCGCGCTGCGAAAACCAAATTGTTCGTCCGGCAGTACGTTATTTTCTTTAATGTGAGCATTTAGTCGCTGCAGAATTATGCATTCGGCTACTTTTGACAATGTACTCAGCAGACTAATGGGCCTATAATTTTGGGGCAGTGTCTTATCTTTTCCGGATTTATGAAAAACTATCACATTCGCTTCTTTCCACTGCAATGGAAAATACTGTAGTTTAAGTATTCCATTTATTAATTGAGCTAGGTATTCCAAAATTTCGTCGGGCAGTTTCTTAAGGACTACTGCCTGAATGCCATCGTTTCCCGGTGCCTTACGTGGTTTCATACGCCTGATAGCCTGTTTAACTTCCTGAGATTGAGTTAAGTAAGGTTTTGAAGTTAAAGGCTGATTAAGTTTAATTGTAAGGTCTCTGTATATTCCGGCATTAAATTGCGGGTCACAGGGTTCGATATTAGGTTGAAAGGCTAATTCAAGGGTATTCGCGAAGGCTTGTGCCTTGTCTGTCGGTGTAAAAGCGAACCCAGTGCGAGTTTGTAGCGGAGGTATTTTATCTATCTTATGAAGGAATCGCTTTGTCATACTCCAGGTGCTACCATCTTGCACCTGTAGCTGAGAGACTTTCGTCTCCCATTGGCTGCTCCTCCATAGAGTTATTTCATCGGAAATTATTTTCTGTAATTCATTAATTCTCGCTTTAATATCGCGCTGCCTACGTCGAGTATATTCGCGCCTTAATCTATTTTTCTGAGAAATTAAATCCCTAATATACACCGGCAGTACATCTTGCTTAAATCTAACCACCTTTTCTGGGATGCACGAGTTAATTGCAGTTTGAATTTTAACTGTAAGTTCAGTGACTGCTGATTCGATGTTATCTTTCGTTTCGAAGTTGGCAGCATCGGCTGCAGGCAAATTATCGACTAAATACGTCTGAAAGCCTCTCCAGTCAGCTTTCTTGTAGTCTTTTATTTTTCTCGGAGGACTGATGTCAGTGTCCACGTCATCGAATAGTAGATGTACTGGAAAGTGGTCAGACGACATTTCGTGAAAAACTCTGAGTTCGAATCCCGTTTGAACTCTCTTATTTAATGCAATATCTAAAATATCGGGGTTGTGCCTTAGTACTCCGCTATCATGAGTGGGCTCTGTGGGAGCATGTACTTGATAATTTTTGTTAGACTCGAGTCTTTGCAGCAGTAGGCCATTGGCTGTATTGCTCCGACAGTTCCAGTCTTTATGCTTGGCATTAATATCGCCGACTGCTAGAAATGTGGGAGCTGAGCCATATAAGATGTCCAGCTCATTTTCAGTTAGTGACCTCCCCGGTGGTGCATACATCGAAATAAGCACTATTTGTTGTTTATTGACTTTAAAAGTAATTGCAACAGCTTCTAATATATTAAATTCAGGTAAATGAAATTCACTATGTTGTATACTTCTGTGGATTAGTAGGGCAACCCCTCCACTTCTGGTATCGCGGTCGCGCCTATAAATAGTGTAATTTAAGATAGTTAGACGATCTGTTGGAATTAAGTGTGTTTCGTTTATCGCCGCGATTCTAATATTATGTTTAATTAAATGATCGGTAAATTCGATTATTTTATTTCTAATTCCTCGTGCATTCCAGTAAAGGATGGTACTTAATCTACTGTCTACGGGGGTAGTATTAATGGCAGAACCTAAATTAAGGGTGTGCGGCATTAAAGCTGGCCGCTAATGCTGTCACGAAGCCCGTGGTGGCTTTTATTTTGTCCTCTATTGACTTGGACGGATTACACCAAATAGCCATTAAAATGCACATTGGTTCCAGGACGTGTGCCAGGTTAGGGTTCTGTGCAATGGCATCCGATTGGCCCACGAGCTTCAGAAAGTCACTCGCGCCCATCGCTGGATTCTCCAAGGGTTTTAACTGCGGTGAAGCAGTTGGCAATTCTGTTGGTGAGTCTGTCTGCAACGGGCTGACTTGTTGTTGCGCGACTTTCTTGGAATCACTGGGGGGAGGGGTGGAGTTGGGTGGCGCCTTAGTACCTGGCTGATCCGTCACCTGACCTTGCGCCCGACCTTTACCGTTTTTGTGCCCCGAATGGTGTTTCTTCGGGGGCCTCTGGGGCAGGGGCTGGCCTCTAGACCTGGGTGGGTTTGCCAAGACAGGGTACTCCAGTTCATGTCTATCGCTCAACACTGAATATTGGTTAGGGCTCTGCCATTGTGGGGGGGGCGGGGTAGCTCGGGGCTCGCCACGGCTGCCTTGGTGGCTGGGGGCAGTAGCCTGAGGGGCCGGCTTGTTGTGGGGGCGGGCGGACTTGAGCTGCGATAACTGCTCGCTTGTTTTCGCGCACTGCGCGTTTGGACTGCAGCTCTTTGTCTTTCCGCTCCTGTTGCGGGAGGAGACGCCAGTTCTTCCTCTTGTAGGCCATGCAGCCTCTGTAATTGGCGCATTGCGGGCCTTCACATCGCGCGCACTTTGCCTTCGTCCTGTCACCTCCCTGGGGGCAAACCTCGGTTTTGTGCCCTTGGCTGCACCATCGGCACACAGGGGAGGCTCTGCAGCCTTTTGCGGGGTGGCCAAACCTCTGACAGTTGCCACATTGGAGGGGGCCTTTGGGGTGTCGATAGTCCTCAACACGAATGCTGAGGCCTCCGAATGACTTCAGGTCGTAAATCCTTTCTGGATTTACGGCCTTCGGGAGCTCTACAACTAACTTATTTATAGGTTGCCTTGTCTGCCTGTTGTACAGAAACCAGAAGTTCTGCACTGGAAGCCCCATTGCGACGAACTCAGCCTGAATGAATTGTTTGTCGGTGCTGCTATGCACTCGACAAAACACAAACTTGTTCGGGATCTCGTCCCGTTGCAGCAGCACAGAGTGTTGCACTCCGGCCTGCTCCAGTGCACGCACTGCCCTGTGGTACTCCTCCACGGTGGCAGTGTGAATCATGAGCTGGTCATGGCCGCGACTGACGCACGACCAGCGCTCCTGCAGTGCTGCATCCAGCACTGTTTTAATGGCCGGGTAGCTGTGGCCAGAATCCACGAATACATACATTTTCATACATGCATTTTCTTTGCCTGAGGGGCAGGGTTTGGCGGGGCAGGGCTCGAACCTGCGGACGTGTTGGCGGCCGTTTGACTGGCCGAGTTGTTTGCCCTTCTGACGAGATGCTTGCGAAGTCGCTCGGCCTGCTGCCTGGCGATCGCGGGGTTCGTCAGTGGGGGGCGCAGTCTTTCGTCCTTTCCTCCCGTTTTTTGTTTTTTTGAGACGACTGTTGTAAAGCCGTCGTCGCTCGGCAGGGGCACAACGATGCACTCCTGCATCACCTGCTCGTCACTTAACTGATCAGTCATGTCGCTAGTTACACCCTACAACGCACTAACACCCACTGACCACGCACCCGGTATTAAGCCGGGTTGTGGCTAGGCTGTAGGGTTAGCTACAACCCGGGTTGTTTTGCACGCTTACACTTCTTAGGAAAACCTGGGAATACCACCTGGCCTGTGTGCGAGCAAACAGGCTGTTCCTGGAATCTCGCAGCTCCGCTTGACGCGTCCGTCCTCGGCCAAGGCTCGAAGCGAACTCCAGGTGTCTGATTTTTTTTTTCCTAGCCTAAGTTAATTCTAAGTGTGTAGGGGAGGGTCCAGGTTAGGGGAGGACCTAAGTGTGTCTCAGGCCGAAGCCTATACACTCTACCATGCGGGGTTTTAACCATGCAGAACAAGGGCGCGTGCATCGTGTGCTTATTGGGGTTTACTGGCCAGCCATGGCTGCGATTGGCGCCATGACTGACGCCCCATTGGTCGCCTAGCTTAAAAGCTAGCTAATGTGACCCAGGTAAAACCTGCATAGACACAGGGAAAACCCTGGGCCGGTTCATGCGGGGATCAATTAACATGCATTAAGCAAGCAGGTAACTACTGGACAAGAGGAAGAAGGGTCCAGGTAAGAAGAGTTGGAGGGGCTGAAAAATCAACCTTGGTGGAGTTGGGTGCTTGGGCCTTACGGCCCGCATTTAAAGTTGGGAGCTCCTGGGTTATTATTAGCCAGGGGCGCATGCGCCCCCAGGGGCGGGCGACTTCACGTCAGCCCAGCCACAGCTGGCAGACGAGCCAGTAAACCGGCTCGAACTGCTGGCTCACGGAGCGAAAGGCAGTTTGACATTGCGCCATCTTCATCTTCCTTCTTCCAGTCAACAGCCAACGACCTTTCAAGCCAGGGTGGGCGTAAGTCGTTCAGGCGAATGAAGTATCTTGCGAGTCTGACCGTCTTGCCCCCCAAATTCCCGGGTCGATTGAAGGTCGCGCCGCCCAGGCTACCACTGGCTCCAACAGGGCCCCAACTTGAAGGCGCCGCCATCTCTTCCTTCAGAATTCCGATGCTGTTCAGTTCCGTTGCGCGCGCGGCAGTCCACAGCTCCGCAAGTTCCAGCCCGCAGTTCGTCTACACTTCGCATCCAGGGCACATCGAGCTCCCCTGCGGTGCCTTCGCCGACGAAGCTGCTTTCTGCCGCGCGCCGAGCTACATTCAGGCTACCTTTCTCCCCGACAGCCGTGATAACGACTCCACAGGCCGGCCATTGGTCCGCGGACTGCTATTGGTTATTCACAGCCACCCCAGCGAGATTGCAACTCTCGAGCTGGGCTCCCGTATCCGCCACCCACGGGACGCGGTCGGTAGCAGTTGGCGCTGCTAGGCCGCCCCCAACACGCACACAAAACCCACACGCACTGCCAGCCTTCGGTTACCCAATAGGTCGCAGGGAACTCCCAGCCAACAGCCCGCGAGAGAGATGCGCACGCCCCGAGAGACGACCACCGACCCAGGTGTCTGATGGTTTCGGCAAAATCTCCGGCCGCGTCTTCGGAAACCCGAGCTCCACCGAAGTTCTCCGACTTCGACCTCGGATCCGAGCTGGCGGCACGGGTGACGTCACACTGGCCAGGCAGGGGCTTACCGCTGTTACGTACGGCTATGGAAATACCCGTAGCAGTGCTAGTTAAATAATTTTAGGTGTTCTCTACAACAAACTGGTTGATATTACGAGGCAAAGGCATCATTGTTTAGTGCATAATTTAAATCATCACATTAAAATTCTTTTCAGAATTCACGTTTTATTTATGTCTTTGGACGATTGACGTATGATTCATTTTATTATTTGGAAGTTGTGTAAAAAAGTGTGTAAAAATTTCTCCGCGCTTGTACTTATACAACCGATAATATTTATTGTAATAATATTTGTTACAATAATAATAATCTCGTTGAAGTAGTTTTTAATTGTAACAAATGTTTAAACATGATTACAACACTTATATGTACCTATAGTTTCACGTATAATTAAATATAAAAGCAAAATATTAAAATTTGAAACTTTCTTTGTATTTGTAAATAAAAAAAACTATAACTTCGAGAAACTAATTTTTTTTAAGGCAAGGACTTTGTCTCCCTTTTGCACTGAGTCGGTGGTATCCCATGACTCCTGCGAGCCGCGAAAAAAAAAAACACTCGAGGGTTCAAACGCGCCAGAAATTCTTTTGCGGGAAGAGCGACGCATTTACCTCGTTCCTACTCTCGCGAGAGTGAAAGAGTGAGAGAGAAAGAGAGGAGCCCGCGAACTCCCATCTCGGCACCACAATGCATCATCTCGAGGTGAAGCGAAGTGATAAATAACTCGTGCATGGTTCTTTCCTCCCTGCTCCCCCTTCCCAGCAGTCTCACTGCGTGGTACGGATACCTACCTCGGCGGTATAGGGAATTGGAAAGAGATGAGAAATAGAGACATTAGCAAATGAGCTGTTTGAAACACATTGTTCACGGCGCATAGCTCTTGCCGTTTCACGAGCAGCTACGGTTAAAGCTACTTTCGATACGCTACATTAAGTGCGGTTATTTATTTATTAATGATTCGGCTTTTGGGAGGCCGTTTGGTAGGCCCGACTCCGTGGAGCATTTGGATGCGCGCCGGCTCTCTGTACGAGAAGTTTCGGGTTCGAGTCCCGTGTGAGACGTGGCTGTGAGCTTCACCATTCTGCTCCTCGATTCGCGATTCAATGATCTTAGCCCAAGAATGATCTACGGATCAATCTTCTAAACGCCACTGGGACTACAAGAGCTTTGCTTGTGTGAACTATAGTTCGCAGCAGTGTCGAAGAAATGCTAGGTGCATTTCTGTTGGAGGGCTGGTACAACAATTGATTGTCGCTACAATCGATTGTGACTCGGGCGAACATATGGTTGATGTCACAAGATAGCAGCACATATAGTCGCTGACTTATCTTTTGAATTTTAATAACTGAAAGCACATGCTAGTATTTAAAAGTTAATACAAAACGAAACAGGTTTTGACTTAAAAATGCTTTTATGTAATATGGAAAGTAATCATAATGAAATATAATATTTAAACATTACAGTAAAATAACAAGCTTTTAATACATTTAAAACATGGGTATTTTGTTCAAAAAGAGGTTGAACCACTATAATAGGTAAAATTGTTTAAACGTGTGGAAGGCTTTTAATTATATCTAATATTTACGTCTGGTTAAATTTACATGGATAAAGTCCGTGAAAATGCCGGCCATATCTGCTGACGCAGTGTTGATCCGAGATCATTGCTATGAACCTACCCGAAAGTAGGTTCACATAGAATGATCTTCGATCACATACCAATGATCTTCGTTCAGCGCTCACAGCTCAATAGTGCAACAGACAATATGGTCGAACGATGGTCAAACCAGCCAATGACTCAAGATCACGCCTGAACTCGTGTGGTGCCAACTGGCCAGTAGACAGTCACAGTCCTGTCACGTAGTAAAAAAAAAATTCTCAAATGAGAAGTTGAATGTAAACCTAAAATGTTTGGCTCGCTGGTAATGAAAAATGACAACCAAGCCAATCATTTTAAATAAAGCTAAAACTCATTTTCAAATACTTAGTTAAAATAAAAAAAGGTTTATTATAAAAAAATGGCCAAGTGTTCTGGGCAAGGTCTCCGGCTCTCGATTATTGACCCATTTGAGAATTTTTCATTTGTGTGAAACAAAATATTTCTAAAGCAGAAGGAAACGCTAAACCAGAATTGACCAATAAAAGCTCGTGGCTTGGAACCGGCGAAAATCGCGTTATTTACTGGTACCAGGAGGAACTCCACTCACTTGAGTACAAATAAGTAAGAGACCGAAAAAATTCGCGATTTCAATTAACTGTATAGTATAGGGTAGACTTCGTTATCCTCTAGGGAAAATTACATCTCATTGGCTTCTGACTCGTGACACTTGGTAACTGGGCTGCTAGTGATTCGATACTTCATTTATTGTATTCTAGCCTATCGCGAAATGTATCCCGGGAATTTTACAAATAAGTCGATATCTACTGTCTATTGGCTACTGCCACATTTCGCCTTTCGGCCGGATTGCTTGTGATTGGGTCATTTGGATTTTTGTAATGTTTTTATTGGTCTGTTCGGAACTTGCAAAACTTCCCATGGTCCAGTGAGAACGCAGTTCAAGTGTTTAAAGTTATGCTCTCCAGCCCCTCTTTAAATTAAATAACGCTAATTTTGAAATACGTTTCTCATCACCATTCAATTCAACTCTCTTTAAATTATTTTTTCGTGTTAAAGAATTTTACTAGCCTCACATTGTGCCAGCGGATTGAATAACGGACGGCTTAATGGACTAACTGATTCTGGAAAACGCTAACACCAGACGTGGAACTCGATCCTTTAACCCCGAGGTTACAATTAGAAATTGTTGTAGATTTGCGGACGTTTCGACGAAGAATTCACCTCAAATAAACTAAACTTTTTTAAATTTCATATAACTTGATCTTCGCAGAAACTAAGGCCGTATTTCGACTTCCAGTTATATTTTTAGGGTCAACACACTGGTAGAAGAAATAAAAGTTTTTTTTGCAGAAGTCTTTAACATTTTTTTTTTAATTTCTTGTTAGTATATCAATAACGGCAGATTTACGAATATCTTTGGATAATTAGAAACCAGCGTTCTTTGTAAATTTTAGGTGAAAACTTGTAACAGTGTATAATTCAGACGCACTGGCCATCTGGTTACTCTGCCGATTCCAGCCCCTTAGGAAAATAAAAAATACTCCTGGCTTTGATGGAATATTATTGAACTTGAAGATTTCCTCTTTAAGCTATGTCTCAAACACCATGTTTTTTTTTCCCCCGTCATTACTTTCTAAAATATTTTATCTCAATACGCAATGCCAAAGAGGTATTAAGTTTATAAACAGCCTTTGGAAAATGCAATGACGAAAAAACGAAGGAAAAAAATCAACATCTGTGAGGCCAAGCTCTTTTTTTCGGCTTACCCTTTGTCTGAAGGCAGTTTTTTTTATCAGCTTGCTAAAATTCAGCTGTAGTTATTTGGTCCATGGATTCGATGAAACTTTTTAAAACTAACTATGGAGAGGAAAAAATTATATGATATCAATAATTAAACTCTAAAACTGCATAGTTTTAAACCCAGTCGTGTTAGCAGCAAACTAGCTTAGTTGTTTCCGCTTTTAACTTATTAATACTGAATTATAGTGTAAAAAACAACATTTTATTTGGTTTTTGTGTATATTAACGTATTATGGAACATCTTAGCAATGGCGTATGTTCACTAAGATGTTCTAAATCATTTTTTCCCATTGCGGGATTCGTTAAAAAATGCATTAGCGTAATAATTGGAATCATATTTTTTATGTTTCTAACATCATAGGTATCTATTTATGGCTGATGGTGATTATTACACTCGTGGTTTATTTTAAAAAAAGAAAAATAATTTTTTAATCTGAAAAAAATTAATGGCCAGAGACAGTTTAGTATTTTTTTCCAAACTGCACTCTTGATGAGATGTCTTAATTTGTGAGGTAAGTACCTATCTCTATCTCCGTGGTTCAGAATCAGTTTTTATGAAACATTTTTGTCTGCGTATCCCGTGAGACGTAAAAACTGAAATTGAGGTTTATTCTTTTTTAGTATTCTAATTTGCAAAAGCATATTGTCATATGGCTTTACACATACTAAATAGATTTTTTCGTGCTTTACGTGTAATTGTACTTGAAATTTGTAGACTTTCAACAAAACCAAAAAATTCATTGTCTGAACATTTTTCTTCGTTTTTTTTTTAAATTGCAAATCGTGTCGCAAAATATTTTCTGCTCGTATTTTTTAAACTACTTTAAAATACTGGTTGAAAACGGTATTTCATAGTTTTATGTTTTATTACGTATAGTGTTAAATAACTTTATTTTGAATTCATTGCTTCAAATTAATAAAGATTATTGATGAACTAAACCATTAAAAAAAATCTGTTTTAGCTGTTGAAGTTTTATAAATTCTGGAATGAGAGATGTGCATTTCGTTATTAGGCTCTTTGTGCTTCCAATTTACGGCATTTAAAGTAAAACATAATTTGTGTGTGTATATTTGTATATGTGTATGTGTGTATATATATATATATATATATATATATAAAACACCTTTAACCGAGCGAGGTTGCAAAATCATTAAACGCTGAACTCGTATTTGAGACGAAGCGGGTTTACTAGCGATCCAGCCATCTCGATTTGTGTTTTCCTTGGTACATTCCAAAATGGCTCCCGTGAAATGCTGGGATGGATTCTGACAAAACGTTCGTGGACAATTCCCGCCCAACATTCCTGCATCTAACAACCTCGCTGTCAAAGATATGTCAATACCAATACAATAACGTGTAAAATAAATTCTTTCAAAAATAATATTTACAAAACAAATACCAAAACCCATAACTTCACAGGAGAAAAAAATATACATCGTTTCTAATGCGAACTCAATATTTACAGCGAACCAGCCATCAAAAGCTTGGCCTGTGTTAAACAACAACGTTGAGATGTTGTAATCATTTCCGCTTTATTTAAAAGCTTTCATTAAAACGGGCTGACAGTGGTCTTTAATGCGCATATTTAATTACTGCGTAAGTATTTTTACATTTGGGATTATTGAACTTTTCTCCCGCCCAGTAACTAACATAATAGCAAACTTGACGAACTCAAAGACGAATGCGTGGCTTTCTTTGTCACTCAGCTGTGAGCCTACATGTGACCAAGAGGCCTCCAAGATTCCAGAGGATTTCTAGCCGCTTGGATTCCGCCTCGGTGCTCACAAATCAGTAAGAATCACGACGAGTTTCGGAAATCGATCGTTGTGGTCGTTTTTCTCTGGTTTTAGTTACAAATATTGCTATATCTTATGAAACTCTATTTATTTTTAGTTTAAAATTAAAACATGGACTATTTCTATCTATGATGCTGTAACTACATAACAGTGTACGAATTTTTGTAATTTGTCTAGTTAGCGTTCGAGTTTACTTATTACAAAATCTAAATAATTTACAATAGTATAGATATTTGAATACATTTACAGCGTATTGTAGTAGGTACGTAATCAAATTCCTAAACTTCTAACAAGGTCATTGGTTCCCATTAATTCCTCACGAGGAAAATAAGTAGATCAATCATTCGTTTTTATCTTTCCGCAATCCACCGAGTCATTTAGAAGCAAAAAAGTTTTAACGACACGTCTTGAAGCAAGTTAATGGCTAGAAAAATGATGGAGCCAAGTCGACTTCCACCATTAAGTATCGTCAGACGTCTCGTCAGGTTGGAGTTGTCAGTGAATGTATCATTTATTTGGACTCCAGCTGTGGTGTGCCCGGGTTCTAAAGGGTAAAATAAAGATTTTTAATAGAATATTTTTTTTCTATTTAGAATCACTCTTAAAAATTGCTATCAAGGTAAAAATAATTTTTTTTTGTATTTGGCCATGAGTAGTATGTTTTGGGGGCTCCTGAAACAGGCGTCAGGCGGTGGATTGTGATTGTCGGTCCGCCATCTTTGATTGTGACGTCACGGCGGCCATCTTGGATGAGTGCAACGGGACACAACGTAACGGGACACAGTGTAACGGGACATATCGTAACTGGGCATATCGTAACGGGACATATCGTAACGGGACATATCGTAACGGGACAAGTAGATCACGGAGGCCATCTTGGATCCGCCATCTTGGATGACGTCATTTAGCAAATAAATAATAAAAAATTTAAAATGTAAAAAAAATACAAAAATACATAAACAGATTCTGCTAGCTTGTGAACTTCTCATTGTTGGGCAAAGATAGAGTTCTAGTACAAGCCAGAATTTTATGTTTTTTTTTTTTACATTTTAAATTTTTTATTATTTATTTGCTATTTATAAAATATTTTTTCCTGTAATTTTATGATATCAAAGAAAACGTGTGGTGGTTTTCTCCGTGTGCTCCCGATTATTCTTGTCGTTATGTTTGCTCATGAATATTCTTTTCAATATGTGTATTGTTTTCTCCGTGTGCTCCCGATTATTCTTGTCATTACGTTTTCTCCGTGTGCTCCTGATTATTCTTGTTAATAATTTGATGGTTTTCTCCAAGTGCTTCTGGTTATTCCTGGCTAGACATCTAATGATTTTCTCCGAGTGCTGCTGATTATTTGTGAGAAATCGATCTCTGCATGAAGGATATTTACTTAATGAGTCATGTCATTTTATTCAGAGTTACATTTAATTAGTGAATTTCTGCTAATAAATTGACACTAGCAATAATTTTACCAGGTGGAATTAAAGAAATAAACAACCATTACTCAGTCAAATTATATGCCACGAGTCATCAGCGAAGCATTAACATGTAAGACAAACTTCCTTGTCCTTGATGTCTAGCGAAGCCCTCCTTCTTTTGCGATCGTTAGTGAGCATCCCGCATCCCACATAAAATAACTAATTAATATTTACCTGCAAGAAACACGTGGCTTCATCTGTTGATGACAGCCAGAACTATTTGCATCAATTTGCTTTGCATTAGATAACCTAACTCTCACCACTGAATGGTGCTATTGTAATCAGTTAGAGTCATGTAGTCTTGTAGCCATGTAGCCTCGTGTCCTGGAAGCTTCGCAGTCCTGTAGCCTCGCAGTCTCGTAACCTTGTGTTCTGGAAGCTTCGTAAACATGATGCATTGGAACCTCGTAAACCTGTAGCTACGTAACAAAGCATCCATGGAATCATATAACATAATGCTGTTGGAGCAGTGGGAGCAAAAGAGAAAATGCCGACGAAGACAGATGCGATAATTGGAGCCTTGTAGATGTGTAGCTTCGTATCCAAGTAGCCTTGTAATATTATAACATAATGCTGCTGTAGCAGTTGGAGCCAAAGAGAAAATTCAGCCGAAGACAGATGCTGCAATTGGTGCCATGTAGACTTGTAGCTTCGTAGTCAAGTAGCCTTGTACTATTATAACATAATGCTGCTGTAGCAGTTGGAGCCAAAGAGAAAATTCAGACGAAGACAGATGCCGCAATTGGAGCCTTGTAGACTTGTAGCTTCGTAGTCAAGTCTCGTGTAGACTTGTAGTCCTGTATCCTCGCAGTCTCGTAAACTTATGTTCTAGAAGCTTCGTAGCTCTGTAGCCTCGCAGCCTCGTAAACTTGAAGATTCGTAGTCGTGTAGTCTCGTAACCTCATGGCTCGTTGTCGCGTAGTCATGATGTCTTGGGACCTCGTATAATTGTAGCTATGTAGCCAAGTAGCCTCGTAGACTTGTATTCTTGTAGCTTCAAAGACATGTAGTTTCGTAGCCACGCGGTCTTTAGCCATGCAGTCTCGTAGGTATGTATAACTCAAAACCAGCTAGATCATTTAAGACTCGTAGCCTTGTGGCCTCATAGTCTCTTAGACTCGTAGAATTCTAGCCAAATATATTTGGAGTTGGTGAGACAAAAGACAGTTGGAGCCAATGACTGTAGGAGCCAATGACTGATGGAGTCATTAGACTGATGGAATCAATAGACTGATGGAACCAATGAATAATGGAGCCAATGAATATTGGAGCCAATGACAAATGTGCGGCCTTTTTGATGATGGTGCTTCCAAATGTGCTGCCTTTTCGTTGTCGGTGCTTCCAAATGTGCTGCCTTTTCGTTGACGGTGCTTCCAAATGTGCTGCCTTTTCGTTGTCGGTGCTTCCAAATGTGCTGCCTTTTCGTTGTCGGTGCTTCCAAATGTGCTGCCTTTTCGTTGATGGTGCTTCCAAATGTGCTGCCTTTTCGTTGATGGTCCTTCTATTTTTAATGTTGTTTTGACTGTAGTATTATTGTAGATGGTTCTTGATTTGACTATCGTATTATTCCATACGGTGCATGTATATAAGTGAGTCCTAGACAGCAGGACGCTCAGTTTGTTACTGACGACGGCGGTGTAAGGATCACCTAGTTTGTTTAATATGGTGCGTAAATCACGTAATTACCTATTCTTGCAAACTCGATGGCATCTTTACCAACTTTAACGTCGAACTCGATGGAGGTTGTACAATCGACTACGGGAACCTTGACGTCAGCGACGAAGATGATGGAGCAGATCCCGTTGACAACGAGGATGTCAACATTGGAGGAGACTTCATCAGACGTGATACCACCAGCAGAAGTGACTTTAATGCCGGTAGTGCTGGCTGTGCAGGAAAACTCGACGAACTTCGTTTCGCCCTCGATGGAGACTTCAATGGATGCCGAATCGACAACAACTAACGAACATCGGTGCTGTTACTGTGACAAAATTTTCTCAAACAGCAGCAATGCTCGACGGCATGAGAAGAGAGAATGTGCCAAGAACCTATATCGTAAAATGTTTGTTTGTGAGAAATGTCATAAGCGGTTTGCCAGAAAAGATAATATGAAAACGCACATGAAGACATGTAAAGGTCCTGCTGTGCGGCAGAAAGTAAAGGTTTCGGTGCAACAGCGATTCATCGATGTTCATAAGAGTATGCCTGGAACTGGTACTACTACTGTTGCAACGTCCATATCTGGATCGGGTCTGAAAGGTTCGTCTTCATCACCACGGTATCCTTGCAGCTACTGTGATACGTCGTTCGCATTCTCTCATGATGCACGAAGACATGAGCGGAGCAAATGCAAAAAGAATCCTTCTCGTATAAAGTTTCGATGTGATGATTGTCATGAATGGTTTACTCGAATTGATAGTTTGCGACAACATGTGAAAATATGTAAAGGTGAAGTCCGTGTGCCTACTGTTAAACTACCTGCAGACATTTCGACTCCTCGCTTTAGATTGAAGGCTCGTGAGCATACAATCAAAAAAACAGATGTGCAGAAACCGATTGCTATGACGTCTGAACATGAAAATAAACCTAAGACTGTGTTCGGTGCATTACAAGTAAACGATAATGGCTTCTATTTGGTGCAGTCTGCATTTCGTGGAACTTTGAAAGACTACTATTATCTAAATACGTTCGGTGAGTCGAAGGACATTTGTACTTTTCTTAATGATATCAGACAGGACATAATCAATCAGCTTACTGATGACGTAGCAACAAACGGACCATTAAAATATAACTTGTGGTTGGACTGTCTATATGGAAAGCCATATCCGTTAGATGACAAAGTGAAGAAGTGTGCATTCAAGACATCGGCTGCAGTAATTTACAGTTCTGACGATGTGAAGCAAACTGTTAAAAACGGTATCCAGAAACTCTGTCAAGAAGAGGAGAACTATGTCAGTAAAGGTTCTGGTTGGACTCTGTCTAGTATAAACCGATTGGAGCTAAGAATTAGTCATTTCACACCGATGCGGAACTAAATGATTGATTATAAATTTGCTAGCTTTCGTAAGTGATCCTGTAGTAGAATAGAAATTATGTAATAAATATTATGTTTGTAAAAGAACTTGTGGTGTTTAATTCCTCGAACCTGTTACTATTATGTTAAATTGATGTTATATTTAATTTTTTTGCATCATCCTAGATCGTACCAAGGACTTTAGTCGATCTAATTAATCAGTATATTTATCGGAAATTTATTTAATGATTTCTGAACTTTTTCCCGAATCTCTAGCAATATAATTACGAATTTTCCAAGATGGTGGTGTTGATGGCTTATAGGATGATGGTAGTAGAGGTTTTAAAGTCTCTTTAAAAATGTTGAGCATGGCATATTGAAATTATTATTTTTTACATAAAATTAAACATTATTGCATCGATCGTGTTTCGAACCAAGGACTGAAACTGGTCGAATCAATATGTATATTAATGAATGATTTATTTAATGAATTTTGGAACTTTTCCCGAACTTCTAGCATTAAAATTACGGATTTTCAAGATGGCGTCGAAATGACAAGATGGCGGGTGTCACAGTAATAGATGATTACTGCACTCTAGCAGGTAAGAATTAAACTAACATGGTATCAGCGCACTCTAGCCGACGATACAATGATGATGGCTTCCAGCAACGAAGACAAGATGGCGGTCATGACGTCATACTAGGTGGCGATATATATGCTTTGAAAAAAAGTGGTGGGAGTCAGTATGCCTGCAGCCACCATTGAGGAAGGAGCCTGTCGCCATTTTTAATTTTTTTTGACCTCGTCGGGTTCGAACCGAGGAGTCCGAGCTCCGTGTCATAAAAGTAATAACGTTTAATATTTTTAATTAAAGTTTTATTATTTGAATTTTTTATAAATTTTAAAAAAATTTTCATTAAAATCGGATAATAAATAAAAAAGTTAAAGATGGCGGACGTAACGGAAATTGCAACGGTGACATCATAATTCGAAATGGCGGAATGTTCGAGAAAACAAAATGATGTCATCTAAGATGGCGGATCCAAGCTGGCCGCCGTGATCTACTTGTCCCATTACGATATGTCCCGTTACGTTGTGTCCCGTTACGCTGTGTCCCGTTACACTCATCCAATATGGCCGCCGTGACGTCACAATCAAAGATGGCGGACAATCCACCGCCTGACGCCTGTTTAGGAGCCCCCAAAACATACTACTGCCATGATATAGCAAAAGTAATTACGGAGAGACTGGATTCAAATCCGAAAAATTACGTTTTTTTATCATGCATATGTGATGCGAGGTAAATAAGATAGTGCACCACGGGTTTTATAGTAAACTTTTTTTTTAGTTTTAAGACGTGGTTTAAATGGGTCACCTTTTATGCACAAACTGAATTTTTTTTTTATTCAAATTCATAACGCGTGTGTCCAATATATTCTCTCAAATTAGATTAATCACCTGGAATCGAGCGTTCAAGAAACTTGGCTATTTTACTCGTATTGATCTGTAAGTATGCAAAAACTGTTTATGATGGCGCATGTCTTTAATCCACACACACACACATCCATATATATGTATTAATGCATAACTCAAAAATACTAAGCCCGGTTTGTATTTCATAACGTTTCAAAATCTATCCCTTTTTTTTCGTTACACTCCACTATTCAAAACTAACATCCCAATATAATAGGACGTATTCACGTTAAAAACATCTCGCACTTTTTCCTAACACTTAACACTTTGTCATTTCCTAAGATATAATTTTATTATTTTTTTTATTTTACCTGCACAATTTTTTTGGATATTTTATTTCGTAATAAAATACAATTAAATTATTTATATAATTTAATTTAAATTACAATTAAAATATTAATATATAAATTTACTATAACATACAAATTGTAATCCAATTGTGTTTTATTTTATACCCATAAAGTATGATGTCACCCACTGTAGACTCACGCATGCAAAGTTTGATGAACTCCGTTTATCATTGAGTTATGGATTGTCCACTTCAATGGGCTGATAAACTGGGAGGATAAGCGGGTGCGTCGCTTCAGCACGGAGCATGGAGCACGGAGCATGAAGGCACGGAGAACAAGAGTTCCCAGCTGAACAGAGCGTGCTCGGGATGGCAGGCTGGGATTAGACGAGGTTAGAGTCGAGGGAACAATGGTGCGCTGCTATCGCACGATGGGAACGTGAGGAAAGCGGTAGCTGAGTATCCCGCTTCGGAGCTGAAGAAGAACGGAAAGGGGTTGTTCAAATAAAGTAACCGTTTTCACGAATGGAGGCTTGTGTGTTTAAACACTCTCATGCACTAAAAAAAAAAAAAAAAAAAACAGTTCTGAATTTTTTTTTAGCAACAATGTTTACGTGAATTCTTAAAACGTTAATCGTTAGTACCCTGATTTTAAGCCATTAAAAGTTCCATTGGAAAATGAATTTCCAAGGACTATTCTTGTAAAATTACAAAAAAAAAAAAAAAATGCAGTGTACTTTAATAGAATCCCTGAAGTTTATAGGAACTAGTTGCTACAAATAATTTTCCCTGGTAATTCATTGGCGTTTAGTATTTAATTATTTTTGAGAATATCTACGAATTTAACAATACTGTCAATAAGCAATATGTTACGTGCTTTGTAAGTCTCTTAATGTCTGAGACATGATTTAACGAAGACAAATTTTCGATATCAAACTATACAAAATAGTTAAAACATATAAACTGTTTAACCAATTTGGGGTCTTTCGAAACATATATTTTAAGAGGAAAAATTTTCTTCTGAAGAACAATTTGTGTCTTTTTATTGGCCTCAAAAAAATTTTTTAATGCCAGTTGGGACTATGTGTAG
Source organism: Bacillus rossius redtenbacheri (assembly GCF_032445375.1). Taxonomy (NCBI): domain Eukaryota; kingdom Metazoa; phylum Arthropoda; class Insecta; order Phasmatodea; family Bacillidae; genus Bacillus; species Bacillus rossius. The sequence continues at coordinate 4,116,405 of NW_026962012.1, read as the reverse complement.
TTGTACATAATATATATCGCACAAGCATGTGATATGTTTTACTGACGAATAAGATGGTTTACGAAAATAATAGGCTAGCGAAAAAATATATCGTGATAGTATTCAACTATGTCCGGCCCAATTATTGAATGCATACGTGGGTGATAAGGATTTTTGGTCACGGCGAACTGGAATATTTGAACTGTATTTCTACTTGAGAAAAATTAGCGGAGAATGGACAACGGGGCAGTTATGTAAAAAAAGGTACTAAGTAGAAGTTATCCAACTACTGAAGCAACAACAGTACTTACATGAAAACACACTTAACCTTATAGTGTTGCAGGAATAGTTGTATAGTAGCAAAAACCAATCTTATAAATGTTCGTTCGATAACAGGAATTTGTGGGTTATCGGTAGGGGCATGCAGATTTCGCGAAAAGATTTCGTGACTAGATGAAAGTTAAAACACTATAGCATCGTCTGTGTTTCGTGATTGGGTGAGTTTCTCCCAGGTACATATCGATTGTAACAACACCAATCACATGATTCAGTGCGGAAGTAAACGCGTCCTGAGTGGCTCGGTAAAATAAGGCAACGACTTCTCTCGCAGACGGCCGCCAATCACAAGGAAGAAACCGCTGGTGCGGGTATACCTTGTTGCAGTCTAATAGGTGTTCAGATATTTTCGCGAAAAATGCCTGCCCCTAGTTATCGGTACCGAAATTTAGTTTCTACATCCACACTCGTACATTGATGTGGTTGGAGTGGTGTGATGTGGGTGGTCCTGCACTTTGCCACATCTTTATCCAGTCTATTCGCTGTAAATATGAAGCTTTTAAAACTACTGCAAATCTGTAACATTTTACTTGAATATGTTAAAACTGTTTAATTTATGGACTTCACTAAAGTCTTTTTAACATATTCTCATTTGAATGGTTTTGATTTGTAACAATTTTAATGATTTTTACTTGCCGATATTATTCTCATTTTACCTTGACACCTTCTAGCCATGCATATATGCAAAGCCTATTCTAGAGATAACTTTAAAATATTTTGCTAACATTCTCTAACATGTAATATGAAATGGGGGTTATTAACATAAGCAATAAAATTGGAAATTTACCTTAATCCATGGTCTTTAATTTGGTTTAGGAAAAAGTCAAATGCTTTGGAAATGTGTCATATTTATATGGTAAATCTTGACGGAATATCACGTTACATGTTTGGGTGTGTTAGAAAAAAATTTCTTGCGGCGTAGAACAGCCAGCTCTGATTGAGATTTGCAGATTCTGAATACGCCTATTCTGACCAGTTCTTTAGGCTGGGCAAAAAATGTACCTTCATAAAAAAAAAGGCAGGAGGTCAATATTTCAGGAAAAGAGTTTGATGTTTTTACCGCAGTGTAAATACCCCATTGGATTAGAGTATTTTTGTCTCTCGTTTGACGTAAATGTTTTTTAAACATGGCATTATAAATATGACAAAATTTGACCCAAAATTTCAAAGAACGCCTAAGTTAAGATCGTGATAATATTAAAACCGAAGAATTCCGAAGTATAATTTTTTTTTTGCACTTTAGCAGTATTTAGTGGTATGTGTTCAATATAAAACCCATGTGAGACGAAAAAAGACCCTTCACATGTTACGATGAATGTTTTACTTTAGCTAAAATGTATGGTTATGGCTCTATATTCTAAAGGTAATTGTTTTTGAGACTTCCATTTAGATGGCATGCATACTGTAAAAAAATCTATTGATGTAATGGATTTTGTTTGCCTAATCATAGTTTTAAAAATTAGCCATTAAATTAAGTAGACTTTCTATGCATTAAACTTTATCCTAAACAGATACGTAATCCCCAATTACGATCATAACGTTTTTTTTTGTAAATAGAACAGAAATATTCATTTAAAATTACAGTTATTTGTACATTTTTACATTTATATGAAAACGCATGTATCACTACATACTAGTGTTCGCAGTAATACTGGGTTCGGATTCTTACCCAGGCATTTATGCGTTGTCCCAGTACCTCCAGTAGTTACATTTATTTGTAAACTTTTCTCTGAATAGCTTTCCAGTATTCTCTACGCACATAACAAGCATGTTGTAACAAAATAAAGTCAGATTATTGAATTTTCGATTATCTACTCATGGTTTTAAAAAAAATTATGCTTGAATGAAACATCAATTTTAAACAACATAACAATGTTCATAAGAAACATTCAGAATTATCTCGAAAACGTATTTCATACATGCAAAGATAACCATAGCAATGTGTTATGCAAAGTTAAAAATTCTTTCTTGTAGTATTACAAACTATTACGTGGCAACTGGTATTAAAGTAATATTTTGAAAAAGTACGGTTTTTTTTTTCTGTGTACAACCAGTATAGCAAATTATCTAACGGTGTTTTACATTGTGATCATTAAACTAAACGAGCAGGTGATATGCCAGCGACTGTATTGCCTTGTCTCATGACATCATACAGATACGCCTTTAGCTGAGCTAGCAACGTTTCCACGAACGGGGTCGTGGTGGCGACAGACACCTTTCGTGGAAAAGCTACTTCTATTGTAGCCCTTCGTATTGATGCAAAAGGTATCGCTTTTCTCTATGCCGAGTTCAAAGAAAAGAACATACAGTATATATTTCAAATTGAAAAATACCATCCACAGACATATTTCAAATTGAAAAATACCATCCACAGACCCTTGGATAAAGGAAAAGTGAAATTATTTGGCGAAGTTATTCGTTGAACGGAGTGACGCATATGCTTTGCGAAGAGGCGAGTAAAGGCAAATTGAAGTATTTGAAATGCGAACGTGAATAAGAACGTAACGTGTGAACTGGACGGACGAAATTACGAATTAGGTTGCATAAGGAAAAGAAATTGACGACGGAAGTAAATCTACTGGAAATAATTCAGAAGTATTAAAATTTTCTTTTTTTAAATGAATTGCCCGAGAAGAAACACTCTCTTGTCAATGGTCCGAAAGAAAATGGTTTGCGGGAGGTAGGTCTGGAGTCGCAGGAGATTCCACCTCATTGGCTGCATTGAAGTTCATCTCCTGACCCAAAGCTAATGCGAAGCAGTTGCCGGGCAAGCGGAAAAATTGGAACTGGCTGAATTTTGCTCGGAAAGACCTGCAAGTCAGGCATGGAAAATATCGATGGTTTCATTTTATACCAGGTGCGAGGAATAATTTTAGTGAATGCATTTCAATGAATTAACAGTGCATTACAACAGGAAATTTCGCTTACCGCGACACTGATTCCTGGTAGCCCTGCAACGATTAAGTGGTATTTCAAAGGATTTTAATTTTAATTTTATATTTTCTGTTCAACATTAAGATCGCTAAGAGGCTCAAGTATTCAGGGCTATATATGTGTTTGTGAGGCGGTATGATAAGCGCGACGCACGCTGGTGCTTCTAGCGTGTTAGCCTCTAAGCGCAAGGCTGTGAACTGGCGTGCATAAGGCAAATATGAGATTTCAGCGGTAACCATAACATCATATGGCGGAGAAATTTAGATAAAGGTGTAATGTAAAGTCCCTTCAGGATATATATATATATATATATATATATATATATATATATATATATATATATATATTAGAATTTGTACCAGGTGTTGTTACGTGCCTTAAAAAAATTGGCTGAAAACACGCGTTTTAGCCATTTCCACTCTCCTAAAAAAACAGTTTAAAAAACGAACTACGGAAACAGAACGTTTGATCCGCCCTCAGCGTATTCTTTAATGTTTTTCGTAAACAGATATAAAACTCATATATTGAGCGATTTTCAGATCTTGTGGGGTTTTTTTCTGACGCTCTGCAAACCGTATTGTGTGCCCAGATTGGCGGGACCCATAAAGACGTCAGCAGTCAACGACTCGAATGGGGGGCGACGAGGCAGTAGTTCCGGGAAGTGATTTCGGAACCGCGCGGTCGGCAGGAGGAGTCGAGGACTTCAGGGTTCTCCCGGAATGTTCCGTGGGATGCCGTCGCCTCCATGTCCCCTCCAGGAGCCCGGCGGCTGTCGCCGCGTCGCACTGCGGCCGCGGGTCGCTCGGGGAGGCGCGCGGGCGACAGTGCGCTCTATGACGGGAAGAGGGAGGGTTGGTGCGTGGGTTCGGGACCCCGCCACCCTCCGAGCGGCGCCATGAATTCAGCAGCAGGGCAGGCGCGAGACCCTGACGCGCCGGCCGTGATGGAGGGCTCAATTATTCAGGGGGTGCGGCATTGACGTGTTGGGTTTCCTGGCCGCGGGGGGGGGGGGGGGGAGGGTCTCCTGCCGTGCCGGGCGTCATTTGACGCGCACAATGCGCGCCTGCAGCAGCCAAACAGTCCGCCGCGCCTCCGCGCTGCATCATGCACGAGATGCTCGCCCTGTTTGTGAAAAAGGGGGAGGAAGGAGTGGAATTGAACCTCGTCGCTGGGCCTGGATTGCACAATTTATTTTTTTTTCTCTCGTCCGCCCGCATTAATACAGAACTCCCTGCCACGTTTCTTTCATACCCATCCCCTTTCCCCCACCCCCACAATCTCTGTGGGAAATTGCACGCTTTTGTTAACAACACTGCAGTTTAATCATGAAGTCGAAAGTTTTTTTGAAATATTATCATCATGCTTTCAGAGACAAAAAAGTGTTGTTCATCATCAGTAACATGAATACTCTTGATGAAAACTTTTTTCAGCAAAACATCTGCTTGCAAGCCCAAATAAGATTGTCTTCCGTGTGCTACTTACGCACGAATCAACCAGTCATTTTGACCAAAAAAATATCCACGAGAGAAAAACGGGTGAAGGTTGCAGCGATGTAAATTCCAACATTATAATGAGCTTTTTGTTCCTTGCTATTTCGATACCGACGAGAAATGTGTTCGATAATGAAGCCACCCCTTTGCGGGCGGCGATAGGACATCAACCCAAGCCTCATGAACCAGGCGCCAAAAAATCACACTCATCAGGCCCGGTCAATTTTGGATTTTCCATCCTTTTTTTATTTTATATAATTCTAGTTGTGTGCGATGTATCCCAATTTATGGCACGTCAAGGCATGCATCATATCTCCCAAGCCTTCCACACGATACCTTGTTACAATCACGTATTCACTAACATGCTCTGGGCTGTTAGCGCCGCCGTGAGGAAATAACTCCTAATATCACGCGGGTGACTACAACTGCCATGATAATCACACCAGTTCACAAGTGTTCACTTCAACAAGTAGCCAAACCAAGTCCTATAGCAATTTCAAGCTAAAACATTTAATACGGAAACTTTATTCCAAGCGGTAAGGAATATGAGAAATTGCAAGATGGCAAGGCCTAAAAGTTCCGTCCAAGAAAAAAGGAACTGAAGGTCAAAGCCCTCACAGGAAACTGAATAGTGGTTGGACAAGTTGGAAGAAGAATCGCACCGAACGAGGTGGTGCTGCGAGAAGCAGAATATTGGGACTGATGGGTTCAGAATGTGGAACGTGTTGATTTGTGGGGCGTCGACATTTTACACTAATAGCTGGGTTCATTGTGATTATAATGATGGTGATTGTGATGGTTGTAGCAATGATAGTGATGATGATCATTATTATGTTGATGATTGGGGTGATGATAGTCATGGTGGTAGTGATGGTGATTATGATCATGATGTTCGTGGTGGGCATGTAGATGATTACAATGATTGTGATGATGATGGTGGCGATAATTGTGTTAAAGATGAATATGACGATGATTACTAATTTTTACATTAATAATAAATAATTTTTCTTAAAACTGTCTGATATCTAATCACTTGCACTTAGAAATGTTTATTCGCCAGTCACTCAATGTCTGTCCAGTCCACAGTTCGCACTCCTCACTGGAGTTAGGCTCTAAAGTTGTTCGCTCCTTACCTCGCGCCTGTCCTCACACAGTTTCGCGTCACTCAGTCGCCGCACTATCACGATCCAGTGTAACTCCGCGTCGCATCACCCTCTTCGCCGATGTCGTACTTCCCTTCGCTCGCGAAACTCTCCGAACTCTCGGAACTCCCGCAGAGACAGGCGTCGTCGCTTATATCCCCATGGCGTCCTTCTCGAAGGGACGAGAGCGGCTGTGACGTGTCGCGTCATCCTGGGCCGACCCGATGCCCGAGAAGTACAGAAAGGCGGCGTTTATTCGCGCCACTCCGCGCGGTGGCCTCTGTAAGCCCGGAATTTCCCAGACCGCTAAAGTTAATAAATATAGCCCGAGGCGTGACGATGCGCGGGGAGCGGAAGGGGGTGCTGTCACAACGTAGAAACACACAACTTAGAAACATGTAACCTAGAAACACACAAGATAGAATTTCTATGTTATGACAGTTCTAAGTTGTGTGTTTCTATGTTATGATGTTTCTAAGTTGTGTGGTTCGGCGTTGTGTGTTTCTACGTTACGTGTTTCTAAGTTATGACAGTTCTAAGTTGTGTGTTTCTAAGTTGTGATAGTTCTAAGTTATGACTTTCTACGTTACGACATTTCTAAGTTATGTGGTTCGGCGTTACGTGTTTCTAAGTTACGTGTTTCTAAGTTATGACAGTTCTAAGTTGTGTGTTTCTAAGTTGTGATAGTTCTAGGTTATGACTTTCTACGTTATGACGTTTCTAAGCTGTGTGTTTCAGCGTTACGAGTTTCTAAGTTACGTGTTTCTAAGTTATGACAGTTCTAAGTTGTGTGGTTCGGTGTTGTGTGTTTCTACGTTACGTGTTTCTAAGTTATGACAGTTCTAAGTTGTGTGGTTCGGCGTTGCGTGTTTCTACGTTATGTGTTTCTAAGTTATGACAGTTCTAAGTTGTGTGTTTCTAAGTTGTGATAGTTCTAAGTTATGACTTTCTACGTTACGACGTTTCTAAGTTGTGTGGTTCGGCGTTGTGTGTTTCTAAGTTACGCGTTTCTAAGTTATGACAGTTCTAAGTTGTGTGTTTCTAAGTTGTGATCGTTCTAAGTTATGACTTTCTACGTTATGACGTTTCTAAGCTGTGTGGATTTAGAATGGTAACATGCGGTTTTGTATTGTGGCGAATGTTTTCATACGGTCTTTCATTCTGTCCCTACATAGTTCACGTTTTGACAGCTAGGAAGAGATGAGTAACTCTCTTCACCACTAGTGCTATCTATTGGTAACTTAAAATACTACATTTTAAAACCTTGATATTTTATCAACTATGGCATTCCTGCACAGTATGTGCATTTTACGATGAACCTTTTTATGAAAAATACATTTTATCTTGTATATCAATTACACACATGAAAAAATTGAGCTTGTATCCAACCAAAAAAAAAAGAACCTAAACGTTAACTAGTAAGCCTATTATTTGAAGGGAAATCCAATAAAAATAATATGCTCTGAATTAAAAAATTAATTTTTACATCTAAATATAAATGTGGAGGAAATACCGCTCATTTTACTAGCAAGTGACTTATTAAAATAGAATTGGTGAACTTTGAACAAAGAACATAAATATTTCAGCAACTCAAGCTTACTGATTATTTTCATTGCATGGTTTTTTAAACTGGAAAACATACTTATGAACCATCTTATGAACTGAATGGTACTTTAACTATTAAAACTGCGTTATTCAAAGAAATATTTTAATGCTGTTTTTATTTCTTTTATTTGAGAATGTTTCGCTAATTTGGTCATTTTCGAAGGGAAATTATTGTACATAATTCATTGTTCAATAATATTTTTGTGCGCTGAAATAATACTCGCAATGAAATGAATTCATGACTATGGTTAGTTGCTACGTTATAGTAAATGCATAATTATTCCATAAAACATTGAAAGTTAGCCATTTATGTATGAATATGTTACGAGTTTATATTCTGACGAAAGTTTGAAAGCAACATGATTAATATGCCTTTAAATAAAAAATTATGTAACATTATCTACTGCAGGATTATATAATCATGCAAATTGAAATTTTTATATTTAATAGATTTTTAGTTTAACTATACAACACAACAAGACATTTCTTCAACAAATTGTTATTTGTAGGTATATTAATAAAAAATAGCATAATATTTTTGTTAAATTCGTAAGTGTTTTCGGATGGTATGTGATCGTGGCTTGGAATATTCAATAAAACATGCATATTTTATGATTAGAGTTTCGAAATTATATTTGACACTGTTGTAGCGACCAGGCATTGTCTTTATGACATTTTTACATAAGAGATTGTATTGTTTAAGAGGGTCAATAATTTAGAACTAATTTTCCTAAGCTGACTTATACTATCCACAATTCATTAATGCTTCAGAATTTTATTTTAATAGTTAACCCTAGACTCGTTATTCTGTACTCACACATGAGACATTTGGTTTTCATTTTATATGAAAACTAGAATGTAATTAATTGTAAGAAGTTTTTGTTTACGCAACCATAGAAAATAATGATTTTTTTTAGTATTATATTACATTCAACGACTTAAATTGCATTAAACTAACTGTAGAATAATTTTGAGTATGTCTTGCAACCGTTGAACAATATACACGTGCAATATTATATACGGTTGAGGCCATTGTTAAAGGGTGTCAACCACTAAACATTCAATATAGAAAATTTATTTTCAAGGGCGTATTTATAAATAAAAATTTATTTTAAAATATTTGTTTTTTAATGACATTATGGCGCTTGGAACAATCGGTTTTAGAAAGTGCAGAATGAATTTTTTCCAAGGCCAAAATCAATTAGGCCAGATTATATTAACTGAATACATTTCTGTATAGACTGATTCATACGTGCTGCACTAAACAAAAATGTGCGTTTTTGTAGTAGGTTTTATGTGCCCTTATTATTAGTGTAACTTCTCTAGACACAAAAATTTTGTACCGCTTAATGTAACATCATTAATAAAAATAATGTAAAAATTCTAAGCCAAAAAAAGGCCTACGCATTTTAGGTAGAATTCGCAGAGCGAAGGTACCTATTGAGGAATTCCGCGAGTCACGACATACAGAAAATTTCACTATATTTTCTCCGATCTAGGTCCCCAGACCCCAAAAATACCCTCCGTTCAAATCTTGTCCGCAAACTTTCAGGCGTATTTATCAACGGATCAAAATGAAATTTGGCATATACACTCTTTGGGTCGAAGATGGGCCGGATAAGTTTTGTAGTTAAAATTGGCGGAGTAGTGAATTTTTGGAAAAGTCGTAATTATCAACTATTCAAAATGAAATATGGTATACACACACTTTGGGTACATATCTCAGTCGTTTTCTAAAATGGGCCGGATCGAGTTTGGTGTTTAAAAAGAATACCGGTGGTGAATATTTCGAAAATATTTAACAATTTCTAATTGAGGTAAATATGAATGTCTAATGTATTGTTGGATTGGATTTATATCCCATACATATTGTTGAAGCCACAATTAATTAGCAATATAATGTTAGGTACATTGGATTTTCTAGAAATATTCATAAGAGTTTACATTGTTATAATTCTGGAATTTTTCAGAAAGTTTTTTTTTTTATATTGGTAGGCCATACTGCAAAATTTACCTTTCCGACTGGCTGCCATCGGGAATTTTTTTTATTCATACAAACGAATATTTTCAAAGTGACTTTTCTGCATGTATATTTGGATTCGTTAACAATAAACAAAAGTGAATACAATTAATTAGATTTAAAGGCGTAAATGCGCATCCCGTCCATTTCACACTTATCTTATTCGTCACATGGGCGCGCGAAAACTAAAGTTTACGCTTTTGTTTTACAAATACAGTAGTCTTGATTCTTTTTTTACCACCTGAAATTAAACCTGATTCATATGCAAAAATAATTTTCATTACGTCAGAAATAATTTTAACTGTCTTGTTCCCAGCCTCCGACTTTAAATAACTTCGCGTATGCATTTCGCTAAATATACCTAATGAGTCACTCTCTGCTTTTGTTTTCGTTTGGCGAATAGAATGATTTTAAATAACTACTTGCGGTAAAATTTTGTTCAGAAAAAATTTGTATATTTTTATTTACCTTGAAACGTATTGATTTTTAGTAACAAGCCACTACAATAATAGTTGATGAAATGGACTTCACGCTAGTAGCTTGCTATAAAGCTAGGCCCTTCTTAATAATTTATGTATTTTTAAGCTCCAATAAGTAATCAGTTTTTCACATTGTTATGTACACGCGTTTCTTTACATTTGCGAACACGTTATGCGTCACCCTCTAATGTACATATTGTTACGAACATGAGACACGGCCAGCCGGCCAGCCTTGGTAGACTTGAGAATTCGTCCCGGCCCTGGCTGCACCCCCCACCCCTCTTCCTCACCAACAGCCGCGTGCCAAGGGATGATGTGTGTCGTACGCGAAGATACCTGCGCTCCCCCTCCCTATTGTGCCGTGCCACTCCCCTCCCCCTGTCCCCAGCCATTGTGTGAGCTGGCGTTGCGCGAAGGTTCCCTGACCTCCGTGAAGCACCCCCAGGTGACAAAGGCACCGACGAGAATCTTCGCGCTACCGACAGCGCCGGAATTTTCGAGTTCGCAGCCGTGGGAGTATGCTCGGCGCGGCTGCCCCCCAGCAGTCTTTCGGAGGGCGACGGCCCCAACTGGCGATAAAGGCGATAACCGCGCGAGGTCGGCGCGGAGTCCAGGCGAAGGTGTGAGTGTTTCGGCAGTGAGTCGGGAGTCTTGGCGGGCAGAGCCCCAACTGGCGATAAAGGCGATAGTCGCGTGGAGTCGGTGCGGAGTCCCGGCGAAGGAGTGAGTGTTCGGGTGACGGGTGACAGTGCGGAGTTCCGGCGTGAAGGCGGCGAGAGTGGACGGCGCCGGCGATAGTCCTGGCGGCAGTGCGGCGCGAGTGTCTGCGAGGGATCGGCGCGACACCGGAGCGGCGGCGCCTGGAGCCCCTGTGTTGCAGCGGCCGAAGCTTCGGTAAGGACAGCAACGTGCGGAAGGGCGAGCCACTGGGGAGTCAGACCCCAGTGTGCAGGAAGAAGTGACTCGGCAGAGACGTTCGGTTATTTTTAGTGGAATGCTATCAAGAGTTATTGTGTCGTGTTTTCATGTAAATAAGAGTGTAGATAGTAGTTCTAAATAAAGACAGTGAAAAATTAATTGGGCTATCCTTACGAACCCCTTCCCACAACAGGTGGTCGTAAGAATATTTATATATGTGTAGACGTTCTTTGATAACCAATTTTTACCATACGTCAATAAGTACATATGTACTGCAATGGTGGCTATACTAAGCTTGGAGGCTGTGATGTGATACATAAACCTATTATCACCAAATATATGGTTTATTGTGTTTAACTGAATTTTAATATACCTCGGAAACATGTATAGTGTGTAGAACCAAGAATGTGTTTTACTACAGAAATATAAGTATTCCAAATCTTCTCTATCACTGTGTTGTATTGTGTTGTAAATGAGAAATGGTATTTTATATAATCACGGGAAAATTCCTAACTAGGGAGTGGTTTTCAGTATCAATTATTCAAATTTAAAAAATTCACATTAATCACTAATAAAACCGTAAGGGCACCACTTCGTTAACATAAACGAAGGTATTATTCTGGAATAAGAAAATTATTTACCAAACTGGTTTCACCACGAGACCGTGAACAACACGTAATCTAACAATATTTCTCACAGGGTTACACAACAGAACATGTGCAATGAGATATTTTTAAATACGGCTAATTATCACAAGTGCCATTTGGAGTAGGACACAACTGAAGTAAGGAAAGGTACTCACGCATTATTTTAGGTAACAATAGAATATTTCTTGTTTTAGATCAACATTACTTTAAATCATTTTATTTAATTTCGGCTAGTTTATCAGGTTTTATTTACCATGGAAGACAATTCCCAGACCAATAGTTTCATACGAATGGAACTAAAGTTACTCAACACTTAACGATCTAAAATATTACATGAAATATCGGTTTTGATTTTTAAAGTAATAGATGATTGTTCACTCATTCTTAATTGCAATAATTCATGTTCGTTGCGACATGTATTTGCCTGTAAGCCTTATGAGATTTGCCGGCTTACATTAGGAGCTGTACTTCACTTACAACTTAACACACCTCTGCTCAAATTGTCTTTAGATATCTCCCTATGTAACTATTTATAGGGCTTCCAGACCAACACTTTTCCATATTACGATGGTTGATGTGTAGCTAAATATATCACTATAGCTGGATAAAACTTAAGCGACACTATTTCCATTCAATATGGACGCTGCCTCAAAGGAATTTTTTTTTCATTCAATTCGAACATAGTTCAACTTTATTGACGCCAGTGATGTCATAGCGTAGGTTAATTAAGATCTAACAATTTAAAAAAGTAGTAATTAACGACATTATTTTTGTACAATCGCAAAATTAAAGCAAGAGTTTCTGACACTGTTTCAATTCTTATAGAAAATTTATATTTAAATCAATGTAAACCGTCAACAGACTTGCTTATAAGTAAGTGACCATGCTCTGGGTTGCATGTACACAAAACAACCGTAACCCTTTCCAACGTTTTGTTTGACTCAAATACATAGGAATAAGTTTAATATATTTTGATAACAATACGAATGTAGCAGTTACGTCTTATTTTCATTTCGAACGCCTATTTACGGGCTACACCGTACAACATAAGTTTTAATAGAAATATTTTATTCAATAAACGTTCACCTACTGAAATAAATTCAAATCTATATTCGCTAAACCGCACGAGTCATTCAGTGGTTTATGCTTTTTTTGCAACAAAAAGACGTCGAACGTGCCCTTGTGCGTAAAATCAGTTTGTTTGTCGGATATGCAAATAATGTAATAACTTAATATCCTAGCAGTAAAGTAAATAATTTTTTGCAAACAACATCGATATTGGACGTTGCGCTGGCCGCTTAATGACTCAATCTATATTAGCTTTTTTTGACAACGAAAGGTCCTTAATTATAAAGTATCTATATGTTCCGTGGGTGTCACCTATTTAATTTAATAACATTTCTTACTAACGAATCCTAAAACGTCGTATGAAACTGCAAAATAACCGTTATGAAAGTGGATAAAACTCTATTTTAAACTACACGCTATTTCGATTTATCCGCAGCATTGTCTCGCGAATATGATTTTTCTCTCCAATTTAAAAATTTTTACTAAACATTTTAAGAGAACTGATTTCTTAGTTTTAAGTGACGTAGTATCTGAAGAAAAGATATTTACATAATGGTGAATTTTAAGTCAAGAAAGTCGCTGTAGAGTTCAGAAAGGGTTAAAATTGATTTAAAATAGGATATTATGCATTTCATTTCGGTTCCTAAACCAGCATATAATTTCATGTTACAAAATATAAAATTAACTGTTTCTAAATCTACCAATATATACTTACGAAAAATACCTACGATAAGATCTTACGTTATTTTAAGCAGTACCTAGTGGTTTTCATGCTATTTATGCTAAATATGTAAAAACATATTGCTACGTGCAACGTGAAAAGCTCAAGGACACCTCGCTCAAGGTCACGGCCCGGGCAGGGCGCCTGGACATGAGCCGACCTGACCTCCTCCTGGGTCCCTTACACTCATCGGCAGCTACTGTGGTCAGCATAGTCCGTGCTTCCCCCCTTCCCTCCTTCCTGCACTCTTCATCCTAGCCGGCTGTCCCCTTGTCGGAACACATTGTTTACACTCTAAGTTACTAGCATCCTCCATAACCGCTGAGTGTAACCGTGTTATTCACCGCCAGGTGACAGACGACGCCCATCGAGAAGGTTCAAGGTGCCGACACGCGGGGAACGTTCGAGTTCGCGGGCGCGAGACCTATTTAAGCTTGGCGCGGCCGCCTCCGAGTAGTCTTGGTGGGCGAGAGCCCTAGCTGGTGATAAAGGCGATAACCGCGCGGGGTCGGCGCGGAGTCCCGGCGAGCGAGTGGAGTGACGGGCGACAGTTCGGAGTTCTGGTGTGGAGGCGCCGACAGTGGGCGATACCGGCGATAATCCTGGCGGCAGTGCGGCGCGAGAGTCTGCGAGGGATCGGCGCGACACCGGAGCGGCGGCGCCTGGAGCCCCTGTGTTGCAGCAGCCGAGGTTTCGGTAAGGACAGCGACGACTGGAAGGGCGAGCCACTGGGGAACCAGATCCCAGTGTGCAGGAGGAAGTGACTTGGCAGAGAGAACTGGTTATTTTTCTTGGACTGTGATCAAAATCTAGTGTGTCGTGTTTTCATGTAAATGGGTGTGTAAATAGCAGGTTAAATAAAGACAGTGAAAATTAATTGGGCTATCCTTACGAACCCCTTCCCACAATAGGTGGTCGTACAATATAGTATGATACACAGATAGTGTTTTCCAGGTTTTTGCAATAATATATTTGCTTGATGAATATAAGCATTACCCAAAACGTCATAATTTATTCAAAGGAAGCGGGCTTATCTTACCTAAATTCATAATAAAAATAGCCTATATACTTTCTGATATTTTTGCCACTGATAGATCTAGTGAAAACCATAACCATTAAAACATTAAATCCGAACTCGGATTTTTGCAATTGGGAAAAGTGGCGGCCGTTTAACTCTGGTTTTCCCGCTTCGCTCCATTCCGCACCTCATACCACCTCATTCATGTGGAAGTGGTGACCCCACCATAATAATAGCCTATAAAATGCACCATCTCATCTATGCAGTACCCTGCCTCGGCGGTCGGCGTGATAGGTTACGTGTCCATTTTCATTATTCTCACCACAAGTTTCGTTTCGTTTACTCCATTTTACCAAATCTAATGTACAATAACTTTTTGTGGGTTTATTATTTGAAACATATTATTATTAGCAGAGTCCCCCTCCCCCTTCCTACACAGCCATTCTGTTTGTTCATGTAGGTAATGAAATAATGCATCTACCTTCAACCACAGTCTGGAAAAGCATTTTTGTAACACTTAGCATGTTTACTTCACGTCTTACCTACTGCATGAATCTGTTTGAGAAGACGTAATACTAGTGTAAATGTTATGCCACTTTTTTCCCTTTTTAACACGCTTTCATTAGCTTGGTATGTATCTATGTAACGGAATAATTGAACGTGATTTTCACCCACTTCAAAGCGTCTGATTAAATTGAAACTTCGCACACTTATCGAGGGCTGATGACAATACACTAATTTAAAACATTTGTCCGATTATTCTGATCAGGATCGTCAGGATTAACGATTTACCACGGAATCTTTTAACTTAATTTCCACCCACATCAAAATGTCAGATTAAGTTGAAATTTGCACATTTATCAAGGACCGATTACAATACCAGAATTTAATAAGTTTGAACAGGATCACCAGGATTATATTAAATTTATAATTAGGTAATTTTTTTTTGTACTGCACACAAGGTAAATTGTTTATGTATTCTTTTTGCTTAATATGTACCTAAGACACATGTAGAACGTAGTCGTGTAAGGTCTCTGGATGGTATTCGTATTGAAGAACTTGATTGTTTAAAGTTGACAGGAAGACTCCAATGTAGGCCTAATGGTGATGCACTGTATTAAATGTTGAGATTACGAAATGAATCATAGAACTACATGATGACCTGTTTTCACATATGATGTATTAAAAGCCGCTTCTTCCTTACTATGAAATTATCGTGTTTAAAGATACATAAATACAAGTTTAAAACCACTCTTTTGTATCTAGCTGAACTAAAAGCTATAAACTAAATAATAATTTAAAAAACTCGAAAAGACGGCGGACCCACATTATAGCCTACATCATATATAGTTACTGCTTTCGTGAGCATCCAACGAGCAAAATATTAAAACTTTAAAAATATTCCAACTATCCGTTAATATTTTATGATATAATTAAAAGTAATGAAATAAAATATGACAACTTAATAAATATTATAAAATCCTGGTATTACAATTTTTAGTTCGCATTGAAATTTAGTGATAACGCAGTGAGAATCATACTGTAAATTCGCCAATAATTGTTAGCTTGTATATATTCGACGCCATGTTGAATGAAAGAATTTTGTGTTGAAATATTTACTGTTAAATCTCTAATATTTAATCAAATCAATAAGGTTAAGGGTTTTTTGTAGGAAGTATTACCCACCAGACAGGCTTCTGTCCTTTAGGCAAAAAAATGTATTTAAATCATTGATTTAGGGTTATAATGTGTTTGTTTTAAATGTTTTGGGCTAATATTTAATTTTTAAAAACTCTACATTAAATTCAGTGTCCAATATTTGTATTTTCAACATGAGAACACATGAATATAGTCGTTACCGAGGTAAGTTTTTTACACATTGCTGAAAGACTCACTCACATTTTATTTTTAAATATTACATGGTAATATTCTGTGTACATTTTAATGCTATCTATACCATCATAAACTTTATCTTTGTTATGTTAAAGTGTTTAGTTTCTAATTGATTATGCAATATTAGTTAATTTATATATGTTACAAAGTAAAAGAATACGCAACACCTAACTTTGACACCTATAAAGGCGTTAAACTAAATAGGCATTTTCTACAAGCTAACGTTAGACGATGTTTTGGACAGCAGTGAGGTAGGTGCCAGTCAGACCGGATTATCGCATGCTCGATGTCTTGTGTAAGAGGTTGAGCCGGATGCAGCATTTCACAGAAGACAGAAACCCCAGCAGATGCGACATACCTCGTTATTTCTACTACACTGCTGTGACAAGTCGACGCCTCACCTCCCAGCCCTCTCCCTTCCGGTCCTTCAACCTTTCTACTCATTCTCGCTATGTTTTTGACCTGCTTCGTTAGGGAGGGGGATCCCAAAATTCCTAAGAATGCAAAGCTCCTTGCGCCCAAAACTCCCCGCTGAAAGCTATTCGTCGAGTTTCTGAGAATGAAAAGATCAAGGTGGGTCGTAAAACCACCCAAAAATAAAAGATGTTTTTGGTTGGAAAGAGGGCGGAAACCCCCACCCCACCCCACCCCACCCCTTCCAAATTATGAATGTGGATTTCCCAGGGGGTTACCACCAGATATATAGTAGGATGCATTATGATTAAATAATGTGTTACGTCTCAAATGTGAAGTAAGCGGGCGATCCTCGGCAAACGTTTGTGTTCAAACAGAAGGGTTTATATAGATGCCCATGTGTTTGAATGTAACAGTTAATTCTTAAAAGATTTTATTTGTTAAAAAATTGTACATACATTTTTGGGGTTTTTATATCTACCACTCAAAAAAGCCATAGCATGTGTATTGTAAGAGCTGGGAAATTATGCATATGTTTATCTTGACTTTATGACGCAAAATTAGCCTGATGTAGTCCAAGATTATCGACGAAAAAAAACTTTAGTAATTATCTAATAACATCGTTTAATAATACTTAAATTTTTTTAAAGGTTTTTTTAGGTCATGAAAGTACGAATAACACAATATTTTATCAAAACCTATAAATTTAATAAAGTACCCAGATCCTGAGGCCAAGGAAATCAATAAGTAATCTTGATTCTAATATTGCTCGGTAAAAAACTAAATGTCTTTGATTTTATACTGTGGGATTGGTAGTGTCAGAATCGTCTGTGCCCGTTTGCAGAGAAACTAATAAGGCATTATGATTAACCTGGCCGTGACATTTCTGTTAACTTTAATTCCTACGTATGACACGTTCCTTATGGTTTATAACATATGGAACGTTTGCCGCCGTATATCTTTGGCGTCATGCCAGTAACGTTGCGGATTGTTAAGTAAAAAGTCAAGTTTATCCCTGGCTAAGGTTCCACAACATTTTTTTTGGTTACCCAGTATGTTGTAATGATAATCACAATAATTCATTTTAACCCTCATGGTGTTTACTCATTTACCTAAATAAAACATCAACATAAGCTATGAAACAAATATAAACTCAATTTTGCAACTAAACTACGAAGTTGACGAACAGAGAGCCAACCAGGCAGCACAACCGATTGCTTCCAAAGGGACTTGAACCCGTGTTACTGAATCTCATTCTTTTGTTATCTACCGCATTGTCCTCGACATAATGTGGGTTCGGGTCCCCGCTGCAAAAATACCTAATCATTCGACTCAAACTCTCTTTAAAGTCATTTGACTCCCTTTAATTTATACCACAACCAAAAACTTATTTTTCATTATCTTAACGCAGGAAGTGAGGCGGCATTCTGCAGCCTGGAACTCTCATCCGGCCGGCGGCTCCATGCTCGATTCTACCATTTGGTTATGAGGCTTGCAATTGCTATAATTAACTACATTACATTTGCAGATTACTCTGTAGCGATATAGCCTGATCAATCAACAAGTCTGAGCTAAGTCCTAGAAAACTGTTTTTTATTGTTTCATTAAAACAATCCTTAATGCATTTACACATATAGACTGTCGGAAAACGTACCTATTGGATACTACCATTTTAAAAATTACTTAAAAGAAAACACTGAAGATAAAATGTAAATTGAAATAATCAGGAAATACTTAGTTTATTTCATCTCAGGCACTTTTAATAATAGTTGTTTATGGAGAAAGCTGTTCTATTTCACTAATTTATAAAGCACAAATATACAATTACTTAACGGCCAACATAACTGGCATTAGGGTGTGATTCTAAATAATCTGTTAAATTGTATTAAACTTCAGATCTAAGACTTGTTTGATATTGTTGAATGAAATATAACCTTCTACCTTCTATTCTCACATACATATAAACTATCCACTACATTATATTGTCACTGCATGTTTGATTAAACTCTTTGCGTTATCTATATTTAATAGAAGTGTCAGCGGACCTGACATGTGATAAAAAAAAATGTATTTCGAAATGTTAACCTCAATTCTTAACTGTTTCCTGAGCTACTGCAGAAAATGATGAATTGTGTTTACAAATGTTTTCAAAATATTTTTTTCTGCCCATTTATAGAGGTTTTATTTCAATTAAGTCTATCATACAATGATTTAAATATTTATTTCGAGTCAAGAGAGGTAAAATTTTTGTTCCCTTATGTCAACATGAAATAAATCCACAATCAGAAGCATAAAAAAATTTTGAAAGACATTCAGTGTGCATTTAAATGTACCTCTCGAAATAATTTCATCATTTGCATTATAAGGTAGCATTTGACCTATTAAGCGAATATATATCCCTTCTTATTTATGATTCGCTCCGACCCATCAATGTTATATGCCGAGGTATAGTGGTTGTAGGGGCGAATACCTTTAAGGAAAAAACTGTAATTGAATGAGTGAACCCAATATTAAACAGGGTTTAATATACTAAATGTTCAATGTCCTATTTCGAGTCATAATGGAATTAGGTTCGAATAACTGAATTAATAAGAAAATGTATGTATAAAGGTCATTAAAATTATTGAAACCACTTAATATAATGTACTTCCTAAATTTCTCAACTTAAATAGGCTGGACTCAATACGCATTGTTGTTGCGCAAAAGAGATAGATTATAGTGAGCAAGCTGTATTTAATATTTAATGAAATAATGAATAGGCGAGAATCAATTTACTTTGATGCTACACATTATTGTTTTTTTACAAAAGATGAATATTAAAAATATCTGTATTTCAAAAATATATAAGGCAAACTGTTACAAAGTAAACAACAGCGCGACTGACAAGCAATATAAACAATGAAAATATTTTTTTATATTCCACAGATAAACTGGGTTATTTCTACTACGTGAAAAAAAATCCGTTTTCCATTCATATGAATAAAGCAGTCACAATGCGAATACATGTATTTGTGTTATTTAATCAAATACATTTATAATGCATATTATAAATGAATGTTATCTGTCTTTACTCCTTCTTGTGAACTTTAACTATGCGAAATTTCTCAATTCTCAGTGCTCACATACTGTTTAAAAAGGTGTAAAAAAAATTTCCTTCACGTATATTAATATAGTAAGATCAATTTAATTTGTTTGTTTGAAACTACTGATCCGATTCTGACAATTCTTTCAATATTAGGAATCTACATTATCCCTCAGTGCTATGGGCTATTTTTTATTCCGATAAAGACTTGTTTTTTAGTAATAAATCACAAAAACTGTAATTGAAGTAAGAAAAATTCATCTGGTAGAGTGATATTTCTTTATGACCAACAAGCCAATTCCTCTTTTTCATATCTATTGTCTCCATGGC
Source organism: Bacillus rossius redtenbacheri (assembly GCF_032445375.1). NCBI lineage: Eukaryota > Metazoa > Arthropoda > Insecta > Phasmatodea > Bacillidae > Bacillus > Bacillus rossius. The sequence continues at coordinate 4,096,329 of NW_026962012.1, read as the reverse complement.
AACAGGCTTTTGCATTGTATCCATTACTATTGTCAAGGCAGTGGCGCACCCATGAGGAGGGGCATGTATAATGAGAAGTGCAAGAGTGTTCTGCCTGTAAACATCAGCAGCGAAGCACGGATACTCCAGATGGCGCTGCGACCTATCAACTTATATACTGGTCAACCTATCACCATGAGGCGATGAGCGGGGGTACTGCTTATTTAACAGAAATGTGATATTTTTAATGTATCTTCCTCTAAACTCAAGCTTATATCCAACGAAGCGAGCGGGTGAAGAGTTAGTATACAGATATATCACACTGTTATGGACACGATAACTGCCATAATTTTGCACAATATCACAAACATCATACATACTGATACATAAAATATAATAATGGAAATTCTTGGTTGAGTTCTGTAATGGGCAATGTACGACAATTTGTCTTAAAATGGGGAAGTATCTTTGAAAAACAGAAAAATTGCAATAATTTACATTACACGATTAATATCGCGGCCGTTTTAACCAATAGGACTTGCAGGAGGAATCCCTAAAAATGTTGTCTAAATAAATTTTTGATTAAACCAAACATTACTGTATAGGGGTAAAAAAACAAGGGTTGAGGAATAAAAAAATTCATAACTGTCTCGGTAGGCACGCTATAAAACCCGTTCAAAATTTATATAAATCTTATAACTGTTATAGAAAACTTTTGCCAGAAACAGTTTTTAATAAGACGAACTATTGCTGCAAGAGGTTGAAAAACAAGAGTGTTACTTTAAACCAATTCTTGATCTACTGACTATGTACACTATTGAATCCTTTCGTACTTGTTTCAACCTGAAATCTTTTTACAAATTTTTTTAATTCAATTTTTTATATCACCTACCATTACTCCAATGGTAAAAAGTAAGGCTGAAGAACAAAAAAAAATTCATAACTGTCGATGTAGACACCCTAACAAATCCAAACAAATTGTTTTAAACCTCTTTGAAGGATACATAAAATCACATTTCCTTTATTATTTTCCAGAACGTTTTCGGAAGAAATAATTATTTCTAACCTTACCTTCACCTGTAGGCTGTGCCAAACAGTTTTTTTTAGCTTAACTTATGATTGATTTTAAAGTATTTAGTTTATTTATAAAGAAAGATATAATGGGGATACAAGAACGTACTAGCTTTACTTACTTCCTGACATGTTTGCAGACATTTCCTAAAGTGTGTTATGGTATTCCAATGGCTGATCAGTTATTTACTTTTTTAGCTAGTTGTTAGGTTAGCTGCTGTGTCATACGTATATAGAAAACATTAAATCTTAGAGAAAACCTGGAGATCCGACAAATATAAGATGAATACTCAAACACACACAAAGAAAATCAAGCCTGGCAGTATTTTGTTCCAATTCCTTGCATATAATTCGTTGTGCTGTCAGTGCATTCAACATTTGCTGATTTTGGCTTGGTTTTCTGTGTGATTGTTTGTTTAAGTATTCATCTTTAGTTTGTCGATTCATCAGACTTTCCCTGCAAACCACTTCCCCCCCCCCCTCCTTGGCGACGCCATTGGGAGTGTGCAAGGGTTTCTTTCGTTATTTCTTAGTAGGATGCATTTAGAAATATGGGTACTGTCGATAATCACCAATGGTACGTCTGCTACAGTTTCCAGATTTCGCCAAAAAAATTATTAGGTATCCCACCAAATTTGTGTGGTGTTGCCAGTGGTTTTAGTCATGCGTGAAAAATACAACAGCTCTTTCTGGAGCCTCCATGACTGTTCTCCGTTGTGCCTGATGCCCGAGTTCTCACAGATTGCGGCACAAAGAGATTAAGTTTCACGGCCATCGTGGCTCTGTTTTGTATAAATACTTAAATTAAAATACAAATGTAAAAGTCTCAAAGTTTCTCATGATTTAAGCCCTAGCCTCACTTGTTACCAACTCCTACACATGCAATTTTTGGCTGTACCAACATTTGACACCTTTATATAATTCGGATTAAAAACTATGTAACTTTCAAGCAAGACCTAGATGATTTAAGAAATAATAAAAATGAAGGTAGCGAAAATAATTGAAACTTAAATCAAATTAATTTTTCATTTTCGGATCAACGCCCACTGTTCGCAGGCGGCCACAGATATCGCTACTGAAAAAAAGTGCCAAAGCTCAAGAACATTTTGAGGTAGTATAATCGATATAAGGTAAAAGTTGCTTGTGCAACCTTACTATTGGTGGCTGGCCAAATGTCGCGGAAAAAAACGATGAATAAGGTTCACAAACGTCGTTTGTAGCTGGAACTTGCGAGCTAGGAATTTCTGAGAAAACTGTATGGTAGATAAATTTGACTCGTGTCACTTATAATTACTGAATGTTGTAACACCGAAAAGAAAAAAAAGTCTATTTGAATTTTGCGATAGCACGCAAGACGAATTGAAATGTTATGATTTCGCAAATAAACTGATATTCTCCGATGAAACAACTTTTTATTCATAAGGACGAGAATACTATGTACTATGTAGGGTAATATAGTTCGCTATAAAACTGTGAAGTAAGAAAGATATTCAGGGATCATGAGTTTATTTGCATTGCCACTAAGAAAATAGTATGTACCAATATTTTTCCCAGCTAAAAAAACAACAAAACGTCGCAATTAGGTGAAAATGATGCAATTGTGGTTAGGTATTTCCAACTGAGTGAGGATCGTATCAATACTGTGATTCAAAATGATGAGGACCCACCCATTGGGCTTTGGATTCGACATTGTGAACTGAAGTATGCCATTGCCTCTGTGAGGCACACGACATTCTCCGGCTGCCATATTATTATTATATTTTTCTTGACATCTACTGTTCTAAAAATCACTTCTTGTTATTCATTGTAATTTTGTTTAGTTGTATCAAGCTCTAGTTCATGAATCACATTGCTGAGAAACCACAATGAACTTAAAGAACGCATTAATGCAACATTACGAACAGTTACCAGTGGAACATTACAAAATAGGTGGAACAAACTCGATCACAGATTACATAATTGTTTCGTTATGAAAGGTTCACAAATCGAACATCTGTAACTTTTAATAATCAATGGGGAATGGTTTTTTAACAGTCACTAAAAAAAACATGTAAGAACGTGTAAGCACAGGGGGGAGTTTATATGGATTTTAAAAGGGTATATCTTGTGAGAAAAGTGCGGTCACTATCATTTAATGTTTAAAATGTATTGCTTTGTTCTCAATGAAGGTGTCTCTTCAAGAAAATGGAATGGATCAAGAAGTTTCAGAACGAGTTGAACAACCTTTATCTGAAGTAACTACAAGTTAGTACATTTGTATTTTCTATACAATGATATCAATTCAGTCACGTATGATTTTATGTAAGTAAACTGCAGTGTTAATTACTGCTAAATTCTTAAACTATGACAAAATGCATGAGTGTGAATCATGTTAGTAGGCTATAAGTCAGTGAGGTCCTCATCGAGTATTATAACGCACCCTATGATGAACTGCACCAACAATAATGATATCTTTTATACGGTTAATAAAAATTAAGCTTCCTAAAGGGATTAGATGGAACAATTATTTGGCCAGCGAGATAATTCGCAACGTCCGTGGATACCAACGATATATTGGTCGAGTATAAAACTTGCTTACTACCTAAAACATGTTCAGACATAATAAATTTATTTTTACAAGTGTTTGCATGGAGCTAAGGGGATGGCATTTTTCGCGAATAGATCTGAACACCTGTTAGACTGCAAGAAGGTATACCCGCGCAAGCTGTTTCTTCCTTGTGATTTGCGGTCGTCTGCAAGAGAAGACGTTGCTTTATTTGACCGGGCCACTCAAGACGCGTTTGCTTCCGTCACTGAATTACTGTCATTGATTGTATTGTAACAATCGACAAAATAAACTCATCCAATCACGACACACAGGCAATGCTATAGTGTTTTAACTTTCAACTAGTCTCTGAATTTTTCGCGAAATATGCATGCCCCTAAGCTTGGCTTATTGTGTACCTAAGTAAAACATGTGTAATTATTTACCCTTAAGATTGTGATGTTACAGATTTATGATAACAACTCTGTATGAAGTTAGGTTAACACAATTCAATCTTCTAAATCAGATATGTTGCCACACGTTTCTATTTACGTGTGCAGAGAATTTGATGTAGAGTATAACTTATCAAAGCTATTATAATTTATTTAAATTTTTGAGCAGAATTTATGGGATACAGAAGTTGTTTAGTTTAAAAAAAAATTTAAATACCTAAACCAGTTTATAATACACGTATCTGCTTGTTATGGTCATTAAAAGAAATTACTCACTCTGAGTAAGATGAACAGCAAGTTGCACGAAGGCACCTTTTAAGATCTCAAATGACCCATTGACGCACCAACATCCAAATATTGGCAAATAAACAATTTCATAAGATTGAACTCAACTAGTAGAATAAAACATTAGTACAAAATAAATTTACTGCCCGCTCGGTTGATATTTCTTTGCGAGTATTTAATATTACTTAGACAATTAATTATTTTCTTTATTTTCCAGTATATTTAAAATTTTGAGGTGATGTTTGAAGAAAGATTACATGAATTCATGACGATAGTGTGACTTTCGAAAAAAAATTTTCCAAATAAATTCGTTATATAGTCTCCATACCCAATACCATGCCAGGAATATATACATAAAATAAAGAGGTGATAAATCTCTGTCCATTTCGTTAATGGGTAAAATCGGACCAGTGAGGAAGAAAGCAACAATAACTTCTAAACTTTTAAGAAATTGGATTTCATTTTAAGTAATTATTCCTTCTTAATATAATACCAAAAAATTTAGTTTCTAAAGTTTTTTTTATAACACCAAACATTAGCTCTATAGGTGAAAAAATAGGGGTTGATGGACTGGAGAATTTATAACTTTTTAGGTCCATTTTCACATCTGTTAAGTTTTATTAACTTTCGTAAATTCATCTAAAAATAATATGAAACAGGTTTTATACAACCACCCCTTACTATAACGAGAGACTTAACTAAGATCGTAAAAACCAAACATGCATGGCTCTTATAAGAAACAATATTGAGGCCATAAAAAATGTTTTAGATATTGTTAAATATTACCATTATCTTTTTTCTGAGATATTTTTGATAGCAGCAACCTTAAGTGCAACATGATAATAAATTGTTTTAATACATAATTATGGAAGTAAATGCGTATTTTATTTTCACAGGAGTTTTCGCTAGCGGCGCAGCACAAAGTTTTCAGAATGCTCCAGATTTCCCTAGAATATTCTTCAAGATTCTATATAGATCCGTGTAACGAAGTATGACATTTAACATCTACCTGAGCGTGCAGCTGAGCCAGAAATAATTTTTAACCAGCAGGGCTAATATTTGCATGTATTGTTAAATAGGCGTATATACATTTCATAACTAGAGACCCGGAAAATTCGCGGGTTCAATGACCTCCAGGATAGAATCCAATGTCCTCTACACACTCGGGCAAATGCCAACTGTTCGTTGGCTGCTGACTTGTGAGTTGTCTCGACTGGGTGGCCTGTTAATCGACACTTCTATGAGTGAGGGTCTCTAATTGACCCTCAGTCCTCCAGATTAACAGTGAACCAATGACAGAAGCAGCACTAAGGTATATCTATTGGAATTTTAGCATAACACGAAATGAACCCGCGCATTTTCCGGGTCTCTATTCATAACATAATATTTCAATGTTTAAAATTTCTATATGTTTATGAATGTACGTGTAAAGAGTTTATAGTACATACAATTTTCTAAGACTAATATTTAAATATAATTTTATACTCGAACGAGTTTCAAAAACTCATAATAGTAGTCGATAATCATGAATATTAGTTATCAGCACCCACTATGCAAATCATGCATCTTCATTTTAATATAAGACACCGTATTTCGAAATAATTAGCTATAGGGAAGTACAATATTAAATTAAAATAATACTCATTTAATTTATTGCTATTGAGAAAAAAGTTGTGTTAATGAAGCGAAATGAATTGGAATGAATAATATAATTGTGTCACTACTCTAATATTAAGCCTAGGCTATATATATGCATATAAACTTTCTCCGCCTAATAAAACAGTGTTTTCTGGGAGTTAATGTTAATATCGCAGTAATAAAAACGCCTTAAAAGAGGTTTGGCCAACAGCCATATTGAGCAAATTTAAATTGTCTCTTTTCAAAAGCTAAAAAATACCTTCAAACGTCAATATGTATACTATAACAATTTAATTTGTTTTAGAATGTATTTTCATGAAATAGAACATGCAAAGTAACAACACACTGACACTAATGCATCAATATTTTTCCAGGGTTGTGCATGATTTGCAACATCGGCGAGCCAACTAACATCATTGTCCCTTGTCACCATCAAGGCTTGTGTGACGAGTGTGTGGCTGAGCTTAGGAGGAGAATGACTTTACCACCTGAAGAAGACGAACTGGGGGCATTGAATATAGAATATTCACTGTGCCCCTACTGCCGTACTCAAATACACGACTTTTTACGAATCCACATTGTGTGAAACTGTAAATAACGTAAATTTTTTTTTTTCGTTTAGATTTAACCACCATTCTGTACATCACTTACCCAAACATAGTATATTTCTTGTAAAGTTCTTAACTGCCGTAAGTGTGTCTTAGGCCAGTTTTTTGATTGATACAACGGTAAATAATTAATTTCAATGGTGTTAAATTATGAGATTATTAAACATTATACAACTTACAAGTTTTAGAATCATTAGAAACTTAGGTATTTGTTTATATAAGTTTCAGAAAACGGCACCTTAAGATAATATAAGCTTCTTCTTAAAATTTGATTTATTTATTGACTTCTACATTTTGCCGACGAAGAAACCAAACCCAGAAATTAACAACAAATAAAAAGCCCATGGAAAAATCCCATCATTTGACAAGATTTATTTCGGAATTCAAAGTTACGTTACTCCAAATACGTTCAAATATGTTTCAATTTACCAACGTCACTTGACACGGTACTGTTCTTTTTATCCCTAGCTGAACGCAGTGAATGAATGCAAACCCGAATTCTGGCATAACATAACGATCTCGACTAATCGAAATTAGTCACTGGTGCGCTGAAAAGAAGCCAGTAGTTGAAGTAAGCATACATCAAAGATATAGTATGAATGGATTATCAATAAACAATTCTGATAGAAAAATCTTGGGTTTGTAATTATGTTTACTAGCCTTTTATTTTGTTAGGCGAATGTTGTTATATTGGAAAATTTTACATTTAAAAAAACCACTACCCAAAGATTTATGACTAATCGAGGTAACTGTTGCAAAAACAGCGTCTGTGGTAGGAATGTCACACACACACACATATATAATATTATTTCTCAGGTAATAATTTGCGAAGCTTGATCCATTATACCCCTATAATCAGCGAGACGCTGAGACACCTTGACCAGCATCCACAATAATATATTATAAGTTTAAAGTGTGAAGAACGACTTCGTTAAAAAACATCCTTTAGTCTTTTAGGTTAAAAGTGATACATGCAGTATATTTTTGTAATAAAATACTTTTTTATCATTTTGCAACATAAAAAGGTTAAACGAGAAAGGAATCCAACACAAAAATTTATTTTTTTATTAAAAAAAAATTTTTTCCGTTTCTTTTCACATGCAGTTTATTAACACTTTTTTAGTTAATTTAATATAAATGGCTGAATGGGCTGCAAACGAGTCGAATTTAAAGTTAAAAAATTTTCAGGGTTGTTCGCGGGCTCGTTACATTCCCGGGCTTCTGTTAGCACAGTTTTATGATTCTAAGTGTCTATCCCGTCTCGGTCAGGAGAGTTGTCACTCGATGGGGTGTATACGCTACTATTATTGCAAACTAACAATTCCCCCCCCCCCTTGTTTTTTTTAACCAAAATACGTGTCATTCACATTCATAGCTGATTATTTTACTTGAAGAAAACTGTAATTTCACTTTCAATATCCAGCAAATTTTATTCATGTAACGTTTACTTAATGATAAACGTGCAAACCAAAAATTGTTACATAATCGAAATGGTGACAATTTAATCATTCAATTCAAGTTCGTCAAATATAGTCTGTCCTGTAATGTGGATTCTATTAATCGGGAGACCTCGGCAAATAGTTTTGTTCAAATACAAACATCTATGATGAAATTTGTCGTACAAGTGTGTATGAATGTATCAGTTGATTATTAAAGAAACTACTTAAAAAACATTTTCAGAAATATTTTGTACTTATAGACACCAATTTTTAAGAAGCCGTTTAAAATGCGTTATATATGATGAATATTTGAGTAAATATATCGCGATTATTAAAACCATTAGTGTCGAAAAACGAATATGTTAACATCCGCAACAAAAAATATGTTAACCCGACATTCTTAGTTTAACATTCGTAACAAACACCATATTTTAATTAAATGTGTAAGTTTATTACATACACTTTAAATGAGCGTATAAACATCTCTGTAACTTAAACTATAGTGGCTAATTTCTGGAACATAAGATGGGAATTTATGGGCTATGCTCCTTGATCAGGTACAAGTTCAGTTCCCGGCTGTTATGAATCAGGCTGAAGCCGTTCCTGGCCCTTTAAACATGAATATGCTTTGTGCGCAACTTTAATTTTACATTAGTTTTAAACCTTATTTTCCATATTCCTATTTGAACTAAATTGTTATTCCCTCTGTTTAAAGAAAAACCATTGCTGAAAAGGAAATTTAGTTAGGAATAGTAAATAACTTAGATAATTTCTGTGGAGTTTTTTTTTGCAACGGTTATGTATTTAAGATTTACGGTTTTCATGAACTAGCAAAAGAGTTCCTGGTCCATGCATCGGTAGCATTGATGTCGCAATTCCCACGTGTAATCGCATTTGTGCATGTATTAACGAATTTGGTTTTGCTTTAAAAATGTCAGTGTTTTTTACTATGGTTATATTTTGTTATGATGAAAAATCTTTTTAGAATAGTTACAAAATTTTTATCAAAATGGAAGTGTTTTGTGTTAAAAATGTATATAAAGAATAATATTGGGTTTTTGCAGTCAATCGTGTGCATAGTGTGGTATACAAACATATTTCGTGGTTAAGGTTATTAAAAGAGTCCATCAAATGAAAAAAATCTTTTTTTTGTGAAAATTTGTTGTTTTGGTTCAATGGGTAGCTTCTGTTTGTGTTCATAGCTAATTACTGACTGATATTTTGTTTATTTGTGTTTAAATATTAATATTTTCTTCTATAATATAATTATATTCTATGCTAATGTGTGTATTTATTTTGTAATTTTTTTAAATATAAAAAGAAAAATTTACTTATATATGTTACTTTGTCTTGTTTTTTAAACTGTAGAATATATAAATATTTAAATAATTTGTTTTTTACTATACCAATTTTTTTTATTTAGGTTGTGTTTAAATGCATCATACAATAATTGTAATAAATCTATTTCAACACTAATGTTTTATGCTTAACTCTTTGACGCCAAACTGGTGATTTGTAAGTTACATCATAAGGTTTTTTTTTAGAAAAACTTCAAATATTATGCGTTTTAATAAATAAAAATCTAAATTAAAAATGTATTTTGGAAAAAATTATTTAATCCCGCCCTTTGATTAATTTTTGTGACCAGCCGCTACGAGTGCTATTTGAGTGTTTTAAACACCGTAGTTGCAAATCCATAGATTAGTTTTGTCTTAAATTTCATATTACCACATTTTATAAATAAAAAAGTTTTTCTGATTGGTTATAAAAAAGAGGATCTATTATTTATATATAGCCTTTCTGTCAAGACGCATGGCTACGTTTCCCTATACGTTTAAATAGCTATCTGTTAATAATTATAGCTACTCTCGTAATCTTACGGAAAATGATGTAGGCCTATGATGTGAATAAGGTTGTTTCGAAATTAAATTTTAACAGTCATATTTGAATGTTAATTTGGTAAGCGTATTCACGTGGCCTCTGTTCTTGCAGTACCACTTCTTATTGAGTTCTGCTATGTGCGCCTTGTCCGGAACACTAACAGAAGGGATGGGGAATATTTAATTTTGTCTCATGTAGCGGTCGCGACTGTATCTGTAAGTCGCAAGGCCAGGCCACAACCCGCGATAGCGAAAATACCACGTCACGTCACGTCACTAGAGCAACACTAGAGCAACAGCATGTCGTGGGCCGCATGTACCCGCAGCAAGTCGTCGTCTGTGGAGCAGCAACTCGCGACACGCCCAGCGCTGCTTGTCCAGCGTCACACTAGTACTTCCTCAGCGCGACGCGCGACACGAGCGTGGCCAGTTACTTTTCGAAATAACATGTGAATTCAACCTAAATGATATCGCCTATCGCGAAATAACGAACAAAGCAAGAAATCACTATTTCATCGCACCGAAGTAGGGCACTGCCCAGTTTCTGTATGTTCAACATTACTATATAAATGTGCAAAATATATTTTTAAAGTTTCCATTAAAAATATATATTTTTAAAAAATGTCTGGAATATAAAGAAATTTTTCTTAATTTCAGAAAATAACTTCTATAAAATGAAGGCAATGAAATATAAGCTATTTTGGTTTCTCTGAGATTACATCAATTCAAAGTTTGTTTAAATTAATGTCATACTATAAATATTAATAAAACTTTAAAACGAGATTAAAATAACTTAATAAACTAGTATTTCATTAAAAACCAAACAAAATCATTGTTCTTCCAGTTCCATGCACGAAAACCCGTAAATAAATAATATTTGCGTTAAAAATATCACATCCTCATACATTACAGATTTGGTCATGCGACTTTGCCGCCACTAACTACCAGTGTACTTCGAATACATATTTCATTTTGCCCGTAATAACAATAAGCCTTCATAGTTGAACCGTCGCCCGGCGAAATGCAACTACCGATCCCTTATGATGCCTTATCTTTATGGCATTACGTCATTACGTAAGACGCCTTAATGCGGCCGTCATAATTTAATACTGTTACGACTCGCTGTGGGACATAAAGGGTTCGTAAGGATAGCCCAATTAATTTTCCACTATCTTTATTTAAAAACTGCTCTTTACACTCTTATTTACATTCTTTTTTGTGCTGGTATCGGGATGTAGACTGCTATCAAATTATAAAATGACAATATAATAAGGGACTCCGAAACATAAATTTCAATTTCAAGTACGTCGTAGGTTGTGTTAAAATCTTGGACCCCTCTCGACATAAATATGATGCGTTGCTAATTAAGGCCACAGACAATACAGAGTATTCTCAAGAAAACTATTAGTTAATTCATTGGCAAATAACCCCTTCTTCCACTCTCCAACTTGCTTTTGGCAATGAATCAGTCATTCAGTATTATCTGAAGTCGAATAAATGTTTGGGTGCAAGCACTATTACTTAAAATGGTTGTCCCAATCACATCATACAGTGGTTACTTTTAGAATGAAGTAAATAGAAAAAGCAAAACGTCCGTAGTAGGTAAGTTACAACATTTTTCCTATGGCAATGGTAACTTAAAAGTCTGTTGATAAAATACACTACAATCTTAGGTGATGGAAGAGAAATACCACGAGAGGTAGAGAGAAAGAGAGAGAGAGAGTTAAATGTGTGATTCAGACGTAACACTGACAGAGTGGATATCTGGACAGCCAACAGAGAGCCGCATTTTTGGCCGCACGAGTCACGCTGAAATTTGAACTCAGTTAAAACTTCTGTGTAGCGAAAGAGCAGAAAACACCATTTTGCCTAAATTTCTACAAATCCAAGCTAAAAATAAACACGTAAACGGGAAAACAGCCTTCCATAATTATATCAGCTATTTGTAAAAAGAGTAGGTAGTAAATTACTAACCAGTAACGCATCCAAAAATATGTAGGTGTATTTTAAACGAAAATTGTTGGTTTTTTAATGTAGTTTGAGAATATGGAAATACGTTGTGCAAACCACAAATTAATTAAAGTTAAAAAGACAAAACATATAAAAATACTGCACAAATTTAAACATAACAACTCATACAATTTCTTTATTATCACACTTCAACTAATGGGAATTATTCAGAAATGCACTAACTTACGCGTGACGTGTGACCTCTAACGAGGTAGAGTTGGTAGGACTCTGTTAAGGTTAGTTCTACTCGTAGTAGAATTAACCTTAACTCTGGTTCAAATTCATTTTATCAATCTTGATTTTTTTACCAAATTTTTTCCCCAAAGAACACAGCGCAATTGTCTAATGAACTCGCTGTCACGTTGTAACCGGCTGTCTGGCTAAACTTTTTCTGCATCCCCAATGAACAATGCTTGTGCAATATTATTCAGAAAATAAAAAGGAAAATTGCAGCTTAACTTGTACTTTTATGTAAAGGGAAAATTTAATTTCTTTGTTCCTGATCTAGCCCAAAAATGTGCAACGATTTTTAACAAATATGTTTACGAGATTTATTAACTATAAACCCATTTTCTGAACATTAACATTTCTATTTTCTCTATAAAAACTATATTCAACTCAAAGTTTTGACGTGTATTTTACATACATATTGTAGGTATATTCCCCAACACTATTGTTAGTTTAAAGAGAAGAAAGCCTTATTACGCAACAACAGCATTATATGAGAAATTAAAATTTTAAATCAATAACATTTTTATTATTTGGCTCAGAGTTCCGTAAACAGCGACGGCAATAGCAGTAACGGAAAAATTATATTTTAAAAACTCGTTTTAAATTTATATTTTTTAAAAGAAGTGTATTTAGTCCAATGTTAAATCATTTTATTTATTATAAATATACAAACAAAAAAATAATATTTTTATGGACACTTATATAACGTATTCATTAAAAACCTGAATAAACTCAATACATCGTTCTAATGTGGCTGGAAAACCATTTCCTGATGTCCATTCAGCGATATGTAGAACTGACAGCACTACCTATACTTTGAGATGTGAACTAAAAGAAAATGTTTATGTAGCCAAAAGAGTGCAGCACTGAATGCAGGCAGTGTAAACAAAATATTTCTCACTACAGACTTTTCAAAATATTTATGCCTTTTCATACAAAATTCTAAGTGACATGATTCGGTGTTGTGTGTTTCTACGTTACGTGTTTCTAAGTTATGACAGTTCTAAGTTGTGTGTTTCTAAGTTGTGATAGTTCTAAGTTATGACTTTCTACGTTACGACATTTCTAAGTTGTGTGGTTCGGCGTTACGTGTTTCTAAGTTACGTGTTTCTAGGTTATGACAGTTCTAAGTTGTGTGTTTCTAAGTTGTGATAGTTCTAGGTTATGACTTTCTACGTTATGAATTTTCTAAGCTGTGTGGTTCGGCGTTACGAGTTTCTAAGTTACGTGTTTCTAAGTTATGATAGTTCTAAGTTGTGTGGTTCGGCGTTGTGTGTTTCTACGTTACGTGTTTCTAAGTTATGACAGTTCTAAGTTGTGTGGTTCGGCGTTGCGTGTTTCTACGTTACGTGTTTCTAAGTTATGACAGTTCTAAGTTGTGTGTTTCTAAGTTGTGATAGTTCTAAGTTATGACTTTCTACGTTATGACGTTTCTAAATTGTGTGGTTCGGCGTTGTATGTTTCTAAGTTACGTGTTTCTAAGTTATGACAGTTCTAAGTTGTGTGTTTCTAAGTTGTGATCGTTCTAAGTTATGACTTTCTACGTTATGACGTTTCTAAGCTGTGTGGTTCGGCGTTGTGTGTTTCTACGTTATGAGTTTCTAAGTTATGACAGTTCTAAGTTGTGTGTTTCTACATTACGTGGATTGTTACGAGTTTTCTTAGTTATACATGTTCTACGTTGTGACTTTCTACGTTATGTGTGGTTCCCGAGCGGAAGGGGGAGGGAGGTAGCGAGGACACTTGTAATCCGGCCGGGCACGCGGCATGCGTGACGTCAGCGCCCGTGCTGGGCCGCAGCCAGACTCGCTGGAAGGCCCGCTCAGGTGCCTGGCACGTGTCGCGGCCTTGGTGCAAATATTATATTTATCTCATGATTTTTATCTAAAACTTTTTGTCTAAAATATTTTTTTACTAGACGAACTATTGCTGCAAGGAGTGGTGTAGAATTTACTAAAATAGTGTCTAATAACAGTATTATTGTAGTTCTAACCATTTAGACAGAATAAATGAATTAATGCTATCCCCAATTATTATTTCACAGTAGAAACTATTTGTAACAATCATTACTATTAAAAACTTGGCATCCCATAAAAGTATGTGCAATGCTGGAAAAAACCAAACTTCTTAAAAGTAATTTTTACTAAAAAAATAATATTAACAAAATCCATTGAAACCAAGATGGCGTCTTTCAATAACATTTCCTTAGAAATAAAAAATAGAAATTATCATATCATTGTCTTGATGAAATACATCAGGAAAATGTACTTCGACAGTTCAAATTTCTAATCTTACATTACAAAGTTGTGTCTGAAACTTTTACGCTCCATGGCGTGTATCTGTTAACAAAGTACACCGAAACAAGGCAGAGATCATGCATTGGAACGGGAGTAAATGCCCATTCAAATGCACACTGCAATCTAAGGGTGAGATGCACTTTAGTACTTGAGAAGTGTGAAGGCAACTCACACGATCAGTCGGAACTGCCGGTGTGAGCAAGGACGCTCTATTGATCAGTCGGAACTGTTGGACTGGCGAACTGATGGCTTCCATCATATCTGTCTGTGGGCTCGAGAGTCCTCAGTCCGAACTGTCGTGTGTGGATAGGAACAGTGTCTCGCCAGTCCAAACTACCAGTCCAAACAATCAGTTCATCAGTCCATCTGCTGAGTGTCATGACAGGCATATTTTTTGAACTTTTTTTTTTTTTGCAACTGCAGCTTGCAAAGATCTTCCATATTCTACGATGAAAAGATACATGCAACAGCAACACCAAGACTTATCGACTTAGGGGCATGCATTTTTCGCGAAAACATCTGAACACTTATTAGACTGCAACAAGGTATACCCGTACCTGTGGTTTCTTCCTTGTGATTGGCGGCCGTCTGCGAGAGAAGTCGTTGCCTTATTTTACCGAGCCACTCAGGACGCGTTTGCTTCCGCACTGGATTATCGTGATTGGTGTTGTTACGAAATACGTGTACCTGAAAGAAACTCACCCAATCACGAAACACAGACGATGCTACAGTGTTTTAACTTTCAGCTAGTCTCGAAATCTTTTCGCGAAATCTGCATGCCCCTACGATGATCGTGTATGGGGAGAGGCTTCAGTTCAGTCCAAACTGTCAGTTCGGACTGTTCGATCCGAGCTGAGCACCTGGACTGATCGTGCGTGCAGAGCGCCTCAGTTCGGACTGAGCAGTTTGAGCTGAGACCTGGACTGATGGTGGGATCGAGACAAGTCGCCTGACACAGACCCTGTCTCACAGCCGAGTGTCCGCTGGCGCGGATCTGGTCTTCTCGCGGGATGAGTTGCGGTCCTCGTGGGTCGTTAGCGGCGCGGAAGTGCTGGTGGAGGGGGAGGTCAGCTTCCCCGGGGGCGGCAAGTTCTCGGCTTCTCCCCCGGCGTAGGAGCCCATCACCCTCGGAAGTCGCCGAACTGAATTACCGCGCCAGTTAACTGCAAGGAGTTCCACCGTCCGCCTCTAGGGACAGCTGCGATGCTTCGTCTCGTTTTACAGGTGTCTTTCTTTGTTATTTGGAGCACTTGGAACCCTCTCCCACTCCCCCGCACCATTGCATGACTCTTCAGAATCCCTGAAAATTTACGAGCAAGATATTAAAAAAAAATACTTTAAAGATCAAGATCAGTTTTACGTTTAATTTTTTTTAAATTAGCATTAAATTACTAAACGGTACCTATAAAGCAACTTGGTGCAATATCAGTTATTAGAGTTAACTTATTACTATTTGAATTGCGTCCTGGTATGTTGGACTCAGTCTTTTCTTTACAGCAAGATTTTTGTTAGAACAAAATTGGGCTGATGTTTTCAAAATCACTATATTGTCATATATTTTGTATCTTGGCATAATTTAGTTGCCAGCAAGGAAAAGTGAGGCGTCATGGCGATCTGGCGCCCGGTATTTGTCGAGCCCGTGTCGCATTGCACATGTACTTACGAGGGGAGAGAACGACTTGGAACTCGGTGCATTATTAGTGGGGTGTTCGCCTTTTAAAATATTAAATTGCACTAACCAGTCATTTGCGAGAAAAAAAAGCCTTTGATAGTTTAAGCACAGTTACACACTAGTTATGTTTCATTCTGACCTAGGCACATAGGGGTATTTCTTAAATTTAGCTGTCCAAAAGTCGAATTCTCAGAATTGCACTCAGGTAAAAAAAAAACGGTTCCTTGAAAAGCTAGGTAGTTGTGCGACCTAACCACATTGTTTTCATTTCACCCACCCCATTTAACAGATGGTAGTGTCAGTCGGAACTCAGGCATTGCTCGCAGTGGTTGTGTATACTCCATGTTCGTGCTTTAAAACTCAATATTTAAATATTTATTATTTTTGTTCTATTGTGAAAAGATGAATTCTGGTTATGGATTCTGAAACTCCTGGTACGTAACTTTGTTTTTTTTTTTAGTTCAAATATTA
The DNA here is from genome assembly GCF_032445375.1 of Bacillus rossius redtenbacheri. NCBI lineage: Eukaryota > Metazoa > Arthropoda > Insecta > Phasmatodea > Bacillidae > Bacillus > Bacillus rossius. The sequence continues at coordinate 4,079,772 of NW_026962012.1, read as the reverse complement.
TAATTTTATACACCACTTTTTTTTTCTTTTTGACTTTTAAAAAAGGCTTTTAAATTCAGTTATTTCTATCCAAATTAGTAGTTTTGGGAGCCTTTTTGTTTTACTGCCAGGCATTTCCCTGTTATGATGCTTATATATTCTCAAAATATAGTAGTTATACTTTTAAAAAATTTATATATTGGTTCCAACTAATTCCTACTCCTCCATGTAGAGTGATTTCAAATTTATAATATGAAAATGTGAAAAAATCATGCTTCCCATACATTTTATTTCTATTATTTCAGGACCTTCTGGAAATATTTTGATGACTCGTAAGGCAATATTTGACCTGATGAGATCACAAAATCATCTCGATTTTAATGTTCAATTAGAATACATCGAAAATTACTTGGTTTCACATAAAACTTATACCGAAGAACAGGTTACGGAAATAAAGCGTAATTTATCAAGATTGAGATCAGAAATGAATAATCGCCGGGTAACAGCAAAATACAGAAGTGATTTATTTGTGAAAAACAATGAAAAGTGGTTGAGTGGAGTGTTTAAATTACCTGTATTAGTGGCAAGAAGAAGACCGGGTAGACCAACATAATCCTTTCAAGCCATTAGTGAGCGAAGCAAAATACGCAAGACTGAGGGTAGGCCTATACGTTTGTCTGATAGCCCTAAGAAAATTATCTATGCAGCTGAAATGGAATTGAGAGCCCAAGGAAATATATGTGCGTCAAATATACTGAAAGAGATTTCAGAAAGTAAGGATCGTGCTAAGGAGTACAGGAATTCAATTGAGTGTGACAAGGCACATGCCAAGCAAGTTTGTCCGGAGGAAGCACTAGCAATGTTTGTAGGTGCTGATTTGTCAAGGACGCAATATGACAGAATCAGACAAACAACAGGAAATCTTCCCTGCTACTCAGTTTTTCAGCAATATAAAAAACATTGTTATCCTTCCGATGAATCTTTCAACATAACTGAAACCTGTGCCGAAGTGAATTTACAAGGTGTCGTGAACCACACAGCCGAAAGATTACTTTTACATTTAGAAGAAGTTTTGAAAACCCTTAACGATAGTGAAAATACTTTCCGAATGATTTGTAAATGGGAGTGTGATGGCTCACAACAGGCTCAGTTCAAACAAAAGTTTGAAAATGATAGCGGATGCTGCTCACACATTTTACAAAGTTCTTTTGTGCCTCTGAGTATAATAAATGGAACGGAAAATAAAATATTGCGGCAGAACGCAACTCCATCTTCACCGCGCTACTGTAGACCTATCCGTATACGCTTTGTAAAGGAGACAGTTGACATAACGAAGGAAGAAATCAGTTGTGTGGAAATTGCGGCAAATAAATTGGAACCACAGTAACAATTGGTGGAAGACCATATATTGTAGAAAACAAGATGATGCTAACACTGATAGACTCAAAAGTGTGCAATGCGGTAACATGCACAAAATCTACAATTAGATGTTATATATGTGGAGCTACATCTAAAAATTTCAACGATTTGAATAAACAAGTGAGATTAATGTAGATTCGTTGAAATTCGGTTTGTCTATTTTACACGCCAGGATTCGGCTATTTTAAAGCTTACTGCATACTGCTTACAAACTTGGCGTGCAATATTTACCCGCTAAATCTGAAGCAGACAAACTTTTAAAAGAACAAAGAAAGAATTCAAGAAGAATTTAAAAGCAAGCTAGGTCTCCGCGTAGATTTTCTCAAAGCTGGATTCGGGAACACTAATGACGGAAATACAAGTCGACGATTTTTTGAAGACCCTGATTTGGCAGCTGAAATAACAGGCTTGGATGTTACTTTTATTCAAAGAATAAAAGTGATTCTTGAATGCATTTCAAGCGGGTACAAAATAGATGTGAAAAAATTTCAGAAATTTACTAGAGAGACTGCAGAACTTTATGTTGAACTGTACGTTAGGCATAACATGACGCCTACCATACATAAAATATTGATACATGGTTCTATAATAATAGAGAATGCCCTTTTGCCTATAGGAAAATTATCTGAAGAGGCAGCAGAAGCCAGAAATAAGCATTTCCGTTCATACAGGCAAAATTTCGCAAGGAAATTTAATAGAGTAGACAGTAATACAGATATTTTAAATAGGTAGTTGTTAACATCTGATCCCCTGCTTGCATCAAGGCGAACAATGATCAAGAAAAAACGAAATTATTTTATGAAGGAAACATTGGAAATCTTGTTATGTGAAGAAAGTTAAGGCTTTTTCCATTAAATATTTATATTTTTAGTTTTAAATTATGTTTTTTTTTTAATTTAGTTAGATATGTATATATTTGACCACTGTAATGATTAGCCTGTATACATTTTACTTACAAAATTATAATTTTCTTTTGCCATTTGTTTTCGCTTTTGCCCTTTGCTACATTGCATTGCTGGAAATTAGAAGTGAAGATACTTTTGCGTACAAGTTTTTATGAATTACAGATTATTTTCCAAACGTTTAAGAGCGATAAATAATTTTGTCCCGCTAGATTAGTCCAATACCCCTATGTGCTACGGTGCAGCCACTTAAGCGTCCGCCTCCGTAGCGTAGTCGACAATACACCGGGCTACGGCGCCGAGGCTCTGGGTTCGATTCCTGGGTAAGAAATGGATGAAATTAATATAGTCCTTATAAACCAACAATCGGAACTACAAATTCACAATGGCACGGGGTGACATAAAAATACTACATTAAGGAAGGGGGAGATGATTGAAACACTGGTGACTGTCAGAAACTTGCTGGTATGCCACCCATATTTAAAAAAAGAAAATGTAGCGTACTTGCTTGACGCCCAGACATTCGGGTTTCGATTCTTGCTGACAGTCACATTTTTTTAATAAGTTAAAACATTTTAATAAATCTAATGTTAAATATATTATTAATGTTAATATAAATAATTATATTTATTTAAATTGTGTGTATTTATTAAATATTATTTTATATTTAAATCAATCTTTCAAATATAAAATAATAATTTGCATAATAATAGTTATAAATAGTGCTTTCAATAATTAAAAAAGTTATATTTTTATTAGAAAATTCTATTAATATATTCTGTTTTACACACAAGAACCTGAATGATTATTACCATAAAAAATTGGAAACAAATTTTTTTTGCACCTTGCAAAATTATTTTAAAGATGATTGTTTACATGAACAATAGATATGTTGGGAAATATACTTCATTCATTCAAGAATAAACTAGCACATTTGTTATGAGTTCGCAGAGAAATAAGAATGATAAAAGTTTAGAAAAATTATACGCAATATTAGGGTAGCAAAGAAGTTAGCCCATTATCCTTTTCAATAGGAATCATGGAAACTGATACAAAAGCAAGTGCTCAGATCAGATCCAAACCGGTTTGAACCAAATATTTTGTATCTGTTTGAATGTAATATTTTAAAAATAATAATACAGCCACGGTTACATAATCTTGTAACAACTTTCGTTTGTATAGCTGAACTTACTCTCTTATAACTCTAGCTAAATGTTTTACAATTTTTTTTAACGATTTACAATGTTATGATTCGATGGGAACAAAGTTATTTTGCCAGATCTTGTTAGTTACAAGTGTAAGTACCAACTATACTTGTTGCACAACTGAAACCATTATATTGTTGAACTGGTAGAACTAGAAACTAACGGGAATTTTGCTAGTCTTTAATCATTGCGTAGGGAGAACCAATCAAGGGAAACTAAGAAATAAATGGCAACTGCATTTGATGAAAAACTGTATATCCTTGGGTGTTCGAGTCTTTTAGTGTTCGCCTGTGTTGTGTAACATCTATCTTCGGAAACGAGAAAATTCGTGTGTTCTCGTGGTGCAAAAACACATCATATGATACTCTGACATGAAATTTAACGTAGAATGCTTTAAAATAATGCCGAGCGTAATGTTTACAGCTACATTTCTGGACGCGAATCACGTGTAGTTTCTGCACCCACCGCTTGAGTTCACTGCCAGAGCATCTACACGACTATAGAATCATTTGATTAGCAGACCGACATTTTAAACTATATAATGAAACGGCTCCGATACAAGTGAAAAGACTTTAAAAAAATACTAGGCCTAATCTCTGACATTGAAATTTATTAAAATACTGCCCATATTGTTAAAATTCATTAAACAATTAATGCTATAAAGTTTATCTTTGGCTTTGTGATTTTAGGCTCGTGTCATCCGCTACACATGGGAGCATGAGGTTGTTACATATTTCCGATCCTTAACTTCCGTCGCATTCATGAAATTACTCCCAGCAAAGTCTTGTACTGAGAGCTAAGTTACTCATCAAAAGTGTTATATTGAAATAAGGATAGCGTAACAGTAGTATAGGGATGTATGTCTGGCGCCAGGCTGCTAGCTGTGGATTGATGATTGTTTACATTGTTCCTCCGAGCGCAAATTCTCGTGTGGTGTTGGTGTCCGCAATCTTGGATGATCTCGACACTTGACCTTGGCCTTTTACCTATGAATTTTACCTTAACTTTTGACCTTGAATTTTGCCATCTTGATATCGAGCGCCCCAATCCCTGATTATTGCATTTTTTTTGTAATGGTCGTCATCTTTAATTGTGACATCATGTCCGTCATATTGTTTTCGTCTGCTGAAGGCCGCCATATTGAATGACGACACATCCGCTAATTAATTTTTTTTATCCTGTTCTGCTGGAAGCCGCCATCATGGATACCGACACAAGTACGTAGCACTGGTGACAGTCACTTCAGGGGCAAGTCCCTTCTCTCGTTGTGGGACGTGAAGCTACCCCAACACTTCTTGTATAACTTAAATAATTTATTACGTAGGGTGCTTCTACCATTATATATATTCGAACCCAAAAGCAGTGAAACAGGGATACGTTAGTTTTTATAGTAGTAAATCCTATATCAAGCAAATTAAGATGGAGGTAAGAAAATGAACATGAATAATGTACATTATATGCTTTGAAACTTTTTTTTACCTTAACCATTTTTGTTAATATTCGATCGAAAAAAGGAGAAAAGTCTGTATTTTGTTTATTATAGAAATCGTATCTTTGTAGCGAATCAGGTGGGATGTAAGTTATGCGGTATAATTTATGAACATGTAAAATCTACCACCGTTTTTCGACTTGCTATAAGTCTACTTCTAAAGGAGTGAAAGGTTTTAAATATGGTTTTTGGTGTCCTATCCGTTGCCGATCTGTTTTCCAAATTCCACGCAAGCGTAGAGTTCACTTTATCGTTGATTTAGTCCAGATGGCGGATCCGTGTCTAGCGCCATTAACTCGCATATAGTCACTTCTGTGATCACCAATCGTGGTGGTGTGCCAAATGAAACTTTATGATAGCGAAAATATCCTGGAATACATTTTGTGCACTTTACTTTTATGGTCATAACAAGGAACAACCGCTACATAAAAAATTACTTGAGAAAATTAGACAGTTGGTTCTTTCTATTTTTTTGCGATGGTACTGCTATCTCTAGTATTTTCACTGTAACAGTTATATTTATATGGCTGCGAAATGTCGGATGAAATGTGTTGAAACCAGTTTCTAGCCTCGCGCAGAGCAACGTTTATTAAAACCGTTGCTGATTATTTTTTTTTTCCTTACTGGGATTCGGTTTGGACACGTTCTGGAATACTGCCCGAGAGTTATAGGTTACGGTTGTGTCCCAACAAGGCAGTGGTTACTCGCTACCTTGCCCAAAAGTCTGGAAATACTTTTTTTTTTTTTTTAAAAAAAAAGATTTCGAGTTTCAGATTTGAGACGAGTTACACGACACAGACTATACCGTAATGGGAAGCCTAAGATGTACATCAAGTTCTGTCCCTGCCCGAACACGCAACCTCGGGTGGGTGTGTGTGTGTGGGTGTGTCTATATATATATATATATATATATATATATATATATATGTGTGTGTGTGTGTGTGTGTGTGTAGAGTGGTAAATATAATTGATCTAAGTGCCAAAATTTACGAAAATGAGTTTCATACAGCAAAATAATCTACGTGCCCGCGCCAATGTACTGCTATTGTATTTAAGTGCCAGTCGTGTTTCAAATAGTTTTTACGAGCGACAACGGATGGCACAACCTGTATGTCCGCGGGCCCTTGCAGCGCTAATTGATCTAAGTGCCACAAGCTGGAAGAACGTAGACACACTATGTTCTTTTTATGTGACGAGTATGAACGCTCAGAATGGAGGAGAAAACTGAAGTTTCAAACATTATAAATCGCCTGCTTTTAGTGGTGATGAAAGGAAGTCATACAGGTGCACATACGCAGGAAACAGGCAAATGTGTGTGATGAAGTACGCCAGGCCAAAATCGATCTTGAACTACATCACAGGAAAGCAGAACAGGCTTTCAAGACTATGAAAGATGATAGATAGTACACGCAGAGCTTTACCAGACAGTGATACATGCACAATCACAATGGATTTGCAAAAGGTTTTTCCACTCCCAAAGCTGATACATACCAGCATGTACTACAGTCGCCAACTATCCTGCTACAACTTCGAAATTCACATAAATGATACTTCAGATGCAATAATGTGCGTGTGGCACGAAGGGCAATCTGGCCGAGGTGGGAACCAGATGGCATCGTGTCTGTTGCAAGCTATAAATTCTGGACTATTTGCTTCATATAAACGGCAGCTTTGCATTTGGAGTGACAACTGCGCAGGGCAGATCAAAAACAGAATGCTGCTTTTTGTGTACATTTTTCTCGTTGCTTCAGGTTTTTTCGACAGCATTGAACACAAATTCCTCCTTTCTGGCCACAGTTTCTCTTCCTCGGATAGAGACTTTGCTATCATTGAGAAGCGTGCAAAGCATTGCAAAATGCAGACTGTTGAACATGTTAAAAGTGTTATTACTTCAGCGAGACCTTCCAGACCGTTCCAGGTACTGGATATGACTGACAGGTTTTTAAACTTCGATAAAGCTTCATCAAGCTATATTGATGCCTCAAAGCTAGGCATTACTCAAGTTTCGTGCCTTAAAGTGACCAAAGATAATCCTGGTTTAGTAATGTACAAGAGGAACAGCTTCAGTGACATGCTGGAATGGGAGACATGCAGAGTGCTGAAGAAAGGAATCACTGTGGGTAACATTGTGTCAGCGCAAATTGAGGGGTTACCTAATGTTAATCCACTGACTGATAACAAAAAGAACGATCTTCGTGCAATGTTGGAATTTATTGACGAAGAAAACCGGCAGTTTTACCTACAAATTTTAAGTGCCTAACTTTCGACGTCCCTCTGGACATAGTGCATTTAGAAGTACACTTCTACTGGCACATAGATCATTTCCAAAAGTACCATGTTTGCAAATTTTTCTTTAAGTTTTGTGTTCAATAAAAGTAAATAATTTCTTGTCATGCACTTATACACATGTTATGTAACATTTTTATTCTTAAATATAAATGATTTTCACATTATCTTCAATAATATTAATATTTTTTCCCCTTTATTCAAAAACATACTTTTGGCACTTAGATCAGTTAGCTTTTCTACTCTACACACACATATATATATATATATATATATTTTTTTTTTTCTCTGTTTATTTTAATGTAGCTATACTAACCTAACTAACCGTCCATAGTGTTTTAAAGTGTTTTAATGTAGCTAACCTAACCGACCACTTTTAATATTTGAATTCATTTTTCCTGCGCAAAAATAAAACAAATCCCAGAGGTTGGCCGAAGGTGAATATTCGGGCGTGTTCGGGCAGGGACAGAACTTGATGGACATCTAAGGCTTCTCATACCGTACATACCGTAATGGCTAGTGCCGCGAAGGTTGCACGACTTGCGTAAGGTTGAGGAGGGGAGTGGTGGGGGGTCAGAGAGGTGAAACTCGGTAACGAGGACCTGAGGAACTGGCCGAGTTTCGGTGGAATAGGGGAAAGGGCGGGTTGGAGAGGGGAAACTTGGCTAGCGGGTAGCCAGACGTCCCCCAGCCAGCACGCGCCCTGTCCAACACTATATCGGGTATTGATTCCGCCTCGTCAGCCGCGAGCTGCGCTACGGACCGGTCCGCAAACATCCGCCCTCGCACCGCCACGGCGACACCCGGGCCGCGCGGGGGAAATTAATTACCCCGCTCGACTGTGCAATCAACCATACATAATATATATGTTGTTTGCTTTGGCATTCGTTGCTTTTAAAAATCATGGTAGCTACTGCGCAGCAAGGAACTTGTTTTTCTCGTTTTACGAAGTAAATGTTTTGTAAACAAGTTGGCATAGCATTGTATTGAAATACTACAAGCTGTTTGATGTCGTACAGTTTTTGCTTGTTTAGACAAACAATAAGAAACACACATACACCTACACACACACACAGTCATACATATATACACTAATTATATTAATGCGAAAGTTTGTTTGTTGGTGTGTTGATTTGTTCTTTCACGCAGCTACGGAGTAACGTATCGACATGATTTGTTTTTGCACAGAGATAATTTTGTGGGCCGGAGAGTGACATAGAATAATTTTTATCCTGAAAAAACAAAAGGACATGGTTCCTGTGGGATGGATCTGGAGCGTAATTCTGTAATTACCTCTTCAGGTCGAAATGGCTGAACCAAGTTCAATACAAACATTTGGTGTTTTTTTATGTCCGCCACACGGTCATATAGTAAGGTCTGGAAACTTCTTATCCTTCTCTTTAGCGAGAATCGTACACTTCACGGTCTTACATATAATTCTGGGAACTCGCCTTCATTCTCTGTCCGCTAAGTGAAGCTCGCGGCGGCCTGCGAACTAACGGCGCTAGTAGTAGTGGAACCCATTATTAACTTGTGTTAAATGGTAGTTTCGTTTGAAAGTGGGCATTTTTTTTAACTCCGTTTCTTTTAAACTGCGGTTAGAGTTAAGTATTTTTAATTTATTCGAACATTTTGTAGGGGTTAAAATGCATACCAATAAATTGTAACTTTGCAGCAGTTGTCAGTTGAAAGTTGAAGTGTTGAGAAAGTAGATCCCAAAAAAACTGGGATCTCACATGAGAAAGCATGTTTTAAATGTGAATTGCGTATTTAATTTTTTTAATATATTCGTTTGCTGTACATGTTTATCTTCAAGCTAGTGTATTTCTTTCAAATGTGATTTCTGATAACCCTTAATTCTTTTTAATATAAGTAAACAGAAGTTCGTTTTGTTTTGTCATAACCTAAATACCAACATATACTGCTGTTAATTTTAGCCTTTACATTCAAGGGCTTCGTTTGCATATGATAAAATATTTATGCATTATAATTAATTGGAAATTTTTTCTTCCTTCTTTGAATTAATGCTATTTTTGTATTTGCATGTACACAAATTAGCATTTTACACGTATGCTTACAGCTCACGCCGCTAGGAGCGCTGTAATAGCACTTCTCTTGCTTCGCCCGTGTTAACAGGCCTGTGTTTCCATTATTGTCTTTTACAATGTTTGCCACAGTTAACAGGGATTAAAATCCACAACCACAATACGAATTGTCCCAAAGTTTAAAAGGTTAGGTTAGGTTCGGTCACTGTAATAAAGAATATTTTCTTTATTTATTTAGGGTAGGTTAGGTTACGTTAGGTTTTCGTAACTAAAATTAAATGTTGGTTCGGTTAAGTTAGCGTTTTTAAAAATACTCTATTACTGTAAAATATACATGTTCCTAGAATTTGGAGTTTTATTTTCACGAGTCATCGGAAAACTCCGGACAACTTCGGAACTGTTCGGGTGTGGCTCTCCCCCCTGTGAACTGTATGCTTCCCTTGATTCAAGCTGTACATTCTGTGCAGCATGTACCACGTCTTACAAATCAAGCATGTAATTATCCATGATTCTTACGTTGATACTGAAAACGTGCGTGGAATCAGGATATCGTTAATTATACCACAACTGTATGATTAAATAAAATGGTTCTAAGTTTGGCACTTTTATAATGTTCAACAATTCGTATCTCACTACATTGTCTAAACTAATGTTTAACCTTCCATGAACTTTAAAGTAAGCCTGATGATTAGGATTAATTTGTTAAAGAACGCGAATAAGTGCTCACGCAAATGGCTAAATGACACTTCAAGTCTTGAGACTAAGCAGGCATTTTGATGAAATATGCAAATATGTTCCAATTATGTTTTATCGTAACCAGGTGGAGTTGGAAGAAACCGCTGGTGTGGGTATACCTTGTTGCAGTCTAGTAGGCGTTCAGATTTTTTCGCGAAAATTTCCTGCCCCTATCCATCTGTTATAACTTGGATATGCAACCCCCATGCGAATGCACGTGTGTGTGTGTATATATATATACACACACATACATACACACATACATACCACTGGAACTTAGTGTACAATTTAAACTGTTATTATTTACTTCTGTCAATGTTGCTCTGTCAACGGTATTTTAAAACAAATTCATCTGATGGAATAAAAATATTTGCTTATCCTTTTTGAGCCAATTTAAAAACTCAAAGGATGAAATTTATGTATATATAGTTTGTACTCAGGAAAAGGCTAGTTGTGCAGTTAAGCAGATTATATGTTCTGCTTGATTTATTTTAATGCTTGTAGGTAACTGAATGAAAAATTATAGACTTGCGTCATTAGACCGGTTTTTTATAAATAGTAGGAAACTCCGTTTCAAATAATGGGAACAAGTCAAAATGAGCCGTCGTTGAACGATTTGGCGTCAAAATAAACAACAGGTCAATAGTTTATGACACGTACCTTGACTCAAATTTGACAGTATCTAAAGGAATTTTTAGTGGTACCTGTTTCCCAACACTCGCTTGCAAAGCAACACATTATTTTTTGCGAACATTTACAACCACACGAAGTTGTTTATATGAATACTGTTGACAGTACAACAGCAGCATTAGAATACATAGACTGTTGGTTCTAACTTTGTTGAGAACTTTAATTTTTGTGGAAAAGTTGCATGAAACAGGCTGTAATATTGTATATCCTATTTAAGTTAGTTCCAGTTAATCTGGATCATTTTTGAAAAAAAACGTGATAAAAACAAATTCTCACCGCAAAATCAAGTTATCACTAGAGTTCTGCAAAAGTCGCGTTACTATGTGGATAGAAGCTAGAATAAGAATGAATACCATTGGAGCTTTCGAGGTAGAGACTCGCACCAGCGGGGCCCGGTTGACTTCCGATATACAGTGTGTCCATAAAATAATGTCCCAGTTTCAATTTAGACTCTTTACAACAAATCATTAGAGACCGGACAAATTCGCGGATTCATTTCACGACAGCCTGAAATTCAAATATTTATACCTCAGTGCTGTCTCTGCTATTGGCTCACAACTCACCTGGACGACTCTGGGCCAGTGAGAAACACTCAACCGAAGCTGTATCGAATCACAGGCCGCTACATTGGGACACCTCCACAAGACAGCAGCCAATGAGAGGGTGACATTTGACCGATTGTACGTAGAACTATAAAGTTCATCCTAGAGGTCATTGAACCCGCGAATTTTTCCGGTCCCTACAAATCATACATCAAATTAAAGGCAGCTACCCTAGATCTTTTTTTTTTTACAAATGTTCAAGATGTGAACCTTTAATTATACGGCACACATGCAACCTAATGTCCAATTCTTCCCAAACTTTGATTAACACGTCCGGAATAATGGCAACAACAGCCTCTTCAATTCTGTGTCTCAACTCTGGCAAATCATTAAGTATCGGCTGAACGTAGACATAATCTTTCATAAAGCCCCAAAGGGGGAAAAAAATATCATGGCGTTATGTCAGGTGAACGTGGAGGCCAGCGAAAAAGAGCTCTGTCGTCTCGACCATAACGACCAATACAGCTGTCAGGAACTTCGACGTGCAACCACTCTCGTACAAAGAAATTCAAATGGGGAGAAGCTCCATCCTGTTGCCAAATAAAGTTTACAGATTCACCTTCTACTAAGTGGGGAAAGAGCAATTATTTCGCGCTGCAAGCGAGAAAACAACAAAACAGTATTCGCGCATGCGCTTATCTAAAACTTGTTGAGTTACTCTTTCAGTGTGACCTTGAACCAACACTCCACAACGCTTACAGTTGATACTATTTAATTTTATAACTGGGACATTATTTTATGGACATACTGTACTTTTATTTTTGTGTTGTGTTTAACCTGATTGTATAATTAATCACCATTCTATTGCTAATAAAATCCATTGGAAACTTTAAAAATTATGCAATTTTTTACTTAAAACGTTTACAGTTATCGCTGCGGTAACGTTAGTCTTTTTTTTATCGTTCATTAATTAATTGTGGGGGGAAACGAAATTATTTACCCCCGCGCCCTTAGTATCTCTCGATGACGTTGCGTGCCATTATGCACTTGAACAGCATTCTTATTGGACAGTAGCTAGTTTCGACGCATCCCGAGGGACAAGAAACCAATAACACGCGCAGTCTTCTCGTCGTGCATAGGAAAACTATAAATTTTGAGCGGCAACCATAATATAATATGGCCGAGAAATGAACACAAAGGTGTAATGCCTGGTCCTTCAAGAATCTTTACCGGGCGTTTCGTGTCTACAAATTAGTCTGAAAACATCCATTTTAGCAATTTTTTTTTCCTTGTGAAGATACAGTTTGTAAACTGAGTACCTACGGAAACAGAACCCATCCGCCCTGAGGCCCTGGGGCGAAGTGTACAGCTAATCCTTCGCTGTGTTTATCGAAGACAAGCGCAAAGGCGCGCACTAGAGATTACACGGCTCGTTATTCCGCACAGTTTACTTCTCAAAACTTTCCTCCTCTCTTCCTCTCTCCCAACTTCCACCTGAGAGCTTGGCTTGTTGGCCTCCCTGCGATTCTTCACTTCCTCTCCTCTCAACACCTCCCGGACTTGCCCCCTCCCGTTCTCCGCGTCTGCGCCGACGCGATAAAGCCGGCGAGTTTATAAATCACGTACAGGTTTTCCCTCACCACCGCGGTATATTCACTCTCTTTATCTCCCCCTCGCCTTCCCCACGTAGTCGTATCTAAATCCTCGTCTTCTTCCAACCCCAGACCGTGGTGTTCCCTAAAGGATCAGCCGGCGCGAGTAATTGGCCGCTCTTGGTGGAATAACCAGGGCGGGCTGGCCGTTGGCTAGACACGTCAAACTGTGCCGACAGAGAGAGAGAGGAAAATATATTCCCCTTACATAAGGTGTCGGTAGAACGAGGAGTTTTAAACTCGCGCAGCAGATTCGCTGCATTTTTTAACGCGTGAGGACATGCGTCCTCGCAGTTAATTTACAGCGCAAAACCATCCCCTAATAGGCTTTCAGTAGCGCTAGTCGGGTCGGAACTGGTGCGAGAAGTTCTTACAAGTAGTTTGTGTGCAGGACTAGACGTGTGGCTCCGAGTCAGTGACCGAGTGAGCCCAGGCACTTCCCGAACAAAAATTAATTAATTAATTAAAAATAAATAAATTGAGAGATGAGCTACCACGTTGCTCCAGACAAGACGCAATCGAATTTATGACACGTGAAAATCCAACATGTGATCTACAATTAATGTTTTTTTTTTTCTTTTGCGCCGAAATTTTTGTTTTCTCGAATTTAAAAACAAAATCATTCTTTTAAAGTGACATTTTTCAAGAGAAAAGTATAATTTTTTTCCATATCTTTATGACATAAAACTGGCGTTTGATATTAATTTATGATAATAGTCGATTGAATGTAAAATATCTTTGTGATGTTTCACTTCGATTGCGGTCTTTCGGGCTGCGTTGCTGATTCGAATAACACAAGATTCCTTTGAAAACCAGTTGCTAATAAATAGTTCGTAATAACACAATAAATATATTGTAATTTTGTACAACACATAACTGTGGTTTTTTTTGCGAATATGAAACACCTTTTTTTTTTCCAAATTAATACTGAGAATTTCTTACAAAAATTGCCGCATAACATTATATTTTCATTGATGTTTCATTCCGGCATATTTTTTTTATTAAATATTAAAACACTCTGACTTTATTTTGTTGTATCATGCTTATTGTGTGCGCAGTTAATGCTGGAAAAGTGTTCAGGGAACGGTTTACAAATAATAACTTGAACTACTGGAGGTACTGGGACAACACAAAGCATAAATTCCCGGGAAATAATCCGAACCCAGTATAACTGGAAATTAATATTTTGTAGTGATACGGTTGTGTTCGTGTAAATGTACAAATTTCCATATTTCTGTACTTTTACATGAATAAAAATCGCAGTCTTTCACGGCCCTTGTCTGAAGTGGCTTGGCTTCTGAGTTGTAGCCGCGTCCAAGGCGAATATGTCACCGACGGTTCTGTCGACATTGCGGTCGCCATCATCAGGGTAGAGTCACCTGCTCTAAGTAGGTAAATTATACACTGATGATGGCGGTGATATATTTGCCTTGGTCGTGGTTACAACCCAGAAGCCAAGCTTTTTCTTTTACATTAATATTTAGGTTACATTTACAATAACATTTTCAGTGTGTACCGCCAATGGGGAAGCCTTCTTTTCACAGACGAGAGAGCCAAATGCCCGATCGTGCATCTTCGGAGGGGGGGGGGGATTTGTTCATTGTAAATAAATATGGCGGTGTTGATACAAGGAAATACCATAAACAAGGCAACGGTATTTATTTGTACGCCGCCATATTTTTCGTTTGCCGTGTGTCCGTGAATGTTTATTTTGGACAACTCATGATAACTAATGGTCAATTAGGTTAGGTTAGCTACATTATAAATACTTTAAAACATTGTGGACGGTTGATTTGGTTAGATAGCTACATTAAAGATACTGTGAAATCATATAAACGGTTTCCTAGCGCTGGATAGCTACATATTAAAAAGTTATTTGCTAAGCAACCATAAAATAATTTTACAGTATTTTTAATGTAGCTATACTTACCTAATATAACCAACCATTCACAATGTTTTAAAGTATTTATAATGTAGCTAACCTATCCTAATCGACCGCAAAATTTAATGCCACACCGGTTTATACAATGATTTAGAACGGCGTATGACGTATGAGTAAGCTACATACCAAATAAATACACCTGTTGTGGTACGGAAAAAAAGCGAGCACTTCGGGTGTGGCTCTCTCGTTTGTGAAATGAAGGCTTCCCACCGCCAATGAGCCTTCGTAAACTTGGTTTGCAAACCCTGAGCATCGACCGCGGACTCCACCCGCCTCCGCAGCTCTTCGTTCGATTACTCGGAGGTCGTGGGTATCGATTACCCACGGGGAAATACGAAACGATCGAATGAATGTACGAATGAATTGACAATAGCATCGACGGGCTTAACTTCTCGTCGACATCGAGATCACACTGTAATTATTTTCGTCTGTAAATGGAACAGAAATATAGTTCATGTAGATATTTGTAAATTTGCACACTTACACGAAAACGACTGTCACTACAAAATAGTGTTCGCAGTTAACACTGTGTTTGGATTGTTACCCGGGGTATTTCATGCCTTGTGTTGTCCCAGTACCTCCAATAGTTAAGTTATTTGTACACCGTGACCTGAATAGAGTTACAGTATTACCTAACTGCGCACATAATGAACTTGACACAATAAAATAAAGTCCAATTATTGAATATTCGATTAACTTTTTCCATTAAAAAAATTATTATGCTCAAATGGAACATCAATTAAAATTTAAAATTAGCCGCCAATTTTCGTATAATATATTCTCAGCATTATCTCGAAAAATGTATTTCATATATGTAAAAATAACCACAGCCATGTGTTTTACAAATTTACAACATCATTCTTGTAGTATTATAAACTATTTCTTGGCAACTGGTTTCCGAAGGAATATATATATATAGCAGAGACGATGAGAGATGATATTGAAGCATTGACATAACGAAAGTGTTTAGGAATCGGGAGTACCCCAAGGAAACCCAACAGCATTCTTCTCACTTGTGATAAATCCGTTTCCGAACCCACGGGAAAGTAAAATCTTCCATAAGCTCTTCCGTACTGGTTTGTTTGAATTAAAATTTTGTCTGTAAATGTCTCCCATTAAGCCTACCAGCGTGAAGGCTGGATGCTTACTTAAGCTTTCGGTTGCAGCTTTATCCAAAACTTAGATATCATAGGCATATAAAATAATTTGTTTAGCGTTACAAATTGATTATTCTACTACTTTATAACATCGTTTTGAATAAAACTTTTGTTTCAATTAAAACTTAAATTTAAATTAATTTTTTTTTTTTTTTAGCTTTTTCGAGAATTTTCTTTTTGTTTTAATTAAAACACCAATCCAGTCACATTTCAAACAATTTTCTTTCGTTTTAAGTTTTTAATGACTCAGCGTATCATTCTTTACTGTTGACAGAACAATACTAGTTCGTGAAGAGCGCCACTAGAAAAACCAGGTGTGGAAAAAATGAAAGCAAAAATACGGAAACTTTAATCTTTTTCTGAATACCTCTTTAGAAACACCGTTTAGCCCGAGGGATTGTGTAAAAATACGATTCAAAGGATGTCAGCCATTTTTGTTTCCCTTCCGAATAATGGCAGAGTCGCTCGCGTCCTTACATGCATCCTTGTGGTCTTTGAAGGGTCGCTGGCGCTATCTTTTACCAGAAAATGTAACTACAGCCAGCCAACACTGGCTTAACCCTTTTGGGATTATTTATTACTGTGAAATCATTAACTTGAACGGGTAAAAGTTGGAAAATGTCCGAAATGTATTTTTTTTAACATTTATAAACTAAAAAAAAGACCGCCGTAAAGTAATTATTTTGTTCTATACCAGCGGGTTGATTACGAACAGCAACGGAGACTTGCGTTATTCTTCACGCGCGAACGAAACACGTACCGCATTCGATGAGTCCGAACCACCTTGCGGTGTGCGTTTCGTTATGTTCCGTGTCGTCGATAAACTGTGGGAAGATTCGATGGCGTTACAGGGCAAGCAACAATTGAACAATAATTTGTTCTACAAATAAACTATATAGTCAGTGAAACATGACTATTTATTAGTAGGGGCATGCAGATTTCGCGAAAAGATTTCGAAACTAACTGAAAGTTAAAACACTGTAGCATCGTCTGCGTTTCGTGATTGGGTGAGTTTCTTTCAGTTACACGTATTTCGTAACACCAATCACGATAATCCAGTGCGGAAGCAAACGCGTCTTGAGTGGCTCGGTCAAATGAGGCAACGCCTTCTCTCGCAGACGGCCGCCAATCACAAGGAAGAAACCACAGGTGCGGGTATACCTTGTTGCAGTCTAATAAGTGTTCAGATCTTTTAGCGTAAAATGCATGCCCCTATTAATTAGGTATTATATTACCACTGGGAACTAAATAGTCATTTTTAATACACTAATTTCTTAAATAAAGCCTTTAAAGCTTTTTGGTTGACTTTTTTCGTAATGGTTTTAATAAAAAAATTGCAGCTAAAAATGTGTGTGGCTAACTGTCCGTGTTACCGTGTAAACATAAACATCAAACCATCGAACGAAGCATGTGTATAACTTCTATAGAACGAAAAGGAGGCTACCTGTGAGGTATGTGTTTTATTTACTGAGGTTGTGTTAGCGTCGGAAGGATTCTGATATCCTTATACTGCTAGTTTCTCACTGGCTGCAGTCTTGCAATTAAATGATCATTCGGTCAAGGCCGTATGTGTAAAGGACACGGAAAGAGCATAAATGTAACAGTTCGTTCTTCTGAGCAACAACTCCAGAGCCAGGAGCTTTGCCTCGGACTTTTTAACGTATCAGAATATTCGCCTCCATTTGCGTTTCATCAGGATGACGTCATACAGGTAATTATTGAAGTGAAAACTTATTTAACCGCGTTTGAGCGATTTTTGGTAGGGGCAACACTTATGGGTTCGCGTCACCGACATGCTAGTGACGTGTTGCACCAGACTGGCGACGCGCAGCGGTTTGTGTACATATATACGCATGTATACACTAGTACATTGTATATACTCGACTGTAACATGTGCGTGTTGGACTCTTTTTTTGGATGGGTAAAATCTTGTGAGTTCGCATCACCGACATGCTGTAGTAGCAGTAAGTGAAGTTAATTTGACCACGTGAATACATGACCTAGGTCTGACATCACTGGTAAGTCATAGCTAGGTAATGAATTTTTACGTAATTTTTACATACCACTGACATCTGTTGTGACTAAAAATGATGTAAGGATAAATGATACCATGCTGACATCGTACTGATATAATACCAAAATCATTTTCTTACGTACATTTGACGTATAAATGATGTCATATTACACATTAAAAACCAAGTTTTAAGTTTTCACTTCTGTTGACAGTCCCCATGACTGGCTTTTTTTTTTATTCTGTGAATATATGTATATTGGTACATTTATCATAAAAAAAAACAACACGCACTCGAAAAAAAAGCAGCGGCATTAAAATTAAAAAAAATAGTTTGCAAGCTGAACAAGTGTTTACGCAAATATTGCATTAATTTAATAGGTATAGAGACATTTGCGTTTCGGAGAGTCTCAAGTTTGAAGTCACGCTGTTGGATGAGAGTATGGATATGGAAAACATGTCTGTGTTTGACGACTGGTGGGAATTATTGGCGGCAGTTCGCAGTACTCTTGTTGGCAGCACAAGTTCCCCCCCCCCCTTCCCCACCTCTTTTTACCCTTTCGCCTGCCCCTTCCAGGCGCTACATTTCCAAATATCCGATTACCGCGTGAACGCTCGCACGATCAAACGGGGCTGTTTCCTCGCTAATGGCCTGTCTCTTGTGACTAATTAGGTTAATTAATCAAAGTGGAATTAGCTGATTGAGACCGTGCCATCTGAGTTTTCTTCGTGGGGAATTCTCTTGAAGAACGTTTGGGATCCTATTAGGTGAACCTGCTTTGAACTTGCAGAAGAAAATAGATGAAATGTGTGTCGTTTATTGAATTCTGCTTCCCACCCCATCATCTCCCTACCTTTCCTTGTTTAAGGAATTATTTTTCTTTAATAATTTAGTTGGTTTTTTCATATGAGTGCACAAATTATTTATGTAACAGTCATTAATTCTTTATAAAAGTTACATAATTTCAATAAGAGTTTATTTTGTAATTTAACTTTAAAGGTCAATTTATAACTAAAACCCCAGCATCAATTCAGAGCATAAAATAGCGTGGTATACAGTTCTGAATTAACTGTTTGTATGTATCATTTGTCATAAAACAATTTATTTAGTGTGTTTAAATAAAAAAAGCATTGTAAAATGTTCATTATTTGTCTGTATTATTAAAACAGAAGGGCCTACTAGGTCAATTATATTTAGTAGGTTTCTAACTTTGTGAAACGGTAAACTTAATAATGAAAAATTACCAAATACATCTCTTAAATTTAGCGTAACTTTGATGAGCTCTTGTAACGGACAGCATCGCTGCTTGAAGGTCGCCTGGGCAGCGGGAAATATCTACTTGTTTATCTGTTAAAGCCCTTCATCTTCTTTGAAGCATTCGGTATTTTTGAGATGATTTTCCCTAGAAGACTTCACATTGGCATTAAAACGGGGTTTACATTTTTTTTAACACTAGGATTATTGTACGTATGACAATAAAACTTCATCTTGGTGCAAATCAAGGTTGTATACCTGCAGGGTTATAATCTCAGACTTATGTCTTCCCTGGGTTCTTTATTAAAAAAAGCCTTACATCATCCTAATTTTAAATCAAATACCTGAATCAAATGAAGGGGGGAAAGTACAAAATTTCATACAGGCAACTAAAATGACTTAATGAAACTCTGTACAAAATTTTATTAACATCTGGCTTTTATTTTTAACTATCACTCACTCTTAACACAGCAGTTACAGATCTGGACCTGAGAGTGAAATTTTACGGCGCCTAGAAAATGAAACATGTCGTTCAAACGTCTCAACACCTGACTCAAACTAGCCTACGCTTTTTTTTTTTGCAATCATATTTTCTAAACCCTGAGACGTAAATAAACTGAGGCCTGCGTGATATTATTTTTTTCCTTCTCGTTAATTAGGGGTTTAGATGATAAAACCGAGATCGTATTTCACGTACCCGGTATTTATTATTATTTGTTATGTTCGCTCTGTCAGTGGAATCCCGTCCTAGCTCCTCGAGTTCTGTGATCGCTCATTTTCACTCAGCGTTTAGTTTGTTCACGTAACGGTTTTTTTTTCCTTCTCGCCTTGATGCGGTGTTAAGATATTTCGCGCACAGGGCTCGAGAACAAACATAATGATACAACGTACGAGTGTTATGATGGAGAATTGCGTGGAAGGAATTAGAAAAAAACTAACTCACAGCACAGACGAACACAAGTTGACTGGCATCGACGAGAGAGTTGCAACAAGAGCGATAAATAAAGACCAACATCAACCTTTGGCTTGTTTTCTGTGTGCGTGTGTATTCATCTCTCTTTGCCCGTCCTTCAGATTTGCTCTGTGACAAAACAGTGTAGAACTGCAATACACTGTCAATCAGGAGTGTGGCGGGTACAGTGCATCGATCTGTTTGCCAGCTGAATGAAATGATACTTCTCTGTGACACATACTATACGTAGGGACTGGAAAAATTCGCGGTTTCAATGACCACTAGGATAGACTCCACGATTCTCTATGTACTCGGGCAACTATCACCTGGTCATTGGCTAGCAACTCGGAACACCTGTTTACTGCGTTTTTTATGATTCGATACTTCTTTTGTTGAGTGTTTTCCATTGGCTCAGAGTCCTTCAGGTAAATTGCGGTCCAATCACTGACGCAGCATTAAGCTAAACGAGTTTGGAATCTAGCCTGTCTCGAAAGGAATCCACGAATTTTTCCGGTCTCTAACTAACTATACGTGTTCAGGGAAGTAACTAGAGTGGGCAGACGGGGCTTATACCCCGTCTGTGTGTATGTGGGGGGAGGGGGGGGGGGAGTTAAACTGGAATATTTACGTTTACTATAGATATTTATTTGAATATCGTAGTGTTAGAAAAAACGGAGGAGCAGATGAACTGAATTATTTGTGTTAAAATAGACACACATGTACACTGGTATATTTCGCGTGCTAACCAACTTACGATGTGTTAAAAATGAAATGACTGCAAGTATAAATCTAATTGTTTACTATCTCAAGTTGAATCACAAATATTTGGAATGGTGTAGGTAATTAATATGTGGTCGCGACATGAGGTGTTGTCGAGAAAGTTTTGGCTTTGGTTTGGTTTGAAAAAAAAAAAGGGGAGGGGGCTCCCTGGGCTGAAACTATACTGTAGTTGCGTCCCAGCACGTGTCGGTCACGACGGCTTACGTGTGGTGTTTGTTGCAGGTGTACACGCCGACCGGCTTCGAGAAATACTCGTGCACCTACAACGTCGGCGACTACAGGATACACTTCGTGGTCTGGGACACGTCTGGTGAGTGAGCCGCGAGTCCGCCTGTGTCCGACCGGGTCGTCACCACAACGCCGAAATACCACAACGTCGAAATACCACAACGCCGAATGTCAAAATTGACCACAACGCCGACAGCTAGAAAACTGCTGTGTACCACAACGCCGAAATAACAACTGAATGAATTTGTGTGTGTTTCTTAAATGTACCTTAACGCCGAAATACCACAATCAAACCTAACCTTACCTAACCTAACCTAACCTAACCTAGCGTAATATAACCTAACCTAACTTAATCTAGCATATCCTAGCCTAGCCTAACCTAACCTAGTCTAACCTAACCTAGTCTAACTAACCTAGTCTAACCTAACCTAACCTTTGTGGCAGTCCTGCAATGACATTTTTCGGCGTTGTGGTATTTCGGCGTTGTGGTGCGTCCGCTGTCCGACCTTGCGTCCTTCACTTGCCCTTGACGGATCCGTGTGGGTTGAAGGTGGCACACACACGGCGTGCAGAGCTTCATAAGAGACCACGTGACTTAGAAACTGCTCAAGAGTGGTTTCTATTCACGAAAATAATTTAAAACACGCTGAGAGCTGTCCATATTTCGTTTTTAAACTATTTTTTTTTAGGAGAGTGAAAAGGGTTAAAACGCGTGTTTTCAGAATAATATTTAGACATGAAAGGAGCGGTAATGATTCTTGAATGTACCCCGGGTCTTGCATTACACATTTATCTTCATTTCTTCGCCATCTAATTTTTTTTTTTTGTTGTCCTATGCACGACGAGAAGACTGCTCTCCAGTACAGAGACTTGCGCTTAGAGGCGATACCACTGTAGAAGCACCAGCGAGCGTCGCACTTATCATCCCGCCTCACGAACACAGATACCACCGTGAATATGCGGGCCCCTAACTGTATGTCTTCTCTAAGCGGCATTAGCCAGCTGAACGAATTATTGAAATTATTGTTTTCAACAAATAAATTTTATTATGTCATTGATAAACTTATATTAGTTATTTTTAACACTTCATTAATGTTACGCGAATTTACAGCCATTTACTTTAAGTTTCTACCTTTGTTTCGTAGTTACGAACGGTATGTATGTGCATGTAGGCCTATATTGAAACTTCCTTATTAAAATGTTTAAATATTACGTTTTTTATTCAATTAATGAATACTATTAAAATACAAAGTGAAAATTATTTCACGGGTCTTTAAATTAGGCCTACTTGAATGTTAAATCAAAAATAACCTATAAAACGTCTATTTTCCCCCTTCAAAATGGCGACCTTTCTTTAACTCGAAGTACGCGAGAAGTATGCAAATTCGTTTACTTGCATACTTGTTTACTTCACTTACAGTTCATACAACCCTTTGAGGGCATGTCCGGGGACAAGTACATAAAGTATATACTTCAGGCAAACTCGGACACTGCCGTAGTATCCTCATTTTAGAACACTTTTCAAAAATTGTTCACCTCAGATTTACGAACAACGCTGGTTTACAGTTTTATCTAGGGATCTTGGTAAATTTACGTGAAGAGAGTTAACCTGTTTAGGAACAGGGACTACCCACTCGTAGTGTAAACAAAACCTTCAAAAACTGTGAAGTCTACAGTCAAAAATTATATTCTTCCTTGCCCGTACCTATTTACCGTGCTTAAAACGGAAAACAGTACTCGAATGTTAGAAATTGGCGTAGTTTCTACAAAGATCCAGTAATCTAGGACTACGAAGAAACCTTTCTTTATTTCTAGGAGCAATCTTCGTTAAATAAGTCCTTAATTTACTGCACTTTCTAATAGTGCTCCAAACATCCCTATGAAAACATCACTGCTTACTTCTACATAGAAAATTGGTCTGGAACATAAAATTAATTTTGTGTAGGAAGTAGAATATATGTTTTGGAATTAAAATATATAATTTTTTTCCAGTGATGATCGTTGGTGAATTATCATTATTATTATTATTCGCTGCCCAAACAGAAATTAAGATGTGACAACCAATGAATAAACTTGACATATTTGATGATGTACCTATTGATTACTTCCTGATACTAAAAGAATCACGCGAATTTTTTTTTTTAAATGACGTTTTCTCTGATTTTCTGCGGGCCCTTCAATAAAATGTACAGGCAAAGCGTTCGCCTACCTGCCGTCGTGATCTTAATTTCGTTGTAACGTGGGGGGAAAAAAATTGGTTGTCTGTAAAGTCGGTTTACGGACGATAGTTTAACGTGATAACGTCATAACAAAACATTGATGGAATGATTGCATAATTTTGTGAATAAAATTGAATCATTTTTATTTTAATAATAAAAGAATAAATACTTGAAATTATACTAGTAATCATATTTTTAAAATTCAAGAATAATTAACCTTTATTGCCGAAATTGTTGTTGTAATAAGCAATAAAAACCACATTAACTTTTCACTTCACTTTATAAACAGTCGACGAAACAGTTCACGTGTAGATGACTTGTAATTATTTTTTAAAACTGGCGTTTAGCTATAAAGTTTAAATATAATTATGAACAAGTTTTCATATAAATAAACTGTAATCAAATATCTATCATAAATTATATTAATCACCATAGTTTTTTCGTCAGTTGTAACATAACCTATTATTACTGCACTCCCCGACAATGCAAGAATAATTAACCTTTATTGCCGAAATTGTTGTTGTAATAAACAATGAAAACCACATTAACTTTTCACTTTACTTTATAAACAGTCGACGAAACAGTTCACGTGTAGATGTAAGTTGTGTGCTGCCGCTGTCTTTCTTCTCCTCGGACGCATAGGCCAATCGAGTGGAAGATGCGGCGCAAGCGTTCAATGAGCTTAACGGGACACTTTTTCGTGCGTGCAGCCGGCGTTCATCGATTTATTAGACGTTGTCACGTCAAAAAGTGAAGTTTTTGGAAACGAAATTGTGTTCACGACTGCTCGTATTGGCGACGGTCTGGATGGCCCCCATACAGGGGCCCCATGTCACGGGGATCGAAAATGGAATGCGTTCACGCACGTTATGTCTGCCGCAATCTTCTCTCTCTCTCTCTCTCTCTTTTCGTAGTCGGTTTTGGCCGTTTTCGCTGCGATGGAAGCAGGTGCGTCGTTTTTACAACCTCGAATGGGCTGGGCTGTGATTTACGCGGCGTTTAAAAATCGAATGCGCTGGGCTATTGGCTCGTCGTTCAGCTCGCTGCAGAACGGAGCGGCAAGTCGACACCAGCGCTTCACTGCGACGGGCAGGCGAAGTTATTGGGCGCCGTGCGCTTTGCATGCGGCAAGGAAGGCACTCTAGTACAAACAGGACGAGAAAACACTTGCTTTTTACGCAATTGCTGCGCCAATGGCGTCTCTTCAATTGGCGCTTCGCGTGATTGGGCAAGAAGAGTAAATAATAAAATACCTTACGCGCGTAATTAACACGATTCTATTTTGGAATAACGTGAGAAAAGAAAATTATAACCCCTGGAGTTATTTACCAATTTACCTGCATGTTGTTTTTTTTTTTATCATGCGCTGCCGGTAGGTTTCTAAATGTTTTATTTATGTTCTGTCCTCTACGATGATCATGATTTGTTCGCCTACACGTTGTCAACGAAAGTCAATTCTCGTTCACATAGTTGCAAGATGCGACTAAGTACAATCACTTTTAAGCATGCACTGTACTGTGATGCGCGCGCGTGTATGTGTGTGTTCGGCGTAAGATACTTTTTTTTTTTTTTTACATTTTTGGTATTGACTGATTGATGCTACATTAAAATTTGGGTACGATCCATGTGGCGGGCAGAACTCCCTACTTTTCTCCAACTCTCTTCCCGGAAATGCACCACATTCCTCAGCCAAGCTTTCCCATTCGCCCAAGGTTCTCGCAACAGTAAATTTAAGTTAAGTTAAAATATTTAGGTTTTGTAATATTTCCTGAAATCACTCCACGGACGATTATTTCCCAATTCCCCGCCCGTAGATTTGTGTCGTGTTTCCGTCTCTAATGGCTTTGCTTTTGAAGAGACATTCTGCTCATTAAAAAAAAAAGTTTGAGCTAGTATTTTAGTACACTCTATTCAGTGATGTATTACATCTAAACTCATTAACGTGAAAATTCACGTCTTCTCATGTTGCACATACGATTATAATACGAAACTCGGGACACGAAATTTAACGTAGAAATCTTAAAATAATAATACCGAGCGTGATAAATATGCGTAAATTGTGTTTTAAATTACGTTTCTGGACTTAAATCACACTTAGTTTCCGCACCCGCCGCTAGAATTCGCTGCCGGACCAGCTACGTCAACTATTGACTCATTCCATTTTCATACCGAAATTTTAAATTATATATAATGAAACGGCTACGATAAAAGCGCAAAAGACTTGAAAAAAAAATTATAAACACCGGGTTTGGACCTGATTCCCGACGAGGTATTTTTATTAAAATACTGTCCATATTATTAAAATTACTAACCCGTTAATACTATGAACTTTTGTTCGCGCCATCCGCCACGTAAGGCAGCACCATTGTTACACATATCCGTTCCATACAACTTACGTTCCATCCACGAAACTACTCTTATTAAATGCTGTATGGTTAGGGACACCTGTATTTCGCAAATACATTTCGTGTCTAGGTACATCGCAAAACACCGTAGTTTTTTTCTTGTAGTTATTGGCTGTGGTCGGCGAGAGGTGTTTTCCCGCTCTTGACGGGGCCAATGGGAATGTGGACACCGTACTGCTGCACGCTCACGATTCGCCATTACTCTAAGAAAAAGCTACAGTGTTTTGTGACATACCTTGACACGAAATGTATTCGCGAAATACAGGTGTCCCTATGTATGGTGAGAGCTAATATGTTAAACATTGTTAAATATATATAAAAAAATCATACTCCTTCTAAGACGAATTTATTCATACTTCTGTGCGCCTCTGTAAGGTAATTAGCAAAAAATATACGTCCATTTATCACGTTTTATTTCGCGTACAATATAGTTTTTGTTCGGCTCCATATATTTGGTTTTCATCCATTACTGAGTCAATCAGTCGTGTGTTGTTTAACAAACATCCAACCAGTCTAACCTGCTTGGACATTACTGTCACTTAGCGGCAGAGGCGTAATTTCGTATTATTAACTAGGGAGGGAGTTGGGGGTTGTAAGGCATACATGAGACTAGGTGAGGGGGGGGGGGGGAAGGTTTTTACCCGGGGTCCTTCCCGGGAAAATGTTAAAAAAAAAAAAATAACTAGCATTAAATTGTTAGTATTTTTAAGCTTTTCCAAAATATTTTCACTATTTAACATTTCTCTTTTCAACATTATAATATACAAGTTCCAATAAATGTTTTATTTTCTGCACTAAATAAGGATTTACTAATAATTAATTGAGAAACTGCCGTGCTATTAAAATTTTATTTCACAACTGTTTGTAAATTATTGATAATTTTACTTCAAAATGTTGTTTCTAAATAAGGGTCGACAGTTCTGGGGTGGAAACCGCCACCCCTTGCCGCCCCCGAATTAAGCCTATGCCGACGGTCACGTGATGACCGCGTCTTGTTAAGGGGTGGTAAAGGGGTGGGGGGTAATTAGTCGAGCAGCTGGCTCCAAGCTAATAACATCGTTCGCGCACGGATGTCTGAAGTCCGAGTTACCTACACATCCGATTTACGGAAAGGCTTTGTAATTTGAATCGCACAGTAGTTTGCAATGCTGCTACACATTTCAGTGAAATTTTGACGCACGATGTCGCTGAAACTAGTGTTGCGACAGGTGTTTCAATGTCAACAATAGAACGAATTCTGACAAAGGGAAAGGAAATGAGCAAAACCAGGTTGAATTTTTGACACATTCAAGTAAAGAAAATAGAGCACTAGAAAGTAATAAAAATTGACGGGGGGGGGGGGGGATCAGTTTTATTCTCTAATTTTTGGCGTATTGTTTATCCGTGCATGTATAAATTTACCACAAATTCCAGTTAATATTACTGCATCATTGAGCAAAATTGAGCATCATTTGAGCAGGTTTTTTTTCATAATAAATTGTAAAATACATTTTAATTTTACAGTTTATATTAGTCTTAAATTTACTCGGATAAATATTAGGCACTTATACACTGAATTAAGTGTGTTTATACTACTGAAGTTCACGAACGAAAAATAAATAGGACATTCATTAATTTTACACTTGTATGTGTAATTTCTCATAGACATCCAGATGTCTAATTTAATACGTTAGTTATTGAAATAGAACATGTCTATTTGAGTATATTTACACAAAATGTACCGCTGGTAAATGTTACTATTTGATATAATTCAATACACTGTACATATTGGTTCCTAGTGGTACTCATTTGCCAAATAAGCTCGATACGTAGGCCCTACTTACCTCAGTCAATGAGGAAATGCACACTGCAATAAAGATCCAAGATTCGCTCTAAAATAACTACTTCGTGTTAAAAAAATTTTCTTACAATCATAATCGTAAGAATTTGGTTACAGTGTATTGGAGGATATCTTGGCGCAAAATATGTTCGCGATAAATCGTCATCTGTAACCATAAAATACATAAAATTCAGTTATTTTATGGAATACCGCAATTTATTGTTTCAAATTTTTTATAAATTGCTACATTCTCTCTAGACTTCTAAAATACCTTTTTTTGTTTCTTGACATTAAATATAAATTTCGTAATTTTTAAATAATTATAAAGATGATAAATTTAAGAAAAATATCTTAACTAACATATCTTAACATACTAGGTATGTTTCTGAAAAAGGCAAATGTTTCAAATTGTTAAACGATTTTCTTACGAAAATTTTAAATAATTTTTCGACACGAGGCGTATTAAGTCATTACGGAATATTTTAACTAATTGTTTCGCAAAACAATTTGATCAAATAAGTATAAAAGCGGAAAAACTCTTAAATATTAATTTGCATCTGAACACCTACTTACATACACATATTCACACACAGCAGGGTAAAAATCTTATACAGTGTCAGTTATAATTTTCCATCTTGGGGCGTATTTTTTATTTTTTTTCTCAAAAATAAATATTAATGTATTTAATGTTTGCACCATGCATTATTTTTCCAGAACAAATGCCATGCTTTTTGCTTCGTACATATTGTTTAAAATTGTGATTTTCACGTGTTGTATTAGGCGTTAATTTATTAAGTTCTAAGCTGTTTAGTTGAATACATTTAAATTTGACTCAACTAAATTTCTTTCTTAATATGCTTCAAACCAGTGACATAAACATATTTTTAATATTTTACATTATAGGTTTTATCTTAAGCTGCTTAAACACAATATATTACTTTCAATAATAAGGTGTTCAAGACTCAATTTGATGTTTAAAACACTTGTTACATGTTTCGGAAAATGACCTATGTTGAGTTCGAATAATAATGATGTTGGAAGACATAGCTGTAAAAACATTAAAAAAAAACACGATATATAATATATTCTTTTTATTACTCCCTGAGAAACAAGTGCCTACGCTCATGACTTTAAAATGTTCCTCGTGGAAATATCTGGAAGTAACATATCTAACTACTGAAAACGCTCAGAGTTAACGGAGTCCCGTATTCCTTCATTCTTTGGTATTGGGTTAGGAAAGCTTGAACATTTCTTGGAGCCAAATGACATGCCACTGGACTATTTACCAAACTAAAATATCAATTTTAAAACACTCTCTCTTCGCACCCTTTTTCTGAAAATCTTCTCATTACCTTTTTGATCTTATATTAGTAATTTTATTTCATTAGTGTCAAAAATATTATATTGTCAATTTTCTCTTCTGAGTATCTCTTAGCAAAATTGTGTCAGATCACCAAACGGCGTTGATTTTTATGACTTTTTTAAACATAAAAATATGCATTTGATTTTATGACTGTATACGATCAAGTGTGGTTGAATTACTTGTTTATGTCTTTAATTTTGAAAAATGTCAATGTAATCATAAACAAAAGTCATCAGTCTAATATTCCCAATTATTTTCTAAAATAATCTTGACTACAACCAGTCTTGTTATAGTCATGCGACAGCAAATTACCACATTTCAGCGACTACACTGAATGGCCAAATGGTTCGGCCTACCACAACGGTAGCAGCATATGGGTACCCACATATCGCAGCTCCGGGCCAGGTGACCGCCATGACCACAGCGATAGCATAAGGACAACTTGCTGCGGGGAGACACCGAGGATTCATCCAACTGCCAGATTATAGGTGCAATGCTCATCTCGTCGTCAGCATCGTACCCTGAACCTGCCACTGAGCTGACATCGTCCGTGAATGCCCAAGTTTGCCCTTCCACCTGCTCGACTCCTGATTCCAAGCATACTTCGTCGTCTGTGATTGTCAAAGACTGCCATAACATCTGCTGGAGCCCGATCATCAAGGAAGCATCGTCCTTGGATTTCCAGTTTGGACATGCTACTTGTTGTAGTCCTACTTGTGAGCATACATCATCCATGACTTCCCTATCTTGCCGAGCCACCTGATGGACTCCTGATTCCAAGCAGATGTCATCTGTGCTTTTCCAAGACTGCCGTACCATCTGCTGGAGCCCGATCATCAGGCGAGCATCGTTCTTGAATTCCCAGTTTGGACATGCTACTTGCTGCAGCACTTTCCATGATGGCTGAGCCACTTCTGCTTGGCCTGCTGCTGAGAAGGCATCGTCGTCCGTGGTTTGGCTGGCCTGGTGCACTGTCTTCTGAAGACCCAGCATCTTTCGGAGTCCCACCATCAAGCAGGCTTCGTCCATGACTTGCGAAGCTGGCCAAGCAGCCTGACCGGCTCTCGCTGCCAAGCAGACGACATCGCCTGAGTCGCTCCTGACCTGCCGCGCCATCTGGTGGTGTCCAAGCATCGGGTTCACTGTAACAGAATAATTAATCATGTGTCGCCTGCATTTACAAGCAAGCTGGTTGACATTAATGGACATGACCAAGTCACGAGGCTTAAAAAGATGTTTCGCAATAGATGTGTGCTTTAATCAGACACTACATGGGGAACATAAAACTGGTGACAAAAAATATTCTTTCTACTACCTCATCCTTTAAAGATTGTTGGCATAACTGACACCTAAACATTTATTACTTATTAATAAAATAACATCATTATTAAGAAGGTATTATATTCTCATTTAAATATTCTGTCTAAAATGTTACTGTGGGATTACTTAGTCTAGGTTTTTGTTATTCTAACAGATGAACATTTATGTTGTGTTAGAGCAGGGATGTTAGACGTACCAACTTGTTGGTACACATACCATTTTTCAGGGTCTTGTACCATGTACCAAGTATAAATTGTGCTGGTATGCAGAAATACCAACTTTGAACATCGACCATACGCGATGCGCCATGCATTAACAATTAACATTAGGCGTGGACGAATAATTCGAATAGTTGCGTTCTAATAATTCCATATGTATACGTTTAATAAAACTGCATTTTAAGAGAAATTTTTAAGTGCTAATTTAATTGAAACCATGCATACTAGGTGCTAAAGTTTTTATGGCCATCTTATAATTTCAGAAGCTAGTTCTGTAGAAATTGATCACAGCGCCATGCCGTATTGCCGTCATGGCGTGCGGATTGAATAAAAAATAGGTTACCAACCTTATCATACTTTATTTGTTGACAATTGTGTAACCTTTTATGTTTCCATAGTATATATCGTATTAAAGCAGTTTATATAAATATCATTATATATATATATATATATATATAAAATCTATGAAACAAAACCTACAGGATCTTTGTCAGTGTAAGATCTTGGAGTGTACCAGTTTTTTTTCTTCAGATACCAGCTTTTAGTGACATCTGTACCAGGTTCGTTGAGCCACTGTCTAACATCCCTGTGTTAGAGATGCATACATTTTAGCATTTTATCACTTGGAAACTCAATCTGTATTCGAATTCTGAATAAAAATGTGGATAGGTCAAAAACCATCACTTTCTTTCAACTGGCTTTTTTTTAACCAAAAAATGTTTAATAATCGGTTAAGTAGAAAAAATTTTTATGTAAAATTTTGTGTGTTGTACTGCATTATGATATAAAAAGTTGAAATACGTTGCTAGGCTTCTGGGTTTTAGCCGTGTCGAAGAAGAAGACGTTTTAATCAACCTCTCAGTCGCCATCTTCGCCTAGTGTAAGTAACTGCTACACTGATGATGGCGACTTCAAGATCGGTGAAATCTTAAGACATTTTATTGCGGCTAGAACCCAGAATCATACATGCAACTTCAGACAATGGCCGCGAAACCTGCGATCCTTAAAAAAAAGTTTGAATATTTATGAGCGTGTGTGTGTTGCGTATTCTCATGTGGTTCAGTGGTTAGTTTTAGATATTGGGGGTATTTTTCATTTGGAGCTGGAACTTGAGTTGCTGTGGTTGACAGCGAGTGGATTCCTAAAAGGTTCACGCCCGCTTCAGCCTGACTTGGGACAGGTCAGCGCCGCAGCGCTCCTAACGCTCTCTTGTGACCGCTAATCGCGGCTGATCATTTAATGAGCGGCGAGCCGTGGGCGACGAGGTCAAAACGGGGGAGCCGCCACCAATCAACTGCTAGCTGGTGCACTCTACACTGTAAAAATAAAGCTAAATTTATAAAATTAGATATGCAAAAGTTAAAAAATTATACTTTTGGCGTGAATAGGTACGTCTTTAAAATTGCTTCCATAGTGGGAGGCAATTAAAAAAAAAAAACAATGATTACAAAATCGGGGGATCCAGTTTGGTGTTGCAGCTACATGTTTATAATCTCCATCCAAAATTTAATTACACCACTGGATAGCTTAAGGATCAAAGAATTCGTTAAGCTATGTGAGGACTGTGACGCATCGCGCGCGGTGGAGGGGGAAGCGCCGCCATTTCGAAGTCATTTTGCTGCGTTTCGAGATTTCCGTTTAGTATAACTTTTGACTCGGAGATGTTACGACGTTCGTTTGGGTTTCAATCGTCAGCTCTCGTCAAAATATATCGATTGCATATATAAAACAATAGTGTAAAATAGTTACAGTGAATATATATATGGTGTAAAAAAATAGCATATTGTATATTTTGTATAGAAAATACCACCTGTTACGTACACGTATTCACATATAACACACGGACGTGTCCATGACATAACCATACCCCTTTTTTTTGTTATGAGTAACAAGTATAATATGTGTAATTTTACACTAATGTCTCCAGAAATTAAACTGTGCAAATTGCATAAGTTAAAATACACAGATGTACATGTTTTATTTCAATAACTAACGTATTAAATTACACATTTGAATGCATATGTGAAATGACACATTCAACGAGTATTAAATTGTTGGGGAATACTGGGGTACCCCCAACGATCTTCAAAAATTACTAGCGAAGGTGTGCTTTGTCAGTAACAACAACATTTATTAACAATAAATTACATAGGGCTCATCATGTATAACAAAAAAAATGCAAAATTCTCATGTAAAAAGTGCAGATATTTGTAAATTTGTACATTTACATGAAAACACTGTATCACTACAACATATTGTTAGCTGTAATACTGGATTCGGATTCTTACCCGTGAATTTATGTTTTGTGTTTTCTCAGAACCTCCAATAGTTAAAGTTATTTATAAATCGTTCCCTGAACAGCTTTTCAGTATTACTCCGCAAATTAATAAGCATATTAACACAAAATATAGTCAAATATTTGAATATTCGATAGTAGTATAGTTTGGCCGGAACTGGCACAGGGTCCAGGGTGAGGTTTGAGGTGCCGAGCCACATCTCTGACGTCACGTCCATCTCTGACGTCACGGCGGCCATCATGAATGAGCGTAACGGGACACAGCGTAACGGGACAAGTAGAAAACGGCGGCCATTTTTGGATCCGCCATTTTGGATCCGCCATTTTGGATGACGTCATTGTGTTCTCGAACATTCCGGCGATGTGTTTTCCGCCATATTGTATGATGACGTCACCGTTGCAATTTTCGTTACGGTCGTCATCTTTAACTTTTTTATTTATTATCCGATTTTAATGAATTTTTTTTTTAAATTTATAAAAAAATTCAAATAATAAAATTTTAATAAATTATTTATAAAAAATGTACTTTCACGACACGGAGTTCGGAGTCCTCGGTTGAACCCGACGAGTTCAAAAAAAAAATGACGACCGATCCTTCCCTCACAGAGGACGCAGGCAGACTGGCCCCCACCACTTTTTACCATTCAAATATATCGTCACCTAGTATGACGTCATGTCCGCCATCTTGTCTTCGATGCTGGAAGCCATCATCATTGTATCGTCGGCTAGAGTGCACTGACGCAATGTTAGTTTAATTCTTACCCGCTAAAGTGCAGTAATCATTTATTATTATTGCTGTGACACCCGCCATCTTGAAATTTGGACGCCATCTTGAAAATCCGTAATTATTTAGCTAGAAATCCGGGAAAAGTTCCAAAATTCATTAAATAAATCACTCATTAATTTACATATTGATTAGATCCGCTCCTTTCCTCGGTTAGATACCCGATCGATGCAATAATGTTTAATTTTATGTAAAAAATAATAATTTCAATAAACCATGTTCAACATTCGTAAAGAGACTTTAAATCATCTACTACCATCATCCTATCAGACATCAAGACCACCATATTGGAAATTCGTAATTGTAATGCTAGATATTCGGAAAAAAGTTCAAAATTCATTAAATAAATTTGTAATCCATATAATGATTGATTTGATCGACTAAGGTCCTTGGTTCGATCCCTGGCCGATACAAAAACACTTTAATTTAAAAAAATACTAAAAAAGTGTTAGGTTTGAGAAAATAAACACACCTCAAGTTTTTTTAAAAAAATTTTATTACATAAAATCAATACACTACTACAAGTACAAAAAAACATTGACAAATTACTAAAGCCTTTTGGATTCCTCGATTCAAACAGTCTTCTTATTGTACGGACTAAGCCTTTTACATGACTTTAAATGTCTATCCGATCCGGTCATCACCGCAGCCAGAGACGGACTGAAGTTCATATCACTTATATAGTCTCATTAGCCGCTACAACACATGAGTCAAATCAATAACCATGTTCATTATACGTCTTGGAGCATTTTTAATAATGACGATGTAAGCTATCGAGACGTGAAATTAGTTTATTGCACTTATAGCACTGAAATTGTATTCTTTGAACATTATTAGAACAACCGCTTCTTTCATGTCTGCGAGCATTTGAGGTGATAGTAAATGATGCACCACAGTATTTGCACTGATTCGAAGTATGCACTTCATTAATTGAAGTATTGAATGCTGATGAAACTTCAGCTGATGGTGGAACAGCACATATCGAAGTCTCCTCCAGTGTTGTCAGAGGCGTTGCCAACGGGATCTGCTCCAACATCGTCGGCGCTGACGTCATGGTTCCCGTAGTCGAAGGTACATCCTCCATCGAGTTCGATGTTAAAGTCGGTAAAGATGCCATCGAAGTCTCAAGAACAGGCAATTACACGACTTATGCACCAGAAGAAACAAACTAGGTGATCCGTACATCGTCGACGGCAGTAACAAACTAAGCGTCCTGCTGTCTAGGACTCGTTTATATACATTAACCGGTTTGAATAATACGTTAGTCAAATCAAGAACAATTTACTAAAATACTAGAGTCAAAACAACATTAAAAAAATAGAAGCACCATCAGCAAAAAAGGAAGCACATTTGGAAGCACCATCAAAAAAGGAAAAACAATAGGAAGCACCGTCAACGAAAAGGCAGCACATTTGGAAGCACCGACTACGAAAAGGCAGCACATTTGGCAGCACCGTAATCGAAAAGGCAGCACATTTGGAAGAACCGAATACGAAAAGGCAGCACATTTGGAAGCACCGACAACGAAAAGGCAGTACATTTGGAAGCACCGACAACGAAAAGACAGCACATTTGGAAGCACCGACTACGAAAAGGCAGCACATTTGGCAGCACCGACAACGAAAAGGCATCACATTTGGAAGCACCGACTACGAAAAGGCAGCACATTTGGAAGCACCGACTACGAAAAGGCAGCACATTTGGAAGCACCGACAACGAAAAGGCAGCACATTTGAAAGCACCGACAACGAAAAGGCAGCACATTTGGAAGCACTATCATCGAAAAGGCAGCACATATGGAAGCTCCATCAACAAAAAAAAAAAAGGCAAAAAGGAAGCACAAGTTACGAGATCTAAGTCTTAGTTAGAAATCAGAATACAAGAAATAAAAACCATAAATTCTTATAATTTAAATTATTTATTTTATTGCTTTACATTATACAAATGCAAGTGAAACAAGCCATTATTGTATGTAGCCAGCATTCCTCAGTTCCTTGAGTATGAAGGATATTTCTTTGATGCACGAATAGTTTCCTGCACAAAGCGAACCATGTAGAAGTCTTAGTCGGTCAACCAATATGTTTGGATGTTTCCATGATGTGTAATCATTCTCTTCTACCACTATCTTCCTTGCACCTTTATAATAAATATTATGATCTCTGGTGTCTTCCGTTTTACCACCAACCTCAGGGTAACTTTCATGTTTGAGACGGTGATCATCACAAGCTTGATCAGATTTATTTAATATATCACGTTTCCACTGTTTCGGTCTCAGGACACCGCCACATTCTTCAATCTTGGCAGCTTTAGGTGCTTCATCATAGTCTATGTCTTTGTCAACAGCCTCAGAGTCACTGTAACAATCACCGTAGAAGGAAACGTCTTCACCCAATTTACAGTAATAATAGGATGTTGATGATGTTGAAGTGTCTTCATCGTCTTCATGCATCCTTTTTAGGAGTCCATCATTTTTACAAAGTTGGAAAGATCTACTTGAATTCGGCTGGAATATATTCTCACTTTTCACGTTAAGGATTCTTCCATTGTCTTCATTCTTCCATAAAGCAACAACCTCCTTCAATTTAAGTTCTTTGTCGAGATCGGAAGAGCCAAGAAAATTATTGTCGTAATGCAGATCACTCTTTCTTAAGCTAGTAGATTCATCGTTGTCCTCTAGCTTGTACGCAGGCTTGGCGCTACAAGTTCTGCCATGTCTTTTTAGGCTCTCTCTCCGCGTAAACGACTTGCTACATCGAACACAACTTATCATATTGCGCAGTGGATTTTTAACACAGTCATTCTTCTCGTGTTGTCTTTTATTCTTTCTCAAGATAAAATCTTTACTGCAATACTTACACCTATGTTCTTTCGATACAGCATCAGATCCCAAATCGGAATTCATATTAGTTACTGAGACTAATGCCAGATACCAATTGAGTGTTTTAAATTATATCCAATACTTAAATAGAAATTTTTTCATATTTCATCAGCGAGAATTAATATATCTCATGCAAAAGTACTTTATGCATGTAGTTCTGCTTTTCAACAACAGATGTCGCCACATGTTGCTTGCAGGTAAATAATATTTAGTTCTTTTATGCGGGATGCGGGATGCTCACTAACGATCGCAAAAGAAGGATGGCTTCGCTAGACTCCAAGGAAAAGGAAGTTCGTCTTGCATGTTGGTGCTCCACAGATGTCTCATGGCGTAATATTAATTTGACTGAGTAATGATATTTGTTAATTCCACCTGATAAAAATATTGCAAGTTTTGATTTAGTAGCAGAAATTATCGAATTAAATGTAACTCCAAATAAAATGACATATCTCATTAGACAAAAAAAAATCCACGCAGAGAGCGGTTTCTCAGAATAGTCAGAAACACTTGAAGAAACCACAGGAAAGATTGCAATAACACGGGAAAAACTATCAAAATATTGACAAGATTAATCAGGAGCACACGGAGAAAACCATCATAATATTGACCAGATTAATCAGAAGCACTCGGAGAAAACCACCACATGTTTTCTGTAATTTTATGATATCAAAGTAAACTATGCAGGAAACTATTCGTGCATCAAAGAAATATCCTTCATACTCAAGGAACTGAGGAATGCTGGCTACATACAATAATGGCTTGTTTTACTTGCATTTGTATAATGTAAAGCAATAAAATAAATAATTTAAATTATAAGAATTTAATGTTTTTATTTCTTGAATACTGATTTCTAACTAAGACTTAGATCTCGTAACTTGTGCTTCCTTTTTGCCTTTTTTTTTTTTTTTGATGGAGCTTCCAAATGTGCTGCCTTTTCGATGATGGTGCTTCCAAATGTGCTGCCTTTTCGTTGTCGGTGATTCCAAATGTGCTGCCTTTTCCTTGCCGGTGCTTCCAAATGTGCTGCCTTTTCGTAGTCGGTGCTTCCAAATGTGCTGCCATTTCGTTGTCGGTGCTTCCAAATGTGCTGCCTTTTTGTTGTCGGTGCTTCCAAATGTGCTGCCAGTAGTATGTAAATGGGGTTCCGAGATCTGGCGCTGGCGCGTGGAGCCAGAGCTGGGGTCCGCCATCTTGGATTGTGACGTCACGGCGGCAAAAATTCCTCAAAATTCCTCAAAAATGACTCAAAATGACTAAAAATTTCCCGTTTTAAGAAAAAATTTCCCGTTTTCGAGGGAAAAATTCCCGTTTCGAGGGAAAATTTCCCGTTTTAGTCCTTAAAAATCCCAGCGGTTAGAAATGTCCTTAAAGAGGCTTAAGCATCCTTAACTCAAGCCTCAGTTAAGCCTCTATCAGGACTAGACTTTGACCTTGACCCCGACGGCCATTTTGGATCCGCCATCTTAGATCCGCCATTGTGTTCTCGAACATTCCGTCGATGTGTTTTCCGCCATATTGGATGATGACGTCACCGTTGCAATTCTCGTTACGGCCGCCATATTTAACTTTTTTATTTATTATCCGATTTTAATGAAAAAATTTAAAAATTATAAAAAAATTTTAATAATAAAATTTTAATAAAAAATATTTAAAAATTATACATTAACGACACGGAGTTCGGAGTCCTCGGTTCAAACCCGACGAGTGCAAAAAAATAAATATGGCGACCGATCCTTCCCCCTGTGGTGACTTTTGGCAGACTGACTCCCACCATTTTTTTTTTTCAAAGCATATATATATCGTCAGGTAGTATGACGTCATGTCCGCCATCTTGTCCTCGTTGCTGGAGACCATCATCTTGTTTTCGTCGGCGAGAGTGCGCTGATAACATGTTAGTTTAATTCTTACCCGCTAGAGTGCAGTAATCATTTATTATTGCTGTGACACCCGACATCTTGTCATTTGGCCGCCATCTTGAAAATCCGTAATTATTTAGCTAGAAATTCGGGAACAATTCCAAAATTCATTAAATGAATTTGTAATCTATATACTGATCGATTAGGTCGACTAAGGTCCTTTGTACGATCTAGGACGATGCAAAAATAATTAAATATAACATCAATTTAACATAATAGTAACATGTTCGAGGAATTAAACACCACAAGTTCTTTTACAAACATAATATTTATTACATAATTTCTATTCTACTACAGGATCATTTGCGAAAGCCAGCAATCTTATAATCATTTAGTTCCGCAGCGGTGTGAAATGACTAATTCTTAGCTCCAATCGGTTTATACTAGACAGAGTCCAGCCAGAACCTTTACAGACATAGTCCACCTCTTCTTGACAGAGTTTCTGAATACCGTTTTTAACAGTTTGCTTCACATCGTTAGAACTGTAAATTACCGCAGCCGATGTCTTGAATGCACACTTCTTCACTTTGTCATCGAACGGATATGGCTTTCCATATATACAGTCCAACCACAAGTTATATTTCAAAGGTCCGTTTGTTGCTACATCATCAGTAAGCTGATTGATTATGTACTCTCTGATATCATCAAGAAAATTACAAATGTCTTTCGACTCACCTAACGTATTTAAATAATAGTAGTCCTTCAATGTTCCACGAAATGCAGACTGCGCCAAGTAGAAGCCATTATCGTTCACTTGTAATGCGCCGAACACAGTCTTAGGTTTATTTTCCTGGTCAGACGTCATACCAATCGGTTGCTACACATCGGTTTTCTTGCTTGTACGCTCACGAGCCTTCAACCTAAACCGAGGAGTCGAAATTTCTGCAGGTAGTTCAGCAGTAGGCACACGGACTTCACCTTTACAGTTTTTCGCATGTCGTCGCAAATTATCAATTCGAGTAAACCATTCATGACACTCATCACATCGAAACTTCATGCGAGATGGATTCTTCGTGCATTTGCTCCGCTCATGTCTTCGTGCATCATGAGCAAATGCGAACGACGTATCACAGTAGCTGCAAGGATACCATGGTGATGAAGACGAACCTTTCAGACCCGATCCAGATACTGACGTTGCCGCAGTTGCACCATCTCCAGGCATACTCTTATGAACATCAATGCATCGTTGTTGCGCCGAAACCTTTACTTTCTGCCGAACAGCAGGACCTTTGCATGCCTTCATGTGCGTTTTCATATTATCTTTTCTGGCAAACTGCTTATGACATTTCTCACAAACAAACATTTTACGATATAGGTTCTTGGCACATTCTCTATTCTCATGTCGTCGAGCATTGCTGTTGTTTGAGAAAATCTTGTCGCAGTAACAGCACCGATGTTCGTTAGTTGTTGTCGATTCGGCATCCATTGAAGTCTCCATTGATGGCGAACCAGCGTTCGCCGAGTTTCCCTGTGCAGCCAGCACTAGCGGCATTTAAGTCTCTTCTGCTGGCGGTACCACGTCTGTTGAAGTCTCCTCCAGTGTTGACATCGACGTTGCCAACGGGATCTGCTCCACCATCGTCGACGCTGACGTCATGGTTCCCGCAGTCGATGGTACAACCTCCATCGAGTTCGTCGTTAAAGTCGGTAAAGATGCCATCGAGTTCGCAAGAACAGGTAATTACGTGATTAATGCACCAGAAGAAACAAACTAGGTGATCCTTACACCGACGACGTCAGTAACAAACTAAGCATCCTGTTGTCTAGAGCTCGCTTATATATACATGCACCGTATGGAATAATACGCTAGTCAAATCAAGAACCATTTACAATAATACTAGAGTCAAAACAACATTAAAAATAGAAGAACCATCAACGAAAAGGCAGCACATTTGGAAGCACCGACTACGAAAAGGCAGCACATTTGGAAGCACCGACAACGAAAAGGCAGCACATTTGGAAGCACCGACAACGAAAAGGCAGCACATTTGGAAGCACCGACAACGAAAAGGCAGCACATTTGGAAGCACCGACAACGAAATGGCAGCACATTCGGAAGCACCGACTACGAAAAGGCAGCACATTTGAAAGCACCGACTACGAAAAGGCAGCACATTTGGAAGCACCGTCATCGAAAAGGCAGCACATTTGAAAGCACCGACAACGTAAAGGCAGCACATTTGGAAGCACCGACAACGTAAAGGCAGCACATTTGGAAGCACCGACTACGAAAAGGCAGCACATTTGGAAGCACCGTCATCGAAAAGGCAGCACATTTGGAAGCACCGACAACGCAAAGGCAGCACATTTGGAAGCACCGACAACGTAAAGGCAGCACATTTGGAAGCACCGACAATGAAAAGGCAGCACATTTGGAAGCACCGACAATGTAAAGGCAGCACATTTGGAAGCACCGACAACGAGAAGGCAGCACATTTGGATGCACCGACAACGAAAAGGCAGCACATTTGGAAGCACCGACAACGAAAAGGCAGCACATTTGGAAGCACCGCCAACGAAAAGGCAGCACATTTTGGATGCATCATCGAATAAGGAAGCACATTTGGAAGCTCCATCAACTAAAAAAGGCAAAAAAGGAAGCACAAGTTACGAGATCTAAGTCTTAGTAAGAAATCATAATACTAGAAATAAAAACATTACATTCTTATAATTTAAATTATTTATTTTATTGCTTTACATTATACAAATGCAAGTAAAACAAGTCAATATTGTATGTAGCCAGCATTCCTCAGTTCCTTGAGTATGAAGGATATTTCTTTGATGCACGAATAGTTTCCTCCACAAAGCGAACCATGTAGAAGTCTTAGCCGGTCAACCAATATGTTTGGATCTTTCCATGATGTGTAATCATTCTCTTCTACCACCATCTTACTTGCACCTTTATAATAAATATTATTTTCTCTGGTGTCTTCCGTTTTACCACCAACCTCAGGGTAACTTTCATGTTTGAGACGGTGATCATCACAAGCTTGATCAGAATTATTTAATATATCACGGCGTTTCCATCGTTTCGGTCTCAGGACACCGCCACATTCTTCGATCTTGGCAGCTTTAGGTGCTTTATCATAGTCTATGTCTTTGTCAACAGCCTCAGAGTCACTGTAACAATCACCGTAGAAGGAATCGTCTTTACCCAATTTACCGTAATAATTCGATGTTGATGATGTTGAAGTGTCTTCATCGTATTCATGCTTCCTTTTTAGGTGTCCATCATTTTTACAAAGTTGGAAAGATCTACTTGAATTCGGCTGGAATATATTCTCACTTTTGACGTTAAGGATTCTTCCATTGTCTTCATTCTTCCGTAAATCATCAACCTTCTTCAATTTAAGTTCTTTGTCGAGATCGGAAGAGCCAACAAAATTATTGTCGTAATGCAGATCACTCTTCCTTAGGCTAGTAGATTCATCGTTGTCCTCTAGCTTGTACGCAGGCTTGGCGCTACAAGTTCTGCCATGTCTTTTTAGGCTCTCTCTCCGCGTAAACGACTTGCTACATCGAACACAACTTATCATATTGCGCAGTGGATTTTTAACACAGTCATTCTTCTCGTGTTGTCTTTTATTCTTTCTCAAGATAAACTCTTTACTGCAAAACTTACACCTATGTTCTTTCGATACAGCGTCAGTTCCCAAATCGGAATTCATATTAGTTACTGAGACTAATGCCAGATACCAATTGAGTGTTTTAAATTAGTTTCAATACTTAAATAGAAATTTTTTCATATTTCATCAGCGAGAATTAATATATCTCATGCAAAAGTACTTTATGCATGTAGTTCTGCTTTTCAACAACAGATGTCGCCACATGTTGCTTGCAGGTAAATAATATTTAGTTATTTTATGCGGGATGCGGGATGCTCACTAACGATCGCAAAAGAAGGATGGCTTCGTTAGACTCCAAGGAAAAGGAAGTTCGTCTTGCATGTTGGTGCTCCACAGATGTCTCATGGCGTAATATTAATTTGACTGAGTAATGATATTTGTTAATTCCACCTGATAAAAATATTGCAAGTTTTGATTTAGTAGCAGAAATTATCGAATTAAATGTAACTCCAAATAAAATGACATGTCTCATTAGAACAAAAAAAAATCCATGCAGAGAGCGGTTTCTCAGAATAGTCAGAAACACTTGAAGAAACCACAGAAATGATTGCAAGAACACGGGAAAAACCATCTAAATATTGTCAAGAATAATCAGGAGCACACTGAGAAAACCACCATAATATTAACAATAATAATCGGAAGCACACGGAGAAAACCATCATAATATTGACCAGATTAATCGGAAGCACACAGAGAAAACCACCACATGTTTTCTTTGATATCATAATATTACAAGAAAAAATATTTAAAAATAAAAATAAATTAATAAAAAATTTAAAAAAATTAACAAAATGCATAAATTTCTGGCTTGTACAAGAACTCTATCTTTGCTCAACAATGATAAGTTTACAAGCTAGCAGAAACTGTTTATGCATTTTTTTAATTTTTTTAAATTTTTTATTAATTTATTTTTATTTTTAAATATTTTTTCTTGTAATATTATGATATCAAAGAAAACATGTGGTGGTTTTCTATGTGTGCTTCCGATTAATCTGGTCAATATTATGATGGTTTTCTCCGTGTGCTTCCGATTATTATTGTTAATATTATGGTGGTTTTCTCAGTGTGCTCCTGATTATTCTTGACAATATTTAGATGGTTTTTCCCGTGTTCTTGCAATCATTTCTGTGGTTTCTTCAAGTGTTTCTGACTATTCTGAGAAACCGCTCTCTGCATGGATTTTTTTTGTTCTAATGAGACATGTCATTTTATTTGGAGTTACATTTAATTCGATAATTTCTGCTACTAAATCAAAACTTGCAATATTTTTATCAGGTGGAATTAACAAATATCATTACTCAGTCAAATTAATATTACGCCATGAGACATCTGTGGAGCACCAACATGCAAGACGAACTTCCTTTTCCTTGGAGTCTAACGAAGCCATCCTTCTTTTGCGATCGTTAGTAAGCATCCCGCATCCCGCATAAAATAACTAAATATTATTTACCTGCAAGCAACATGTGGCGACATCTGTTGTTGAAAAGCAGAACTACATGCATAAAGTACTTTTGCATGAGATATATTAATTCTCGCTGATGAAATATGAAAAAATTTCTATTTAAGTATTGAATCTAATTTAAAACACTCAATTGGTATCTGGCATTAGTCTCAGTAACTAATATGAATTCCGATTTGGGATCTGACGCTGTATCGAAAGAACATAGGTGTAAGTTTTGCAGTAAAGAGTTTATCTTGAGAAAGAATAAAAGACAACACGAGAAGAATGACTGTGTTAAAAATCCACTGCGCAAAATGATAAGTTGTGTTCGATGTAGCAAGTCGTTTACGCGGAGAGAGAGCCTAAAAAGACATGGCAGAACTTGTAGCGCCAAGCCTGCGTACAAGCTAGAGGACAACGATGAATCTACTAGCCTAAGAAAGTGTGATCTGCATTACGACAATAATTTTCTTAGCTCTTCCGATCTCGAAAAAGAACTTAAATTGAAGAAGGTTCATGATTTACGGAAGAATGAAGACAATGGAAGAATCCTTAACGTGAAAAGTGAGAATATATTCCAGCCGAATTCAAGTAGATCTTTCCAACTTTGTAAAAATGATGGACTCCTAAAAAGGAAGCATGAAGACGATGAAGGCACTTCAACATCATCAACATCGAATTATTACGGTAAATTGGGTGAAGACGATTCCTTCTACGGTGATTGTTACAGTGACTCTGAGGCTGTTGACAAAGACATAGACTATGATGAAGCACCTAAAGCTGCCAAGATCGAAGAATGTGGCGGTGTCCTGAGACCGAAACGATGGAAACGCCGTGATATATTAAATAAATCTTATCAAGCTTGTGATGATCACCGTCTCAAACATGAAAGTTACCCTGAGGTTGGTGGTAAAACGGAAGACACCAGAGAAAATAATATTTATTATAAAGGTGCAAGGAAGATGGTGGTAGAAGAGAATGATTACACATCATGGAAAGATCCAAACATATTGGTTGACCGGCTAAGACTTCTACATGGTTCGCTTTGTGGAGGAAACTATTCGTGCATCAAAGAAATATCCTTCATACTCAAGGAACTGAGGAATGCTGGCTACATACAATATTGACTTGTTTTACTTGCATTTGTATAATGTAAAGCAATAAAATAAATAATTTAAATTATAAGAATGTAATGTTTTTATTTCTTGTATTATGATTTCTTACTAAGACTTAGATCTCCTAACTTGTGCTTCCTTTTTGCCTTTTTTAGTTGATGGAGCTTCCAAATGTGCTTCCTTATTCGATGATGCATCCAAAATGTGCTGCCTTTTCGTTGGCGGT
Organism: Bacillus rossius redtenbacheri; assembly: GCF_032445375.1. Lineage (NCBI taxonomy): Eukaryota > Metazoa > Arthropoda > Insecta > Phasmatodea > Bacillidae > Bacillus > Bacillus rossius. The sequence goes on along the minus strand of NW_026962012.1, from coordinate 4,034,877 downwards.
GCTTCCAAATGTGCTGCCTTTTCGTTTTCGGTGCTTCCAAATGTGCTGCCTTTTCGTTGTCGGTGCTTCCAAATGTGCTGCCTTTTCGTTGTTGGTGCTTCCAAATGTGCTGCCTTTACGTTTTCGGTGCTTCCAAATGTGCTGCCTTTTCATTGTCGGTGCTTACAAATGTGCTGCCTTTACGTTGTCGGTGCTTCCAAATGTGCTGCCTTTTCGTTGTCAGTGCTTCCAAATGTGCTGCCTTTTCGTAGTCGGTGTTTCCAAATGTTTTGCCTTTTCGTAGTCGGTGCTTCCAAATGTGCTGCCTTTTCGTTGTCGGTGCTTCCAAATGTGCTGCCTTTACGTTGTCGGTGCTTCCAAATGTGCTGCCTTTACGTTGTCGGTGCTTCCAAATGAGCTGCCTTTACGTTTTCGGTGCTTCCAAATGTGCTGCCTTTTCGATGACGGTGCTTCCAAATGTGCTGCCTTTTCGTAGTCGGTGCTTCCAAATGTGCTGCCTTTACGTTGTCGGTGCTTCCAAATGTGCTGCCTTTGCGTTGTCGGTGCTTCCAAATGTGCTGCCTTTTCGATGACGGTGCTTCCAAATGTGCTGCCTTTTCGTAGTCGGTGCTTCCAAATGTGCTGCCTTTACGTTGTCGGGTTCTTCCAAATGTGCTGCCTTTACGTTGTCGGTGCTTCCAAATGTGCTGCCTTTTCGATGACGGTGCTTCCAAATGTGCTGCCTTTTCGTAGTCGGTGCTTTCAAATGTGCTGCCTTTTCGTAGTCGGTGCTTCCGAATGTGCTGCCATTTCGTTGTCGGTGCTTCCAAATGTGCTGCCTTTTCGTTGTCGGTGCTTCCAAATGTGCTGCCATTTCGTTGTCGGTGTTTTCAAATGTGCTGCCTTTTCGTTGTCGGTGCTTCCAAATGTGCTGCCTTTTCGTTGTCGGTGCTTCCAAATGTGCTGCCTTTTCGTTGATGGTTCTTCTATTTTTAATGTTGTTTTGACTCTAGTATTATTGTAAATGGTTCTTGATTTGACTAGCGTATTATTCCATACGGTGCATGTATATATAAGCGAGCTCTAGACAACAGGATGCTTAGTTTGTTACTGACGTCGTCGGTGTAAGGATCACCTAGTTTGTTTCTTCTGGTGCAATAATCACGTAATTACCTGTTCTTGCGAACTCGATGGCATCTTTACCGACTTTAACGACGAACTCGATGGAGGTTGTACCATCGACTGCGGGAACCATGACGTCAGCGTCGACGATGGTGGAGCAGATCCCGTTGGCAACGTCGATGTCAACACTGGAGGAGACTTCAACAGACGTGGTACCGCCAGCAGAAGAGACTTTAATGCCGCTAGTGCTGGCTGCACAGGGAAACTCGGCGAACGCTGGTTCGCCATCAATGAAGACTTCAATGGATGCCGAATCGACAACAACTAACGAACATCGGTGCTGTTACTGCGACAAGATTTTCTCAAACAACAGCAATGCTCGACGAAAAGAGAATAGAGAATGTGCCAAGAACCTATATCGTAAAATGTTTGTTTGTGAGAAATGTCATAAGCAGTTTGCCAGAAAAGATAATATGAAAACGCACATGAAGGCATGCAAAGGTCCTGCTGTTCGGCAGAAAGTAAAGGTTTCGGCGCAACAACGATTCATTGATGTTCATAAGAGTATACCTGGAGATGGTGCAACTGCGGCAACGTCAGTATCTGGATCGGGTCTGAAAGGTTCGTCTTCATCACCATGGTATCCTTGCAGCTACTGTGATACGTCGTTCGCATTTGCTCATGATGCACGAAGACATGAGCGGAGCAAATGCACGAAGAATCCATCTCGCATGAAGTTTCGATGTGATGAGTGTCATGAATGGTTTACTCGAATTGATAATTTGCGACGACATGCGAAAAACTGTAAAGGTGAAGTCCGTGTGCCTACTGCTGAACTACCTGCAGAAATTTCGACTCCTCGGTTTAGGTTGAAGGCTCGTGAGCGTACAAGCAAGAAAACCGATGTGTAGCAACCGATTGGTATGACGTCTGGCCAGGAAAATAAACCTAAGACTGTGTTCGGCGCATTACAAGTGAACGATAATGGCTTCTACTTGGCGCAGTCTGCATTTCGTGGAACATTGAAGGACTACTATTATTTAAATACGTTAGGTGAGTCGAAAGACATTTGTAATTTTCTTGATGATATCAGAGAGTACATAATCAATCAGCTTACTGATGATGTAGCAACAAACGGACCTTTGAAATATAACTTGTGGTTGGACTGTATATATGGAAAGCCATATCCGTTCGATGACAAAGTGAAGAAGTGTGCATTCAAGACATCGGCTGCGGTAATTTACAGTTCTAACGATGTGAAGCAAACTGTTAAAAACGGTATTCAGAAACTCTGTCAAGAAGAGGTGGACTATGTCTGTAAAGGTTCTGGCTGGACTCTGTCTAGTATAAACCGATTGGAGCTAAGAATTAGTCATTTAACACCGCTGCGGAACTAAATGATTATAAGATTGCTGGCTTTCGCAAATGATCCTGTAGTAGAATAGAAATTATGTAATAAATATTATGTTTGTAAAAGAACTTGTGGTGTTTAATTCCTCGAACATGTTACTATTATGTTAAATTGATGTTATATTTAATTATTTTTGCATCGTCCTAGATCGTACCAAGGACCTTAGTCGACCTAATCGATCAGTATATAGATTACAAATTCATTTAATGAATTTTGGAATTGTTCCCGAATTTCTAGCTAAATAATTACGGATTTTCAAGATGGCGGCCAAATGACAAGTTGTCGGGTGTCACAGCAATAATAAATGATTACTGCACTCTAGCGGGTAAGAATTAAACTAACATGTTATCAGCGCACTCTCGCCGACGAAAACAAGATGATGGTCTCCAGCAACGAGGACAAGATGGCGGACATGACGTCATACTACCTGACGATATATATATGCTTTGAAAAAAAAAGTGGTGGGAGTCAGTCTGCCAAAAGTCACCGCGGGGGGAAGGATCAGTCGCCATATTTATTTTTTTTGCACTCGTCGGGTTTGAACCGAGGACTCCGAACTCCGTGTCGTTAATGTATGATTTTTAAATATTTTTTATTAAAATTTTATTATTAAAATTTTTTTATAATTTTTAAATTATTTCTCTAAAATCGGATAATAAATAAAAAAGTTAAAGATGGCGGCCGTAACGAGAATTGCAACGGTGACGTCATCATCCAATATGGCGGAAAACACATCGACGGAATGTTCGAGAACACAATGGCGGATCTAAGATGGCGGATCCAAAATGGCCGTCGGGGTCAAGGTCAAAGGTCAAGGTCAAGTCCTGATAGAGGCTTAACTGAGGCTTGAGTTAAGGATGCTTAAGCCTCTTTAAGGACATTTCTAGCCGCTGGGTTTTTTAAGAACTAAAACGGGAAATTTTCCCTCGAAACGGGAATTTTTCCCTCGAAAACGGGAAATTTTCTCTTAAAAATGGGGAAATTTTTAGTCATTTTGAGTCATTTTTGAGGAATTTTGAGGAATTTTTGCCGCCGTGACATCACAATCCAAGATGGCGGACCCCGGCTCTGGCTCCACGCGCCAGCGCCAGATCTCGGAACCCCATTTACATACTACTGCTGCCTTTTCGTTGTCGGTGCTGCCAAATGTGCTGCCTTTTCGTAGTCGGTGCTTCCAATTGTGCTGCCATCACGATGGCGGTGCTTCCAAATGTGCTGCCTTTTTGATGACGGTGCTTCCAAATGTGCTGCCTTTTCGTAGTCGGTGCTTCCAAATGTGCTGCCATTTCGATGGCGGTGCTTCCAAATGTGCTGCCATTTCGTTGTCGGTGCTTCCAAATGTGCTGCCTCTTCGTTGACGGTGCTTCCAAATGTGCTGCCTTTTCGTAGTCGGTGCTTCCGAATGTGCTGCCTTTTCGATGGCGGTGCTATCTTTTCGTTGTCGGTGCTTCCAAATGTGCTGCCTTTTCGTAGTCGGTGCTTCCGAAAGTGCTGCCTTTTCGATGGCGGTGCTATATTTTCGTTGTCGGTGCTTCCAAATGTGCTGCCTTTTCGTTGACGGTGCTTCCTATTGTTTTTCCTTTTTTGATGGTGCTGTCAAATGTGCTTCCTTTTTTGTTGATGGTGCTTTTTTTTTAATGTTGTTTTGACTCTAGTATTTTAGTAAATTGTTCTTGTTTTGACTAGCGTATTATTCAAACCGGTTAATGTATATAAACGAGTCCTAGACAGCAGGACGCTCAGTTTTTTACTGCCGTCGACGGTGTACGGATCACCTAGTTTTTTTCTTCTGGTGCATAAGTCGTGTAATTGCCTGTTCTTGAGACTTCGATGGCATCTTTACCGACTTTAACGTCGAACTCGATGGAGGATGTACCATCGACTACGGGAACCATGACTCAGCGCCGACGATGTTGGAGCAGATCCCGTTGGCAACGCCTCTGACAACACTGGAGGAGACTTCGATATGTGCTGTTCCACCATCAGCTGAAGTTTCATCAGCATTCAATACTTCAATTAATGAAGAGCGTACTTCGCATCAGTGCAAATACTGTGGTGCATCATTTACTATCACCTCAAATGCTCGCAGACATGAAAGAAGCGGTTGTTCTAATAATGTTTTAAGAATACAATTTCAGTGCTATAAGTGCAATAAACTAATTTCACGTCTCGATAGCTTACATCGTCATTATAAAAAATGCTTCAAGACGTATAATGAACATGGTTATTGGTTTGACTCATGTGTTGTAGCGGCTAATAAGACTATATAAGTGATATGAACTTCAGTCCGTCTCTGGCTGCGGTGATGACCGGATCGGATAGACATTTAAAGTCATGTAAAAGGCTTAGTCCGTACAGTAAGAAGACTGTTTAAATCGAGGAATCCAATAGGCTTTAGTAATTTGTCAGTGTTTTTTTTGTACTTGTAGTAGTGTATTGATTTTATGTTTTAAAATTTTTTTAAAAGAACTTGTGGTGTTTTTATTTTCTCAAACCTAACACTTTTTTAGTATTTTTTTAATTAAAGTTGTTTTGTATCGGCCAGGGATCGAACCAAGGACCTTAGTCGATCCAATCAATCATTATATGGATTACAAATTTATTTAATGAATTTTGAACTTTTTCCCGAATCTCTAGCATTACAATTACGAATTTACAATATGGTGGTCTTGATGTCTGATAGGATGATGGTGTTAGATGATTTAAAGTCATGTTGAACATGGTTTATTGAAATTATTATTTTTTACATAAAATTAAACATTATTGCATCGATCGGGTATCGAACCGAGGAAAGGAGCGGATCTAATCAATATGTAAATTAATGAGTGATTTATTTAATGAATTTTGGAACTTTTCCCGGATTTCTAGCTAAATAATTACGGATTTTCAAGATGGCATCCAAATTTCAAGATGGCGGGTGTCACAGCAATAATAATAAATGATTACTGCACTGCATTGTGTAAGAATTAAACTAACATGGCGTCAGTGCACTCTAGCCGACGATACAATGATGATGGCTGACAGCATCGAAGACAAGATGGCGGACATGTCGTCATACCAGCTGACGATATATATGCTTTGAAAAAAAGTGGTGGGAGTCAGTCTGTCATTATCCACCACGAGGGAAGGATCGGTCGCCATTTTTATTTTTTTTTCCCTCACCGGGTTCGCACCGAGGACTCCGAGCTCCGTGTCGTAAATGTTTGTTTTTTATAAATAATTTATTAAAATTTTATTTATTGAATTTTTTTTTATAATTTTTAAAAAAAATTCATTAAAACCGGATAATAAATAAAGATTTTAAAGATTACAGCCGTAACAGAAACTGCAACGGTGACGTCATAATTCAAAATGGCGGAAAACACATCACCGGAATGTTCGAGAACACAATGACGTCATCCAAAATGGCGGATCAAAAATGGCGGATACAAAATGGCCGCCGTGATCTACTTGTCCCGTTACACCGAGTCCCGTTACGCCGTGTCCCGTTACGCGGTGTCCTATTACACTCATCTAAGATGGCCGCCGTGACGTCAGAGATGGACGTGACGTCAGAGATGTGGCTCGGCACTTCGCACCTCACCCTGGACCCTGTGCCAGTTCCGGCCAAACTATACTACTTTCGATTATCTTTTCCATGGTTTAAAATATTATTTTCGAATGAAACGTGAATTAAAATATAAAATTATGCGCCATTTTCGTAAGAAATACTAAGTGATATCCCTGAACACGCATTTCACAGATGCAAAAATAACCTTCAACATGTGTTGTGCAAGAAGGTTACAATATTTATATTGTAGTATTAGAGACTATTTCTTGGCAACTGGTTTCCAAGGGCATCTTATAAAGTTGTTTTCTGTGTATAGAGCGAGGTGTCGTAGCGGTAAGCTACTGGCTCGCATTCCAGAGTAGCTACCCCTGTTCGGATCTCAATCCGACCGCACATACTTCAGTTTCCCGTGGTTTTCCGAATCGACTCCAGTCTGTGCAGTTGTCCCACACGCCTCGGTAATAGTTCATTTTCTCGTTACATATATTATTTAAGGGCTAAAACTGAATTTTTAACACCATACCTTCCTCGCATTTATCACACACACACACACACACACACACATATATATATATATATATATATATATATAGGTCTATATATAATATGCTTCGTGTAATTTAATTACATGTAATGTAAAGTCGGTTTACGGACGATAGTTTAACGTGACAACGTCCTAACAAAACATTGATGAAATGATTGCATACTTTTATGAATAAAATTGAATCATTTTTATTGAATTATCATTATTTTGTATGGATACAAAGAAGGAGTGAAATGAAATCTACAATTTAATTGATAAATTTACTTTTATTTGCACTCATTAATTCAAATATATTTATTACTTTAACGAACAGATTATTTTAACTATAACTTTTATACAATGTTTGCTATTTAACTTCTTCCGATCTGTGTTATTCTGTTAAGGATAGGACGATGATAGGAAAAGTAGGAAACGAATGGGAGTGTTTCAAGTTTAATGTGCCTCGAAAAAGTCAAATCGATGGTTGTTCCAATCGAGTGGAAGAGAGATAGATGCGGCGCAAGCTTACAATATTAGCTCGGCAATGCTGATCTCTTCCGTTTACGTCGCTCCGTACGACCAATAGAAGCCGAGCACTTGGCTGCGGTGGTAGCCATGTTTTTTTATATTCTAAATATGTTAAAAATTGTTTCAAGTACAATAATATCTAGTGCTATATTATTACTTAGTCGTTTATTTTTTTATATAAAAGTAAACTTTACCCTTGTTATGATCTCAAAGCATAATATTTTATTATATATATATATATATATATATATATATATATATATATATATATATTGTAAACGTGAAATACTGTCTCATTGGTTGCCATATGTTAAGTTTCCGTGCATTGTGGGAGCAGCAGACACAATAGTGAAATGTTCAGTGAGATTCGTCTCCGCTTTTATGTTTGTCAATTTGGATATTTTGCACAGCGACTAAGATGGAAAGAACGATAAGATTCAGTAGCCCTGAGAGTCTGCTCTGACCTAGTCAAGCCTAGGCTACGTTCGCGATAGCACTCAAATAGCATATATAAAGCAGTTTGCACACGCACATCACGGAAGGCAAATCTACATTCGCAGTATTCGCACACAACGTAGCAGATTGAATCATTCCAACATATATTTTCCTAATTTTACTTCTGTCGAAAATTTTCAGTTAGATGTGTTTGAATTTTGTCAGCTTAACATGTTGTTGACCTAAGTCCAAGCATTTAATTTCACTGTTTTTGGGTTTAGCGTTTAGGATTAATACGCTACAAATAATTTCCTCGCAAATAAATTCGAACTAGTTTCACACTTTATTTTTAAAAAATGACGTATCAAAACAACCTTCAGTTATTCTATGCAGCTGACGAAGTGTACGCTGATTGGCCGCAAACAGAAATCGACGCACAGCACAAAGAGAAGTTGAATGTTCCTAAATTTTCTGTGCACCGCGCGCTTGCTGTGCGACTGTGCGTGTGCTATTTCCCACCGTGGCAACAACTATCTGTTTGTGTGCAGCCAACTTCCGTGTGTGCTGTGTGTGTGCTGTGCGCGTGCTATTGCGAATGAATCCCAGCTGCAAGGAGTATAGAAGTAAACAGAGATTTCGCTCCCAGGTGAAACATAATTTTATTTTTTTTTTTTCCCCTCTGAAATAGGTCACCGATGATTCTCACACTACTGACCACACAACGTAAAACAAAACTTCTTTTTTTTTAAATTTAGTTTTGTCCCGAATTATATCAAAATCGAGGTTGTTATTGTTTTTGAATTCTTGGGGTTCATGAACTAGGTCTCCTTAATACATTTATACGTCTTAATAAAATATAGTCTAATTTTTGTTTTCGTTTCTTGATATACATAACACATAATTTAAGGATTTTTATCAGATTTTCTTAGAGACTTAGGATGGTGTTCGTTGGTGGTCTAAAACAATGATATGTTAACCTAGTTGTTTCACAATACATAGGCTTACCATCTTTGGATCTTAAAATCGCGATATCGATTTACATAAATTCCCATCTAATGCAATACACACAAATTGGCTTTATTTGAAGTTGTAGCCACAAACGCCGCAAATAAGAAAATAATAATGTACCACAAACTAGTACCTTCAATAATCAACGGATACATTCAAACACACATTGTCACACAAAAAATTAACAAAAATGTTGGTATTTAAACACAAACTTTTACCGAGGTCTCCCGATTTCCTTTACATTTAGGCGCTACACATTACTGAATAGTTAGGAAATCATATTTCTTATTTTAAACATACGTGTCGGACAGACATATGCAAAACAAAACGATCTTTGAAAGCGAGCAATTTTAAAGAAAAAGACTCCGACCTGACGGTGTAACATTTGTTGATTCGCACATTATATATATATATATATATATATATATATATATATACACACACACACCCACACACCTCAATACTAAAATGTTAAACGAGTGAAAATAATTATATTACGAAGATAAAATCACATATTGTTATCTAGTAACATACTTTAAAAATATTTATTATTCAGCTCTCTGAATGCGAATGACATACCTACTTACTGACGTTGGTGCGGACGGAATCCTTGCTGTACAATGAGCGTGTCGCACAGGGATGTTAGACAGTGGCTCAACGAACCTGGTACAGATGTCACTAAAAGCTGGTATCTGAAGAAAAAAAACTGGTACACTCCAAGATCTTACACTGACAAAGATCCTGTAGGTTTTGTTTCATAGATTTTATATATATATATATATATATATATATATAATGATATTTATATAAACTGCTTTAATACGATATATACTATGGAAACATAAAAGGTTACACAATTGTCAACAAATAAAGTATGATAAGGTTGGTAACCTATTTTTTATTCAATCCGCACGCCATGACGGCAATACGGCATGGCGCTGTGATCAATTTCTACAGAACTAGCTTCTGAAATTATAAGATGGCCATAAAAACTTTAGCACCTAGTATGCATGGTTTCAATTAAATTAGCACTTAAAAATTTCTCTTAAAATGCAGTTTTATTAAACGTATACATATGGAATTATTAGAACGCAACTATTCGAATTATTCGTCCACGCCTAATGTTAATTGTTAATGCATGGCGCATCGCGTATGGTCGATGTTCAAAGTTGGTATTTCTGCATACCAGCACAATTTATACTTGGTACATGGTACAAGACCCTGAAAAATGGTATGTGTACCAACAAGTTGGTACGTCTAACATCCCTGGTGTCGCAAGCCGTGTCCGGAGACTACAGCCGGGTCTGCTGTGTAGACCTACTCGCCAGCGAGGAGTCCAAGATGGCCGCCAGCTCCACGAACAGCGCGCTCCCGTCTCGCGAGGACCCGACCACCGACTAAAGCACTAGACTCTCTGGTCGCGCGGCGCCTCTCTTCCGAGAACTGCTCGGGTGGGAGGGGGTGGGGGGATACACCCGCGCGCTGAACTATGGAAGGTCCATGCCAGCAGGACATTACACTCCAAAAGTATCCGAATACTTCTACTGCTAGCACCACCTGTTCGACAATTTGTCGTACTAATGTGCACGTAGCCATTTCGAGTCGTTATATCTACGAATATTCAGTAAAACGTAAATAACACCGACCAATTAAAAAAATATATATATGGTGCGTAGTAATTGTAAATATTAGCGATCAAAATTTAAAAAAAATTGTTATGAATTTAAATATATATATATTTAAAAAAACGTAAAATGAGCATTAAATACGACTGCAAGTTTAAAGTTCTATTTGCGGTAATTTTTTTTTTTTTTTTTTTACTTTTTCATTTGTCTCTATTTGAGTTATCACTTACGCTTATAGCATTTTAAACTAATCTTATGCCAAAAAAACTTAACTAGTATTATATGCAAAAAATAAATAAAACACGATTCCGAAGCTAGTGGATCAAGGGACGCATTAGTGGATGCGAGAGTCGCATCCCTAGAAATCTCGATTTAGTGGATGGATGGAAGGGATGCATCGGCATCCCTTGTTGAGAATTCAGAAGCAACGTAAAGATGGCCGCGTCCACTACGATGCACTTTTAGTGAGAATTGTTTTTAAGAGGTTGATGGGAATGCGAAAAAGGTGGCCACACCGTTACGCTTGATTTTGTTTGTGTGGCAAGTGTTTATAGACTTACGCACGTGTGTGTGGTTTACAAGAAATGGTAACCACACATAACTTAGACACACACAACTTATAACAGTCATAACTTAGAAACCTCGAAAAAAATCCACGTAACTTAGAACTGTCATAAGTTAGAACGATCCTAACTTATAAACACGTAACTTAGAAACACACACCGCAGAATCACACAAATTAGAAACTTCGTAACTTAGAAAGTCTTAACTTGGAACTATTACAACTTAGAAACTCATGACTTAGAAACACATAACTTAGAAACACGCAACGCAGAACCACACAACTTAGAAACGCCGTAACGTAGAAAGTCATAACTTAGCACTATCACAACTTAAAAACACACGAAGCCGAACCACATAACTTAAAACACACAACTTAGAACAGGCATAACTTAGATTATATCTTGTGTGTTTCTCAGTTATGTGTTTCTAAGTGGTGACAGCACCCCACAGGTAATAACGCAGGGTGTGCGCCGCGGGGCTTGTTGCAGGCACGGTGGCCTACGACACGGTGCGACCGCTGGCCTACCAGGACTCCAAGGTGTTCCTGCTGTGCTTCCGGGTCAGCGACCCCGACTCCTTGGACAACGCCGTCAACAAGGTGAGTCGCAGATCCCCGTCTGTCCCTCCCGCGGGTCCGTGTCATCACAGCTCGCGCTACGTGCGGAGGCTGGGTTGCACGCCATTTTCACCTGCAACCTCTCCCGCATTGTCTCCGGTGGACACTTATCGCTAGGGGCAGGCATTTTTCGCGAAAACATATGAACACTTATTAGTAGGGACCGGAAAATTTAGCTGTTTCAATGACCTGTAGGATGAACTCCATAGTTCTATGTACACTCGGTCAAATGTCACCCACTAATTGGTTGCTGTTTTGAGAGATGTCCCAACGTAGCAGCCTGTGATTCGATACAGCTTTGGTTGGGTGTTTCTCATTGGCTCAGAGTCATCCAGATGAGTTCTGAGCCAATAGCAGAGGCAGCACTGAGGTATAACTATTTGTATTTTAGCCTATCGCGAAATGAACTCGCGAATTTTTCCGGTCTCTACTTATTAGACTGCCACAAGGCATACCCGCACCTGTGGTTTCTTCCTTGTGATTGGTGGCTGTCTGCGAGAGAAGTCGTTGCCTCATTTGAACCATGCCACTCAGGACGCGTTTACTTCTGCATTGAATCACTGTGATTGGTGTTGTTACAATCGATATGTACCTGGGAGAAACGCACCCTATCACGAAACACAGACGATGCTACAGTGTTTTAACTTTCGTCTAGTCTCGAAATCTTTTCGCGAAATCTGCATGCCCCTAATGAATTACGAATCACAGGTTAACGCGTTGAGACGTCTCAACCAGTCAGCAGCCAATGAAAGGGTGACATTTTCCCGAGTACACAGAGGACTGTGCAGTCCATCCTTTGGGTAATTCCAGTCCCTACTGATCGCTGATTGGTCCACGTGACCCTCTGACGTCATTTGGGTTGTGGGCAATGGTACGAATCTCCCTGGTCCGGATACATTGGTCAACTTGAACGTTTTTGTCCCAACCCGCGTCCTTTGGTAGCATAGAAGATATTTGCTGTTTCCGGTTCCCTTTTCAAAAAGGTGAACAGGAAATAACGGACGTTGTAGTAGGAAGCCAAGAATACCGAGAGACAAAAATATTGATCAGTGCTGTCCGTTTGTGACCGACGCTTTTCAAAGGCCGAACACTCGAATCCATTCATTTTTCCAAACATTTTACAACTTCACTTCATGTTTTTTTTTGTGTCCATTTCATTTTTAACTTACAGCCTATAAAGTTCTTCATTATGTATCCCCTAAAATACTTTAAAAAAAAGGGTTTGATATATGATCAGGGTGGGGTGTATTAATTTTCCCTGGCTAGTATCCTGGATTGACGACATATTATTTAAATTAGTCGTTTTTGTCACCTAACAACGAACACGAAGATGTAAAGTCGAAGTGCCTGCGGTTACTGTGTTGCAGTGGTACCCAGAGATCCGGCAACACTGCGACAACACGCCGGTGATCCTGTGCGGCTGCCAGGCCGACATGAGGAACGACATAGAGACCATATCCAGCCTCGCCAAGGTCCGCAGGATACCGGTCACTTCCGAGCAGGTACTGTACTCGCAGCGTCGGACGGTCCGCGAGGCACGTCTTTGTGTGCCGTTGTTGCTCTTCGCTGTCCCTCGTGGTAATTTGAATGTAATATTTGCATTTGAAAACGATTTTGTTAAACTTTTTTTCAAAATTTATCTGATTTATGACTCCCGGACCACTTGTTTGGACACTTTTCAAATGCAAAGTCCAAGTTAAGTAACTGTTAATTTTGTAGGAGAGAAAAAAAAGGGTGGGGTGAGAATTGTTTTTAAGAGGTTGATGGGAATGCGAAAAAGGTGGCCACACCGTTACACTTGATTTTGTTTGTGTGGCAAGTGTGTATAGTCTTACGCACGTGTGTATGGTTTACAAGGAATGGTAACCACACATAACTTAGAAACATACAACTTAGAACAGTCATAACTTAGAAACCTCGAAAAAAATCCACGTAACTTAGAACTGTCATAAGTTAGAACGATCATAACTTATAAACACGTAACTTAGAAACACACAACGCAGAATCACATAAATTAAAAATTTCGTAACTTAGAAAATCTTAACTTGTAACTATTACAACTTAGAAACTCACGACTTAGAAACTCACAACTTAGAACTGTCATAACTTAAAAAACACAACTTAGAAACACGCAACGCAGAACCACACAACTTAGAAATTCCGTAACGTAGAAAGTCATAACTTAGCACTATCACAACTTAAAAACACACAAAGCCGAACCACATAACTTAAAAACACACAACTTAGAACAGGCATAACTTAGAAGATTATTTTATCCGTACAGCTTCGCGAATGAAACATTATTCTAATTATCTTTATCACGCCTGTGTTTATTGAGTTCTATTAATTTCAAAACATATGCCATTTTAGTTTCAGGCCTGCCAATTTAAATTTAAAAATTTATAACGTATATAAAGTTGCTTTCATTTAAATTTATAAATTTACGTATATCTGTGATTTCACATGAATATTTTTGATCCATTTACAAAAGTAACTCACAGTGGAGTGCACTTGCCATGTTCTAACCAGCACCTAACCTTATGTTTAGGGCGCTCACTGAGGAAAGTATACATGTTCAGATAACATTTGTATGGCTCATGTTAAGGCACCTATACCTAAAATGGCCTGGTTGACAAAATGGCTCACTAGACAACATTTTGTCGGAAAAGTTCGTACCTGCATGGGGACTTCACAGAATAGTCTTGGATGTGAAAATATGTTGCCTGGATTGAATTACATTTCAAGTATTAAGTGGGCAATATTTAGCATAGATTATTTGTCTCTGAAAATTAACAGTCCCGATACCCATTTTCCAAATGTCTGTTGCTAAGCCATAAATGACGTTTATGTAAAGACACTGGCAAACACATGGAGTTATTTACAAACACTGTTGGCAGACCAACAATGACAGAACGATATGTAGGTCATCGTCACTACTTTAGTGTACCAACTCGAGACAAGATTTACGTTACACGGGTTGTACGTCATATTCTGATGTAATTCTTGAGACGTCTGCTAATTCTGCCTTCTTTTCCCTAGACGAAAGTTCATTTGCCGTGGAATGGGTTTTTAACTCTTTTTGACCTGGGTCGTTTGATTTTACCCTCGATTCTCCCAAGGAAACGTGGAATGTCCTGATATAAACCAAAAACTAAACGCAAAGTCTCGCCACGCTTGTCTCTCGCGTTAGTTCCGTTATTAGACGGGGTCA